>NW_024429266.1:21964653-23292986 GCF_017639785.1 Mesocricetus auratus | reverse complement strand
TCCTGGATGGAGATGAACCTAAAATATTAGCCTCAAGTCAAATAACCACTTGATCCTTAGGAAAAGCAAGTCCAAACTGAAAATGCCATTTGCTTTGAAAACTGCATTACATGTGCATTAAGTGTGAAATAGCAATAATTTAAAAGATCCAATTTCTTTGGATCTAGTTTTCTCATCTATAAAATGCATAGAATGAAACTGATGATTTTCAGAGGCACCTTCTGTCTTGTGATGTGACACAGTCACTTCTTGACATTCCTTGCCACCTGGTGGTCACAGACACAGAAAGGTTCTTAAATTCTCCACTTTCCCACGGCAAAGGAAGGAAGCTGACTGGAAAGAGTGACTGGGTTTTCCGAAGTCAAGTCCTATGCTCACTCTCTACCATAAGTCTGGGGTTCCCCCTGATTTTCTTTCACATGGAATTCCAAGGTTCTAACTTGTTTGGGGACAACCTCAGCATGGGGACCAGAAGACTGCTTGGGATTTATCTATAGTGCAGAAAACTCTCTTACTCCATAGAGAAACTATCATTTTCTGTGTTTGAAGTTATACATTTTGGGTTTCTTCTATCCTATGGTCTTTTTTAGATGTCCAGCTAATCTAAATATCCCGGTATTCTTCCTCCTCCTTTTTCCCCTGGTTAGGGGGTACACACATCCTCACCACTGTCTACTTCCTAGCATCCTAAAAATCTGCTATATTAAAACAATTGAATGAGATTATTTTTCACAGTGCCCAAAACAGAATTGACATTTCTTGAGGAGCATATATTGACCATACTCATACCATAGAAAGGTTTGCAGTCCTCTAAGAGCCTTTTATGTCATCCCTCTCCCATCTCATATGCTGCATGGAATCGAATCTGAGGCTCCATGACAGCCTACATGATCCATTAGAGAAAACCCATGTCAAAAACTGAGAGGAGAAAAAATGAGGTTCTGAGGAAATAAACATGAGGAAGGCATAAGCAGTGGTTCTCAACCTGTGGGTTGTGACCTCTTTGGGGTCACATGTCAGATATCCTGCATGTCAGATGTTTGCATTATGATTCACAATAGCAATGAAGTTACAGTTATAAAGTAGCAACAAAATAACTTTATGCTCAGGGGTCACCACAATACTAAAGGGTCCCAGCTTTAGGAAGTTTGAGGACCACTGGCATAAGGGTTGAGAAAGCAGTGACAAGAGAGAAGAGGATTAGCAAACAGTGAGTGTCCAAAGGGTTAAAAAAATAAAAGAGCAGGGAACTTATGGAGGAAGGAATATTCTCTAAACAACTTCTCCAACATATCCTTCAGATTTAAGGAAATTTCAAACATATGAAAGCACAGTGTCCTATCCTCTGCATTTCTTGCATGCATATGATTTTCTCTATCATGTTCTTGAACAATCTATCTAGGTACCACAGCAGCCCTTCAGATTATAGACATGGAGAGGTTGATGGTGAGAAGTCTTTCCATCAACTTCAAAAGTAAGACATGTAGTCACCTGGATGCGTTAAGACCAGATGATTGTTCGTGCATTAATTCACCCTTTAAATAATAAGCGTGAGTGCTTATTATGTTCAAGAGCTTTATAGGAACTGTGTTTTATCCTTGTACTGACAGCTTATAAGCTATTTGGGAAAATGAGACATCAAATTGCAGCACAAATTCAGAGAGATTTCACAGAGGGATTTAACCTTAAGTACAAAATGAGTGGTATAAACAATAATTGCTATGAGTTCATGCAGAGATGATGCTCAGATGATTAGGGTAAGCTATGTTGAAGAGGTGAGTTGGCTTTAATAAATGGGTTGAAATTATAAGAAAGAAGAAAGTGGAGACAATCTTAGAAATGAGAACATGTCAAAAGTGCAGAAGAAGAATGAGCTTGCCGTGAGTAATCGGTATACCCAGTTTAACTGAAGGTGACTATTTCCAAGAGCAATTAGTGAAATAGTACTTCAGAAAGGTAGGTTAGGATTTGATGTTAACATCATGCTAAGGAAAAAAATCACCAGGAAGGCTACATGATGGAAGTTGAGATTTTAGAGTGAAGGTAGACTAGAGTGGTGTATAGTGTAGTTGGGTGGGGGATACAGCCCTGCACAGGACACCATCATTAACTTCTGTAATATCACAGGCAGAACAATTATGAGGGTTGACTTAGGAAAATAGTAAGCAGTTATTCATGAGCACTTTGTGGGAAGCAGTGGGGTTTTGCTCATTGGGAATAGAGGGAAAAGGAATAGAGACGTAATTCAGATAGTTTATATATGTGAGTTTTATATCTAGAAGAGTGTGAAGAAAACATGAAACAGGTTTATGGCTGTATAAAAGAGTGAACAAGTTAGTCACTGTGTAAAAGAAGGCGGGAAAGCAATGAGTGGGCCTCAATATTTTCAACATTTACTTGTTTTTATTTTACATGTGTGGGTGATGCCCACATCTATATTAGTGTACTGTGTGTGAGACTGTGACCAAGAAGGTCAAAAGGGTGCATTAAATTCCCTGGAACTGGAGTTACAGATAGTTTTGAACAGTGACTTTGATGCTGAAAACTAAGTCCGGGTCCTCTGCAAGAACAGCCAGTGCTCTTAACTACTGAACCATCTTTCCAACCCCAAACTTAATTGTTTGAATATTTATGTATTTAATATGTGTGTGTGAGAGAGAGGGGGATGGAAGGAGGGAGGAAGCTATGAAGGGAGGGAAGGAGGGGTCATGTTCTCTAGGAGGAGAGTGCACATGTGTTTATGCCATGTGTGGGAGTTGGCTCTCTCCTTCCACCAGGTGGTTCCAAGGTCATTAAACATAGGACTCTTCATCCACTAGGCCATCTCACTGGCCCATAGCATTGAGCTTTAGAGAGACATGTACAATTACCTCCAAGCTGTTTTACCTGACAGCAAGACCTCCAGCTTCAATGTCCAGCCTTTCTGTCTTTCTTGTTGCATGTCAAATTCTTCTTCCCCTCCAAGCAGTGACTGTCAACAGAAATTACTTTTAGAGTTCCATTTTCCTAGGTTAGGCAAATCCTTAACTCTAGGTCAGGTTCTCTGGAAATGGGATCTGAAATTTTATATCATGTTAAATTCTTTCTGATAATTCTATTATGTAGTTATGGTGGAGATGCATTCTTTACAAGAATTAACTGCATGCTGTTTTCAATACATCTTCCTAGAGAAGAAAGCATTCTTAAAAGATTGGTTAAAACTAGTACATATATAGAAAGTAGCAAGAACTTACATGTCTCTAATTATTCAACAATATGTATGTTGTATCAAAGAATATAATAAGCCTTGGGATATTATCAAACTAATAAAAACAACAATAATATAATAATATGTTAGGTGTCATCATCATAATGATAATAATCATATTACTCTTTTAAAACTTAAGTCCTAACTAGTGGGGATGAGAAGAGGAGGTCTAGCAGATGAGATCCTACATGACAGGTTATTACCCAGAGTGTTAAAGGTTGGGTTGAATAAAGTCTGAAAGCAAGAGAGTATGGGGTAAACACAGAAGGAGGAAGATCATGTGCTGGGACCATGAGATGGGGTTACACCAGGACCCCTGGAGGAGACCAAACCTTCAGAATGGGGGAAGCCAAGGGCAATCGTGATATGGGAAGAAGAGATAACATACATGTTGTAGGTGAAGTTTTGTAGGCCATGATAATGATTTAAGCCTCACTCCCTAGAGAATGAGAAGCAAGAGAAGACCAAACACAGGAGTAAGGATGCAACTTAGGTTTCAGTAAGAATATCTGTCATCTTCACTCAGTATAGAGAGTGAGGCAGAGTAAGGGAGACCCTGTCAATCCTAGATACAATGACAAAGGATGACTATCCCAGCTCAATGCCTTAGTATACCCCTCTTAGCTCTTACTCATATACCATAGCTTCATTGCCATTCCCCTTAAAAGTTGCTCAGATTTCTCTAGATGTGAGGTGCTTGTACCCTTCAATGTTCCTGCTTTGGACTGAGGAATGTCCAGTGTTTATTTTGTGTACATCATAATTTTTTGCTACCCTTCTAAACCCCGATCATCTTCCTACTCAAAATTGCTGTTTTGTTGTGTGTGTCCCATCTAAGCACCTGACCCTGACACCCACCCAAACAACAGACCCACCAAGTCTGCTTCCAAGCTTTTGGACAACACCCTTTAAAATTCCAGAACATGCAAATTTTCTCTCCCCTTCCCAACTCCCAGCCCTGGTTATTACTTTACCTTTCATGAGGTTATTGTGAGAGTTCCCTAAATCCAGTGCTCATATTACAAGCAGAAGACTTCCTCAAAAGTGAGGATAAAGTGAGAATTCCAAGCTTGAATCTCTCTGGGTCTCTGAGACCATTGGACTAAAACTCACACCTATTCATATGGTATCAAAAGATGTTCCTTGGTTGAGGGTGTCATTATATCATTTCACATCTTTCTGTTTTCCCCTCCTCTGTGTGAGCCAACCATTCTTAGTGTCCTCTTTAGCATCCAGAAAGTTGTTCACTGTGTTCCCCACCCATAACACTTCTCCATTTTAACTTCCTTCTCCTAAGGTACTCTTGACTCTTTTTTAATGTTCCTCTTCATCTACTTTTCAGCTTATCCGACATTTTGATACAGATGCCTCCCACAATTTTCTAGATTATGTTTCTTCCGTGTGATCTACTCTATAATGACATTTATTATGGTATTTGCTTACCTCTAATTCTCATTAATCTGCTAGTTTTTTAAAATACAAGTATTGAGTGGATTTCATTCATTTTCTCCTTAGCATAATGCTCAGACCATAGTAGATGCTTAATGATTAGCTTTTGAATCACTTTGAAATTATTGTATTACGAACAACCTGAAGGCAAGCACAGTGAGCCACACACATTTGTTTTCCATACTATGAAAACTGAACAAAGAAATAACTGTGGGTAATATTTATTCATTTTTCATTCTGGTGTCCATGCATCAATCACTAGAAAGCAGGACACTCACTCCAATCAGTCCTGCCTGAGAACAAAAAGAGTGAGAGGGATGGCTAAAATTAATCCAATATCTGTATCCTTAGAAGAATATTACTTGACTAACAAGTGTGAATCTATCACAAGCATCAAACTTCATAAAAAGAATAAAATGAGTGGAAAATGATGGGAAGACCCAAATCATAAGATCTGAGTTAGGCTGAGTTAAGTATAGAAGATGAATGATGGTATCTTTTATATATTCCTAATTCCATACAGCCCTTGGTTTGCCATTCTTTTAAAATTACTATTTTCTTTTATCTGTATGAGTGTTTAGCCTGCTTACATGCAAGTATACCATGTGTGTGCCTGGTGCCCTCAGAGATCAGAAGAAGGGTTTATATCTTCTGGAACTGGAGTTATGAGTGATTGTGAACCATCATGAATCTAGGAATCAAACTGAGGTCCTCTGGAACAGCAGCCAGTGTTCTTAACCTCCACTCTATCCCCCCAGTCCTTGTTTTACCATTTGTATGTGTTCTTGGAATTCTTGCAATGTAGACATCTACTCAAGGGAGCGTCTACACCTTTACTCATCAGAGAAAATTAAGATGGAATTCTGCTGCTTCTATGCTTAGGGAATAAAATGCTTCAGGGAGAATGGGAGGAATTTGAAACCCTTTGTATTCTCTTACCTTTAGGTCTCTTGCTCTTTGCCATCTAAGAGATGCCTAACAGTCAGGACCTCACAGCACTACACCATTAGGGCTGAGCCTGTGGCTGTTGTTCATTCTTCCGTGGGAGGACATTTCAGGCCTGCAGCCACACCCACTGAGACATGATAGTGAATGAAAAGAGGATTTAGAGAGCACCATGTAATGATGAAGTGCAGGCCTGAGAAGAATAAATGCACCGTCTAGACTCCTGTTAAGCTGCCAGGCAAGGGACCGAGAAGCAGATAAAATTCACCTATTATCTGTAAACAAATAAGCATGCCATCTTACTATTCTTATTAAACTATAAGTAACTCATGATATGAAGAGAAAAAAGAGCTTTCTTTATAAGTGTTTGAAGTTCTAAAGTACAGAGTTAGAATAATTTGATAAAAAGTGTTCTAGGAATGGTGGGTAGATGGTTGAGTTGGCCAAGTGCCCACCATGTTTCTTAGTTAGGCTTACTATTATTGTGATAAAACACCATAACAAAAAATTGGTGGGGGATATTAGCTTACACTTCCCCATTGTCGACCATAATTGGAGGAAGCCAGGACAGGAACTCAAACTGGGCAGGAACTTAGAGGCCCAGAGCTGACGCAGAGGCCAAGGAGTAGAGCTACTTACTGACTTACTCCTCATGGCTTGCTCAACCTGGTTTCTTACAGAACTCAGCACCACCATCCCAGGGATAGCATCTCCACAATGTGTTGGATCCTCCCTTCTGGACCAATAAATGGGAAAAAATGCCCTACAGCTGGATCTTATGGAAGCATTTTCTCAACTGAGGCCTCCTCCTTTCAGACCACTCTAGCTTGTGTCAAATTGACATAAAACCAGCCAGAATACCATGAGAGCATGAGTATCTGAGCTTGAGGTCCATAAACCATGTTGTAAACACTCAGCATCATGAAACACTCTTGAAATCCTAACATTATGAGTGGGGGATATAGGCAAATCCTTGAGTGCTTTCTAGCCAACTAGTGCAATCTACTTGGAGAGTAAATTGAAGGCCAGTGAAAGACCCTGCCTCAAGTAAACAAGGACCATGCTGAAGGAATGACACCAGTAGTCAATCTCTGACCATTGCATGAACATGCCCACATGTTCACTGAACCATGCACAAACACCAATGTACATACACACAACTTCTCTAATAATTTAACTGCAGCCTAATGAATAAGAAACTGTGTTAGAAATATGACTGGAAGGGGCTGTGGGTTGATTTCATGTAATCTGTGGTGGAGCTGCTCTTAACACTCTTTTGCTACATTGGTACCTGGTGTGATCTCTGTGTTAGTAAGAAAGTTCTTGGTGAGTCAGAATGGGTGGGGTCCAGGAGAGTAGTAAATTGTAGCCTGCTTATGTCCTGGCACACTGCCTCCTTGAGGCAGTCACAGGATTCAGAATAGCATAACCAGGTAAGAAATGTCACTTTGAAATGTCATGTCCCACCAACCCACAAGTCTTTCTGAACTATGAAAACACCACAGTTATCCTTGTTAGCATCCGTTGAGGAGCTGTGGAAACACAAAGAAGCATCACTACTCTCACCCATGCATGACCAGCTAGATTTCTGGAGGACACACAGTTTCAATTTTTTCAGATACATTTAATTCACATTAACAATGTTTTCTAAACAATGATTATTATTTATCTGAAACTGTCAAGTTTAAATCATGCATATTTATCATAAGGAGAAGGTCATCTTGAAGTTCCTCTTGAGTTCTCTATAGTCAATCAGTTCTAGTTTTTTATATGTGTGGACTCTGTAGACACATATTCAATAAACCCTTCTGGAAAATACCAGGAAAATTTTTACCAATCCATAAAATGTACACATTGTTCTTGTTATTCTTTTATAATTTAGTATGACAAGGATTTGCATAGATAGTATTTCTATTGTATTTGATGTTATTAGAATGATTTGGGCTGGAGATATGGCTCTACTCTGTGGGTAAAGGCGCTTTTTGCATAGGTGTGAAGAACTGAGTTTGAGTCCTTAGAACTCACATAAAAGCAGAACACATAGTGAGAGCACCTGCAGTCCCATCACTTCCTTAAGTAGATGGAAGGGGACACAGGAGGCTCCCTGGAATCTTGTGGGCCTGTCTGACTGGTGCATGCCACAGGGAAATGACAGAGGCCTCCCTCAAGGTAGAGTGTGAAGAGTGACACCCTAGGTGGTCCTGTGATCTCAGCAAACAAGTTGAAGCACATGGGTGTCCTCATTTACATACATTAATATACATGCATGCATGCCTACATGCAAATAAGAGAGAGAAAGAGAATATGATTTAAAGTATCAGGGAAGTTGGTTGCAACTTTTTATGATACACTAGTCTACGTAACTCCTGGAAGCACCTCAGAATCTGAGGGTCTGTAGAGGCATAGAGGTTCTTAGAACCCATCCCTTATGGACTTTAGAGGGCAGGTAGATGGCTTTGAGTCATCACCCTTTTCCTGATCCTCTCAATTGCACACATCCTCTAGACTATGGATTGTATTTCTTCTCATTCTTTCCTATTCTTTTGGTGTGTGATCTGAAGAGAGTCATACAAGCTCCCTAAATCCTTTTCTTCTCTGCAAACTGAAGTTATTCATACTTAACACATAAAAATGCTGTTAAGAGGAAGTGCCAAGAAGTCTGGTAATGAAAATCACATCCATGGATTTTGTAATAGGTCTTAAGTAAGAAAATGTGCTTAGGACCAGAAATGTCACGTTCCTAGTTGTCCTTGCTGCTTCTGGGTAGACAGCTGCATACACCCCTTATTGGGCTTACCCGTGAAGGAAGCCCACAAAACAAGGAAGAAAAGCTTGGAGGAAAGAATGTACATGTGTTTTAAAATGTGGTCGTTATTGCAAGACAAAGAAATTTGATGTTGAATCAGAAGGTGTGTGAACTTCAAAGCAATGAGGTCTTTTTCACTTTGTCCTTTGGTAAAAGTCCTTAAGCCTGCTCAGCAAACAGGCTCCACATTTTGCCTTGTAGTGAGTATTAAAAAGCAATATTTGTCCCCGGAGAACAGCTATCCTCCTCAGCTTCTCCTTAGGCATCTGATTGTCATATTTAAAAGAAGTCATGAGTATGGGTCAGAGGCTACATGTCACACTGAATAGGTATCATTTTGGGCCAAACTGGTCTCAGTGTCTTTGCACATGAGAAAAATGAAAGCTTTATGAATGTCCAAATTTGGGACATGGATTCTACACTGTATTCTTTTCTTAGCTGACACTAAAATACAAACAGAACAACTTAAGGGAAGAAAGGTTCATCTTAGCTACTGGCTTCAAAGAATTCAACTTATGGCTGTTTAGGTGGAATAGCATTGCACCTGGAGCCTATGGCGGCAGGAATTCTGCTCTGCTCACATGACTGACCTCCAAGAAGAAGAGAAATGAAGAATTCTGACACTTGCTTGTATGGCTTCCATCTTCGCCCTGTCATGTTCCAACCAGGAACCCAAACTATGGGATAGCACCATGCACATTTCAGGGAGAGGTGCTTTCTCCACAGCCAATCCTATCTGGAAGTGAACTCACAAACATCCCCTAAGGTGTGTCTTATCACTCTCCCGGGTGACTCTAAGCTGAAGCAACCTGTTGATGACGATTAATGGATACACACTGCTACCCAGGTGGGAAACTTGGATTTGAAGATTTGCTTTCATAATTCTAGAGCCTGGCTGCTTTAGCTGTGTGCTACACAGACTCCTTCCAGAGCAAGTGACAGTACAGGAGATAATTTGTCTTAGTGCAGTTTAGGCCAAATCTTGTTTTTAGACTTGTATCTTCCAGTGCTAGCTACATATAGATGAAGAAAAAAAAGAAAATGAAGTAAAGAGTGAGAGCTAGATAAAAGAAAGATTACAAAGAAGGAATTTGCTAGGGAGACCACAGAGTCAACCCTTGCCCCAAGGGCTTCTGGGAGGGCTGAGGGCGGCAATAGTATGGTATGCATTGTGGTCCAGGGAAGAAGCTTTATAAGTAACAGGGTCTACATTCTCATTAAAAGACAACTAAATGAACGTTGATTGTTTAACTAGCACAACTTGACCTTCATTGCTAGTGAGCCCCTGCCCCTCGCCCCCTGCCCCCGCCTCGACAGCCGCTGCCGCTGCTACACACACACCAGCATAAAAGGCAAGGCTCTAGAGATCACAGGGCATCGCCAACATGTAAAGCTATCCTGAATGTGCATGGAGAAGGTGGTTAGAAGTTCCTAGAAAAAAACCATCTTGGTCCCAGACGGCCTCCTCCAAGCCAGCTTGTGAAGAACACGCAAGGGATAAGCAAAAGGCTGGGTGCCATGGCATTTGTTTTCCATTGAATAGGTTTAGGGCTTCTGACATGAATGATTAATCACCGGATCTCAGATGCTGAGTAACACAGGAAGGAGCCCGTGCAAAATGGATGGTGCAAGCAGCCTATGCCAAACAGCTGCTGGGTAGCCCCACCCTCCTGCCCTCTCGGCATCCCCTCTGGTCCTCACTTCTTGCCCCTCTCCTTGGAACTCTGTCTTTCTCTCCCTTATATTTTCAAATACCATCTTCCCCCTCTCTTCCCATTTTGATGATTCTTCTCTTTTTCCCTCTGGCATTCTTTACCAGTGTTCTCTTCCTTTGCACCTCCTGTCTTACATCTATGGCAGGTTGGACAGTGGTAGACCGAGGAGTTAGTTCAGCGACAGTTTTGGTCGTCCAGGGTACACAGGAGGCAGCGTGGGCAAACCGTGACGAGGTTGAAGCTGCCCACACTCATCACATCCTTATGTACAGAGTCAATGATGCAGAAAGTAGCCTTCAATGACAGTTCTATAAAGCCTCTTGAGCACTTTTATGTGAAAACACATGTAGGATTGTCTGAAGGTCTGAGGGCTCTGAATAATTCCCTTTGCATGGGATCACACCTGGAGACAGACTGCTTCCTCTCCGCCCCCTTGCTCTGTCTCCTGCTTCTACTGTATAATATTACAGTACCTTTTCCCTTTTACTTATTTGGATCTTAGAAAACCATTTGCTGCAGCTTCCCTTTGGAAATGATACATTTCCAGTTCTTTGAGGAGCTACAGCCAAAATCCAGGGCTCTGATTTTCCTACGTGATTCCTGGCTTAGTGGTGCCTGACAGTGTCACCCTTAATCAGCAGTCCTCAAGCACCCGAGTCACCTCAGAAATGTTTGGAAATGATGACTGTTAATTCTCACTAGGTTTTCTGATCCAGCAGTCTTAGCATGGAAGTAGAGCAAGTTTCCAGATGCTTCTGATAGTGTGAATCTGGAAATGGATTGAAGAACTAGTACTATAAATGACTTCTTTGGGTTCATAACCCATAGCTCTTTTTTCAAGTGTAAGTTCATTTCACAAGTGCATTTCACATGGCTTAGCAAATTTTAGGATTAATCTTGGGGAAAATGCTACTAAAGAAACAGATCAAATATCACAAAATGTATATAATACAGACAAGAAAGTCATCTAAGACAATGTCCTGAGCTAGCAGCATATCACTGAGACACCACACTCTTGCCCACACACCTTTCTTGGTAAGATTCATTTCTCTCTCTGGTATGTAAGGAGTAAACCCCTGTCTAGCCTTGTCTTAGAGATTTGATTTTCACCCCATTGTGTCTAAGGTGCGGTGCATAAAATAGTATAACTAGTTTGTCTTCTTGAAGGTGTGGTTTGTCTGAGAAAGAAAATGTTGTGGGGAAAAAAATGAAATCACATACTGAAGTATTCAAGTTAAGTAAATTAGCAAACGTGAAAGGCTTCAATGGGCCCAAATGGCAGTTTGACTGCCCATTGTTAGATTGTCCTTGTAGATGGCAGAAATGAAGGAGCCATAGTAATTGAAACTGAATGTTATTAATTATGTAACGTTGGCCTGTTCTGATTTGACTTCACCATTACATTATGAAAACAGCTATGTAGGACCTGTTGAGATGACTCAGAGGTTAAGAACACTTGTTACTCTTGCAGAGGACCTGGGCTTGGTTCCCATCACCTAGACAACAGTTGACAACCATCTATAACTTTGTAACTTCCGTTCCAGGATCTGATGCCTTCTTCTGACATCTGTATGCACAGGCATGCACGTGGTACACTTAAATGCATGTAGACAAAACACTCATACACATAAAATGAAATTAATATTTAAAAATATTGTAGAGAAAAGGACAATCAGAATAAATAAACAATTCATAAACATTTGACTGAAGTTAGAGGCTGGAGATAGGCTCTTCTGCTGCTGCTATTATTGTTATTATTATTATACCTAATCACACCCAGGTGTAAGTCTGCATGTCTGTAGTAATAACTACAGAAATTCTAGGTGGTCAGAATGACAATAAAGTGAATTTGAGCAATGTTCTCTCTGGGAGATAGATTTCATTAAATGCCACTAGATCCTTAGAACACAGTTCCAAATGACTGCCTGATCCAACAAGCTAAAGGAGGATGAAGGAACTGTATTGCAAATTCACATCAACAGTTCTGTGTGGTGCTGACCACCACCACTGTGAAGTTACCCCAGCAGTCTTTGGTAAGGAAACCCTAGCTGTCTCAATGCGTCTGAACATCTTCCTTAAGTTTAAGTTAGGAAGGGAGAAGGAAGGACATTTGCCTCTGATGAGGACATGCTGGCTTTAAGTCCTGTGGCTACATGATTGCTATAATGCACTTGGTCCCAGAAAGCTGGGTTGTCACATTTAGCTAATGGATGGAAGCCTGAAAAACTTCAGAAATATCAAAGCTTAACATTTTTTCCAGTAACATTAATTCACTTATCCTACCCATAAATTTAAAAAATATTGCTCATTAAGCTGTTGAAATAGCTTTTTATAGAATATATGAAATGTAGTTGCTTGTTCATGACTACAAGAGTCTCTAAAGCTGTGTATCTCCGGAGGCTTTCTTTTTCATCATTTGTACCTGAGTGCCTTATTAATACAGTTTTTGCGTATAATTTCCCTCGGGGCTTCTTTGTTGTGCTTTTTCTTAAAGAACATATGATTGGAGCAAAATAACCACCAGTATTTAATAATGCATTTAAATAGTCTACATAGATGGCAAGGTTACGGCAGTCACAGGCATAGTTTATCATTTTGTTGCTACTGATGCACAACCTGGACAGGAAGAAGCCATAGAGTAATATTCATTTCTTCTCTCACTTACTGTCAACCAACTACTGAGACCTATCTTCTTATGACATCCTCATGTATCTAGCACCTTTCCCAGGTGAAGTCCTCAGACTGGATGGTACTATGGCCCTTCCTCATCAGTGCCTGTCGCCAGTAGTAGAGGCCTGTCTTTAATAAAACAATGTCTTTCTCCATGCCACATAAGCCTGCTAAGGTAGTCTGAGAGTAGCAAACACTTAATACTTCACAATTTCTCAGAACAAAGCAAACTCACCCAAACCCCCCAGTGAGGATTTTTTTCATTTGCATAATTGAATGTTAAGTGAAACCGACACATAAGTACATGGGCTATAACGTTGTTTTATTACCTCCACTCTTTTCCCAATGCCAATTCCAAGCAGTGAATCTGAAGATGAGAAAACTGTTGTGCATTGTGCATTCTGGGTAAAAGAGTCTTTGTTATACATTTAATTCATAGCCTTCCCATATGTCCCAATCATGCCTATCAGTAAATTTCAATAATTCATGTTAAAAGTCAAAATTAAATGTAAAAATATTTGTACAAACCATGATATGAAGTTATTATTATTGTGAACAATCTCAATTTAGCAACTAGAGCTTGAAATTGCCACACTTTGTCATGGGTACCAAAGGCATCCAGTATGTTTAAAATACTCAGGCAAGTCCTCCAGTACAAACTAAGGTTTTTCAGAGCCTGGTAAGCATACCTGGTGACAGACAGAAGGACAGTTCAGACTAAGGTTCCATGACAGTAAAGACCGTTCCTTCAGGGGAAACTGTTAGATGCTTGTCTGTTCTCTGTCAGGAAAACTTTACATATTAGATGTAGGAAAGACGAGTAGATCGCTTGAGTGAAAATTGGAAGGATATGTGGTCTGAATATATAGGACAAAGCTCACAATGTTAGTAACATATAAGCTTCTCCTTCTAGTAGCAATTCAAAGGTCTCCCTGTGTTTCCTTCCCATATAAACTAAGGTAAAGGAAATCTTTAAAAATAGTTTGAATCTTGAATAAAGCATAGGTTGTTTAGGCTTTTCAGCCCAGTTCCCTGACAATAAGGATGAAAACACAATGATTTTCTTCAGAGGCAACATTCCTTTGCAGTGTATACTCTATGAAATGTGGCAGAGAACATACATGTTGTATTACTCTTTTTTCCTAGGAAAATATAAACAAATATCTTTATCCCAGAAAGGCATCCATGATGACAGACTAAAGAAATCATTCTGCCAAAATCCAACAAGAGGAACTAAAGAGCTTATTTGGCTTATTACAAAGTATAGATGAAATGTTCCTTACAAGAGCAAGGGTAACCCAAAACAGCTTAATCAACTCAAAATCTCACATCATGATGGAAGACAACTTCCTGTAATTTGCATTACAAAATGCCATTGTCACTTGGGTTTCTACTTTCAATATGTTCAACATCTCCCCAGATCACACACAGCTAGAAGGGGACAAGAGGGAATTATAGTTTTGTATAATAGTTACTTGTCTCATTGATATGGAGGAATACGTAATAAAGAAATTTAGGGAGGGAAGGAAGGATTCATTTTGGACTTCAATCCAGTGGCAAATTCCACTGGGACAGAAACATCATGGTGGTATAGGACTGAAGTGACTAATCACACTGTATCCACAACCACTAAACTGAGAAAGATGAATGCTGGTACTAAGTTCATTTTGTCATTTCTTATTCATTCTAAGACCTCATCCTATGGAATGGCTCCACCCATTGTTAAAGCAAGAGTTTACTTACCTCAACTAACCTAATCTAAACAATGCTTTGCAGACAAAGCCATAAACTTCTCTTCTATCCTTTCAAAGTTGGCAATATTAAATGTCATAGACTGGAATTCCACGTGAAAGTCTTGTGACTCTCCTTCCCCTCTTTTCAGCACAGACTGCCAATAACTCCATCACAATCATAAACAAAACTACCACTGTATGATTCTGCTTAATAAACTGCCATGGCTACAAGGTCAAGGTAATCTCTACTCCAAAATAGCCAGAGGAATATCATTTACTGTCTGGAGGGCAGAAGACATACTACAACATCATAAAAAAAAACTTTCCTTCCATTCTTTTTTTCTCAATATGAAAATATTGCAAGACATTTGTTTTTAATTTAGTATCTCTGACATGCAGTTCAGTTTGTGTTCTACACATGAATGACAGTGAAGGACTTATATATTGATGGGGATGTCTTCTGTATATATGTTTCTCTTACTGGTTGATGAATAAAACACTGTGCCCAATAATGCAGCAAGTATAGGTAGAGCTAGGAGACAAGGAAAATTCTGGGAAGTGTAGGTAGACAGGGGTCGTCATGTAGAGCCTGAAAAGGAGGAAACAAAAGGCATTTTCTGGTAAGCCAAGACCACATGGAAATATATAGATTAATAGAAATGGACTTATAAGTAAGACATAGCTAGCCAATAAGAAGCCCAGCCACTGGCCAACAATTTTATAACTAATATAGCGACTGTGTGTTTATTTGGGGCCAAGGGCCTAGGGACCAGCCGGGACAAAGAATCTCTCACTACAACATATACATGAATTAGATGCATTTGTATGTCTTTGGGGTTACTTCTGTGGCATGGGACATACCACACATTTGTTTGCATGGTCATGAATTCACTATTGTGATTTTTTACTGAAAATCACAATAACTCATTGATTTATTCAAAAGTTGAATGAACAAATATGTACATGAAACCTGTTGTAAGCCTGATGGTGCCCTGCCCCCACCCTTCACATAAGACCCTAAAGCCCACTGAAAAGGAGTGGCTTTCACTGATTTTGGTATTTCTTTTGGAATCAGTTTCCATGCAGAAGCACAGTGTGCTTGCACTATTTCTTAGTCCTTCAGTTTTTAGCATTATTTCCAGCTTTCAATGATATGAAAATGCAAATGAGTTCATCCTCTTATGCTCAACTGTTCCTATTCACATCTGCCAATATCCATCTTTCCCAGAGGAGTCCTTTCACAGTTTATACAGTGAACTCTGTTTGTTTGGTCAGCATGTAGCTATTGCTTACTAGAGTATGTGTTGTGGCTATAATTCTTCTTTATACAATGTTTTGTTTTTCCCCCCAATTAACAATCATTGTGTTTTTCTTTTTAGCTATGGCCTCCGGAATAGCTAAAGTTAGATGTGTTAGGCTTTATTTACTTGTGTGGCAGAAGCTTCTGTCTGACTATCTTTCTGGGCTGTCACATATCTTCTCTGTACTGCTGGCACACCGGCATGACTCTGAGATAACTGTTCCCATTCTGAATCCAATCCCTATTCCTCTGGTCCATTTAGAGTTTCTTTCTCAAGTAGAAGCTGTGTGTACTTTAGTCCTACTAGACTAAAATGCCAGGAATCTCTGACTGCTTTATTTCTACTCAGGGCTAACCCAGTGATAAAGTAGAAAAGCATAATTATTTTTTTGTTTGTTTTTTGAGACAGGGTTTCTCTGTATTGCTTTGGAGACTGTCCTGGAACTCTCTCTGTAGACCAGAGTGGCCTTGAACTCACAGAGATCCACCTGCCTAAGCCTCCCAAGTGCTGAGATTAAAGGTGTGCACCACCAACGCCCGGCTAAAAATCATAACTCTTTCAGCTTCCTATAGGCTTCTGGTTTTCATTAAAGAAACTGATACCTTGGCTCCATTCTTTGGTACAAAATCTGTATTTTCACTCTGAAATATCTCTGGACATTCCAGGTGAGCTCAGTTTTAGCATAATGGACACTATGCTAAATGGACACTAGTGGAACTTGTGTTTTGTTTTGTTTGTTTCTATGCTCAGACTCATCTCACAGCATTTGGGCAACACCATCTGTTAATATTTTGTTAATGACCTTTACGTTTCTTTCTGATTCTTTTTATTTGAATCTAAATGCTAATTTTTAACTTTTATTCCTTTCTTTTAAAAAGTTTCTCATTCCCATCTTTTTTCTTTCTTTTAAAAAATACTCTTGGTCTACAGAGGGGTTTCAAGTGACCCAGGTAACCTGAGTTCTGATCCCATCACTGAAAATGGGCAGTTCAAATCCCCTGTAGCTCCAGCTCCAGAAGATATAATTGTCCCCTTATGGTCATTTCAGGGACCTGCAATGAAGATGTGATCACACACATACACACACACACACACACACACACACACACACACACACACACATGCTCACAAAAGTAAAAATAAATTTCTTGGGAATTTCTGCTTTGTAAATTACTATACACAGGATTTTGTCCTTGGCTTATTCATGAAGTCATAAATCTGTTTGGATATTGATTATAGAAATTTTCATCTATCTCTGTAATTATCTATTTCTTTCAAGCTTTTCTTTCCTTTTCTCTCCCTCCTTTTCTTCTCTGGCATTTGTAGGTATCTAAACACACATTCACAATAAGTCAATGTAATTTTTATTTGTAAAAGAAGACTGTGAGACAAAACTGAGTTGCTAAAAACTTCTTGATATGAATTTGACTAAAAAAGAGGTCTTCTGTATGCCAGGCACTGCTGTATCCAACATGAGGTAATGGCTATTTTTATTCTTTGGTGTTTTCTCATTTGACTCACAAGGGATAATGTAAAGCAATCCTGGTAAGATTTCAAGAATAACCAAATGTAATCAACATCCACAGTCAAGTCCAGGATTCAACCATGTATATCTTTTAATTATGCATCCCAGTCCTTGCCTACACCTCAGTGTTGGATGCTGCTGGCAGGAGAAGAGACAAACAAACAAAACCCCAGCATCTCCATCAGTCCATAGGATGATGCAGAGACTGACCATCAAAATCACTTAGAGTCCAATTCTAGTGATTAATTTATTAAATGGAACTATCTTCTTGACATTAAACAATGAGAATTCTGATAGACTAAAACAATTAAAGGGAAGAGAATGAAAACTTCTTACCCCTAACAGTTGGCCTGAGACTATGTCCTGTTACTTCTGCTATCAACAAGGAATAAGGTAACAAGGACTAGAGAGAGAGAGAGAGAGAGAGAGAGAGAGAGAGAGAGAGAGAGAGAGAGGGTGATGTTAGAGACTTTCGTGATAGTGTCAGAATGTTTAAAAATTGCCTGTGAAGCAATGTCTCCAGCAAGAACATTGTTGTGGAGAATGCTAGGCAATTGCATATCAATTCATACTGGCACCTAGAAGCCCTGCATTGTGGGTCATCAGCAGATGATATACCAGTGGATATATATTGAGAAGAAAGTCACAATGCAGAGTTGCTTTAAGTATCTGAAATTTTTACATGAGAGTCTCCTAGTTTACCTCACTGTAGTTTTGCAAGGAACTGACATAGTTTGAAATACTTTGTTGTTTACTTTACAGTTGAGGAATGGGGGCTTTGGCTACCCTGGCATAACTCAACATCCTGGGGCCTGGGCAGACTTCTGTTCCTCAGGCGAGGTGTAACCACATTTTCTGTTTGTCATGTTACCCATCACAGCTTCTCCTGCCTGGACCACTAACACATTGACACAGTTTTATAGAATGTGGAGTTGTCTCAGGTGTTTTAAGTTTAGGGGGTTTCACTACCAGTAGAGTCTTACCCGGTGCCTTCCCACAGTAAGCCATGGTGGCTGAGAAAGAGACATTGTTTCTTCAAGTGTGCTTAGGCACTGTGTTCTGTAAGACGGACTAAGTATATGAAAAGAAGTCCGGAAATAAGCTATGATCATGGTCATTCCTTTTAAAATCCAGTACAAAAACATATCCATGGCATCTAGGGAGGACGTTTCACGAAGTTACACATTTCTGTGAAATGCTCCAGAAGTGACACTGTCATTTGCCATTTGGCTTTTGGGCCTAAAGTCTCTGTCATACTAAAACTTGAAAAGACTGGTCCTCCCGGCCTTTTGTAAAAGTTAATCTTCATTGGGTCAACTCAACTAGATTTAGAATCACCAAGAAGATGTATCTCCATGTTTGGCTGTGAGGATGTTTCCAGAAGGGTTTAAGTGAGGAAATAAGACCCACTGAGGTTCCGGGTGATTAAGAAGATAAAACGGAGGAGATCTGAGTACTGCTCTCTTCTCTCTGTCTGCCTCCACCGCCTGTGCTGTGAACACCACGCCTTCTCCAGCATGGTGCAGCCTGGTACTGTGAGGCAGAACAAACGCTCCCTTCTGTTGGTATTCCAGGCATTTTGTCACGACAAGGGGAAAAGTAACCAAGACATCCTCTGAAAAGGTCATTGAATGCTTTCACTTTCCATAATTTTAATTCTCACAAGATAAATAAAGGTCTCATGAACGTGGGTGGGGGTTGGAGAGGGCAGGAGAATGAGCAGTGAAGCACCCAGCACCCCCTTTTTACTCTCATTAGATGCTGCAACCTTCACTACTAAATATGCTCTTGACCTTGTGGGACAAAGTCTCAAAGCAAATTTCTCATTTTCTGGCCTCTCCCTGGGCCTTCTGCGACATACTGTGGCTCAGACAAGTACTGTTCTTAATGGGTTTATGGGAACGGCTTGGCCTGCCTTTCCATCTGCACCTTCTGCTGGCTCCCTCCGCAAAGCACTAGCTTGCCATACGACATTCCCTTGAATTATTTAGATTGGTAAATCTTTCTGCATCTCACATCTTTAGTCCATCTGTTAGCCGGAGCTTCGCCTTTATAGGAAGTGTCCTTTCTGCGTGCTGGCATCTGTCAGCAGTACACTTCCCTCTTTTATTCATGATCTTCCATGGGAGAGGGTACAAGTTGCAGAAATACCACATGACTGCTATGCATTTCATTTTCATGGAAGATTACATGGTGGAGTTGTTGGTTTATTACCTTGCTCCACATGCATCAATTCATCACCTGACAGGCCCTCACCCAGCCCTGAAAGGAGGTGCTGGCCCCTGCAGCCTCATGGACCCTGTCTTACTGCAGGAAGTTGGCTTAACAGGGACAGAGATACTGCTCCTTGGAAAGAAGAGAAAAGGTCAAGGGAAAGGGAAAAATGTGAAAATGAAGGTCAAGGGTGAGGGAAAGGGGTCCTGCTTATAGGCAGATAACCAGATGCAGACATGAACTCAGTTTTCTAAAAGTAGGGTAACTAGGCCTATTTATTCATCTAGTTTCCCTTTAGAATGCTGTAAAACACCTTTATAATCATCTCTCTTATAACTTAAATACACCCTAGTACCAAAATGCTAACATTTCCATGCTTATCTACAAATAGCCATCAATATACAGTCCACCTAAATAAAGTGACCATATGTTCTAGCTGCCTGAATAGTCACAATTTATGCCCATTTTAGGTCATTCAGCAGCTGATAATTATAGTCATCTTATGCTCACACAAGAAATGTGCTAGTTTGGATGATAAACTTATGGCCACCTTAATTCTAAATCATGCAGACATCTGCTTAGCCCCTTATCTGGACATTCCTAATGTGATCCTAGTTGTTGGCAATTGTGTTGACTTCTCCCTTGCTACAGGTCTTGCTACTCTGCTATGAAAATAACAAGTTTTTACCTGATGAGGAAGGTATCGATGTTTATATTCGTAAGAGTTTTCTGTATGTGTGCACATTAGCACATGAATATGAAGGTCAGTGGTCAAAGTCATCTCTCTCCCTAGGTAGTTCCCTAGCTTATTTTCTTCAAAGGGAGTCTTTCGATGACCCTATTGCTCACTAATTCACCTGCATTGGCGGGCCTTTGAACTCTGGAGATCGTCCTGTCACTGTCTCCCCTCTGTGGGGGTTACAAGTATATACCCCAAGTCTGGCCCTTAATATGAATACTAGAGAGTCAATCTTGGGCCCTCTTTCTTGCACAGCAAACACTTTACCCACTGATCCATCTCCCAGCCCCTGAAAATATTTTCTTCTTCTATATGGGGTTTTAATGATATAGGATGGATTCATTCATCTACATGTTCACAAGTATTTACTTTATATCATACACTTTCCACGATATAGATAAAATGTGAACAAGTCTAGTGTCTTTGCTATGTGAGGGCCTGCATTCATTCCAAATGACTTGGGTAATATTTTGATTGAGAGTCAGCTATGGCTGTAGTTTATTGTACACATTGGTGAAGGATTGATGATTTGTACTAGGTTGGAAAGAACACAAGATTCTTTTCTTAAGTGGAAGCAAATTATCAGAGCAGGACATAGAATAGATGTAAGAGATAATGAAGCAGCACCAGCCCTGAGAATTGCAGACACATGGGTGCTTATGGGTGGTCAGTATTCCTCCTTTTTATAACACTGATATCTTATAAAGAATAATAAAGGCTAAGGTCCTGATCTTTGATATAGGAATATAAGCAAAACCTTTCCAAAAGTGATGATGTGTGTGGATCAATCTTCAAGCACACAGGAGGGTCCTCACATGTGTTAATGGAAGGAAGCTAGGGGAAGAGAGCTTTAAAAATCCCTCTAGGGCTTTTGAGGTGGTTCAGTGGGCAAAGGTGTTTGCTATATAAGCCTGACAACCTGAGTTCAAGCCCCAGAACTTACTTAAGGGTGGAAAGGGAAAACCAACTCCACAAAGTTGTCCCATAATCTTCAATGAATTATGTGCACATGTATACAAACATGTACACACAGATACCAAACTTCCAGATGTCAACTTCAAATCTCTATGGGGACAATCAAGTGAACCCAACATGAAGATACTTAGAACTAGAATTTATTGATCACATTTTTTCAAACAATTTAATATTCCAAATCCATTAAATTCTCTGTTTTTCCAACAGTATCTTTAATTCTCTGTGTCTGTGTCTCTGTGTCTGTCTAACACACACACACACCCACACACACACACACACACACATACACAAAGCATTGAATCCAAGATCTTCTGTATACTTACCGTTGAGTAGTGTTCTATCACTGAGCTGTATCCAAAGCCTCTATTTATTGTTTTGGTTTGTTTATGAGAGTGTTGCTGACATCACCTTCCTCAACAGCTTGAATGACATGTGTGTTCCACCATTCCCAGGTTCTTCATTGTCCCTGTTGGACATTTATTAATGCCATCTTTGAATATTATTAATAATAGGATGACTAAAAACTTTCTTCTCTCTGTGACATCCCTAACTTCCTATGATTCCCTCATCCTTACTTGTTGATTTTAATCCTGTCTTTAATGACAAATGCTTTTATAAAGCATAAATTGACTTTTGGAAGTCCATTGTAAGACTTACTCAAAAGTCAATTAGGAGTTCTACAAGACTGGAAAGGACTTGCTGATAGTTTTTGAATTAGTCTTTGTTTAGGGAGGAACCATGAGGAGACCATGAGTAACTCAAGGCATGATTGCTAAGTGCCGGTTTCATAAGTCTTTCCTGTTGAACATCAGTTTGCTGATGGAGACATTCACCTACCTGCTTGGAGGACCCAAGCTATCAGTAATATTCAGTATCAGACTAGAATATCTTAGGGTCAAGGGACAACATATTTACTCCACCACATTCCTGATAGACCCCAATCTCCTTTCTCTAATGGGCCTCACCTTCTCTTACTGCAACCTTTGTCTCATTTTCTCTAGGTTAGAGACTCTCATGTCCCTCTGGGATGAAGAGAAAGTTTTCACCTGAGAATCTTCTTAAGAGACAGCTGGAAGAGAGAACTTCGGTACTGCAAGTGTACTTTCACAGGAGTTCTCCATTTCAAACTTGGTGCCACCACTTTCAGGGGTGGTATGTTCCCACTTCCCAAGCCTTTATAGACTCGTAAGTCAAAAGGGGATTGTGGCATTGTGGCCTCTGTAATGAAGGCTTAGCTCTGGGTGCTCTGTAAGTGAATTACAAGTAACCCATCCACTTTCTCCTTTTCCAGGATGTTATTGCTATATTTCAGTACCAAGATGTCTTCTCACTACTTTCAAGTTTATGGATTTAGATCTTATTAAAAATTACTCTACAGAATTACAGTGGATTTTCGGGGGGAGGAGAAATAAAAATATGTGGTCCATTTTCTAGCTTTAACTGGAAATCTCTTTTCTTTTCCAGGCAAAAGGTTTCTCGTCACTCTTGCAAACCTCCTTGTGGAACAATACCAGCTCTCTTACTACACTGAATGCCTTTTCATAGCATAATCCACTGAATTCTGATTTGTTTCAAACATGAAGCATCATAATAATATAAAACATGAGATCCATGGAAATAGGGATGTTTCTTAAGTGTCTAGTAGGTGACAACAAAGAAATGATGTATTAATATTATGTGGCTCTAATGATAAACATGCTAATGACATGGTTAGGATTTGTTTTCAACTACCCAGATGATTTGCCAGGAATCACTAAGGGAAAATAATAGGGCTGCTGTTATGTATTGTGGTGGTTGTTTTTGTCATCTTGATACAAATCTAGAGACATTTGGACAGAGGGAACCCAGAGAAAATGCACCCACCACATTGGCTTACAGGCAAGTCTGTGGTGCATTTTCTTGATTAACTATCGATGTGAGAGGGTTCATCTCAAAATGGACTGTGCCACCCCTGGATAGCTCGTACTGCATTGTTTAAGAAAGCAAGTTGAACAAGCCAGTAAGCAATGTTCTTCCATGGTCTCTACATAAGTTCCTTCTGCAACAGTTCCTGCTTCCAGGTCCCTGCCCTGGTTGAGTCCCTGCCCTGATGGAGTGTGACCTGAGAAAGATAAGCTGATCATTCTTCCCCAAGTTGCTTTTTAAATAGTATTTTTTCACATCAATAGACACCCTAAGTCAGAAATTCATAGCAGGAGTGGAGCATGGCTATTACTGAGCTGATTGTGTTTGACTGGGAGGATTGTGGAAGGACTTTGCAACATTGTACTAGAAAAGTTATTGAGTGTTCAAAGCTTGGCCAGCTATTGTAGGAATTCTATCAGGGCCATTTCTGTGATATTTTGAATTAAGAACAACTACAGCATAACCTTTGCTGTTCTGGGAAAATTGATTCTGGTCATCTGGAGCTGAACAATTAACTGGGATTAAGACGAGACCATCACCATTAAGACCACATATTCTGGAAAGCGTTTCTTCAGGGTCAGTACACAAAAGCTGTGGTCCAAAAGGACCAAAACTGTACCTTGTGCCAGCAGCGTAACTTGGTATTATTTAAGAGAGTACTAATTTTAAAGGCATGAAGGGCTTGTGGAACATGACTGAAAATTGGCACTGTGTGGCAGAAGTAAGATTCCTGAAAGGAGACCTTTCAGGTGCAGCCTCATTTGAAGCAGATGGATTGAAGGGGTCATGAAGAGAATTTGAGGCTTGACATCATGTGGCAGGTCAGAGTCCCCAATGAGAGCCAAAGGGGCTAACGGTGAAGGTGCAGCCCAGGTGTAGCCGAAGCACCCAGCACATTAGAGATGCTTGTACCATAGGGTGACCACCAAGGACCACAGTAGCTGTGGGGTGGAGACAAGCTGATAAGCTGAAGAGGGTGAGGCCAGAGAAGTGGTAAAGCCCTTTGGAAGTTCTCAGAAGATCATAATGGAATCTCAGATGTCTGACACTGAGCTGTTTGTGCTTTTTAAGATTTTCCTATTTTGCTTTGAGTTGATTGTGACTGTGCCATGGTTATTCTGTCTTAGAATAAGAAAGTATTAACTTGTTTTGATTTTTATAAGAACTCATGGTTAAAGAGACTTTTGACTTTAAAGAGATTTTGGAGTTTTAGAAGACTTTTGATGTTTAAAAAGATTGAACTTTTTAAAGTGTTTGAATTTTTAAAGACATTACACTGTTAAAGCTGTATATTTATATTGTGATATGAGATCTGGGGTAGGAACACAAAGGGAAAGGTTATGGCTTAATAAGTGAATTGTTTTTGTATCAAGTAGTCAAGGGGTCATTTAACTTTCCTGCTAGTGACACATTATCTACAAATTTTTCCAGTTTTCTGATGAGTAGAATAAAAAGATAAGAGCCTTATTTTTCCCATCCCACTCAAGATGAAAGAGCTATGTAATGGAAAAGCTACATAGTGGTAAGATGACGTTTTGCCCATAAGTCAGTGATCATCATAATGGGTTTCCAGCCTGGCCAAGCTCCATCTTCAGAGTATTTATTGATCTGATATTCCTATCTTGAAACTTCTAATAATTTCAATAGTAAGCTTGATGCTATTATTGTATATGAATTTCCTCAAATGATATAAAAGGCTTGTTAGATATAGTGTATAAACATGTAGCAGAGACAGTGGAATCCCCTTAACCCTAGTTTGCCCATTGTAAAAACTTCAATGACCACAAAAGTGTCACAGTTTAATTAAAGGCTGTAAATCACAAGACAACAGAGAATGCTGTAGAGACTGAACCAATAGTGCACTAAGGTACATTAAGGTTTCAGGCAGGCAACTCAAATGCCAGAATGGTCTGGAGTAATAGAGCAAGGTGAGCTCTGGCAAACAGAAAGGTATGCCTTATTTAAATATATTCAAATGTGATTTGTATACACTAGACTGTATTCATTCAAAAGACTATACAAAGGAGTCATTAGTTTTCAACAAATGCAATGCTGCCTTCAGGAGGCTGCAGTAAATTCAAGGGTATTCCACAAGAGCCCCAGTCATGTTGGACAGACTGTTTGGAACTGACAGTTTTCTCAGTCAAGTCAGTATGCCAAATCAGCTCATTTCATTTCTTAACAGGAGCCTCCAGAAGCTTCTCAGAGATGAGAATGTACATTTTACACTTAAGACACATACTTGGCACCATGCTTTGTGTTGAATCCTCCTGTTTCCCTTTACTCTGAGTAGCCCCACCCTTGTCACTCATGCTGTGTTTGATATTCTACTGTAATATGATTAGATAATTGTGGTGAAGGCATCCTTCCCTGAGCAGATGGGATGAACATTTAGGGCAAGCCCTGTAACACAGTAATGGAAGCCCTGCGAGCCAGGCAGAAAGTGAACAGAGCCTCTCTGTGTCTCTTTCTCTCCCCCCTCTTTCTCTGTCTTCCTCTGTCTCTCTGTCTGTCTCTCTCTCTCTTGCTCTGTGTGTGTGTGTGTGTGTTGTGTTGTGTTCACTAAAACCATAATTCATCAAAAAAACTGGCCAAACTCAGGCCTAACTCTTACTGCAGGGGACTTCTGAAGAAAACAAAAACAAAATACACCATACCTATAACCAGAGTCAAGATAATTTTTACCTATAATTTCTGAATCATGCCTAGCTTATGCACTGACTAATAGAGGTACATAAATCAATAAGAACACAATATTCCCTCCAAAGTTATTACTTGTTAATGACCTCCCCACATATTAAGATATGTATGTATATATATATCAGATGTGTATATTTATCAGATATATATGTATAAATATATGTATATCAGAATCAAACCATCTTTACTCATTACTGAACTTTAAAAACATACAATTTGGAAGTTTGCATGGTCTATCGGACAACATAGCCTATTGAGTGCTGAATGGTGGACAGTGTATAAAGGACAGTTTAACAGGAGAAAGACAGTGTCGAGTTCTCTTTCTAACTATGCAGTGTAGGCTTGTGTGACTTGCTTGACTTCTATGGACCTCTGTTCCTGATTTGTAATATGGAATCTTAGTAACTTCTGTATTGACTTGCTGTGAGGTTCATCTGGGATAAAAGTCCTTCTTTGTCCTCAAAAGTTTGAAGGCATTTGTAGTTAGCAGACTATTTGGGGAAAAGACAGGTAAACTCTAGATATAAAAATCCAATGATGACCCTTCTTCCATGAGATAGCAAGATTGTCCTTGATAAAACAGATAGAAAAAGCTACTTTCACTCAAATAAACCCTCTAAAATGTATAACTTTCTTTTAAAAGGATAAGTTTTGTGTGGGGATGACTATAGATACTTTGGATAAAGACCAATGATAAGGAAGAAAATTGACTTTCAAAATCTCCAGGCCTGGAGCTTCCCCAAAGGTCAAAGATCTAGGATTTGTAGATGAACTACAGAAGCACCATGGAATTAAGTTGATTCCTCCTCAGCTATATTTATGGTGTCATTGGGACCATTAAAAAAACAGAATCATCTCATATCAAAAGTATTCCCACTCACTGTTTTCTCCTTGAATGGTGGAAAAAACCTATGGGCTTTCATTTGTTTCATTATTTTGAAATGTGAATACATTACTTTGAATAATGTGGTACCCAGAAAATGCTAGGGCACCTTGAAACTTCCATAAGGAATTATAGAATGGTTGGTTAAACAAGTAAAAGTGAGTTGACAGCATCCTACCCCCAACCTACAGAGCATGTTCCCTCTAAAGGTGTGTGATAACCTGAACCATAGCCTTACTGTATTCAGAGATTTCTTTCTGAATTCTGTGATTGTCACTTTATAAAACAAAAGGACTCTCTTAAACATGACTATGTCAAGGGTCTCAAAATAGGTGTGAGATTTTAGATAGTTTTTGCCTTCCTACCCAGATAATAAGGAGTAGGAGGTTCTGTATCAACAAATGTCAAGAGTGTGAATGACATAAGGAAATGAGCAGCTAAGGCATGTAGAGGCTTTGGAAAGAAGACATGTTAGCATGTTAGTAGAGCCCAGGAAAACTGACTTTGAACTCTGACCTTAGAGCCATGCAATGATCTATTGCTTTAAGTCACTAATCTTGTGTTAATTTAGTCAAAAACAGTAGGGAACTAGTACATTTGGGATTTATAAATTTTTCCTTCCTTAAGAATACAGGTACCTCAACAGTAAATTCATATAACATTTAAAACATAATGTGTATTTGTTGTGTGCATGATGTGAAATAAGCATACAATTTTGCACTAATTATTTGACCTAGACAAACTTTGGTATTGATCTTAGCATTACCATTTCACTGGAAAGAAAACACGAGGTTAATAAATGTTAGCATCCCCAAAGTCACAAGCTGATGAAATCCTAGATGTAGTGGTTTGTATTTGTCTTATCACTCAGCTGTGAGGTTGGAGCCTCCTTTAAGGCTAAGAATATGTTTACATCTCCTGTGTTCCTTCTTAATTCCCATCACAGTCCCTGGACTCAACCGAAAAGAAGAAAAAAGAGTGAGGACATAATGCTAGCCAATGAGAAAATAATTTTATATGCATAAATTTAATTCACTCCCATCTGTTCAATTTTTTGCTAATTGTGTAGGGGAGGATCCGTCTGATTTCCATTAATAGTCACTTGGATTTTGTTTTCTTCTGTCTTACATCCATGGCCATAGGAATACCTCATCTTGGAAACTGAGTTTCCATTTTCCCCATTATCTTTGTTTAGTTTTTAATTTATTTCTAAGTGAGTCAGTCAGTCAAAGGAAGTGCATTTCTTAAGATCCACCATGCAGAAGCCAACCGCTTCTGTTATTTCATTAGATGCTGATGGTGTTAGATTTAAAGTTGACATGGAAGCCTAATTAAACATTATGCCAATGCACATATTCTACAAATTAAGACTCAACACATTACAGAGCCCAGCCTGAGAGAAGCTAAAAAGGAAGCTGTCAACGTGCAAAGGACCCTGTTAAGTGCCTTAAATATAAATTTTGAATTTGAAATGCAAATGTAAAGAAGACTTCCTTTTTAACTTGAGAGGAAAATTAAGTGAGGTGGAGAGACAGAGTTTTATTTCATTAAAACAAACAAAAATACCTCCAAAACTAATCACTGAGTTTTACTCTACTTGCTACAATGGTAGATAACAGTTGTGTTGGGAATGGCCAGAAGGACCTGGGAAGATGGCCAGCACCCAGGTGGAGTATGTCACAATCATCTGAAACATCAGCTCCAGGGATTCTAATGCCCTCTTCTGGATTCTGTAGGCACACACACACACACACACACACACACACACACACACACACACACACACAGAGAGAGAGAGAGAGAGAGAGAGAGAGAGAGAGAGAGAGAGAATTAAAACAATAAAATAAGTATTTTTGAAAGAAAATGACCAGAGGAACTAGTTAAGAGCTAACAGTTCCCTCCTGCTGGCTCCTCACTAAGCTGGGTGAGGTAAAGCAGACCTATCAATGGCCACAAGTCAACATGTGTATTTCAAAATGTTGTGGGTGGGATTCTCTTGAGACAGGCAGAGCCCCTGGCAGCCTTCAGATTTGTGCACCTGCAGAAGCACTGACATCAGTAAATTGCTGTGAGTGGGGTACTGCAGAAAGCCAGGAGGGCTGTGAAATCTGAGTTGAGGGGTGCCAGAGTTGCCAAGGCAGGAGCAGGGCTGGGTCCATATCAGTTGTGACAAATGAGGTTTAAAGAATGCAGGGCATAGGAAAGAGTGATGTAAGAGATGGGTGGAGTAGGAGTCCTTAGAGTTATCCCTATTTTCACCCAGTTCTTATCACCCCGGTAGAACAATCACCAGTGAAAGGTGAGTCTCCATCTTACTTTGTTTTTTTGCACCCACCTAAGAAGAGGAGATGTGTCTTTACTATGTTTATATAGAAAGGATAAATTCAAGGTCTGCCTTCTGAATGGATTTATGTTTGAGAAGGGAGTAAAGATCTTGATTTTCTTCAAAGTAAGAAGAGTTTCTGTGGAAGACACAGAATGGTCTCTACTCAGGTAGAAATTTTAAAAAATGTGATTGGGGAAGATTAGAGAAGGAATATCTAAGAAATCTCATAAAGATTCAATATTTGAGATGGAACTTAAAATAAAAAGTGGAATCAGTGACTGTGAAAACCTGAAAGAGAAATGAGATATGAACTTAAATAGTACTTGGAAAATAATGATCAAATGTCAAGTCATTAGAAGAATCATAGAGAGCAATTTAAAAAGATATATCATGTTCATTTCACTAAGCCAAAAGAACATAATGTAATCACATTCTTCTCTCAGGTACTTTGGTTATAGCTGAATCTAAGCCTCTTTACATGACTTTTCAAATAGGCTAAAACAGCACTATTGATGACTTTCAATTTTTAATTATCTTGACATTAGTATATAAAAGAGACTTGGGGTTCAGAGATGTGATTAACAGCTAATGTTGAAAATGGGATGTGCTTAGTTTAGAAAACCTTGTGATTGGGTCATTAAAATTGCTTAAAACTTGTAATTTATCCAAAAAGACCCCAACCAGCTTAAGTCAACATTCTGAGCTAATCACTGGCAAATATATCTGCTCACCTTCGATTCAATGTCCAATACTAATGCAATTATTCAAGTAGATGGAGAATTAAAACACACAGATATACATGCACAAACATATTGCCCTCTGTGCTTTGGGAAATTAGCATTTTGATGGAGGAAGGCATTTGTGAACATAAAAAAACAGGACAATATTTTATATGATAAAATACTAGATCGAATCCATTTTAGTGCCCATATCTATGATTGCAGAGACAGAAAAACTCAAAGCTGAAAATTAAGATTGAATTAAAATTCAGTTATTAAATATATAAATACTACCATCTTAAAGAAGATTTAATACTTTTTCATGAAATCTAAAGATGAAAATTCGTTTTGATTTATCAGAAATAGTCCTTTTGTAAAACTGGTCAAAGTTTGTACTTTAAGAAAAAAATAATGGTTTTATCTTAAAATTGTCTTTGATGTATTGGGATGTTTATTCTTCTTGAAATTATGTGATTTAAATGTGATTTTTAGAAACTTATCTTGTTTTTAAGGGCAGATTAAAAACAATTTAGCAAATAACATAATTGTAGGAAAACTGATTGAGTGCTATTTAATAGATTTTGCTAACTGAAATAATTAAATTGTGATTGTTTAATAATGTCAAATTATTTTCTGCTGTATACAATTATTAATTATATACAAAGAAGAGTTTAATAGTTTACTATTTTCTGACTAGTACAATGATGAATACATCATTTAACAACATATAATTAATTGTGTTTTATTCAATGATAAAATGATAACTGATTGAAAAATAATAGATGAATTTAGTCTTCACATTCAGTGAGCAATATTACAGAGAAAAAGGATTCACATTAAGCCAAAAAAGAAAATAAATTGTTTATTTACCATTATGTGTTAGGAGATTCTGCTAAAATAAATGTATTTTTTAAGTACTTTGGAGTACAATGCTGTTCCTTTAGTGTATGGGTCCATGTCTCTAATCCCCTGTTGATGGAGCATATTCTAATCACATGTCGAACTTATTTTATGTGTATATATTAAGTAAATGTGTGGGGGGAGAATAGGACTATGGATTATGTGTTGTATACACAATATGTTCTAATTTCAAAATCTTGATCCTCAATGTGATGGTTTAGGCGTTGGGTTAGGATAAAGTTTACACAACGTCATAAGGATAAGATCCTTTTTTTCCCTAGTGAGATTGGAGAACAGGACTCATTTTCTCAGTGTACTATGTGAGGATACAAGATGACCACATATCTTAGGGTCTCTAGTGTTAAGATGAAACATCATAGCCAAAAGCAACTTGAAGAGGAAAAGGCTTATTTGGCTTACACTGTTCATCATTGATGGAAGGCAGGACAGAAACTTAAGCAAGGTAGGAACCTGAACACAGAAGCTGATGGAGAAGTAATGAAGCACACTATTTACTGTATTGCTTCTTCAACCCGACTTGTGCAGCCTCCTTTCCCACAGAATGTAGGACCATCAGTATGGCAGTATCTTCACCCACAATGGACTGGGCTTTCTGCTATTGATCACTAATTAAGAAAATTCCCTATATGCTTTCCTATAGCCTGATCTGGAAGCGTTCTCCCAATTGAGATTCCTTCTTCTTGGATGACTGAAGCTTGTTGAATTGGTGTTAAACTAGTCAAAACACCATTTAAAACCTAGATAGAGTGACTTCTCTAGACACTGACCTCGGATTTCCTAGCCTATAAAAATTGATTTTGTTTTACCCTCTAAATTACCATTTTTGCTTTATTAATAGCATACCAAATTAAGATAGATAGATGGGCAGATAGGTAATAATATACATATGAATGTGTAAATAGACCACTCTTCACAGATTCCTTTATTGATCTATAGCACAATACCCTCTCCATTCATGCACACTATCACTGTGTGTGTTGATTTTGAGAAAATTTTAAAGTGAGGAATAACTAGTTTGGGTTGATGGTTTCGGTCCTTGACCTCTTGACTCTTTGTTTCTAGGCCTCCAAGGAAGCAGAACCTTTATAGTCTAAAGCAAGGATGGGAGAAACTGCTCTTTTCATGACAGCCAGGAAGCAAAGAGAAATAGCATCCACAGTGTACTGGGTTTTCTCTTAACTCCTTTAACTCCTGTTATTCCATCTGGGCCCTCATATTATGGAATGGTACCACCTACTTTGGGACTCCAAAGTTCTTAGTTAACCTGCATTGCGAATCCTCTCAGAGATATATCTATGGTGTTTTTCAGAAGCTCTCATGGGCTTTCCTAGACAATTAATTTAGCCATCAAGATTGAAGCTCATACTGTGATTGCAGAATGAATTCAAAATTATTTCATAACATGTAGGGCAAAAGTATGGTTAACTGTTGGATTTCTGGTTCCTAATTAATACTTCTACCATAAAATTATATTTTTTCTTGGCAAGAAGTTCTAGTTGAAATGACCCTTCTTATCCAGTCAGTACATTTCCACTATTTCTATTTAGTGAAAGCATATGCTATTAACTTCTTGTCTAGCTTTTTAAGAGAATGATAGACTATAAAATAAATTACAAAAAATAAAAAATCATCATGGGCCAAGGGTGGTGGTACACACCTGTAATCTCAGGATTCCTCAGCATAGGGCATGAGGATCAGGATTTCAAACTTAGCCTGGGCTACACTGAGTGATATTGTTGCAACAGTGAAAAAAGTATCAGTAAGTATTATTTTGAAAATAAAGTTTTAAACATAAACCTATTTGGGTATATTATAGGATGCATAAATCTACTCAATTCTGCATTAATTTTAATATTTGTTTTTATACAGTTACTATTTAACCATACTATGTACTGTATATTTTTAAGGTGCTTTTGGGAATTCATAACACATACCTACATTAAAACTATTTTTAAAATTACAACAGTGGATTAAAGGGCAGGCAGTACACTAACTATTCTCTAAATAACATACCAAGACCATGTCAAAACAAATACAAGCCTGAAAGCTAAGACATCAATGTTGTGTGTCTTCTCGGCAGTCAATTAAACTAGCAACCTCTGACTCAATGAACTGCAGCATTTAAGCTCCATAACAGGAGAGACAGTTGGAAGTAGTGACTGTCTCCTGATCATAAACACTACTGCAGTTAGTCTGTGACCTTGGAAAGCCTCTCTCTTTTTACCCCTTTCTGGAAAGTGGTAATAAATCATATCACATCACAAACGTGCCTGTGTGAACTTTTCCCCAGTCTGCAGCCATCTTGCATCATTTATACTGAAGAGAATAATTAGGGAGTACTTACATGTGTGAAACGGACAATGTCGTTGGCGCCATTCTCTGTGGCTCATCACGTATCATTAGATAGGGATGGGTTTTTAAACTCGCTACTTATTCCCTGGCACCACACTTTGAAATTAATGCCCCATGCCTAATTATTTTTTTCTTTAAATTTTATCTTGGAATTTCACTGAACTTCATTCATTAATCTTATCATTTGCTACTCCTTTCTTTTATTATTTTCTACCATAGACCAGGCTCTGTGACCAGGATTGAGATATAAAGGGGACTATCCAGTGTAAGACATACCTCCATATCCTTTAAAACATCATTGGTAAAGGACACACTATGGGGCTGAGGATATGGCTCATTTTGTCAGCACTTGTTGTACCAGTATAAGGACCAGAGTTTGGATATCTAATAGCTACATAAATGACAGACAGGCATGGTGACCAACCTTAGAAAGTGGAGATAAGGATCTCTAAGTAAACTGGCCAGGCAGACTAACTCAGTCAGTGAGCTCTGTGTTCAAGTGAGAGACCCTGACAAAACATATAGGGTGGAGGACAATCGAGGAAGAAGACATCAACATCAACCCTGGGTCCCCATGCTATTGGCACATGCATTCACATGAACACACATGCATCCACACACATGTGAACTCACATACACATCACACACACATACATACATACACACACACATGCATACATACAGTGAATGAGTAAATAAAGAAGACAAGCCATCATTTCATTTGCTCTTGTGCACTGAGACTTAAGCTCCCGGGTTTTCACACTCTACACTTGCTCATCCTGTTTGATTCTCTAGGCTCCAGGATGATGTAGTGACTAGGAGTTCAGTGCAGGTCTGGCCTTCTCAGGGAGGTAAGAAATGGAATGAGCTTGGAGAAGCCCTCTGCTAAAGAATGTGAATGTGACTTGGTGAATGCAAAGGGATTAAACATGGCTGTGATGTGATGAAACCAGTGATTTAAGAAGAGAGCTGGCAGCAGGGCAACCCCCCTAAAGAATCCATTAAAGTGTGAACAAGGTGATGGGGGCCTGAAATAACATGGGCTAGTGAAAATTGTGAATTGTAAACGTATGCCAGAATAAGAATCAAAGAATCAAGAAAGAAAAAAAACACTGACAAAGGAAAAAAGACAGAATAGGAAAGCAAAGGGGAAAGCCCTGATGTTTTAAAGGCTACCCCCAGGAGTGGGGGGAGGGACCTCTTTATGAATATGTCACTCTCCTAGGAATGCTTGGTGCTATGTGTCCCTGTAAAACCCCCAGCTTCCATTAAACAAAGTGCTCTTCTTAAATGCCTTCCTTGTAAGACCTGGCTGCCCTACCCCAAGCCATTAGTGGAAACAGAACGTTAATAAGGAGGGACTGTGGTATCTCTCAAAGAGGTTGACCTCCTTCAGCGGAAGCAGGGCACCCATTATAGTGTAATGCTAAATCACAAGCTTTCTCTTCCATTATTTTCCCAGAAGACTCTTGTCTGAATGCATAAACATACTGGAGGGAAGAAGGGGGGAGCATGCAACAGATGAAGAAAAGGTGAAAAAGAGAACGGGAGAGAGGGGCCAGGCAGACAAGCAGTGGATTCCAGACGGGGTTTAAAATAATGAATGCACCATATGCATCACCAGGTTTGCACGCAACAAAATTTTAGCACAACCTCAGAAAGAAAAATCTCCATAAGAAAATGTGGAACAGTAAGATACAAGGCTCACAAGTACAAATGACAGGAATGCTATGTTGGGTTTTGTTAGGATGGTGACATTGTAACTTTAAGATAAAGTAAATTAGTAAATTAAAGCAGTGAGCAAGGAAAATTGAGGCCATTAACAAACTCATTGCCAAGATTATTATTTATTTCTTAAAGCACTTAGCTGTAGCTACAATGTCCTCACATTTAACTGAGGTAGGCTTTTGGGAGGATACATTGGCTGAATTCTCCTCTCCTGATACCCAGGTCAAAAGCCAACACTGGGCAAGTGTCACACACTATTTTGTGGCCATTCTCTGATGTCAACTGTTGTGATATATTATTTATGATTTACGAAAGCTTGTCTAGGGAGTCAGAAACCAAAGTCAGTCACAAGTGGTAGAAGCCAGGCACATACCTTTAATCCCAGAAGCCAGAAGCTAGGAGGTAGTGGTATATACCTTTAATCCTAGGACTCAGAATTAAGAGATAGATGGATCTCTGTGAATCCAAAGTCACCTACATATACACAATATTGATCCAGTCCTAAAGAGAAACAGCTCGCACAAAGATGATCTCAGCACCTGGGATCACACGCCTTTAATCCCACCACTAGGGAGGGATACAAGACAGAAGCAAGGTCAGGAATGCATTCTCTAGCCACATTGAGAATAGTAAGACATTCAGTCTCAGGATTCTCCAGCCATTCTGAGGAGAGGCAGGAGAAATGGCCCATTCAGCCCAAAGTAGTGGTAAGAGCTAGTGGCCACTGCTTTTCCTTTCTGTTCTTAAGGCTTGAAGTTTGAACCCTAGTATCAGTCTCTGGGTCTTTTATTTTATCATGTCACAGTCAGCTTTATACCTTCATAACTATTGTTGTAGACCTTCTCTAACCACACCCACAGCACTGTGCCTCTAGAACCTGAGATGTATCAACTGAACAATGAAAGGCATTGTTAGAGCCCTTGGAAGTAGGTTTTCTGTTCAAAGAAAAATGAGACGGACATGGAAACAACTAAGGCAGGATCCAAATCAGTCCAACATTCCAAGTTTTTTCTCTCGGTCTAAGGCCCAATGAGCATGTCACACATACTAGGCAAGCATTATTTCAGTGGGCATATCTGCAACCCAGGTATTACATGTGTATATACTTTATATTGTTCATGAGCTAGCTCCTAATAAGTGTGTGTTTAACTGCACCTCCTCTCTACTCAAAATATTGCTTGCAGAGTGAAAGGCTAGATCATCCTTGGCTAGAGCCGAGGAATGTTTCCTCCCAGAATACTGATTTATGCCTTTTTGATTTTTCAAATATTCTCTCACAGTGCTCTTATCTTATCTTTGACTTCACCTACTCTGCCTCAGTTACCAAGGTTTGTCTAAACCAAATCTCTGTTTTCTAGAAATGACATTTGGCAAGGGTCTTAAGTTTTCTTATTTCTTATTTCCATGTCTGGCTGTCAAAGGAATCCTTTCCCTTCTGCATATGTCACTGAGGAAATATTGGCTGTAAGATCTGTGGCAGTTCGCAGGCCTGTAATGAAGTCAAGATTAGAATGCAGGTCATGGCAGGCCAGGTGCATCAAAGGAAGGAGAGCTAAATGATACTGGGACCGATACTAGGACTCCACACCAAACTCTCTCAAAGTTAAGCATAGTTTTAGAGATTTCATTACGTAAGGCATGGTACTAAATTTGAGCCTAGTTTGAGTGAGGATGTGTTACTTACAATCTAGCATATTCTGTGGGAGTTCACCAGACAGCTTGAATCCACAGTTTCACTGTAACTTTTAGACAAGTCTTCGTTAAGGTGGTGTATGATTTGGGAAAACAGTAAGAAGTGAATTTCGAATATGTTTAACTTGAAGGGGAAAAACAAAAAAAAATGAGCTGACAAGGAGAGAGTATAACCCCCAAATTACTAGTGTTTTTATTTATTTATTTTCAACGCTGGACATCCACTTAACTTTGAAATTCCCCATCACATTAGATGTAAACTTGTTCCACTATATCAACTTTTTATGGTTTCACCCCAAAATTGTTTTCCATGTCCTGCCTCCTACTTGCTTTGCTTCATGATTTCTTTTTGTTTGGCCTCCATAGCTCTTTTTTGTGACAGGTACAGATTTCCCTTTTTGTTTTAGTCAGAATTGAGGTGAGTATCGCTCTCAGAGTGAAAGGCTAGATCATCCTTGGCTAGAGCCGAGGAATGTTACCTCCCAGAATGCTGATTTATGCCTTTTGATTTTTCAAATATTCTCTAACAGTGCTCTCCATCAATAGCTACTTTATATGGACTGAGTGTCCATTGCTTTCTAATAACCTACAATGCTTTCCGTTAGTCTCCTTGCTAACATCTATTTTTCCGGCCATACGTCAGTTCAGTAAGTCAGTCATTTTTGAGCCATCATGATTTTCATTCCTTTTCTGATTTATTAGCAGACTGCACACACTCTCTCTCTCTAGTATGCCTTTCTTCCTTAATATATTTGTGAAAGACTCTTTGACCCTAGCTGTCCCGAATGTTTTACTGAGCTTTCTGGCCAAGGCTTTTGCATTGGGTGCAGTTTTATGAATCTAAAGATGGGCTTTGCTCTTAAAAAGCTGCCCTTTCTGTTCATTTAAATAAAATGGCTCCAGCTGTGTTTATGCTACAAAACCATTTGTAATCATCTGCTCTACTTTGGGCTCCAAACATATTTTATTCACAGACCTCTAGATTGCAGCCACAGTAGTTCATGGTTTGTACCACAACAGAACTGCCTTTTAAGGATCATCATTCAATCTTCCCACTTATAGGGCCATTCCTGTAGCTTGAGCTCTGACACCAATACCTTGACCTCCCAAGCAGAGTGTCTGTAGCTATTCCTCTGCCCAGACACCCAGACAGTCCCCAAGCCAGTCCTGATAGCTTACAGTACCCAGCCAGCAGCTTACTTAGCTTAACTGGAGAGGTTAAACATCATCAGGGTCACTCATACATGTGGTCACCCCCACACACACACTGAGAATAAAAATGTAAAGAAAGGTTAGAAAGGATATTTCTTTCAATGTGGGAGTGGCACAAATGAACAGACTCTATAAAGTAATGATTTCTTATTTTTTCTTCTCTTCACTCCTTTGTTCTTATATTCCATTTTCCTTTTCTACTTTACCCTGTTGCTATTTGAGTTTTCTTTCAATTTCACAACTGAAGAGCTAGGATCCCATTAAATAGACTCTCCCACCTCTTACATAATGCCAAATGAACATGATTTCGATATACACTGGTGTGTTTGGGATGGAGTTGCCTTTGTAAAAAGAAATGTTTACCAGGTCTAGCAATTCACCAATTGGGGTAGAGCATTCACTACTGTTTCAGGCAGGACTGTACTGTGGCTACCATACAGTGTGATGCACTGGATAGATTTCCTCATGGGAGCAGATCAGAGCAACCAGTGATGCAAGAGCTCTTAGCATAGGCAGTTCAAATTAATAGAATACTCGATCATGGCCTACTTGTTTAAAAACAAGAACTTAATAATTCAACTAGAGCAAACAAAACATCAACACCAAATTCTAAAAGATACCAGGATTTTATCCTGTGAAGTGGTTTATCTGAATAGTCAACTCAATAGGATTTAGAATTACCATGGGAACACATAATGCATATACTCATGATGTAGTATGTGGTTTAAGTGAGCAAGGAAAGCTATTCTATCCTTGTTGCATCACTTTCTCGGTTGGGGGTCACAGACTGAATAAACAGTAAACAGAATGCCAACTTTCCTCTCTTTCCACATTTGTTAAATGTGGGAGCATGGGACGAGATGCCTCCTGCTCATGCTGCTGCATCTTCCTGGTGTGGTGGATTGTATTTTCTCATACTATAAACACAAATAAACCTTTTCTTCCATATATTGCATTTGTTAGGCATTTTGTCACAGAAATGAGAAAAGCATCAACATACCCTGAAAATGGAGTCAAGAATAAAAACCAAGGTGAAAAAACAGTAAGTCGTGTTTCAGAGACAAGAATAAGACTGCTTTAGGACAGAATGGGAAATTGTAAAATTCTATATGTGATACTGAATCATTCAATCAATACATCTTGCAAAATTAAGGTTTGTGATTCATGATTAGTATAAGAAATTATATATGATGCATTATTTAAAGTAGTTTAGAGTTATAATGTTTGGATGGGTTCTAAAGAAATCTAGATATAAGCACAGAATGACAGGAACAGTTTGTTTGGGAGTTGACACCATTAAATTATTGTTATAGCTGAGCAAGGAAGAGGCTCACAATTTGTGAGCTTCTTTAAAACAAGTCAGTACACAGTAGAAAACAAAACGTGATCACTGCCATTTGGGCCTTGCTGCTCCTTTCTGGCAATACATTCCCAATGTCTAAGGAATAGTTAGTGTCTTCTTTGGCAAAGGCAGAAATTGATAGTCAAAATCTTACTCCCTCAGTTTTGTCACTATTAGTAGATGCAAGGTAAACATTGACATTTTAATAAAAATCAACCACAATAAAGCAAAGAAAGGATTGTAATAACAAACTAGATTTTAGCCTCCTTTAGCACTTTGAGTCTAAGTTCTCTAAAGAGACTGGAATTTGGGAGAGACCGGTGGATCAGAGTGTGTTTTGTGAGTGTGTGTGTGTGTGTGTGTGTGTGTGTGTGTGTGTGTGTATTTCTATGCCTGTGGGGAGAATGTGCCTGCATGTGTGTGTACACATGGATGTAGGAGGTTGACATTAAAATGTCTTCTTTGGTTGCTGTAACCTTAATTTTTCAAGACAAGGTCTTTCACTGAACAAAGAGCTCAAAGTTAGGCTAGATTGTTTGGTTAGGATACTCCTGTGTCTAATGATAATTCTTCCCTAAGGATACTCCTGTCTCTGCATCCATACCTATGGGACTACATTCAGGTACGACCATACTTGGCTATTTTATGTGGGTTCTGGGGACCAAACTTACGCCAGACAGAGATTCTGGTTCATGAACAGGTTCAGGATTCATGAGAAAGATTTACCAGGGTCTCTTTGGTACATGAATTTGAAACATCTGTACCTTATTCATAGAGGACTACAGATGCTACCTGGACCTTCATTTACACACGCAGTTCTGACAGCTTTTGGCCAGTTGATAAGAATAAGCATCAGTAAAATTCTAATTTAATCCCATCCTGAAGACCTGGCATTAGGGGTGGCTCAAAAAATGTTGAATGAATAAATCAAATCATGCAGTGAACTGGGAGTGGAAGTCAAGATTGAGGAGATCTGCAGCTCTGGTTTACCAGACACACCATTCCCAGCACAGCCAGAGTTGCTGAATGAGCAATGCCTAGTGTTCAGGGTTATAACTCATTATTGCATGTGGTTCTGCACTTGAGGTTGGATTGGCTTTGACCATGAACTTCCCATGAGGCACATCCTGTCCCGAGGGAATAATCATACTCCGAGATCAGAATGGAGTCATTTCTCTTGAGCTTGGTTCTTGTCTTGAACTGGAGAAGGTCAATTGACTGTTGAAAGTTTGATTTGGCACAAGCAGCACAGCCTTATGCACATATGAACATAATGAAGGGTAGTGACAGATTTCATAAATCCAGGAGGAAATTTCTCTGAAACTCACAACTGTCAAAGGGCTGTGTGGCTTGTCTCCTGACATCTTAGCAGTTAGAAAGCTAGTGGAGGAAATAATTCTACAGCAATTTATAATCTTTCCTGCCATGGTCATTCTTTACTGAATCACTATGCTTTGGAGGTACTCTTGTTTTATATGACCAATGACAAGAACTCCTGACTCCGTATGCCAGAAAAAAAAAAAAGGCAGAACTGAGAACGGGAAACTAAGAAGGAAGTCAGGTTCCCATGTGAAGGAATCATGTCAGCTGTGTACCTACTCTTTTCCCAAGAGCTTTTCAGGTGACCATTGTTGGTATGTCTTGCTTAATAATGAGACAAGCTATTTCAAAATTCTGTGGCTCACTAGGTACTCATTCCCATTAACTTACTTAACCATAAAGAAAGCGCATCTACCACATGGAAAGATTTTGAACATGGAAAATCTCCACTTCTAATAATCAAATTCCATAATTAGAAATTTATTCCTTTTGGCCTAAAGCATTCCAGTGTGTTTAAAAGGGGTTCCCCTGGGAGAAGTGACTCATTAAGCTTAGGAAGTCATGAGTGTGGACCAGTTTAATGACCTTTTCTTGGAGAATTTGGGAGGAAGAGAGAAAGATGAGATGGGGAGCAGCATTTCAAATGCATGTCACTCCTTTTAACATTGAAAAATGTTACTCCTGTGATCCTTGCTTTAATATTTTTGATGGGGAAATATAAAATCAAGAATATTAGATACTTCAGTTGCACTTGACTGTTGATGAGGGATTTTTGGAGGTTAAATTTGATGTGTCTGCCTCCCACATATTATCTCTTTTCTTTGGAAGAAACTTAGAGTTTGGGGTGGCAACTTCAAAGGTAGGAGCTAGGAGGAGTCTACAGTATGCAAGAGGGAAGGATGGAGAAGGGGTGGTCACTCAGCCTGTGTGGCAGGCTCTCTAAACCCTTTCCTAGTTTCCTAGGATTATTTTATTTGAACCTTCTATGCAGAGATAGATAGTATATAGTGTCTTAACTCACACACTGTGTATAGAGGAATATTTGCCTCTCCATACAGCCTTCTGTGATTGGTGGATTGCTTTCTTTCTTATTCCCATGTATGGAAGATAACTCAGAGTAACTGTACATCCACACTTACTGTGATTATTTCAGCAGAGAAAGACAAGAAAGTGGGGTCCTGCAGGAAGTGAATGTTCTAGCACCTGGAGAAGAGGATGGTCCTCAGATCTGGACTTTATCATAATGCCTGAATTTAGAATATTTGAACCCCTCCATTTTGGGTGAATTTTTCCCTTACAAGGGAGTTTTTACCATGTCTTTACAAAGGTTTATCACTCTCCTGTATCTGACTATGGGATATAAAAGCACTCTATAATTTCCTCACAGATATTGTGAGACCAGGAGAGAGGGAGTGTCCAGGTCATTCAACTCCAGTTCTTTCCCTAAAGGATGAGCAAGAGTTTCTGACTCCCTTTGCCCGAATGCAAGGATGTGTCCCTGGGTTAAGACAGAAAGGATCTAACATATGCTAACCAAGAAGAAATACACTAATTGGAAAACAGAGGTAATAGCTTTGAGTGAGGTCAGCCCATAGCAAGTGCAGCATCCAGTAAGAAGCATCCTTCTTGGAACTGTATTTCTATAGAATAAGAAATAAGAGAGGAAGGAAAGGACCGCTCCATCACTAGAGTATTGCCATAAAACCTGTATTGTGTTGGGGTAGTCAGGAAGAGAAAAGGAGGAGAAAGGTGGCTGAAGTACAATACAAAAGGAAACCCAGTGCTCAAGAGTGTCCCAGACCCTCCATCTCCACCTGTAATGAGTCAGCTTTTGTTAGGTTGGCTTTTGAGTACTAAGCAGTCAGTTCATCCCCATTGGTTTGTAATGAGGCTGAGAGGCTCACAAAGCCTCGAGCAAGCCAGGATCCCTTACAAATGAACTCTTCTGCTAAGAGAGCTGGCAGATAGCATCTGTGGAGGGGATGTGTTGGAAAGTACTCAATGTCCCCACTGTGAGACTTACACTGGGCAAGAGAGAATGGGGCCAGGGCTTCATTAGGCTGATAAAAACAGACAAGCCAACTTTTCATTAGAGGGATGCACAAATCCCCACTCCTTGGCTTTCCTCTTTTACATTATAAAAGCATCATTGGGTCCAAACTTTTGAGGACTCATTATTCCACACAAACACTAGGCTTAGAGGTAGGGAAGGAAGTGCAGTGTGAACCAGGAGAGTGGGAACTGAGACTCGTATGAGCTTCTCAAAGCACAAAGGCTTCTTACTCTCCCAAAAGTTAGATTCACACATTACCAACTTTCATCTTTTCCATTATTGTGAAAAGAGGAACTTGCACTTTTGGCTTTTCTCAGTAAGAGACCATTTGTTCAGAGGGTTATTATTCAGGACTATGGTACATCATATTTCATTATGAAATCAAATCTAATATTTATAAAATTCTACTACAGACTTAATTCTGAGGGTTAGGTTTTTCTTGTGGTGACACTCATGTGGATTGGATTAAACTCAACCAATTTCAGTTTTGCTTTACTTTTTATGTATCTGTCTCTCTCATTACAGGGTCCCAGGACCATGTGTAGCCTAGGCCAACCTGGAAATTACCAAGTAACCAATGGATAATCTTGAACTACTGGTCCTCCTGCCTCTTCCTCCCAAATGCTGAAATTGCAAGGGCAGGCCACTACAGCACACCCAGCTTTAATCTCAACTCATCACACCCAAAGTCATTCCCCATCACAACACCTGTAATGTGCTTCTGTCTGCAGACTAAGATTTCTTAGTGTTATCTCCCACATCCCTTCGTATATAATATAACAAAACATTTCATGCTAGAGTTTTTAAGGTGTCTCTACTTTACAATATACATAGTTATGACCTCCAATGTTGCCTTCAGACTAACAATAAAGAGAGTAATAATAATAATAATAATAATAACAACAACCAATAAGAATATTTTTCACTGTGCTGGTGTCAATTTCTGCAAGGTAAACCTCTTTTAAATGAGGCAAATTAAAACCAGCTGTGTTAGAGAGAAATTTAGGGCTGTGGATCTTATAATCTCTGCTTTGGCAAGTAAGTTTTAACTAAATTAAGTAATTTGTGCTTATGAAAGAATATTTTTATTTGCTGTTTTAAAATTGGATCTCAGGAAATGCCCGGTAGTCATGAAAATCTCAAATATTGGTTATTCTTTACTTATTCTCTCCCTGTTGCTTCATGGAGACAGTGTAGACTGGGCATGGGTAAACTGGCATTGCCCACAGCCTCCCACCTCATCGCAGACAGAAGCAATTCTGAACCTGGGTGTTCCGATGTCCTCATTCACTCCCCCATGTACTCTGAACTAGCTACTTAGTACTAATGCTATCTGCCCCAAGTGGGAAGCTCTTTGCCTGGATGCAGTGAGGGAAGAGGAGAGGCATTGGCTTTTCTCTCATGTGTTACAAATAACACTTAATTGAATTTTGAGTTTGAATTTTATTTTATCGTGTGTATATGTACGTGTCCTTGTTTGGCTGCATGTGTACATTCACATTCATGTGCACATATGCATTTTTGTGGAGGCCAGAGGGTAGCCATTTAACTTTATTTTTTTGAGTCACATTCTGTCTGTGACTTGAAGTGTCCCAGGTGGGTTGATATGACTGGCATTCCCAAAGACTAACACGTCTCCACTTTCCCAGTGCTGGGATTACAAGTATGTACCACCATGCCTGGCTTGCTTATGTGGATTTTGGGATAGGATTCAGGTTGTGCTTTTCCAACTGAGCTATCTTTGTAGTTCTATATTTTCTTCCCTTCATGTTTTGCTTTAAAAAAACACTTTTATTTATGCTGTATGTGTGCATGCATGCTCATGCTCATGCACACGCCATCTTCCTCATGCCACTGCACACATGTTGTGGTCCAAAGAAAATTTGTGAGTCAGTTCTGTCCTTTTAACACATGGGTCCTAGGAAATGAATTAAAGTCACCAATCTCAACAGTAAGTGTCTTCACCCACTGAACCATCATCTCCCTGGCACTGCTTTTGTTGGGAGACCAGGGAGTTATAGTTTCAGATAGGCCAGGCTAGCCTTGAACTCACTAGATAGCCAAGAATGATCTCACACTCCTGACCCTCTTGCCTCTACCGCCCAGGTTCTGAAATTACTGGAATAGACAACTTAACCCAACAACAATGAGTCTGAGCTGTGTGAACACTTAACTGGCTCTTGTTCTGGGCAGTCAAGATGATTATGATAGCTGTGATACTGCTGTTAAGGGGAGCCATCTGCCACATGCCTCTCTTCTCTCAGTAGTGGAAATGTTTGGCTTAAATTTGGCAGAGACTGGGGAGATAAGAGTGGCTCTGACTTTACAGGCAAAATGGTCAGGTCCAGGTCATGTGACCCATCGAAAAGAAGCTCTTAGTGCCATCTCAGGACATTTTTTCGAGGTGGGTACTGACATCAATGGAGTCCAGTATTGGAAAACATGAGTTATATAGTTCTCCAAACTGACATGACAAGACAGTTATGCTTTTCTTTAGGAATGTCTGAGTTTACTAGACAAAGGTCCGATTCTACTTCTGCGAGTGTGACATTTGGGACACTGCCAGGTATGTACAAAAATTGGCATGTCTGATGAAGGGAAGAACCTAGCTGTCTTTCTCAACCTATGTAAATATCTGTGCCAGGTGATTGGCTCTTTAGTTTTCTCATGGCTGTAACTGTCATAAAATCAGCACGTAAGATACAAAGTTGACTTCAGGGCTGAACACGGGACCAAGTCAGTGGGAAGCTACAGCTTTCCATCGTGCACCAGGAGGCACAACAGCAAGCTGCTTGATCTGAACCTTACTTTCCTTTTTCAATCAAGAGTTAACATATTTCTCATTCATGTAACTGGCACTAAGTGGCCTGGGTTATTTTGTTCCTTTTAGTGATAAATCTAATTGGGTCTCAGTCCTAAAAGCCACCTCTGGCTTGGCGCTTTTCCCAAGAGAGATGGAACATAGTATGGAGGTCAAGCATAGGGTGATGGGCGGAGGAACTGCAGATGATACCTTCAGCTCTGATACTTTAATCACTTGTGGCCTCACTGAGAAAGGAGACAAAACCAGCAGTAATCTAGTGCCCAGGAAAATCAATCAAGTACTGACGGTGTGATCAACAAGTGTCGGGAGAGATCTCACATTCCCGTAGCACTGACTGTGCCCGTTTGGACGCAGTCACACGTACGTGGGGGAAGGCAGATATGAAGAGCAAGGAAGGAGGGGTGACTTTCTCTCTTGGGGTTCAGGTCGATGTCGGAGACCAGCAGAGTGCTGACCTCAGTTCTTGGCTTCTCATGTAAGTGATTTCTCCCTAAAAAAATAACATACGAAATCCTTAGCCAGTGTATGGTATCTTTCTCATCATCTGGTGTCAGAACTCGGAGAAGCAAGTTCACCCAGACTCCCACACTGGAGCTCGGTGAGGCAAGTGCTCACTGCTGCAGCCACTGTGGCTCCAGCCCCACCACAGTCCCTGCCCACCACCACAAATCGCTGCTGTAACTGCCAGCCCCAGCCATGTCCCAGGAGTACCTACTGGTTTACCAGGGGGTTTCCAACTCAGCCCTCTTCTCCCAATCAGCAGGGCTCAGGTGCAGCCCCGCTCAGCTGCCTACTGGGGGAGCAGCTCCCTTGTTCTCGGGCAGCTTCCAGGTTTTATTGCTGCCAGCCACCTCAGAGCCACTGCAGAACTGCTTGAAAGGAGCCCATTCTTGCAGCTGCTGGAGAGCTGCTGTGGAACTGCCTCAAAAATCAACACACCACCGTCCTAGTCCAACAAGCCTCAGATTGGACCCCACGGAGATTGTGGAACGAGCGCCCCTCAACAGCCACCAAGCATTGTAGCTTCCCCTGGAGCAGGAAGCTGCAAGGGGCACCTCTCTCAGGGTTGCTGTCTGTGTGAGGAACCGGCCCTCTTACGTGGACTCTGGCTCCACTGCCCTAATGTGATTCCTGCTTCTGCCCTACTACTCTGATTCCTGCTTCTGCACTGCTGTGATTCCTGCTTCGACCCGCTGAAACTAACATCCTGAAAACTGTTTCACTTTCCTACCCGCCCATAAGGTTCTGCAGAACTCTCTTACCCGCAGGCTATTTTTCTCTTCCTCTAATATTTCAACTCGCTAACATTCTGTAAAAGCTGCTTAGAATTTTTCAGATTTTACCTGAAGATACAGAGCTTTCCCGATGGAGCAATGTTTGGCAGTACACCTGCATCACCTGCTGGCCAAACATATTTACTGCAAGTAAAAATCTTCATCGCAACCTAAGAATTACTGGCGTTTAAGCTGATGATAAGATTACCTGCTCTATAACACGACAGGTAATCTAATGATGCAGAACGTTAGGGATCTCGTTGATTATTTCATAAATGAAATCCTGTGAGAGAATTATGACATGTCCCAAATATATTTGTGTCTAATGCTAACAATTAGCTTCATAATACATATAATATCATGGAATAGAAGCCTTAATAACAGGGTGAAAATCAGGGAAATTGTGCAAATTATTGGGAAATTAGAGTCAAAAATTCAAAATCTTGAGGTCAATGGGGAAATGTCTAACAAAGTAGAAAACTTAGAACTTAAAAATAGCCAACTACAAGTTCTATGACTAATGCCCTAATGACCAAAATAATATCCATGCAGGAGGACATTATCAGGCTGAGAAACAACTGGTTCCATATCTGATGACTTGATTAACACAACTCAAAGACTGGAACATCAGGTTGGTAAACTTACTGAAACAATTCATTCCATGTGTGAGGATAGTGATGCATTTTCAGATAGAACACTGTTCCTAGAAGGCAACTTACATGCCATTCAGATAATATCTAAGGATGAGATTATTAAATGCTTGGAATCGCATTATAAAAGATGAATCCAAGAAACTGACAGACTCTATGAAGTCCTTAGGAACTTTTTTGACCCAGGAAGTTCAAGCACTCAGAGAAACAATGGAAAATAAGATGCGGGTTTTAGATGATCTCCAATCCGATTCATCAGAATCAAAAGTACTAGCAACAAGTCATAACATGTTTACCTACACTTCTCAGACACCAGGAAGAAATTCCTAATGTTGTTATGCAATGTCCTATGGTCTTCCAGTATCTATGACTGAAAATCCAGCAACAAAGAAGCATCTAAAAAGTTTTGTTACTTACTAGTGGGAACCAATGCAGATGAAGAACCAGAAGGGGATAAAACAAGCCTTTGTTTCTTATGGTATTCACTCCTTTTATGTCAGGGAGTTACTGAATTCTTGGACAAGCATAAATAGGGTGGCCCAAAAGGATTGGAGTCGATTGATCTCAGTGGTGCTAGAAAATTTGTCTCAAATACAATGGAGAGCTTTATGGAGGGAAGAAGAAAAGGCCCTCGAGCTTCAATGCCTAAAGAAAGAAAATGAAGCTCCCCAAGGTAAGATTCTTTGTGAGGATGCTTATGCTGACCCAAATGTTCAGGCCGCACATGATGAACACATCTTATCTTTATGCTGTATAGCAGTTCTAAATGCTTTGAATAAGGGTTCATGAACAAGGAGAGAAAATAGAACCCTATACCAAGGTGGTACACGGTCCAAGAATAAGGTTCAGTGAATTTTTAGAAAGAATGTCCAGAGCAGTAGAATTACAGGTAACTGACTTGGATTCTAGGCGAATACTTATGGAATCTCTAGCTTGTGAGAATGTAAATCCACAATGCAAAAAGGTAATTTGGCTATTAAAATCAGATCAGCACCTCTGGATGAATGGCTCTTGGATACACCTAATATTGAGTAAAAAGATCTAGATAAAGAAGCTTGGGTAGGAGAGGCAATTTCTAAAGGTTTAAAGAGGCACCAAGATGCCAAATGACATAATCATGAGGATATAGAAACTTGGGCTGGGGAAGCAATCTCTAGAGGTTTAAAAAGATATCAAAATACCAGATGTTTTTACTATGGTAAAATATGGTGTCTGAGAAGAAATTGTAGGTAAAGGATTCCTAGAGATAATGTTCCTCCTGGGAATGGTTAAAAAAAGAAGGCCTCAGTCTTCTGGATTATGTAGCAGATGTAGCAAAAGTTGACACTGGACTAAAGAATGTAGGTTGACCACAGACAATCAAGGTAACCCCTTAAAATCAGGAAACTTCTTAAGGGGGCCACTCGAAGGCCCCCATGTCAAAAGTGGTCCAGTCATTCCCAGTCACTGTGGAAGACAATCTCTCTCAGGACGATTAGAAAATCTACTCCCTATTGTAAAGAACAATAACACTCTGGATGATAGATTAGCTGATGAAGATGAACTTATCGTATACAGAATCACAGACCCAAATTACCAGTTAAAATAAATAATAAGATCATTATTGGCCTTGTGGACACAGACACTGATATCACCATCATAATGCAAAAATCTTCTAGATGGCCCCTACAAAAAGTAAACATTCATTCTTAGGGTTTGGAACCCTATCTCAAGTAAGCAAAGAACAAGATGGATTGACTGTGTAGGGTCAGAAGGACAAAGAGGAAGACTGAGGCCATTTGTCACAGATATTGCTATAAATCTCTGAGGTCATGATATATTGTAACAATGGAATACCCAGATAAACATTCCTCCTGTATCAGATATGAATCATAAACATCCTCTTAGTGGCAGAAAAATTATTGAAAGGCAGTACAGAAAACAGACTCCACACAATCAGGCTGTACAGAAACAGGATGCGAGTGCCAAATCTACAGAGGAACCAAAAGTCCTATCCTTAAAATGGCTGACAGATGAATCTGTATGTGTAGGGCAATGGCCTATGACCTCTGAGAAGCTAGAGACTTTAGAAAAACTGGTGGTTCAGAAATAGTTAAATGCTGGACATATCAAAGAATCTACCAGTACGTGGAATTCTTCTGTATTTGTTATCATAAACAAGACTATTAAATGGAGGATGCTTACTGATCTGAGAGCCATCAATAAAGTAATTCAGCCTATGGACTCCCTACAGCGTGGGTTGCCATTACCTTCTCTGATACCTAAAGGATGGCCAATTGTAGTAATTGGTCTAAAAGATTACTTCTTCACAATACCTTTTCAAGCAAAAACATTTGCCTTTACAGTGCCTAACTATAACAATTCTCAACCAGCTGGGAGATTTCATTGGAATGTTTTGCCACAGGGAATGTTAAATAGTCCTACTTTGTGCCAATATTCTGTGAAAAAAACTATAGAAATAATTCACAATTTCCACAATCCATAATTTACCATTATATGGATGACATACTGCTGGCTGATTCTAAAGAAGGAACATTGGAAAAGATGTTTGAGGCAGTAAAGGAAATTTTAACTTGCTGGGGATTACAGATTGCCCCTGAAAAATACAAAGGGGAGATTTTATTAATTATTTAGGTTACAAAATGAATCTACAAAAAATTAGACCGCAAAATGTACAGACCAGGAGAGGTCGTTACTAGACTCTTAATGATCTTCAAAAACTACTAGGAGAGATTTCTCAATTACAGACAATTATTGGAGTAGAAGGGCATGATTTAAAACACCTAAAAATGGCCCTAAAAGGAGACTAGAACTTACGTATTCCAGGAATATTGTCAGCTGAGGCTGAAAATGAATGAGACTGAGAAGAAAGGAGAATACTAGAACTACATGTGGACCATGTGGATCCAAAACTAGACTGTACTCTGGTTATTTTGCCATCTACAGAATACCCCTCAGGGATTTTCATGCAGAGGGTAGATATCATATTAGAATGGATACTTCTGTCACATAAACAGAATAAAAAAACTAAGAGATACATAGAAAAGATTTCTGATTTGATTTTAAGGGGTATATTAAGGTTTTATCAACTAACTGGAAGGGACCCAACAGAAATTATTATACCTTTAACTAATGAAGAAATTTCTTCCTTATGGAAGGATAATGAATATTGGCAAAGGGCTTGCAGTAACTTTTGGGAAATGATTAGTAACAATTATCCTAAAACAGAGAGAATCAAATTCATAAAGAAAACAATTTAGATCCTTCCACGTATTATAAAATAAATGCCAGTCTCTGGAGTTCCTACATTCTACATTGATGCAAACAAATCAGGAAAATCAGGTTAAAATCAGGAAATATAAGTAGTTCAAATCCCCCTACAACTCTGTACAAAAGGCAGAGTTGTATGAGTTGTATACCTCATGGTACTTATGGATTTTACAGAGCCTCGAAATGTAGTTACTGACTCTAAAATTGCAGAGAGGGTTGTTTTACACATTGAGACCGCTGAATTTATTCCTGATGATATGAAATTAACCTCATTGTTTATACAATTACAGGAAATCATCATAAATAGACTTCACCCTATATATATTACACACATCAGAACCCATACAGGTCTGCCAGGCCCTCTAGCACAAGGTAATGAGATTAATCGTTTATTAATAGGAAGTGTGTTAGAAGCTTCAGAATTTCATTAAAAAACTATATTAATAGCAAAGGCTTAAAGGATTTTTCTATCATTGGCAACAAGCCAAGGAAATAGTATGAAACTGTCCCACCTGTCTGTTCTATAATCAAACTCCATTACCAGGAGGCAGTAATCCCAAAGGTATTCACAGAAATGAAACTTGGCATGTGGATGTGTTTCACTTTCCAGAGATTGTAAGGTTAAAATATGTGTACCATACCATAAACACATTTTCAAGGTTCCAATGGATAACTGCTCTTAGCTCTGAAAAGGCTGATTCTGCTATCATGTGATAGCAGGGCCTCTTAGAGGTCATGACCATTATGGGTATACCTGCATAAATAAAAACTAATGGAGTATATGTCTCCATCAAATTGGAACTGTGTTTCAAATATTATAACACAAAACACATAACTGGTATACCATACAATCCCACAGGACAATCACCAGTTGAGAGATATAACCACACTTTTAAAAAATGCTCCATACCCAGCCAGGTGGAACAAAGACCTCCAAACATAGATTACATAATGCTTTATTAATATTAAAGCTTCTTAATGCTAATGAGAAAGGACAAACAGCAGCAAAATGACACTGGCCTACAGAAAAAAACTTCTGAACTAAATAAGCTGGTGTATTTCAAGGATGTAATGACCTCAGTTTGGAAACCAGGATATATGTTATGTTGGGGAAGGGGTTTCACCTTGGTTTCCACAGGAGGTGAAAAGTTTGAGTCCATCAAAATTGATCAAGATTCAATCCGAACAGGAGAAAACTTGGGAGGAGGAAAATAACATCTCATCCACAAAGTCATATTCCATGAGGTACATACAGACCTCACAAAGGAAAGGGAAGTGTTTTGTTCTTGTATTAGCAGGAAAACCCATCTCCAACAGTGAGAAGATACTGAATATGCAGATACCTAATGAAGAGAAGATGGCTAGCCAAAAGATCCATCAAACAGAAAAGAATCTGATATTTGATATCAATGTCTAATTCTCTTAACTTTTGTCCTTATGAAATATATTTCTCTTTACTTACTAATATGGTATTGATCTCTATCCACTTGAACTAACACTGGCTTTGGAGTTGGATTTAGCTCTCCTCTAAATCCAAGCACGTTGTTAAAATAAAATTCAGAGATTTTGTATTGTATCAAGGAGCCAATTGATGTAAGACAGAACAAAACAAAATCTAGGGACTGTCATCTGGTTATACTCGGTTCTTTCTCTGAAGTCTAATTTCCCTCATATTTACTATCTTCCTTACTTTTACTTTTACTGGTATGCATACATATAAGCTTGAAATTTCCTTGTTGATATTAACATTTGAGTTTTCCACAGAGAACAAAGAATTTCCTAACAGCAATCTTCAACACTTCTGAAAGAAAATGGGCCCCACTTCATTGATTCCACCTACTATGACTTGATGCGTCTGAACTGACAAGAACCACCCTGAAACCAGTTTTGGACTACATTGTTCTACACACCTCCAGACTAATTAACTGATGTGGTACATCTTCTACATTCTGGCCAGATCCTCAGACAAGAGCTTCAATCAATATTAGAACATCAGTCAAGAACTTCAATCAAGCATCTCCCACCAGAGACTGAGTACAAATGTTGTAGCTAGTCCACTTGAGACTTTCACTACACTAACATTTTCTTCCTACTGGATCCCAGGAGGTTATCATCGTCCCATTTCAACAGAAAGTAATTTTGAGAATACTATACCCCTTTCCCAATTGTTAATATTACAGGATGATTTTCACCTGTTAGGGTTAGTTTTCAGTTATTTAGGATTGGGATTGGAAAGAGGTGTTCAGATTTGAGCATCTCTTTCAGATAAGTTTAGGGTTTAGCTGGGATAGATATGCTTAAAATAGGATACAGGTAGATTATAATTTGTTTATCACCTTCTGTGTATATATGCACTATATATGTTTGAGACAATTTAGGTTTGTTTCAAGTCTAAATCTTTTCTTTAGACTAAAAGGGGAATTGTAGAAAGAGATCTCACATACCCCCAGCACTGACCATGCCCAAAAGGGTGTGGTCACAGGTACATGGAGGAAGGCAGAGACAAAGAGCAAGGAAGGAGGGGTCACGTTATCTCTTGGGGTTCCAGTCAAGGTTGGAGACCAGCAGAGTGCTGACCTCAGTTCTTGGCTTCTCATATAAGTGATTTCTCCCTAATAAAATAACGCACAACATCCCTATCCTGTGTATGTTAATCTTCCTCATCAAGCAAGCATCAGCAAAATCTAGGCAAACTCTAGTCTAGAGTTCCTGATTCAATTCCTGTATAACTCCAGGTTTCTCAGATATCAATATGATATACATAAAACTCTTATTCTCACCTAGAGAACCAAGCTTCCTGTATAATTCTGATGCTTGCACCATATGTGAATTGGCTAGTTTCAATACCTGGAGGAAGCCATTTGGGTGAATGGTTCATCTCACAGGCTGCTTTAAATTCTGACAATGGGTTGAAAAACCAGGAAAAGCATCCAAAGCAGTGAAGATTTAGCTGAGAAGAGTCTGATGGCTCTCCAATATCCAGGGAGCATGAACATTGGTCACGGCAGAGTTATACAGTCAGATGGCTCCTCAATGTCCAGCTAACAGGAACACTGCCCATGGTGGAGTTGTAAGTATTTCATCCAAGTATGTCATGAAGAGGCATCTCAGATGCTACAATACACTTTCCAACCAGATGTTCTGTCCTCTGGTACCATGATTATGCCTGTGAGATCTCTTCCTACAATTCCCCTTTTAGTCTAAAGAAAAGAGAGACACAACATGAAGGGTTGCTGAACCTGCAACTCATTATAAAGCCAAAGAAGAACATTTATATGAATTGCATGGGTTTGGTGTTCCCTTATCAACAGAAAGCCACTCCCTGATTCTCATGACCTAAAGACTTTCTATGAACATTGAGAGAGTGAAGATGTGAAAAGAAGAAAAGTAACTCAGTAAATAGAGATTAGAAGAGGGTTTCAGAAAGATGATTCTTTCTTCAGATGTCCTTGGAGATTTCCAATTTGGTAGTGGGGCCAGGAGAGTTTGAAAGGTGAATAAGTAGTAAGGCCCAGAGACAGTTATTTTAAGAAGGCAATGGATGAAAAAAAACTAAACAGTGGATGGAGGTGACAGGATTAAGGTGGTATATTATTTATGATTTATTAAAGCTTGCCTGAGGGTACAGAAATCAAAACTAGCTACAAGTCATAGAGGTCAGGCAATGGTGATGCACATTTTTAAATCCCAGCAGCCATACTAGTATATCAGAGCTAGGCAGTGGTGGCACACCTTTAATCCCAGGACTACACAAGAAGGAAGAGTAACATAGCTCTCACCTTTGATAGTAGCACTTGGGATCAAACACCTTTAATCCCAGCACTAGGGAAGTCAAGACAGGAGTGAATTGGCTGGGTTGGAAAGGAATACAAGACAGGAAGAAACAGGAACTCAGAGCTTTTGCCTCTGAGGATTCATGAAGACAGGACATCTCTTTTAGCCTATAGTAGAGGTAAGAGCTAGTGACTGGCTGCTTTGCTTCTAGGATCTTCAGCCTGAACCCCAATATCAGCCTCTGGATTTTTTTGTGTTACATAGGATTATGGTTTGAGTAGCTTACCTACATTCAGGGGACACCAAGCTGATGATGTTAAGAGGTGAGGACTTGAAAAGGCAATAGGCTAGGAGAGTTCCTCCCTTATGGTTGGGATTAAGAATTTTACAATAAAAGATTTCATGCTGTGTTAAAACAAAGCCATTGCTTTATTTATATATGAAGAATCAATGAGAATAATGGGAAAGCTTTTAGAATCACTTTTGCAAAAGATAAACAAGGTGATTTTTCACAGGGAAAAGAGTACTCTGCTGTGTGTGTATGCTCATGTATATTCAGGTACATGTGTAGGTATGTACATGTATATGCAGAAGCCAGACAGATCTTCAGTTGTTGTCCATCTCTTTTTTTCTTTGCTGTAAAGGAAAGAAAAAACAGGGATCTCCGTGGATCTGTGTGCCTCATTCTGCCTGTGGGATAGTTCCACCTAAAAGTGTATCCAATGCTCATCTCAACAACTCAGCTGTAAGAGAATGAAGAGCAAAAATGAGTACTGTCATCTAGTAGGTATTCTATCAACAGTGGCTAATTTTGTTTTAAAAATAAAACCAAAACATGAAACAAAACAAAACACTGAACTATTACTCAACTGTGTATAGTACATTTACCTCTTCCCATCCTCTCTGCAGAGGAGCTCAAACATATCAAATGCTCTGAAAAATCCCCATGCATAGTACCTGTGGCATTGAGAAGATTCTCCCTAGAATTCTTAACCTGAAAGAGAAGGATGCCTTCTTGATACATAGTCTCTCCTCAAAGAGAAATGTCATCATCATTAGTATGCATTAATTTGGTCATTGTCAATGAGAGGTAGGATCAATAGGTCCTCCTTGAATAAAGGCCCATCATGCCAGAGCATAAGTATAGCTGTGTACATAAAGGGGGATTGGAACTCCCACTCGACTTTTGGGTATGCTGTCACTGGTCTCTTAAACAGGAGAAATAAAGTATCTGAATATTGCTAGAAGACATTTAAAGAGGACTTTGAACTGAGTATCCTCCTGGATATACAAACAGAAAAAAACAAAAAAACAGAATAATTTTTGCCCCATATTGAAACTACCATGGACTTGTAGATCAATATTTTTCCTAAAAATAAAATTTAGTTAAGATTATAAAATAGGGATTTAGCCTGCAATACAATACATTAGGCAAAACACAACAATTAGTAGCAGAGGCAGATCCCAAGTGCCAGTCAATCAGAAAACCTCCCCAAATATGACATGGACCATGGAGTTGTATAGTACTCCTGGTTTTAAGGGAATCTTTTCCCCCTAGAAACTTCAGATGCTCCTTCTAGGATTGGATTCTGCAGTTCTGTGATTGATAGCATTCTTACCAAGTTCCATTTGCACTTTTCAAAACACACTAGAATACCCTCCTGTCACACTAGGGAAAAGAGCTTTGAACTCAGTGGCAGTGCCTCCTGTAAGCAAAAAGTATCAGTTACTGGCAGGACAATCCTACAGGCTTCATTGTTGCCACCAAGGGCACTGTTCCCGAGCTGTCTGGCTTCTTCCCAGCCTCAGCACAGATTAGCTTGAGGAACCCGAGATGACTGTCTAAAGGGACAGATTGAGAGGTCTGGGCTAGTGCAGACAGTAGCTTTGCCAGAAGGACTGGGTTGAGATGTAGGAGAAGGGCCAGTAGGGAGGTGCTGAGAGTCCTAGACTGTCAGTCAGGCATCTTATAATCAACCAAACTGTGAGCAGTACCAGAGAGCTTTTGAGTCCCTTCATTGAAGTAATAAATATGCCACTACACCATGAAATGGCCTCTGGGTGGCTATATAATGCTCAATTATTGATTAATCTTCAGTAATGAATGAATCTGAACACAAGTGCTGCTAAGCAGGATTGTGATAGCCAGTGCTCCATGAGGGAAGAGAGGAAGCAGACAGGCCTGCTCCCAAGGCAACAGACCCTGCTTTGGCTCCTGTTTCCCAAGGATGGGTTAGCCAAACCCCCTAATCAAAATGCTCCCATGGGGTTGACAGTGACCGTGGCTGACACTATAGTTCCAAGATTAGAAGACAAAATAAGGCAGGTGATAAAATAAGGCAAGAGACAGAAGGCAAGCAATCAGTAAAACCATGGAGAATGACAGGAGGGAGATATTTGGTTCACCATTTACTGACCCTCTATTTACCAGGAATTGAGTTTTCAATGGTGAGTAAGAAATTGTCATGTCTTTCAGTTGCTCAGTTAGTAGGATAATAGAAAATTTCAATTTGATGTCCAACACAATTATACTCAACCCTGCCTATAAAATTCTGGAAAAACACGATTAGGACCAGAGAGGACTCAACAACAATCTCCAAGTTCAAAAGGGCCCCAAGATGGAAAGTGACAATAAGAACAATAACAAAGGTTTTCCTTGAATTGGGAGGGGTGAGCACTAATATAATCTCATCTCTTCCTGGGACAGTGCAGTCACTGTGGGATTTCATCAAAGGCATACCTACAGGCACTGTCCCTTTATTACTGTCTGCTGGGGCGCCATGCAGCTCTTCAACCTTCATGGCTTTTAGTTTCCTCATCTGTTTAATGAATATTATGATGCCTTCTTGTATGCTGTTGACAATGGTAGAGATGTTTGTTTAGAAAGTTCTCTTAGAAGTCTCTTGGAAACAGTCAAAATATCATTTATTAATTTGGTAATTACAGTGATTCTTCTCTTTGGTGGTATCAGTTTTAATCCTTTTATTACATGACAACCACATTCAACAACCTTCCACATCTATTCATAGTCACAGGGAATTATGACAAAGGATAATAAAGGATTCCCCACCTGCAGAGAGATACAAATTAGTGTCTTGGGTAAGACAAGGAATTTTGCCTTAGCTGGTGTGGGATTAAAGTCAACCCCTGTCATTGATCAGCTATGTGAGCTTGGGAAGCTTCTTAACTTTTGTGGCCAGAATGCTACCTCCATTGGATGATCATGATGATCAGAAGAAGACAACCCTTTTCTCATGATTGTCATGAAAACTAAGCTGTATATTACCTATAAAGCACTTAGCATAGCACCTGTACTGTGAAATGTCAAGGGCTAAAATAAAATTTGCAATATTATTTTTCAGAGAAGTTACAGTAAATCCCATTGTGGCAAAATATTCAATTCCCTAATTGAAAGACAGTCATCATGGCTTCAATTGCTCCCACAGATTCTTTGCTTAGCTCCTGACCCAAGCCCCATCTTTCACTGAAGAGCTCATCATAGTGTAAAGGGGATTTTCCTTAACCTCCAACCTGTAAATAGCCTGAGAATCTTATAATATCAACAGCACCTGTCACCTTGTGCATTTTTTCCACTTCCAACGCAGAATTAAAATAAACATGGCAAAAACATGATATCAAGATTCTATGCTTTCCTTGGTAGAAGTCAAAGAAAAGACGACACTCCTGTGGCGTTTGTAATTTAGTAGGAGATATTGTCTCCATAAATAACTTGGATATAAAGATCATTACTAGCTACTCCAGTGTGCTCAAAGCGGAGCTGTGGGAAGGTAGAAGAGGGGGTGAGAATGCTCATCTAGGTAACAAGGTGGTTTTTCGAGAAGGATGTGACATTAGAGATGTGCTTTAAGGAATAAGTTGGAATTTGAATAGGTGAGAAACTGAGCAAGATTTCTTTACATAGGGTAAATAGCTTCTTTAAAAGCATGAAGTCATAAGGACATAAGAAGTATTTTAGAAACTATGTTTGCCATATATATACATACATACATACATACACACACACACACACACACACACTCGGATTCTATCACGGGCTGGTCTTGAACTTCTGACAATCCTTCTAGGTCTGCCTCCCACGCCCATTTGTATTTATACTTTTTCATATATGATGCTGACTTCATCAATTTTTAATTTGTGTCTGAATCCTAGTCTCAGTCCCAGGACATGTAAAACAGGTGTGTTACTAAAGCTCTGACTCACAGGAAGTGAGTCATAGAGACTTTTTTCTCTTTCTCCATTGGAAGCCATTTTGCAGATGATGTCAGCTAGGGTGCAAGGCTAGACCTTGAGAAAGACAGTTCCTAACCATGTCTGTGAAAGAATTAAGACAGGTTTTCATGCAATCTTGGGATAGATAGTATCCAAATTAAATTTGTAAAAGGAAAAATCAAAACAAAATCTAAAAAGAACAAAAGAGAAAGAAGCCAACAGCACACAATCCAGTAAAAGGAATCACTTCCCTTACTCAGTATGAAGTCTGAAAAAGCATCTGGGGATACTTTGTCATGGGAGGGAGAGGGCAGAATGAGCTGGGGATAGCACTATTTTCCAGGTCTTAGGTGGGCTCCCCCACAAAAGAGAAATCACCAAGAAATAGCCTTTTCCGTTTCCCGACCCTACCTCCCTCACCCACCATTGAATGCTTGAGGGGAAAGAAATAAACAGTCAGATGGAGTTCAAACAAAAAAAAAACCCTGGAAACCAGATTCTCTGAGGGAAAAACACAATCAGCAGCCCTGCAGGCTGTACGAGAAACCTAGACAGCAGAAATGCTAAAAGCCAGGGAGCGAGGCTCTTGCAAAAGGAAATTAGATATGAGCTGCCAGGTGACACAGCAGCCGAAAGGTCAGCGCTATTTTGGGCTGAACATGAAGAGGCTTCAGGCATCTCAGGACAAAAAAACAAGTACAAACTATAGAATGTTCTGAGAGAGGCAGCCACATTGATTAGAGAGTGGCTGTTGGCTTTGGGGAGAAAGATGAAAGGCCAGAGACAGGCAGGAGAAGCTAGGGATCCTGGTGCCCATTTTCCATCAACAGCACTTTGTGGTGACAAAGGAATCAGCGCTGTGTTTATTTCTCATCTCACCCATAATTGTTCTTTCTTTGTAAAATGTATTCATTTACCTTACACTCATTTATTGATCAACACACCTGTGCCTCTTACTGTGCTGCAGCCTCCATCCTTGCAAGACTTCCTGGCTAAGACTTAATAGGCAATGGTCAGGAAATTTCCAACCTGAGGGATAAATACTCAATAGGTCACAGGAATCCAAGAAAAGGAACCTCTGGGCTTTGGGGAAACAGGCAAGACTTAAGGAGAACATGTCTCATATTATGCACAAGAAATTAATAGCTTTTAACAAAGTTGAACAGTTCTGATAGGGGACAACATTCCTAGTTCAGAGAGCAGGGTGTTTAAATATTCAGATTAATGTGTCTGGCCCCATTAGGCTAAAGCATTGAGGCCCTAGACCATTCAAGGAAGGAAGTTGTGGAGAACAGGTCACAAAAGGGAGTCAACCATTTCCTCAGGTTAGACCATACATGTGGTCAGGATACTTAACAACAAACATCCTTGGAAGTCTGAAATGAACAGAGGCATTGTGGGAGAGAGCAGACATTGGCTGACTGGATATTGTAGTTTATGTTGGGGGAAGTTATGTAGTCTCTGAGCTCAGGTAGCTGAAAAATTGATAACTGAACATTTGTTGACATTCTGTCATGCCCCAGGTGCAAAACTCATCTTGAATGAGAAAAAGTCCTCCAAAGCTTTCCATTATGATATCAATGAGCCAGTTGTGTAAACTGTTAATTAAGGAAATAAATAGTATATCAGCTAATACAAAATCAGCCTGTGGAGAAAGAGGGTACGACAGAGGAAGTCTCTACTCTAGATACTCAAGGTAAAACAAGCCTTCCCACACCTCAGTTACCTGGAAACAACTACTTCAATATTTCTCTCCTGAGGTTCTGTGGTTAGACTCCTCCTGGTGTGATTCTTACCTGCTGGCTTTCATGCAGTTTCTAGGTGACAGCAGTTGCAGCTGGACAGGGTCATCTAGGACAACCAGACAGGTTTCTCTCCTTTTCCTGTGTATGCTGCCTCACAGGACTGGCACAGACTGAGGCAGTGTGGTCATCTGCCTCTCTCCACTTGCTCCACATGTCATCTTCATGATCTTCTTGTACTTTCTCAGAAAACCATAGTCTTGGGTTGTCAAATTCTGCATGGAATTTGACCTTGATCTAAAGACCCGTTCTAAGAAAGAATGATTGTAGAGGCTGAGGGAGAAGTCAGGTTTCTTATGATTGGACCTAGGAAGCCATGTAATGCCACTTCCATCACATTCTAAAGGACAGAATTGAAGTCCTGGGAACAAACTGCTGGGGCCTAAACACCGAGAGGCACAAATCAATGGGGCCAGGAGGAGGTTGAAAGACAAGCTACTGTGGTTCTGTGTTAAGAATAAGGATGGACAAGGATAAGAGTTCATTTTAGAGACTGTCAAGGAAGACACCTTACTGATAAAGTGGTGTTTAAATGGAACCTTACCTCCAAGGGTGAGCTCAAGTTAACATGTGCATCTTCAGTCCACAAGACTTGGGTTTGACCTGTGGCAGTCCCATTTTCCACCCATGTGCCTTGTGGGTAAGACTTCACAGATTACTGATAACAATAAAATCATACATTAAATGCTAATATCCCAGCGTGTAAAGAAAAGGGATTGTTATTAATAACCAAAATGAGGACAGTGGAACCATACAAAATTAAAAACAGAAGGTATGCTAATGATACAATGAGTGGACAAGATTGCCATGTTAGTGATGTGTAGAGAGACATAGAGTGGGAGTCTAGAGACTGGGTCTCATAGATTCTGCACCTATCACAAATTGTGCTTCTTAAACTATGTTTATAGACAAATATCTGGCCAGATACAAGTATGGCATGATTAGAGAGCACAAGAAGACTGCCTTATCCCCAAATGTCATCTTCTCTGATATGCCCAAGGGCCTCCTGCTCCATCATTAGTAGATCATTCCTCTCAGCGAAGGTATCTTTTCTCCTGAGATTACCTATCACAATGAAAATATTCTGGAAGAGGTAATACATTAAGATAGCATCAATTACTAACACTGTAGTGTGCCCTTGAGATTACTTTTCAACTGTAATAGTCAAGTTATTTCAGGTTACCCAGTGGTTAAAAACATTCCCACAATCTTAGTTTCCTTTTTAATACAACAAAATTTACTCACTCATACATAGCCCCCTATGTGTCTGGGCAACTCTCCAGGGCAGCTGTCTTCCATGTGTTGGCTCAGCACTCCAGGCTGCTTTGATCTTCTGACACCTCTGAATCAACACGTGTTCCCATGATCTTCACAGCAGGAGAAGAAAAGCCTAGTAAGTTCTACACCAGCAATTAAAGGTTCTGACAAGGAAGTGCTGTGCATCCCTTCAGGCCTCATTTCATTGGCTGAAACAAGTCATCAGGTCACCTCTAGCTTCAAAGAAAGCAGGAAATAGTAAGCCTTTCAAATGTCCAACAGAGAAACTAGATATTGACTAAACATAATAGCTAGTTTATAGACTTAAAAAGGAAATAAACTAGGTCTCACTTGAAAGACATTTGACAGTGTTAATAGAGAGGAGATCTTATTGCAGGCCAAAGGGTCAGGTAGACTTGACGGGTCTTCATGAAGGGTTGGTTGTAGAACATCCACTCGAACGTGCAGGACAGCAAAATCTGCAAATCTTCAGATTTTGATCTTTTGTGTTATTTTAATTTTTACTTAAATTTCTATGGCTGTTTTACCTGCGTGTATGTCTGTGCACCACACATATGCCTGGTGCCTGTACAGGTCAGAAGAAGATATCAAGTCCTCTAGAAGTGCAGTTACATTTGGTTGTGAGTGCTGGGAAGTGAACCTGGGTCCTCTGGAAAAACAGCCAGTGCTCTGAATTGTTGAGCCATCTTTCAAATCTCAGGTTTCTTATTTTGAAAAGGTAGTAGGATTGACAAATAACTTATGCATACTAACCCTCGGTTATTTATTCCTAATATAATGCAAAATTACATAAATAGTTGCTGTGCTCTATTGTTTGAGGAATAATAACAAGAAGTTTCTGTTTTGGGTTGGGATAGCCATCTGTCTTAGTCAGCTTCTTATTACAGTGATGAAATGCCTGGGAAACCAACTGAAAAGAGGAGAGATGTATTCTGGCTCATGGTTTCAGAGGTTTAAATTCATACTTGGTTTAAGCACAAGTTTTGGGGCTATGGTAAAGCACAACACTGTGGCTCTGGGAGCCTGAGGTAGAGGAGGCTGTTCACTTTATACAAGTCAGGAAGCAATGGTGGGGTGGGGCTGGTGACAAGATATTATTCTAAGGGAATGTCCCCAAAGTCCCACTTCCTCCAAATAGGGCTCACTTTCTGCAGGTTCACCACCTCTCAGATTCAGATATAGGTTACCAATTAATTAATCCATTGATAACATTAGCATTGGCTAATAACATTACCATTCACTTCTCAACACCGTGGGACTGGGGACTAAGGTTGCCTACACTTAAATCCTTGAAGGGCATTGTAAATCCAAACAATTTTATCACAAAGGACCAAGGTGCACACATGCGCAGGCACACGTGCGCACATACACACACACACACACACACACACACACACACACACCCTCACATATATATGTTTAGAGAGAGAGAGAGAGAGAGAGAGAGAGAGGGTGATACTACCTTCTACAATGACAGAAAATGTCCAAGTAGAATGGAGCCTTAGTGGAGAAATGGAAGAGCACATTCCCGGGTCAAGATTTCACCCTTCCAAATGACACTGAGTCATTTGTCTTTGCATAATACATTGGGGGAACATCCATAATCAGAAATCCAATGGTCTTACCGTAATATTTTTTCAGTGGTCCACACATGGAGACAGTGAGAGGATAGGAATTTCTGTACATGTCAAAAGAACAGGGGGATTGAAATGAAGAAGGAGAAGCAGGGATTCAAACAAAGAGGCAAGCTGGCTAAAAAGCAAACACAAATACCAATAACAACAACAAGAACAAAATCCAGAAAGTTAATCTGACCCCTAGGGTCCTGGATGAAGACGATGAGCTGGTGCTTTGCAGAGGGAAACACTCTGGGAAGGGAGCAGCAAGGCAAGCCTCATGATCTCAACAGGAACCACACTGGGAATACTAGACGATCCTAAATAAGGGAGGTGCTTTCCCCTCCCTGCAGTACTCATGTGAACCTGTCTCTGGACCCATCATCAGCTCTGAGGCTACCGTGCCTTTCTGTTCAGACTCCTGCCATCATTCAACTTTTTGCTTTAACTGATGGTGAGTCATATGAGAAAAAAAACAACCATGATCATTTATTTCAGCTTTTGAATCTTGAACAGTTTTAAATATACAAACAAGTTGAAGAGATAGCAAGAAGTTCTACTCTAGCTGTTTGCTTTATTATTTTTCATTTGTTACCATTAATGAACTATTATTATTGTTGTCTTTTAGGGTTATTGTCAATTTATTATTGTTTATTAGTAACGTATGGCAACATTTCAAGCATAGCTGTATATGGCCTAGAGGTAACTGACGGCCACAGCCTGTATTTAGAAGTATAATGAAAGGGGTTGTGAAACAGCTAGATTTTATATGCAAAGATGAGAGCTTTCAACCTTAGCTCAGGTGGCAAATGATTACCACACAATCAGATGCACAAAACCCTCCAGGGACAAAACATGAATTCAGTCACATACTGTGGTAGTTTGAAAAGAAATGGCCCCCATAGACCCATGGGGAATGACACTATTTTGAGGTGTGGCTTGTTGGAGGAAATATGTCTCAGTTTTTTCCTGCTGTCTGAGGATCAAGATATAAAACTCCCAGTTCCTTCTCCAGCACCATGTTTGCCTGCATTCTGCCTCCATGGTCTCTGCCATGATGACAATGAACTAAACCTCTGAAACTGTAAGCCACCCCAAGGTAAATGTTTTCCTTTATAAGAACTGCCATGGTCATGGTGAATCTTCATAGTAATAGAAACCTTAACTGTGCGTGTGTGTGTGTGTGTGTGTGTGTGTGTGTGTCTGTCTGTCTGTCTGTGTGTGTGTAAACAAAATCATCACAGTGTACTATCTACGTAATGCCAGCTCTCTCTCTCTCTCTCTCTCTCTCTCTCTCTCTCTCTCTCTTTCTCTTTCTCTCTCTCTCTCTCATTCTCTCTCTTTGTGTATGTTTGTGTGCTTGTGTGTCTCTGTAGCTGCTACTGGAGTTCCTAAAACAACTGGTGGAACATAGTATGTGGTTAGGGAAGTTCACTGGACTCTAGATTGTAGTTGGGCAGGACATGGATAAGGGAAAAGGAATGATTCCAAAAATATTGGGAGTCAGTATTTTTCCTTAGGACCACCATTTCAAGGAAAGGATGCTGGGAGATTAGCAGTTGATGGTCAGAAAGGCAACAGAGCATTTCTAGAATAAAAACAGTGGAGACAGGAGCTGGTCTACCTCGTGCTGAGGCTGAGTTCTCACCAGTGACTCAACCTATGTCTCAAAAGACAACATTTCTTTCTGATTTGAAGCCTTAAATTCACCTGCTCCTGATTTCTAACTCACCTGGCTTGTGGGTACAAGCTAGAAGATCCCTCTTTAAATGTCAATCTGTGATTTCTAGTTTTTAGTCATGTTCAAGGCTTCCATTTCATTAGTGGAAAAATATGAGAGCCCTCCAGTGGCCACAAAGAAAACCTATAAATTTATACAACACCTAATTTATCACTTCTAAGGAAAACCGTTACATCTGTACAGCATTGCTAAATAAATAAATAAATATGATATTAATAAAAGCTACTTCCATATTTCACAATGAGAATTCAGTGTCAAATAAGGTGTAACTTTTATTATCATTCCAATGACTCTCAAATAACCTAAATAATTCTTACCCTTGCTAGACAGAGACACAGTATTGAAAAAAAGTTGGAGCTAAAATGTTGCAGCATATATAGAAGAAAAAGCCCTTGGGTATGTCTTCTTCAACAGAAACTTGTTATGTAACAGTGCAATAACAACCAGGATATGTTAACATTCATTGTGGTCAAGTAGAGTCACAGAACTTACATGAAGAATATTGGCTCTTCTCTTTGAAGACATAAATCTGGAGCCATGAGAATGGCTTCTAAATCCTAATAGGGAATTCTTTAGATCTATGGCTATCCTGGTTCTTTTCCCTCCCACTAGCTTATCTATGCTGCACACTTTCTCTTATCCATGCTAATGGAGGGATCAGTAGTGCAGATAATTGAAAGGTTGTGTGCCAACAAACTGCTTTGTGGTTGCTGCCAAAAACTCCCCAGTGTGGCATAGTTAATGAAAAGTCAGGCAATGGTGGCTCCCTTTGCACAGCAGCCCAGCATAATCATAATAGCTATTATTTATTGAGCCCACACTATGTATCAGAGTAAGTATTTTAAATGCAATTATCTCATCACATCCTCACCTATGACCCACCAAAATTGGTATAATTTTCTCTCACTTATGGATGAGAAAACTGAGGCTCAGAAGGTCAAGTGCCTTCTAATAGGCACTCTATTCATTTAGGTGGAAAATTGTGTTTGGATAGAGTTAATTCACACATGCAGCTGTTTTGCTATGCCACCTTCAAACATCACAGCACATCCATTCCCTGATGAGGTATCTTTTCTTCAAATATGGGATTTGAGAGCACTAGTCTTACTTCTCATAAAGTATATTTCAGGTTATACATCACCTGTGATATTGCTGGATTTGTATTTACCCTAAAAATGTTCAGTTCATCACTGGGTAAGGGACTTGGCATTTTATGATCAATGGATATATGTAAATTTTTAATTTAATGAGAACTGTGGATTTAAAACAGCTGCTTTTTGTGAATCATTTCCTCCCCTTGGTTTTGGTGCTCCATTCTATCCTGATTCTTCTTACAGGCAACTCCAGGTTTCTTTGCTTGTAGTCTCCTCCTCCAGAATTCCTTTAACAGTGTTGCCCTTCATTTGACTTCAAACTTTAACAAGAGCCCAGCGATGTCAACAGCTTTTGTCTCTAGTCCCACACCATTGCCCTGCTTCCAATTTTCAAACCAAGAGCTGGTTATCTTTTTTATTTGAATATCACCTTCAATACAAACTAACCAATTTTGGGTGTCCTGAATAGGTTATTAAGAAAATTATGTTCTCTTGGATCCCAGACCAACAGCTAGGAGGCCAGCATGGGACTGATCCAGACCCCCTGAATGTGAGAATCAGTGAGGAGGCCTGGGCAACCTATGGGGCCCTGGGCAGTGGATCAGTGTTTATCCCTGGCATACAAACAGACGTCGTGCATCCATAACACAAAGAGGGATACTCTCTCAGCCTGGACTCTTATGGGATTGCCTGGACCTTACCCTGAGTGAAATGACAGACTCTAGATATCCCCTATGTGGAAGGAAATGGCAATAGGGTGGGAGGCTGGGGGGGGGGATCGTAAGAGGGTGCGGCAGGAGGGGAGGGAGAGGGAACTGGGATTGACATGTAAAACAAGCTATTTAAAATTAAAATAATAAAAATATAAAAAGCAAAAAAAAAGAAAATTATGTTACTTCTCAAAGTGTGTGTGGTATTCACATGGGACTTACCATCATTGTAATCATTAACAGGGTGAGTAAATATTTAATCCAAGTCCCCAAGGCAAAGCTATCAAAACCTTTGTCTGTAACTTTATAGTATGTCACAGTGTATAAGGTGTATTTTAGGGAAAAGTTGATCCCAGTGCCTGTCTCCACTTTGAGCCACCTGGAATGAAGGATAGTGAAATGCTGTTCTATGTTTATTGTTATCAAACACAGTCTCTTACCACATTGGGGATGGGGAATGATGAGAGAGTAAATCTTCTGGAGTTTGTGTCATTGGAATATCTTATCACAGATTATATTTTGGACAGTCAGGAATAACTTACTTGATCTTGAGCCCATCCAAATGACCAATGAGGAAGTAGGTAAAAGTGCCATTCCTGAAATCATGGAGCATTGAGAATAAAACATATGTAGTTGTGTAATTCACTAACCACTATAAGTGCTTTAAAATATGCTTTGTATCTTTCAAATTTGTCATAGGCAGATTTTTCTTTGAGCCACCAGCTCACAAACTAGCAAGTATACAGAGAATTATTAGTTATGAAAGATCATTCTTAGGTTAGCCTTGTCCCACTAGCTTCTTTAACTTAAATTAACCTGCTTATAGTAATCTAGGTTTTACCATGTGGCTTTTAACCTATGTTTCATTTTCTGTATCCAAACTCCCTCATCTGCATGGCATCTCCTGTACATCTCAATTATCTCTCCTATCTTGCTATTGGTCATTCAGCTATTTGTTTGACCAATCACAGCAATACTTCTTCACAGTGTACAAATATTCCACAGCGATTTTTCTATATATACTTTCATTGACCAAAACTAGAATCAGAGATTAGTAGATTCTAAGTGGGAAATCATCCATATTCCCAGAGAAAGGAGCTTATGTAACCAAAATAATATATTTTTATTTTAATTTTGTGTATATGTGCATGTCTATGTTGGTACATATAAATGTACATGCTCTTGTAGACCACATTGGAACCTCTAGTGCTGGAATTACAGGTGGTTGTTGAGTTTTCTGATGTGGTTAAGTTGCACCTTCTATAAGAGTGTTTGTACTCTTAACCCCTTAACCACCTTTCCATCCCCAACAACTAAAATAACTCCATGCCTGGCTAGTAAATACAGAATTTTAATTTTCAAGGACTTAAGTAGATTGAGAGGGGGCAAAACACAGGACTTTGTAATTCCTCTAGCTAACTCATTAGTGCATAATAAAGATGTATATACTTATAAGTGAATGTTCACAATTGTTTTCTGATCTATATGGACTTTATAATTCATAATGGTGAAGAAGAAAAATGCAATGGAATCCCTGAAACACATTATCACCTCACCAGTATAGTAAAAAAAATGGGCAATTCACTCTTTAGACAAAATTAAGATTATGCCATCCTTGAAATGTCAAAATTGTAGGAGTATGGTCCTTAGCATAGAACCATTTGACTCATTTGTTGAATCCTCTAAATCCAGAAAAATCATAAGCAGAAGTAAATCATTGCTAGTTACCATAACCTTAATTAATAGCATCATTACTCCAATAGCAATTACTATTCTGATGATTATATCTTTACTCAAATTGATAATTGGTATCTTTACAATCTGACCAATGTATTCTTTTCCATGCACTCCTTGCTGCTTATGTTTCCATAGAGATGACATCTAACCATGTAGAGCATGTCCATTGTCTTATCTAGAACTTTCCCTAGTAGCTAATGAACTTGCATTGGCTGCATTCACTATTTGCTAAGAAGCTAGAGAGTTAATACCCCAGAGATAATCCACAAATGATAGGGATAAGGTACTGTAACGTAGTGTTTCTACTTCTCATTCTTCAAAGGGACAATTCTGGAAGACATTCTATATATTCCTTAAGTTCCCATGAAAACATGTCTCTGCTACTCAGAGATGTGTCTTTAAATGACCTTTTCTTTATTGCTTCAATCTAAATAAGCTACCCCAAAATAAGTTGAGAACATAAATTGATGCAGATCCAGTTTTGGGTATAACATAAAAGATAAAAATGTTTATTTATGCTGTCATAATTTTGATCAAAATATTTCTGGCTGATATAGTCTCATTCCATTGATTCCTACAACACCTTCCCATCCTGACATATATTTTCAGTTTCAATTTCTATGTATAACTATCCTTACTGGGTATATGTTAGTTTAAGTTTGAGAGAGAAAGACTTTGATTGACTTATCTCATCATTGCACACCAAGGCAATCCATAACCTGGATATAGACTGACTGGCCTTCTGGGAAAAGTGTATTACTGGATGAATTAACTGTGTCCAGAAAAGTGGCGGGTGTATGGTGATAAACACAAGGCTGCTATTTCAGCAAGGGAGTGAGTGAGACTCTTTTCCATATGAGGAGTAGTGAGTCTAGCTATACTCCTGAGAGAGTGGAACTGCATTGCCCTTCCCAGCCCCCACACACTCATTTCCATCCTTTCACCTTCATGTGCATGAAAACAAAGCTATCACTATGCTTATTACATTTTGATGGGCATGCAAAGGCTCTTCTGTAACAAACCACTCCCATATTATGTTTGCTACTTGTCTTGTTATCACAACTTACTTGTCTTGTTATCACAACATAGCTTGATCCCACATAAAAAAAGAAAAGAAAGCCTAAAGGAGTAAAGGATTATAATTCCAGGAGATTCCATTCCATCATAGCATTGGAAGCTATGTTTGTTACTTGTCTTGTTGTCACAACATACCTTGATCCCACATAAAAAAAGAAAAGAAAGCCTAAAGGAGTAAAGGATTATAATTCCAGGAGATTCTATTTCATCATAGCATGGCAAGCATGATGGCTAGAGGAAGAAAGTGACTACATGCACTGTATATGCAGTAAGGAGGAGAGAGCAAAGAATGCTCCCATGTACTCCAGTACCCAAGTCCAAGGAGGTTGATCTTCCTACCTTGAGTAAGATTCAAGATAATCTCCACAATGATGGCCAGGGCAGAGCTAATCTGGATAATCCCTCCCTCCCCAGGTATGCTTAGAGACTGCTCTAGATTATTTAAGATCCTATCAAATTGACAGTCAAGATTAATGTGCTGGCTAGTCTTATGTTAATTGACACACAAACTAGAGTTATCTGAAAGGAGGGAATCTCAATTGAGAAAATGTTTTCATAAGATCTGGCTTTAACGTATTTTCTTAATTAGTGATTGATGGGGGAGGGCCCAGTCCCTTGTGGGTTAGTCCATCGCTAGAATGGTGGTCTTGCTATTCTCTAAGAAATCGGGTTGAAGCCAAGCGTTGGTTGAGCATGCCTTTAATCCCAGCACTTGGGAGGCAGAGGCAGACAGATCTCTGTGAGTTCGAGCCTGGTCTACCTAGTGAGTTCCAAGACAGCCTCCAAAGCTACAGAGAAACCCTGTCTTGAAAAACCAAAAATAATAATAATAATAATAATAATAATAATAATAATTATAAGGTTGAGCAAGCCAAGGGAAGCAGTCCAATAAGTAGCACCCCTTCTTGGCCTCTGCATCAGCTCCTGCCTCCAGGTTCCTTAGCCTTTGATAATGAATAATGGTATAGAGATGTAAGCTAAATAAACGTTTTTATCCAGAACTTGCATTTTGGTCACAGTATTTCATCACAGCAACAAAAACCCTAGTTAAGACAACTAACATTCTTTTCATTACATTTTTAGAAGTCGTTTGTGGTAAGTTTTCACTTTAATCATTGTTTTACTCAGTTCAAGAATGTACTATAGAATATTTTGGCTATGCAACAACTGTAAAGGGAAACCTTTTCTTTGAGAGAAGCCTTCCCTCCAGCCTGGTTCCAGAGCCGCATGAGTCCCAAATAAACACACAGGAGACTATATTAATTATGAAGCTGTTGGCCTTGCTTGTTTCTTACCTGCTAGCTCTGACTTAAGTAATTATCCCATAATTGATTATCTAAGTACGTCTCTTACCGGAGACCTTTCCGGGCTTCCTACCCCATGGCGTTACATCTTGACTCCCTGTGTTTCTCCTTCCCAGAGTTCTCCTGGACTCCTAGTCCCACCTATCTTGGTTCCCTATTGGCCTAACAGTGCTTTATTGACATATACATAGGACTTCCCCCATCAACCAACTCTAAATCACTAAATTTACTATTTAAGGACATAAATAAGCTATAATCTAGAATACATGATTTTTAGGGATACACCTATGTCTTCTGCTCATTTAAATACTTGCTAGATAATTGGCTCAGCTGGGTGGTTCACAGCTTTAATCCCAGCACTGAAGCAGAGGTAAGATTTTTTCATGAGAGGTAATTCCCATGAAAAGTTAGGAAAGGAGAAGCTGGGTTTCAAGTCATGCCATAAGCTACGGAAATAGATGTGGCCACTGTACTCCACTGCCATTTTACCAGGCTGTCTTAACTACTAGGCATAGTGCCATGGTTAGGTATTTCTTTTAATTCCAAGGGGCCAGAGAGTCATATTTCCATTTTAACCTCATTTTTTTCTCCCTTTTTGGGGGAAATGTCATGGAATTTGGACCTATTTTTATCTTAAAACAATTGTCTCTGTGTCTGAGTGTTGGTCATTCAATGTCCCTGCCCTTTAACTGGAGTAATTGGTTTAAATGAAGTTATTCTAATCCTCACGGAAAAAAAAATATTTGCTGGAGTCCCAGCAGGACCCTACACAGATAGTAGATATTGGACACATTTAATTTATGCAGTGATCCTTGGATCTTTCTTCTGTCATCCTTTTATACACTATGGAAATCTTCAATTTAAGTAAACAACAATTTCCTAATTGATAAAATAATTCAACAAAGTAAGGTTTGTGATATAAAAAATATCCTGTCGAGACGTATTAATAGAAACTTGGTGAGAAAAAAAGCAGATTGCATGGCAACATGCACTATGCTGAGGGAAAAATAATTATAGAGTTAATCTACTCAACTAAAAGACTAATGCACATTGTCCTTTAATCAATGATATTAATCCCTGTGTAAATAAGCTATTAATATAGACAAAATAAATCCAAAAATAAGTGCTGTTAGAAACAAAATCATTTAACTGAATAGCATTCACTGACTTTTACTTACTATAATTTTTTTCAAGTCTCAAATTTAAAAATAAAGAATATAAAATTGGCTTTATATGCAACTAAAGTTAAAGTCTAGTAAGTGAACATCATCAAAACTAAGCTGTTGAATTCCAGTAGTAAAGATGATCATAATTCTAATTTGAATTATATTCAGGTAGAGAAATTGGTTGCGAGGAGCCAATTTCTTGGAGAATTTCTGATGACCCTTATTCTATTGGGAAAACACAGATTCTTACACTTTTGTTGAAGGAATTTGTCATAAGTTGTTTTCTGATGCTGTGATAAAACACTCTGGCCCAAAATCAACTTAGCGAAGAAAGAGCTAAATTCAGAGTACACTTGCAGGTCACGAATGATCACTGAAGGAAGTCAAGGTGTGAACTCAAGGCAGTAGAAAAGCAGGGACCATGAAGGAGGTGCTTAGTGGCTTGCTTACAGGCTGAAACTCAGTTACCTTTCTTACATAGCCCAGGTCTACCAGTCCAGGAATCTAACAGTTCAAGTGAGCTGACCTTGTTGATCATCAGTCAACACAATGACTCAGACACCAATCTAATTGACTCAATTCTTTAATTGAGGTTCCTCTTTTCAGGCTGTGTCAAGTTGGCCATGACAATGGCCTAAAACAGACATGAATTCAAATCACAGAGGAAAAAGAAGTTTCTCTATAATATATGCAGTTCTTGGAAATGAGAGATTTGTGGGTACCACCCTAAACCATTCAGGAAGGGGGTTCAAGCTGTGCCTTTCCAAATACTATCCTGTATTTCAATCCCTAACATTTCTTTTATCCCTGCTCCTTTTTTAAACTGTGTCCTCATTCACTGTAGAACTGAACACTGTAAGATTTCAGTCTACAGAACTGTGATTGACTAGAGAAGGGAATCAATGAATGACTGTTAAATAAATAGCTCACGAGTAAAGAAATACAAGAAAGTGAATGCCTGAATAATCAAAAGATAAAAGGGTGATCTACCCTAAAAATACATTTATACTTCCTAAGCCTTCTCAAGACAGACCTTGGCTGCTGGTGATCAGAAACTGCCATCAGAGGCAAATGTAATGACCATCTCTCTTCCGGAACATTGTGTAGCAAGGTTCAGGAAAAGGCATTGCGATGAGAGTGAGATTAAGCAGTTTGATAACATCAGTCTCCGATCACCATTTCTCATAGTGGACTAAATGATGAATGTGGGCCTGTCAAGCATCTATCGAAATTCCGGGAGCACCTGTCTTCTGGCTTCCAGGGTAGCTCTCTTCTTGCTCTGAGCAGGAGAAAAGAAAGTGCATTTCAAAGTTTAACTTTATCTCAGCCGTGCCAGAGACAGATTGGTTTTCTTTGTTTCTTGGACTCTTTACTAGGTGGTTGCTTTAACATTATTTTTCTCTTTTCCTCTTGGATACCTGCAAATGGGTTGGAGTGTTGTTTGACTCATTCATTAACATGCACATGAATAGAATAAAGAGAAAAGCACTGGAGATTTTTCAGACAGTTTTGTGAGACCAAGCAACTACTTTTCACTCCAAGCAACATCAAACTGTGAGCCCAGGGATCCAGCAAGACTCGTGGGGCATCTGAACAAGGTATAGTTAGCTCCATTAAACATTCAAAAGTGATTAGTTACTCATCAGTGTTCAGTGTATGGCCAATAAAAGTGTGTACTTCTTAGAAATATCACAATCTGCTGCTGAGCTCTGTAATCAAATCTGCGTCTTACGAGCTGACATTTGATAACCAGCTCTAAAAACATTCCTTTCTAAGGGAAAAGAGGTATGAAAATTTGCTTCCCCATCCTGTATTTTATATTTCTTAGAACTGTCATCCCACATCCCTCCAAATCTGCCCAGCTTTCCTTATATGACTCCCAAATTAAATCTCTTGTGATTGTACCTCTATGGGGGAGAAGCCATCCTCAGTGATTGGCAAGTCTCCTGTAGATATTCAACAAGTATCTGAGTTACGGTGATAGATAAAGATTGGCTCAGTAATGGAAAATTGGTGACCACTAAGAAAAATATGATCATAGGTTATGTTTTGGTTGACATATATTATGTCATATAGTGTTTTAAATTTTAACCAGTTGTGAATATCTAACTCCTGAGAAACTGAAACTACTAATCAGTATTTCTAGGTATCTTTAAAAAATCTACCAATGATCTAACCTAGTTTGGGCTCTATATTCTGCAATGCTACACTAACAAATAAGATATGCTCACAGGTGCAACAGTAGCATGACTGTTCCAGTGACAACCAACCATGCCCTGTTTACACCTGACTCCTGCTCCATAGAAGGGAATTCATGTCTGGTACTGTAGACATGGGTAAAAACCAATTGCGAGGGAAGTCACAGGTTACAAGGGGAACCTAATAGCAATGTTTTGTTAGTGGGCATGCCATTAGAAAGACTTCAAAAGGCCTATGCTTACAGCCATATACCACTGCCATTCTCAGCCTTTATCAAGGGATGACAATCAGTGAGAGAAACCTATTGAAGTTATGAGAAAGAGGGATTCTTGAGTACTTAGCCTTAAATGGGACAACTATTTTACCCACTCTTTGTTGAAGGGGACATTGCTGAAGAGGTGATAGGAAGACAAGAGTCATAATATACAAATGATTACTATAAGATGGATTGACATGGCTACTTCAGTAAATAACACACAGTATCTGTGACCACTTACACAAGACAATAAATCATGATAACACAAGGAAGAAGGATATCATCAGGAGTAGGACAGGGATACAAAGAGGTAGTGGGAGTGTGCCCAAGTTCAGTTCCAGTGAGTTTCAAGTCCCAAAGAGAAGGTATGGAGTTGAGGGAAGGAGACGAACAAAATCTGAGGGTGAAACAGGATGGCTGTTGCTTTATTGAAAAGGGTATATATCTTTTATACTCTATAATTGCCCAAAGGGTTAAATGGGAATGAGAGAAAGGAGGCTTGTGATCAGGGACAGGGCTTCTGAGGAAGCTAGCATTGACCTTGACAATTTAATAGGCACCAAAGCCATATGTTAATGAAAGGCCAACAAGTTCCTCTTGACAGACATAAGGAGAATGGCTCCCTTTGTAGCAAGCAGAAACGTTCTTCAAGTCCGAGGAAGTAGGAGCTTTTGTTTAAATGCCTGGCCTTGGAAAAAGGACTTTCTCCAGGGGAATCAGACACTCCTTTATAGAATATTTCAGTTTTTTTGTGTAGCTTAGTTTATCCAAATAGTTAAAGCTTAAAGTGAGCAAAGATGAAGAAGCTACACAAATATTACTGTGAACCTGAATAGATATTAGGAATTTATAAGTCTTGCTTATCAAATATACCTTATTTATCAAACAAGTCTTATTTATCAAATATGCCTTATCTATCAAGCGTATGCTGCTTATATAAATTTTCTAGCAGCTTGGTGTTAACTTATGGGGAGTCGGCAAAGTTTTCATGTTTTATGATTCCAAGGAGGCTGGGATTTTTTTTCCAAAGAATTATCTTGTTTAAAGATGCTGCCGTTGTACACACACTCATCCTCCACTAAAGCCCACACAAAATTTCCCAAAGGAAAAGGCATAAGGGAACTCCCATAACGTGTAGTGAGAATCATTAAAAATGAAAGTAAAAGGGTGCTGGAGAATTGTGATTTGCAATGTCAAGATGCTGTAGCAGTGTCAAGTAGCAATGCTTGCCATGTGGTCCATGCCAGGGGTGACTATAATCACAACATACGGAATACAAATAAACTCTCAAAAGAAATAAAACACAACAACAAAAACAAAACAGCTAATTCTTTCCCACTAGGCCAGCCTTTCTGAATATCAGAGACCACCTGGCAATCAGTAGCCACTCCTTTACACAAAGCATGTACTTTGTGGTTCCCCGAATCCCTCAAATTTAATACTGATTTTGCAAAGTAAAGGTCAATGTCAAATTCCATTTCTTGAGTACCACCTACATGTGGCTTTGCCACCTGGAATTTGAGGTATTAGGCCCACAAAGTTTCCAGTAGATAATAGTCACCATCCTTGATGTTTAAGAATTATTTATACTTACCAAATTGGATCAGCATACAGTATTTACTAATTTCTTTCTTCTAAGTTACAGGTCTCTTAACTTCTTGAAAGGTGTGAAATCATTATAATTATGTCCATTCTTACCTGATAGCATATCATCTTGAGTAGGTAGAATAATTTTCTGAGAGTATACAAGACATCATCAAGTTGCCCAGGCCAAGGATATTTATATGAGATCTCAACTCTATAACCATGGTAATAGAAGTTGTACCTCCAAGAATGAGAACTGAATACACTTTTGTCTTACAGATTCCTTGTTACCATACTATGGCTGAAGCAAGCCTGCAGTAATATACAGCAGCTGCAATTTTAGCTCCATTAACATATCAATATTAGCCTTTGACCTTAATTCAGAATAAACTGAACTTTCTAATTGATCACACCTCTTACTGTAACTATTTAGATTTTAAATTGAATCCCATCGTTATGTGTTAGAATACTAAGGGCTTCCTGTGTCAGGTCGTCCACTTCCTTTCTTTTATAGATGCTAAGACTAAAACTTAAATAAATGAGATTTCGTACTGTCATAAAGACAATGTTAGAGTTGATATGAAATTATGAAAGTCTATGTTACAGAGTATCTGCATGTTTCTATGAGTTTTCTAAAATCACCTGTAGCATAATTCATAATGAATACTGTTTTGTGTTGTTCTTTTAATGAATGGGCTTTAGTCTGTAGTTCTATAGAGGTTCAAATTATTTAAATGCAGCTAATTTATTTTGCACCATCTATGTTCATTTACATAGTTTGAACTAAGTTCATGTCAAAGAACAGATAAAATACCATGAAAAGTAGAAAGAGTACCTTGAGGACAAGGAAGATTAAGGTCTCATATCAACTTCCCTTTGAAATATAGAGTAGACTACACAAATGATCATGCCATTATCATTTGGGGTAGAAGCAGCAGAATCCAGAGGCAGAAAATTTGAGATTGTGGACACTATCCCACTTACTGGAAGGGTAAGGTTAGGAGTTATACTTGAGGAATATTTTCCAAGATATCAGATGCAATGTGAATATGGAAATATAAGCAATGGGTCTACCTTAACATGAGGGATGTAAGATGAATCCATCCATATATATACTTGGAAGAAAAATGTCTCCACATTGATCAGCACAGCTTGCATAAAGCTTGGGTGATTCTTCAGCAGGAGGATGTGGGGAGCTAACTGAGTTAATAAATGAGTTAGGTACATTAAATACCTTTTCCCCATAATGGTAAAGAGGAGTCCCATTGGCAGTCTGAGGGGCCTGTGATAGTGGGATATGTTATACATCTCCAGTGCCATTATGCAGCATGCATTGGGCTTCGGATGGTTTGTGAGAAAAATGAAGAAACATTTTCTAAGATTCCCAGGAAAAGGTTAACTGAAGAATACATTATTTTCTTGGAGCTCTATCCAAGTAGTCAAGGCTTCATCTTCAAACTCTCATCTGGTGGGATGTGAAGTGCTAAGTGATGAAACCAAAGCAGCTGATAGGTGATAAGAAGTATGTTGACACAGACAGGGGTGTCACTTCTAAGAGGTAAGAGAGTTGAAAGCCAATAAATGAGAGGTTTTGGATTTATTAATCGCACTCCCAATTATCATTCTGGGGCCACAAGCCTAACATTGGGTCCTATCAGCTGAGGCACATTAATGGGTAACATACCTTCACTCTTCTCAGGATCATCTCAGGACCTAAGTTAATCCTAAAAGGCACTAATGAATGTCACTGGGAAAGTTTGGAGATGCTAGAGATGGTGCAAATTGATGCTATGATTTAATATTTGATTTTAAATTAAATAAAAAATTTTAAAAGATACTCATAAAATAGTATTGTTAATTATGTATGGTTGAAATAATTCGAAGAAAGTGAAAATCCAAATTAAACATCATCTCATATATTTCTTTCTTAACAGAAGCCCCACATTACAGTAATTTAATGTTTTTCACTTGTATGATGCATCTGCTACATATGTGACACCCCTATTTCTGAATGCATTAGTAAATTACATCAAACATTTCATCTAGTACTATTCATCTTTCATTTTAACATATATATGTTATATAGTTAATGTAGGAAAATAATATTTTTAAAAATCACTTTATCAGCATTGGGACTTTTCATTATAATTTGAAGGCATTAGAAATAAGAACAGAAAATGAAAGCACACTTAAATTCTGAATTAGAATTTTGCTCATTAGAAACAAGTAGAGTCTATTGATCTTCCATGGTTTCTTTGCACTCGGTTTCAGACTTAATATTGTTGTGGCCACTTCTTTCTTTGAACTTAAAATATATAAGAAGATGGTTTAATTTTAGTTTTGCTAAGAGATGCATTCTTCCCCTCAATGCAAAGAACCACATCTTAATCATCTGCAGAAGATTAGCTACTCTCAATTTGGACATGGGTAATACTCAGAGAGGAAGAAAGGGTGACTACTATGCTTCTGAAATATTAATAGAAAAATGTTTGTGGGGCTGAAGAGATGATGGGTCATTGGACAACAGTTCTCTGCTCTTGCAGAAGACCTGAGTTCAGTTCCTCACACCAACATCACTCATCTCACAGCAACCATCTAATTCCACCCCTGAGGAATTCAAGATTCTCTTCTGGCTTCTGTGGGAACCTGCACATACACACACATAAATAAAATCAATGAAAATAAAACTTTTAAAAGTTATTTTATTATCCACATAGTTTATAGCTTACACAGTGTTTCCACATTCACTTTCTCATGTCTTTGCCACCAAATTCAGGTGGACTAGATTAACAGATGGTTGGAGGGAAGATATGGAAAGGATGGGAGAAGGTATGGAGCCTAGGGCCAGCTGGAAGACACTGAGCAACTAAGTAACTCTTAAGGAAAGTTATGATGGAGATTAAGCTGGATTTTTCCCTCTATAGAGTTGACACATTTACAAAGTAGTTTTGCTGTCTTGTGGAAGTCCCTGAACATCAGTTCAATTCATTTCAACACGTACTCATTGAACACAACCACTTGTCCTGTCATGAATGGAGCACCATGGGTGGCATAAAAAGCATATTACACAGTTCACAAATACAAAGGAGTCTACATTCATGCAGAGGGAGAGGGATGTGGTGGCAATATACACAAAGCAATTGGAGATACATATAGACATGATATATAACTAAGGTTTAACATGAGCCACCATAATAAGTGAAAGGAATGACAAATGTGCTACGGATTGAGATAAAGGGAGAACTTGTATTCATGGAAGTTTTGAGTGAAGCTTTTGTGGAGATAGTAGGGTTGAAGATGAATAAGAAAGGGTTACATCATTGACACTTCTAACTATGTAGTACAGCCTTGTACCCACATCCATATCTTCAATGAATTTCAGGGAGCCAGGCATCCAGATTCAACTTGAATACTTCCATAGAGTGAAGGTATTGCCAGTAAGATAGACATCTAGCTATGCTACAGGGTTAGATCTGATCTTGCACCAAATTCAGCATCATTGCTTTCCCTTGCTTTGGCCCTTGCTATGTTCTGTATCTGGGGGGTCATTAAGAACTATCTTGTCTCATCTCTCATGAGTGTTTATTGAGATCTGGTTTCTTTCTCCAAGCCTTCTCCTTTCTTTCTGAACACTCCCATTTCTTCTTCCAGCTACCAGTTTCATAGTTTTGATGTGGTTCAGGTCAAGAAGGAAGAAGGTTTGAGGCCTTTCTCTGGTTGCTGTAACCTTACAATACAAGTCTGTGAGAGCACAGGAGTTAGTGACTTCCTCAGATCAAGTTAAATTTTTCTCATGTATACCCACTCCCTTTCTGTGGTTTCCTACTGTCTTAAGAAATGACCAACAGTCAGGAGTGACAGTATGTGCACTTGACTCAAATGTATTACCCCATGCCAGAATCTACAAGTCCTTCCACTTCCGAAAAGCAGGGCCCTTTGGTATAAATTGATTCCTTGTATACAACTACAGTCCTTATAGAAAGGCACAACTATTCTAGGGTCACTAGATGTAGAACATTAGAACATGTATCCATATATATAGGAATCTGAAGACTTAGACATGGCCTGCTCTTACTCTGTTTACAGACATTGAGAAATATAAATGGGACTTTATTCTAGAAATTGTAAAGAATCTGCCTCATGTGGGCTGGCCAATGTCTCTCAGTTTCTCCAATGTCTCCTAAAGTTATGATTAATTCTATTCTGATACAAAGATAAAAAAATGACCTCTAAAATCTCCAGAGATTGATCCCTCAGAGGCTAATGACATATCACTCTCTAAATTCTTTATAGAAGCCAGCTTAGATGATGGACTAGCTGCTGTTTTTCAGATTGCTTCTAAAAAACGAATTTAAAAGTTCTCTCTCTCTCTCTCTCTCTCCCTCTCTCTCTCTCTCTCTCTCTCTCTCTCTCTCTCTCTCTCTCTGTGTGTGTGTGTGTGTGTGTGTGTGTTATAAAGATCAAACCCAGGACTTTGTGCATGCTAGGTAAGACATCTATCACTGAGACACATCCCTAGACCTTTAGAGCGCACAGCTAAGTAACTACCAGCATTGAACCAGCAGGGTAGAGGGTGAATATCTGGGTAAGTTCTCTCACTACAAAAATGAGTCATTGAGTTAAAATGTCAGAATGACTGGATACCTGATCATCTTTATCCTCAGCAAACATTGTTACCCACCAGACGTGAGTTAGCATCAACACAACAATAAAATTACAAAAATAAAACTATTTGGAATCTGGTCAAAGTTTTAAATCAATGATATGAAAGTAATTGTGTAGATACATTAAAACATCCTAAGGACATATGTGTGACCAGTGATGAAGACTATGTTTGGTTTAAAAAGCATATTAAGAGCTTGTTCTGCATTGAAAATTCTGAAAAATTGAAAATTTATTTGTTAGAATTCATGTTTGGTTTTCCTGGGGGGGAGGGAGAATTCCCATCATGCATTAGTCTCATAATAAATTATAGAAGTTATATTTTCTTGTGATTCTTCCTTCTAGTTTGATATGCCACAATATCTCTTAAAATCAAAACAGTGATCCAAGTCAATCAATTTAAGGATGAGAATTTAAGAAATAATAATTAATAAATGAATTAATAATACGTGTTCCTTAAAAGTCTGGGAGTTAGTATACTGGTAATAAATGAAAGCAGCATCCTATTTACAATTTTTTTTGTTTTTTGTTTTTTTCGAAACAGGGTTTCTCTGTGGCTTTGGAGGCTGTCCTGGAACTAGCTCTTGTAGACCAGGCTGGTCTCGAACTTACAGAGATCTGCCTGCCTCTGCCTCACGAGTGCTGGGATTAAAGGCATGTACCACCACCGCCTGGCTCAAAATTATTTTATTAGGGAAATTTCTAAGGATGCAGACAATTAGAGCATAATCACCTAGATCAAAGGAAGTTCCTGTTTGTTTGCTTCACAAGAAACAGAGATGTTCTCTATATGCTGTTTGTCTTGTTTTGTTTTGGTTTTTGGTTTTGGTTTTTTTTTTGGTCCACAGAAATTGCTCCAGTCTCCTCTAAGAAAATTGATTAGGAAGTCTTTCATTTCTTTAGACAGAAAAGTGAAAAATGGTTAACTGGACAATAAACCCAACCAAGCACAATACTGGGATCACTTTGTGGTATCTTGATCATGATATAGCTTAGGCTGAAACCTAGACTTCTTGTGTAATTTGGACAGTAAAACAAAAGAAAGTATTCTCTATCCAGCCGGACATTATCTAATAATTCTTTGGGTATTCATCACAGGGGGAGATGCTGGAGACATAGTTACAAAATGACAGGCAAAGTCCTTACCACCACAATAACAATTTCGAAGAGAGGCATAAATCATAAAAGCAAACATAGAACTTGATGAGTGATCAAGAAGTAAATTCTAAAAGATGCTAGGTGAAGAAGCCATTTATTGACTTAAGAAAAATAGTATATGAAGCTTTTGGGCTTTTGGAAATTTCCAGAATGTTTGGCTTTGTGTGGAACAGATTTTTCTCTTCCTGGATTTCCTTGTGGGATTCTCAGAGTTATGGGAATTACTGTGATTTTGCCTCCATTGATTTCTCATAATGTTCATTGTCTGCTCCACTTCCTGGGAGCTTGCAGATTCTGTACACTTAACCAGCACGGATACCTGAATGATATTCCCCTAAATGGAGCCCATTATTCCTAATTACAAATGATAACCATGAATGTGAAAGCTGTAGTTGGTATACAGTAACTACAGCACTCCAACAGTTATGACGCAAATGAGACAGGAGCTTATGGTCTCCACTCTCTTAAAAGTTCTAAAGGCAAATGATTTGGAGTTAATACAAAAAATATCCAAATAATTAATGGTGGGATTCTTTCTATCAGTTGAGTGTTCAGCAGGATTTTGTCCTCATCATCATATGGTTTAGAATGTCTGTCTCAGCTCCACCAGTTGCAGGAGCAGCATGAAAGAAAGATCATCTTTGCCGAGTGAGCCAACTGAATTAATCCTCTTTAAAGACATTCTTCTCAAGCCTTTAAAATGGGTTCATTCTCTTCCTCCAGGTGCAAGGGAGAGCAGATGCTCAATAGGATGTTGTATCTCAGCATCGTATTTGAAGAGGACTAGACAAGTGGCAGATCCAGTCCCAGCAACCTTATCAATGCGGTTTCCATTTCATTCCACATTATCTTGTAAGACTCTGTAATTTTATAAGTTCATGGACAGACAGTACACAGAGAAGCAGAGGGAGGCTGCAGGCAGGTACTGTCACAGGAGTTTGCATACAAAAATACCCCCTTCTTTATGCATTTATATCCAAGGGCATACTACGACCTACAAAGTACAAGGTTCCTGAGAGAAAGAGATCTCCTACGCTCTTTTTTCCTTGCTCACTCCTGTCTTGCAAGTAGGAGCCATCTTGAAAAATCTACTGTTTGGTGTTTTTTTTCAGAGCCAGGAAGAACTGGACGCAGCATCCTCAGATGAGCCATGCTGTTCAACAGTCTTTCTTTAGCCTCCTTCCCTCTCAGTTGTCTTCCCCAGGTTTACTCCATCTGCACAGAAGGTTACAATCAGGACCAATAAATCCATGCTTATTCATTACCAACCCCAGGATTAGCTGCTTCCTGCTGCTACAATAATTCATCTATTGAGGCAAAACCAACTGAAGAAAAGAACAAAAGATAGTCGATCCTATCTGCTTCCACAATTCCAAAGTGTAATGGTGGGGTCTATGAGAAGGAGGAAATAGACAGAACTTGCTTTATAAGCAACATTATAAATCATAGTTATATCACAGTTGTCTTCTGAGACCAGTGATCTTGTGGTCTAAGAGAAAGGGGGGGGGCGATAAAGAGAGAGACACTGACAATCACGCTATTTAGAAACACTAAAATCAAACTCATTTGCAAGTGACTTTTCCCCAGCATTTTCTCACAGCAGATACTTTTAAATTCTGGCTATTGTTTACTCTGATTGGTCACACCAAGCAAAAATGCTCTAATAACTTTTCCCAGAAACAATCAGAGACTAGATTTACTCATGACAACATGAGTTCAGTTCATGCTCATTGTCCAGAGGAAAAGCAAAACTAAATAATGCAGATACATACATTCATACCCATGGCTTCTCTTATCAAGCACTTCTTCCAGTAACATATACAGACACACTGGATCCTGCACCAAAACATAGAAAGGTAAAACCTGAAACTCCACAGTGCAAAAGTTAGGATTCTCTTCAAGCTACTCTAACCTTCCCTGGGTCTCTGGCTTAACTCTTTAGTCTAAGCAGGAGATAGTTCACTGGCACAAAGTTAGCAATTCCTTCTCTCTTTTTATCTTCATGTTTCTGTCTTTTTCTTCCTCTCTTGTGGTATACTAACGCTAGTTCTATCCTGTGATACCATGCATTTGCCATGTCTTAGGATGGCTGTCGAGTCTTAAATGAGATACACCATATAAAGTGCTCAATACAGGCACAGCACTAGTTTGTATTAAAGTAAATAAAACATTATTTTGAAGGAAAGCTTATTTGTGACACTATTGCTACTGTTTTTTAAATCACACTGTTTAGGTATCAGTTTTTTCTGATAGAGTAGCACAGTAAGTGGCAGTGTGCAGGGAGGTGGATGACTATGGTCGAACACCTCATCTCCAGAGTGTTGTGCTATTTGGGAAAGCTGTAGAACCCTTAGAAAGTGAAGCCCAGTCGGAAGAAATGGATCACCAGGTTGTGGGGCTTAATGCTTTTCAGCTCAGCCTGTATCCTGTTCATTCTTTGCTTCCTGACAGCTGAAGCAAAGTGACCAGCTGTCATCACTCAGTGTTTGCTCCTGTCCTCCCCCTCATGGTGAACTATACCCCTCAAACTGTAAGTCAGAATAAAGCCTTTCTCCCATAAGTTGCTTTTGTCTTAGCATTTTAACAACTCAATAAATTTGTTCTTCTACTCAAGCTTTCTGAACACAACCCTTTGTGTGTTCTAGACTCCAGATTTTCTCCAAGAGTAGTGCTCACCCTGTACTAGAGCTGCCAGTTACACAAGTGAAATGGTGTGCTGTAGAAAGTCCAGGAGGAAATCTCTAACACATGGTACAGTATTCATAACATCCTCCAAGGAATAAAGTTTCATTGTGTTTTTAAAAATCCTCACTTGCTCAGTGTTCTCCATTTTCATATTTATAAGGACAAATGAATCATTCACTTTTCAATCATTGCAGAAATTTTTAATGGCATACAATCATTTTGCTGATATATACTCAGAGTTCAAAAATAACTCAATCCCTGCCCTCACCAATTCTCCTAGACAAAACGAAAGAAAATGAACAAACTCCTATCAATGCTATGAAGTCCATGCTATAATTTTTTTTGTTTTTGTTTTTTTCGAGACTGGGTTTCTCTGTGGCTTTGGAAGCTGTCCTGGAACTCACTTTGTAGACCAGGCTGGCCTCGAACTCACAGAGATCCACCTGCCTCTGCCTCCAGAGTGATGGGATTAAAGGCATGCGCCACCAACGCCCGGCTCATGCTATAATTTAAGAGTTGGCAATAGGATGAATGGGAAGATGCTTGCCAATGCTCACAAAATGAGACATTTTTAAATGTCACTTTTTAGTGTAAAATTTCATTTTTCCCCATTATCTATTTTTGTTAATTTCTTATATTAACATGCAAAATATTGTTTGACTATGACATTTTTCAAACATAATTTGTCTTTACTGACCTTCCTCCTTCCTCTTCTCCCTCATCTCCCTGTCCCCCTTTGTTCCCAAGCACTCCTAGTAGTCTTCTTCCCACTTTCATGTTACATGTGTCCTGCTATATCCCTCTGCTTCCTCAACATTCTTGTTCCTCTTTTTGTGGTCCCCTTTCTAGTTTCATAATCGATGTTTATGATCATACACACATATACACATGCATGTAATCATCAAAAAACTAGGACGTACATGTGAGGCAGAGGTATGATTTTGAGGTAGTTTGCTTATCATAATAATTCCCACACCCACTCCAAATTTAATAATCTCATAATTTTTTACAGGTGAGTAAGATCTCAGTGAGCATATGCATCACATTTTTGTTACCATTCTTAGTCTAGGTCCCAAACAATAGAGGACTTCACCATTGACTGTGTTCTCTAGGCCAGTGGTCTAGCCCTTTTTGAGAACAACTTTGTGGCCTAGTGAATCACTTTGTATGACTATCTTCTGTGTACATAAAGATAACAGGTGCCAGACCCAGACACAGCCAATCTCAAACTCCTGGAAATATGAGATTCCACATCCACTCACTAATAAGTTCATTCCTCACTCCTGGAGTACAGATGGTAGACTGCCAGAAAGCAGTAGACTAGTTGAATAATACCCATGATCCAGCTAGACATTATTATTATTTTAAAGCAATCAGTGCTGCCCGAAACCTGAAGAACCCCATGGAAGTTGGAAATGAACAATGATCCATGAAATGTTCCTGGTTGCTCTTCATGGAGGCCAAGTTCACATCAGATTGGGTTGTGGCATCTACCTTTGCTCTATCAGATCAACTCAGAGAGAACGAGAAAGAAGTGACTAAGACTATGGTTACCTGGTTTGCTAGAGCTTCACTCAGAGCAATGCCTGTAGCCCTGGTTTCAGTGGTACACTTTTTTTCCTCAATTTATTTTGGAAGAAAAAAGTATGCATAGATAGTAAAATAATGGTATATTCATTTAAATGTTCCTTTTCATAGCCTGTTAGCTTAGGTAACGGTGTGTCACCACAAATCCCTTTTCAGACTAATGAGTACAGAAATATTTGCAAATACTGCTTACTGTTTTACTGATTCTGAACCTCCCCGTACTTATTTTTTGTGAGGCTTTGCCTTATACAATTTCCAGTTCCTATGTTCACTGCTCAAAGATCACCTCACCTTCCTGAATCACCTACTCCATGCTTAAGAGAAAATGTGATTTTTTTTTTGTCCTAAGGGTTATGCTGTGGTTTAAAAAAGATTGACCGTCATAGGCTCATGTATTTGAATGCTTAGGGATTGGCATTAAGAGGTGTGGCCTTTTTGGTGTAGGCGTTGCCTTGTTGGAGGTAGTGTGTCACTGGTTGTGGGCTTTGGTGTTTCAGAAGCTCAAATCAAGCTCAGTGCCTCACACTGTTAATCCAAATGTAGAACTCTCAGCTACCTCTCCAGCACCATGTCTCCCTGTGTGCTGCCAAGCTTCCCACGTGACAATAATGGACTGAACGTCTGAACTGTAAGCCAGTCACAGTTAAATGTTTTTCTTTATAAGAGTTGCTGTAGTCATGGTGTCTTTCCAGGATGTTAATGAAGAATGATGTCTTCACCAAGTTCACTCAGTTTGTCATGTTCTTTTTAGGATAATACACACATTCACATACAACATGTACACATCATAACTGAACACCTAGCACATAACATGCATACACATATAGTACACACATATGCACAACACAGACACACTATATATACATAAACACACACAGAAAACATAACACACACACACAACATGCATATATATACCACAACAGAACACACACACTCACACGTACACTCCATATATAACACACTCAAAATGTACACATAGAGAAGCATTTCATTCTGTTCTTACTATGGTTGAGGTTGTGTGTGTTTACTCATTGGTTTCACACGGCTTATCTGACAAGGTTCAAGTTATTTTAAGTGTCTGGTAATAGTATCTTGATATCTGTAGTATAAACAGAGGGTGAGAAAGAGTTATCAAAATGTGATGTGCTATGCTGAAAACCAACTCCCCCTTCCTAGACTGCAGAAATAATACAACAAGCACTACCAATTCAAACCCAGAGCATAATCTTGCAGAATGTGAAAAAGTTCAATTAAGCCCAGTTACTTTTTCTTTTCTCATTAACACCTTCTCCATAGTTTTCATGGTTTCTACAAGTCAGTATGGATCATGCTTCACCTAAAATAGCATAGAACATATCAATACTGAGATGTGTGGGAAACTGAAATCACCTTCACCTCCTTGGGTAAAGTTCAAGAATGACTCTTTATGATAATGAGTCAGAATCCTAATTTAGTTGAGTACTCACTCAACAAACATTGAGGGCCTTCTCTGGTCAGTGGGAATTAGAGGAGTTTCTGGTTTCCCACAAAACCTGTTTATATGAGAAATTAGAAGCAAACATTTGGTTGATTTATCATATTTACAGATTTGTTTTATTTTCTTTTTTTTTTTGCTATCTTGTTTTATTTATTTATTTTTTTCCGTTAGTTTTTTTTATTTTAAATAGCTTGTTTTACATGTCAATCCCAGTTCCCTCTCCCTCCCCTCCTCCCGCACTCCCCTTCCACCCTCCCTCCCACCCTATTGCCACATACTTCCACATAGGGGATGTCTAGAGTCTATCATTTTACTCTTGGTAGGGTCAAGGCACTCCCCTAAGAGTCCAGGCTGAGAGAGCATCTCTCTTTGTGCTATAGGCACATGAAGACAGATTGTATACCAGGAATAGACACTGATCCACAGCTCAGAGCCCCATAGGTTGTCCAGGCCTTCTCACTGACACTCACATTTGGGGGGGTCCAGATCAGTCCCATTCTGGCCTCCCCACTGTCGGTCTGGGGTCTAAGAGCACTCCCCTGTTCAGATCAGCTGTCTCTGCTGGTTTTGCCAGCCCATTCTTTGCCAATTTGCTCATCATTCCTCTCTCTCTGTCACTGGGTTCCTTGGGTTCAGTTCAGTGCTTAGATGTGTGTTTGCTTCTGCTTCCATCAGTCCCAGGATGAAGGCTCCCGGATAGTTAGAGACATCAAGTTCATTAAACAAGTCTATTCTTAATATGCTAAACTTAGATCACATATATTAACTTAACATCTGTCTTGGGAGCTCCATTTTAATATTGAAAATTCAAGATCTGCTGGGTTGAATCTCACTATCACAATACTAAAGGTGTAACAATAATTCCCATAGAAAGGACCCCTGTGCTGTTCAATTTGCCATATGGACAGAGACACCCACTTTACCCAAGGAGCTGTCTAGGGAGTTGAGCATATGTTACTGTTTCTCAATCTAGAAAACTACTGACTCTGAGGAAGAGATGAATAGTCTATATAATTCTCAGGGCTGGGCATAAAGGAAAAGAAGTGGGAGATGGGGGCAGTATAGAGTGAGACTCCATCCAGTTTATCTTTGTATGGGGTACATCATCATAAGGTCCTCAAGAGGCAAAAGATCATCTTTGGATAAAGAAATTCAGTTATTAATGGCATGGACAGAAAGACAACAGCATGTCAGGGTCTCTGAAGTGAGTTCAGCCAATGCTATAGAGAGACGAACAACACAACGGAATTTGGGGAGAGTGCAGGCCCATGTGGTACAGTGGGGGTTCTCATATCACAGATTCCAAAGGAAGAGACAGGTTCCATGTCATGTGGGTGATGAGTTCAAAGTATGGGCCTGCAGGGAGGCTGTCCCTGATTCCTGAGTGGTTGGAGGCAAGGGAAGGAATCCCAGTGAAGGATTGTGTGAATGAAGGCTGTAGAAAAGAAGGGACACACTTAGTTAAGTTGTACCCATTGTAGGGGTGGGGGAATTGTCACCACCTCTTGACTTCTGTTGTTGTTCCAGAGTCTGGCAGCCTGAGATCAATAAACTTCCTTAACATAAATGAGTTGAGCACCTATCACTCTTCTGGGGTCTTGGCACCAAGAAAGTCTCTTAAGGGGTTAAGGACAGATGTGGAACTTGACATTTCCATTACTGTGTGTAAGAAAGAGTTTATTTCTGGTGGGTGTGGTGTGATTAGTGGCCTGTCTTGGTTCTAGCAATCACTATCTATTGAGTACCAATTAAGAACTGGTCTTCCCTAAAAACACTTAGACACTGTTAGCTGTCATTTGAAAGACATGGAATTTTTGAAATTCTTGAAAGAATCGGTTCTACCATTCTACTCTGATATAAGCCATTGACAGTAGTAACAAGATTCCTAAAGACACATAACCTGGGTAAAGATATACATCAAGTCTCAGTGGTATTAGTGGTAAAAAAAATCAAACAAACAAAACCTTGCAAACACGGGGTTGAGCTCCAAAGATTTACATTTCCTGGTGTCTATGTCTTTGTTAATCCCTTCCCTGAGTACTGGAGAAGACCCCTAGGACTTCTAACTAAGGATTAGTACAGTACATCACAAACACATTGGCATGACTTCCCCATGGCTACTTTGTGACTTGTACTGGGGAGACCCTTGTATGAAGGACTTGGTGAGCTTCTAAGATGTGAAGGTGCTCTCCAGAAAATAACTGCCAAGTCAAAGTCCTTAGAGAGTCTGAGGATTCCTAGAAAGTACAAGGTCAAGGGTTTTGTTTCTGGCACTGGGATGGATGGATGGATGGATGGATGGATGGATGGATGGATGGATGGATGAAGAGTCTGTAGCAATGCCAGCACAAGAATAACTCCTACCAACATGACTGAGAATGAAATTTCCTTCTTCTTTGATAAGCACACAGACCAGAACAGATTCTGTGCCTTTGGTAGTTACGAGGCCACCAGCAGATTCAGCTGTGTGATTCCAGGCTCCTAAACCACAGCACACTGTGAAATGATAAATGTGTTACTGTAAGTCTCTAAGCTTGCCGTAATTTCACTATACAGCAATGGAAAATCATTACAAGCTAGAGTAAGGCCTGGGGCCAGAGGCTTTTCAGATTTCATATATTCTTTTTAAGTTTGGGAATAATGACTTAGATTTTACCAGTTGAAGAATCTTTCTCTAAAATTCTAAAATTCAAAATGCTCCCAAATCTCAATGTCAAGTCAATTCAGATTTTGTGTATTGCAGATTTGGGGTCCTTGCATTTGGGTTGATCAAGCTATGCCACAGACTTCCTTCTACTCATTACTTTCTTCTCTCTTGGATCAGTCCTTGCATCTCTCAGCAATCCACTTCTTCCCATGCCTCACAGCCTCACCTCTCAGTGTTCCTCCATTGTGCTCATCTTCTGTTGTGCTAGCTCCAGCCCTCCCACCCCCCACCGCCCTGCCACTCACCATTTTCCTGGGTACTGGACTGCATATTTGAAAAACTGACCGGTTCCCATCCCTTTTTGCAGTAGTTTCACTGCAACTGGAATGAATTGCTGTGATCTACTACCTTAAACCACATAAACATCTTATCTCAAAGTTGTAAGATCAGGAGTTCAAAACTGGTTGTGTAGAACTAACATAAAGGTTCTAGTGGAGCTCTCTTGCAGCTTTAGAGAAGAGTCTGTGTCCCAGCTTCGGTAGAATATTTGAACTCCCTGGTTTATGGCCTCATTCTTTGCACAAGGATGAACTGTATCCTAGAATACTGCATCTACCACTCTTTTGTACTTTAAATGCCTTTTGTGGTTACATGAAACCTGCCACGTATTCCAAAATAACTTTCTTAGCCACATGAACTGAGGTAATCTTAATTCCATCTGATATTTAAAATTCCTATTATTTGGCAAGCATGTAATGCCTGAGAAGTAAAATGTAGACATCTTTGTTGAGGCAGAGAAAATTTAGTGGATAAATATACTTGCCCTCAAGTCTAGCAACCTCAGTTTAAGTCCCTGAACTGACTCTTGTAAATTGTCCTCTTACTTTCAAAGGGCTGCTGCTATTGCTGCTGCTGCTGCTACTACCACTACTACTACCATTACTACTACTACTACTACTACTCTCTCTCTCTCTCTCTCTCTCTCTCTCTCTCTCTCACACACACACACACACACACACCACAAAGAAGTAATAAATGAAAATTATCTTTGTGTGGATATTATTTTTTTAGCCTACCACAGTTTGTGAAAAATGTTTTAGAGACAGCCATTGAGGTTTTGTGACACTAATCATTGATAATTATTTCTTGAAATAATTAATATGCCTAAGAGACCTGACACCTTAAAGAGACTTCTATAAAATACATAGAACTTCCATCAATAATAACCCCCTAAAAGGCAAAGGATTTTCTAACACCAGGGCAAAACCAGAAAAGAGAGACACTTTATGCAAGAAGGCATTTAATGGCTCATAAATCACATCAGAAAAACAACTGCTTACTCTGCCCACTTGTAAAAATATTTCCCGTTTCGGTCTTCATGGTCCACATCAGTATTATTCTATTGTCATAATAAATAGGTTAGTGGTTGTGGGGTCCAATGATGAGGTAGTTAAAAGGAAAAACTAGAAGGTTCCCCACAGAGCTGGCATAATGACTGCACTACCCTAGGGGAAGGCAAAGCAGGGCACTCTCTCTGCTAGTGGGGACATTCAAGCAGCAGTCAGGTTCAGGGGCTCAGTTCTGTGACTCCCCAGAGTGTACCAATTATCGCACTGGGAGTTTCGAATTTTCCAGCGAATCTTCAAACAAAATTAATTTGAACGGCTTTAATTAGCCTTAATTATATTATTCCTATTATTATATGTGCTTCTCGGAGGTTGATGAGAAAATACTTTCAGGAAATCCACTCAAGAGGCAAAGGAAGAATACAAGAATTCAAAACTACTTGGAGATGAATTGCCTTTGCACCTTCCTATTTATGATTCTGAGATGAAAAACACATCAGTTATCAACTACAAGGGAGTGGCCTGTTCTCAGATAGTGCCCAGAACCAAAGCAAGACTGGGATAATTTGCCTTTAAGATGTCTGTTGTTTCCTACCCAACACACAGTGAAGGAAGAAACACACACACACACACAAAGTATAATGTTTTCTTTGTTTTTTGTTTCTTTTTTGAATCCATGTTTTCCTGATCTTCCAATTCATAGTTCTGAGAACTGTCTTTAGGTCTCCGTTTCAACTCCTCTCTCCCTTCTTCTTCTTCTTCTTTTTAAATCTGGCCATGGTTGTCAAGAGGAAATTAATCTTTTGCAGCCAAATGAAATTTGGGCTTCCCAGCACTGGCCACTAATGAAAAATGCATTAATGGCAAGCATCAGAGAAACCCCTGGCTCTCAGTACCAGAGGGTACATTTAAATAATTCTATGAATATAGATCAATAAAACTAATTTACTTATAGCCTTTGTGTGCAGGATTCAACTCTGAATAAAAGTAATTTGTATTACAATGTTTTGTATTAATTTGAGGTATCTATTGTTTTACATATTAAATTAATCTTGGTCATGAGAAAGGACTTCATATATGATATTAAAATATGATAGGTTTGGGATTTGATATTAGTAATGCTGTGATTTTGTAATTCAGCCTGGTTTGCCTGGATGTCATTTAAATAGCTTGGAGAGGCCCCAAAGGGCCAGCTCTGAGATGCTAGGGTTAAATGGGAGAGAGTGCAGAAGGCTTTAATATTCAAGTACACAGCATATCAGCTGCAGTAGTCAAAGCTCTCCTGGGACCTGGGGAGGCTTGGAGTAACAGCCTGCTGAGGAGTGGTGTGGAAATGGCATTCAAGAGAGCCTGAGATCCCAGAACATCAGTGGTGGCTACAGAATGTGAATACCCTGACTCAGACGCTGGCACCAGGAAGTTACTTCCTGATTCCGCAGAGGTAATTATTTATTCATCAGTCCCATACTCAATGCCTTCTCTTTACTCGGTGCAGAGATACCAAGGTTAATATATGGCAGGGGAACTTAAAACAAACAAGCAAATCACCAGTCAACTGCACTCAACAGGCTAAGTCCTGAGTCAGGAATAAAAACAGAGTTTCAAAAGGCATTTATAAGCCCTAGCGGCTCAATGTCTTCTGAACTTAGTTGGCCATGGAGTCATTAGACAAAAGACTATATCGATATCATTCTAAACTCTATTCTAATACATCACAGTTGTAAAACAATTACATCATTAACCAAATGGCAACAATGAAAGATAATAATTCAATCCAACTCTATCCATTGCCAGAGAAAAAAAGAAGTGTCTTTAGATGGTCAATTCCTCCAGCATCCCTCAAAAGCAGTTTTCTGTAAGCATTCACAGAACAACCCGTGTTTGTAGGCCACAGGCTGTGGGACCTGCCTCAGTGGGCGTTTACCATATCTGGGAAATAAAATAGAAACTAGAATTCCTTGAGGAGCAATGACAGCTCTAATACTTTTGGTACTTTGGGGGTTTGTATCTGAAAGCATGTAAGGACTGTTGTCAGTTAACACAGGTAACTTCCATATCAATGAAATCCTCTGCTCTCCTCTGATTCAGTTATAATGATAATTAGAAGAGAGATTAGCTTAGTAAGGTTAAGTATTTCATGTACATAAAATATTTTAAAGATTATTTTTGCGAGGAGCTGTAGAGATGTCTTGATAGTTAAGAGCATTTGTTGCTCCTCAAGAGAACCTGAGTTATGTTCTCAGTACCTCATGGCTGCTTACAACTACCTCAGCGAGAGCTCTGGAGGATCTGAACTCCTCATCTGACCTCCACAGATAACTGCATATATGTCACACACACACACACACACACACACACACACACACACAGAGAGAGAGAGAGAGAGAGAGAGAGAGAGAGAGAGAGAGAGAGAGAGAGAGAGATACACATAGTTTTAAGACTTGCTTTTGCCAAGGAAACACTACCAAAAGAATGTTAATAAGTATCGGTTTCCCATAGTGTCTTTCCTTATTCTTCCTTTTTATGGCTCAACACAGGCAGTCTGACTCCCCGGTATTTTCAACAGACCTTACAATCACCAGAAACACACACTTCTTTCGTGGTGAACTGATAAGATATAAAAACCTAGAGTGGGTTCTCCAAAATTATTAGGATGTTTATGAGCATGACTGTGTGTATGTGTATGCGGTATATATACATGTTGGAATGTGCATGCATATATATATATATATATATATGGATGGATAATAGCTATCCTGATAAGTCACTCTCTGCCTTATCTCTTGAGCTGGGTCCTTACCTGGAGCTAGACAAATGACCTGCGGTCTCTAGAAAACCTTCTGACTATTTATTTCACAGCACTGTGGTTAAAGGCATGCAAGCCACTCTCAGATTTTCATATGTATGCTGGTGTACTGGGCTCCATGACTCTAAGGTAGATGATGGCACTCTCTATCCCTATGCCTCTGAGCTTACAGTGCGTCCAGTAAGAAAGAGACAAAAGAAGTGGGGTGGTGGCAGGGGAAGTGAACATCTGATCCTCTGAGGTATGCCAGGAATCTACCCTTAATGATACCAGCTATCAACCTGACTTTGCCAGGGTTTTGAGGAATGTACATGAGTTTTCCTGGTAGAATAAGTGCACCCTTAAGTAGTATGAGAAAAGCACCCTTCCTCAAGGAGTCGAGAGGCTTAAAATGAAAAGGTAGACAAAGCTGCTTTTCATCATAATCTCTGAACTTGTTTGGTTTATCACACACAGCTAAGAAATAATGTCAGCCAGTAGATCAGCATTGATTACAATGGCTATTTCTCCCCTAGTTCCAATTCCTTGGCAGTTCTAATGCTCTAATCTTTCCACAAATCACAAAGTTGGTAACAAAGACCTGCGGTACCATTGTATCTGCAAATACTACTCCAAGGAAAGCATCCTCTACATCACCAACTTGAGAAGTGATGTATGCATCTCAAATTATAGCAAACACACACACAGTCAGCTTTTGAGGCAAAGCCATTAACAATGGCATTTTGTGTAATCCTTCTCCTTATGATGATCATCAACATTATCTTTTCTATTTTAGCACTTTTCCACCATGATGAATAATAGTATTGTCCCACATATAGAAGGGGCCTTCCACATTTTAAATCATTTTCACTATCTGACCATACACTACTTTGTATTTATCTTTGATCAGCTTTACTCCTTTTGCTGCACATCTGCATAAGAGTGATTGTCACAATCAATATTAAGGTATCTTGAACTCTCCTTTGCTGATGCCATTAGTTCAAAACTTTTCAATTTAGCCTCAGGCATATTTTTTGTATAAGGACAGAAAGTAGCCACATTCTTTACCAAATATCCCAAGAGTATTTTCTAGGTTAGTTAATAATATTCTTCCCCTTTGAAACCTCTTAAGCGAGATGTCATAATATACATTGCTCTCAGCACCAGTGTCTTCCATGCTTCATCTAATACGTCACTAAGCTGGGTTAAAATGTTCAACATGTCCCCTAATCTAAAGTCCCAAAGTCCACATTCTGCCAAAAAGCAGCATGGTATTTCATTCACAGCAATACCCCACTCCTGGAGCCAACTTATGGCTTGTCAGTGCTCTATTGCTGTAAAGAGAGGCCATGACCACAGAAACTCTTATAAAGGAAAGCATTTAACTGGGACTTGCTTATAGTTTCAGAGGTTTAGTTCATTCTCATCATGTCAGGGAGCATGTTGGCACACAGGCAGATGTGTTACCTTAAGAAATAGATGAGAGGTGTCCATCAGTGTCTGCATGCAGCAGAAAGAGAGAAGTAGCTGATAATTCTACATCCAGATCTACAGGCATCAGGAAAAGAAAGACTCTGGGATTGGAAGGGTTTTTTGAAACATCAAAACCCACCCCCAATGACACACTTCTTCCTACAATACTGTACCTCCTAATCCTTTCAAATAGTGCCACTCCCTAGGCATTAAAATATGTGGGCCTATAGGGACCATCCTTTTTTATCAGACATGGGTTTTTTCCTCAATATATGTTTTTATTTAAATTAGAAACATGAAAGCTTCACATGTCAATCCCAGCACCCCTCCAGCCCCCCACCCTGTCCCCAAAACCATAACTACATACTGAATATTCAAATTTTCTTTTAGAATAAAATTAATATTATTAGTATATGGATGGGAAAGCCAGGTCTAAGAAAGGAGAATTATCAAACGATACAGAAAAACAAGTTTCTGGAGGTGAAAAGTCCCTCCCTACCCTGCTTTCTCAATTTCTGATCCTAAATTATCTGGATCCTACAATTGTGCCTCTTTAAATAGAGCCACACAGGATGCCATATCCAGGCAAAGAACCTAATCACAATAGCCTCTCAGGGGCTCTAATCCTGAAAAGAGAAGAGCTCTGTGGGTTCTCTGAGAGACTTTGGAGAATAAGATTAGCACCTTCCTAGAATCTTTTAAGAGATCACCACCATGTAATCAAGGGCTGCACCTTGAATTTGAAAGACAGAGGAATCATAAAAGGATAAATAAACATCAGATAATCAATCTAATTATCTCTTGACTATTCAACCAGATATGACTTCACATGCCTCTCTACTACCAGTCACATAACACTGAGTTACTTAATCATTTATTTTTGAAAAAGTGAGGTTATGCCTTCAATGGCCTCTAAAACCAAATGGAAGAAACTTGGTAAAAACTGAGACTCATTCTCATTGTTGCTCCAAGTGAGATGCACTACTTCAACAGCTCTGTTAAGTTGTAATTTGCATGTCATTTCCTTCACATATTTCTGTTTTCAAAATTTTTAGTGCAGTAGAGTCTCTTCCACCTTTGCCATAATCTATTGTTGAACATTTTAATCATCAAATAAGCTGCATATGTCTTAGTCCTTTCTCTATTGTCCACTTCACCCAGGTACTGAACAACACTAATCTGTATTATTTCCTGTGTATTTGTCTACTCTTGGCATTTCATGTTAATAGAATCCCATAATGTGTATATTTTTGTGAATGGTTTCTTTCACTTATGACAAATACATTTATCTTCTGTATATTGTAGGACTACTGATAATTTTTAGTTAATCTCCTATCCTGCCAATTTGCTGAAGGTGTTTATCAGCTGTAGGAGTTCCCTGGAAGAGTTTTTCTGGTCACTTATGTAAACTATCATATCATCTGCAAATAGTGAAAGTTTGACTTCTTCCTTTCCAATTTGTATCCCCTTGATGTCCTTTTGTTCTCTTATAGCTGTAGCTAGAATTTCAAGTACAATATTGAAGAGACATGGAGAGAGTGGACAGCCTTGTCTTGTTCCTGATTTTAATGGAATAGAGTTGTGTTTCTCTCCATTTAGATTGATACTGGCTGTAGGTTTACTATATATGGCTTTTATTATGTTTAGGTATGTTCCTGTTATCCCTGATCTCTACAAAACCTTTATCATGAATGAGTTGGATTTTGTCACAGGCTTTCTCAGCATCTAGTGAGATGACCACGTGATTTTTGTTTCTCAGCTTGTTTATATTGTGGATTACACTGGTGGATTTTCATATGTTGAACCATCCCTGCATCCCTGGGATGAAGCCTGCTTGATCATGGTGGATAATTTCTTTGACGTGTTCTTGGATTCGACTTGCTAGTATTTTATTAAGTATTTTTGCATCAATATTCATGAGATATATTGGTCTATAGCTCTTTTTCTTAGTTGTGTCTTTGTGTGGCTTGAGCCCCAAAGTAATTGTATTTTTGGAAAAAGAATTTGGCAATGAACCTTCTCCTATTGCGTAGAATTCTTTGAGGAGAATTTGTACTAGGTGTTATTGAATTCTGGTCAAATTCTGCACTGAAAACATCTGGCCCTGGGCTTTTGTTGTTGTTGTTGTTATGAGACTTTTAATGACTGCTTCTATTTCTTTATGGGTTGTAGGTCTATTTAAATTGCTTATTTGTTCTTGATTTAATTTCAATAAGATATCTATCCAGAAAGTTGTCCATTTCCTTTAAATTTCTGTTTTGTGAAGTACAGGTTTTCAAAGTATGACCTGAAGACTATCTGGATTTCCTCAGTTTCTGTTGTTATGTCCCCTTTGCATTTCTGATTTTGTTATGATGCATGTTCTCTCTCTGCCTTTTGGTTAGTTTGGATAAAGGTTTGTCTATTGTTTTGATTTTCTCGAAGAACCAACTCTTTGTTACGTTGATTCTTTGTACTGTTTTCTTTGTTTATACTTTATTGATTTCAGCCCTCAATTTGAATATTTCCTGGCATCTAGTGCTCCAGGGTGAGTTTGTTTCTTTTTGTTCTAGAGCTTTTGGTTGCACACTAATTCTTTAGTGTGACTATTCTCCAGTTTCTTCATGTGGGCACTTAGTGCTATGAACTTTCCTCTTAGTACTGCTTCCAAAGGGTCCCATAATTTGGGTAAGTTGTGTCTTCATTCTCATTGAATTCTAGGAAGTCTTAATAATTTATTTTATTTCTTCCTTGACCCAGGAATTGTGAAACTGAGCATTGTTCAATTTCCATGAAGTTGCAGGGTTTCTGCAATTTGTGTTGTTGAATTCTCACTTTACAGCATGTTTTTCTTATAGCCTACAGGGGGTTATTCCAATTTTTTTTTGTATCTGTTGAGGTTTCCTATGTTGCGGACTATGTGGTTGATTTTAGAGAAGGTTCCATGTGACACTGAGGAGAAGGTATATTCTTTTGTATTAGGATGGAATTTTCTATAGATGCCTGTTAAACCCAATTTGGTCATAACTTCTGTTAGTTCTTTTGTTTCTTCATTAAGTTTTTGTCTGGTGGTCCTGTCTAGTGGTGAGAGTGGAGTGTTTATGTATGAGGTTTTATGTGTGATTTGAGCTTTATTAATGGTTCTTTTATGAGTTTGTATTCATTTTTATTTGGGGCATAGATGTTCAGAATTTAGACGTGATCCTGATTAATTTTTTCCTGTGATGATATGAAATGCCTTTTTTTCATCTCTTTTGATAGGTTTTTAGCTTGAAGTCTAATTTGTTAAATATTAGGATAGCTACACCAGATTGTTTCTTGGGTCCATTTGATTGGAAATTCTTTTCCCAACCCTTTACTCTGAGGCAATGCCTGTCTTTGAAATTGGGGTGTGTTTCTTGTATTCAGCAAGGACAGATTCAGTCATTGTATCCATTCTGTTAGTCTGTTTCTTTATATAGGTGAGTTAAGACTATTAATATTTAGGGATATTAAGGACCATTGAGTGTTAATTCTTGTTTGTTTTTGATTTGCTGTTGATAGTGGTATTGTGTGGATTTACCCCACTTTTTCTTTTGACTTTTGGTAAAGTGGGATTATTGTCTATGTTTTTGTGAGTGTAGTTAATTTCCTTAGGTTGGAGTTTTCCTTCCAGTACTTTCTGTAGGGCTGGATTAATGGATCTGTATTGTTTAAATCTGGTTTTGTCGTGGAATATATAATTTTCTTCTTCTATACTGATTGAAACTTTGCAGGGTATAGTAGTTTGGGCTGGCATCTGTGGTCTCTTAGCGTTTGTAGAATATCTACCTAGGACCTTCTGACTTTCAGAGTTTCTATGAGGAAGTCAGGTGTAATTATGATAGGTTTGCCTTTCTATGTTACTTGGCCTTTTTCCTTTGTGCTCTTAATATTCTGTTTTTATTCTGTATATTTGGTGTTTTGATTATTATCTGGGGATGGGACATTTTTTGTGGTCTGCTCTATTTTGTCTTCTGTAAACTTCTTGTACTTTCATTGGCATGTCTTTCTTTAGTTTGGGAAAGTATTCTTCTATGATTTTGTTGAGTATGTTTTCTGCACCTTTGAGTTGGATTTCTTCATTCTCTTCTATACTTATTGTTCTTAGGTTTGACCTTTTTACAGTGTCCCATAATTCCTAGATATTATGTGTTAGGGATTTTCTGGACTTAAGATTTTCTTTGGTTGATAAATCTATTTCTCCTAGTGTATCTTCGGTGCCTGAAATTCTCTCTTCCATCTCTTAAATTCTGTTGGTTTTGCTTGAATCTGCTTTCCTGAATGTTTACCCAGCTTTTCTAATTCCAGCATTCCCTCAGACTGTGCTATTTTTATTGTCCCTAATTCAGCTTCCAAACATTGCACTGTTTGAATTATTTCTTACAATTTCTAATTTGTCTTTTCCTCCATTTCTTGAATTTATTTTGTTTGTTTCTTCCATTTCTCTAGAGGATTTTCTCATTTCCTCTTTTAGAGTCTCTATCATCTTCATTAAGCTGTTTTTAAGGTTGTTCTCTTTTGTTTCATCTGTGTTGGGATGTTCAGGTCTTGCTGGTGTAGAGTCCCTAGACTCTGGTGGCATCATCTTGGTTTTTCTGTTGTTGAATGTGTTCTTATATTGTTGTCTTCCCATCCCTTCTTCCAGTGGGTACAGGTGGGTCTCTTCCTCTCCTGGTGTGTACAGGTCCAAGGTTCTCTTCCAATGGGTGCAATCAGGTCCAGTACTCTGATGGGTCTCACAGTTGGTGTAGACAAGTCTGAGATACTGCCTATCCCTATCAGTGGAGGTAGGAATAGCACTGAGATGTCAGCAGACTCAGGATGGCTTGATCCTCTGTGGGTGAGTTAACTGCCTGTAGTCCCTAGGCCAGGAGATCCCAACGACAGCAAGCAAAAGTCAAGCCTGCAACCAATACATGTTTTCTAAAGATGAATTCTAATTGTCTGGTTACTTCTTACACCCATGGTTTATTTTAAAATTTATTTCTGTAACTAGACATCTCCTATATTAATTATATTCCTAACATTTATTCTAACTTCCAGTTTTTATTTTATTTAAATTTTAATTTTTGTTTTACCATACTTAGGATGAATTCTTTAGAAATCCAAAGAAGAGCCGGGCGGTGGTGGCGCACGCCTTTAATCCCAGCACTCAGGAGGCAGAGGCAGGCGGATCTCTGTGAGTTTGAGGCCAGGCTGGACTGAAGCCTCCAAAATAATACAGAGAAACCCTGTCTCGTAAAAACCAAAAAAAAATCCAAAGAAGTGTTATGTCTCATAATACTATTCTTTAGTGACAAGTGTTCTACATGAATTAGAAAAAATATACATTCCTCTTGCTAAGTGAAATATTCTGTAAGAGTTGACTGTCTCGATTATTTAGAAGTATTATTTGTGTACGTTGTCTACATTTTATGAAGGAGAATAAATGAAGTTTAGTAATTGTGTCTGAATATATTATACCCATTCTATCAAACACTGAGAGATTACTGTGCCTCAACTATATAATGGTAGGTTTGTTCCTTTTTTTTTCAGCTCTAAAAACTCATGTCATGAAATCCAGTAATTAGTTGTGAACATTTCTGACTACACTAATGACACATTGATCATTTACTGATATGTAGCATCCTTATGCCCATTCCTTGTTAGCAAGTCTACCCTATGTGATGTAAAGTGAACCCTATCTTCTTGTGGATTACACATTCCTTAGTATCCTACCCTTATGCCTTGCATGTGTTCACATGTTTAAATTAGGACTTATACTGACATTTATCTACATGTTATTTTTAAAACAACTTGACCTTTTCTTTGCATTTCATATGTTTAGTTGGCAGGCATAAATTTGTCATCATTATCAATGTAGTTTATTTAAACTCTAAACTATTGTTACTTATTCCTCCTTGTCTTTTTCAGAAGAATTAGATAAATTTTATGAATTACTATTTATACTATTGACTTCAGTCTTACTTCTTTTTTGTCATTAATGTGACTATTCTATGGCTATAGTAAACATCTGGGATTCATTGTAGTATATCTCCAAGTAAATAGCACCATTTTGTATATAATATAACGTAGTCAGACATACATACTTTAAAAAACTCCTGTCATCACATACATTCTACAGTTAACCTTAATAATATAAATCTCCAATATCAATATTTTAAACATTTAATTACTTTTTAAGTGATTAAAATAAATTGAGAAGTTCTTCTACATTTATCACAATATTTACCATATCAAGTGCTGCTAATTTCTTTCTTTGGAAATTAATGTAGATATTTTCCTTCCACCTAAAGAATTGGTTCTGGACTGGGAAGATGGCTCAAGAGGACCTGAATTGAATACCTAGGACCCACATGGCCAAAGGAGAGACTGACCAGAGATTCTTTTTTTTTTTTTTTAACTTCCAACTTCCACATAGATATAGTGGAATGTAAAAGTAACCTTTTTTTAAACATTTTCAGAGGTATATATTTGCTAGTGATGGATTTTTTTTCTTCTCTTTGTCTTATAAATCATCATATTACTCTATTGGGGAATTTTTTCTCTGTATATCCGACACTGAATATTTTTCTCTTAAAATTCTTTAAAGTCCATGGTTTGTCTTTCATAGTTCTCAGCAGGAAATAAAATTCTTACCAACATACATATGGATTTGCATATACATATGGGTCTTTTTCTACTGTTCCTTTTACTCATTATATTACCATTTCATTTTTCTTTCCATCCTGAATGTTCATATCACTTATTGTGTATGAAATTTAAATAAAAACATTCCATATTTGCCAAGGTTTGGTATATGGGAGTTTTCAATTTCACCCAATTTGTAAACGTTTGGCTCTTATTTATTCTTTGAGTGTTAGTTTCAGTTGTTAATTTTACATTATGATGAATCACCTGGGATGAGAGGTTCATTGAGGGACTGACTTGTGATCATGTGTGTGAAGAAGTATATTGATAACGCTAATTGAGGTGGGTGATTTGCCCAGTGCCAGTCAGTTTGAATTTCTAGCCACCTTTCCCCACCACCAATCTGTCTCTAGACTACTGGCTTCTGAACCCTTCTATTGTGTGCTTTGATGGGAGAACTCTAAACAGAACCTGGGAAACCACAAGATTTCTTTCACATTTCCCAGAAGCAGTAGTTCTGCATTGGGTGGCACCATTCCCTAGAAAGGGGATTGTGAACATTGTAAGAATATAGAAAGGGAACTGAGCACTGACAAACATGCATTCTTTGTTTTCTGTTTCTTGGCTGTGGGTGCAGTGACCACCTATCCCAAATGTCTGCTCCTGCTGTGACTTCTCTGAAATGATGGACTGTAACCTGAAGGTATGAGTAATTTTGTCATAGTATTTTATCACAGCAACAGAAAAGGAATCTGAAAATTATTCATTTTTTTCTGTCCTTCTTTTCTTGTTGCCTTCAGAGTTTCAATTGCACTTGATTTTTGGTATTGTTACACAGTCAGTAGGCTATGGTCAGGAATTTTTAGTTTTGTTCTCTTTTAGCCTTTATTGGAGAGTATTTTTTCTGTTTTTGTCTTAATTCTTTAGCAATTACTGTCATGGTATTAACTTATATCCACTGTATTTTAACTTAAATTTTGAATTTTTTCCATCTGATATTTTTCATTTAGACCATTTTTTAAATTTTCTATTTTATGTGTGCCATGTTATAGTCAATTTGATTTTACTCCTTTGCTGTTAATTACAATATTTTTCTCAGTGTTGAGTCTATTTACACTGAATGATTATCCTCTTGCAAGAGCACATTTTTCTGCTCATATGCATACCTGATGATTCTTATTTGTGTGTCAGAAACTTTCCATTTTATGTTGCTAGTTAGTCATTCATAGTTTCAGAGCATATTTTAGAAGGCAGTTTTTTCTTATTAATAATTTGATCCCTTTTTACTTTTGATTTGTTGGGAAAAATCAAATGGATTCTTTAGTCTAGGGTTAGTGACCACTGACAACACATCATTGTTGTGAAATTCTTCCAAACGGCCCATGCTTTCCAAGATCTTTCTATAGTTAAAAATATTAATTACTTCCAGCTCTCCAAGTTCTAAGGACTCATCCACACAATCTCTTTGCTATACAAAATACAATCTCTTTGACTATACAAAAACAACCAATATAAAAGGATTATCTCCATCTCCCATCAAGGTTACACAGATTACTCCCAAATCAATGAATAAACAGTATCCCTCTCCAGATTGCTGGACCTCTCTATATAAATTACTTTTTCTCTGCTGCTCTGGTTGAAAATTCTAGCCATCTTTCCCATACATCAGTCTCTACTTTTTTCAATTAAGTGAGGCCACTAGACTCTATTTGAGTTACCCTGTTCTTTGCTATAAGGTAAAAACTACCAGCAAAATTTGGAACAGAACAGGCCACTGTTCACTCATTTTATATTTCCCAGGGACCCTAGCTCTCTATTGTCTGTTGTTCAGTGAGTGAGAATCATTGTTTTGAGTGTATTATGTAGTTGTCTTGCTACCTGGAAAGACAGACACAAACTCTAGCAATACATTAAAACTGAATGTGAAGTTCCACATTTTTTTCTCTTAGTGGTCTTAAGCAATGTTATTCACCACTATGGTGCTCAGTTTCTACTTTTATAAATGATAGTAATAATAAGTCATGAAGCCCAGAGTTCAAACTCCTGCACCCACTTTAGCAACCAATAATTCTAAAATGAAGAAACAGAAGTTGGAGGACTACTAATGCTTCAGGACAGGTAGTCTAACTCAATCAGTGAGCTTTAGATTAAGGTAGAGACCCTGTTTCCAAAAAAAACTAAAGGGCAGACTGATTAAGGAAGATAACCAGTGTTGATATCTGACCTCTGATCTCTGCACACACATGCATATATGCATGTGTACTCCCAAACATGCATATACACACATGAATCTTTTTTGTTTTGATTTTTTGAGACAATGTTTTTTTGTGTAGTGTTGGCTGTCCTAGAGCTCGCTCTGTAGACCAGGCTGGTCTCAAACTCAAAAGATCTGCCTGCCTCTGCCTCCTAAGTGCTAGGCACACATGAATCTTTTAGTAACCATTGCTTATAAATTTTCTGTAGTAAAAGATACAGAAGTCATTTAAAAGCATAACTACTTTTGTTGCAAAACAGAATTTGAATATTTGTTGGAACACCTAAAATATTTATAACCCTTTATTGTTGCATGTCAACTATTGTTTATATGTGTCTTTCTATGCAGCTAGACATGAGCTTCCACTGGACTGGGAAGTGTCAAACTCATCATAAGTGTATCACTCTACCTTCAGCTACTGAGTCAATGCCTAACACATATTAAGAGAAATTTTAAAATTTTATTTTGACAAAAAGGATCAAAGAGGCTGTTTATTCATCTACATTTTCTTTTTCTGTTTACATTTTATCATCATCATCCTTAAAGACTTAGAATTTGATCTTCAAGAAGATACTATGGAACAGTTTGAAATTTATACATTGCTTTTGACAAAGGCTCACCCCATCATTTTCTAACAGCCTCTAAGTGATTGGCTGCTTATCTTTGATTTCTGAAGCCCATTTTTCTCCTTCTCCAATGCAAAGAATGTGTAAGGAAACGACAGAGGACTAAGAAGAACATATTCAAAAATCTATGTCACTTAGATACCAGAAGGCTTCATGCCTAAAGAGTCATGTCAAATTTGACTCTCTTCCCTGTGGGAAGCAAGAGGTCTGGTCACCTCTGCCAACCTAACACAAGAGCCCCATCAATGCCCAAATATCAGGCAGTTAAACCTCTGTTTGTGGTTTCTTGGTTATGGTCAAAAGTGAATCATGTGCTTAGGATTGTAGGAGGTCTTACTCCACCATTAATGTGAGAATGTCTCCTATACATCCACCAACAGCTTTTTGTTATCCTATAAAATTGATACCTTATTGATAAGCAAACTCTTCTGGAGCCATTGCCATGGCTTCTGGAGGGGCAGCTGGTATTTGCTTTTTTCTCTCTGACCATGAATCATTTAACTAGAACTTTCCAGAAAGAAATAACTACTTAATAATTGTGCTGCAGATACAGAAACTTACTTCGTCTGTGGCTTTGAGAACCAGGTTGCTTGTGAGTCATACAAACCCATTAGTGTGACAGAAAACCTTCTAGAATGTGAAAAAATTCTCCTGTTTTCTTACAGTCTGGTGCCAAATTCAAATAGTTATGGTTTGAGTTTGATTAGAACTTATTTGGAGTTAATGGAAATGCAAGAATCTGAATCTATTGTCTTAAACTGTTATGGTTGGCTGCCACACTTCCTTTGAGTTGAACTGTGATTCTTTGTTATGATGTGATAACCTAGAGTAACATGTGAGAATGAAACTCATGTCACAGCTTATTGGAGAACAATAGTGAATCCAGACATGTTCTCTGTCCTTGTGTCATCCTCACCAGGTCAACGGAAGACCTTGCTACAAATATAGATTCAGTCTTTCTAATTTCAATAAGACTGTCAAAAGCCATCTTCCTTCTGCTTCAGATTTTCAATGTCTACATTTTCTTTCTGCCCTCTCTCTGTTATTTTCCCTACTATATCAACAAAATCTGTCTATATAACATATTAATGAATGACTTGATTATCCTTCTAACCCATTCTTCTGTACAGATGAATCCCCCTACCTAAAGAGTAGGGTCTCCAATGAATCTTTTCAACATTAACAAGTAGGAAGTTGAGAACACAGGATTTTCTCCCTTCTCCTAAGATACCTCCTAACAAAGATGCTCATTGAACATCATCCAGCATAGAACTCTCTTCCAACACACACAAAAGTCAAACAAATTTGGGTTATTGCAGGGCAGTGCAGTCAGGAGGGAACAGCTGCATATCCTTCCTTTACCTGAGCAGACTTCCCAGCTCAGTAACAGTGCCTTTCTGCCTCATGTCTCTCCTTGTTTTGTTTTGTTTTCCTGTTTGCATGATGACTGTTTTGTCCCTTCTTTGACCTGTTTTCTGGAATAAATGAACTAAAGACTAGGATGGCTGCTTCCTGTGAGCCTGTCAGCATCACAAGAGGAGAAGAGTGATCTTTGATTTCCTCCTCCACTTCCATTATTCACTTCTCTTGAATTCCTGGCCCCCTCTAACTCTCCAGAGGCTGTCTTTCCCTCCATTGTCAATTCCTCAATGTAGCCTCCCTCTTCCCAGCCTGTTTTCTTTCTCATTAAGCCCCTCTTGTTTCAGGAAGTTTCTGATGGCAGTTGGAGAAGTGAATTGTGCTCCCTGACAAGTATGCAAAAGCATTCTATGATATAGTGGATCTGGAAGCCCCTAGAGGAGATTTACTGTTCTGTTTTAAGGTTGCTCTCCAGGTTGAAACTGGCTGACAAGGTCTCAGCCAACATAGGATTTATTCCTACATATTAAATTATTTTTTAATTAGTCCAATGTCCAAGTCATTTCTAAACCAAAGAAATGTAAAACAAGTATGTTCCCTAAGTCAAAAGAAAACAGGCCTTGCTTTGAGTAAGTTGTCAAGTTTATACAAAACTTTTTGCAGCCTCCAAGTTATTAAGCACTTCCATACATCAGCTTAAGCATCAAGAAGGCAGATTCAGCATGGTCCTTCACAAATTAATTCCTGTTGCTCCCCATCTTCTCAGCCTATGCCTAAAGACTGACTTTAATCCCCCCTTTCCCTTTCTGTTTTGTTTTTAAGGCAGACATGACATGAAGTACATGTAGAAATCTTTGGGAGGAGGGCAGAAACGGGGCCTTTTTAGTCAATCTTTCCATGTCCCTGGTTGAGTGAATATACAAGTTTGGGAGAGGTGGAAGGAGGGTGTGGGCACTTGCCAGATTGTGGGGAGGAGGTATCATCGCCGGCGCGTGTGCACACACAGACAGACACACACACACAAACCCCAGATGGCAACTAGATGAGGGAGCGAAGCCAACAACAGCAGGAGTTATTTTGGGACTGAAACTAGGAATCTTCATATGGCTAAGATTTTTCATCCGGAATGTTGCTTTACATATGACAGGCTCCTCAGCAGGGTGGAAGCCAATCCATTGATCAAGTCAGATTCACTTCATAGATCCCTATACTTTGGAACTAAAAGGGGACAAATCTCTTATAACAGGCCTGAGATACTGGGGATTCCATAAAACAGATCCTGTCACCATTTCAAAACCTGCTTTGTTCAACAGAGGTGTGCATGTAACAGTCAAAGCATTGAACAGAACAAAGTCATAAGACAGCTTTTGCTTGCCTATTAGCTGTGTCAGTTATGGGATACTGCTAGGGAGAAGAAAACTGGGGTCTGATCTGCTTTTCAGTTAGCTTGAAATTTTTCAGACACCAAATGCATTATGGTCTGGTCAGCAGATTCATGGCTTCAGCCTGTTTAAACACAGGGAGTAGGGGAAGTACAAGCAGCACCAACTGAATACCCAAACCGCACTGGGAAGATGGGAGTTCATTCATGCCATCATGTTTATAGCAATGATAGTAATATCACTCACATGTAAAACACACAGGAACACTACTACCACCCCCATTTACCAGTTCTATCTACTCAATCAACCAGTAAATTTCTGTCTTTAAAGAAATAAATGGTTGTCTATTTCATTTTACATGCATGGTGTTTTATGTTTTGTGGGTGTATGTATGTGCATCATGTGTGTGATGCCTGTGGAGGCCAGAAGAGGCAATAAATTGTTTGTAACTAAAGTTACAGACAGTTGTGAACTACCATGTTAGTGCTGGGAATAGAACCTGGGTCTTCTACAATAGTAAAAAGTGCTCTGAACCCCTGAACTATCTTTCAGTCCCAGCCAATAAACAGTAAAGGCCACTATGAGAAGGGATTCTGGGAGTTCTGGGGTAACTAATTTTTATTTTTCTAGTACTGGAGGTTGATTGAACAGGGTATCATACAGGTTAGGAAACTGCTCTCCCACTAATCTGCATCCCCAACCTACTTCTTACATATTATTTCATTTTTGAAGAAAGAGTCTCACATCATGCTCAAGTGGGGTTTGAATTTCTAGTTCTCTCTCTGCCTGGCCTCTAAGGATGCTGGGATTACAAACCTAAAACACTTTTATCTCATTTTTAGGGCTTTAATCTCACTTTTAGTATCATTATTTGTCTGAAATAGGGCAAAGATTTTTTTCTCCCACATTGTTGTTTGAAAAACTTTCTGCTTCTGTAACCAATAATAGTAATAATAATAATAATAATATATTTCTCTCTTGTGAACAGCAAAATGCCACCAAATTAATGTGCCAAGGTCTGTGTCAGGTATTGGACATATGAACATGATGAAGACACTAGCCACTGATCTTGAGGAGTGCATGGTTTAGAGATGAAGGCAAGGACAATAAATGATAATCCATGGTACTGTGCTTACTAGATGCATACCTGTGATGCTGTGAGAACACAGGAGAGAGGGTGAAGACTCTGTGTGTGGGATACAGTAACACTTCCTGTACAGTTTCCCATCCTAAATCAAGGCTGGAACCAGGGCTTATACAATCACATTGCCCTTGCCTTTAAGGTAGTTTTGGAATGGACATAGCTTTGCAAAACTTCTGAAACAACTGCTACACATACACCTATTGTTGTCTTGAGTTGATGTACCTTCTTCTGAGAATTACTCTCCCCCTTCCCCGCTGTCTTTGAATGTAGAATTTGATCTCCTTTTCAAATCAGGGTTCCTATGAATGAGAACAAAACATAATAGTCTAACCACCCAAACTGGAACTTGTCAGATACAGATATGGATAGATGAACAGACCCTCTTGAACAGAAATGTAAGTACAAGCCCATGTTCTGATAATTGGTGCTCTCCAGTTTTTGAAGGAAGTCAATAAAGAGCTCAGTAGCACGAAAGACAAGGAGGCTGTGGAAAAGAGATTTCATAATGTGCCACAACCCTCGTTTTTTGCTATATGTGAAGCCTGCCATGCCCTTCTCCTTCCCTCTGTGTGATCGTGAAGCCAAACTATTTCACTTTCTGTCTCAGTTAACTTATGCATCTATTTGCCGCTTGTGTTGAAGAGTCCAGGCAATGCAGGTGGGTAACAGAGGCAGCAACAAGTTTTCTCTCCACAATAAAGTCTATTAAGACGTGCATGCACAAATCTCCTAAAGGAAAACTGAGTTCTGTTTTCACACTTCAGTTATTGGTGTTAATGATTCCTTTTCCAGACACTATTCCTGCTGGCTACAATAGAGTACTCTGTTAGGAGAGCATTGTGATCCAGCAAGGATAGATGACAAATCACCCTTTTGGATCTTTGGTGGTTTTTTTTCTCCAGGTTTTTTTCTTTTTTTTAATTCAATTTAGAAACAATCTTGTTTTACGTATCAAAGTTCCCTCTCCCTCCCATTGTCCCCTGGCCCCACAGATCCCCTATCCCATCCCCTTTCTGCTCTCCAAGGAGGGTGAGGCATTCCATGAGGATCTTCAAAGTCTGTCACATCATTTGGAGAAGGGCCTAGGCACTACTCAGTGGGAAAAAAAAACAATGGAATCTTAAAACTTGCAGGAAAATGGAGGGAACTAGAAGGTACCCTCTTGGATCTTAAGCACATGCTATTACCAAAATTTTGGATAAAGATTGATTTTGACCCCCATTCTCTAGATATGCTTCTACTCTAGATGTGGAAATTTATAGTAATGTCTGTTGACTGGACACTGAGGCAAGTTGGCTGGGAATGTGGGGAACTGTTTACCAAAACTTTGAGTGGAATCTATCCATAGCTAATTTTATCATTCTCCTACTGTGTTTTACTTATATTATCTCTCAGCTGTGGCAAATTCCTCATATGTAGCCAACAAATGGGAAGATGAGGGCTCAAAGGTACAGTTCATCATGGCCCAGAAGGAACAGTAGCAGGAGTTTGAGGTAACTGGTTTCATGGTGTCCACAGTCAGGATGTGGGGAGTAATGAAAGCTAATGTTCAGCTGGCTTTCTCCTTACCATGCAGTCAGGCTCTGACTCATGGAAACCTGCCACCCATGGTTACAGTGAGGCTTCCCAACTCAATTAACCTAACCTAGAGAATACATCACAGCTGTGCCCTGAAGCTTGTCTCCTGGTGAGTTTAGATCCTGCCAAGTTGTCAATCAAGGTGAGATATTCCTCAATCCAATCCTCATCACAGTTGGTAGCGTCACAATATAATAATTTTCACATGAAGAAAAGCAGGTTTTACAGGGAATACCTTCTTCCTCAGGCTCATGCACATCTCATACGTCTAGCCAGCTCAACTATACATCTCATTACTTCTGCACATCTTCATGCGTGTTCCCTTGTTAGCACCCTCAGAATGCTTTGGCGAGTCCAGTTCAATGTCATCTTATCTGGCACACCTGCCTTCATTCTTCTCCTGTGATCCATATTTCACCTGGCTGTCAGAATGATTTGTCAGAAGTGCAAATTCAGTCCTGTTACTTTTGTCTTCCTAGTTGTCCAGGAATGTTGGGTCACCAAGGGGACCTGAGCATGGCAGCCTGGCTGTGCTCCATCTGAGAGATACTGCCTTGGTCACAACTACCCTCCTCTGTTTCATGACTCACCACTGCCCATCTCCCTGTCTACTGCAGCTCTTGTAATCTTCTTAAAGACCCCTTCCTCTTACTCATTTTTCCCCTGGAACCTTTTGTTCTTTGGGCTGGGATGAGGATATCCAGAGTGACTAATCATGAACAAGAACAAAAATAGTAATATGTGAAAATAAAACAAGTTCCGCATTGTGGCATTGTGTTGTTTCTTTAATGATGACTCCTTCCCCTCCTCCTGCTTGGCATCAAACCCTCAAAGGAAGTTTTATGACATCTGGGGTGTGTTATAGCTGGGTCAAATGGTAACAGAAGGATTCTTGGTAGATTTCCAAATGCTGTGTGGATGGGACCTGGAAAGTCACAACTTGCCATCACTTATGTCTTAGCCATTTTCCTGGTAATAGACTCACACATCTTCCCCTCAGACCACCTTTCAACTCATCTGGGAAGGAAAAGGGAGATGCTGCCCATGTGTGAAGCCCATCCTGACAATGCAATTGCCTGCCTCCAAGGAGAGCTTGTTTTTTTTTCTCCCCAAGCAATTACTTAAATGGCGTTTTGGCCCCTTTTTCTCTGAAGCAGGACATAACCTTTATTGACATTGTGGCTGCTGCCACATCTGTTATGCTGACAGAAAGAAGGAGCTGGCCAATCCTTATGATGGATTTGGTGTTGTCAAGCCTTCAGCACAATTTGTCATGGGGCAAAAGTAAGCCTGTTGCCAGTGGAAGGTTCTTCAATCCTTGCAAGGAGGAGGACCACATTCCTCTTTCTCCTATCATGAGCATCTCAGTGTCAGCTCCAGAGTGAGACAGAGAGAGATTCAGACCCCATCTCATAAAGGGACTGTCAGACATTGCTAAAAGAAGTGCAACAATTCCCCACATTCTCATAAAAAAATATGTCTCTTACCTGGAACCAGACCCGCGATTCTGTCACAGATGCACTTTTGAAAAGCAAGAAAAAATAAAGAACCTTGGCAAAAGCAATGGATGGAAAAGACCATGGGTGGAGGCACACGTCAGTCTGAAGATGTGTTGCTAGGCTTGCCCTGGAAAGCCGTTCATTGTGTGCATTTTGTGAACTAAGCTGCATCTATATCCACAGCCAAGGCCCTCTCCAACCCAGTGCAGAGGACTTTGTGATTTAGCAATATTAACAGGACTTGGCATTTAAAAAAGGGCCTGTAGTTAGACCATAGTAATCTGAGGTCCTCTGGAGGCAATAAAATACCGAGGCGATGCTATCTCATAGACTTGGGGTATGTCATTCCCTTGAAAGACAAGGAGACAGTTGATTTAGTGTTTCCAGTTAGGTCACAGAAAAGTCAGTGGCGGCTGCTTCCAGCTGAGTTCAGAGTCTGAATATTTATGGAATCAATCTGAAATCCAGATAACCACAATAATATAAATCCATTAACTCCTTTACAAGTAAAGCTTTTTTGGCTGTTAATGCCTTGATTGCTAAGTTATTACAGGATAGAACTCTCTCTCTCTCTCTCTCTCTCTCTCTCTCTCTCTCTCTCTCTCTCTCTCTCTCTCTCTGTATATCCTCAACTTGTGGTTTCAGGCTTCTCTAATATGACTGAGGCAGCTTCCCAGGATAATGAGTTGAGACAGAAACATCAATGCTGGGAGTGATGTCTCCTTCCAGTCACCAATTGTTGAAAAGCTGTGATCTTGATTATCCATCTCAGGTTTCCAGTGCTGATATTCGGGGTTTCTACCATTTACACAGAACCTGGTTTACCCACTCATTACACCTGCAGTTCACTGATTTATGTGGTTTTTCCGCAGTGACGAATTGTTCATCATATAATAATCATACCTCATCCATTCTCAGCCACCTAGAAAGCAGACAGTTGGCGTGTCCAGTGATTTGACAAAGCAAAAAACAACAAAAAAACATGTATATGATAGGTGACACTCACCACTCATGGGATTTTGTGTGAGCCTCACAAAGGCTCTATAAGATGTGATTTCACAGCCATAGTAAGAATGGCTTGCACATTTTAACCAAACAGACTTGGATTAGGAAAAAAATCACCAAAGTACTCATGATTGGCAGCCCTCGGTCTAGGATTGATAGTCCTTGCTACATAGTTGACAGTCCTTAATCTGGGACAACTTCAGTTTGGCCTCCTTGGAAGATTGTGCCAGAGAGAGAAAGAGGAGGAGGTAGTACAATGACTATCCCAACTTCTTCAAAATGTGCCAAAGCAAATGGCCAAGAAGACCAGACAGAAGCCATCATATCACCCTATCTCAAAATAGACTTCAAAGCTCTAGTAGCCCAAACAGCATAGCTGTGGCAGAGTCTGATGCACAGACCAATAGAATGGCAAAGGATACTCAAGAGGAAACCATGTATTCAAATCCAACTGACTCAATAGAAGTACTAGAGATTATCATTGGAAAACACTGCTTTGTTCAGCAAATGGCTGAGAAGATTGAAACTTGATCCTCCTTCTTCACAATGCATAAAAATCAATTCAAAATGGATCACCGGCCCAAATATAAAACCTGGAACTCTGAAACTGTTAGAAAAGTAAAAGTATAAGGGGAGCAATTCACATTAGCATAGACAGTGATTTTTTTTTGGATGATGCCAAAAATGCAAAATGAAAAGACCAAAGGAGTTGTAACAACCAAGAATCTTCTCCTCTATGGAGTAAAAGATCAACAAACTAATTTATATTAGCTGTTCATCTGACAACGAAGTCATATTAATAATCTATTTACTTAAAAAACCAGTGTTACAAATATTCCAAATAAAAAGGGTAAAGTATGAAAAATAAAGTTCTAGCTCATTTATCCTCTGAGAACTACAAGTCAAATCAAAGTGATATCATCTCATCCTGGTTATATAACTTTCATTCAAATGCTTAAAAATAAGTGTTGACAATCATATGAAAGTAAGGGAACTCTCATAGATGGATGGATGAAATATAAATTAGTACAGTCACAATGGAAAACAAGACAGAGGTTCCTCAAGAAATTACAAATAAGTTAATCTCAATTGCCAACTTGATGAAATCCAGAATCACTTCAGAGATGTTAGTAGATGATTATTTTCATCATGTTAAGTGGGGTAGGAAGACCCATCCCCTGTGAGTGACACCATTCCCTGAAATTTGATCCTAATACTGGACTGTAAGGAAAGAGTGAGTTGAATCTAAGCATTCATCGCCTTTGCCTTTCTGTTTCTGCTACTTCAAACTTTTATCACTTCTCTGCCATGATGGACTGTACCCTCAAATCGTGAACTGAAATCAACCCTTTCTCCTTCATGTTGCTTTTGTCAGGGAATCTTATCACAGCAACAGGAAAACAAAACCATTCTGTGGTCATCCAAATTCTAGATATATGTGCAAAGGAAATGCTATCAGTGTGTCAAAAGAAAACCTTCAGTTCAGACTGATCACTTCACTATTCTCAATGCTATGATATGAAGTGTAAGTTACAGTATATGCTCATAAAGCAAAGAAAGTATAGAGTATGTTGTATTTGTACAATGGTGTATTATTTAGTCATAAAAGAGTGGCACCTCATCAATTAGAGCAAAATGGATGGATCTGGATGATACTTATTAAGTGAGATAAGTCAAGTGCATACAAATTTTGCATGTGGATATTATTTAAAGACATGGCTCAGCATTTAAGAGGGGTTAACAGGACTTGGAAGAATGAGGGAATAGTGGGAGGTTAGACAACGGGTAACCAAACACAGTCAAGATAGAAGTAATAAATTATTGTCTTCTAAAGAGCACTGAGGTGACTATAGTTCACAAAAACATATTTTACATTTCATGAATATCTAAAGGGAACAAACTCAAAGGCTCTAAACATGTTGTAATGATGAGACGATAGGAGCAATAATTACATTGATTTGATCCATATGTGCTGTATGCATATATTGAGATGTTGTAACTCCTAGATTTGGAAAATTATTGCATGCTAATAATTTCTTTAATATTTAAGCCAATATAAATGTTAACAACCCAAATTTGAGCAATGGCTGTCCAATCCATATGTTGAATATCATGTCAATGAAAATAAAATATAAAAAAAGAAATACTTGGGGGGGCAACTGATACTCTACTACTGTTTTGTGAATGCTAGCAAAACAAGTGGAATTTGTGGGTCAAGCAAGCCTCTGTTATTCCCCATAGCAGTGATGAATAGGCTGCTAGTATTTGCACTGAACCTTAAAGCATCAGCTCCCATGTGGGGATGTAAAGAGGCCAGTTGGTGGGCAAGCAGACATGAGATGTCTCGCAGAAGAGATGCTAAGCTAAGGAAGGCAGGCTCAGTCCTTCATCAGCCTGCCTGACTCTTAACCAGTGGACACCTTGTCCCTAGTACACAAGATAGCACAGAAGCCTAACTGTCACTCTGCTGTAGGAAGTGTTGCCTTTTCCCTTAAAGGTTATTTGCTCTGCAGCCATGAGAAGACATTCTTGACACAGATGCTGTTGCTATCTTCTGGAAAGACGTGGAGAAGAGTGATGCCCACAGAGAAGGATTTTTTTGGTTCTAAGTTAGGGAAAAGGAAAAATGGAGCTTACCAGAAGGAAGTTTAACAGTTCCAACTTTGTGACCAGTTTTTGAATAAAGAGCAACATCCTTGCATTGTTATGAGTTTGATTATTTCATGAGACTATAATATTTATACTTAATCATGGGTTTCATGATGACATTTTCAGACATTTATATGATTAATTTTGAGCATATTCAACCCCATTTAACTTCTCTTGTTATCTCTCTACTACTACTGAGCCCCTTTTGTTTATTAATTGTTTTATGTGTTCATTTATTTATTTATGACACAATGAGTTTCTTACAGAGCATGACCATGGCATAGTATATGGCGAAGAATATGTCTTTTCATTTCCCAGTGACAATTAACTGCTTAGAAATCCTCAAAGTGGTAGGTACTTGGATCTCCCCCCTCCCCCATGATGGAACATTCATGGTCTTGTGCAGATATGCTTGGCTGGTTCAAATGTGCAAGAATAAAGGCCCTGTAAACTTGGAAGACAGCTTTCCATACCGTGAAATGCCTCCCTCCAAATTTTACCTTCTTGTGACTTCCCTTTTGTAATATCTCCTGATCCTTGGAGAATGGTATAGATGTCCTGTTCTGGACTAACTGTTCCCTCTTACCCTTTTTCTGGTTTTCCATCTGATTTACATTGATGTGACTCAATTATTGTGTACATTACAGACTATTGCATGCAAGCTACAAAACAAATGAATCATAGCAGACATTGGTACAGTAGTGACAACAATAACAGCAATGAGGAATTTACTTTTCGGGCTGTATAGGTCTCATCAGATGAACTCATGCAGGTCATTTTTAAAAATAAAGTTGATGGACCGACAGCCTCCAAAACAATACAGAGAAACCCTGTCTCGTAAAAAACCCAAAAAATAAAAAATAAAAATAAAGTTGAAATGTTATAGGTTCAAACAATTGAACACTCACAAGCTGCTTGGCTTGTGATACATGGATGCCTTGGGTACACTGGTCCTCAAGCTCAAAAGAGAAACACTAACCCACCAAAAGAGCAACAGTGGCAAGCGAAACACTGAGTTCCTTGTCCATAGTGGTACATGTGTTTAGTAGTCTACCTGGGGTCAGAGCTCAGGATGCCTGAGACTGCCTCTGAACCACTACACCACTGTGTTTCCCCAGATCTGAAGCTACTCCCTTGGAAGCTGTTTGAGACTCCACTGAAGAACAGAAGGAAGAGAGGCAGACTCTTGAGGCTGTTTACCCACTACGGGGTGATTTTCACCAGTTTGGGTACAGTAGAGATCAGTGAAAATAATCAGCATCAGTTTCCCCACCTCAATCCCCTCCCACACCCACACCACATTTGCCTCAAGAAATAGAGCTTTTAAGTTTAGCATCTGCTCATATGGCTGCTGGTTTCCTGTCTCTTCCCTGATCTGTTCATTTTTATGAAAAGCAAATTTCAGAACTAAAGGACTGTTTGGGCTGATATGTTACTCCCTGCTCTTAGAGCCAGGAGACCTTTTCAGCACTTATTTGAAATCTCAATTTGCTTTTCAAGCAGTTAGTATGTCTTACTAAAGTCACCACTAAATGAGTCCAAGCTAAATAAATCAGTGAAGTATCAGTTACATAACCATTCCAAAGAATGTTATGTCAGAATCCAAATACCTTGTTTTGCAAGCCTTCTGTCTGGAAAAGTGTCGAAAGCATTTCTCCAATCCTAAGTGGTTTTGTAGCCCTCATTCACTAATAAAAATAATAAATGACTATAAAACTCTAATTCACCTTTTATTTTCCACAATAATATGTCACTCAAAGAAATGCCAAACCACGCCCATCCCTGAGAATGCAAGAGCAAGAGGCAGCAGTCTGTGACAGATCAATGCATTGAACAATTGCCAAAGATGTATTAGTGGTGACAGTGTTCCCAGCTTGAGTACAAAGACTGTAGGATTTCCCATAAGACACCACTCCTTCTGAGGTAGTCAGCTAGACTAACTCCATGTAAGTCTTCTGAAAGAGAGATTTATTGCAGTTCCAATGACAATATGAGTCAAGGTAAGCCCACATGAAGGCTACCTGGAGCAGTGGTCAGTCGTTGACACTGTTTGTTAATTCAGATGACTCAATTTTAAAATAAATCACTGAGCCTCTATTTTACAGTAGACACAACACAGTGATACTAACTTCATTAAAGCTCTTGTTTCTCAGTTAATCTGCCCTCTGCCTCCTCATCCAGCATATCCTTACCTCCAAATAAGTAAAACACCGCAATGTCTTGAATAGCTTCTATTTCATTATCAGTAAAAGGCAGGGTCTGATGGAGGTCCTTCTGCCACTGAACACATGCTCTTAAGGGGGATTCTGTGTCCCTGGGACCTTCCTCCTGTTATTTTTGTCCTAGGACTTCTCAGGTTAGTAATTTTCCCTGCCACCCACTTTGGGCACAATGTGCTGCCTCATTCCTGGACCAGAGCAATTGGTTATTGGCTGAACCTCCCAAACCATAAGGAGAGAACACTGCTCTGTAAGTTCCTCATCTCAGGTAATATATTCAGGTGATGGAAAGCTCACTAATGCACTAGCTCTACCCTCTGCGTCTGAGACTGTTCAGATTTGAGGACCAGAAATTCTGTGTCCATTTGGACTTTTCAGAGTTTATCATAGAGGTAGTATGTCGCAAGGAAACTTGGCCACCTTATGTCCATCACGTCGTCTAGCCTCATCTCACGTTTGTGTCTCTGTTTTTACAGGAGCTATGAAAGTGAAATAATACAGCACAGATGGTATACAAGGGTGCTAGAGTTCTTAATTGTCAGCAGAGGATATGGGAGAACGCTAGATATCTGTAAAGCACAAACCCTCTGTCAAGGATTTCCAGGTAGTAAATTTTCCTCTAAACTGTCACATAATTTCAGGTTCATCTCATTTTTAAAACCTGTTCTCCTCTGTCTCCTCTGTCTCTCTCTGTCTCTGTCTCCATCTCCGTCTCCGTCTCTCTCTCTCTCTCTCTCTCTCTCTCTCTCTCTCTCTCTCTCTCTCTCTCTCTCTCTCTCTCTCTCTCTCTCTCTGCAAAGTTTGGTGGCATGGTATTCTTATGTATACCAGCTGACCTGCAACGTCCAATTGCTTTTCTCCCACAGCCAAATTCTGCTGTTAATAGTCATGAACCATCATAACCATAAAAGCAATATCCATTCAGTATAAACCACTGGATGTTGCTTTTGTTTTGCTTTTTTTACAGTGTGTGTGTGGGGGTGATTGAATCCAGCACCTTGTGTATGCTAGACAAGTGCTCTGCCACCTACAGCTCTCAATTTAATTCTCTTTTTAGCACGTGCCAATAAGCATAGAGAAGCAAAAATGCTTTAGCTGAGGCCTTACTGTCTGTCTGATCCTCCAATGGTCTATGGTGTACCAGCCTGGCCTAATCCACACACCACTTCCTGATGCAAACATCTTTAGCTCTTTGTGATAGAGAAGGGAAGCTATTCTCTTCTTGCTGGCACAATGCTATACTACTAAGGAAGCATAGGTTGGAGGTTATATAGGGAGTCTATGCTTGTCAAAACAGAATAGAAGGCCATTTATGCAGGATTTTGTGTCTCATAAATCACAAGCTTCCATACTTGAAATTGTGAAGTCAAAATGCTCAGCCAGAATTGAGAGATGGTCACTTTGCCTTTGGCGGCATGATACCAGAGTCATTTACAGAGCAGGTACCAATAGCCCTGCCGACTGCATGTCATGTCATTCATCATGTGAAACTAAACCAACAAGGCATGAAGAGATGGTGCGGAAACTCTTGTCAGAGGGTCAGACTACTTCATCAAGGAGGCTGGACAGTGTTTAGGATAGTGGACCAACGTAATGGGCCATTTGGGGCAGTCTTTTCAGCGGTGTTTTTCTATATATTAGGCAAAGAAAGTCCAGAAAGTATTCTACCTTCACTTTGTTCACCAAACAATGTTTGAGAAAGTCCTTCATCAATGAAACTTTACTAGTAACTCTCTACTTGCTTCTCACAGTCATTCTCAATGTTTTCCCTATTTTTAACTACACAAGTGAATCACCTGGACAAGTTTAGAAGTGGTACTACTTTCAAATGTTTTTTTAGTATGACCATTGAGCCTATCTATGATAGGTTATCTCAATACCATGCAGTATGCCATGTACAGTCCTTCAAGCAGGGACAAAGACACAGATATGACCATTGCTTCTGTTACATTAGAGCTTTAAAGTTAGAAGTAACTTTCAGAGTAAGCACTTCAATTCTCATCACCCAACTTCACTTAACAGAGGAGAAATGATGAAAGTCAAAAAGAAATTATGTGTGCTAAAATGACACAGTCCATTAGCAGTAAAAAGCTGAGCTAGGACTAGAGTTCAGTGTTCTTTTGTTTTGTTTTGTTTTTGTTTTTGAGTTTAGTGTTCTTATAACAGCATCATTAGGGTCCAATGACACTAAAGTGAGTAAATGAAGCTTCAAAATACAGCAACTCGCATTTTGGTTCACATGTATGGTGGTTTAAAGGGGAAATGTACTCTATAGACTCAGACATTTAGATGCTAGGTCACCAGATACTGGAGCAGTTGAGGAAGGTTAAGGGCTGCCAGGGGAAGTACATCACTGAGAATCCATAGCCTCACCCTTCTTCCATTTAGTTCTCTGATTCATGCTTGTGATTAAAGATGTGGTCTCTCAGAATCCTGTTCCTATCCTCATGTCTGCTGCTTGCTGCCATGATTCCTGCCACAGGGCACTCTGAAACACAGTTAGAAGTTCATTTATACATGCATACATACGTACTTACATGCATACATGCAGTGAATTCGACATGTTGTAAGTTCATTGTAATTAGCTATCATTGTAATTAAATGAAGTTTCAACCTCCACTTAACAGATGAGGACACTGAATGATGAGGCAGATAAGGTGAGCAACGCCATACAACTACTACTTGCTTACAAGTGCCCTAGTTACAGAGCCCAAAGAGCCAGTGAGCCTAACCCCATCTCCTGCACTGTGCTCTTAACTGTGATCATAACTTGTAGCTAATTTCCTCTAAGACATTCCTGATTATTCAGTGGAAAGGAAGTGAGCTGATTGGATTTAACAGGGTTGTGTTTGTAGCCTCTGTACAGTAAGCTTGTCCTACCTCCCAGATTGGTTGGAATCGAGTCAAGGAAAACAAGGTTATGAATATACATGGAATCCACATATTTCCAATATTGATAAGGACAGTGAGTTCTATTTAGATAGTTTAGTATAGATAAAAGAAATAGCTAAAATAAGGAAGGGCTCTTCTATTTATCTGGATATGTTGGAAATAGTTCTAAATAATAACATATTCTAAATACTCTCAATCTCTGGTCAAAGAGCAGGGTGTACAGGCAAGAGGCAGAGCATTTCCAAACAAGCATGAGGTCTGTGTTCACTCTCCCACACCACAAAACAGAACACAACACCAGAACCTTCAAGATGATCAACTTTTTTCTATTTTTTAATTTTTATTTCATTTTACATTCCAACCACAGTCCTCCCTCCCACACTTCCCCTTTTATCTCCCCCCTAACCATCCCCAGTCCACTCTTCTTCAAGGGCTCCCATGAGGAGTCAACATAATCTGATATAATAGGTTGGGACAGGGCCTGCATCACCTCTCCCATGCATTAAGACTGAGAATGGTATCCCACCATAGGGAATGGACTCCAACAAGCAAGCTCATGTACTGGGATTATATTGTGATGGTCCCCTACTGTCATTGAGCATGGCATCCTACCCTAAGGAATGGACTCCAACAAGCTAGCTCATGTACAAAGTTTGTATTATGGTCCTATTGCCAGGGGCCCCTCTGATAGTTCAAGATTCATAACTGTCTCCCACATATAGAGGGCCTATTTCTGTTCCCTGAAGTCTCCACAATTGTGGGTCTAGAGTTCACGGGTTTCAATTGTCTCTTGAATTCAGTTGTCTCTGTCGATTTCTCTATCGTGATCTGGACCTTACTTGCTCATAGACATAAATCCTCTCTCTTTCTCTTTCTCTTTCTCTTTCTCTCTCTCTCTCTCTCTCTCTCTCTCTCTCTCTCTCTCTCTCTCTCTCTCTCTCTCTTTCTCTCTCTCTCTCTCTCTCTCTCTCTCTCTCTGATTAACTTTTACTCAGATATACTGGGTGCCTTCATCTACCGAGAGGAACTCACCCTCCAAAATGATCATCCACATGGACAGATCCTTCATTGATTACAGAGTCTGATTTGGTTTGAATGGTGCCTCCCAAATTTCTGTAGTGGAAACTTACACTCAGCAGTGTTTAGAGATGTTCAGGTCATCAAGGCTCTACCTTCATGAGTGGATCAAATATCTTGTCCCTTTTTCCCCTACACAACAGGATATTACACCATGAAGACAGTTACGGAAACAGCACCATAAGCAGTGGGCTTCCTAGCCTTAGAACTGTGAAGAAAATGTTTATCTATGCACTTACCCAATCCCTGCTAGTCTGCTCTCATAATATGGAACAGAATAAGACAGATTGATCAAAGTAATCAACATCAAGAAAATGGGAGCTAGCCTTCTTAGTATTGTAAAGAGAGTTATTTATATTTATAAAAAGAGAGATAATAACCTCCATAGTGTTGGGTTGGAACTGGAGATGAAATTGTAGAATAATAAACATGGATGAAAATATGTATATAAATGAATGCACACAGGCACACATCATACACATTTAGTATTCTAGGATTGCCATGCAACTTATCACAATCTGGCTGAAAATAACAAAAAATATTTTCTTTACTGATGTGGCAAGAAATCCCAAACCAAGAAGGCATCAATAGATCCTTCTTGATGCTTTGAACAAAACAATAGATTGTATACTGCTCATAGACACAGGTGGAAACCAGCAATCTTGGACCCAGGTTGGATTTTTCTAAAGCTTGTGGCTGTGTGGCTTTAGTGGTTGCCTGTCTTCAGATGGCCTTGTCTGTGTGACTATGCTTCTCTCTCTCTCTCTCTCTCTCTCTCTCTCTCTCTCTCTCTCTCTCTCTCTCTCTCTCTCTCTCTCTCTCTCTCTCTCTCTCCTTTCTCCTATAAACATGCCAGTCTTTGGATTTATAATGCAACCTAACCCAATATGACCTCATTTAATGTAATTGCATCTACAAAGCTACAAAGACATTCTTTTCAAGTAGAGTCACATTCTGAGGTGTGGAGGAACACTGGCTTTGGGGAAGTACTATTCAGTCTGCTGTGCACATGTTCTAGGACTACTCATTAATCATAAAAGCTCTTAGCAAAAACTAAGCACTTAGCACATTCAGATCTGAGGTTTTGGTTTTGATTTCTAATTACTATTACTCAGTTAAAAAATATGCCAAGATACACTGGGTAGGAGAAAAGGCTGATTCTAAGACCAGGTCTTAGGAATAGCTAGGTGAGATTTCTTGAATGAGAAAGCAAGATAATATTCAAAAAATGATTGACAAAAGGAAAAGATAGCAAAATTAGTTTGAGGAAGTTTATACTTGACAAGTTTGGGATTATAAGAACAGAAAACTAAATAATTCTATTAATAAATTAAAATATCTCAAGTAGTAGAGAAAACCATGGCTTCCTACGTACATACACATGTAGAGTTACGTGTGTGTGTGCGTGCATGTAGAGGTATTTGAAATTCTTTTCTAGAAAACGTTGTTATATTGTATCAATCGATTGTAGCTAATGAACTGTCCTATTACTGACTCAAATTGTTTGCACTTCCTTTATTAAATATCCTTCCCAGATCCTGTCTAGAAAGAACTTTGCCAAACTTTACTGACACATTGGGAGTAAATAAGAGTAACAGGAGAAGGACCACCTCAGGGTGTTAAATCCTCTGAAAAATGTGTTGGAGAAAGAATGATTGAGAGTAAAGTTATTTTATTGGTTATTTTCTTATTTTTGTAATATAAGACCCAGCTAAAGCAAGCTAAGAGAGAAAGGTCTTATTTGGCTGTGGTTTGAGAAGGTACAGTTTTTCATGCTAGGGAACACATAGGGAAGTTCATGGCACTGGTGAGATGTATTTGGTACTCTGTCAAGTTGCACAGACCAGGAAGTAAAGGAAGAGAATGTTGTTGTACAGCTGGCTTTCTCCAAACTCCCTCCTTTGTGTTTGTGTTGTGTGTGCTTGTGTGCACATGTTGTTGGGGTGAGGGGGCTTACATCTTTATCTCTCCATCTTAGTTTTTGAAACAGGATAACTCACTGAACCCAGAGCTCATCAGTCTATACTGTCTATTCTGTGAGCTTTGGAACCCACATGTTTCTGCCTTCGGTCATTGGAATGACAAAATGATACAACTATTTATGCTAGTGCTGCAGATTCAACCTCAGATCTTCACACTGTTCGACAGGCCCTTTATCCACCGAATAAACTGGTGAATATCCTCAATGTGCAAAAGAAGAGTGTAAGACAGTCAGCCTAAAAGCCAATACTACTGGTATTTAGATGTTGACCAGAAAATAGGTGTTGCAACAGAAATGGCAGCTTCTCTGATTTTACAGAGGATAACACAGAGGATGAATGACATATGGTAGATATTTCTGAACATTAGAAACACACTGAACTTTTTATGCCAGTATTGATGCCACAGCTGCTGCCAAGTCAAGGATCAGCACCTGGTTACCATGGCAACTTCTAACAACAATGGCATGCATTTTGCAAAAATTACAATGGAAGCCTTATGTGGGTGCTGAGTAGAAGACCATAAACATCTATTTCTTTTGAATGCAGGGCCTCACTATGTAACCAGGATGTCCAGGATACTCTTGCTTCAGCCTCTGCATGTTGATGTTACAAGCCCTGTGTCCATTATACTCACATGTTACAATCGTTCTCAAGTTTGACTTTTCCAAAGTTTGATATTTCTGAACAATAAAGAGTTCAGAAACGTCAGACCTGGTGTTGGAACAATGGCTCTGCAATTGGGAGTCCTTACTGCTCTTCCAGAAAACCAGGGTTTAGGTCCTAGCACCCACACAGCGGCTCACAGATGTCTATAACTCTGGTCCCCAGAGATTCTAGACCTTCTTCTGGCCTCTGTGCCTACTAGGCATGCATGCGGTATACAAACAAACACACCAACAAAACATTCACACACATAAAAAAAGATAAATATTAAAATTAAAAAGGTCATCCACACCTTCAACAGATGTCCAAAATCAGTGCCAAAATTTTGCTTGTGAACCTTCCTTTTAGTGAATTTATCAAAGTGCAGTCTCTTCAGCGGGACATACCATGGTTTTAACAGAACTCATAAATATTGGGTTTTCAGTGTTGCCTATGTATTTCTGGTTACAGTAAAGGAAAGCAAGAGTCGGGATCCAGTGAAAAAAGAGTGACAAGAAGACTGTGGGTGGAAGCAGAGCTGAAGTCTCCAGCTGTCCTATGGTATTTTCCACTCCTGCCAATCACCTGCATGTCCTCAGACAAAAACACTTAGGCCTTAACTTGGCAATCTCTGTAAAGTACTTCGAGTAAGCTGACTGCCTCTGACATCCTTTTCTCCTGAGCTTCCTTTTGGCTTTGAGACTTGAGGTTTACGAATCTGTAATGACATCTTCTAGAGCCCTCAGTGCGGCACAAAGAATATTCCTGATGATAACTGTTGGTGTCCTTTGAGAATGTCATTTTACTTTTCTGTCTTTCACTTTCCTGATTTCCTTTATTTTGTCATAGCAGATAGATAGGCTGTATCAGTGGGTTTGTAGCCAAGAATGTTCATTATCCTAACAAACTCTTAGCTGAAAGCTAATTGTTAACATTTTAAGAGTTAGCTGTATAGTGAAGGGGGAAGTTAAAACTTGAAGCTCCTTGGCTCAAGTCTGCTAGATGGAGCTGATTTTTCCAGGGGAGGAACGAGTTAAGCGCTTTAAGTTTGTTATAATAGAGCTGTTGTGAATACAGATTTTACATATAGTATTTTATGAGATAAACCAAGACACTTGAATTCAGCCTTGGTCTTCAGAAGACATTTTTCACAAGTCAAAAATTGATAATCCTTCCAAACCTAGTCCCGGAAGATTTTTTTCAGAAAGAAAAGAAAACATACAAACAAAAAACACTTGTTGAATTCCAGGACACATATCCTCTTTCTCTAGGATAACCTAAGGGTTCTCTGAGATTTCTCCATGACCCAAATCTGCTCCACCTCAGGGAGAGGGACAACTCTCTCTGTTAAATAAACCTTGGTTCTCAAGATTTATGACTACATACTCCTGGGCCTCCCAGTCAAGGCACAAGTAAGACACAGGGTTACTATGTGAATTATCAACAATTCAGCAATGAAAGAATCACAGGTTTGGTCTTGAAGTAAAAATGTCTTGGAAGATCCAAGGGAACATGGCAGGGGAAGTGTTTCTAACTTTGGTTGTAACTATCACTCCACAGCAATCTAAACCCTAATCCCACTCTTCCGAGTGAATGACATCGCAACCCCTGGCCTGTCTTTTGCTCTCTTCTGAAGCCTCTGCATTTGAGAATGGCAGGGGTAATGGCTCCCTCCAGATGGAGTTAAGAGGATCCAGAGATTAAGAAGATAAAAATCAGTAAAGCAAAAGTTTCTTAATAAAAGGGTGTTGCAAGAATCTCAAATTCTATCACGACCCACGAAAGGATTTGCGCTAAAAGGTTCTTGGGGGAATTATTGGGACTCAGTGTGTGTACTAAAGGAGGGGGTGAGGGCTCAGCCATCTTGTTGATATATATGTTTTATTGTTATCAAGTCAGCATTGCAGGATGAAGAGCCAGACAACCTTCCTTGAATTAATGACTGAGTCGTTCATCCAGTACTTACATGGTGACAGAGGAATGTTAAGTGCTTTTTAACAGTCTGTAAGCACATTAGAGCTTTCACATCATGATCCCTTTGTCTGTTATCAAATCCCTAGTAAATAAGGACAGCATTGGAGTTAAGTAAGAAAAAAATCCTACTGAACTCCTTCTTTTAGTTCCCTTCTAGGTGTTCTAACACTCAATTGCAAAAGAGCTGGTGGGTAATCAGAGGTGTGAGGTGAATGTGAAGGGAGTCTTAGTTCTACTGCCCATAATCAGCTCTGAATAGTTCTTGGAATTTTGCCTTGTTTCAGAAAGCATTCTATAGAGGACTAGGAGTTCTACAGCCTCTGCTCCTGTGCTGGCCATGGAGATGTGCCCTCACAGGGCACAATTCACTTAGTGATTGATGAACTTGGAATTTTTGCTTAATTGGGGTGGAGGAATTAGCCAGAGATAACAGAGATAGAGAGACCCATGCCTACCCTTACTCAAAACTATGTATTGTACAATGAAGAGTCATAAATTCATGCAAATTGGCATTCAGAAAGTTCAATAGAAGTCGGACTCCTAGAGGATTTACCAGTTTTCACATTTCTCACAAAGTCCTCACATCCTCCAGGGCAACAGAATCGATAGAGTTGATAGAAGCACACTCCAGTTCCCTAAACAATGGAATTGAGTAAACATTTTATTGGCTTTCTTTTTAATGACTTTGGCATCCTGTTAACCCACTCTTCCACACACAGACAGTACAGTAATCACAGCTGCCCACAGTAGGCCTGTGGTGCCTAACAATGTCGTTTAAAAGTTTGCTAAATTCCAAAGAGCTATTACCTCACTTTGAGCTCACTAACGGTTTTAAATGCGTTGCATATCTTATGCAGGGCGAGCAAACCCCCTTGAAATCTGTCTGCCACCTATGTTTGTAAGTAATGTTTTCTTGAGTGTGTCTCTACTGTTCACATATGTGTTTGTCTATGGCAGGTTTTGCATTCTGGTGGCAGAACTAAGTAGCTGTGGGGGAAAAATGTGCCTGCTCAAATATGCATGAACGACTGGTCGTTTTCTGAAAAAGTTTTGCTGTGGTGAACTATATTAGCCTGGGGAATAACATGCCTTGATTGATCTATGTAGTCAGCAATGAGGCTTCAAAACCTACTTATCTACCTGGTCAGGGCTCACTGTGACCATTTCATCTACAAATCCAGTATTGTTGCATCAACATCTGGAAATTAAGCAATGACAAGAGTTTTCATACCATGGGAATCACCAGACACTACCAAAGAGATTTTTTTACTATGAACTGGTTAGATAACTACCAGAACACTACTATTGGTAATCCTGTTTACTCAAAGTTCAACTTCAATGAAATAATCGACACCCCGGCCCCTGGTAGGGGTGGATCTTAGTATAAACATGGATTCAAGCTTAAGGAACATGACTGGATTTTAAGGTTCTGAATTTTATTAAGTATAAACTAATTTCATTTAATATAAAAATCAAAGAAAATACAAAGTAAAATAAACTTTTAAGCACAGCACTGTAGACATTAGGATAGAAATGTTAAGGCTTTTCTTCTATTGTTTTTATATAATTTCATTTAAATCATGAAAATATGCCTTTTATAACATTTGTAATTTTGTTTTAATTCACCCTAATTAAATTAACTAAGTCTTTCATGATCTATTAGAGAGGCCCCAGTAGAAATCACTGAAAATATATCTATATTCAAAATTCCTGAAGATTTCATTGGGGTAACTTCTAGAGTCTAATGTCATTAAAGCCCAAGATTTATGGTTAATTATGTGTTTTTGTTTTTCTGAACCTACCTCAATCATTCATTCAGTAACAAACACAAAATGAGATCATTACATGTCAGACACTTTCCTAAGAATTAGGGATGGAACAATGAAAAGAATTATATGGAAGAAATATTGCTGCTACCTTAGAGATTTCACTTGCTACACAGAGGTTAGGAGTTGTGCAGAGCAGTATAATGACTTCATAATGCAATTCTCTTCAACAGAATGGAAATTAGCTGAGTACCTACTGCATGCCAGACTCTCTGAAACACACACACGCACACACACACACACTTACCCCCAAAGTATCATGTTTAATTGCGCTAGCACCAGCACCAATGACTCAATGGGGGAAAACTTAATAAAGTCAGCATGTTTTGGTTGGAAACCCTGGTTATAATCACATCCAGAGTAAGTCAGCTAAAGGCAAAAGGGGAATACATTATAAGAAAGAAAGTGTGTCTGAAAGAAAATGCAACTTCAAAAATATCGCTGGCTATCAAAGAAAATAGTCCACCCAGGGACCCCACCTGTCAGAGTCCTCTCATTGCATTCTGTTCTCCTTTCCTGTTTCAGTTCTGCCTTTCATGGGGAAGCTCTGTGTGCTTTTTGCTTCTGCCAATGTTGAACACAATTGATAGAGATATTTACAATTTCCTGTTTAGTATTCAAAGGAAGACTGTGATTGTTATCATGACAAACCCAATGTCAAGGAGTTGTGAGCAGGGCAAGCATCCACATATGCCTCTGTGGAAAGAAGGAAGAATGGTATAATTCTAGGAGGATATTCACAACTTGCCTGCTTTTCTCTGGTCATCAATGCTCCTGGTGGTTGAGTTTGTCATCCCCTGATGCTATCTTTCTACCCTACTATATTCAGAAGACAGTTCCTCACCTCGACTTTCATGGCTCAGGGACTAACCTAAGTGATGACTAAGAGTGAGAAATAATGGACACACAGACATACAGAAAACTGGCATCAGGTAGACTGTATGTTCTGCTGCAGTCTCAGTAATAGCAACCAGGAAACTGATGGCATGTGTTCTACATGTTCGAACCACAGAGGTGAACTCATTGCACAGTTGAATAAGGAGGTGGGTTTAGCTAATCACAATAGAAGGTTGAGAAGCAGTCTCAGGCTATAAAAATCCAGGAGAAGCAAGCTGATAGACATTTCCTATACACACTGTCAATTCTGCACATGGGCCAGGGAAAACATTTGCCACCTCCCTGAGCCTGACTCTAGGAAGCCTTCACCATTGGGTCTGAGGCATTGCAGTCCTTGACATGGCCACACTCATGTCAACAACATACATTCACTCAGAACTTCCCCTTTTCTTACACATTCACTCAGGACTTCCTCCACTTCCCGCAGATCCTGGGTAATATTTAGCAAGCATTCTGTCTTGTCCTTTATCTGCAGCACAATAGAAGAAGGAATGTGCACTCCAATTCAATAGAAACCCTTTGTCAGCTTTGAGATCGGAGTTTTGGGGCTCAAGCTCTTCCTAGACACTCACCAACACAATAACTTGACCAAATTGCTCTACTTCTGCGAGCAAATGTGTTTCTCAATCTATCAGAAACGGAGGTGGGGCTGGAGAGATGGCTCAGTAAGTGCAGAGCATGTATTATAAGTTTGAGGGCCAGAGTTCAATTTCCAGACCCCAGTACAAAGCTTGGTGTGCCTTACTTGTAATTCCAGTACTGGGAGAGAGAGACAGGTGGGTCTGCCCAACCTATGATAAACGATAAGCACCATATCCTAGAAAAGGCAGTGTTTCCAAATCTAAGGTGAAGGCTCCTTTAGAACAACATCCAAAGTTGATCTCTGAACACCATATGCACACACACACCCATGGGTGGGGGGAAGAGGGAGAGGATGGGGCAGAGTCAGAGAGAAAACAGAAAAGGAAGATAGGTTTATCATACAGCTACATAACCTCTTAAAACCTCTAGAAGTTACCCTGATGAAATCTTCACACATCTATTGAAACAAAACTTACAAACTCTTGAAAAAAATACATATGAAAATGATTTGGCTATCCCCAGAGAGTGACTATAAGCAAGCATTCTGAAGATACATTGCAGAGAAGAAATATGGTGAAGGGCTGCTATGATTTCCATAACCTGTCTCATTGTGTGACCACAAAGTGTGCAATGCCAGACATCTACAATCCAAAAAGACTGACAACCAGAAATCTTTCTTATCTGAAGAACCAGGGTCCAGGGCTTAGAACTACATGCTTTCATGTTAATTCTGAAGTCTAGGAGAGAAAGGATGGTTCTGGTAGTTTGATACACTTTATGTGTAATACTTATCTCTGAGACTAACAGAGTAGATGGATGCCTCCAGTATATTTGTAAAAGATGAAAGAATGAGGACAGTCACCACCACCAATTTTGTGCCTCCTGCTGAGAGCATGCACCTTAAAATTGCTTGATAATATATAGCATTTCCTGGGAGGAAAGAAGTTCATGATTTGTGCCTGAACAACTGCATTTCCTACATACTCCATTCCTTCCTTTCTACTTCACAAGTAGAAGGGATCTCTAAGAACCATCTTGCAAATCCAGCCTGAACTTTTCTGGTCAACAATGCTGAGCCGTTGCTTCACATTTGATTTTCAATCCTCTCAGGATAACTTTTCAAAACAGAAGCAAAGGCAAGAATTACACATTTACAAATCACCACCCAGCTATAGATATCCTTATTAAACTCCTTGCTCAGCTTTAACCTTCCCCTAAGGCATTTCAACTCCCTCACACCACGTTCTATTATGCCCTGTTATTGTAATTGCCCACCGAGGAAAGAAAAAAGTTCATAGAATTTCCCCCTAATATAATCACAATGAATACCCATGGAGAGAAGATGCAAGCTATCGCCGAGCAGCTGCAGCTCACACAGAACAACATGGGGTGGGGAAATGCCAAGAAGAGCCAGTTTTAGGAAATGAATGACAAACCCACAAATAATCATTTCAGGGTAATCACGGCTCAGGGGCTGCTCAGCACAATTGTTGGCGTGCCTGTCTGGGAAGATGTGATTACAGGACTACAAAGTCCCTGCAGCTGGCCTCAAAATGACTTGGAATCTCTTTGCAGAAAACTGGCAAACTACTACAAGCTCCTAAGCCCTAGGTAAACAAGAACAGAAAGAATAGATTTCTTTTGCATTTAGATGCTTGTGGAAGCCAACAAGCCACACTGCAATGGCCAAAGCTCAGAGAAGGGCCCGCAGTGTTCAGAAAAGTTCCTGTGCCTGAAACTCAAATACATCTGGAGGAGAAAAAGGGTGGGGCCTCCTTGGAGTAAAAAGAGGTGGGGCCTTCTTGAACTCTTGCATTTAAAAGTCCCATGTCTTGATGAACTTGATTGCTGCTGGAGCCAGAATCATTCTGGAATTTAATCCATGTGTGAATAAACTGGATTGCTATGTTAAATGAAGGAACACTTGACCTGGGAAGAGTAGCTGCCTTGTGAGAACAATTGAACATTTAGACAGGAAGGGTGGTGCGTGGCTGCAGCAGACATGCAGATTGTTTCTGAGATGTTTAGATCCGCATTCTTATTCTAAGCCTAATTAAAGGTATGCTCTGGCTACAGAACCTGTGATTCTACATTTAAATAAACACTCAAGGGGACACAGAAACTTAGAAAGTCTCACAGGTCCATTTCCAAGTTTCCATAAAGTTCTTCAAATGCAGGGGAAGGGGATCTGCTTAGTCCGGTGTTGGTGGCACATGCCTTTAATCTCAGCACTCAGGAGGCAGAGGCAGGTGGATCTCTGTGAGTTTGAAGCCAGCCTGTCTACAGGGAGAGTCTAGGACAACATCCAAAGCAATACAGAGAAATCTTGTCTCAAACAAACAAACAAACAAACAAAAAGGTCCAAATATTGTATAAAGACTGAACATTTCCATGGTTATCAGATTAGTGCCCTTTGAAGGGTGTGGGGTTTGGATGACTATCTCCAGGCTGAATTTCAGTCTTTCTCTCCATCATTCAGAATCACAACAAATCCCCAACAAACCAACACTAAAAATGTCATTAAGTATTAATGTCACCAGGGAATATTTCAGAGTGCCTAACTCTGCCTTCCTACAGTTGGCTAGGTAGGTCCCCAGCAGGCAACCCATCCTATTTCTAAGCCATCCTGACAAGAACAGGCAATATATAAGAAGCCTCACAATCTTATCAGATGCCTCGGGAATGTTTTGCAAATGTGCTGGTCAGCTTTTGTCAACTTGACATAAAGCTCCACATATCCTGGAAGAGGGAATCAAAATTGAGACAAAGTGTCTATATAATTGCCCTAAGGCAAGTCTGCAAGCATTTTTTGGTCGTGATTCATGATTGATGTGAGCGGTCAAGCTCACTGGAGACAGTACCACCCTTGGGCAGGTCATCCTGGGTGTATAAGAAAGCAGGCTGATCGAGCCATGGAGCACAAGCTAATGAACAGCACTCTTCCATAACCTCTGCTTCAGATCCTGCCTCCAGGATCCTACCGTAAGGTCTTGCCCTGACTTCATTCAATGGTGGACTATGATATGCACACATAGGATGAAATAAATCCTTTCCTCCATAACTTGATTTTCTTTTGTTTTGGTTATGGTGTTTTAGCACAGTCCTAACAATGGCATCTATACCAATAAGGGTAATATAGGAAAGTATAAATGATCTTTGATTGACAAGGAGTCACACTATGATAAATCTGTTAGAAATGGAGTTTTCCAATCTAAGTCCACTTGGTTCAGCTAATATAAACATTATAATGGAGCAATAAAGTATACTTCACAGTATCTCTAGTCTGTCCTCATGATTAAATATGTGGTTTACTGCCATGCCCAGCAACACAAAACTACATCATATCACATATTGCTTGAAAAAGATCAAGTTAAAAGTATGATTTTTACAGACTGCTTTCACAGAAGTTTAACAGTCTAGAAATTGTTACAGACTACCTGTAGATTTTGAAAACAACAGCCATATTTTCTACCTCCATTTTTTCTTTCTTGTATATGGGCTTCATTTAGACTTATTTTATACTTAAAAAATAGTAAGATGGAATTTTCATTGTTTTTTGTGTTTTTTTTTTATTAAAGTAATTCTGGGCTCCATGTTGCCACCTCTTGAAAGAAGATAATGGTAGCCATTATTACAATCTTTCAATAATCCCATAATATGCAAACATTCAGAACAGCTTGCAAGGCATAGAATATCAGTCCAAATTGGTGAGCACTGAGATTTCTGGGGTCTGTGTCTGCACAGGTTATTTATTTCAGTCTTTGTGTTTCTTCTGATAACACTGGGTAATGAGATACTTCTCTGAAGCTAGGAGCCCTCTTGTCTTAGATAGAGATTCTTTATTTGACTCACGATCCCTCTGTGGTGGTAACCAGGCATCCTTGGCTTTATAACTTCCAACAGTCTGTTGTCACAGAAGCCACAATTGGTCCTCTTTGTAGTCCCATAATAAAAGTGTGTATAAAGGGAACTAAGCCTGAATGTTGAAATACTGGCTACTGTTAGTACTGTTATATACCAGTCTTTTACCTCTGGCCCAAGTATCTCATATCTTATACTAGAATCCCTGAAATTATACTTCTCACTTGCTAACAAGTTGGGTACATTCTCTAGTCCTGTACAGTTCTTAGCGCTCTTATACCCTGTCATCTGGGTGGGACCTTGCTTCTCAACCCAATAGCAACATTTGCTCCAAAAATATCTGACTTATCCAAATCCACCCCCACCCATATTCTGTATGCCCTCCCCACAGTCTCCTCAGAGGCCAAAGCTAAGGGCCCTTGTATCCTGTCCCAAGTCTTGATGTCATTGGGCCTTAGGTTTTGCTGTCCTTTCCACATCTTGTCACTGAGGGTCTAGCAGACAATTACCTGAGCCAAAATAAATCTTGAAGAAAGTCTTATGAAGATGAAATTTATAAATAATGATTATATCATTTCATAGCTCTTAAATGTACCCCCTAAAATGCCAAAGACCTAAGGTGACTATTTTATCCATCGTGAGGTAGTGGGTGATGGGATATTATGATGGGGTGGTGGTATAAAGATGCACTTATTTGACCAAATCCAAGCTCTCCATTCTCCTTTCTATTTTCATGTTTACTTCCAGGTCCCTGCACTCTTTAGCTCCATATTTTATAATCCAAAGGGCTCATTGCACAAAACTCTAACTGTTCCATGAAAGGGGTTGTAACTATATTCTATGGCTCAGGAAATTTCCCAGCCTTAATCTCCTTCCCTCCACCCAACTGAAACACTTTAAGTGTGCCTCACAGGTTTTCATAACCCAGTTTCTTAGATACACCTACGCATACAAGTGTATAGTCATGCATGTGTATGTATGTCTTAATGGATGCATATATTTCATGAAAAAGAATACATTAGTACATCCATATGAATTCAATAATATAAAATACATCCATGTAAGAAACCCCTGCTCATGGGAAGAGTATTACATAAGTATTCAGGATTAGCTGAATGATTCTCTAGAATTTCATACATAAACTATTGTCAACTGGTTTTTCTTTTCTTTCTATTTTTCTTTCTTTTTTCTTGCAATTGTGTGCTTGGGATCTATGTCTATGTGCATTGAGCATGCATTTGTGTGCATTTGTATGTGCATAAGGAGGCCTGAGACTTATATCAGGAGTCTTCCTCAGTTGGCCTCCTCCTTATCGATTGAGGAAAGGTTTCTTAATTGATCCCAGAGCACTCATACAGAATTGGAATTGCAGATAGTTCACCATATCCACCCAGCATTTGGAAGCAGAACCATGGTCCTCATGCTCATACAGTGAGATCTTTGCCCACTGAGCCATCCCAGCCCTTCCGTCAGGCTTTGAACCATCACCTTCCCATTTTCTTTTACTTAGACTTTCACTTTATCATCTCTATGATCCAAAATAATATATGATTTTCCTTTTATGGACCAGACTTTACATGAAATTATACATAAACATTATTTTATCACATTTCCTTGAAAGTTTTATGGTCGTTTTCTTTTTTTTTTTTCTGTTATTGGTACACATGAATAGATTCCATTCCCCTTTGTTTGGCAGAGTTTACTCCCTCCTTAACATTTTTATGTCATCGATTCTACTGTCTCATGTCTGTTTTTTGTCTCAGACTCGTTTTTCTTGTCACTCCTAGTGTTATGTTCTCTAGTTCTAGGGATAGTTCCTCTGCCTCTTGTTCATGTTTTCTCTCTCTCTGCCTCCTCTCTACCTCCCTCCCTCCCTCTCTCTCTCTCTTTCTAAAATAAGGTGGAGACCTTCACATTTACTCTGAAAGTTGAGAAGGCCTTAGGTATCTATGGGCTCTGCCACCCAAGGAGGAATCATGGATGCAGTTTGTGTCGCATGTGTTTGTGTGTGTACATGTGTGTCCATATATAGTAGTGGAGAGAAAAGGAAAGGTTAATAATACATGCCATTCTTCCAGTTTCCCCACTTCCTCACAGCAGGGCATACAGAGCCAAATAGAGCAGGGATGTTGCACATAAGGCTTTGACTCAACCTGGTATATTAGCCCAAGTAAAGCAAAACAAACAAACAAGCACACAGACAAAAAGAGGTAATATGGTCATCATGTAAAACAGAAAAAGAAAAGGCAGATGCAATGAAAGTTATGAAAGAATTGAGAGCTACTCTGATCTATATAAAATATCTAGATTATCTCCTACTACTGAATTTGGGTTGGAGTAGAGATACTGAACTGGACAGAAAGGAATAGTTTCCCACATTTTTACAGAAGTCTTGATTTTTTTCTTCAATCCCTCTGTGATATACCTTCACTTTATTTGCCTGCTTTCTTTTACACAATGCTGGAGTGTGTGTTTGTGTGTGTGTGTGTGTGTACATATATGCTCCTATATAGGACAAGTGTATGTGTGAGTTAAAACACATGTAATGTGTGCATGGATGCCAGAGGTTGCCATTATGTGTCTTCTATTGATCTCGACAATAATTCTTTTTGAGACAGAGTGTCTCACAGTATCTGAAACTCAGTGATTGATTAGACTGGCTGAACAACAAACCTTCTGGAACCCTCCCATGTTCACCTCTCATTAGTGGAATCACAGGTAGAGACATCCACTTACCTTTTACGGTGATGGGACTCTGAACGCAGACCCTGATGAAAGCATTTTGCCCCCTGAGCCATCACTCCAGACCCCCTTTTCTCTTTACCTGTGTCTAGAGTTGCAGGTTATTTACAATAAGCTGAGTAGACTTTGTAGAAATAAGTTGAACTGATCTAATTGGTGTTTGTGCTACAAGATTTTTTATTATAGGATTTGTTTTGCAGCAAATTCTGAAACAGGCAGTGGCAATTTGGGTTTGGACAATATGAAAAGAAGTTTGGTTATTCTGTGAATTTTTGAAAATATATGAATGATTATATTAAAATATTCTTTAAACTCTAAAACATGGAGCTGGCTTATCTCCACTACAATGTTCAGGATGGCTGGCACTTCTGAGGCTGGATTCCCTTTCAAAGTGTCAAGTGTGACCTTTACTAGGTTTAATTCAATTCAATTTAATCCTGCAAAATTCATTGAAGCCAGCTTTTGCCAGGCTAGTGCACTAAAAGACCTTAAAGAACATATCATTTAGCATTAAGATCAGTTTTGAACATTAAGAAAAAAAATCCAAACTCAAAAAGCCATTATTCTCAGGGCTGCCTCCTCACACACAGTTTCTACATCTGACCTTTGTAAGCATCAAAACTGACAGTATGCCAGAGACAGAGAGAGGGACAAAGGGAGACAAGCAGAATAAGAAGTAATGGAAAAAGAAAACCAACTGTTCTAGTTCCATTGCTGTTGCTATGTGAAAAATGGGTTTATTTGGCTTACAGTTCCAAGTTCCAGTCTATTATTTAAGAGAAGTTAAGGCAGGAACTCTGCAGCTGATCACATCATTTACATATTCAAGAGTGCAGAGATAAGAAACTCAAAGCTTAGATAGCTTTCTCCTCTCTTAGATAATTTAGGAAAACCTACCTAAGGAATGGCACTACCCACAATGGGCTGGGTCTTCCTACTTTAATTATCAATCAAGACAACTGCCACACACACACACCCAAGGCCAAACTGACCTAGATAATTCCCCATTAACATTTTTCCCAGGTGATTCTAAGCTGTCTCAAGTTCACAATTAAAACTAATAAACACAACAACCAATTCAAACAAGAGAACAAGAGACATGGTAATGACTCAGGAACCACACTGGTGAACACTGAGTGCCATCTTCCATTTCTAAACATGTATCAGAATGCCAGGTACCCCATGTCTCTGAACTTCATTGTTCTAAGAGTCAAGTTAAGGAGAACATTATGGAAAGTCCTTTCATCTCTCCAAACTTTTTATATGAAACTGTTTTAGGATCATGTCAGGTGCCCTTCATTTTTGTAAGATCCCCATCATCTAAAAATATCCCTCTTCAGAGGACATCGTGAGACATCGGGAGATATGGCAGCATCTTATAATAGACGAAGGAAAGAACCCACCTGGTACAAGCTTGTGACTTGTGCTTATCCTGTCTTGGTTTGGTGAACTGTGGCAAAGTAAAACAGGCATGATAAAGAGAAATGCAAAGTGAAGACCAAATCATGAACACCTTTGCACACCTGACTTCCTCTGAACTTGATGTACCTTCTTCACAGTTACTGACATGATGCTCCATGATCAGTTTAGTGCCTACAGGTAGAGTAGCTGTCACCATTTATGCGAATTATTTATACACCCTCTGCCAATTGTGTGGCCATGTTTGTGTCTTCCCTTTATGTACTGCACAAAATGTCAGACAGGCTAACCTTAGCCCTACCTAAAGACATGGTTTGACCCTAGCCAGTAAACTCCCAAGGCTCACTCAGAGACTGAACACTGCATAACACTGGGCTACTAAGCACTGCATTGCAGATAGAATTGATCCCTGGAAAAGTCTGTCTGCTCACTCATATTGCAGAGGATTCTGATAGGCTACATGCTGTATCTTCCAAGCATTAGCAGGGTTCCTTTCAGCCAGCTGCCATGATCTGCCTAAGTGGGAAACGATAAAAGATGAAGTCATTAGAATCCAAAGAAAGTCACTTCTAGTATCTCATCCTGAAAAAAATGACAAGTTTTCAAAGATGACAAGCTCTCTTGCAATCAAGCCTCACCTTCAGCTATGTGTAACCTTAGGTGAGACCTCATCCCCACAAACATGAAGAAAGAATGGCATTGCATCATTACATAGATTTCATGGGTGTGGAGTGTGCACACAATATTTCTTCAATAAATATCAGTGAGCGTTATGTTCTTCATCTCAAAAATCAAACAAACAAACAAACAAACAAACAAAACCCCAGAACATTAAAATCTCTCTTAGGACATCATGAGGGCATCTAAATAACTATTTAAACATTCTAAATCTTTGTTTTTGTTTGTTTTTCCTATATCTGACATGTCATAATCTCTCAGTACATGATTACTGAATGAATACCTTCTTGTGAAGACAAGGTTTGAACTTTACTAAATTCTGTTTTTTTTTTTTACTATGTCTTTTTTTTCCTCCTTCAGGCTCTTTTCAACGGTTTGAAATTTCTCTTCTCTGCTTCTCAAAAAGAATCTTATTTTCTGGTGTGACTGCTTTTCTAATTCTTCCCCAAGACATCTTTAGCTTTTTTTGTCAGTATGGTTGCTTTTCTGAGCCCAGATCCATCCTTTCCTTTCTCTATTCATTCTCCTCAGGCATGGTTTCTCTGTAGAGCCATGGAACTGCATTTCCTGATAAGATTTTCTTAGATGTCTTTATTTACTGAAGTGAGTTGGGGCTAAGACGGATTTGGAGGCTGCAGTAGAAATCAAGTTGCTCCATGATTAAGTAACCACTAACCATTAAATTAATATTCCACCTGCAGTCATTTTGGGTATCAGAATATTCTCACTATAATTTTGTTATGAAACCTTCACCCACTGATTTGTAGACCTACAAAGGAGACATCTTAAGTTGAAATAATTTTTGTTTTAAACATTTATGAAAAGAGACGTGACAGCTACCACAAACACCTATGTCCCCACATACCCTAAGATCTAGCCTACTGAACTTCTTAGGTCATGTCTCAAGTGGCTAGCTAAACACTTTATTGATTTCTTAGGTGCCTTTGCATCCTATATTTTGTTAACAGATGTGTAGTTGAGATTTAACTTAATCAATTACTCCACTAACATGATTCCTTCTTTGCTAACAGCTGAACATATAGAAGACTGCAGAAAAATGTCACTGGTATATTCAAACACATCAAAAGTGGAATTCATGGACCAATTATTCAATAACTAAAATTTCCCACATCACAATGAGATGGAAACATAGGTGAGATGCAGAATCTTACTGAAAATGTTCAGGATGTAAAAAAAAAAGCATGCTTTGATTATTAACTAAAGTCGAAAAGGCAAAACTATAGTGTTAGATATTGGACATTGGGTGAAAGTTTTAGACTGAAAAGTGCTCAACCTAGTTCTCATCTAATAACATGTACAAAACACAAAAGAATGAGGAAAGGGACATAATATCACAATATCATGCCCTATGTCCCTTAAAAACCAACTAAAATGTCACTCTAGGAATCTATTACCTGTCCTGGGAAGTTCCAGCTTTAAGATTTGACTGTCTGGAAGTACTAACAATATTTTATAGCATTCTATATAAGACTAAGGACACATCATAACACTAAACACACAAAAAGTAAAAATAAAAAGGAAGAGTAGAGCTAAGGAAGATCATAGTGAGCCTGATCCAGAAGCCTCCTTGACCAATGTAGTCTCTATGCCATCCTCCACTGTGAAAACAAGCAAAGAACTTTCTACTGGCTAGGATTTTAGATATCACATTATATAGGAAACACTTTTTTCATCCTTGCAATGCATTTAGTTCATGTGAATTGCATTTTTCCAACTGCATATATCATCTATCAAAAATGTGATGAATTAGGTGTCAGTCAAAATCAAAAGTTAAAGACAATATAATTGGAAAAATGAAAAGATATTATAACACCGTTTGCTGTAAATTTCACTAATCTTTTTCTAATATATAAACATACTCCACAGCATCTAGTAATCACTCATTTCCAGTTACAAACATTTCAAATATGTTAAACTTATCTTTTAACTTTTCTTTCATATTGATGAAGCAAAAAATGTGACTTCTCATTTAGTTTCTGGCATATTTTCCTCACTTGTGTCATTTGATGTTTAATAACTATTAGTAGCCAGGTCTCTTACATGCACTATTAACAGAGCTTGTAAATAGTCATCATGAATATCATTAAATATATCTATATGTTTGTTTCTGGAACTGGTAAAACACAAGAACAAAATTAAGTTCTCTGATGACTACTGATAATCAACTATTCTAGGTGTAAAATTAAATCATATGAGGAACTACTAGAGTTTACTTATATAAAATGTAATGATTTTAATTTTAATCTTAATAACAAGAAAAGCCATAAGTCGACAGAAATTATATCTTTCCCTCATAGCACAAGCTAAGCTAATCAGAAGTGGGTGGGCACTGAAGATAATGACACCAACAGCCAAAACCAACCTGTGTCAATACCTGGTCACAACTCAGATTCTACCCACTAAACATCTACTTGAAGATTCCTTTTACAGAAAAAAATATGGTGTATTTTAGTCTCTAGTCATACTAGAAGTTTGGCATAGTACCAATAAATCATGAGCAATAAAGATAAGCATGAGAAAAATTGCATTATTAAAACAATAGCAATCAGCAGAACAAATGTAGTTATGAACAAGATAGTCAATGTCTCAAACAGACTATTTAGAGTAACTACAAAGAGTGTATCAAAGACTTTAGTAGAAAGGTTGACAGCATATATAAGCAGATGAGAGGTTTCTATATAAAAGAGGTACTTGTAGAAAAATTCAAATGTCAACACAACACATTTAAAAAGATGATAACCTATTTAGATAATGACTTTAACATGATAATTGAATCTTTTTATTTGAATAGTTTCAATAAATGAAATAAAAATGTGGAATGATACAAACATGGTTACAAAAGATGAAATAATAAAAAGTTTGAAAAAGAGATAAAAATAAGGCTGTGAAATAGCATTAGTCTAATATGTGTTTGAAATGAGTCCTGGAAGAATAAAATGAATGAGGTTAAAGAAATCTTTGAAATAATGAAGTTCAAGTATTTTCCAAAATTATTGAAAGGTATTCAAGTGAAGATGGAAAAATCTCAGGGACTATTAAACAAAATAAACATGGAAGCAGAGGGGTGAGGCTGTAGATCACTGTATTCAAAATATTAAAATCTGAAAGTTAGGAAATACCTTGAATAAAGGCAGATACTACCCCCACCAACATAAAACACACTAAATGCAGAGGAACAGAGAAAAGAGTTACATCTCAGAGATTATGCCACCTAGACAGCTGTTGGGGAAGTCCTGTTATTTGCCTGTGCATTTGTCAATAAAGTACTGTCTGGCCAATAGAAAACCTAGATAGGAGGGACTAGGAGTCGAGGAGGATTCTGGGAAGGGGAAACACAAGAGAGTCGACATGTGACGCCATAGGGGTAGGAAGCCGGGAACTATTCTCCGGTAAGAGACATACTTAGATTAACAATTATGGGGTAATTACTTAAGGCAGAGATAGCCAGTTAGAAACAAGCAAGGCCAACAGCTTCATAATGAATATAGCCTCCTGTGTGTTTATTTGGGACTGATGCGGCTCTAGAACCAGGCTGGCGCGGCAGAGCCCAGGTGACTGGCGGGGGATAAACCAAAGCGGCTAGCAAGGAAAAAGCTTCACTTAACAGACAGCAATGTGATGAAATATTCACAAGGCTGAAGGAAAAAGTCTGTCAAAAAAGAGTGTTACACTCAATGAAAGCAGTATCCCAACATATACAGGAATAGAGATGCTTTCCTAAGACAAAGATGATTACACAAGGCAAACTAGAGAATGTATAGAGCTGAATGAAGAAGGAAATTCAAACCAAACTATATAAGACACAACTAAAGTGGGATTTTAGCAAGTGCTTGTGGGGATGTGAAGGGACTAGAATACCTGTGTATTGTTAAATCGAATCCACTACAGCAGGCTTTTATAAAATAAAGATTATTTATCATTTAAATCAGCATTTCTATCCAACAATATTTATCAAGGTAAAATAAAACATAGAGACACAATAATATTACTTAAAGATCATAGAAGTTAAAATTAAAACAAATTTTCAGCTGGAGATGATAGCTTTACATGTAAAGTATTTTCTATATTTATACATTTTACATGTTTAGAAGTATATGTCAGTTATATACCAATACAACATATATATATATAGTATTCATCATTACATATGCATATATTTTCATATATACCTATGCATATAAAATGAATACTGTATGTCCATTTCATTTACATGTATACCTATAAAGTAGAAGAATATGCAACAATAAAATGGAATAGGATTTTTGGAATATAACAATGTGGGTGATTAATAAATACTATATGAAGAATACTGGATTTAAATGTGATATACTATGTACTTTTGTTTATATAACACTTTTGAAAAGGTAAGGCAAATATATGAGGGATAAATAAAAAGCTTACCTTTGGTTCCTAGGAGTTAGGAGAAGGGGGAGTGGACAACTCAGACAAACAGAAAATCAGGGAGTCCATTTTTTGCATGTATTGAGCACTTCTGCATGAAAAGTCAATGTGATTTTACATGCATTATCTGCAATCATATATATATATATATATATATATATATATATCTTTTACCATCTGTGAATCTATTTATACATACATTGATCTGTGGTCGAAGTTTTTCTAAATGAATTTCCAGGAGAGTAATAGGTTCATGCTTCTTCTCAATTCTGTTCTAACTCTTTCCAATTAACAAAGTATGAGAGTGGGTGGTCATGATCTCCTTTTCTTCCTTTTTGACTATTGTGTTCTCTTTCTTTCCCTGGACATTGATGTCTTTCCTGAAGGTTCTGTCACACTAAATTTAGTCTCAAACACTGGAAAGGGGACCGTAAATAAGGAAGTGGATATCAAGTCCTGTCTTCCCATAATTATAAAGCAACTATTTGTAACTCTACTGATGTTTGCTTCCTTGTCCTGTTATTTTAAGAATAACAGAAAGGGATGCCATTTTAGAAAAAAAATGAACACAAATAAGACAGAAAGATCATGAGTCTGTCAATGAGATGAAATTAGACAAAATTTAGTCTACACACATTTATTTCATTAGTATAGAATAAAACTTTTCAAAGTATCTCTACTACCAAAGTAAGGCATCTGGAGAGATAGTGCAAGTTCATATTACATTAACAAATTCTACCACTGCGTCTGATGCACATAAAAGTTATCAACTACTTTCATCATGCAAATGAGAAAGTTGAAAAAAACAAAATAAGGAAATGGTCTCCAAGGGTCATATGGGTAGTTAACAATACCCCAGGAGCTTGACCATGGAATTTTGTTTTGATATGTTTGGCAACTAATTTTCTCTGTAGAAACAAAACAGATCCCCCCTTTGATAAAAAAAAAACAACTGAATGGTGAAATATGGGGTCCATATAATGCCAACTGATTTAAATTAATTTTAATGAAGATTTATTGAGTATCTATTAGTCATACATTTCAGCGTGGGCTTCACTGATGAAGAATAAAGACGTGCTATGCAACAACTCAGCTAGGGGGAACCTTTTAACTTGTGAATACATATAAAGTTTAATTTCTCTCTTATTACTTATTCTTTATTATTAATAATAGCTAAGAACTTATGAAGTCTTATTACATGTAAATCTCTCCTATGTAATTAGGGTATGGAAACTATTTCCTAGGAATTACTTTGCCTAATCTCCACAACAACCCTAGGAGGCACTATTATCATTGTTCTCATTTTGTAAATGAGAAAAGAGACTTCAAAAGATTAAGAAAATTGCTTAAGACTCAAGAGCTATAAAATACTAAACTAGAACAAAGGTATAAACCACAATCAATCTGATTTCAGGGACTCTCAGTCCTAATAATTATACTATATATTTGAAACTGATGTCTAATTATCTAATGCTATCTATAGCATATGGGGCGCTATTATCAATGGTTAAACATTCAACACATACTCAATAGATTAGATAGATAGATGGATAGATACATAGATAGATAGATAGATAGATAGATAGATAGATAGATAGATAGACAGATAAGTAACAAGTGACATGATTGAGTAGTTTGTTGGAAGGGATAATAACTTATTTGGATATTTGTCTTCAACAATCTGAGGACTCAGGAAAACAAATGAGAAAACAAGTAAGACTTATGTAAGGGTGAGTGACAAGAAAACCTTCCTAGAAGGAGCTATGAAAATTGTCAGAATTAGTGAACTAGAAGCCTTTATGCAGCACAACCACAACATAGGAATGTGACTAAGAACAGTGGTGGGCTGTTGCATTCCAGTCACATCCTCACCTCTTGTGGTCTGCACTGGCACTGTCAAACTGCTTAACAGTTGAGGAGCTGTTCCGACATCTCCCAGTTACCTTGGCTGCAAAGTTACTCAGCTCAGTTTGCCATATATTTGTTATCAGGTGACACAGACAGTTCCCCTTTATCTTCTTTCGTATGTACCCGCCAGTGATAAGAACTGGCAAACCATTGTCTTCATCCCCTCCTGTGTCTTACTATCTTTTCTAGTCAAATTAGAGACAAATGTAGAAGATACCTCCCACATGCCTTGTCCTGCTACTGTCTTCTTATAGTAGCAGGGTTGTTTCTGGGAAGGTAGCTCAACTTGAGACACATGCCTTACCATCTATTTCAGGGGTCAATTTCCACATAGCAAGATGGCATATGTCATTTAGTGCCATATGGTGAAGAATCACCATACTAGGATTGTCCTTCTTGAAAATCTGCGTAAAGATGGATCAGACTCAGTTGCATGTCATATCACCAATACCAGGGGCTGAGGCTGCTCCACCCAAATTCATCATGGTTTCTATTGTGCCCCTACCCCGGTGCAGTGTTGTTACATAACTTTTCTTCAGGAGAGGCACACAAAAGCCTATTCATTTTACAAAGAATGAGACAGAACAAAGGAAGTCAACTTGATGAAATAATGCGTTCAGTTGTGAGAACATGAATAAAGAATTAATGACTGTTAGACATCTGCATCAACTGAAGGGCCCTACCACCAGTATGGACAACAAGTCATAAATACTGTATAAAGGAACCCCACTTCAAGTCACCCACCCCAAGCCTAATTCCCTGGCAATTCCAACAAGATCACATGCAGCAGAGAAGTTCTTGTGCTGGTAGGAGAGTGGGGAAGGCAAGAGAGTGAATAGCTAAACACCAGGGGAGGATCTGATGACACTCCTTCCTTCTGGGAGGGAATGTTAATAGATGTGATACTGTAAGGTTCTTATATGAATGATAACAGTTGTTATGATTTCATAGTGGCAATAGCTGTGTCATCCTTGAAGGACAGAGGTCCATTGTGCTTAGCAATATTGCAAACTGATTAAACCCATTGGGCATCTGTAGAAAATCCTAACCACTGATAGTATAGACACTTCTGATGCACACCATGAAACTATCTCAGACTCTGTACTGTAACAAGAGAAATTTTAAATTATTAAATTACATGAAGTACATTAAAATTATATAAGATTGAGTCTCTGACTGGGGAAGAAATTTGTAACACGATTAATATAAACCCAGCGACAGATATTGGGGTTCAAGCTGAAGACGAGAAAAGCAAAGCAGTCAAGCCAGCAGCCCTTACTCTACCAAGCTGAAATGAAGATCCTGTCTCCATGAATTTTCAGAGACAGTGCCCTCCTTGAATTCTCAGAGGCAAATGCTCCAAGTTCCTGTCTCCTCCCACCTTATATTCCATTCTCCACCCAGCCATAGCACTCCTGTCTCTGCCTCCCTAATGATGGGATTAAAGGTGTTTGATTCCCAGTGCTGGGATTAAAGGCATGAATTCTGCTACTCCTGTGTCCTGGGATTATGTGCCTCCACCTCCTGACTTCTGAGGATAACTAGTATGGCTGCTGGAATTAAAGGTGTGTATGACCACTGCCTGGCCTTATGGCTGTGGCTAACTTTACTTTTTGATCTCCCGTGACTTTATTGAATCATAAACAATATATCACCACAAAAATATTCGTAAAATGATGATAAACAGTCATTTGGGAAATTCACAAATACGAAGAAGTAAACAGCATAATCCTGCTACCAAGATGAGGGTTTCTCTTTGTTTCTGATCTTCCCAGAGGAAGGAATTCAGCAAGACATTAACAGTTTGAGCAGAATTTTATTTAACAAGGTGAAGTCTATGCTCTAAACCGAGACTGGAGTCAGTGGTCCAGGAAGGGTGGTGTATAACACGATTAGTACTGCACTGCGGATTTTTTACGACCGTGTGAGGTAGATAGCATATTCACAGCATGAGTGGATCCACTTTCTCTCCCAAACCACTGAGGAACAGATCTTCATTTTATGGTGTAGTATTCAAAATAAAGGCAATAAAATATTTTGAGAGTGTTTCCAAAATTGTCTTCTACCTGACATAAAGTGGAGATATACAGAATATTTCATCTTTGCTCCATGTGTCCATGCTGTCTTACCACATGTGTGTGATGAGAATCACCATGCTTAAATGACTACCATTGGCTTTGTTGTGATGAGAATGTTCAGCTGTTGTTTGTCTGTGGCTCTCCTCCTATCAGACAATAAGGGACATGCAGCAGAGTAACAAGCATACAGAAATTATTCACTAAACTGTGTGTAAGCTAGGCCACGTGCCTCATTTCTGATCTTGGTTCAGACTCTAGGATAAGTCTTAGGGCTTCTGAGAATTTAGGCATGAGTGTACATCACTTTGTTATTCTGATTGACCTGTGTTGCCCAGAGCTAACTCAATTCACTATTTCTCATTCCTGAACCAAGTGTGGAGGGCTGAGTGACACTTCCTGGAGTAAAAAAAATGTGTGTTCTCCTTTAAACTTTGAATTTTTCTTGTTACTGGTGAAGGAAAATTTTAATTGCCTTTCAGATTTGTTCTTCTAATATGAATTCTCATCTTTTATTATCCTGTATTTTAGAAAATGGGGAACCTCATAGCCCTTATTTATTTCTTTCTAGACCATGTCATTTAGCACTTAAATTTGGCAAACCACAGATGTAAATGATGAATTAAAGCTAAAGGAAAAAAAGGAGCTGGGTGCTTACCGACAGTACTTCTCAGATGTTTGGTGGAACTAAACAGATGTAGAAACTGACAGGCACTCCAGGGCATGTCATGTTCTTCAAACAGGAACCAAGGAAGAATAGTCTCTTCATCTGCAAAATGGGATTAATAATGTTTGCCACATGTCATCTCCCAAAGTGTTGAAAGGGGAGAGACACTCATTCAAGGCAACTTCTCAGTATTGTTTAGAAGTTTAGAAGACAGGCAGCTCATTAATGTGACACTACTTTTTTTGTGGCAAAACATTGAAATTCCAACTTCCCTGAAGGAGTGAGATCTTACTTCCAGAAAGGATGCCTTTGAGAAATAAAGAACAGAAAAAATACCAATCCCTGAGTAATAATGTTGTGTCTGCTTGAGCCAATGAAGACCAAAGAATGAAAATGCAGCTGGTAGGAAATTTGCAACTGGGGAAGTACTGGCAGACATCTGGGTGCACCTATTCTGGAAACTTCTCTCCATTTCTAATCGTGCTATAAGGAGATAAGACTGAGTGCTTCCTATAACATCTTTCATCATCAGAGAGTTATGTGCAAAAGTTATCCTTGGTCTTAGGATATAAAATAGCACCATTCAGACATCGGTGAAGCCAAAGTCTCCTCTGCATGAGGAAGTGATTCCATGTAACAATGACATAGTGTGCTCTAAATTCAAGTTTTCTGAGCTCAAGTGCTGATGTTCAGTCACCATTACCTCATGTTATCATTTTGTTATCTCTTGCCTGTGACGTCTTATGGTGTTTAACCCACATAGCAAGCAGCTAATGGGTGTCTGGCATTACCTCAGTAGCCTCCCACAAAGGGTTCAGTATGAAGGCTGCCACAAGGGAGCATCTACTTTCTTTCTATGGAGTTAGAACACTTCTGGATCAAGGGAAGAGGAAGGTTTACCTAATTTTATATTCCAGCAATTAATAATAGTAAATGAATAGATGAAGAGACCGGAATCTTGAGTTTCTAAGTTCTTTCTCATCAACTAAAGAACAGAGATCAAATCACTTCAAGATCCTTGTCGCCTTTTAACAACAACAACAACAACAAAAATGCTGAATTCTACTTTTCTCCATAAGTTCTGTGGCATGCATAAAGTAGGAGAAGGTCAAAGAAAACATGAGATGGACATGTGAGCCCTCACATAGATAAGGAGTGGTTACCTTTGAAACCTCCACCCTTAGTCCGAAAGATAATTAGTTATTCTCAAGTATGGCCAGTTTTAATACAAGTAGGAAAGGTAGGGGGAAGTCCTTTGATTAATATGTTGTAGTGTCATCTTGTTCTACCAGTGGACTTGGAATGGTGGCTATATCTTAGGGCATGGCTTCACTTGTGCGGCCATGAGCACTTATAAAGAAGAGGAGGGGCTGACTGGAGCTTTCTCTTGGGTTGTGGCCAGAGCATCCTGAATATGCAGTCTCTGCCTTTCAGGATGATTTCTTTTCTCCCTAGAACCTGAGGGGTTCTATGAAATTCCCCTCGTCACAGTAACATTTCCCAGAGTTATGCCACAACAATGCAAAACAGAAATGGAGACCAGTTTATCTAAAGAGACACTGCTACTACATTCCACAGAGTTGGGGTCAATAGGGGGAAAAGAGGAACTGCACAGAAACTACTTATCATTGTTAGCATCTCTTGAATAGGAAGTAGTAAATTCAATATTCAATTTGTCAGCAGGTGAAAGTAGCAAAACAAGAAAAAAGGAGACATAACACACTTGGCTGACGACTTAGCTGAAACCTGTAAAGATCTGGGATATATAACCCTAGAATGTCACAATTATATCTCTATGCTGTTTTGGAGTTGTTGCATGTTTAATTCCATATAAATATTTCCATTTTACACAATACAAATACATGTGCATGTTTGTTGTTGTAACTCAAATATTGTCATTGAATCATCAAATTCTAAGAGCGAATCAGGAAGACCAGATTTGACTTACTCTTAAGACATCAGAAGTATTAATCCACTGTGTTAAAGTATAATACTGGGAAAGCTGAATACATCAATTAACTAAGGCAAGATTTTGGTAAATGTAAAGAACTTTCCAGTTAATTTATAACACAGTGGGAGAGCTTGTCTTATGAAATAATGTATTCTTCGGGATATGGAAGTGTTTAAACAGTCTCAGAATAGCTATTTGTCAGAGTTGGTGCTAAGGGGGGCATTCATTGGGAAGACTATTCTAATAATTAAGAAATATTTATTGAGTTCTAACTAAGAGAATGATAAATATGCTTTGTGTTTTCAGCTCCAATCAATGTGTAGAAGTTTCCTGGGGCACTATGGAAAGGGCAACTATTATATAAAGACAGAGTGGATTGGTTATGTCTGCCACAAAAGCAGGAACAAAAGGACCAAATGTACTGGTTTCCAGGCAGTTAGACACTCAGGATATGGGGACAGACAAAAAAGGGATGATCCCTGCTTTTATGAAACACAGAAAAATCAGTGTCCTTCTGTTAATTTATACTAATGATATCTCTAGACTTACATGTGAACAAATTTATCCTAATATCTCCCACTAAGCCCACATATGAGAAATTTTGAAGTCCCCAGTGTGAAATAAATGAATAAGAACACCTGTTATTATCATATAAAAATTAAGTGGAATAGCCAGTACCTTTATGATATCATTTACTTCCTAAATGTCAATGAAGATCCTGTTGCATGAGGCCCGACAGAGAGGAATGATTCTATGAGAATGCCCCCAGGTCCTGGAACCTTTTTCATTATCAGTGAGTTAGTAACAAGCAACTCAGAGAATTTTGCTTTAAAAAATCACGGAATGAGTATCAATGATGTATTTCACACCAGGCAGTGGTGGCGCACGCCTTTAATCCCAGCATTCAGGAGCAGAAGCAGGTGGATCCCTGTGAGTTCGAGGCCAGCCTGGACTACAGAGCGAGTTCCAGGACAGCCCCCGAAACAATACAGAGAAACCCTGTCTCCAAAGACGCAATAAATAAATAAATGAATAAATAAATAAATAAATAAAATAAAAAACATAGTATTTTTCACATAATGAATAGCTAAATATTAACTATTTCTCATTTTACTTTAATAAAAGTACCGTGCTATCTGTATATACTTAGAAGACATACTCGCTTGCTCACCAAATCCTCCCTCCGTCATATCTTGTTATCTAGATGCCCATCCACTTCCATGATGCTTGGGGGAAAATGCTTCCGAGAAAAACTGCTACCAGCTCAAAGATAAATTTTAATAGCCCAAGTGAAACGCACTAATTCCATTCTTTATGGTTTAAATGTGGATGTGTGCTTCAGTTTAGCAGTCTCCCCCTCTCCATCTCCTAGCTCTTCTTTCTTCATTCCTTGCTCCCTTTTCTTTCCTCTTCATCACCGTGCTAGGGCATCAGTTCTGTTCCCTCTGCTGAATATGATGCTGAAGCAGCTCTGGAATGAACATGAGCACCGTGGCAATAGGGGCAGATACTTGCATGACAGAAAGATCATGTACACATGCTGATATTGATGATCATGTTAAAACCACTTGTTAGCCAGATTTGCATAAGAACAAGAAAAAAAATCCACAGTGCTGTCAGTAAAGTAAAAATCTCCTATTCAATCCTGACTATCACATTACTGCATGGAAGGTGCTTACACAAAGGTCATGATTTGTAAGCAGTAAATCTCAACATGCTAGAAATCTAAAAATGATAGTTCAATGTATTTTTCAGCTCACTTCTCCTTAAAAAAAAGCTAGAAAGTGACTGCAGAGCTGGCTCGGCTTTTAGGAGCACTGGCTGTTCTTCTGGTGGACCCGGGTTTGATTCTCACCATCCATCTGTATCTATTAACCATTTGTAACTCTAGTCCCAAGGCATCTACCTACCTTTTCTGTCCTCCAGGAGCACTGCATGCCTGAAGTGTGCAGATATACACGCAAGCAAAAGCACCTCAAGCACACAAAATAAAAATTCAATTAATCTTTTATTTAAAAATTAGTTTAAAAACCAGTTAAAGTAACTCTTCTTATGAAATGGTATTCTTAGTCCTACTCTGAGGTGCTAACATTGTCATATTACATTTTAGAGATTATAGTGGCATTGCTTTAACAACTTAGTATATTCCATTTACTAGGTCTGTGGACTCATGGATAAGAAGACTATGTCTCTCCTCCTGGTTCTTCCCCAAGGCCCTCCAATTCTAGAAAGTATAGTTGGCCTCAATGGCAAGAGGCAATAAGAAATGTTTTAAACAACCTTAAAAGCATTCTGGCTTGCGTTCTTTCACGATTATGGGTGCCCATCTAGCAGCATGGGAGCAGCTGACAGATGAAACTCAATGTGACCAAGCCCAACCTCACCTGCGCTCTTAAGTCAGCACCTGGCTAACTGTCCCCCACTGGAACTGACTTACCTTCATGGGGGCCTTAGCCTTCCTGTCTTTTCGAGACCCACCCTTGTTGTTTGTTATGGGCTATGAAGTTCAGTACTTCAGAATGTGACTCTGCTTAAATAAAGGGTTTTTACAGGGACGGTTAAGTTACAATGAAGTCATATGGGTGGGTCCTTAGACAATTCGACTGATACATTTTTGAGAAGAGAGTAAGACACACAGAGAAGATTGGAGACAGAGTTGAGCATCCATCAGCCTGGAAGAGTCCTCAGAGCAACTAACTTTGAGGAAATCCTGAGCTCAGACATTTTTTCTCTGTGTGTATGTATGTGTGCATGTATGTGTATACATGTGTGTAGGGGTGCCCACCCTCCTTTGTGGGCTTGGTTAAGGACTAGAGGTCAACACTGTGTCCTACTCCATTGTTCCTCACATTATTTTAAGACATGAAATTTATCTCCTTGAACCTGGGGTAGGCTGTTTCAGGTAGACAGTCTAGACATCAAGATCCTAGTACCTTCCTGCTTCTGCAACCCAAAACTGGAGTTACAAGCGTTTGAAGCCATGCCTGCCATTTATATCATGTTTGGAATAAAGAACAGATCCTCATGCTTGTGAATCAGGCCTTTTATCCACTGAGCCATTTCCACAACCCCGAGTTCCAACTTTTAACCTCCAAAACACTCACAAAATCAGTGTGTTGTGCAAGTGATCCATCCACCTTCTGGTGGTTTTCAGTGTTAGTTCCAGAAAAGTAGTCCAGTGTCACTTGCTCTGATAGGCCATTGTGAGTAAACATGCACATGTGCATGTAGAGGCCAGGGCTTGACATGTGCTTTCTTGAATATCTCTCTACTTTAGTTAAAAGGTTTTTAATAATATTTTAAATTATTTATGTTGTATACATGGCAAGTAGGGAGAAGAAGATTGACACATGCCACAGTACCAATGCCAAGGTCAGAGGACAACTTGTGGGTATCAGTATCTCCTTCCACCATATATATGAGTTTGGGTTCAGATTGCCATTCTGGTAGCATGTGCCTTTTACCTGCTGTGTCATCTGGCCTTGGAAGCTCACCACCTAATGCTTGAGATAGATTCACTGGAGAATTGGAGCGCACCAACTGGGCAAAACTAGCTAGGCCAGCAAACCAAAGGATCCTCCTGTCTTTGCCTCCTCAGAGTTTGGAATAACAGGCACACAACTCTGTCCTCAGTGTTTTAATGTAGAGTTGGGGGGTGGGTCCAAACTCGGGTCCTTGTGCCTGCCAACGTAAACACTTTACCAACTGAGCCATTTCTCCAACCCTAGCGCTTACCACATTTGCTGGCTGCTCTCGCAGCTTCTAAATCACAGGCAAATCCTAGCACTTTAACCTAGAGATATTTTCTGTCTCTGCCTAATCTAGCCTAGCACTGCAGTGAAGGACCACACTAGACGTTGCATAATCCCCTTTGCTCTCCAATGCTCAGCTCCTGAGGGTCAGGATTCCCAGCCTGTTTGTGCTTGTCTCATCAACATTCCTGTTCATACCCTCTCAGGTCTTTTCCATTTTGGAGGCTTTCCTCTCCACTGCCAATATCAAGGATAAAACAGTCTTGCTCTTCTATTTCTCCAGCACTTGTTGCAGTGACTTGTGGAAAATGCACTCCAGTCATGCCGATTAAAAAATGAATAGTGATGAATGAATGAATGAATGAATGAATGAATGAACAAACGAGTAAGTGAATGGGTCTAAAGCAATATGCAGCTCAGAGAGACAGCATAGCATAAAGCTCCAACAGGGCATTTGATAAATACACCCAGGAACTGACTAGCGAGCAGAAGAACTCCGTAAAGATAACAAATGGCATCGCTTTTCCTGGCTAGATTGATGATACGTATTACCACGGCTATTTCTCTCCTACAACATTTTTCATTATAGGGAATATTAATGAGTTAACACGGACCCTATCTCTGTCTATCTCCTTTCTCATTTTAACAAGTAATTCTGATGTTAATTGACAAATCTCTGGGTTCATAATAACCCGACCACTATGAAAATAACAGAGTGGTAGAACTTTTAAAATTGTTTGTGAGGTGAGGGCTCCATAGCTCAGGGGTTAGAGCACTGGTCTTGTAAAATTGTTTGTGAAGAAATAATTGTTAGAAATACTTGTTAAAATATGAAAGCATACCAATGATGAATGAATGATTTCCATCTAAGATTAGGAAGGGTTTCTAGGTTCCTGGTTACAGCTTTTTTAGCCTACTCATATTTATTTAGCCACAAAAACATACAGTATACTGCTTGAGTGATCTGTGAGGACAGCAACACTAGAAACTTTTTTATCTAAAGACACCTATAACTTGCCCTTGTTGGAAATTTAAATGTAAAATAAAAGTATAACATTATGAATGTCAAGTGAACTGTACATAATTTAACATTTAATTTCAGAAACAGTATCAGTCTAGAAAGATAAATTCTAAAATAACACTATAGTTATTAGACGGCCAGATTCTAAATAGTTGTCCATGTCTTCTTTATAATCTGTTGTATTATGTGAGTTCTTACATTCATATGTGTAAAACTTTGGTTTAACTAAAAATAAGGATTTTTAAATACCAAATAAAGAATATGAACACTCAGGCATCAGAGAAAAAAAGCTGGACAGCAAGATGCTAGAAAAACATTGCAGAGGTTGGATGTGAGCTGGGCTTTGACTAAGGCACAGAATCAGGGCAGGTGACCTGTGAATGGTTGAGGACATTCACAGCTACCTACTAACATCACTACTGAGTTGACACAGCAGAGTCTCACACTGGCCCCCTACAAAATACAAGTAACCACTCAAGAAATATTGACACTGGTTTCCTGAAAACTGTCCTGCTGACCTCTGGCTTTGTTCTCAACCCTTTGGTCTTGTCTCCTACTTGTGATTGCTGGCCAAGTTTTCTTATTTGGCTTCTGGCCCTTTATTCACATCATATAGAAAACCATCCCAGACCCCAGGTCTCCTTCCTAGCACCAACTGGATAAATTCTCATCAACTCTCAGGTAGGGTAAGTTTCATTCAGACTGTGTTTATAAGGTATAAGTTGTATTTAGGAGTCAGCATTCAGAATCCAGAAGCAGGATTCCCATAGGGAAATAGAAGACAAATAGCCTTACTATTAAAAGTCTGAAAGACCAGTGTGTCAGTTTTCTGATGCTGCTGCAGCAAATGATTGCAAACCTAAGAAACAGAAACAGTACAAAATTCCTAAAATAGGTACCAGGTCTGATGTAAGCAGACTAAAATTAAGATATTAGGAAGCCCGTGTTTCTTCTGGAGGGTCTAAAGGTGACCATTTCCTTCCTTTCCTGCTCCAGAAAGTGGTTCATACTTCTTGTCTCAAGGAAGACCAACATCTTCACAGTCAACAATGCACACCACTTTCACAAAATTTGTTTCTTCCATCACTTCTCACTCTTAAAGACTTCTGTCATTAAAAGTGACCTTCTGAAGCAACCATCGTAAGGTCATCTAATTAACAATCTGAATTCTGTCTATTATCTTGTTAGTTGGGAAAAATATTTTGAGTTTTTAATGATTAGCTATTATAAAGGGAAACTAAGGTAAATAAAATACAGTTGACTCCTTATCATTACAAATCCAAGTGTTGCACCTGTGTGGTTAGTTCTGAATTGTGTCAGTGGGAGACCCATAGTTGCTTTTATAAGCTTTATTTTAATAAACGGAAATAGAATTTCTGACCTGTAAATGTAGCGAACTGCACATGAGTAAGATGCATTAAACCAACAAATTACTGGATGGATCCAGTATCCTTTGTTTTTCTTTCTTTTTTTTTAATTTCTGAAGCTCAGAAACTCTATTCACAGAATGTACTTGCCTTCGTAGCAGATGGTAGTGAATGAGACTCAACCTATCTCAATTGTTTCTCATGCTATTTCTCTCCATCTTCCTCTGACTTTCTCCCCTCCACCCAAATTAATTTCAGACAGGTCTTTGTGCTTTGGCTGACATTCAAAACTGTCACCTCCATGCACACATTAACTCCAAGGCCTCTGTCATCGCTCACATTAAAATTCTCTCGCTGGTAGTCAGCACAGCTTGATTCAGCCAGCTAAGGGGCTGGCTCTAAGCAAGATGCAGTGACAGCAGGCTTCATGTGTGACAACCCTGGTCAATTGGACACCCTCCTTAGAACCAGTTGCAGCTCTTGCTGACCCAAGTAGGAAGGTTATTCTTCTGAGTGATTCTCTCCTTTTCCCATGAGAGAGAAAGGCCAGGGGTTATCAAGCAGAGTCTGTGAATATTTTTATGGTGAATGACCACAACAGGAAGATCAATTAATAAATTCCACTGTCTAGTAGGTATGACACTCTCATTGTGAAAGAGCCATTTGTAGACTGAAAACTCACTCTTTAAATATACAGACACAGTGCTGGAATATGCTTTCAGCCATTTTAGCATCCTGACATGGGAAATAATTTTGATATTTACAGGGAAGTTCTTTCTCTGTTTGTAAGTGATAATCAGGGGGAAAAGAATGGCTTGCTAGGGGTTACACTGTTGATCACATCAAAGCTACTTTCCTTCCACCTTCCATGGCTTCTATTCCTCACATGATACCCCATTGAGACAGGCTAGATAGATAGGACAATTATGTGTGATTGGGGGAAAGCATTAAGGATAGTGAGGATTTAAACATTTAATCATTTATCCAACTTTTTAGACAGTATGTAAACCATTTTTTAAATGATACAAGCAAATGCATCTACTTCAACATTTGCAATCTCTGGTTTCCAATCCCAAGAAAATGCACATCACACCTGAAATGCCCTCCTTGTGTTCTTCCTCTTAATCTAATTTACATAATAAACATGAAAACTGTTTACATGTTTTAGAAGTCAAAATTCCATAAATGTACTCAATTTCCCATCTAGCCTTATCTTATAACACTGTGGCCCCTGCCTTCTATTGCTAATCAAAGTCCTTGACTGCTCAGCCATAAAAGCTATAGTCTTTAGTGACTTCATAAGAGACAATTTTGGAAGTTTTCTGGGAGCAGGAAACATATTTTATTTGTCATCAAAGTGGCAGTTCCTATCATGAGCAGTCCTTTACATGTTTTATAGTATCTTAAATGGAAACATCCAAGGGCTACTGATTCTTTGGACAAAAACATCTCTTTTTTAATTGACTGAAGTTTTCTTAAGTGTCTATTATAACCAAGACATCACAATGCCCTCAGGTAATGGAGTGGCAGAAAAAGACCTCAGACTTGTGCTTGGTGACAGCAGAAGTGGAAATGGGTTTTGTTCTGTCAAGATTGAGTCTAAATTTAGGATGAGACACTGGAGAACTCATACCTGCTTCCTTATAATTTGGGCTGACTTAACTATTAGAAAGACTTAAGCCTTTGTGAACATCAGATAATCCATGAAGAGGCACTATACAATCCCATCCCCAATAAAGATTTCCAGTATTGTCTCTAGATGGCTTTTAATTTAATTTATTTTATTTTAATTCTCATAAAAATGCTGCCAGAGAGAGAGAGAGAGAGAGAGAGAGAGAGAGAGAGAGAGAGAGAGAGAGAGAGAGAGAAGATTGAGAAGATTGGGGCAAAGAATAAGACACTGGAAATCAAAACTGGGAAGGAGAGAGAGAGAGAGAGAGAGAGAGAGAGAGAGAGAGAGAGAGAGAGAGAGAGAGAGAGAGAGAGAGAAATCATCAAGGTCAAGTTAAAGGACTGTGGTCCACAGTATGATCTCTTCCAGACAGTGCTGGGTTTCTACCACTCAGCACCACTATGATTATTCCTGGGCTCCCTAAGGCCATATGAAACCTGTGTGTCAGCAAGAGCCTGGCCAAACACACATGTAAGTAGTGAAAACAAGATTTAGGGGAAATTCCAGGAGAAGACCAATGAAGCAGGAGAAGATTTAGGTGGCCCCTTCCCACCAATGCAGAGAAATGCTTCTCGTTTGTGATCATAGCAGCTAGGATCTACAGTGAATCCACAGGAAAACAGCATGTGGGTGACCTCATCTGCCCCTTTAGACATCCTGGATATAACATTAATTCCAGATTTGCCTGACTGCTTTGAAAGTCAACATTTCTTGGGACAACCTAGGTGGTTTGTCCAACTCTGGCATCAATAGGGAACATACTTCTTTGGAAAGCACTAAATCCTATGACAAAAGATTAAGATTAAAAACACCTCTCACAGAGAGACAGGAAAGAGTAACTGGAAACACAAAGGCCATCTTCCAGACCACTCCTTTCTTCATCACATAATTTCTAAAAAGAAACCATCCTTTGGTGTATGAGAAATCACAGTTGTCTTACGTGGATAAAGTATAAGAGGGCAGACAAATTCATAACACTACCTATGTTTGTTCTGTCTCTCTGTCTCTCTGTCTCTCTGTCTCTCTGTATCTCTGTCTCTCTCTCTCTCTCTCTCTCTCTCTCTCTCTGTTCATCTCTTCCTGCTCTTCTTCCTTGTCATCTTCCTCTTATCCCCATCCTTTCCCCACCCTTACACCATCTTTGTTCTGAAATTCATCCAAGGTCTGCCTATAAAAAGAGTAGTTGAAATTAAATAAGACAGGTCAACAATTTGCACAAAACTACTTCTTTGGTCAGATACCAATGATGATCTCTGTGTCTATAAAGAGAGACAAACTCAAGCCTATAATGTCCACATTTCATATTTATAGGTATCACCAGAGGAACTTATCACAAGGCTTCTGATTCAATATATCTGTGAAGAGTAAAGGACTGTCCAATTGAAGCAATCTCCCTGATGATACTGGCACTGCTAACCACAGGACCACACAGACCAGCAATGTCCCACATGACCTGTGTGCTTACTACAAACATTCTAGTCTCCAGAGTCATGTCAATTGTTTTGCCACAGTCATGTTGCTTGAATAAAGGTATATATGAATTGAATATGATATGAAGCTGACATTTTACTAAATTGAGTCTAAAGGAAAAAGCTAGTCTTTTATCATCTTTCTGTTATAGCAACAGCTTTGTGCCATGTGGTTAGCCAAGATGATATAATATTTGGATAAGTAGATTATTAAAATTAAATGGTGGAGGAGAAACATACTACAAAATAGAGCAATGTTTTGTTTGTGAATATTAAAGACTCTTCCATAAGAGAGAGCCTTGCTCATTTTGGGGGAAACATACATATTGGGGTTTATTTTTGATAGTCTTTTACATAGTTCAATCAACTTCTCTGCCATAGGGACTTCCCATGATTATGATTCGGGGTCTTCATATGCCAGTAGGTTTCATTTACAAGGATGACAAGGCCAGTTAGTTCCAAATAGCTGCTTCGAACAAATACATAAGCAGCAACAACCACCAAAAAAAACCTTAAATTCATCTATTCAAAGGAAAGCCAAAGCCCCCACCCATACACCCCTACTTTTTCATAAAACAGAATTGTCCTGACAGGGCTTTCCTGTTCTTTCGAGTCAATAGTCTCAAATGGCTTAAAAATAGATGATCGCTTTACATTTATCATTTGAACAAACATGGGAAATACAGAAACAATCCTCAAGGAATTCCCGGTGTAACTTTCCCATCCCTACAGTTAGTAATGTGATTCTTAGGGAATGGCAGATTCTATAAATGAACACACTAGTCACATCTTGGCATCTGGCCTCCTGAAACACTGTGTCATTTGAGGACAATCTCACTTGGAGGACACACTCATGATTTCAGAAACTCTCCTAAAAAGCCCAGAGATCCTGGGAGCTCAGTGAAACTCTCCCTTCTGGGTGCATAGAATATGTTTGACACCACTAGGACTATATTCTATACTTACACCCCATTTCTTCTTGGTCACAGCTGTACACTTGGGAGAGATCATCTCCTGGGGACTAAGGGATAAATGAGTTTTCACAAAGGAATTATGGAGAATGACACTTGTTAGTCTCTTGTCCTGTTGGTTCAACAGAACCCTTGATTAAATAAACTTAGGGAGAGAAGAGTTTTTTCATAGTCCCATAGGATATAGTCCATCACAGGAAAAACACAGCTGCAGAGTGGTAGGGATGGGTCCAATTCATCTGGAGTCCTTAAGAGAGCAATGAATGCCTGTGTTCAGCTCGTCTTTCCTTTTGCTCTAGTCTAAGTCTCCAGCCCATGAACTCTTGCCACCCAGAATTAAGGACAGTCTTCACATCTTAATCAACCTACTCTAAATAGTCCCTCACAAGTATGCCCAGAGATTTGTTTCCATGGTAATTCTACATCTCATCGAGTTTCAAGTCCAGATTTAACTATGGCACCACTAAACTAGACAATTTGGAGATGTGTGTTGTAATTTGGGGTAGAAGACTAATTATCATTGGGGCATTGAACAATTTATGTAGTCTGCCAAGCAACCCTCAATTTCCTTATCTGTTAAGTAGAAGATTTCATGGGATTCCTAGGGACCATTCTAGCATTGGCGCTCCAAAAGGAAAAACAGTAACAATACACAATGACTTCATGGTAACCCCAGAGAAGGTGCTACTGTGTAAGTATGCAGGCTTCAGCACATGTGCACTGTGGTCTATTAGAACAGTTAAACTGGGAGAAGCAAAACCAAAGACTCATAATGGGTAGAAACTGGGATGGGAAGTCGGAAGAAAGAGGTTTGCACTCAGCAGTTACTTGCGAACCATCCCTTTATCCTCAAGCAACCAAAGACTCTATGTCTCTGCCATCCCCACACTCAGAAGCTGACAGTGAGAAGGAGACTCTTTTGCCTTTGTGCAATTTAGATTCTCCCAGGAGAGACAAGTAACAAATAAACAAAAGGGAAAGACAAACGATAATTGAAGATTGTTATAAATGTCAGCGAGGAAATAAATGAGGGATGCAACCTCCTAGGAGAAGGACTTTTCCAAGGGAAGAAAAGAAGTCAGATTCATTAGAAGACCCCAATCGAGGGGAAAGCACATGCTGTGAAGTTCCAGGGAAGTAAGATGATGGTCTAAGAAGGGCTCAGCAGACACAAGGGGGAATCACTTCAGGGTTCTAGGAAGGAACAAGATCTTAAACACCATTTAAGCCAATGCCCACAGCCTCTGTGCAGACAATGTAGAAAGGAGACAATCACTGTGAACTCCTGGGATGCCGCTCTTTGGTATTTTACAATCACTTAGAACCAACGAGGTCGTAATTTTTGTGTATGTATTTTCCTGTATTTGTTCCAGACAGTGAGTAAGGGCAGTTCTAAGAAGAAAGCTGTATTTTGGAAACAAGCCCTCTCACAGTTTGCTTGTCCCACATCCCCAAAAGAAATACTCTGTTTGTTCTCTGACCAAGACCTGAAGTCAGCCTCTTGTCCAGGACTGAAGATTCCACTGAGAAGAAATGACATCCCTAAACTAGTGTTTAGGCCTGACTCAGTGGACTCCTTGAAAAATCCACTTCTGGTCTTGCATGGAATTCCTAGTGATAAGAAGGCATCTGCCATTTCAGTTAATAAAAGAATTGGTTTTGTTTTGTTAAATGTCTTTTCATTTGAAAGCTCTGATTCATTTTCAATCCATACTGGTAAACTGTATAAGTTTTTCTGTTTTATTTTTCATGGTGTAGCTATTGGCATCTCGGCACTCTATTAATAGGTGGTTTTACCCTAAGTCTCTGGAAATACTACTATTACTATTTACCACATTATAACGTTCTGTTTCTACATTTTCTTTTATTCCATTGCTCAGTCCATTCCTGTTCTGTGGTTTCTACTTTGAAGTAGGAGAATATGCCTCAATACTAAGTGGGCTAGCATGTTATTTCAACTTCTTCACAACACTGTCAATACGTGCACACAAACACACGTGCGCACGTGCGCGCACGCGTGTGTGTGTGTGTGTAGTTTCCTGTTCTTGTGATAAATTACTAACTGCTTATGACAAAAGCAAGTTAGGAAAAGAACCATTTTCAGGGGTACAGTCCATCTTAAGGAGGAAGCCAAGGTATTGGGAGCTTGAAGCAATTTATCATGTTAAATCTGTATTGGGAAACAGAGACCAATGAATACCTGTTACGGCTCAGCCACTTTCACCACTTACACAGGCCAAGATCCCAGGTAAGGAGTTTTGCCACCCACAGCACCAGAGACACCCCATCTCCATTAATCCAATTAATACAATCAAAGGTAATCCCTAGCAAACACAGCCAGAAGCCCAGAAGCCAATCTCCAAAATCAGTTCTACAGAATCTGTCACATTGTCAATTAACACTCATCCTCCCAGTAAGCATCCTAAAGAATGTAAGCTGATATACCATTGTGCTTTTGACTGAGATCTCTCCTCTGAGAGTAAATGGCTTGGTGTTAGATGACTTCTAGAACTGCCCTAAGAAGTCTGGATCTGATTGCCCTTGGGGAACTGGGCAAGAAGGATGCAACTAATCACTTTTTCCAACTCATCCATAGTAACTGTCAGTTTTTTTCTTTTTAATGGAATTATTTTGGCAAATAAATGATTTCTTGGAAAATCACTTACTTTCACATCAGTTAAACCTCCTGTGCTGCAATAGCTGTTGCCTTTTCAATTAGCCTGTCTGTGCTTGCTTCTCTCACTCTTGAATGCTAAATCAAACTTTCTTCTTAATTAGATTATCTAGAGATTATCTAATTTTTTCATTGTTTAAACAAATAGTTACATGATAATATGGTTCTTTTTCCTACTTTATTAGTTTTTGCTTTTGTTCTCAGTACTCTGACTCTTTCTCTTTATTAGCTACATTGTTCTGTGTCCCAAGTTGTGTGGTTAGATGTTAAATTCATCTACTGCCTTTCATTCTTATTGACATATGCATTTAGTGTGATACAGTTTGTTCTGGCTATTGCTTTAATTGCACATTAAATATAATGCATATCCCATTCATCGAATTGCCAGGTCTACAGGGTTTAATACTGATTTTTATGTTTGTATTTGAATCTGTATTTTTGCAAAATCAGAGTGTTTAAATTATTACCTTTTATTTAATTTAAACTACTTTTTATGATATACTCAACTTTTTTAACATGATATAGTATGTGGTGACTTCAGAATTGTTCATAAATGTCCAATGTGCATTAGAGAAGATTTAGGAAAGAAGTTGAAGTAGCATTAACAAGGTGTAAATAAATCTTATTTGGTGTCCTTCTTGTCCATACTTGTCCTTGTTCACAGCATCTCTCTCAAGCTGAGCCTCCCTGTCTGGTGAGTGAGTGAGTGTGTGTGTGTGTGTGTGTGTGTGTGTGTGTGTGTGTGTGTGTGTGTGTGCATTTGTTGTAGTTTCTGTTAGGAAGGCAGCTGATCTTCAGGATGCTTTATCTTATCTTTGCTGGGAGTTTGGGCCTTTGCCATTATAAAGGCTTCCTTTCTGTGTTATCTCTTTTGATCTTTGTCCCAACTGATCAGTTCCAAATATCTCTAGTTCCAGCTTCATTTCTTTTATGAACATTTGGCATATTTCGTTCTTTGTGCTCAGACTTTCTGCACTCACCCAGATTATGTATCTTGTGTGCACAGGGTTGGCTTTGCTTGCTGAGCTACTTTAAAACAATAATTATGTTTTAACACACGAGTTAAGTACAATTTCAGTCATTAATACAACTGATATGACTTATTTCAAATTATCAATTATATACTGTGTTTATTGTGTTTTAATTATGACTCATATTGTGTCATATTTTCTCTCTCCATCTCCCTTTACTCTCTCCTACCTTTTTGGTTTGTTAAAGTTGGTTTTGCTTGCTTTGGACATCTTTTTTTTTGTTAGAAAGGTTCACACTCATATTCTAGTTGTTATTTCAGACTGACACCTACCTGTAATATCAGAGTCTTATTTTTGTCTTAGTTTGAGTCTTCTGCCACAGCTGCCCCTGAAGTCTCTGACTCTCTCCTGACTCTCTTTTCATCTACAATAAGTTTCAGCCCCCAACTCTGTCATCACACACTTCTAGTTTCTTCTTTTCCCAATTACTGGGAAATTAAAGTTTGTAAAGTTCCTTGTCTTTATGTTGTTGAAAGGAGTGGTTTTATGTGCTAGCCTTGTTCATGGGCATATTTTTTTCAGATGTGTGGAGATTCTAATTTAGGCTGCTGCCATTATCCCATGGACCTGGAAGCTTCTCATAGACTTTTATGAGAATTAAATGAGCTAATCTGGTGAAAATAAAGATCGCTCATTACCCTTTGGTGGAAAGACTTTAGTAATTTGTTCTCTTGCATTTAAGGGATAGCATAGTTTTCTAACTACTATGTATTAACCCTTTTTTGTGAAGTATTTTTATCCCCTTTCACTAATTATCAGGTCTTTTGTTTTGATGCATATAAATCATGTACCTTGAGGTGCAGAAAATTGAGATAGACTTGAAGGGACAGCAGCATTCTTGTGGGCTTCACTGTGGAGAGCCGAAAGGGCTGAGGCATCTGGACATGTAGAATAGAAGGCACTAAGAACAATTGCTGACTCTGGAAAGAAGGAAAAATCAGTTGTTTGATTAACCATTGCTCTGATGCTTAGCTTTGTCCCATACAGTGGGTAAAGCTATGAGTGCTGTGGTTTTCAAATACCTAAGCAGGACTCATAGGGGCTCACAGAGAGTAAAAAGACAATCACAGAGCCTGCCTGGATCTGAGCTAGGCCCATACATTAAGATTGTGTAGCTTCGTATTCTTGTGGGACATCTAACAGTGTGAGTGGGGTGGTGTCCTTGACTCATTTGCCTAGGGCTTTAAGACCTTTTTCTTCTTACTGTGTTGCCTTGTCAAGCCTTGATATGAGGGTTTGTGTCAAGTCTTATTGTAACTTGTTATGCCATTTTCAGTTGATATCCCTGGGAGACCTGTTCCTTTTTGGGGGGAGGGGGCTGAATAGGAATGGAAGGAGGGGAATCTTTGATCAGGATGTAATGAGAAAAGAATTTTAAAAAATACCAAAACTGGGTCTGCTGTTTCATACACATAATTCTAACACTTGGGAGGCTGAGGCAGGAGGATTGATTATCATAATTTGAGAGCAACCTGGGCTGCATGTGAGCTCCAGCCTAGAGTGAACTGGAGAATAAGATCCTGTCTGAAAAAGAAAAGACAACAACTTAACACTCACCAAAGTCCTTTTTGAGCAATGTTCACATTTACCTTGTTAAATTCTCTGTGACTAAGGTGTTACATTTGGCCTCTAAAGAGCAATGATCTATGATAGACAGAGAATGAGCATAGTAAAGGTTTAAAAGTCTATATGAGATGATAAGTGCCAATCTACCACTACACTCCCAACCATCCAAGAACTTTGAATTGACAACATCTCCATCATAAATATGAGAGGAAAAATAAGATTCAGAAAGACTGAATGAAACTTCTGTAATAAAGTACATGATTGAAAGATATATAACTTTGACAAAGGACAGAAAAGTACATTCTTTGGGGTTCTTTGCTCAGATCTCAAGTACACACACACACACACACACACACCTCAAATGACCCAGATAGAAATACATAGATGCATTGTTGAAGAGGAAGTTTCTTATTGCAAGAACAGTCTAACATAACTCTCAGAGCTATTAGATTTGGTAGACCCTGTCTGGTACGGGGCAGTGTCTTCATTCTCAGGTGCTGTAGAGAATCACACTCAGCTAGAGAGAATCACTCTTATCTATAGAGAAACACACTCAGATGCTCCTGTTTTGTGTGATTTCATCAGCAAGGACTCTCCCTTCCTGAAAAAAGGAGCCCTACCTTTGCACAGCTATCTTCCAGCAGGAACCCCTTCTCAGAAGAGTTGGTAACTAATACTATCTCTGGGACCTGAGAGGGAGCTTGATGGAAAGTGCAGGAAGGGGGGTGACAAGGGACAGATTGCCTGTCATCTGATCAGGAGGCTAGTGCCCTAGTTTGCTTGAAGGAACAAAGACCTGGTCTGTGGAGCTGTCCTTGGAGCCAAAAAACCCCAGCAGGGTGTGAAGTGGTCTGGGAATGACCTAAAGCCAAATCTGTTAGAGAATGAGAGGCTTAGAAATATCAGAGCCACGGGGTGGGGAAGTGGCTCTAATGGAATTAGAGGATATTCTCAGCAGGACCTGGCTCTGGAGTATCCTCTCAGTTCCCCCAGGAGGCTCTTAATAAGGAGTTAAACCCTGTACTCACAACTGAGAAGTTGGGAAAAAAAACCAACGAACAGCAGAACATTTATGAGTAAGTTTCCCACTTGCATTCAGGAGCATGGCACCCCATCTGGAGAACTAATTGAGGAGGCCTGGAGGAAAACTGTGCCACTCTCTTTACAAAGACCAGAAACTGAGTCGTTCCTGTACGGTTCCTTCTCCACCTGCTATAAACAAAGACAGAGCCCTTGGGGGAAGAAACAGAATGGAAGCCAGATTCCACCAGTGCAGGTTTATAGGTTACAGCAAACTTGAAGAAGAGACATGTAAATTATCATCAATACCAAACTTCTCTACCTTGACTACCATTTTAAGCTACGAAGATATAACATAACTTGAGCCTGGGTTCTCCTCTGTGGAGCCTGGGTTCTCCTCTGTGGAGTCTAGATCATATTATTTACTCTATAAGGAGAGCTCTGAGCACAGAGATTTACCAATGATGACTCCAGACGGGAAGACATCCAGCCACTTATCAGAAATTGGATGGGCAGTTAGGCAAGATGGCATAAGGAGAGCAGACAGGGGAGAGGAGGGAACATATAGAAAGTCCTAAAAGAATGGCGACGAGGCCTCGGGAGCTCAATCTTTGAGCTTGAAGCCTTAGAGTCAGAATTTGAGGTTAGATCTGATAGCAACTGTGGTAGTAATAATTACCATTAGTTAAGAGCATGCTACAGACAAATCATCTTTCTATGATTTTATGTTTATCCCATCCAATACTTGAGATAACATTCGTGGACAAGTATTATGGTCTCATTTTAGAGATGAGAAAATTAAGACAATGGCAGGGGATGGAGTTCAGTTGGCACGGTGCTTATGTACCATATATGAAGCTCTGAGTTCAATTCTCTGCCTCACATAAACTCAGTATGTCTGTAATCCTAGAATCTAGAAGGTAGTTGTATGAAGACTAGATACATGAATGATGCCTCAAAAAAATTAGAAAGAAGGGAGTGGGGAGAGTTAGAGAGAGATTAGATTTCTCACTGAAGTTCACGCTGATAGGAAATTAAGGATCTGAGCTATAGAAGTCAACTTAAGCGAGGTATAAGAAAAACCAACTAGTGCGTGCATGCATGTGTTCATAGCATGACAGATACAGAGTTGTACATGTCGACATGAAGAAAGGGTAGGCTGAGGAAAGAAAGCAGAAGCTTATGAAAGAAAGGAGGAACTGCTTAGAGACCCAGGTGACCATCTCAGCAAGGAATGGTGGGGTCAGGGCACAGGCAGCCGAGAGGAGAATGCGGCAGTACTGGCAGTGGAAAAGACTGCATCCTGTGAGATGAGACTCCAAACCAGCAGGGCTCACCAGAGATGAAGGAACTTCGAGGGTGGTGGGGCTGTAAGCCTGAGGGATTGGGAACCTTTTAAAATGTTGCTGCTAAGCTTTCAATATAAAAAGGAGCCGGTTTCTTTCCAATGGTGTTATTCCAAGCTCCAAAGATAATTCGAGAAAAACAAACACTCAACTTCTTTCTACAGGCTAAAGGGTATATAAACCCCTTAGCAGGAAAGAAGGCACAAGCTGTCTGCTGCTTAACTCTGGTAATGTCCCTGTGCTGCTCTGACCTCCTGTAACACGATCTCACACAGGGAAGACATGCAGTGCTGATGGACAGGCATTAGGTCAGGATTAGGATACTATGAACCAGCGTTATGTCCTCTTGTGTGTGCAGACATGCCTTCATTTACACACTTTCCCAAAGTATTGAAGACAAGAAAAAACAGATTTTAGCGTAGTCACCAGTGGGCTGCATTCATTTTGTGCCTGCTTTCCAAGGAATGATATTCTTTTAAATTAAGCTAGAGACAATGTCAAAGAACCATAGTGACAATTTTGTATTCTTTAAGAGAAAAACTAAACAGTACAACCATTGAAAGGATGCTATGCAGTAATAAAATATTTTCCTGTTAAAAGAAATGTACCTTAAGTTAAATTTTTGAAAAATATCCAGTGATATAAACTATTAGAAAACAATACTTTCCCAAACATGCCCAGGGTCATCAAACACGGTTGAGAGAAGACTGAAGAAGCGTGATGGCTGGGTGCAATATGACATCGTGGATGGAACTCTACAACAAAAGTGGGACCAAGGAAAAGAGCAAACAAATACTGTGCAAACTTTCCCAGGTCTAAGGTTTAACGACTCATGTATGTCATAATACAATGACTGCTTTAAATGACATGCTTTTTTTTTTAATTTCACATGTCAGAATCTCGGAGATGTATTGCATAATGTGCTAAGTGCCTCTTTCTTTCTGTAATAATTCACTGCAGACAACCTCCTCCCCTGCTAGCCGAGTTATGCTGTAAGTAAGCACAAGCAAAACAGCGAACCCAAAGCATTTATTTACAAGAAAATGGCATTTATACAACTTATTAAAGTTGGGTTCCTATGCTGAGTGAATCTGAACCATAGGGGATTGCCAATATCTGGTTGCTGCTTATATGTGAAATATGGTTCAATCTAGTGCACGTGAGGAATGAGTCAAGGCTGCTTTGCCGATGGGCAAGTCTCCAGTTTCCAGCTGGCTCCCCTGCCAGCCCAGGTTTACTGCAGGCCCCTAATAAGTAGCCACTCAGAGTGGTGAACTGTGTTTAAAAAAAGATTCCACAGGTTATGTTTTCACTGCCTTCTGTCTTCTTTCCCTATGGCACCTACAAGCCCTGCATAAGCAATTCCAACTCTGGCAGGACTGGAGAGACCAACGGGAGCGGGATTCCTTTGTACTGCCCAAGACCCAAAGTCTACACAGATCTGGGGAGGAGATTTTTATTGCTGCCTAGGAAAGTCTTTCTCCTCACTGGACCATCTAAGAATTACCTATTGTTTGGGGGGGGGGGGCGGAGGGCAGAACAAGGGTCTGGGATTTCCTAAGGGACCTGGGACCTGCAATCAAGACTGCAGAAACCTTAAGGAATGAGGGTCTGGAAAAGGTATTTGGTTTGTTAAAAGGGTCCCGCGCCCTGCGTTTGACCCGCATCGCAGAATCCTTAGTAATAAGGCAGTATTTTATCCTTGCTTCCTCTTTCCCTCCTCCCCCTTCCTTCCCCCTCCTTCCAATTCCTGACTTTTTTTTAACCCCCTAGAGTAGCAGCCATGGAGCATGGGGTGAGAAGTCGCTGGAAGGACAAGTTGACAGATAGGACTTGGGTCGCTGGGTCACCGCGAGGCGTCGTGATCTGGACTCAGACAGAGCGATTTCCTCGGTGATTTTAATCTTTTCGTCTGTTCACACGTCATGCCACCTGGACATAATGCAGAGAAATCTGGAGCTTAACAAAGTTTTCCCCTTGCCCCAAAGCTCACCCAGGGAAGAGTGGAGGAGAGAGGGAAAGAGAATTAACCCTTTCCCTGTCTTCTCCAGCCAGGACAGCAAACCTGGCCCCACCTTACAGACAATTCCAGGTCTTTGAGTAATGAGGGTCTTGTCTTTATAGAATCTGTAAATAATATAATTAGTTGCCACCTTTGCTTCCGTAGACACATGTAAGTGGTGGCTTTATCATTTTGGGGCTGAACTTCTGCCCAGGTTTTGATTGATTTTCAGCTCTCTTGTAAATTCTCAAAGAAAAAAAAAACATTTATTTGGGTGTTGGGGGTTGGGGCACAGAGAGAAAGGTCGCTGAGGAAGAGAAGAACTACTACTAAGGAAAAATATTACTATCGTCCCCATTGCTGTGACCAAACAGTTTCCTTGTCTGATTTCCCCCATAAGGTTCTGAGCTATTTCTGACCAAGAGTGTTAATGCTTAGAATTAGCAGATTTCAACAGAGTTGGTGCCAGCACTCCAGAAAAAAAAATGAATCCTCAGACTTTGTTGGAGCTGGATATGCAGTAAGAGCTAAGAGAGAGCTGGGTGGGTGGGGATGGTGGGGAACAGGGTGCTCCTTCAGCTCTCACCTGGGGACAGAGATAGAAAGAGAAAGGCAGTTGTGGAGATGCATGGAATCTGGGCATTTACAGGAAGAAGGCTGCATCTGGGACCATTAAGTGAAACAAGCTAGACTTGGAAAGAAAACCTCATCTTCTCTCTCCTATGCAGAATCCAGCTTCAGTTTTACAGAAACCTGTTTGCATATCTGCCTACATGTTGAGGGGGGTCTCAACGGAGGAGGGGGAACAAGAGAGATAGTGGGATATATGTAACAAGAAAGCAGAGGAGGGGTTATTTGGAAGATGATGTGGATGGCAATGTATATACATGGGGGGCCAGAGGGAAGAGAACAATGTCAGAAAATATGCTAGGGAGACCTGTTACTCTTCACAAAACATAACAAGGCGTTAAGTGGTGGGGCAACTCTTACCCATACCCCTGAGAACAGCTGTTGTGCTTCTGCTTCCACACCTGTTGACCTGTCCTGGTTATCTACTTGGATGTCAGTGCCGGCTATAAAATTCATAGAGAGAATATGTCTGTCCATCACATCTCCAATGTGTCTGAGTGATAGTGGGGTATTTTAAATATCCACTTATTTACTCAGCATGGTCTGAGTGCCTGGCATTTGCCAGGTACAGACCAGACAAAAAGGATAATATGAACAGTAAGTTAGCATCTGTATTGTCAAGTAGCTCCTATACTGGTATGGGAGATGGACAAGAAAAAAAAAAGAACAGTAAAAGTGTCCGTGATGCAATCCTGGTGTACAAGGTTCAAGACTAAGATGGAAGAGCCTATTCTACTAGAAAGAATAGGAATGAACAGAGGAGGCATTGCAGTGCATACTGGAAACCATGCAGGCCAGTAAAGAAAGCAGCACAGTGGCACCTGGTCAGAGGCAGCAGCCTCACCAAGCGTGAGAGGGGACAGACTGAAGAAGAAGGGGAATGGCTCACCAGAGCTTGCCATCACAGTGCACAGCCCCAGCAGGATTAGAAAGGGGTGACTTCTCCATGTTTCTGGCACCAGCGATGGAGGTCAATATGGAGAAAGTGAGAAAGAAAGGAGGCTATAGTAGACACCATGGTAGCCTGAATATGTTACCTAATCACAACTGCCAATTTAACCTTGTTGGCTCACATTATTTCCATTGCCTGGCTTTGAGTAGAAATAATGCTTTTCTTGCAGGCAATTGACATAACTGCATTTAATTAAGGTGGGAATTTGGAACTGTGGCTCAAGTGCTGGTACTGAAAGTCTTCTTCTATGTACCAGTGAGTCACCTCTGCATGGAGTACATCTGAATGTCCCTCTCCCGACATGAACAGCACGGGTCATGAGGTGTGACTGAGATCCCATCGCTAAAGGCTACTCAGCAATAGATAGTAAGCTAGGGCGGATCCACAAGCCCTTCCAGACCCAAAGTGTGGATGGTACTTTACCCCAGTGGTTCTCACCCCTCCTAATGCTGCAGCCCTTTAGTACAGTTTCTCAAGCTGTGGTGACCCCCGCCATAAAATTGTTTTCAGTACTACTTCATAACTGTAATTTTATTGTTATGAATTACAATGTAAACATTTTTGGAGATAGAGGTTTGTTGCAACCACAGGTTGAGAACCACTGCTTTAGTCCTTTAAGCTGACTTGGGACCCCTGACAGAAGGCTAACGAAAATTAAAAACACACACCAAATTGGAGCTATCAGACATGACTCATGAAAGCATTTCTCTGATGACATTGGCCAAGTGGTACAGCTCTGAGGAAAGCCATCAGCTACATCTGCAAGGAGCTTTCCAGAAAGACAGAAACTACAATTAGTCCCATAGTCGTGTGACTCCAGCTTGCACAGGTGGTAGCCCTAGGTCTTGGCCAAATTCCAGTATGGGTAATTCCATTCCTCTTCTCATTATTCTGGCTTCAGCTCCACTGGGAACATGGCCTTCTTTTCCTGCCCTACATTTAGAAGCTGCCACAGCTAGGAGAGAGACTACACTGACACTGAATGCAACTTCTTTTTCTGGCTTCTAATGTGACCGACTTCTAGGCCAAATTCCGGATAGCTTATTTTTAGAATTTACCCCTAGACCTTTCTTCACTAACCAGGTAAATTAGTGAATCGTAAACCATAATAATTGTGGAAATTGGTCTGTGGAGATTTCAAAAGCAGAGAGGGAATTGCTAGCATTGCAGGTAGACCACAGAGAACCGTGAAGTAATCAGGACACCATGAGGAGCATGGAAACTAAAGAATAATTCCAGGTCTAAAAAACCACATTATTTGAAAAGTGAAACACTGTGTAAACAAACACAATGCTTGTAGGTCCATTTTAGTCCCTAATAATTGAAATCTTAATTTTTACAGGCTAGAGTAAGTAAGTAAATGGGACTTTGAGGGATTGAGTCTATAGAGTGAGCTGAAGATCAGACTGCATAAGGAACTACCCTCAGCCTTGAACCAACCCTGAGCCTCTGTTCCAGGTTGCTTCCTCTTCTGCCTTTGAAAACTTGCATTATGAAACCATGGTTTCTCTGCTTTCCCAACAAGCTTCTCCATTATCTCATAGGACAAAGTCTGTCACTTATGTTCAATAGAACACCAAGACTTTGAATTCAGAGATCTGATACCTTGGGAGACAGCTTAGTGGCTAAGACCTTATCTTCAAGCATAGCATGAATTATATTCCCCTGTGCCCACATCAAGAAGCTGAATGTGGTGATATGCTTCTACTCTCTGTGCTGGGGAGGCAGAGATTCGCAACGGGCAGGGCTCCTTGTCTAGGCATCCTCGCTTCCTTGGCAAGCTCTGGGCTGAAGAAAGACTTTTCTCTAAAAGTAAGGTGACAGGCTGCTGAGGAATAACGCCCACTGTTGTCACCTGGAACCCACAGGGATTTGAGGGTGTGTGCACAGGCTCCCACACACATTAGGTCTGAGTCTGGTCCTGGATTATTCTTCATAAGTGGTAGATAAACCCTAGAAAGAAAACAACCTTTTGGTTAACAAACTGGAGCTTGCTAGCTTAATTAAATCTAAAACTTTTAATGGAATTCAAATTTAATTTTTTTTCAAAAAGAGAGTAGGTTAACTCCAGGAGGCCACTCTCTTGAGCATTAGAGTCACTACCTCCAGTTCTTACAATATTATGTTCTGTAACAGAGAGTCTTCCCACCCCAAACACAATGAATGAGGCAACCAACACCCAACTGAGAAGCTCAGGCTTCTAAAACTGGAGTTAGTTCTGATTAAAATCATTTTAGAAGTCGTGGCATATACCAAGTGTTTAAGAATGCTAGGCTTAGATATTTTGGGATTATAAGCATTCTCTGTCTGTAACTTAGATAATGGGCAAGGCTTAGTTTCCTAACGGGTAAAGTGGGAAAGTTAAAAAGTACTTCACTGGCAGGGTATTAAATAAGGGTCCATGACTGTAACTAGGATGTAGTCAAAGTTCAAGTGGCAACTAAGAATTCAGGTAGCCTCAGTGAGAAGGCGCTTCCTTGTCTGCCTAAGTCTTTGAGGACCTCTGGGTATATTTTATATGACTTCATCAATTCTGTCATGAGAAACGGCTTTCTTTGCTAGCTGTTTTGCCAACTCAAGAACCTTAACACTGGAAAGGTTGCTTTGACTAGCAAGTGCATTTCTTTGAAGTTAACAGTAGGGCTGTTAACACTGGTGGTCCCCCTGATTAAAACTGTATTAAATGAGAATAAAAGGCAAATAGACATAGGAAGTATGAATTCATTATGCACTCTGGGTTTTCAAAATATTTGTGTCCTAAATAAGTTACAGGTGAGAAAACCTCCTTGCCCACATTTTCCACAAAGGGAAAATTTTGAGTGACAGTTCTGTGTTCTTAATTCACCTTTTAGTGGAGTCCCCAAAGGACTTCTTGTTGGAGCATATAGAGACTTCTTACCAACATAGTGACACAATTGGAAGTGACAGAACTCAACCATGTGACTGGGAGGGAATAGGGATGAGGTCAAATAAAGAAGCAAAGTTTAGCTTTTGCATCAAGTCTTTTCCTAATTTCCAGAGTCTGCAACACTTCACTTACAAAAGTATTGGGCTCACATGGTGTTCAGCTAGAGAGTAAGTCACCTGTGCCTTTCAGTTTCAAAGGAAGTTCCTTGCTCAAGAGTTGTTCTCTGGTTGGGATCTGAGCCCAAATGAGAAGCACCCATCCTCTGATAGCCACACAGTCTATACCATTCTGTAATCTCAAGCACAACAACTCTGGCTAGAGGAGTCCCTGAGCATGGGTGAAAGAACTCTATAACTGGAACACTTTCCAGCTCAATGGCCTAATCTGATAACTAAAACAAAACTCAAGGAATTTGACTCAATTACTTAAAGTAGAAGTCAGCAAATTATGACTCACAAATCAAATTAAACCTGTTGCCTCTTTTGATAATTAGTTTTATTGGAAAGTACCAATACTCACTCATTTACATATTATCTCTGGTTGTTTCATTCTACAAGAGCTAGTAGAGAAGCTGCAACAGACACCATGTGACATCAAAGCATAAAATACTTTCTGTCTCATAGTTGGGTCTTGACCCAAAGCCACTTAAATAGACAGCAAACCTGAGTCCCAGGAAGGTCTTCTTAATCCTGATCCGTGAATTTACTTGTTTCATCACATACCAACATACCAAACAAGCAAGGAAATGAAAACAATACAACATGCACAAACACTTGGGGCCCTGAAAAATAAGAGAGCTGACTAAACCTGCATGTTTCCATTGTTTTTATTGCTTCCATAACCAATACCAGAGGACTTCTCTAAAGCCGGCAGTCCTAAACTGAACTTTAACCAGGGTAGATAATTGGAGGCAAACTCTGTAGTTCATTCCTGTTCTCCATGGCCTTTGCATCTGCATGTTAGATAGCTGTCACTCTGCTCATCACATTTGCTGTTGTTATATGTTCTCTTTTTGTGCCTTTTGCAGAAAAGAAAACTAACCCAGTTTAAGGATCATTCAGCATCTTAATAAGTGCTTCATGAAGATTAAGTAGCAAGGGCATTTGAAGAACAAACCACAGCCAGCAAACTTCATAGTGTTTTGAAGTGTAATTTCAAATTAGCAGATGAAAGGAAGGCAAGCATTTTATATCTCTACCGTTTTGTAAAAACACTTGAGACAGGATCAGTCACAAAATGTAAGTGGCAAAGTTATTTTCCATCAGCCTTTGTCATTTCAAAAGGATTTCAAAATTTCCATCCAGACTGAAGGAAGAGAGATGGTAAAACACAAACAAAAGAGTTTGGGCATAGAGGTGGCACTTCTGTGGTTAGTAAATGATATCGGTTTTGACCTTGAGTGGGCACACTAAGGTCATGATCATCAAACACATGAAAAATGCTCAAATATATAATAAAATCTTATGGAAGGTCAAGTAAATAGGAAAGAGGAATTAAATAAAGGTGGATATATGGGCATAGTGACAGCAAACGACAATCCCTAGAGATAAATATGAAAGCCAAAAGCTAGTCACTGAAATAGCTCTTCCAATTTCAGACATCAAAACTAACTGAACTGCCAAAATATTGGACCGGAACTTCAAGTTTCCATAATGGGACATGGAAAATTCAGGGTCACTCATCCTGATCCCAACAATGAAGATGAAAAGTTGTGGGGCATGGCAGGCTTGAGGTTAAACAATAACAGACAACCATTCATTCATTTATGCATTCATTCATGCATGCAAACAATATTTGCACCAAATGCCTATTTTGTGTTAAATACTAAGGAACAGCAAACATGAATCCTGCCCTCATGGAGCTTCTTTTTCTCTATCTTTCTCCCCAACCCCCACGTATACTTCTTCTGGAGATGATTAACACTATGAAATAAAGAAAGCAAAAAAAAAAAGCAACATACAATAATCAAGGAGAGGGAACAAACATGCTATACTATGCTATATTTGATGGCAGATGAGGTTCTGAGAAATAGAATTTGATTGGAGAAAGGATGGTCAGGCAGGGACACAAAGGAGCAACAATCTTAAGGCAAGAGCATTCTTGACATTTGGTTGACATTTGGGGGACACAAGGAGGAATACAAAGGACATGAAGAAAGCCTGGGAGACAAGGTAGGCAGGCAGCAGCAAAAGACAAGAGTAGCCTGTAGGTTGTAAAAGAGTAGTTTGTGTTTCATCTTTAAGATGGGGAACTTTCTCTAAAAGACTCTGGTTGTCCTGGGAAGCTAAATAGAAAGATGGAGGCCAGTTGGGATGTTACTACAGTATTTCACTTTAGAGGCATAGTGGTCTAGAGAATGGTATATGCAAGCTGTAGTTGTGATGAAAATGGGTGGATTACAGAATTATTTGGAAATGTATCCCCCAGGGCATATCACTGGTGTGGATGTGGGAAAGAGAGGTAAACCAACTAGAGATCGAGACTTGCCTTGCAGGTTTTTGGTCTAGTGAGGATAAGCTACATTGTTCTTTACTGTATAAGAAAAACTGAGAAAGAATGGAAAAAAAGCAAACAAGAAAACCAAGAGTTCAGATTATCCCAGGTCCATAAGTAGCAAGATACCCACATCATGTTCCTTATTTTGGTGCATCCAGTCATTCTCCATCTTGGGTCCCTAACAGACCTCCAGGAACTGACTTTTATGCTGTGACAACCAGCAACAAGGACTACCATTGTATTCAATAAATTTGAAAAAGCATGGACAAGAAGCCACGGAGCCGAAACGCTCCCACCTCCACAGCTTACATGTCAAGGGTTCTATTCTTTGAAAACATTAGCTTAAAAAATTGCCAGCCAGTAGTTTGGTTTGGGTCATACTACATCAAAAAGCAGATGTGATGGGGCCAGTGTAGGGAGGAGGGGAGAAGAACAGGGGAAGATGGGGAAGATGTTAATTTGTGGGCTGCATTTAGAAGGGAGATTGATGAGTGGGTGGGAACCTATTGTTCTCTAATTCAGGCAAAAATAGCAAAAATAAATACTGTGAGACTGTGGCTTGTCACAATGAACAGGTCACCTTCTTCTGCTGGATCTTTGTTTTATCTGTTAAATGTAAATTATCATTTGAATAACTTTTTACACTTTGTATTTTCAGTATTTTTAGAGAGAGAGTCTAGGTTCTGGCCACGCCTACTCCTTTATCTCCTTTCAGGACACATTGCCCACCCCCACAAAGGTTTGTGCTGATGGGTGAGAAGGATCTCTTTCAAGACATTCAGTTAGGAAGCAAGCTATGGCACTGATGAGAATTAGAACTAAGAGAGTGAGATCAAATCTACCCTCATTTCCACACGAGTATTAAAACCTTTCTCTGGAACCCTGGAGTCCTGTGATTCTGTATTTGCCACACAGCCCTGCAATGTAGAAAGCTAGGAGCATCCCTAACCTCGTGCCACTGGACTCTAGCAATGATGCTTCTGCCCCCTCTAGCTGCTACAGCTAAAAACATCCCCAGAAATAGGCAAACGTCCCCCAGGGAACACAATTGTGACTGTGGCGAATCACTGATCTAAGATAAGCAGGGCCAAAAAGTTCTACTTTCTTGTATAAATGAAACTCCACCCTGGGCAGCATGCCCTCTGACACAGAAATGTACCCACAACAGAATCTGCCCCTGCCATATAATTCCTTCCACAGGATTATAGGAGACATGGTTTATTTTTACATTAGCATATCCAGCTGCTGTTCTGCTTTTGCCTAATATTTCAATCCAAATTCAGTAATTTGGCATAGATAACAGAAAGCCACTGTAAATACACAGTTCCTTAAGCCCTTTGGGGTTTTTTCCTGGCTTTTATTGTTGTTGCTTTGTTATTGTTTTTATTGTTGTTCTGTCTCTCTCTCTCTCTCTCTCTCTCTCTCTCTCTCTCTCTCTCTCTCTGTGTGTGTGTGTGTGTGTGTGTGTGTGTGTTTTCAAGTATACACCATGTAAACCACTTCTAGCTTGCAAGGAAAAGGGGTGAAATTAGCCAACCCCGATGCCATTACTTAAATTGGCCCATTAAAAATGAGCTGGGAGTGAAACACAGCTTTATTAAACAGATGAGATTGCATCAGAAATGATGAATCATGAAGTTTCTTTTCAGTATTACAATGGCATGCGACCTTTTAAACTTTAATCAGTCACCTCGGAGTCTGAACTGTCGTCAGGTGTACAGGCTTCTTGCTGATTGCATTAACATGAGGCAGCTGGGGAGCTGTTGGAGACAATTCTCCATAGAATATAGCAAGCATGGACCAGTGACATAGAGACAGCCCAAGGTCCGCCTGGAATGGGAATGTGGCTACTTCTGTCAGGGTCTAGACATGCCCAGAGAGAAATGTCTAGTGCCTCCACATTGTTTGGACTCCCAGGCCCTGAAGAAGGATCTATCACATAACAGAGGCCCCAAGTGTTTCCCCAGTAAGTCTCTGAGTTCAAAATATTGGAATAATCTGCTGCATTTGGACAGGGTTTCCAGTTCCAAAGAACATTCTTTAGCTTGGGTCACACAGGTAGTAAATGAAAGTCTTGGGCTCCAAACTTCCACTTTGGTTCCCAAACTATATTGTGCTATTGATGAAAGCACAGACTCCACTTCCGTGCTAACTGCAACCTTCCACAAGTCGTTTAAGCCCCCCCACACACATGTGTGGTCCTCATGGGCTATGTGTGGAGGACTGTTGAGATGATGAATGTAACTAGCTTAGCGTGATGGATGGTATGGTGTGAGCGCCCAACAAACATGATTTATAATTATTCATAGTGTCACAACAATGTCCTAAGGGACAGCATAGAGCTGGTATCTAGAATTCTCTAGCAGACCTGGAAGGCACTGTAACTTCTTTCAGGCCCCAATTAATCTATATTTATTGTTCTTTCTTTGTTGTAGTTATAAGGAAGCCAAATAAGGGAGTAGCAGTCAATTGTGATTCACCTCTTAGGTGAATCACCTACTAGGTGAACTAGGGGGGCTTGCCTTTGTGCTTGTGATCATTTAATGCCAGTTTACAATGGGGGCAAATTGTGGAGAATAACAGTTAGATATACAAGTAGCTATCATCCAATTAGGCCAAGTCTAATCCAATGATTCCTAAAATTCTCTCTCATTAGAATCCCCCTTTAAGCACTCTGGTTACATTCTAAGTCACTTTTTATCAGAGTTCCAAGGAAAGGACAAAGGAATCCCTACTGTTGGAGAGTTTCTGGGTAACTCTACCGTTCAGAGAAGTTTGGAGGTAGCTGTTTTGATTATTTCATGTGAGCCACAGGAGTCTACATATATCCCATGATACTGTATCCACTTGAACAGAGTATGACCACAGATCATCATGTATGTCACCCAAGAACTGACACAATCAACTAAGGTAGAACTAATAAGGTCTATAAATTAGTTATATTTTTGTGTGCTTTGGCTTTTAAGCCAGTTTATAGTTTCCAAATGATTAAAATGAGATAAGCCTGAATGTCAACTTAAACCATGGAGTTGAAGCATGCTAACATCCATCTCACATAGCCACAAAGGCAAGGGTTCTTTTCTTCATTTCTGTGTCCTGTCCTCTGTCTTTAGTGTCTAGGGTGTCTCAGATCATTCTTGATCTCTGTACTCCAGTCAGAGTAATTTTTCCATTTGGTCACTCTGTGACTCAATTTCCTCCTCTGTTATGTGGCAGCACTAACACCCAATATGCTTCCAAGAAGGAAGAAACTGCTTCATCTGAGAATGCACACCTGAGGAATACTAACTGCTACTGACTATAGTGACAAGGCTAGGGTTGACTTCCTCTCCCAAAGATTCAACAGGGAAAGAGATGCTATTCTACCCTTAGATCTTTGTGATTAATGTGGTGGCATGTGTGGAAAGGCTTTGTAAAATATAGGCTAGGGAGACCATTCACTAAGTAAAAGCACTGTATTCACGAGCTTGATGACTTGAGTTTTATATACAAGTCAGAGGCTGTGGCATAATTTTTTAATCCCAGCCTACCACCATGGGGAGATGGGCAGCAGGGACAAAATAGTCTCCTGAATCTCATAGGCTATCGAGCCGAGCTCACTTAACTACAATGAGACTCTGCCTCAATCAGGACACAAACACGGGTTCTTCATCCACAGGTTGTCTTCTGCCTCAATCAGGACACAAACACGGGTTCTTCATCCACAGGTTGTCTTCTGCCTCAATCAGGACACAAACACGGGTTCTTCATCCACAGGTTGTCTTCTGCCTCAATCAGGACACAAACACGGGTTCTTCATCCACAGGTTGTCTTCTGATGCTCACTGTGGCACTTGATCTCCTGCACCTACTTGCATGAGCACACATACATAGAAAGTTAAATAGGCATACATTCCTATACAGACGTGAACTAATTCAGGCAGGATGAAGTGAAACACTCAGTTCATACAAGACAAAATGCGCAGCACCTTTTCTTCAAAATGTGTCCTTCCCTTTCTCCTTCTTCTGTCACTCTCAAAATTTTAATATGGCCCTCCTCTCTATAAATAATGATAGTGGCATACTGACATCCAGATTTAAACACTGCAGCACAGCACCCTGTACAAGGAGAAGGCTGACATGGAGCTTCTATTTTTATGTGTTTAGTGATATATCCAAGTGTCACTCAACAACAACAGGAAAGGAGTGACTGAGCTGATATCGTACTCATCTCTGCACCCCTCCCCGCCTACCACTCAGACACATTCCTGACAAGTGCTGCCTGCCTCCACCTGCTCCCCACCTGTCAATATTTGAGTTTCAGAAAAAAATGTAGACTGAAGAGCATGACTTTCAATTTTCATTATGGTAAATGTAGATGGTCTGAATGATAATCTGTATTTAGTGCTTTGTAAGGCTTTGGGATTACATTGAAATGCTTTATTAAGTGATCTCTGCAAATAGGATTCCAGACCTTTAGTGATAGGAATCAAACTAGATTCTGGTAATGGATGGGGACCACTAGGGGAATGCAAGGGAGAGCCCGAGACTCTTGGATAAGAGCTTAGTCAGGACACAGGATCCAAATGCTCTGATTGCCAGGAAAAGTGTCCTGTGATGGTGCACTATACCTGAGCAAACCTGTGCTACTTGCCTCCCTATTCACACAACCACTCTGTATGCTGAACTGAGGCATATCCATCCTTTCTGATGATACAGGTCAAGAGCATCATCTATCAAATATCAGTGAATTACCAGTTCAAAATACTGTGAATTTGTCACATGGGAAAAGATCAGATTCCTCCCAGAAGACAGTGCTATCCAAACCCCAAATAAAGGCAGGAGAGGTGAAGGCATTCATCCACAATGCCTTATCTGAAGCTTGCTCCAAATACTAAATGTGATGTTCAGGTTTGCCTTTGAAATTTGATGGAAGCAGCTGGCTAGCAATCACAATGAAAGAGGGGGAGACTAGAAAACCATGTAATCACCAGTTTGGGCCCTTCCTTTGCAACTTTGAAATTATTAATATGTTGCTTTACTTGCACAGACTTGTTTCCTCATCTGTAATAGATTTGTGAATGCCTGAGAAGTACAAAATTATAAATTATATGTACAAGGTACTTGGAATACTAGTTCTTCATAATAATCTTATTATACCTAATACAAAACCCAGATGGATGCTAAATACAGTTTCAAGTACTTTTTGAAGTATGTCTAGTTGCATTAATGCCTCTAGATGCTTGTTTCTTTCAGCATTTTTACTCAGGAGATTGAATTCCACTCAGGTTAATAATACAGAGGCTGAGCCTGTTTCTGCTTGTTGTTTCAATCCTAAGGAAAAGGTACTGACACAGAGAGTGGCGTACCTAACCAGAAAGATTCTGATAGAGTATTTTGCCTCTCTGTGTCCTGCAGGTTGCTATACTGTGAATTACTCAGGGCTTGTGCTGGGCAATTGGGACTCCTGGACCAGTGATCCAGTGCACAGCTCCATCTCGAAGCCCAATCCCTCCCCATGCACAGAGGTTCAAGCACCAATCTTGCTCTGACTGCTTCCCTACAGTGATGATGCTGGTCAGGATGTCTCCAGGAGGGGGTCCTGGTGCTGGCAGAGTGCTGTAATCACAATACTATAGAACAATAGTGCTGACCTGGGTGGAGGTATCACAAGTCCTTTTCACCCAAGAGCATCTACACATCTGGGAGGGGTTCTAATTCTACATTCATTCAACCAGAAATCGGGAACAAAGAAAGAGCACCCACCAAGACAATGTAAATAATTTCTAAGTTCTTATCTGACTATTTAAGTCAAATCAAAACAAAGAAATATGTTTCTAGAGCCTTATATAATCTTAGCACTCTGTAATTTAAATTTTTATTTGCCTTATTTATATAATGTCCCTATCTGAAATTTATAAGTGAGGATATTGAATTTAGAGGCTATTAATTGGTTAAAACCAATATATTAGCAATACAGACTAGATTCAAACTGAACTCTCTATGACTCTGAAACTCTTCATGTAAAATTATTCTCATCATAATTACTGTGAAAAAATAGCATCTTACTACATAAGACTTTCTAATGTGTCTCTACTCTCTCCATGTTTTATACTCACATATTTATATTAAAGGTTGCTGTCCTATCTATAAAATCATCTTTATAATTTAACCAAACATGCAAAAAATAGTTCTTGTAAAAATAATTACACATGTTAATACAGTCAAAACCCAACACCAACTTCACACACTTAATTGAATATGAAGCAATCTGAACTAATATCAAGGAATGTTCAAAATGGAAAGTGGGAAGGATATAACATGATCCAACATAATAGTTACTCTATTTTCAAAATAAATTTTCAAATAATGCTATTAAACTGTCTCCTCATTTGGTTCATAGAATTCAACATCTCAAATTTATATAGGAGTTTACGGGATATATATATATATATATATATATATACATATATATATATATATATATTCACATCTCTATGAAGTCCAGATCACACAACTTCCTAGCTAGTGTCTCCCGTGGAGAAACTCACAGCCTTGGCAGTTAGTTGTACTGTTATCCCAAAGCTCAAGCCTTAGGAAAACAGCAGCAAGACCCTTCATTTTGCAAATGAATTGTAATGCTGCCATGTAAAAGGACGTGTATTAATGGTTGCTAGCCCTCCCTGAGTAAGGATATCAGGGCCCTATAGCTTTCCTGGAACAATGACACTATGTGTCTGCTGAACCACATGTCTGACCAGTGGCTGCCTCTTCTTGCTAGCCACAAGCTCCAGCACAGCACCCCAGGGATACATGACTGAGTCTCCTTCCACAGAAAAGACAGAGAGCCCAAGAATGATAAGAACTATCCAGCATGAAAGCTTTAGCAGGAATGAAGGCCTGAAAAGGTGCCAACATATCCTAGGATGCAGAAGTGTGAAATCCTTTGATCAACACTTCATTAGAGTATCAAAGAGGAAAAGAAGGAGGCTTATAGGGAAGCTAACAGCCAAGCAGAGTCCTAAGCCTTAAATGCTCTTTTCAAAGGCTTTATTTATTCATTGATTTCTTTTTCAGTACTCTGATTTGTTGGTTTCTATTAAGTTACTAATTACCCCTAAGTCCACTAACCAATCAGTGTTGAAAAAAAAAAAGAGAGAGAAGCAGTGGATCTCGACGGCATTGGAGAAATCTACTGTGGATCCATGGGTACTGTAGGACAGAGCTGGGGTACTCAGTGCTGATGGTAAGGGGTGAATATATAGACAAGGGAAAAGGTCTTGGGGCTGAATACTAGTAAAGGCTGTGCTCAGCATTCCCCATAGCTCCATGATTTTAAAAGCCCCTGAGTTATAGTCATCCCTCCTCAATGGACTCCAAAGGCTGACTGAGTTTCACTATAATACTTAAGTCCTGTTTCAGATAAAACAAAAGAATGACCAAATCAAATTACCTCTAAATAAAGGAAAAATTACAGAACACTGTTTAATGTTTTAGGGTGTCAGTGTATTTTAGACTGGGAAGATTGGATCACATTACACTTGAATACACACTAGTAGGATAATTCAGCAGTTGAGAGTGAGGATGTTTTGTCCCTGGTGTGTGTGTGTGTGTGTGTGTGTGTGTGTGTGTGTGTGTGTGTGTGTCGGAGGATGGAGACCTGTGTGCTCATGTTCATGTGGAGGACAGAGGTTAACCAGACCTTCTGTGTCTCCCTCAAACACTCTCCTCTTTATTTTTTGAGACAGGGTCTGTCACTGAACCTGGAGCTCATGGTTTTGGCTAGGTTAGCTGTTGGGCAGACATCAGGGGTCCTCTTATTCACCTCAGTGCCAGGATTACAAGCCCATACTGCTGTGACCAGCTCTTATTACATGGGTTATGGGAGGTAGAACTGAGGTCTTCACACTTGCACTTTATGGGCTGAGCCATCTTCTTAAGCCATCTTCTTAAGCAAAATAAGAAATAGTATTCTAACTAAGCTGCCGAGAGCCTCAGAAAAACTGTTTTATACTATCAGCTTTGAGAGTTTCCTCTTACTGTACCTAGCTTTAATTACCAACTTGACACATCCTTGAATCAGAAAAGAGAATAATTTAGTAATTGTGTTTATCAGGTTACTCTGTGGTCACCTCTGTGAGTGTCTGCTATGATTTATAAGTGAAGTAAGAGGTGCCAGCATAGTGTAGGTATCAAGTGGGAAAGGGGTCCTAGGCTGGACAAAGAAGCTGTCTCAACATGAACCAATGGGAGCAAGCCAGAGGTGGGGGTGGGGGTGGGGGTGTGGGTGGGTGTGGGGGTGGAGGTGGGGGTGGAAATTTCTCTGTAGTATTGAGTTCCTGCCCTGCCTTCCCTCAGTGGTGGATTTTGACCTGGAAGTATACCTTCTAAGGTTTTTATTGCTGTGAAAAGACACCATGACCATGGCAGCTCATAAAGAAAATATTTTACTGGGGTGGCTCTCCTACCCTTTCAGAGGCTCAGTCCATTACCATCATGATGGGGAGCACAGCAGCATGCAGACAGACATGGGACTGGAGTAACTGAGAGTCCTCCACCTTGCGGGCAACAGGAAATTGACTGACTGACACCAAGAGGGAAGTTTGAACAAAAGAGACCTCAAAATCTGTCTCCCAAAGTGACACACTTCTTCCAACAAGGCCACACTTCCTAAAAGTGCCACTCCTTCTGGGGGCCACTTTTCTTTCAATCCACCACATATAAGTCAAACAAAGTCCTTTCTCCTCGAGTCACTTTTGGTCAGTGTTTTCTCATAGCAACAGAAAGGCAAAGTATAACACTCCACATACATATACAAGTGTCGTTAGGATAAGCCTACTTCTGAATTAGTAGATTTAGTGTAGAAGTTGTCCTAACTTTAGACAGTTCCTTTAACAATGAATACAGATGACTGGTGACTATGACTCTCTTTTCACAAAATAGAGCCCACTCCCCTACACACACACCTGCACGTTTCATTTCTTCCTCCCAGTTTCCTCTCCTCTCTCCCCTCCCTTTTCTCCTTCACAAAACTATTTTCTCAAGCTGTTCTCAGGCAGAATCTACAAAGAGCGCTGATGTTTCCCTCCGAGGAGTCTCCAGTGCTTACACCCAGTCTCTTCTGTGCTAGAACTACATATTTATCAACCCCAGAGAGTGAAGATGAGGCAGTACCAGTCTAGTAACTGACGTAAACTGCTGTCATAGCAGACAATATGCCAGGGAGGACTCCAGTTGGGGTTGGAGGGGCCCAAGGAGAAAACTGCTTGGGGTTGCCGAGGACTGCAATCACAAAGAAAAAGAAGTGTGGAAGAAAAGGAAATGGTGGGAATAAATGCAGTGAGGGAATAAATGCACCGAACAATTAGGGAGGACACAGTGGTGAGCAGTTGCCCAGCCCTCCAGGAAATGCCCTCCAGTGGCCAGAAGTGGGTCAGAAGTGTAATGAACCAGTCAGCCTGACAGCTGGGCTCTTTAGTCCAGCCTCAGGTTTCCACTCTGACAACTTCAGAGTTTCTGAGCTCAAATGTGAGTGGATGCTCTTCCTTCTATGCTTGTCTCCTATCTTTAGGGATCCTGGCTGGTGTCATACAGGGAAATGAACCCCCATAAGGAGATAAGAATGAAAACCTGGTGCAGATTGACTTTGTTAACCTGGATCAGACTCCTGGGAGTCTAATGACAGGCAGTTTATTCCCAATGTTTTTAAACCCAGTACAACTTGAAAAATATCCTGTAATACTAATCCCCACTACACAAGGAAACATACTTGTGTTGAAATTTATCTCAGGGTACATCCACTTCCTCCAAGAAGGTGGGTTCTAGAGATAGGCTATCTATACTAACTTAAGGGCCTCTCTCATAGAGGTCATTTGGACTGTTAGTCACCTCTGGGCCTGGTTGTGGGCGCTTGCGACAGCCTCTGGCTATTAGGGTCATATAGATTACTAGCAACCTCCAGTCTTAGTTGTAAGAGTTTAATTTGGCCTGGCCCAACAGATAACAGATAACACAGATCACCAGACTATTAATCAATTCCAATTCACAGCTTTCTGGATGGAAGAACAGGTGTTTTCATCTTTCTCATTGGAAAGACAATCCTGTATGCTTAATGTTCCTGGTTTCTCTGGAGATCAGTGGTCACAAGGACCTCTGTGCTATGCTCCCAACACTTTGTCAGCTGCAGCCACATTTTGCCTATGGAAGTCAGAGCCTATACTTCTTGTTCATTACCCAGTGGAAGCTACATTCCAGACTGCTACTCTTGTTCCACTCACAATTGTACTACAAGAAAGGAGGCATTGCTCTAACTCCTACCCAACCTATAACTTGTTTTTAAACAGAAATCACTTAAGTCTCTGAATCTATAATCTCTCTAATACCATCTGACATATTTTACAAATGCTTTAGCTCCAGCAAAACTACGCAAGAGTGATGAACAGTTCATCCACACTGTGGTCCCTGGCATAAATGTTCCAGAGTATCTTTGATCCTAGGGGCTGATTTGCCTGGCCATTTTTGTGCATGAATATGGCAAGCTGATTTCCTGACTGCCCAATAGAAGAATTTTGGTCTAACAACATGACTTGGTATTGAGAAATGTGTGATGGGAATATGGCTAAATGGTTATGGTGCCTGCTACACTGCCATGTAGGACCTGATTTCTAATCTTGGGCATCCGTGTAAAATGCTAGGTATGCTGTGGCAGCCTGAGCCTATAATCCTGTCATAGGCATTGGTAAAGAAGAAAAGAGGATCATGCGAATTCACTGGTCAACCAGTTTAATCAATCAGCAAATTCCAGGTTCAGTGAGATACCCTGCCTCAAAATATACAAACAAACAAACAAACAAATGTGGTACAGGGAGACACATCTAACATGTACATCTGGCCTTCACATGCACACACTATCCTGTACACACCACATCACACACACACATACACACACACACACACACACACACACACACACGGTAAGGCAGGGGGAAATAAAATGGTACTCACATTTCTGATGTTTTTTTTTTACAATGTTAACGATTTCCTCTTTACTATGCCACCTTTCCAGTCATTCCTGGGTTTATCTTAAATCATGGAAAGAATCTTACTTTTAGTCTACACATTCTAAATTTCGTATCTTGAGGTTTAGCTTATTGCTCTCCAACATTCCTTTTACTTTATTATCTCAGACATGATTAACCTGAGTGCAAGGATATCTGGTTTCTTCTTAATGTTACACTATTGCTCCAAAGGCTGAGCCAAATGGCCCTCAACCAACACAGGGTAATGGTCAAGACATTCTAATTCCATCAAAGCTGCTTCAGATTCCTGAAAGAGTCAGAAAGCAAAGCTCTGAAATTCAAGACCAGGCCCAAGACTTCACATGCCCAAGAAGCCACACAGTTCCTTGGTTTCCTGAACTAGGAGAAGCAGTTGAGAGGACTTCTAGTCTTGGACAGTTCATGTGAGGAATCATAAACTATCCCACAAAAATATCATGACTTTGTTAATTTTTTTCTGCTTGCCCTCTTCTGTCTTCTTTACTTTTCCATTAAGTCTGGAGTAGAATCAGACTTAATTTCTAGTAATGCTCTTTGGGTAGCAAGAAAAGAAACATTCAAGGTAGAAGACAGGGAAAGAGCAATGGAAATATATGTGCTTCTTCATTGGGTGTCCTAAAAAGCTGTTCTTTGTACCAGACATGAGGAGTGATTTACTCTGGTCACAAAGTGTGGAGAGTAGAGAAATATATGATTTGGAGTCAGGGTATAAGAGTTATCAGTATAGGCTATGGCATTTGCTATCTGACTGACATTGGATTAGTCATATATTGCTTCTGATGATCAGTATTCCCATCTATAAAATTCAAAATTATGATAATTTCCACCTTTGGTGGCTGGGAAAACTCAAAGACATAATACATGTTACAGTCATAACTGATAATTATTTACTAAAATAGGTGAATCTTTGGGCCATAGCATACCTCTACAAGGAAGAATGTTAAGCAAACAGCTTCCCAGGGTCCTTCAAATCACATAACTAGGCCATATTTTTATTATACCAATTTAATGGGCAACCCTAATTGAATACCTAGGAATATGTGAAAATAAACAATATAAGTAGAACCCATTGACTTATACAGGTGAATTTATTTAAATCAATCACCCAGGAGTTGTGGAGTAATTTGGTGGTGTCTTTATCTTGTATGCATGTTCCCCAAGTTGTCTCAATGCCTCAATGTCTGAGCATAAATTCTCAAGTCTGTTCATTGCTCAGCTATATTATAGTCATTTTCCTATTAATGTTTATTAGAAACAGGTGAGGAACAGTTACCTATTCTAAGAGGTGTGCTCAGTATATAAAATACTCAAATGATTGGGACTGCAGGGGCACTCAGGATAGTCTCCTCATGATTTCCCATGAGCCAAGAGAGGCAAGCAACTTCATTCTAGAATAACTAGAACAAAATGTTTCTTGTCCTCTCTTTGGAACCTGGAGAAATATAAGGACTGCCTTGATCTGTTTTCCACTCAGAATCAGCTTATGTTTTAGGAAATAAAATACCTCCAGTAGTGTCTGGCTTCCTGTGGGGTAAAATCCAGGAATTCATGGTGGATCAGTGTGATCAGGTTCAACACTTGAAGCTTGAGGATGCCAGGGAGAAGAAATAAAATGTAATTTGAATATGAAATGTGCCCCTTAGGCTTGTGTGTTCGAACCCTTGTTCCACAGTTGGTGGTGCTGCTTGGGAAGGTTCTAGAGACTTGAAGAGAAGACTTGTTGGTATTGGAGCACTGAGGGGATGACCTTGAAGTTTTATAGACCATCTCACTTCTTATTTGCTCTCTGCTTCCAATGGATGCAATGTGAACATCTGGATTCCTCTTCTTACTATACCTTCCTTACTGCTGCCATGTTTTCTCCACCTGGAGGGAATGATCCTCTCCAACCCAATGCTTTAATAAACCTTCCCTCCCATAAGTTACTTATTGTCAGATATTTGGTCACAACAGCAAAAGAAGTTAACTCCAAATGTCTGGTAGCAGGAGTTAACTAGACAATGATAAGAGCAGATGCCAGGAGGTCCCCACACAGAGCAGAGAAAACAAAACCAAACATCCGTGTTTGAGAAAGCCAGTGAGGTGCAGAAGGAGAGGGGGGTGGCAAGCAGAGAAGTCTGCGATCTGATGGTTCTCCTTGGCTTCTCCCACTGCTCTGATAAGTCACATCAGACTCAGCACACACCATCTGCTTTTGCTACTGGGCGACTTGCAGGTCCCCAACACCTGAGTGATGCAGTGGCCAGCCAGAGACTCAGTTCATCAGGTACTATGTGTTTCCTATCCATTTAAATTACAAGCTGTTGGAAAGCAGACCTGTATTTTTTTGCCACCTTTCAGTTAACATTCAGAGGCAGAGGTGCAATAAATTACATAGAAATGAAAAATTATGATGGAGTTTCATGCTCAATATATTTAGCATGAAAAAGAATTCTACTGAGTCGAAAAACAAGTTGCAACTATCAAATTCATCTTTTAAACATGGGTCCTGTCAGCAATATTAATTAATATGTTGTTACTTCTAGGTCATTGGCCCCCAAAAGAAAATATTAGCCTTTAACTTCGGACAGTTAAAAAAACTGGATTATTTGGCAATGAAGCATTAGGGTTGATGGATCAATTTATTGATGGACTGTGTGGTACTGGGCCTTGAACCTAAGACCACGCCCATGCTAGGCACGCAAACTGCCACTGAGCTATATCCCCAGACCTTTTTACTTTTTGAGACAGGTTCTCACTAAGTTGCCTAGGTTAGCCTTGGAGTCACTATGTTGCCTAGGCAAGCCTTGAACTTGTGATCCTCCTGGCTCAGCCCCACTATGTAGCTGGGAATATAGGCCTGCACTCCAGGCCCGGCTAGCGGTAGATGTTATATAGAAGATTGGACATGGCAGGAGAAGTTGCATGCATTAATTTGTAGAAGACATTCCCAATTTTTTGTTTTAGGGTTGGGAATTTCTCAGCTGTAAAGTCCTTAGTAGAGCTGAGGTTTCTCTCTTGTCAGTCTGGATTATGATGAATACCGACCCTACCACTGTGTATTATTAGCTGGCTGTGAGGCAGGGCCTCAGTGTGTGGCTGGTAGGGGAGATCCCTTTCTAGTACTTGGCAGAAGCTGATTTTATCTCTAGTTGTCTTTATTTATCCTTCTCCAACAGATTTCTTTACTCTCTTAGATTCCAATGACATATTTAAGGGGAAAAACACAGAATTTGCAATTGTTTCCCAGCAACGTGTAAATTGGTACTTAATTGAGAATTAATGGTGTGCTAACTGTTCACTGCTGTCTTTCCCACTGCAAATTGCACTGGGACCTGCTTGCACTCCTGACTTTGACATGCTTTTTATAGGGGTACATGAGTAATTTGATCTGTAAGAGGGAGTGAAGATTCCACCTCCTGAAGGAATGGTCCTAATTAGTAGTGAAATCTAACTGCTTCTCTCTGTCAGGGTCTTTCTCTGGCTATGTTTGGCTTAATGCAAACCCCTGCCATGCTGAGTCTCTACATTGGATTGTCCAATACAGACTGTTTAATTTTAATTTCCTTTAGTAGAGTCAGTATTCAATTAGCCACACCAATGAAGGGTTGCATTAGCACACATAATAACCTTGAAACATAGCATGGAGCTACAGTGTTTACAAAGCTCTTCCACAGCCATTCTCCCTAACCACTTCACCTAACAGCAACCATAAGCCCCATTTTACAGGTGAAAAACTATAAACCCCAAGATTTAAGGATATGTGCAAGATTTCATAGAAATTAAGAAGTGGAATGATACAGAAGCCTAATTCCATAGTTTTTAGCCTGTTGATTTTTGTCTATTTATATCAAGACATTATTTGCTTGATGCTATTGCCTTAAATTCATGACAATGTCTTTGTTAATTCCATTTCTACACCATCCATTCACTTTTTAAATATGAAGTTTTGCTGAGCAATATGTTTATATGCAGCTTGCTGCTTGTCTCTTGTTCTGGAAGCACCATGAACCTATAAGGTCCTCCCAACTTCTATCCATGATGCACAATAAACAAGGAAAATGGTGCTGGCTTCATTGGTCAGAAAAGTGAAAGACTGAACTTTGCATTTCTTGCTTCCTTAGCTTCCAATGCAAATTTGGAAGATCAATTCCTTTGACTGTCAAAGACAAAAGTGACCTCATTTATTAAAACAAAATCTTCTGGTCTGGAGGTGTAGCTCAGTGATAGAGCACCTGCCTAGCAATGCTGATGGTCTGGATCCTCGACTTAGCACTGAGGAGAAAGACACACACACACACACACACACACACACAGACACACAGACACACACACACACACAGAGAGAGAGAGAGAGAGAGAGAGAGAGAGAGAGAGAGAGAGAGAGAGAGAGAGAGACTCTCACGTTTATGGCAAGCTATTTACTGTCAATAGTTGCTGACTGCAGGAGGAGATACCACTATGCCACTTACTTCAATAATGTATCCACTGGGGCATTATTTCAGAAGAATAAGGAGTTCAGAGGAAAAAAATAGGGATAGTAGAGGATAATGGAGGTGAGTTTAATTATAACATATTATGTGTGTAAGTGAATGCAGCAGCCAGAAAAGAGGTTGTAAAACAAAAGCTTATTCTTTGTTGTTTTCCTCTGGAGTGTGGAGAAGAAACACCACCACCCTAACCCCTTTTGTGACTTCTGATGTCCCTTAAGATGGACCACTGTAAGTAGTAGAAATATTAGAATGGCAGTCTACTATCCCTGTGGACTTCAGCAGGAGAATGTGTCTAAGAACCTCAGTTCCCTCCTCAAGCATCTGGATGCTCAGTTGTATACTGATCTGGGACAGAAATAGTCTTCTTGAGATTCTTCAAATAATGGGGAGGGGATTAGATGTGGGGTGTGGTATCCTCCTGCTGAGGAGGTGTGAAATTCCCAGCTGTGCCCATCCTCATTAGCACCCAGAGGGGTGGATATGGTGGCAAACACATGGAAGAGTTGGCTCTGAGCCCAGCCTTAGAAATCCCTTGAGATGGCCTTTAATAATCCTCCTGGGAGGGGCTGGGAAGTTAATTAGGATGTAAAATGCTTTAAGTCAGAAGCAGTTGGAGACTGTTAAGTATTTTTCAAAATCCAAGTCTTTTATGAAGTGGGATTTTCTGGTTTGGGGGCATTGTGATAGAATGTGCTATTGATACTGAAGCTTGAAGTTGTCCAGGGGCCTGAGGTTTTCAAAGCTGGCTAGTTTCTTTGAACACTGTCCTGTATCTCCTATATCTTCATTGTCCAGTCCAATAAACCTGCCTATGGTCCAAGTGCTTGTGTCCCCTCCAAACAATGTGTTCAAAAACAACCCTCAAGACTATGGCATTAAAGGGAGAGGCCATTGGGTGACTAGATCATCTAGGCTTCAAATGGTTATTGATTTATATACTTTAGTACTGAGTGGTCTGCTTGCTGCTGGTTCACATACAGTCACATCAAGAAAGAACCATGCAGGAAGCAGAATTGCCCACCTTATAGACCAAATCTGCTAGTGCCTGATCTGAGATAGCCCAGCCTTCAGAGCTGTGAGTAGAAAGTCCACACTGTTTATAAATCATCTACTCTACACATATTTCCTTATAGTAACCTGAACAGACTAAAATAGCCACTAGTTCGGAATAGCTGTTAAACACTTGCAATATGGCTATTGCTACCAAAAGAGTAAGTTCTTAATTTTATGTGCTGAAGAGTAATTTTCATATAAAAATAGTATTCAATTCAGTCATTGAAAGAGTTTTTAGACTATTTGGACTTTCATGGGTTAGTCAAACACTGATTCCACTGTAAATTCCATGATAGTTAAGTTGTTCTTCAAGGGTTTTTAGCAAAAATCTAGTGTCTGGATTGAAACAGACTATCTGGGGAAAATGCACACAGGGTTTCAATGCCTACAAAAAGCTCAAGAGATTCATAATAATTGTCTTAATAATCATTGGTTAAAAAATGAAATGAAATTTTAATATTTTAGATTAGACAAAATATGGTACTCTTGACAAATTCATCTAACATTTGTTTCCATTTTAATGTGACTCTGAAATATATCAGATATTTTCATTGGAAATATTTTTTCAGGTAATAGGAATGGGGTGGGTTGGTTTATGTCTTCCTAAAGCATAGATTGACGCTGAACCCTCTAATCCCTAAGGATGTGCTCTGGTTTAGAGATAGGATCCTAAAAGAGACGATTAAGGTAAAATGTGGCAATATAAATGGGCCCCAAATCTAATGGGACTGATGTCCTTATAAGTGAGATTAAGGTCCAGATACACATACAGCAAAAGACGATGTGAAGATACTTCAAGGACAGTCATCTACAAGGCAAAAAGAGAAGCCCCTAAAGAATCAGCTTTGCTAGTCCCTTGCCTCTGGGCTTCTACCTGCAGAACCATTAGTAAATAAATGTTTGCAGTTACACTGTCCAGGTTGTGCACCTCATGATGCAGGCACAGGCAGCTAATATAATTGTGAAAATTAATCCCCCACCAGGAACAGATGCTCACACTGCAGCTGCAAACTTCACCCGACTCACTTGTCATCTGTCTTTCCCACTAGAATGTAAATACTGTGAAGGAAGGAATTGACCCTTGCTTAGGTCCACTAACACAGTCCCTGTTACGTACTAAGTGCTCAATAAACACTTGATGACTACAAAATAACCAAATCATATCATGCATGCACTTTGCATGGGTAGAGTTGAAAGTATAGGAGAAAAGTCACCTGTTTCTCATTAAAACGAACTCATGAACTTATGGCCTGAATTCCCTCCCCCAATAAGTTGCCATCATTTGACCTAGGCCAGTTCAAGCACTGTGTTTCAAGAACAGCTATTGGCCAATCCATTTCCTTTACAACCACAAGCCATTACTCACAGTAAGAACGCTCTGAGACAAAAAGTGATGTTTTGAAAGAAAATTAAAACTAATCCTTAACAGTCTTGGTTTTCTCACTAACACTTAGCACAGGGGAACTCATAATAATGCATCTACTAACTGGATTAAAGGTCATTCGGGGTCCAGCCACCCTAACTGCCCCCACCCAGGACAACAATCTAGCCCATTTTTTATTGCTGTAACAAAATACCTTAGATTGCATAATTTATAAGCAGCAAAATTTAGTTACTTACAGTTCTAGGAGTTGGAAAGTCCCAAGTCAGGACTCCAGTAGATTTGGAGTTTGCTGAAAGCTCAGTGTCTTCTCCATAGAATGGGTCTTCTGGCCATGCTGTCACACAAAAAAGGGGGAGCAGTTCTCATCAAACTCATTCATAAAAGAAGAGCGTTCGGGACCTAACCACTACTTAGAGACATTATCTCTTATATTGTTACATGAAGAATTGAATCTCAACATAGAAACTCTGAAGTCTTTGGTGTGTACTTGCCTTTTGTAAAATCTTTTCCTTCTAATTTTCTCACATTGTAAATAACACTACTTTATCCTCAACTAAACAATACTTGGTTCACAAGCATCCCTCTTTTGAGGTTGACTTCCTATCTATGTGGAGGGAAATACCAAAGAGTTCTCCATCCACCCCTTTCCACTATTACCAGACGCCAGCAGAAATGACAACTCATTATAAATTCTACCAAGTTCACATATTATGCCATTACATGAGTATTGTTCTGTCGATTAAGCAGAGTCACCAACACCTGACTGGAATGGGAAGGGCTTTCTGTCTGAATCCACAGTGTCTGTGATTATTTACTTCCATCAGTGTGTAGGTATCAAACACACACAGGGTTCCTGGCCTGGCTCTGAGAACTTACCAGAGAAAGAAACATAATTCTCTTTTCATAGAGGTGATAGTATATGTGGAAGCAGGATGTAGCAACTAAATATGAAAAAAATCCCAAATAAATATATAATCAGAAACTGGACATACGTCATAAAATAAAATTGGACATAATTCAAAAATCAGATCAATAAAATATCAACAAACTTAAAGGAAACATAACTATGAAAACAAGGAACATGGTAACAGGAAGTAGAGAAGCTTGATCTAACCTGGGCTGTGGGGCATGCAGAAGTGAGATCTGAAGAGTCAGTGGTTAACTGTGGTAGAAGGAAAAATCCAGAGAGATCATCACATCCACAGATCCTGTGAGGGAAGGAGATATAAGAGGTTTGTGTGTTGAGACGAAGATTGCCCAGTTGCTAGGGTGAAAGCTATGGGAATCTTCATAAGTAGGTGGGAGGCTGGGTCTTTATTTTGACACATATTACATTTAAATAGGGAGTGATGTGACAATACTTGTGTTTGGAAAAGAACATTTTCTTTCTAGATAGAAAACCAATGCAAAGGAAGCAGGGCTGATGAGGTAGCTCAGCTGGTAAAGACTATCACTACCAAGCCTTAAGGACCTGAACTCCATTCCTGGGACCTCTGTGGTGGAAGGAAAATTAACCCATTCATGTTGTCTTCTGACTACCACAGGCATGCTATACCAAATGTGCCTGCATATACTCTTGCGTGCATGCACATACACAAACACAGACACACCCTCACACAGACACACATCTACACACACACACACATGAATTTATAACACGAAACAGAATTTTCAACCAATACAGCGAAGTCAAACAATGTAAAGATGCAGATTTTTTTAATTTTAAAAGCCATAAAATTTATGAAAATAATAAAGCCACATATCCTACATTCATGGTCAAGAAAACTCAATAGCATCACAATATCAATTCACCCAACATTTATCTATAGATTTGCTATGATCTCAATCAAACTATTTTGTGGAGGATGGCAGGTCAAGTGGCGACGTGAAAGCACAGACAAACCAATGCTGAAGGACAAAATTGGGACATTGATATGATTTAGTATAAAGTTACAGAAAGACCATCTAGGAGCTAGGTTTGGCAGTAAAGATCTGTGATACCAGCTACTTGGATGGCTGAGGCAGGAGGACAGCAATTTAAAAGTCTTCCTAGACTACAATGTAAGTTTGGGTCACCTAGGCAACTTAGTGAGACCCTTACTGAAATTGAAAAGTAAAAAGAATGGTGCTTGGGATGCACCATTGCTGAAAGGGATGTAGTTTAGAGAAAGAATAGCCAGGTACATAGGTTAACAGAACGGAATACAGAGTCTAGAGTTTGACGTCTATCAACATAAATAAAATAGAGAGAAGAGAGCCTCAGAATAGAACTTCGAGGAGAAACCACAATGAAAGCAAAATCAGGAGAGACAAGAAAAAGCATGTGCTATGAAAACCAAGACATTATGACAGTAGAAGAAAGTCCAGAAGTTACCTGCTGCTGGCAAGCTAAAGAAGAGGGAAGCCAGGACGTTTGTAGTAGTCCCCCCCTTTCAGGATGAGAGCAAGCACAACTCTTCCCCTCAACCTACTTTGTCCTCTTTCTAAAGTCTACACCTCATTAACATTCACCTTCTCTCTGCCCCAGTATCCAAGATATCAACTTAGTTACCTCAGAAACTAGGTTCTTCAAGATCTCTGTCATATGCCAGTTCCAGCATTTACCAAAAAAGGATCAATTTTTGCCACATTTGGCCAATGGCGTATCTCAGTATTTGTCATTTACAGCAGTTTTCATAGATACACAGAAGTCTGCATACATTCCTCAGTTACCAACCCCAAATGCCAAATCCTGCCATTTTCTCCAGTTCTACACATGTATAGCATTGGCCAACCTAGCTACTTTGTGAAGAAGAATCTGTTTAGGATCTCTCTCCATGCAGGTAATCCTTCTTAAAACTGCTACTTTGTAGATTTGGAGTCTGAGTTTGATATTAGTTTAAGGTGAATTTTTACCACCAAGTCCATTTCTAAGCTAGAGCTGCATACATAGGAAAGCATTTGCTGCTGACTGGTCAGTCTGACGCACTTGTCATAACTACTAAACTATCTAGACACAGTCCATTTATTGCAGTCAATGTAATGTCAGAATCATAGTGAAGGAATTGGATCAATAGACCTTAACCATCGACCTGCAAGTGGTCACTCTGGAATGTTGAAGAAAATCAACTAGTCTGGTTTCCTGGAAGAAAAAGCCATTGACAAACAAATTATTGGATCCATCATCTTTGTTTACAGTTAGAAATTGCATGCTTTCATTTTAGTAAGGGCTGTGGACTAACCCATGGTGAACAATGTGTAAAAACTGAGAGGTATGGTATATCATAAAGCTGTTAAGATGTAGCTGGCAGACCCAGAAAATCAAATAAATGCACTTTTAAAACTCAAAATATGTTGATATATGTGACCATTTGAAAAATAATAGTAATAATAACAGTGTGATTGTAGCAATGTCATATGGAATTGGAGAAAAGTCTTTTAAAAAGTATTGAAAGATAGAACACTGAGCATCAGTAGCTTATTATTATTTTACAAAACACATATATTGATCAAGCATCAAATTTTGTTAAGAAATATAATTCATATGTTGTTGAGAAATACAATTATACAAAATATCATTTTAAACTGTACTAGGTGGAAAATGAGAAAGCTAAAAGAAATCACAAGTGCCTTGGGTACGAAGGAGTTATAATCACGGTAAATATTCATCCAATTATGTCAATAATCATTTTGAATGTTAATGACTTAAATACATCAATTATAGGACGGAGATTGCCAAAGTGAATTTAAAAATACAAGCTCCCATTGCATATTTTTAGTAAGGAACATGACTCCAAGTACAAAATTATCCAAGAAAGGAATAAGGTGGATCTATCCAAGTGACCATTTTTGCATCAGTGAGTGAACAAACTGTAATGCATACATGCAAGAAAATAGTGCTTAGCCCTAAAAAGTAAGAAATTGTAATATATGTCATACCAGGGATTTTCTTCCTCATTATAGCAAGTGAAATAATTCAGTCAGAAATATTTACTTTTAAATTATTCCACTTATATGAGATACTAGAGTAGTCTAATTCGTAAGGACAGTAAATGTGCATGGAAGGCTGGGAGGAGGGAAGAACATGTTTCGTGGCAATACACTTTCAATTGGAGATGAGGGTAAAGTTCTGGATATAGATGGTGAAGATAGTCATACAGACACACACACATACACACACGCACAGAGGGAGAGAAAGGGTGTGAAAATACTCAATTCCACAAAACTACATTTAGGAATGAATACATATGTTATATTATATTCCCACAAATGCATAAAAATCGAAAAGAGCTGAAGTTACTAAACTATGTCAATTTCAGAAAATGATGGCTTCAGGCACGGAAGATATTCAGAGATGAAACGCATTGTCTAATGATAAAGAGGTCAATTTCCCTAGAAGACATACAACCCTAAACATGTGTGTACCTAACTGCTGAGTGTCAAAACATGCAAGGTAAACTCTGGTAGAATCAAAAGGAGACATAGAAAATTCCCTCAATGTAGTTGAAAATTTCAGCACTCCTGTCAGTAATTGATAAATCAAAAGGGTTGAAAAGCAGCAGGGATGTGGATGACCCGAGTCACACTATCAATCAATCTCATTTAATTGACATTTGAAGAAAACTCTATCCAACTACAGAATACATGTTATTTTTTCATATATTTTTATTTAACTTTTTATGCATGCCACTTTCAGTTCCCTCTCCCTCCCCCTCCTCCCCCACCCCCCAACCCTCCCAACCCCTCAGCTCCACTCCATCCCCCCCTCTGCTCCCCAGGGAGGGCAAGGGCTTCCATGAGGGATTTTCAGAGTCTGTCACATCATCCTTGGAAGGGCCTAGGTTCTTACCCATGTGTCCAGGCTGAAAGAGCATCCCTCCATGTGGTATGGGTTCCCAGAGTCCCTCTGTATGCCAGGAATAAATACTGCTCTACTCTCTAAAGTCCCACAGATTGCCAAGGCCTCCTCCCTATCACCCAGGTTCAGTGGGAGGGATGTCTGGATCAGTCATATGCTGGCCCCTTAGTCATCAGTCTGGGGGCCATGTGTTCCCCCTTGTTTAGGTCAGCTGCCTCTGTGGGTTTTGCCAGCCCAATCTCAATTCCTTTGGTCACCACTCCTCTTTGCAACTGGGTTCCAGGAGTTCAATTGGGTTCACAACTGTGGGTGTCTGCCTCTGCTTCCATCAGCCACTTGATGAGAGTTCTACGATGGCATATAAGGTAATCATCATTCTCATTATCAAGGGAGGGCATTTAAGGTAGCCTCAATGCCAGTTGGTGTCATTCTTGTAGATCTGTGAAGATCTCACTAGTGCCAGATCTCTCCTCCAACTTACACTGGCTAAGAGGAGGGAAGAGGAGGACACGGGAGAGCAGGAAGGTTGAGCCAGGGTAAGAATAGAGTAGAAAAGGATGGGAGATAACATGTATTTTTTAACTCACATGGAACATTCACAAAGAGAGACCATGTTTTCAATCATAAAATAATACATGATAATAACTTTAAAAGGATATAAACAATATGAAATATATTCTAAGAGCAAACAAGAATTAAACCAGAATTACTTTTAAAGTACCTGAAAAAAACGTGGAAACCAAACAGTACGCTTTCAAATGAACCATGGGTAAGAGAAATCCCAAGAGATAATGATCAAATTTTGAACTAAAATGAACAAGTTTAAAAGTTATTAAAATTTGAACAAATAAAATGTAAGCAGTGCTTAGAGAGTAATTCATGACATCAAATATCCTTATATTGTCTTTGAAACGTCCTTAAGAATTTTATATTTATGTAAAATTACATGTTAGACATATATTTGTACACATACACACACACATCTTAAATGGAGTTATGCCACTTGAGCTGACAATACTTCCTACCAGAGTCACAGACCATCTAACAAAATAGCCAGTATCAGACATAAGGTAATGATGTGAGATACCTCTCTGTATGCTGTGAATATGTTTTATTAACATTGGTTAATAAAGAAGCTGATTCAGTCAATAGCTCAAGCAGAATAGAACCAAGCAGAAAATCCAAACAGATATGGAGAGAAGGTATGTGGAGTCAGGGAGATGCCATGTAGTTACCAGAATAGTAAGATGCCAGAATACTACCAGTAAGCCACAGCCATGTGGTGATACACATATTGGTAGAATAGGCTAATTTAACTGTAAGTGCTGGTCAGTAATATGCCTGAGCCATTAGCCAAACAGTTTGTCATTAATATTAAGCTTCAGAGTAGTTGTTCAGGAGCTGGTGGGGTGGGGTGGGGAAAGAAACTTCCAATTATAAGATAACTATTTTCTAATTGTTTGTCAGAGTTATGTAGTCCAAGAGACATCCAAAATAATAGAAGTCATTGCTGTTGTCCGTGGTTCCCTCTCAGAGGTTGAAGGTAAGTCCTTAAGTGTGTGAAGATACCACACACCCAGACACAGGACTTGGAAGATTTGAGCTACACCTCACCTGAAAGCCTCCATCTTGAGGTCTAGCTTTTGTAATATCAAAAAGCACTCTGTAAGTTATCAAAGGAGGGAAGCGAGTAATAGTTCTACTCAGATTTGAGACTCATGAACCATCACAACAACCAGCATTGCAAGGTACCCTTAACAGTGAAAAAGTGGCACTCATATCCCAGCCAACAGCTTTCTAATTGGACTTAAGGCCTGCTCAGTGTGGTGGAGGAGGGCCTTCCTGGTATTGGAAACCTAGCCACTTTCCAGGGTCAGTGAGGCTCTAGTGCATAGAAGAGTCTAATGCTACCAGTTTGCTAGACCAACACAGTCCCTAATTACATTCTAAAACTTATTCTTATGCCCACATATAAGTGTATCTCTCACCCCTCATTAAAGAAGTGCCTTATGCAGAAGATGGAGACAATTAGAGAAAACCAGCACTAATCTGGATGTGCCTAGCCCCTACAATACAACTGCAACACAATAAAGAACTTCGGTAAGCATCTTTTCATCTAGGTGGTCAAGGCCAGCATCAGCAGTAATAACTTCATCACAGATGAATATAAACAGTGACATGCCCTACTGATCGCATGCACCTTTCATACGGGCGGTGTGGGAACAACAATCTTTTTTTTCTGGTGGTTCTCTTCTCAAAGGCCCAGAATCATGAGAAAGTTTAATTATGAGAAAAAATGCAATTGAAGAGTAATTCACAAAATACCCGAGTACCATATTCTCCATACCATCAAGGCCTTCGAAAACTAAGTAGTGTCTGAGACATTATCAAGACAAAGAAAAAACAAGGGGTGGTTACTAAATACATTGCATCCTAGATAAGATGGTGGTCCTAACTCATTTTGTGATTTATTTTTTAAAAGCTAAAACTACTCTAAAATAAAAAGATTGTGTAAGGAGGTGAGGAGAGGGAGGGAGGGAGGGAGAGAGGGAGGGAGGAGGGAGAAAGGGAGGGAGGGAGGGAGAGAGGGAGGGAGGGAGGGAGGGAGGGAGGGAAAACTGCTGTGTGGGTTTCAGGGCCAGTGTGATCATTCTTCCCCCATGTACTATTCCTTTGCTCCCTCATAATCTCATATTCTCTCTCTCTCTCTCTCTCTCTCTCTCTCTCTCTCTCTCTCTCTCTCCTCTTTATTCTTGTCTACACCTTTGTGACATAGTTTTTGGATTCAGGTAGATTTCTGGCTAGGAAGACAATTGGAAAAGATCAGGTGGAAAGATAGGAGAACATGGAATAAGATTTTTTTGCCTGGCTCTGGACTATATGATGTTCAGTAGTCTCTCTGTCTCTGTCTGTCTGCCTATCTCTCTCTCTTTCCTTCTCTCTCCGGGTTCACATTATAGCTCCTTCATGTTAGAAACACAAGCATATGCTCTTGATTGGTAAGCCATAATGACTATACGACCATACTGGTTTCCATAAGTCTTTCTTGTCTTAAGCAAGAAGTAATGGATGGAGGGAAAGAGAAAGAGAGGGATGGAGGGGGGAGGGAGGGATGAAAAGAGAAGGAAGCAGCTTGATTCCACTTTTCCCAGTGACTCAGTTTGTGCGTACCATCTGATTCCTTCTGAAGCCTATGTTGAGATAATGGTATTTCCTGACAAAAGCAACAGTATAATGAGAAGATAGTCTATAAGAAACACCACGAATTTCTGTGAGTATCCAGTTTTATTGTTTACATGTACAAACCTAGAAGCATAGTTTCTATCTCAAAGGCCATAGTAATTTCCAATGAAAAGAGGTCAGAAGATAAACCACGAAACATGTTTCTTCATCTTTTATTATGTTCTCCATGTGTAGCAGAGGCTGAGAATGTACTGTCTCTGCATGGGCACTTTGGGTTGGAGCTCTCTGTGGGGCATTTCAGGCAGATGTGGAAGGAGTATTGTAGGAGGAAGTCTGATGCCGCCATTAAACATGTGACTTACTAAGTCTATGCCGCCATTAAACATGTGACTTACTAGAGGCGCATACAGATGAGGTAATAAAAGGGCGGTTTACCACACCGCTAACCACACCCACTTTAGGCAGGACTAAAGACGGATACGGCTGGACGTAAAGATGTATACGTACGTAGGCGGAACTACGTCACTAGCCAAGCCCACTTTTGGGCATGGCTAGGGGCGTTACGGGGGAAGGCATAAAAAACAGCGCACAGGAAGTCTCGCTCTCTTTTCCTGGAGTTCGGCTTCCGGTCCAGTCGCTAGCTGAGATCTGCTGGGCTTCTCGGGGTTTGGTATCTTGTGAGTAATTTTCTATATAAAATACTTAGCCTTATTTTCAGTAATTGTGTGTCGCGTATCGTTACAGCGTCCGTAAAGCCAACAGTTTGGTGTCGGAGCGGGATTGGAATCTGGGACCCAGGCGCTTCTCTCGGCCTGACCAGGCACACGTGGACTCTCCTTTCGCTAAGTTCCTCACCACTTCGCTCGGCAAGGCACGATTCCTGCCGCCAGGAACCAGCACCTTCTACCTGCCGGTAAGGTTAGGCGGAATTCCAAGGTTTCTCTCGCGGCCACGTGCTGTTTTACTGGCGGCCAGCTGACTCCGGCCACGTGCTCTTTCGCTGGCAGCCTGTTGATTTTGGCCTGAATTACTCCATTGGTAACAAACGTAACTGCTTTATACAATGTCAACAGCTAACACTATGATGCAGGATGTTAAGAATTTTCTTGTTTTTTGTATGGATGGGATTTTAGAAAGGGTTGAGGACCTACCTGAAAGGTGCTTCCTACCCATGATGGTGATTATTAGCTTCATAATCAATATAATTTTGTTAATGAAATGGCTCAAAAATAGGAATAAACTTATACAGGTCATGCAGTCATCGCAGGATAGTTTTGAAATCTTAATACAAAGGATTCAGGAAATGCAAAATTCATTGCAGGAGAGTAAGAAAGGGTTGGTAGAAAATATTCAGGATATTAAAAATGATAATGTAGGTCTGACGAACAGGTTTAAAGAGACGGAACACAAAATTGAATTATTTTCAGGAAAAATGTGTTCCATAGATAGAATTGAAAAATTGGAACATAATGTGGAAACATTTAACGACAAACACGGTTCCATGTTTGATGATTTCACTAGCAAATTACAAAGACTGGAACATAAAATTGAAATGCTAGCAGAAAAGAATTGTTCCATGTCTGAGAGCAATGGTAAACTAACTGATAGAATATCATTTGTAGAAGGCAGTTTACATGCTATTGAGGTACTTGCTAAGGATGAGAATATTAGAAATTTGGAATCACATGTAAATGATGAATGTAAAAAATGAAAGATTCCATGACATCCTTAGAAAATCATTTGTCCCAAGAACTTCAAGAGCTCAGAGAAACAATGATGAATAGACTGCAGGATTTAGAAGACGCTCAATCTGATACTTCAGAATCAGAAATACAGGCAACAGGTCAGGACAGGAGTTTCCCAAAGCTTCTCAAATGCCGGAATGATTTCCCTAAGGTTGCTATGCATTCCCCTATGGTTTTTCCAGTATCTGTATCAGAAAAACCAGCAACGAAAAACAATCAAATGGTCCCATTGCTTATCACTGGGAGCCTATACAGATGAAGGATCTAAAAAATATTAAGGAGGCCATTGTCATGTATGGTCTTCATTCTCCCTTTGTCAGAGAGCTCCTAACCTCATGGGCTACTGTAAATAAAGTAACCCCAAAAGACTGGGCCCAATTAGCCTCTGCAGTACTCGAAAATTCTTGCCAAATTCAATGGAGAGCTTTGTGGAGGCAAGAAGCAAAAGCAATTGAGATTCAGGAATTGCAGAACGGTCATGAAGTACCCCAAGACAAGATTCTTGGGGAGGGTCCTTACGCTGACACGCAGGTTCAATCTGCATATGATGAGCACATGTTGTCTTTGTGCCGTACAGCTGCTTTAAATGCCTTGGATAAGGTTTGTGAAACAGGAGAGATAATGCAACCCTACACCAAGGTATTACAGGGCCCAAGGGAAAGGTTCACTGAATTTTTAGAGAGATTATCCAGAGCAGTAGAGGTACAGGTAGCGAACCCAGAATCCAGGCGTCTTCTTATAGAATCTTTGGCGTATGAGAACGCGAATCCTCAATGCAGGCAGGTAATTTGGCCATTAAAAATAAGATCAGCGCCATTGGAGGAATGGGTTCTGCATACAGCGAACCTGGAATGTAAAAGTCAGGATACAGGAGCTTGGGTAGGTGAAGCTATTTCTACAGGTTTGAGGAGGCACCAGGATGCCAAATACCCTACCTGTGATGATATAGAGGCATGGGTAGGGAAGGCAATCTCAAAGAATTTAAATAGGCGTAAAGATGCAAAATGCTTTAACTGTGGTAGAATAGGACATCTTAGTAGGAACTGTAGACAACGCATTCCTAGAAATAATGCTTTTACCAGGAATGTATCAAACAGAAGGCCTAAGCCTCCTGGTCTATGCAGGAGGTGTGGGAAGGGGCGCCATTGGACTGATGAATGCTTTTCCACAATAGACAGACAAGGTAGATCTTTACAGCAGGGAAACGGGCTTCCGGGGCTCCATGGAGCCCCGAAGAGGAAGATTATCCGGTCATTCCCAGTGACAGTGGAGGACAGCCTCTCCCAGGACAATTAGAAGATCCACTGCCCATTGTAAATAATACGGCACTGGATAATACATTAGCTCCAGAGGATGAATCAATTACATCAGGAGGAGATACAAAACATATATTTTGGCAAACTTCTATACAATATCATAGACCCAAACTTCCGGTTAAGGTAAATAATAGGGTGATTTACGGATTACTGGACACCGGAAGTGACGTCACTATCCTTAATCAGCAGTCCTGGCCACAAAACTGGGCTTTAAAAGAGGTTAATGTTCAATTCTTAGGGATCGGAACCCTATCTGAAGTTAAACAGAGCGTTAGATGGATTGACTTTATTGGGCCAGAAGGACAGAGAGGAAGGTTAAAGCCATACGTTGCAGATATTGCTATAAACCTCTGGGGTCGTGATCTACTCCAGCAATGGAATACGCAGATTAAAATTCCTCCTGTATCAGCTAGGAATTATAGACAAGCTCTTAGTGGTAGTAAGAATATAGTAAGACAGTACAGAAAACAGATGCCAAATGTACAGGCTGTGCAGAAGCAAGATGCTAGTGCCAAACCTACAGAGCAACCAAAAGCTCTACCATTAAAATGGCTGACAGATGAACCCGTCTGGGTGGGTCAATGGCCTATGACATCTGAGAAGTTAGAGGCTTTGGAGAAGTTAGTTCAGGAACAGCTAGATGCTGGACATATTGAGGAATCAACTAGTGCGTGGAATTCGCCTGTTTTTGTTGTCAAGAAGAAGTCTGGTAAGTGGAGAATGGTTACTGATCTTAGAGCCATCAACAAGGTAATTCAGCCTATGGGGTCTCTACAACCTGGGATGCCGTTACCTTCTCTAATTCCTAAGGATTGGCCAATTATAGTTATAGACTTAAAAGATTGTTTCTTCACCATACCGTTACAAGAAAACGACAGAGAAAAGTTTGCCTTCACAGTACCTACCTATAATAATTCCCGTCCGGTACAGAGATTCCAGTGGAAGGTACTACCTCAAGGTATGTTAAACAGTCCAACTTTGTGTCAATATTTTGTGAATAAACCTCTAGAAATAATTCGTAAAAAATTTCCACATTCGTTAATATATCATTATATGGATGACATATTATTGTCTGATTCAAATAAGGATACTTTGGAAAAGATGTTTGAGGCAGTAAAGGAAATTTTGCCTCGCTGGGGATTACAAATTGCCCCAGAAAAAATACAAAGAGGAGATTCTATTAACTATTTAGGTTATAAAATAGATGCTCAGAAAATTAGACCACAGAAAGTACAGATCAGAAGAGATCGTTACCAGACTCTTAATGATCTTCAAAAACTATTAGGAGAAATCTCTCAATTACAGACGATTATTGGTGTAGAAGGGCATGATTTAAAACACCTGAAAATGGCTTTAAAAGGAGATAAAGACCTAAACAGCCCACGAGTACTATCAGCTGAGGCTGAAAAAGAATTAGAATGGGTAGAAAAGAGAATATTAGAAGCACATGTGGACCGTGTGGATCCAAATCTGGACTGTATTCTGGTTATTTTACCATCTAGAGAATACCCCTCAGGAATATTAATGCAGAGGGACGACATCATTCTAGAATGGGTATTTCTGCCACATAAACAAAATAAAAAATTGAAAACATATATAGAAAAGATATCTGATTTGATATTAAAAGGTAAATTAAGGCTTCGTCAACTGACTGGGAAAGACCCAGCTGAAATTATTGTACCGTTAACGAATGAGGAAATTTCCTCCTTATGGAAGGATAATGAGTATTGGCAAATAGCTTGCAGTGACTTTTTGGGAAGTATTAGTAATAACTATCCCAAAACAGAGAGAATCAAATTCATAAAGAAAACAATTTGGATTCTTCCACGTATCGTGAGGCAAACACCTATTTCTGGAGTTCTTACCTTCTACACGGATGCAAACAAATCAGGTAAGGCAGGGTATAAATCAGGAAATATAAGTAAAGTAGTTCAAAGCCCTTACAACTCCGTACAAAAGGCAGAGTTATATGCCATTCTCATGGTACTTAAAGACTTTACAGAGCCTCTCAATATAGTCACGGATTCTCAGTATGCAGAAAGAGTTGTCCTGCACATTGAGACTGCAGAATTTGTTCCTGATAATACAGAATTAACCTCATTGTTTTTACAATTGCAGGAAATCATCAGAAACAGGACTCATCCTATATATATAACACACATCAGATCCCATACAGGTCTGCCAGGTCCTCTGGCACAAGGCAATGATGAAATTGATCGTTTATTAGTAGGTAATGTGTTGGAAGCTTCAGAATTTCATAAGAAACACCATGTTAACAGCAAAGGTTTAAAGAAGGATTTTTCTATCACCTGGCAACAAGCCAAAGAAATAGTAAGAAATTGTCCCAGTTGCTCATTGTACACTCAAACTCCATTACCAGCAGGTTGTAATCCTAAAGGTGTTCACAGAAATGAACTTTTGCAAATGGATGTATTTCACTTCCCAGAATTTGGCAGTTTGAAATATGTACACCATACTATAGACACGTTCTCAGGCTTCCAATGGGCTACTGCCCTCAGCTCTGAAAAAGCTGACTCTGTTATTACACACCTCTTAGAGGTAATGGCTGTTATGGGTATACCTAAAACAATAAAAACTGACAATGGTCCAGCATATGTCTCCAGTAAATTGGAACAATTCTTCAAATATTATAATATAAAACATGTAACTGGTATACCTTACAATCCCACAGGACAAGCAATAATTGAAAGGTCTAACCGAACCTTAAAGGAGATGCTTCATAAACAGCCAGGGAAAACAAAGACACCTAGACACAGGTTACACAATGCTTTACTAACGTTGAATTTTCTTAATGCTGATGAAAAAGGACAAACTGCAGCAGAAAGACACTGGACTACAGAGAAGACTTCTGAACTGAACCAACCGGTGTATTTTAAGGATGTTATGACCTCAGTCTGGAAACCAGGATATGTGTTACGTTGGGGAAGGGGTTATGCTTTTGTTTCCACAGGAGAAGAAAAGATTTGGGTTCCATCAAAATTAATTAAAATTCGATCAGAACAGAAAACATCTCAGGAGGAGGAAGATAACAGCCCATCTACAAATTCATAGTCCACCATGGGTAAAGTGACCTCCTAAAAGGAAAGAGAAGTGTTTTGTTTTTTGTATTCACAGGTAAACTCAGCAAAGAATACTGGACATATGGATTCCTGTAGAAGAATGAATAGCTACCCTGAGGACCATCAAACAAACAGTATCTCACTGTGTGGTATCAAAGTCTAAATCTCTCTATATTGTTTTTTCATAGTATCCTTTTATCTTTATTTCTTCACATACCTCAATTCCCATTCATTTAACTGAAGCTGGCTTTGGAGTTGGATTGGCTCTCCTACTCTAAACCCAAGCATGTTATTTAAATACAATTCAGAATTTCTGTCTTATATCAAAGAGCCATTGATATAAGACAGAAGAAATAAAATGAAGGACTGTTATCTATGGATTTCTTTTTCTGAACAGTCTAATTTCCTCCAGGTTTTCCATCTTCCCTATTGTCACCTCTTTTGTATGCATACATATGAAAGTTAAAATATTTCTTTGTTAACATTAATGTTTGAGTTTTCCAGAGAACAAGGGATTTCCTGACAGCAATCTTCAACTGCTTCCGAAAGAGAATGAGGATCCACTTCCTTGACTTCACCTGATTCGACTGGAGGCATCTGAATTGCCCCACATCATTGACTCCACCTGACAAGCACTATCCTGAAACTGGCTTGAAACTACATCACTCGACACAACTCCAGACCAAGGAACAGAAATAGCACATCTTCTACAATCTGACCAGAGCTTCAAGATAAGAGCTTCAATCAACACTAGAACCTCAGTCAGGAACTTCAATCAAGCAGCTCCTGCCATACTGAGACTGTCTGATCTACTCAGATTTTGTTATACTAACATTTTCTTTTCACAGGTCCCCATGAGATTATCATCGTCCCATCTCAGCAGGAAGTAGTTTTGAGAATTCCACGCCCCCTCTCCCTACTATTGATATTATAAGTTTACACCTGTTAGTGTTAGTTTTCCATTATTTTAGAGTTGGGATTGGAAGGAGGTGTTCATATTTGGGTGTTTCTTTAAGATAAGTTTAGGTTTAGATAGAATAGATGTTTGATACATTTTGTTCATGGACACAAGTTAGTTGTCCTTTTTTAGACTAAAAGGGGAATTGTAGGAGGAAGTCTGATGCCGCCATTAAACATGTGACTTACTAAGTCTATGCCGCCATTAAACATGTGACTTACTAGAGGCGCATACAGATGAGGTAATAAAAGGGCGGTTTACCACACCGCTAACCACACCCACTTTAGGCAGGACTAAAGACGGATATGGCTGGACGTAAAGATGTATACGTACGTAGGCGGAACTACGTCACTAGCCAAGCCCACTTTTGGGCATGGCTAGGGGCGTTACGGGGGAAGGCATAAAAGACAGCGCACAGGAAGTCTCGCTCTCTTTTCCTGGAGTTCGGCTTCCGGTCCAGTCGCTAGCTGAGATCTGCTGGGCTTCTCGGGGTTTGGTATCTTGTGAGTAATTTTCTATATAAAATACTTAGCCTTATTTTCAGTAATTGTGTGTCGCGTATCGTTACAGCGTCCGTAAAGCCAACAGAGTATGGAAGTGACTGCAGCAGAATGGAATCTGACAGCTCTAGAGGCTGAAGAAGGGATCCAGTGCCTCCCAGGAAGCACAGCTGCCACCAAGAAAGTGGGGAAGGGCTTGCAAACAGCAAGTAGAGCCACCTTGGACTATGGCTGTAGGTTTGCTTTCTCAAAGACAGAAACAGATTGTCTTCAAAAAGAAGAGAAATTGTAATATATTATTAATTTTTAAATATTTCTTTTTGGGCATGTGCACATGACTGCAGTTGCCCAAGGAAGCTAGAAGAGGGGTTTGGATAGCTTGGAGCTAGAATTGCAGCATATTGTTTTTTGAGCTACAGTGTATTTTGAGCCATTGAGCTAGGAACAGAACTCAGGTACTCTGTGTGAGCCCTCCCGAGCACTGAGCCATCTCTCCAGCTGCTCATGGCTTCTCATGTTCGACTTACTCAACAACTCTGGGAAACAGGTACTTTTAAAGGCATATGTAGATGAGAAACGCTGTTGGGGAGAACTTAGGAACCAAGACGTTTATCCACTTCTGAGAGGGCAAACTGGCAGTCCACAGGCTTAGCTGAAGACACCATAGAAGCTGAAAAGGAGGTGGAGACAAAGAGGCCAGGTCACACAGGTGGACAGTGAAGGACAGTGGGCAGAGCAGACATCCGTGGAGGCAACCTGCTTGATGTCTGCGTGGGTGGAAGAATGGATAGTAATATTTTCCTTCTCTCCTCCTGGTCCCTCCAGCTTGCAAAGCACTTAGGTGGAAAGTGGATCTGGGAGTCTGAGGGACCCTGACAGGTAAACGAATTAGAGCTTTGATATTCATAATTCACTTTGGTATTCCAGGAGCACTCTTGGGTCCACCAGGAGCCAGAAATCCCCAACGGGAGGCCTCCAGAAACCTCACAGCCCAGTGTCCAGTGCTTCTCAGTATCCAGGGGCCTTCATTTACCTTCTCAGCAAATAAAGTTCCCCACTATCAGGCTTCTCAAATACCAGGCTCCTCAGTATATCATTTTTCCATTTGCAGTAACTTGAGACAGACAACTTTTTGTCACACCCAGAGGGGTTCTTTTTACTTCAATTATATAATAGGTTTCCTGGCATTTTTGTCCCCAAATGTAGGTTAAAAAGTGCTTGCTAAAATTAACTTCTGTTATTCTACACTCATGGGGGTTTCTGGGGAAGGGCTGTCCACTTAAAATAGCTTCTAAGGGAACTATTCAGGACACTTGTAACTTTAGGTTTTATTAAATGACACAAGCTGCTGATGTTGGTGTTCCCTGACATGTAACGGAATCTCATTTGATCAGGAAAAAGCTTGTTCCCTGTGTTGTTGGTGCGGTAATGGGACTCTGTGGCCAGACTATGCTGCCATCTTAGCAATCTGGATTGGGGGGTGAGTGCAGTGCAGTTGGGAAAACCCCAAGATGAATGAAAGTGGCAGTATGGGGGAGATGGTTTGACTGGGGGCTAAAGAGCACGTGGGGGTTTGCACCTGAGAGCCCAGCTTTGTGTATCCAGGAAAAGGAAGAAGGAAGGCGCAAATCACGGACTGTCCTTCCCGCCCTCAGATAAGAGCTGGAGGTTCGAAATGTTCAGACTCACAGTGGCACACATTCTTCCACACTGATGGCAAGCACACATATACATACCTGGTTCACAAAAGGTATCTCAGGTTAGGGCTGACTCCTAGTGATTGGCCTCTAATGCCGTGTGTGTGTGTGTGTGTGTGTGTGTGTGTGTGTGTGTGTGTGTGCGTGTGCGTGTGCGTGTGTGTGTGTTTGACAGAGGAGAGAGAGAGAGAGAGAGAGAGAGAGAGAGAGAGAGAGAGAGAGAGAGAGAGAGCTCAGTCAAACTTGAACCTGGTTTCTTGCTTTGCTCATAATATATTTTGGTGACTAACTCCCAATGGAATCAACTGCTGTCCCCTGTCACCTACCAAAAGTGGCCAGTGCCACTTGAAGTCCCCATCGACGGCTGCTATGATCACCCACCATACCATATTTCTTCCTCTTTAGGTGCTGCTAGCACCCTTTACTGCCCAGACACCAGAGTATCAATACTTTCTGAGCACTGTGCTGAGAGTCATTTGCATGGCCAGTAAAGGAGGACTGGCAGTGCTGAAATCAGCAACTCCCAGCAAAACTGGCCCCGCTTGGGATTCCATGGATGGAGCAGTGAAGAACACAGTGCTCTGTCTGCTCTTGGTAAGATGCCATCTTCCTTTTTCTTCTCTGCCTGAAACTCAAGGTTGTAGTTTTGCCACTGTCAATTTTGTCACAAGTCATGAGAAATAATTATTGTCTTCTTGCTTCTGGTGGTCACCACTCAACCCCACGTCCTTCTTTTGTTTCCCCTTCTGTGTCCGCTTTAGCACTTCAGTCCCCAACACCACATTTATTTCTATTTTCAAACACTTTTCCTTCCTCCTCTTTTGCTTCCAACCAAGCATAGGACTCTTCTGCAGACACTAGCTCTCTCGCAACATCCTCTGAATGCAGCGGTCTCCCCTTTTTCAGACCTCCACCCAATGCCGTAGATGGAGTGGGTGCCCTCAGTACCAGATCACAGCAGCTTCCTGGCTTAATGCTTCCCCAAAAAACTCCATGTTTGACACCACACCAATTCTTCTGTTTCTCACACTTTCCCTAACAGGAACTATGTAACCTCTTATCATCCCAGCTCACTTTTTCCCATAGTAGTAATATATATCCAATCATTTTGCCAAGACATTGAACAACCCCCAGCACGTGCAGCTTGAAATCTACATCCATTATCGGTTTAATCATGTCATCAAATATACCTCAACTCTACTGTCCCTCTTTTAATTATATTTAAATCTGAAACCTAGTTAAATGGGTATCTGTTTCTCTCTTTGTATGTGTGCACACGTGTGTATCTGTCTGTCTGTCATGCTTTCTCTCTCATTCTCCTCTCCCTCTTACTTTCTCACTCTTTGTTTCTAATTACAATTCATAATCATTGAGTTCAGATGGATTATGAAAGTCCCTCAGCAGTTCCAGGAAGTCTCTCTCCCTGACACTATTTCTGTCTCTGTCTCAATCATTCATTCTTTCCCCATTCTTAGCTGATAGGTTCTCTGCATATTTTAATATATACAAACACAGTATGTATGTGAATAGGTGCATGTAAAATGAAAGGTAGAAAAGATTGTCCATTCCTTTCTACCATCCTATTTACCAATCCACCCTCTTCTGTGCTGATGTGGGCTTCTTTCCCTCTATTACTCTTAATGAACTTGTCATATCTCAAGTCCCTTTTAATTAGAGGGCCTCCGTTGTCTTCTTAGAGATAATTTTCTAATGGTGGCCCATCTCTCATGCATCACACAAGTGCCCTCTATTCTGGATCATTCCTAACACCATATAAACATGATGTGTATCTTTTAAATTATCTTGTTATTTTTCACTAAATTTAAAGATTAATTTCTCCCTTGATCCAGCATCTCTCTCCTGTTGTTATGGCATGGCTTCAACTCTTTCCAGCAACATTCTCCTAGGGAGATTTATATTCTCCCTCTCTACAGTTCTTTCTTAGCCTCCCTTTAATGTATGCCAATGGGTCTTTTAACCAAGGATTTAATTCAAATAGCTCCTGACAAGGTCACCTGTGATGTTAATGAAATGAAAAATTTCTCAGTTCTGATCTCACTCATCCCATCCATAGCACTTGACACATTGACCAGTCCTCCTACTTGAAATACTTCAGCTCTGTGTTCTCCACTCTTTTCTCAATGGGGCTATTCCTTTTCTCGGCCTAACACTGTTTTCACCTCACACCACAACCCACAACACTGAATACTCAAAGCTCAAATCTCTCACCTTCCCTTGTCTCTGCCTTTACTTGCTCTCAGAAATGATCCACTGCAAAGTTTCCCATATCTCTGTAAATACTGTCTAAACTTCTAGCTTCATCCTGGAAGTTTTTCCTAACACTCAAATTTCTATATCCAATGCCTACTCAAAATATCCACAAAGTAATTCTTTATTTACCCAACTAAGTTTTTATTCCTAGTAGGTGGCCACTTCAGTCTTCTAACTGTTGGCTACCAGAAGCATAGTGTCGTACAATCTGTCAGCAAGTGCTGCCAACTCTATCTTAGAGGACACACAGCATCTGACCACATCTCCTACTCTGCATCTCAATAGTTGGAAGCCATCACCATCACAATCTCCTGTTTTTATATTCTCTCTCTTTTCCTACAGCAGAAACCCATTCCACAGCAACTAGTGTGATGATCTTAAGGCTTAATTAATTTTTGTCTCTCCCATGGCCCAAACTCTTTCCCAAATTTCTGGGTTGACCAGTTGGACAGTGTTTAAATTACCAATTAATCCTTGTGTCACTTGACTTTTGCCCACACCTCTTTGATTCAGAGGGCTTCTGAAGTGTTCTTGTTGATGAGAGTACTGTCAGAAGAAGTGCTGAATACTCAATGCCCTGCCTTGGCATGCCCTTTCTCTGTTTAGCACTTTATTTTCTTCCAGTGAAGCTATCACCATTTTCTACTCTTGCTTTTAAAATAATCTTCTGAGATGATTTCTTTCTCAGCACATTTATTGTCTATCTATAGTAGGGCTACTGGTTTTTTGAGTTAATCTTGTATCCTGCCACTTTGCTGAAGGTGTTTATCAACTGTAGGAGTTCCCCGGTAGAATTCTTCAGGTCACTTACTTAGACTATTATATCATATGTCATCTTAGAGCCTTCATTTAGTGACTAATGGAAGCAGAGATTGACACCCACTGCTAAACACTCAACTGAACTCCTGGAACCCAGTTGCAGAGAGGGAGGAGTGATGAGCAAAGGAGTCAAGACCGGGTTGGTGAAACTCACAGAGGCAGCTGACCTAAACAAGGGGGAGCTCATGGACCCCAGACTGGTGACTGAGAGGTCAGCATGGGAGTGATCCAGAGCCCCTGAATGTGGGTGTCAGTGAGGAGACCTCGGCAATCTATGGACCGTGGATAGTAGATCAGTATTGAGCCCTGGAGTACAACGGACTTTGGGAGCCCATTCCACATGGAAGGATACCGTCTCAGCCTGAACACGTGTGGGGAGGGGCTAGGCCCTGCCCAGGATGATATGACAGAGTGAAGATTCTCCATGAAGGGCCTTACCCTCCCTGGGGAGCAAATGGGGGATGGGATGGGAGGTTGGGCAGTTGGGAGTTGGGTGAGGAGGGGAGGGTGAAAGGGCTTGGACTGACATGTCAAGCAAGCTTGTTTCTAATTTAAATAAAATTAAAAACAAAGAAAAAATAATCTTCTGAATAGAAATGATAGAAAGGATTTGTCTTATTATGCTACAGAATAACCAGCATAATAAGCATAATTGTAGAATAACAAGTATTATAGAATATTGCTTCCCAGTTGGTGAGTGCTCACTCAATATTTATTAAATGAGGAATTTATAAATTTTAAAAATAAGGTAAATTTTTATAGTTTGTTTGAATAAATGAGGACACTTTGGATATTGGAAATTAATGAGAACCTTGATCTTCAAGCATTAAATAATAATATGACTTCCCTTCTGATGAATAGAGAAAAAAGTCAGTGAGATGTCAGGTACAGGAAATGACATCAACACTCAAAGTGGTACTATTTCCAGAGAGAACCAGAGCTAGAGGAGATTGAGAGGGATGCAGGGAGAGTGCAGGGAGAGACAAAGAGAAGAAATGTAGGATCAAAGCAGGTGGTTGACAAAAGAAAACAAAAATAGAAAGACTTCTCAACAGTGAGTTAGTTATAGAAGACAGAAGACAGGACCAGTGGCCTGAAAATGAATTTGAGGAGTACAAAAAGAGAGAAGATTGCGAAGCAAACAGTCATCTCTGATAACCCACCTTACATTAATTTAAGATAATACACCATTAATCTTCATACACAGTCTTTAATTGCAGAATCTTTCATCAGCCTTGCTGGCTACAGAGCCTGTCTTTGGAGTCACTCCATGGCTTTGTTGTGCTGTTGTTGTTTCTCATGCTAATTAGAGGGCTGTTGCATTGAGTTCCCCTTCATTGTGGATCCATTTAAACTTTGATGCTGTCAATGGCATTCCTGGAACAGACGTCACCTACTTAGAATTTGGGGCAGATTTCAAAGGATTGTTTAAATTCCTAATTAAAATCCCCACAATAGTCACAAGTTTCTTAATATCCTTTAACAATCCCATAATCCATCCTGCATCTGCTACACAGTCGTTAAGCCCCAAATATACATGTTTAACATTCAATTGGGTGCTTAATGATCTTACCTTAACTGGGTCTATTAAATTTAAAGAGATGTGCATAATACGTTATTGCACATTAATTATAAATACCCATTGGTTATCAAAATCACATTCCAAAAGGGTTAATACCTATTGCTAGGTTTGGATAAGTCCTGCTCAATTTCTCTTCAGAAACAAAAAAGATTGCTGATAAAGAAATGATAAGAACAGCCTCCTACCATCATGTACCAACCAGTTCAAGTCAGCTGCATATCCTCATTCTAACCAGATAGCCCACTGGACACCACTTCCAGAGTTGCACATAATGAAATGGTATTAGTATCTCACTTTTATAGCACTTAACTGTATTTCAAAAAAATTCACTAAGTATTGCTGCTTCTGCACTTCCAGAAACCTTGGCTATATACAAGAAGTATAATTGCTTTTGTAAGAGATGAAAGCATTGGAGGGACTTAGCTGCTATCCTCACAGATAACTTAGTAACCTGTCACCGTTCATCGTGGTTGTCAGTTTGAATGGCTCAAGAACAATTGAGGAGACATGGCCTTGGGTGGGTCTGTGAGAGCATTTCCAGGAAAGATTAACGGAGAGGAGAAGACGTTCCCCCAGAATATGCAGCACCTTCAGGCAGTGGCCCGATATAAAGAAGTCCTAGGGAGACAGTGTTGCTTCTTACTGGTCACTGCATCCATCCCATTGTTGTTGCTGATGCTACTGCGACTGCATCCTACCCTGACATCAGAACCTTGTCGACAGAAGTTTCTGTCCTGCCAGCCCTGCAGCTGTTCAGTCCCAAATAAACACACAGAGGCTTGTATTAAATAATAAACAGTTTGACCTATTGCTCAGGGTTATTACTAACAAACTCTTACAACTTAAATTAACCTATAATTCTTATCTCTGTTTAACCACATGGCTGGGTACCTCTTCTCAGTGTGGCATTCTCATCTTGCTTCCTCTGTATCTGGCTGGTGATTGAGTCTTTGCATTTCCTCTTCTCAGAACTCTCCTAGTCTGGTAGCCCCACCTATACTTCCTGCCTGGTTACTGTCTAATCAGTCTTTTATCAAACCAGTGCCAGTGATAAATCATTACAGAGAACAAGAGCATTATCTCACATCAGAACCCAGTTTCTTCAACCTTCCAACAAGGGCAGAACGTCAATGTCTCTCCAGGAATCTCCCAGGCCTTTTGAGTCAGTCTGGGACTGCTGAGAGGCAGATCCATGAGCTGGGAAGTCACTGGATTCTCTCACTGACACTGCTCCAGGCCTGAAGCTCGGGCCTTCCTTCTGGCACTCCTTCCAGGTTAGGATCCAGGCCTCTCTGTAGCCACTGGATTCTCATTGTGGTTGACCATTTGGACTATCCAACCCCAATCAGCCAAGTCAATCAAATAACACCTAGTAATTTATATAGTCAAAACACCCTGACTAATACAGTACTGAAAAGGTACCTTTGCTTTGGGAAGACAAAGTGTCTTTCCTTCTGTAGTCCTAAAATACAAGGCTGACACCTCCCAGAACTCTGAGTCTCCATCCCTTTAAAGTTTACTGACTCTTCTCCCTCTGTCCAACATAATGAGGGGTATAAGTATCTTCTCTGTATTTTCCTGAGCCTCATCTGGACCACTTGTTGTTTGGTCTATAAATGAGACTTTGGTTTCTAGTTGACAGAACAATGTCTGGGTTAGCACAATTTACCTGTGTACTTATTAAAAGCCACTATGAGGAATAATTCTTCTAGAATGTATCTTCCCTGATGCAAGCTGTATGGTCTACAGCTACAACATCCCAAGCAGTCTGGTCTGATGCGTGATATGATGATAATCAGTGCCAAATAGCTAATGACGTATAGACAAGTAATACTTCCTGACACTATCACTCAACTTTTAGGATAAGTTCTGTGCAGATGTTAGGGGTATATGCCATTGGTAGAGCAGTTGGCTCACAAGCTTAAGCTCTGGGTTCGATCCCCAGCATAAAAAGTATGAAATAAAATGCAGGGAACCATCTTCTTTTATACTGACTCTGATTTATACTTGAGTACTGTTTTTTGTTTTGGTGTTTTGGTGATTTTCTTTCTATTTTGAAGCCTGTGATTCAGGGGCTCTGAAGCTCCTGTGGGCCTTCCTTCTCTCAATAATAAAACATGACTGATAACAAGAGCCGGCAGCCTTCCAAGTGACTCCCTTTGTAGAAAATCCCCAAACACATTCAGCTCAAATTTAAGCAGCCACATTTGAAACAAAGAGAAAGCTGTAACAAATGCTCCCCCTGCTCTGTTTCCTAATGATCTCCAGAGAAGGATAGTGTCTGTGTGAATCCTCTTCAGCCTTGTGGCATCCTCACATAGATCTGATCCTGCCTCTTTGTGTCAGCCTTGGTGGTGTCCTCTTTGGGCATAGAGCAAGACTGAGCAGCATGGTCTGGGATTCAGGCTAGCTCTGTAGCTGGAGGACAGCTAAAAGTGGTAGCTTTGAAACATGAGGAGATCTTGTGTATGCAAAAGAACGTAACTGGATGGGATATGAGGTTGTTTTCATGAGGTGGGTCTCTCAGCTCACACCAGGCTTTCCATTTGCTGTCTTTCCTTCATTAGCTTAAGAGATGGAGGTCAGCGTCTGGTTTTCTCTTTGCCTCTGTCTTGATATGAAACTAAGAGGAGAACACCCAGACTTAGTTTATTGTGCCTTGGTCTTTTCAATGGCACAGTGACTACACAGCTTATCTTATACAGCCCTTAGGAGAATCGATGGAGAAATGTACCAAGAAAGGCTTTGAAAGGGTGTCTGTCACATAGGCAGAGAAAAATACCAACCCCCAGGTACCTATGCACTACACACACAGAACTGACTCAAAGGCACCCAACCTCCATGCCTCCTGGGAGTCACAGGCAGTCTAATTACTGCCACTTCTCACTGTCACATATTAATCATCCCATAAGTCCCACACATATCAAATGTTAACCAAGCCCTTTGTTCCGTGTTTTTGTGGTGCTTCATACTGCCCTCTTCCCTGTCTCTGCCTCATATATCTTAAGAAGAAAGTAGCTTTCTTTACCTAAAGAATGATTAGACAATTAGACTCAAAATCAATCCCCCCTCCTCCTTCACTCCCTTTCTTCCTCTCTCTGTCCTTTCTTCTTTAAAACCTAACAGTGTGACAGTTAACTGTGATTATCAACTTGATAGGACTAAGAAGTATCTGCGAGATTAGTAAATGAATATCAGAGGGCTTGGAAAGCTGAAATAGTCCCCCTATGTTAAGATATGTCTGAGGTTTGGGGAGAGAATTCACTAAAAGTGCAATGACTCAGCTTGCATGTGGATAGAACCACCCAATGGGCTAGGGCTTGGGTGGGATAAAAGGAAACAAATAAGAAAACCCAACAGTGCAGGATGCTTCTTCATTTCTGCTTCCCAGTGGTCACATGATGAGTAGCCTCCTCCTCTGCATTCTCCTGTCACCACGGTTTTCTACCAAGCCTCAACCCCCCAATGGAGTCAGCCTACCACAGACTAAAGCCTTTCAAACAGTGAGTCAAAAGAAATCTTCTTCCCTAATTCATTTGCATAAGGAATTATGTCACAGTGACAAATAAATGAGTAATAACACAATATCCATATGCATATAAAAGGGTGGCATCAATGTCTATTTAAGTATATAGCATATGAGGGATATCTGTGGGTTAAATGGGTCTAAAACTATAACAATTAAATGATTACAGGAAAGTTCCTAAATTTAAAGGAAGACACAGTCATGTATGTATTCCAAGAATTGGAGAGGAAATTCTCTCTGTCTCTACTCTCTTTCTATGAAGTAGGACATAATAGAAAGAGCACTGACCTGGGAGATAAGGAAAGTGGGCTTTGGTCCCAGCTCTGTCACTCACTAGCTGTGTAACTTGAAGCAAATCATTGAACTTCTCTAGGACCTCCAGTTTCTCAGCTGTGAAATAAGGAAGCTGGCCTTCAGAGCCTGGGGTCCCTGATAGCTCTAAAGCTCATACTTCTGTCCTCTCTCTCCACTCCCTCTTCATCATGAAGGATGCAAGTTAGAGTTTAGTTGGTCTAAGCACATAGTGGAACTGAAGTCCTTCACCAATTAGGAACAGGATTACACAATTTGTTGGTCACAGGCTAGGCTCAATGTGGCCTGTGCTTGGAATCACTCCCACTATGCAAACATCTCTGCTGGTCCATACAGAGCTCAAAGAAAGGACTCAGAACCCCAATTGAGAAAGAACAAGCAAGGAGAGATAGAAAGACTGAAAAACACACTCCACAGTTTTGGCAGTGATGTCTACCTGCGGCTAGGTCTGTTCTGCTAATAGAAATGCCAACCCCATAATGGTGTCTATAGCATGAAACCTACTCCACATGGGTCATTGTCCTCACTATTTTCAAAATTTTTGACATGCATTTTTTGGCTAATACTGTTCACCACTCATAGAAATTTCTATTCTCTTCCCACAGCCTCCACTACATCTTCTCTGCTCTAACTCTCTGCTGTTAGAGCAAGAAACTCTCATCTGCCATATTTGTCACTCTCTAATTTCTTCCAAATTTAAGTTTTTAGATCCTATACTGTGCCTCATGATAATTTCCAGTGCGGGAATATAGGGTTTATCACGAATTCTATCTTAATTAAAATGATGAATTTCAGTTGCCAGTTGAAACTATCCCAAGTTTGTGTGTATTTGACATTACTTATTCCTTTCACTATCTTTACATAAAAGTTCAGTTTAATTTTATATCCTATGCTGTTCACCTTGCATAGGACTGAAGAGATGGCTAAAAGGTAAAGAACACTAGGTGCTCTTCCAGAGGTCCTGAGTTCAATTTCCAGCAGCCACATGGTGGCTCACAACCATCTGTAATGAGATCTGGTGTCTTCTTCTGGTGTGCAAGCACACATGCAGGCAGAGCATTGTATACACAATAAATAAATAAATCTTTAAAAAGAAAAAATAAGAAGGAAAAATCATGAATGTACTAAAAATAAAATAATCCAGGACATTTTAAAACTGGGCATAAACCCCTTTGCTAAAAGGCATTGACAAAGGTTTACGGCAAAATATTCTTGGCCATCAGTAGCATTCTTTTGAAGGGAATTATAAATTGTAGATTAGCATGCTTTTCTAACAGACATTATTTAATAGCTCAGAACCTAGATGTGGCTTCCAAGACAGAACCCAGACTTGATAAGCTGTCCCTTCTCCTGTGGATAATTGCCATCCTGCAGCCTTGTACCGCTAAGTCATATTAGCTGCATATTTCCCATTTCCCACCCAGATTTCTGCATAGACATGTCAAAGAGAAATTAGATGACAGCCTGCAGCAATGCCTCCCTTACCAGTGAAAATTTGATGGGAGATCCTTCCCCCCCACAGGCCAAGAGTCCAGCCCTCAAGTTTAAAGTCTGAAAACTCAATTTTACCAGCCCATCTAAAGGTCATAAAACACCCGGACTCAATCAAAGTAAGACATCTGTATTCACCAAATCTACACACTGGAATATCAATTCACCTGGAGTGGTAGATATATATGGAAATATCATCTAAATTGCAAATTCAGCCATATTATTCCTCTGCTTAGCATTTTCAATAGCTTCTTCCTGCCTACAGAATAAAATTCAAATTGCTAATAAGGTAACTCCTGGCATAACCTCCTTCCACCTTATCTCCTCTCAAGGCTCCCTCATAGCCAATGATATAAATGTTCTCATTTTCTCCAAATACACTGTGTCCCAGAGTCCTGCTCATGCTTTCAATATCCTCTCTGACTCTAAACCACAGTGCCCACTCTATTATACTACCTAAATCCTTGATTGGCATTTCTATTCCTCATATTTTAAGGATAAATGAAGGTTTTTTTTCTTAACCTAATATGGCCTCATTGACCTTTTCAATCATAGTCTGCCCTCTGAACAGCTAACTTTGACTTTGTATAACTTTATAAAGGTTATCTTGTGTGTGTGTGTGTGTGTGTGTGTGTGTGTGTGTGTGTGTGTGTGTGCTCACGGTAGATTTATGTGTCTAGTCAATTGCAGCTGTTTGTAAATGTGTTCATGTGTGTATATGTGCACATGTGTGAGTGTGCGTGTGCATGTGGGAGTCAGATAGCAACACTAGGCTTCTTCTTCAGTTGCTATCAATCTCAGTTTTCTGAGACAAAGCCTCTCTCTGAACTTGGATCTTACCCGTTCAGCAAACTGGCTGGCTATCAACCCCTAGACATCTTTCCATCTCAGCCTCACCAACACTGGGGTTATAATTGTTAGCTCTCCCACCCAGCTATTTGAAAACGTGTGCACATTTTCTGCTGTGTTTTCTCAACTAGTTCATAAGCCTCTTGAGAACTGGAACCATTCATTTTTACTCTTGTAACTTTGGTGCCAGAGTCCCAAGGACTTGGGGGTACTTAAACATGTTTGTTAAAGAAGTGACTAGCTCTTCTACAGGTCAGGCAATTTAAAAGCTAAATCACAGGCCAGAACACTATTTGATGGTAAGAGATTTAGAACTAATTTTTTCTAGATCTTACATCTGCATTTATCAAGACATAATAAGCAACTGAAATACCTTTCTCTCCTCTATGGATGCTCCCATCAGCATCCCAGTGCCATTTACCTCCATGCAAACCACCATCTATTTTTGGCTCTGCAGACTTCTTTATTTTGGTCACTATGCATCATTATCACAGATGGCCCACTATCAGTGGTTATTATATTCAGATCTTTCATTTGTGGGGATCAGTTGCATTTCAGTGCTGTAGTCCCAGGCTGGCCATCCTGATTAGAATGAGAAACACTGTGGTCTTTATCTACATATTGAGTTCTCTCACTTCCTCTAGACAGACATTGGAGTCTCTTAATCTCATCACCAGGACAACATTAGCAACTGTTGGGAGTCAGTTCCTTGTGTCAATAGATAATTTTACCTGTAATATGTTCAAGCATATTAGCTTCAGTTGCAGAAACCGAATTCTTCCTTTTCTGTCCCCTATTTCTGAGGTGCACCAAAGCTCCCATGTCTGCGTGAGCCCTGGCCTTCTTAAAAATAGCTTCTACACAACCATACTTTATCATGTCAGGCCCTGTCAGTGCAAAAAATCTCCACGGGTTATCTTTTCTGGGTTTCTATGCTCCAGAGAAGGCGAGCCTGGGAGAAGGGACCCTGTGGCAAATCCCTGGGGAAGATGCAGGCTTATCTGCTGACAATGGCTTGCCCCAATGGGGAACCTCCAAGCTTGCTTGGCACAGCCTGCCCTATATTGGCTCACCATGCTGCTCAGATAGCCTTCGTAGGGAAGCTGGCTGTGCTTCTTGTGTTCGTTTATTTTAAACACAGTGTCTTCTCCTCATCCCTTGATGCCTATTGTGTTGTTTAATTACTACCCTCTGTCTAGCGGTTGCCAGCATGATGTGCTGTAAGACCAACACGTACAATGCAGTGTGTGCTTGGGGGGACTGACAAGCCCAGCTTCCAAACCGGATTTTCAAAGGGAGAGACCAGTGAAACCCATTGTCGAGAAAGTGATAATTTCTGTGCCATGCAATTATACCCTTTAAAAAATATACCTCTGGTGCACTATCCTGCCAACAGTTTACTGACGACGAGGAAACAAAACCAGCAGTTGATGCTAGAATGGCTATCGAAACCCTATAATCATCTTAAAAATAGATTTATATAAGGAACCTGCTTGTTATGAGTGTGGTTTTATAATGTATTTCAGAAGGAAAAATTCTCTTCACAACTTTAGCCATTTAAGTTTCTATTTTCAATACTGTAGACATTTGGGTTGATGGGAGGTGGGGGAAGTGAAGACGGGAGAGAAACAATGTGAGCACCCAGGGTTATTGTTTTTGTCACGTGATTATCCTCAATTCACCCATCTGCTACACTCTCATGCCTCACACCGCTGTCATTAGGGGAATAGCTGCTCACTGAAAGTGCCCACCAAGAGACATAAAAGCAAGCCTTGTCACCACAGCTACTGATTCACAAATAGCCATAGGCCTAAGTTTTCCTTTATCCCATGTCCCCCTCGCTCCACACAGACTCTTCAGCACTCTCCCACCATGCTAGCACAAAGAGTGCACGTGGCTGAGTCCTTCTCAGAGAGGCTCATCCCCAGTAAAAATGCAGGGATGCCTCAATAAATGTGCTCTGCCCCCTTTCCCAGACACTTGCAAGTTAAAGTGGTAACAGTCTTCTGAAGTCTGAGGAGAGGGACTGGAAATGTGGTTCAGTGGTTAAGAACATATGTTACTTTTCTGAAGGAGCTGAGTTCAGTTCCCAGCACCCATATCAGGTAGCTCATAACCACCTCTGTCACCAGGTATTCTGCCTTTCTATTCTGGCCTCAACAGGCAAGTGTACTCACATGCATGCAGACACATGACTAAAAGTAAAAAAATAAATCTATTTTAAGTCCTGGGATATGTGATCAGATATACAACAGACATGTCGACCATATCTTGTGAGGTAAAGAGGGCTACTTGGAGTATTTCCATGTCACTTGTAATGTGGTCAGTTCAATGAGTAGTGTCTAATTGATTTGAAAAGAGCTGTGTGGCACATGGTTAAGGGATTAAGCTTTGAATAGATCATTTGAGTTGGAATCCTGGCTCTTTACTTGAGACTGAGATTTTTCCCATCTCAGTCTCCCATATGTAAAGTGGGAGCTTAAATAGTTCCCCTGTAAAGAGTTGACATAAAACTTAATGAGCCAGTAAACGCGAAAGTTCCAGAATGTCCAGTACAAAACAAGTGCTGTTTAACAATGCTATCTGCTGCTATAAAGGTTGCAACAGCCAGAGGATCAAGCTTACAAGTTTAATATTTCTTACATTGATTGATCCATAAATAGTCAAAGAACTTTGTGAAATAATATTGGGGGATTTTATAACATCCTTTAGGAGAGAAAGTATATCTTCTCAAATATCCTGTTTCCTCCCTCCCCCAAAATGCCAACATATGATGTGTTAAAAGTGACATGACCAATTTCTTCTCTATAGGAATAGCCTTAAATAGTGAATATATGGTGGAAAGGGAGAGGGGGAGTATTGAAAATTAAACAGAGAACATGAAATAATAAAATAAATGAAAAAGAAAGAAAAGAATAAAACCAAAGTTTAAAAACAAAACACGAACAAACTGCAAATATCACCATGATTCACACAATCTGTACAGTAGTTTCTTTAAAAATGAGGCTTAGGAGGAGAAAAACTTAATTTTAGCGTAACTTTAGTCAAAATTAACATGCCATTTAACGTTGTATAGATTTGGGGGGTGTATACACTGTCTTATACTCTGGTAAGTTAAAGTTCACTCTAGCATCTCAACTTTGTGTTCACAGCAGGTAAGATTTCACCAAGTTCAGTTCCTTTCAAGCTGAAACCTTTGCCCAACCGACTCTCAGCTCTTTTCTTTTCCTCAACACCCATCATCTAGTAGTTGTTCACCAAACATTAAGAAAGTATTAAAAACAGACGTCACAGTAAATCAATGAACCTCGCAGTCACAGACTAGAAAAGGGCCAAAGTGTAAGCACTGCCGGAGCTAAGTTGACACCCACTAGGTGTGGAATCAGATGCAGGATCATGTCCCAGGTCCAGCAGACACTGACTCTGTGACTTTTGCAAGGCGTCTGAGACTCTACAGCAGTGACAACAATAATTAGCCCCTCACAGGATTTGTGTAGGGATTGCATGAAAAGAAAAGGTTGGTAAGATGCTTTTTGAGCAATAAATCCATGTTCAGATGCAAAGTGCCATTGCTAACTGGGTTAACAAGAGTCTCACAACGGAATTGACTCTCTGCAGTTCGTAGCTTCAACAAAAGAGTTTGGGTGCAGGGACTGCGTTTGTTTTGGAACCTTCCACTTACGCAAGAAGGAGAAAGTTGAAAAGTGGAGGGGAAAAGTGGAGAAAGGAAAGGGAAAACGAGGAAGAGTGAGAAAGCAATTTCACCTCCAACTGTAGTCATTGAGGGATGATGGGAATAAATGTTGTGGAAATGGTTTGTGAAAAATGGACAGCCTGCCCTTGATCCCTTTTTCAGGTCTTCTCACAGGGTCTGGACTGGTATTTGGAGTGACTTTTCAATTAGCCAAGCCTCCTGAAGTCTGGATCCAGGCTGGGAGAAGCTTGCCAGAGTAGTGGCTTTTATCTTATTCAGTCATAAGGAACATGGAAATCAATTTTTCCCAATCTCAGTTATAGCTTGAAATCCATCCTTTTTTAAGGCAGCAGGAGGATTAATCTATTGAATGGTTTTCGGGATTTTGCTGACATATAAACATTTTAAGAATACATTACATTTTTTTCTCTTTCCCTAGCACTATTTTTAAAATGAAGCCAACTCGCAGTGCCAGCCAAGAGAAGAAAGATGGCCAAGCATTTCTTCCCTGTGAGAGTGAAAAACCATTTTTTCCCAAAGCCTAAAGCACAAACTTGTTTTCGCATTGGTTAGGGCCATCCTCTTGACCAGCTGTCCCATGTCACAGGAAAGGTCCCTCTTTTCATGCAGACATTTATGACTCCGAGTAATTCAGTTTAGCAGCTCCCACACACTAGAAAACAGTCCTTTACAGAGAAGTCACTCCTGTAAAGATTTCCTTTGTTACACTTAAAATGATGGTGCTGGAAGCAACCCAGCCAGCAATGGTGTTGGTTGGTAGGATGCTGAGAGCTATCATGCCTAAACTGCTGACTGCGAGACTGCTGAGGCTTAGACCGTCACTTCACAGAGGCTAGAGATATTCACAAGCACTGTCTGTACAGTGAATAAAAGGTAGATTCCTGGGGCTAGGAGAGAGGGCTCAGCCATTAAGGGCCCTTACTTTTCCTGCATTCACATGGGGGTGCACAACTACAGGCTCCTACAAGTACAAGGTGTGCATGAACTCATTCAGGCTCACACACATACAGGTATACATATATACATATGTATATATATGCATATATATCTATATGTTTCCTGCATTCAAATGTATTTAGATACTATCATAATATAATAAAAATATAATATTCAAGGAATACATATAGCAATAAATTAAAATGTTATTTAGTATAATAGTATACACCAGAATAAAGGTAACATTGAAATATGAGTATAACAATGGATAATCAATACTACTAGTTATAATAAGCATACAAAAACAAAAAGGTGTTGGATACAGTAAAATTTTTCCATTTATTCTAACAATAGGCCAAAGGCCTGCTGTCAATTAATAAATGAGGGTTAATATAGTCTGTCAGCTATATTCATGTATCATAATACTAAAATGTTTTTGAACCATTGATTTATATTGCATAAATAGAATTGGAAATAGAACTACTCAAAGGAAATAAGTCATAAAATAATTATGTCATATTCCATGACAGGGTAGGTAATGAAGGCATATTGTAGTGGGTGGTAAGCCATATAACTTCTGCCTACAGCCATGGAGTTGATGAACTTTGAACAGCAAGAACAAACTAAACAGACTCTTACTATTTCTGAAACTGCAGAATACGCATGGGTATACTAAGAAGCTATGCAACGGTCATCTTCAGGGCTTCCCTGCACTTTTCTTCCCAGGGTCCTTTGGAAGAATTATAATAATTGTTTTCAGCTGATGACAAGGTTATGTACAAGCAAAATAGTTGAACATACAGCGTTCAAGTTTATTCTACCTCCATTTCTAGTGGGCAGCATTGGACAGACTGCTGTAACTTGGGAGAGTCGAGGTATTGCATTTGGATCTATTCAAACGTAGATTAATTTTGACTCCATGGAACAGATTAATGTCATTTGCAGTCAGTTCCATATGCGGTTAATGTATTGCTAACCATCACAGGGTAGAAATGGTTTCCAGGAATAGCCCTGTAGCTCTCTGTGCTGACCTGCTTGTTAATGAAATGAGATGCGGGATGGAAGTCTAGATGAAATAATGAATCGTTCCTGTGGTACCCTGTGCCAGAGTTAGATGAGCAATAGGAAGAGACAAGACTTGAAATGTTCAAAGTCAGAAGCTATTCTCAGTAAAAAGACTTCCAATACTCACATGTACAAATCTGTAAACAAATGTTCCAATCCTCGTGAGGGTCATTTTGTTCAGAAGGAAGTCTGTGCATGTCCCAGATTAGTATGATTGCAGGGCAGAGTCTGCCATTATATCACCACTCTGGAATCTAAATTTTTGAAGACATAAATCTGTTCCGATACTATGTACAGTGAATATGTCTATAGGAAAGTTTTCATGTCATAATCATCTGTTATGATTTGAATATGAAATGTTTCCAGGTTCCTGCATTGAGGGTCTGTTTCCCGACTTGTGGCACTATTTTGTGAAGCTCTAGAAATTTAGGATGTAGGAGATTGCTTGGTTTGTCGGGTTACTGGGAACAGGTCTTTGGTGATATGGGATGCCTGGCCCGTTTTTAGAGTCCCCTTTTTGTTCCCTACACCGTGACATGGATTGTTCTGCTCCCCCCCTGCTCTCTGTCATTCTTCAACTCTCTGTCACTCCACCTCTCTGTCACAGTGGAATGACAACTCTGAAACCTGGAAACCATGAGCCAGAACAAATAACTCTTCCATTTAAGGTATTCTCAGGAATCTTGGTCACAAAAAAAGTTACTGAAACACCACAAAAATTATAATAAACCATAGAAAAATGATAAATTATCTTTTGGTTTCTTAGGTATAAGCATTTATAAAAATTGTTTTCATATATAGAAATGATCAAAGACTTTAAACCAAAGAATTTAAAGAAAAATTATTACATAAATATACCTGCTAACTAATCAAACCAATTTCCACACTTCCTTATTCTGATATTTTAGTCTAATGGTTTATTTGGTCATTCTCAACAAATATTTGCTTTTATATCTAATATTTTATTTATAATTTTGATTAATTTAGAATATCCTCTAAATTTTACAAGTCTCTGTGTCCACAAACCCAGCATCCACCAGTACAGTATGGCAAGCTAAAAATTTGTTTCTTCATGTCTTTTGGCACAAATTCAGTATTAGCCTTCCTTTCATTAGCCCTCATTCTTAGAATTAACTGTAAAAGGGTTAAAATGTCAGAAAGACTCAAGTTCAAATCTCGATTCTACAACTTGCCTCATTTGTGCCTTAAAGATGTTCCCAAATATTACAGACATTGCACCATCTTCCATACTAGACCATTCTTATTGGGAATTAAGTTAAAGTACATATGAAGCACTTGATACTTTACATGATATGGAGACTATAACAATAAATGTTATTGAGCAAGAAAAGGACATATGTATGCAACTATGTGTATTCATACTTGAGACTGGGGATGGCAAGATGGCTCAGAGGTTAGAGGTGCTTGCTGCTTTTGCAGAGGAGCAGAACTCAGTTCCCAGCACCTATGCTGGGCTACTTACAACTCCCTGTAGCTCCTGCTCCAGGAGATCTGACACCCTCTTCTGGCCTCTGCAGAGACATGCACATATGTATACACTCTACACACACACACACACACACACACACACACACACACACACACACACAGAGATAAATAAAAATAAAAGGAGCAACAAAATCAATACACCACACACACATACAGAGAGAGAGAGACATAAATAAAAATAAAATATTTTTAAAAGGAGCAACAAAATCAACACACACCTGTAGGGAGCCGCCCCCACATTCTCCGTTACAAGATGGCGCTGACACCCGTTGTCAGTTGGAGTAAACAACCTTGGTGCGCATGTGCCTGCTACTTTTCTATCCCTTACTCTCTGCCTCTCCCGTGGCGTCATATGGGCTGAGGAGCAGGAGCCAGTCAGGAGATGACACGTCCGAGGCTGGGACTGCTGAGCTATATAAGGGTTGGGCTTTTCACTCCCTGGGTCTCTGCTCTGTAAGCTTATGCTCTCCCTCTCAAGATGCATTAAAGCTGTTCTGCAGAAGGATCCTAAGTGTGCCGCGTCGTTCTTGCTGGCGACACGGTAGCGCGGGACACACACCACACACACACACATAGCTATTACATAGAACTTAAAACCAAATTATCCACTACATAGGCATACCTACTAGGAGCATACTACCTGGTTGAGAGCATTAAAATTAGAAACTTCCTCTCTGGGCCTGAACTACTTATTTAATTTTTAATGCTAAACAAATACTTTGCAGGTCTAGTGTATTTTCCTCCATGCATACTTCCAAGGGTCAGAATAGGTTGTGCAAGTTGATAAATTGTGTTTATTTATTGGCAAGCCTGCACCAAATAACATGCAAATGATATGCAAGATGACATACACATTCACATCAATGACTCAGCCACTTATGGTAATAGCGCTCCAACCCTTCTCTCTCTGTGATGGTGGCTGCATTGTTGTTTCATAAGTATTGATTGCACTTGACTTTTGCTGATGCAGCCTGAGAAGTTTGTCAGGAGATAGGCCAAGGTAACCACCCTTTTGGTTTATTCTGGCCTTCATTCCACACCTTTTTTTGTTTTTTCAAGACAGGGTTTTGCTGTATTGCTTTTGGAGGTTGTCCTGGAACTCGCACTGTAGGCCAGGCTGGCCTCAAATTCACAGAGATCCGCCTGCCTTTGCCTCACAAGTGTTAGAATTAAAGGCATGTGCCAACCAACACCCGGCGCCTTCATTCCACTCTTATGTATATTCTGGGACTTGCACCTTTGGGGTTGAAGGTCTTTCTGTACCATTGCCCATAGTATATATAAGGGCAACTGTTGTCTTCTAAGAAGAGTGGATACTACTTAGATTACCATTGGTAAAATGACACTCATCTTGGTCTCCAGAAACTGAACAAACACAGACCATAAAATAGAGCCTGTGCTCCATTATCATCTCCAAAGAGACCTAGAATGAAGCAGCATTCCTACTTGCATCTGGCAGTCAACACAGGGCCTTTCCTTTGAGCACTCATCATACCAGGTGTCAGGATTCCCTCAGCAAGTGGATGGGCCCCGATCAGCCTTTCTCTGTGATAAACATGCCTGGATGTGGCAATCATTTCTTTCCCTGGGAATGCGATGATGATGTGATTTCCAGGGCCCTGTTCTGGATGTATGAGTAGCAGAGCCATGATCCATCATCCACAATAAACTGTCTTCGTGTAGGTATTAATTTAGTCTTATGTAATATATAGAAGCGATTTGTTGGCTGGCGAGCAGAAAGCATGTGTTTAAGCAGGCCAAACCTATTTGGACCTCTCTTACACATCTCTCGAACTCGATCACATATAACATGCATATTGATGGCCACTTCATATCAGAGGCTATTTTCCAAAATGCTTTTTTCATAGTCTTCATTACAACACAATACTGCTGTAGAGAAGAAATAGGAGATGACTATGGCTCAGCCTATCGCAGCTTTCAGGTTCTTTAATTCATTATGCAATCACAAGAATACGGAACAATGCAGTAGAATGACTTGTTTTTCCCGATTTAATCATTTTGAATGGATGCTAATTTTCACTGGTTATTTATTAAGCTCAATTTTGGCTCTTAAAGACATGCTCAAACCTCATGAAGGCCAAAGAGTTTAATTTGTACTTTAGAAAGCAGGCTAGCAATAGGGCTCCTCCTTTTGTTTTCATCTTTATCTGCTTAGGCCTACAGAAATAGAATAGAGCCATTCATGTGACTGTTTTGCTAATCATGCATACATATGCATATTAAATATGCCTTAAATATATTTACTAATACATATTTTAAATTTCAGTAAAATTTAAAAATCTTTCGGTTTCAACATGCACTCAGTACAAACATGTATTTTAGTGTGTGGCTGTGTAATGAGAATAAGACTACATAATTTTTTATGCTGAATCTAACAAATTTACTTGGCATGTATTTTATACTTAAAGCAAAGCTCAGTTCAGATGAGGCCACCTTAAGGGTTCAGCAACCACACAAACTGGCCATGTCCTTGAGCACTAAAGTCACAATGAGGCCTCTATTAGACTTATACTAGCCTATGAAAATTTCACTTTTCTCAAGAAATTATAAAAGATGCAGTCCACTGATGGTTGACATACTTTCTAACACACTTATCTATCTTTTTTTTTCTTTTCTGGAAAATAACAAGAGTAAATCTGCAGATTGGACATTAGTCTGACAATAAGGGCCCAAAGGTTCCAGATCAAAGGTGAGATAGAATTCAGTATTCTCATTTATAAAATGATGGGTGCCTCATCTGGAAAAATTTATATATTTCATTTTTAATGCTATACTCTGTTTTCTCACTGAGAGTGGGAACAGACTGATTCAGCCATAAAAATAAGACAAACTTGACATTTATAAATGTTTGAACATTAAGGGCAACATAGAAGAGGAAATAAGTCAGACATAAAAAAAAGAGTGCTGTATGGGATCACCTATGTATGGAAGTCATAGAAGCAGAGTACAAAATGGTTGTCAATATCATAGCACTGTGTACTTGAAACTGACTAGGTCTTAAAGGCTCTCTCATGTACACACACATGAACCAGAAGAGATAAAAGCTGTTAAATAAATCTCTTGTGGTAGTCATTTCACAATGCATATGTTCATGAAATCCCAATGTTAGAAACCTTAAATTTTTGTCAGTTATGGCAGCACATGCCTGCAAACCCAGCCCTCAGCAGGTGGAGGCAGGATAAGCAGATTAATGTCATTCTTAGTGACATAGTGTTTTGAGTGCAGTCTGTAGAGATTGCTATCACAAAAACTTGATACCTATATAAATAGAAATTAGTTATTTAAATAAAAACTTAAAAGACCTATAATGAATGTAATTTTACTTATCAATTATACCTCAATAAAGCTAAAAAAATCTGCAGGTGAAAGCCCACCAAGGGGTCACGAAATCAGTTGGTTTGCCACAACCAGAATTTGAAACAATGAAATAGATTCAAACAATAAATATCAAGTTTCATCCTTGTTCTAGTTTGCTTTTCATCATTGTAATGGACACCATGACCAAAAAAACAACATGATGAGGAAAGGGCTTATTTCATCTTACAGATCACAGTCCCTCATCAAGGAATACCAAGGCAAGAACTCAAGGCAGGAACTTGGAGGCAGGAACTGAATCAGAGACTATGGAAGAATACTGCTTACTGGCTTGCTTCTAGGCTTGCATTCAACTGTTTCTCTTATACAGTCCAAGTTCATCCACCTAAGAGTGGCATTGCCCAGAGTAGGATGTATCAGTTAACAATCACAGACATGGCCATAGGCTAAGATAATAGAGGCAAATCCTCAGTTAATATTCAGGTATGTCAGGTTGACAACTGAACCTAAGCTATGATTATCTCATATAATAAGAGTAAATAGTGTATCTTCACTTAGATGTGTATGGATGTAAATATCGTAAAGGACAGTGCAACCATTTTTTTATAAACTAACACCATGTGTTTTACATATGTGGCTTGTGTGACTGATTGATTGATTGACTTAGTGATTGATTGATTTTTAATCTGAGCCAGTGTATCCCAGACTATCTTGGAATTCATAATCCTCCTGTCTCAGTACCCAAATTATCTACTGCGTTCATGTGGTCAAGTGTTCATACCACATGTGCCTTGAAGTCTGACGTTTCTTAGTGTAACTGACAATTAAAAAAGAAACCTCACACCTACACAAAAGGAAAGGGAATTGGAAGCCACTGCTCCATGCCCCTGGAAGGAAAATGGCTGTTCACTCATCGCTACCAGCACTAAGCCCACTCTAGTGGAGGCTGCTTCCAGGAAACTGGCTGACTGTGCTGGATCAATGAAGTCAACTGCTGCAGCCAAGTCCACAAGACATAAGATTGTCTCAATTGGTCCAAAAAGATGTCAGTCAGGGTAATATATAGTCACTTTGTAAGTCTACACCTTGAGTTAACATTTAAATACATAGCGTCATCCACTACCCCACATTACTTTGCCATTTTTTGTTTTTACCTTCTGAAACTCAAAACAGCTTTGTCTATCAGACATGGCAGTTGATGGGTAGTGGGGAAGATTATAAGCGGTAAGACATACAGGAATTTATTTGTTCCTATGGAATACTGTCTTAGTTAGGGTTGCTACTACTGTGATAAAACACCATGACCTAAAACAACTTAGAGAGGAAAGGATTCATTTCAGCTTACAACTCTAAAATTACTTCATCACTAAAGGAAGTCATAGCATGAACTCAAGATAGGAATCTAGAAGCTGGAACTGAAGCAGAGGCCATGGAGAAATACTATTTACTGGCTCATTCTGACTGCTTTCTTATACAACCCCAAACCAGCGTTGTTACTCTTATGATAAATCTCGTGGTGACACTTGGTGGATTCCATGTCAGGTGTGGGTGACCTAGACAGGGAACAAACATTCCAGGCAGACAGAACTTAAGTGAGAAATTTTATTAGAAAGGGAAAGGGGGAGGAAAGAGAAAAGAGTTACAGAGACACAAAGAGAGGACAGAAGGGAAAAGGGAGACAGGAAAAGTCCTGCATGCCCTAGGGAAACAGCAGGAAAAAGGTTCGGAAAGAGAGTGGAAAAGTAGGCCAGTGCAATTCCAGAATCCTTACAGGCACCACCCACAGTAGGCTTGGCTTTCCTACATCAATCAATAATGAAAATGTCTCACAGACTTGCCCACAGGCCAATACAATCAGGGCTTTTTCTCAGTTGAAGTTTGTCTTCTCAAATGATTCTAACTGTGTCAAGTTGACAAATATCTAACCAGGACAAATATTTGTGTGTGTGTGTGTGTGTGTGTGTGTGTGTGTGTGTGTTGGGGTATGGAGGACATGGTGACTGTTTTCACCTGTAGAGACACCTGTGGAAGCTGTTGGAACCTGGCATTATGCTGACCCGCCCCCTGACAATGGGTAGGACATGCATATTGGCATTCAGATAGATACTTAGGCAACTCAAAGGGTCCTGTGTTGCGTGGCCACGTCATGGTTACGTTACTCATTATAGGGTTGCATAAGGACTCAGTACGCATGTGCAAGTTTCTCGTTTCTTGCCTTCTTGCCCTCTTGCTCTTTTGCCCTTCACCCCTCCCCCCTCTCTCTCTTCCCATTCTCACTCTCCCCCTGTAATAAACTCCATGGTTAATATATCTCCTGGTTTGTGTTCCATTGCAATTGCATGCTGCTGACTTAAGCAAAAGAACAACATTTGGTGTTGTGACTCATCTCGTGCTCTAATTTAAACATAAGAACAACAGAAACCAGTGGTCAACTGAAAACGTCATGTGTCTTCCTTTAGATGTCTCCAATTTACTTCCAGGCAGGGTCTGGAACCCAGAGCTGAATGCTTCTACTATTCTAGCTAGCCAGCTTGCTCAAGCATCCCCTGTCTTCACCTTCCAAGTGTTGGGATTTCCAGGGCTGCCATGCCCACTTATTTCCAAGGTATAATCCATTGTGAGGGAAGGTATGGTAGCAGGAGCCTGAGACAGCTGGTCGCATTGCATCTGCAGTCTGGATGCTGGTGCTCAGCTCAACTCACTTCCCTATATTTTATTTTTGCAGAGCAGGATCCCAGACCATGGGATAATACAGCCCTCCCTTAGGGTGGGTTCTTTAGAGTGGGTCTTCCCATTTCAGCTGACTTGATCTAGATATTCCCTCACAGGCATGCCCAGCCTCCTGTCTCTTTGGTGACTCTATATTCTGTTGACAATCACTATTTAGCCATCATAGCAACAAACCCATGGACTTCCAGATAGCCCAGGATAATATTCTTCCAGTTTGCTTTATTCTGCATATGTAACTATAGTTACATATCAACATTTGGCTATTAGGGATTTGACACAGAATGCAGGTATTGAGCTCTTTTTGAAACATCAGACCATTCTGCAATCCCTGTGTTGATTTTCTACCTACTAACAACCTGGCCAAACAAAGTATGTTAAAGAAGGACAGTGTCTAAGCTAAACCCAGTCCCATCACAGCTCCTAAGACAACAGCCTGGCCCTGAAGATGCTAAGCATGAAGTACCTGAACCCCCAGCAAATGGGCTGGGATAGCTGCACTTGTCATGGAGGACAGGTGAAGCACTGTCATCCTTAGTAAAACAGACTTCCTGTCATGTGGCTATTTCTTTCACCATAGGTTTTTTTGTCATCCTTGCTATTATCCTTCCACAGGTCAGCAATGCCACTCACCAAAGTTATGGTGACAATCAAAACCTCCCCACTACTCTGAACACAATTTTATTTCTAAGATGCACTAAGAGAAGACAAAATTATTCCTGGTCAAGTCACTGCTTAGTGTGACTCTACTATAGCATGGTCCAGCCAGACTCCCACTAATTGACCATGGCAGCTTAAGTTTTCTCCAGTATTTTCTTGAGGACCCATTGAGGACTCCTGAATATCAGTCCACAGAAGCTACAGCCTCAGCTATATTCAGGAGTGCTTCTACCTACTAATTTTTCCAGCCATCTCTGATGAGGACCCACTAGAAAGTGTGTGGAGCCCCTTCTTCAGATGATCCCTGGTCCTGGATGCTTTGGCCCATGACACAGGACCAGTAGCCCGCTGGAGCCTACCTTCTGGTGTTCTGTTAGAGATTAAGCACGGTTCTGAGTTTTCAGTGTTCCAAACCTGATTGAATCGTCTTAAAGACTCCTGGAAACTTAGGAAGGCATTGTGTACAGGGATATTGGAGTATGGAGGACAGCACACATCTCATCACTTTTACTCATTTTAGGGATAAACATAGTTATCTAGTTGATTTGTGGACTATGTAATATCTGCTTTCTTGAGAGTTCTGTTCCTATGTGAGGATGGCTCTAGGTGGGGAAAATATAAGGACAAGCAGATGTCTTTTGTCACATCAGATCTCCCTCTCCATCCCAACCACACAGCCTTGTGTGGAAAGCCAACTTCATTCTCAAACCAGTAATAACCTGCTTGATTCTATAGCTATTGTAATGTCATCTGGTGGGTGTTGGGCAGGGATAAGAACTACTCTTGTGAAAAATAGAAACTAGTAACAAAGTAGAAAGAATTCTTGGACCCTATCATTTCTGTAGCCTGGAGACCCCAAAGTGTAGGCTTGTAAAAAGGACCTCCAACTAAGTGTGGGTATTCTATTCACAGCATTTCATCAAGTGATTGTCCATCCTGAGGGGGACACATCACAGAGACAGGCATGCATGACGTGGGAGTTGCTACTAGCTTTTGACAGCTCTGATTTTAGTTTCAATACAGCTAAAGCATTCCTTATCCAGCAGACTCATGGTTTTATATTTATAAGTGACCCAGTAGTTCTGAACACCAGCATTTCAAGTCCTCATTATGAATACTCATGGGACACTCTAAGAGTCCTACAGACACCATCATAAAAGGATTAGAGTCATCTGTGCTCTGAGTCTGTGACTGGTAGAGAAATGCCCACCCATGTTATTTCCATTCAAATACTCACAATAGTGAAGACAGTATGCCAAATGGCAAGAAATACTGGGGCAGCTAAACAGTTGGCTTTGATACAAAGATGTTGCCCTGCATTGTTCAGGTGGGCACAGGGACCAAGGGGTCACATGAGTCTGTGTCAGCATGATAAAACACGAGAGACTCAAGCAGCCATTGCCTGGCTTTGGCTTTGAACTTGGAAAGAGGACACATGCAAAGAATATAGGCAGCCAACATGGAAGTGACAAGAAGATAGATTTTTTCTTCATCTAAAGTTTCCAAAATGAATACTTCTGTGGACACTGTGATTTTAGTACAGCCATATTGGACAACCAAGCCACTGAGTGTTAGTTTGTTAGAACAGCAATAAGAAATGAACAGAACATCAAACCTCCCTGTGAAAGCCAGTCTGACCTCTCTAAATATGTTGTCACCAAGTAAGTAGTCCCAGCTTGCATCAGTAAAATGTGCATTATATGCAAAGTAAGTGTAAGCTAATATAATCACCTGGCTTAGTTAAGCTTATTTGGTATTACAGGCCTTTTGTGACAAGCGAAGGATGGCTGGTGACCAAAATGACCACTTTAGTTACCATGTGCTCCTCCTTGGTGCTCACACAGCTTCCAACACTTTGAAACTTGCCTCTAGAACGATACAAGAAAAAAACAAAGAAAAGCAGAGGGGGGTATTTTGTTAGTGTCATTTTTATTGCTTTGAAAAGATTTTATTTTGAACCAAAGAAATATTACAATACTGTTTTTATTCACTGGCATCTGGGGCAACATGAAACACACCCCTCAGTACCATTGTCACCATTGATGTCACCACCAACTAGCTCCAAGTCCTCAATGGAGAACCCCTATGGTCCAGATCAAGGAGCTCTGGATAGGGAAGCCACATTGCGTGTAAAGATGGCACAGACTCTGAGTTACCAGCATATTCACAGTTGTTGGATATTTCTTCTCAAACAGGACCGAAGACACTGGTTTACCACCAACCAAATGCACATCAGTGGTGGCAATGAACACTCTTTCCTGTTTCTTTTGATTCTCAGAAAGGGGAGGGGAAGCAGTTGTCCTTGCTTCTCATACCTCTTCTCCATTCTGTCACAAAAATAATGACAAAATCTCTCCTTCATTCCCCAACTCACACCCGAAAAAGAAGTGAGTCTGGATGTTACTTAGACAGTCCTGCTGTAATTATATATGGCCTACATGTGAATGACTTTGAAGCAGAGAGAGTCTGGGGAGGGACCCAGAGGACTCTCACTGCCTGTATCACAGTTTTGTTTGTGTGGTTTTTTAAAAATGTTGATCCCCAAACCGGAACCAGCTAAATAACTCTAAACATGCCATCACTAATAAACTTGGTAATGGATTTCTTCTCACTCTCAACATTTCACAGGTTTTGCCCAAGCTGCCAATGAAAGTGAAATGTGCTCTGTATTTGCCCACCCCCCATTTCTCTCTCATTCCTTTTTAAGTTATAGCCACCAAAGAGGCTTGATAAGTTTCCCTCTTATCTCACTAAGACATCTGAGCCTGATCCATAGTAACCGAATAATCAATTAATTCTCTTGCAGAGTTCCATTTACATAATGAAAATGCAATGCCCTGATATTTTATATGAGTCATTTTTGGTTGTCTAGACTGATAATATATTGCATATTGATTGAAAAGAGAAAGTCTAATGGATCTTCTGTTGTTGAACTTGCAAAATTATAATCACGTGAAATGACAGACGCAAGCCTGTATTAGACTTGCATCTATATTTCTCTCTTTAATATAGCATCTTAAATATCTGGGCCTGATTATGGCTGTCCACTCGCTTGAGCAAAAAATGGCATATACTGACTGTGTGGCAGTGTTGAGTCTTATTGCTTGAACAAAAATCAGTATTTTACTGTTTGTTAACATTGCCAATGGCCCAGGCAAGAGTCTCATGAAGTCTGCATAGCCAGGGTACTTGTGATTTTAATTACACTTTTACTGGTGATGTAGTAAAGGGAATATGAGTAAGGCTTAGACAAAACAAATGGGAATGAATGGTCAGAGATCTGTGGTCTGCATAGGCCTGTGAAATAATGAGAACTGGTTCTATATCGCCATCCTTCTGATATCATCCATTCACAGTAACAGACCATGGTTAGTGCATTTTATTGCAGCCCAGCACAGGAGGCAAGTGTCATGGCTATGCTTGCAGACACAGCCAGGCTCTGTAAGTTCCCACCTCCCTCACTTAAGAGCTGTCAAGAGAAGGCTATCCTATTTGACTTCCCTGAGCCTTCTGCATCATGCTTAACCAGACACAGTGTTAATGTTCACCTCACAATGCTATTCTGGTGTCAAAATTAAACCAGCTCATACTTGTTTGAAGGCAAAAATAAAGCCTGTCACACAGAAGATGCTCAATAAAACAGATATGATTACTAATCATCAATAAACAACTCCAGTATGATCCTGGCCCTCCAGGTAAAGGACCAATAGAAAGCTAATGGACCCAAAAGAGACTAGTTTAAAGTAGGAAAGTTGAATTCAAAAGTAGCTACTCACCAAAAGATAAGTTGACAGCCCTATGGTTTGAAGGTATCCCCAAAAGGTGATGTTACTAAATTACAAACTTATCAGTGCTGGGAGCAGGGTCTAGTGGAAAGTGATGAGGGTACACAGGTTCACTCATGAGGAGATGAAGGCAGTTAGCTATGAAGTGGGCTCTTTTTTTTTTTGGAAACACATTCAGTATATATTCTCTTTCTCTCTCTCTCTCTCTCTCTCTCTCTCTCTCTCTGTGTGTGTGTGTGTGTGTGTGTGTATCCTTACCTCCCTTTCTATCTTCCATTTGCTATTTTCTCCCATCCTTCTTTCTTTCCTTTCTGTACAATGCCTTCTGCAATGCTACAATATACCAACAAGGCCATGACTGCTGCTGGCTCCTTGATGGTACACACCTTTCCCAGCCCTCCGAATCTTCATCCACTAAATTTCCATTCACTCTAAATTACCCCATCTGAGTTATTCTGTTGTAACAGCACCTAACAAAGACAGTAAAATTATACTTTCTACTTTTCTTTTTTTTAACTCTTATTCTTTTGTATTTCTAATATTTTCACAATGGTCACATATGTATTTTATGTCTTTTTAAAAAACTCAAAATTATTTAAACTTTTAAATTAAAGGGAAGTCATCATGCAGGGGGGAAGCAATATATTCTAAAGCTGACATGCTGCCTCCTCCTTAGACATGTTAGTCAAATTTTCTCTGATAATTGAGAATTTTTCAGCTTAGTGACTGCACCTGGACTGTGGAACACCTTCAGAATAGGGCTGCCTTGAAAACCCAGGATGAGACCCAGCTTGCTCACCTGCACTCTAGTCATAGACTCGCCATTACACGTGCCTCCCTCCACTCATCAGGAAGAAAACCTCACAGACAGAGAAGAAATGACTTGCTTTAATGGGTGCTTCTCATGGAGGAAGTCCAGAGAGATGTAGGAGCTGTGTGGTCCTAGGATGCTCACACAGAATATGTTTATGCCTCTGCATTCTTCCTCCTCCATCTGACCTTCATTCTCTACTGTTTCAAATGTTGCAGAAGCATCTACTTTTTAGTATTGGTATCACCACATGAGAAAACAAAGTGGAGAATGACATTTATTGATCTTGTCCCAGTGAGCGTGAGTGATCTTATTATCAGTGAAGTCTCTGGGAGGGAGGGATATAATTGTGTGCAACAAGGAAGTGATGTATCAAGAAAGTCACTGACACCCTAAAGATCCTAAAACACTTGGACAATTTTTAGAGATCAATGAGCAGCCCGGACACCATGAGGGATGAAAGCACAAGGTGCATGGCACCCAAAGTCACCTTGTACCTACCCAAGCGATGCTCCATAGACTTCCAACAGAGGTAGTGATAATTGAATTCATTTTGCTATTAGTTCTTCTTGGCACTTTCATTTGTTCTAAATACAATTTTTAAAATTTTTCCCAATTTGCTGAACGTTAAACATAAAAGACTATTAAGTGGAATATTTCCTGCTAATCTGGAACTGGTGGGTAAGATTTAAAGTAGAAGCTAAATTTAAAGAGATGCTAAATAACCCATATGCTAAAGGAACCTTCCAGCCACTATGGGTTCCTGAGAGTCCAGGTAGGAGTAACTACGGATAAATACCAAGATACTAGCAAAGGATTTTGTGACTGGGGGGGGGAAGAAGATTTAAGGAAGCAAGTTGGGAAAACACAACAAAGAGGAGGTGACATAATAGCAGGGGACTGAAGAACACAACACTGAAGGGGAGAAGGGAGATGAGAGGGGTGGGGTGTAAGTATTGAACCAAACCAAAATTGATATGGAAACTATTACTTGTTCATCTAATTAACTTTTTCTTTTCATTTGTTCTTCTCTCATACAATACATCTGACTACAGTCTGCCTTCCCTCTACTCCTTCCAGTATCCCTGAACACCAACCTCTCCTCTCCTTCAAATTCACTGTTCCTCCATTTCCCTTCAGAAAAAAAGAGATCTCCCAGAAATATCAACTGAATATAGCATAACAAGTTACAATAAAGCTGGGCACAAACCCTCATATCAGGTCTGGATGAGGCCACCCAGTAGGAGGAAAAGGGTTCCAAGAGCAGGCAAAAGATCAGAGGCACCCCCACTTCCACTGTTAGGTGTCCCACAAAATTCCAAGCTACAAACTTACAACCTGTATGCAGAGGACCTAGTGCAGATCCATGCAGGCTCTGTGATTTGCTGCTTCAGTCTCTGGGAGCCCCTATGAGCCCTATTTAGTAGATTCTGTGGGCCAAGTTCTACTGGTGTCCTCGATCCCTTTTATTCCTATAATCCTTCCTCCCCGTAATGTTTTGCTGTTATCTCTGATTCTGACGCCATTAACTCCCAGAGAAAACCTCTCTGGTGGTGATTGAGCTAAGCACCGATCTATGAGTACAGCAAAATATCCCTTTAAGTGACAAAAATACATAAAAAAGGCAAGGTCCTAGTTGGGCCTATATAGACCATGCTGGCCTCAAACTCACAAATGCTCCTGCCTATACTTATCATGTGCAGATTAAAGGCAGGCTCTACCACACACAAATGGAAAATAATCTTTAAAAAAAGAGTAAAAAATCAATTAGGTGTCAAAAATAACCAGCCTGGTAGGAAGACACATGGCATTGATGTTTCTGTTCTCCCCAAGAAGGGACAGAAAGGGGTTCTTCTCATTTCCAAAGGCAAATAAAAATGTTCACCAATGTTAACTTTGTCTACCAGAAAGAGGATCAGACATGCCAGACTGGTGCCTTGGATGTGACCTGCAATCTCTTGAGCAGAGGAAAGTGAAGCTAAAGAGAGGCAGCATAATGGCTAAGAATTATTGGCATTGTCCCATCATCCTCAGGGTTTTAGAGCTGGACCCTGACCTCTAGAACCTGTCCTGTTGTCTTTGGCCTTCTCTAGGATGACTGGACCTTGGAAAGTTAACCATTCTACTAAGGCAAGTTGATCAGTAGTTGAAGGGGATTCCAAAAGCTTTGTAATTTGTTATGGGCATGAATTGAAGTATGAAGTTATATAAAGGATCCCTTCTTAAGGAAACCTTACTAGGGAGCTCACAGGTGCTGACCTCACTCCATTAGGAAGCCAGCTATACAAGGTAAGGTATCCACAGCTCACAGCCAGGGAACCAGAGACAACCAATAGAAACATACATTAAATCAATATGTATGTTTTCCTTCCCCACACAACTCATCTCTCATGGTACCCATACACATAAAGTTAAGCATAGAGAGGCAAAAGAATTGAGTGAGAAAGTTATGGGAGACGCCTGTCCTTTCCCTAGATCAGGCCCCTCAACCTCAAATCTGGCTGATTGCAGCTAGGAGGGTAAAAGTAAGAAGGGGAGAAAGAGTTAAATCACTCTGGGAATTTCAAATTATAAAGTTTACTTTTTCTTTTTGAAACCTTTTACATTTATATATGTAGGGAGAGAGAGAGAGAGAGAGAGAGAGAGAGAGAGAGAGAGAGAGAGAGAGAGTACATATGCACACATGTCATGCTGTGGTTGTGGAAGTCAGAGAACAACTTGCAGGAATTATTGGTTCTCCCCTTCTACCATGTGGATTCTAGAAACCAAATTCAGGTCTTTGAGCTGGGCAGCAAGCACCATTATCCACTTAGTCATCTTGACAGCCCATAAACTTTAAAGTTTTAAAATTGAGTGTACAAAACCATTTTTTAGTCCTAAAAGAGTTTCGGTGTTATTGTTTTAGTACAAATAGTTTGGTTATTGCGTACCAGAGAAGTAACACAGTTCAGTCAACTATGCAGATAATTTTGATAATGACTTCAGTTGGGATGGGAACACAGACCATTTGACTTTACACCTTGTGCTGTTCTTCTCTGTGGATCAGCTTCCTCACTCCACAGCACGTCATTTGCTCTGTCTTTTATAAGGAAGAAGATGGCGAGAGTAAAACCAAAATTAGTAAAAATTTCCCATGCTTCTTCTTTTTGCAAATCAGAAACTCTTCTAGGAGTGCCTTGAGTAGCCCAGTTGTTCAACTATATTATGATAGTGACTAGGTAAGATTGAAACCAAATGGGGGCTGTCGTGGAGATGCAGCACTAGTATGCCTATCAACTTAATAAATGAAGTTATCGCCATCAGTCAGGTCCAGAGGCCGGTGAGGCCCTGCAGTTTGCTGAGTCAGACCTTGCACATTTAATAAAAGGGATTGAAAAATAGTGCTTGATGTTGCTCTAGTTCAGGTCAGTAAATTGTGAGGACACCCCATACATTAAATGGAATCACTCGTTTCCATAATGGGATAGGATCGTCTTCATTGATTCTACCCTGCTCTAAGGACAGAAGCTTGCCTGGGTCATTACAAAAGGATTATGGGGGCTCAGAGGAGTTGACAGTGGGCAAAGCACTAACCCCTGTGCCAAAACCTCAGATCAATAGAGAATGCTAAGATTTCACCGTGTGTGTGTGTGTGTGTGTGTGTGTGTGTGTGTGTGTGTGTGTGTGTATTCTTAAAGTACATGGCTCCTGAATTTAAATTTCTACATAGTTATCTCTGCCTAACGACTGAGTTTCTGCCTCCTCACATGCTCTAGAGCCATCCTACCATGGCTGTATCATGGATGTCACTGACTGAATTGAAAATCTTGTTTTCCCCCAACATCTCTGAAAGTCATTTCCTTCTCCCAGTCATATTCTCAGTCATTTAAAAGGGAACCGCTGTGCTGACATCCAATCCTGCATTGCTACTTGTGCATGTCAGCTGTTTGCTTGGTGCTTTTGTTTCTCTGATACATGATAACTTCACCCAACACATTCAAGAAATCTGTTAGATAAACAAGTTCTACAGGTGTGACCATTTTCAAATCGCATAAAACTTACCAAACAGAAAATGAAATAGATGGATTCTTACGAGGCAAATTTATATGAGACCGATGCTTAACCAGACCTGATAGATGTTCTAGGAAGGAAAGCCAGTCTAATCATCAAGACAGATGAAGATTTTCAAGGCAGAAAGGTACTAATATTCCCCTCCCCCAACTACAAAGGACAGGAGAGCAGAGCCTGACAATGATGTGTGAGGTCAATGGCCTGGAGATTTGAGAGGACATCCAGGTGTCTGGGTCAGGTGGAACTGGATCACACTGGACAGATTCAGAGAACCACAAGGATTAGCTGCTAGGCTGTGTGATTCTTGGCTGGACCAGAAAGAGATATAGAAACAGTGACTTTAAAAGCATATTTGTAGGGTTAACTAGTTTATAATTAGCAGCATTGTGCATGGACAAACTTTGCACAGAGTGCTAAAATCCTGAGTAGCCAGGATTATTACAGGAAAATGTACTTTTTAAAATTACAGTATAATTTTTGTATTTGTGTACATGTATTGTGTGTGTGTGTTTATATCTGTATAAGTGAGTGTAAATGTGTGTACGTGCAAGGGAGACTAAAGAAAAATTTCTGGTGTTGTTTGTAGTTTCTCAGGCACTGTCCACGTGGTTGTTTGTTTGTTTAAAGCAGAGTGTCTTACTAGTGTGGAACTCATCAGTTAGGGATGTCCAGGGTTATATCTCACTCCACCTTCCCAGTGCAACGAATGCACAAGTGTGCCACCACACCCAGCTCCCTTATATGGGTACTGGGGATTGAACTCACATTCTCTTGCATGCAAGCCAAAGCTTCACCTTAAATGATATCATTTTACTTTCAATTTTGTTTTTCTTGTAATTAAACACTGAATCATCCAAATTTAATACAGTTTATTTCTTCAGAATTAAGTGGAAAAGATAACATTATTGTTCATGTTGGGCAAAGAAGGCTGACATAATATTCTACCTCCAAGATTCAGTGGCTATGTTAAACTAAGACTTCTAGGCATTGGATTCACCATCTATAACCCAGTGCTTGCGTGAGTCATGTTGACAGGTTTTCCAAACACAATGCCATGGCTTAGGAGAATGAACTGTACCATGAACATCCCACATCTGAGTATTTATTATGGTGGCTTTCTGGCACGTAATATTTACTCAAGTTCATTCTTGCTAAGATTTGAATAGATAATCGGTGCTAACGGTAAACAGAGTAATCATTCAGCACAAGAGTTTGGCGTATACTCTATCTACCTTGGTTTGAATCTCCACTGTCCGCTGTGCCCTTGTAGTCATAACCATAGCCATGAAACTAGCAGTCTTTAAATTACAACATTGGTTACTTTATATGTTAATAATTGCTATTTACAACATACAAAGATCAATTTAAAATGATTTTAGATATAATTGACAATATTATTTTGAAGACTTCCAGTAGTTTTTTCTGTAAAACTATCTCCTTAGGTAAGAAAAAATTGGCTCTGTTATATAATCTTTATACTACACAATGTATATAAGGATAAAACTATTTAGAATCTAGAGCTTTATGGAAATACAAGCTATTAAGTCATAATATCATCCAGATCTCCTGCATCTCTTCATATTTGAATGGTTCAATGCCTTAATGGCCCCATGAAAGTCTCAGGCCTAACAGTTTCTTGAATCCCATGGAAATGTTTACTCAGGCATTCAGTAACATCCATTCTTTCTGTTTCAAACCAGTGAGAAATGTGTGTGATGGATATGCTCACAAGTAAGTACAAATGGATATAAACTAATCTTACCCATTCTTTAAGTGTAACTTGGAAATCACAGTGGTAGCCTCCCACACACATGCACAAATATTAGATTAATTTTTCTATCAATAGAATCTACCTGCTACTACATGCAAGGCAGTAGAGACTGAAAGATGGGAGTTCCTGTAAGCTCCTAATTCTGGGAATGGCTCGGTGTCTAACTGCATCAGTAGACAATGCTGTCTAGTGAATCTTGCCAAGAATGAAGTTCTCATCCCGACTAATCGTTTCCTCAACACCTGTTTAGACAGAAATCATGCTTCTCATGTTTCTAGACTACTTATTTACAAAATTGTGGTCTTGATTAAAATCTCCATTTTGTTTTTGTTCTTCACAGTGCTTTGAAAAACAATTCATATAAAAATAAAGTCATAATAAAAGAAATAAAACGTCCCAAAAGCTCATCACTATTCATCATTTGGGTGATACCCTCCTACATAGTTCTTTACTTATATGTATGTGTGATGCACAGTTAGTCTTACATTTATAGGGCTATGTCCTATTTTTGCATTGAAGATCCCACTTTTTAAATATAATTTTTAACTTTCCTCTCCTTTTTCCCTGGGTCTCATCTTCTTTCAGGTTTTACCATGAGCACATAACTATAAACATAACAATGAAATAAACTTCCATGGAGGAGGTACATACATTATCAAATTTGATGTTATTGAAATTGACCTGTTCTCATTTAAAAATGCATTCTGGTACAACCAAGCTATTGAGGATGGATCTACTTTAATCTCCTTAATGACTTCATGCACGCTATTGTATGGATAGACTAAAACTACATTTTCCTATTTGTGAGCATTTATTTGTTTTTAGTTTTTAGCAACTGCAAGCACTGTATGATAAAATGCTTGTATGTTCTAATGATTTTATTTCTGCAGGATAAATTCCCAGAAGCAGAATCATTGGATCAAAGAATAAGTATATTTTTACTTTTAACATATATTGTCAAAACTTTCCAAAAATGCTACAAATTACATTTCCCTGTGCAATATTGAAGAGCACTCTATACCTTGCAATCTAGCCAACTCATTTACATTCCCACCAGTGTAAAGTTGTTATTTTAATTTGCATAACCATGATTGCTAATGAACTTGCGAATCTTCTCTAATGTTGATGGATGCTTAGATTTGTTCTCCATATTTATTGTTTTTCCAGGTGTTCTCTAGGGAAAACCTAAGATCTCCAGGTTTCCCAAAGGTCTCTGGTCAGGTGGCCAGATTAAAGTCCTCCATCCAGTCCTACTGACACAATGTACTTAGTGGGCTCTTTGTTCAACTAAGCTTGCTGGTTTTTAATTGGCAACTAGATTACACACTTCTGAAGAACTCTCATTCCCTAAAATTTTATGAGGCTAAATGATCCTGTTTGTTGTTTTTGTTACTAGTTTTAGAATTATCTTGGTCAAATTTTATATTAATTTTAGGCAGAATCTCTGTCTTACATCCCCTGCATACCAAAGAATTATACAAATGTGACACATTTTACACTTGAGTGTAAGAATCACTTGCAGAATTTGTTTAGGATGTGGTCATTCAGTTCCAATACAGATTCAAAAGGAAGGGGAAGAGATTTAAGAGTCTATATTTTTAACAGACACTTTGAAAATGTATTACATAGTTGATCCATGGCCATTTTTGGAATACTCTAGTCCGTGGCACTTACTGTGTCCTGAACAAATCTTTGATGATCAACCATCAAACTCTCCTGAAACCTATGTAGTTTTAAGGAAGCTGAGTCGTGGCACTAGAACATTTGTTTTATAATCCCACATTCAGATATAATTCAGCATTTGGGGTACAAGTAATATATTTGAAGATGGGAGAAAATACTTTATTTTCCAAGGGTAGGTGGGAAATCAGATAGAGTCTCCTCAGAATCCTGTTCTCCTCTTGTCTACTAGGAACTGCCCCTTAGCAAATGCTGTACTCTGACCACTAACTTCACAAACATAAGAATAAAATCCCCCATAGAAAATTTAACTTTGGGGCCCAGAAAGCAAAATTTGTCACAACAAAACCAGCCAGAGAAAATACCAAGAAAGAGAATCTTATAGAGCTCTCTTTCTAGACAGAAGTATATTTAAATAAACTTTCTCTCCGTTAAGATGGAGCCTGTTCAATCTTAAATTCTTTCCTCTAATCCTATCTGCATCCCAATCACCCTGATTTACTCTGTCACTGGGTGATGGTACAAAGGGAAAGATTGCAGATCTAATTAGCATAATATGGATAAGCAAATGAGGCCTAATCAATTATGGTTCACACTTGCTTTCATCACCCGTGCCAACAGTCGGCAAATTCACTGACAGTTCAAATGCGACATTTTTAGAAGCCATCAGTAAATCAATAACAAGTGACAGTAATTTAGATGCACACTTCGTTCTGCCTCCATTTCTGTCCAGGAGATGCAGACTCACAACCCCGCGACACCTGAGCTCAGCAGTCAACGCATTTAGCGTTTAAATCTTACACGCGGGCCAAGTCTGTGCATCTCAAGTCTTGGCACTGGAGCTTTCTCTGATAGCTTGTGGGGTGGTTACAGGAAGTACAATGATAGAGAGCTTTCCTCTATTGATATTAGACTTTTGGAGCAAGCATGTGTATGTCTCCATAAGGAGGTAATCACATCTAGTAGGATGTGCCACACGGCAACCAGCCTGGGGGCTTATCTCTAGCTCTACCAATCATTATTCAGATCATCTTCAGAAAACCACTTCATCTGTCTGTGTTGCAGCTACTCCATCTGTCTGTTGAATGGTGGAGGGAGAAGGAAAACTAATGCATACCCCTGTTTAACTTACAAACCTGAATGGAGGAGAAAAATAAGACATGGTGGTAAGCATATTTTCATTAGCGCAAGGTCACTGACAGAGCTTGGCAAGAACTGAACAATTTGACTTCAGAGAAATGAGAAATAATATTCTGTCTCCTCTGATGTTTATAATTATTTTTGCTTTATTCCTATGGTATTCGTGTTAAAAAATCTTAATATGACTCAGAAAGATGTCTCAACAGTAAAGGAGCTTGCCGCCAAGGCTGCTCACCTGAGTTCAATCCCTGGGAACCACACAAAAGAAGGAAAGAAACAACCCCCACAATTTGTCTCTGACTACCATACACAAGTTATGGTAATGCACATAAGCTTAAATAATATGTAATTGAAATATAATAAAGTGGTAGAAACAAAATTTTACAGTTCAAATTCATTATCATAAAAGAAGTTTGGACAGAGTCAGAGTGGGAAAGAACCTTAGTCAGCATGATCATTATCAACTCTTGTTTCTCACTAATAGTTATCAAAGGGTCCTTATTCACCCTTCCATTCTAAGAAGAACCCTGAACACGTGAAAATCAATTAGACAATGGTAATGATGGAGGCTCCAGTCCTTCACTTACCAATCCCCCTCCGTGCCCACACTTCCTGCCTGCTTCTTAGAAGTATCCATTTTCTGTTTCCAAACCCAGTGAAGTGTTGTTCCATTCCCACCTTTCAATATTGGGTACCCAGTCATTTTCTCTGAAGTTTATCTTGCTAGAATCATAGCACCCCTTAGCCATTCTGTTGGTGCCATTAGAATCCTTACTTAATAAATATATATAGTGTCTCTTAAAGATCGATGTTCACCCCATTTTAAGTGTGTATAAATTAGTCAATACTTAATTTTAGAATGTGAGAAATAGTTTATTTGAATGCATCTCAAAAAATTTAATGAGTACTATATCCATTGACTATTATTATTTGTTGCTGTTGTTGCTACCCCTCCCAAGATATAGCCAAGATTGGCCTTGAATTTGCCCTCCTGCCCCTGCATCCCAAGTGCTAAGCTTACGGCATGTGCTACCATGGCCAGCTTCCATTGCCTGTTATAAAATTGCTGAGCACAAAACAACTGCAAAAATCTCAACAATTAAAATGATGAGTTTCTTTTATTGCTCACATGGATGCTTTTGTAACCCAACTGACCTCCACTGGCTTACTCATATTCTGTGGTTGGTAGTGTCTCTGCAAATCTTGTTTAGCAACTCTGTTCCACACATGGCTCATCCTCAGGTTCACTCTCATCATGACACTCTCATGGCAATGTCTGAAGCTCAAGAACAAGAGGTTAGTTCCAACAGCACTTTCCAAGTCTCTGCCCTTATCACATAGCTTTTAACCACAGCAACACAGGGTGGGAAAGCTAAGGGTAGAGAGTAATTCTCTTCCCATACATAACAAGAGGGCACTGCCAAGGTATGTGACATAGGAATGTATATTTGATGAGATGGATAATTGTGGCCATTAGCATGAGTACTTCATATGGAAAAATCTTCCATGAGAAATAAAAGTTTAACTGGGAGATAAAAGTTTCACTGGAAAGATACATTTTTTCCCTGCAGGATCTTAAGAAATCTAGTAGTGAATTCAGTGTTTTATATAAGAAGGAAATCAAGTCTAGCTATAGAATAAAGAAGATTACAAGGAGGCCACCATTTGAGCTGAATCACAATGAACAAATAGAATGTGAAGGCAAGGAATGGTGGGAAAATGGTCTCTTTTTGAGAGATGGCACACAGAAGGAAAATCACAACCACGTCCAAAAAGCAGTCATAAGTCCTTAAGGCTACAGATAAGTAAAATGCTACCAGAAGTGGTAACAAAGGAGCAAAAGGAGTTTACTCCCAGGGGTTTTGATCACTATTTAGTAGAGATCTCATTTTTCCATTACACACCAAGCAAATAAACAAAATGCATATACATGTACAAAGAAAACGAATCTAGCTAGCCAGTTGGCTCCCTACCTATCTACCTACCTATTATCTATCTATCCATCTATCTATCTATCTATCAATCTATCTATCTATCATGTACCTGTCTATGAATTAGTGACCAAGAAACAAGCAACTATTGTGCTTTATAAATAGAGTCTATTATTAGAACACTTTCCTCTACTTTCTAAAGCAAGGTTTCAACTGAGAACATCTGCCCAAAACGTTTTCCCAGTGTACAATTTGACTTTAAGCTTACTAGAGATATCAGACTTCACAGATTCTTTGACATACTTGAACATTATTGAACAAATGTCAGTTGTGTGTGAGCCTTGAATGATGTCCATCTGTGTTGAAAACGTACTGACTCCTTTGTATTTCAGTATTATTCCTCTCTGTGTTTCTATGCAAGAACTACAGTTAGATATAACTGCAAACACAGGGCACTTTATTTCCTAGAATATTTCTGTTAGTTCTCTCACCCACATTTTGAAAATTCAACTCCATGTAGACATGCAGACTCACATCTAAAAAAAATTGAATGTTAATTACAATTCTTCTGTGACTATAATTAGTCTCTGATATAATTTGAGCTAATAATGTCATTTGTATAATGTAGCTTTTTAAATGAATAGGTTTTATTCAATCAATATATTTTATTTCTTATATTTAAGTATTATTCAAATTCAAGTTTTTATTTCTACTAAGGAAAAGCTATTCATAACTATTAATAATCAGAACTAAAGATGGCTTTAAAATAAATTAAGAGTTTTCATTTCTTAAGTACTATAACTACTTCTACTAAGACATTATGTTTTATAAGTATGTGTGACAATACGTAAATGAAAAGAAATAAAAAATAAAAATGAATGCCACTTATTAACTCTCTGCTGCTTTTGTGTGCAGAGTTAAGTGTATATACACTTAATTATTACATTGATTAGTCTTCCATCTGCATTTAGGAGAGTGGTACAGTTGTCACTCCTATTTTATAGAGGATATCACTGAAGCTAGAAAAAAAGTTTTTACAAAATCACACAACTGGTAGATGGTAAAGAGTAACTGTGTTTAACTCAAAATCTTGCTTAGGTTTCTCAGTATCTGTAATATTCCAGTGCTATTACAGACTCTGGGAGTTTTATAGGAATACACAAATGAAAATACTATCCTTACATAACTTATCATTTTAGTATATCCACATTTAGTATATGAGTGGGTTAAAGTTCTCATAAGTGAGACAAGTGTTCAGTACCTCACAGCTTAGTGGATTAGTTTTTCTCTCACATACTACCCTAGTAGCCTAATATTCATGGTCATGTTATAAGTTCTTTATAAACTAGAAGAACATTTGATATTTCTCTTTCATATCAATTTCCTTATAGCACGCAGTGTCGAAAGACTTTGATATTCAATGTATGTTTTAGCCAGTTTCTGTTCTATGTCCTGAGCATCTGAACATTATGAAACCTTGGAGAAATCAACAGTTTGGGGTTGCTTTATTGTTTGAAGGTGCTTCTGCTTCCTTACACAGGTATTATAGAAGGTGATTAATCCAGGACCCCAGGATGTCTACATAGCCTGCAATTCCAGATGCTGTGCTGCATTCATTCACAGATGTTCAATGCCATTAGCTAGAGAGAAAGTAAAAAAGTCAGTGGGCAGTGAGCACCATGTTGGATGACATCACGTGCACTGTGTTGAAACATAGAGAAGAGTGAGATGGGAGAGATGGATCTTATCTGCCTCATTACGTGGCATCTTCTTCTGCCTTTTGAATGAAATACCTGGAATATGTCCCTGTCTTCTATCATTTCATTTCCAAAACGTTGGAAAATAGAACCAGAAACAAAAGATTTTCTCTAAATAAAAATAAAATTACTTCTCATTAGAATATTGAATTAACAAATAGAAGATCCCAAGTAAATCTCATACCAACTGATAGGCCAAATTAGAAAAATTTTTATAAGAAAGATACAAATTGCCCCCAAAGGTCAATGTAGAAAAATATTTTCCTACACTCAACTTACATTCCTTTAATCTAGTACTAATCAAACAGGTTGTAAATGTTGAAACAACAGCAGTGACTTAAAGAATAGCTGCTTTGATTCCAATACAATCTGGTCCACAGTTGCACTCATTCAGTCCCCAGGAAAACCTCCCCACAAGCCATCAGTCATTGAAGTTTAATTCTAGGCACAGAAAATGAGCTGCAGACTCTCCTTCAGACCCATGGTGGAGATTTAGATTGAGCAGCCCTGTGCCTACAAAAAGCACTAAGAGAAGATCCTGTCATAGGGGCCTCTAGCCATCTGTCACAGATGACCAATCAGGTAGCACTGACTTCAGGTGGGTCTACAGATGAGCACTACTAATCTTTTAGGAAATTCATCAAGTCACACAATTTTTCACATTCACAAACTATAAAATCAGGGATCACTGTCCCTTTCTTCCTGAAGGACTAATCTGACTACAATCTCAAAATGAGAAAAGAAAATTATAAAGTCATGAGCATTATGTGCCCAAACTGTTTATGTGGTGTGTATGTGTGTATAATATAGTATGTGCAGGTATGTGTATGTGCTTATGCATTTACATGAAGATCAAGAGTGCTGCATAGACATGATTTTATAAGAATCTACTACTGAATCCAATATTCACCAACTGGCTAGACTGACTGTCCAAGGAGATCCAGGATTTCTCCTGTTTCAGCCTTTCCAACACTAGGATTACATATGCATGTAAACCATGCCCAGATTTGTTTAATTAATTTCTATGCCAAGATCATTAATGTGGATAGTAGTAATGTGACCTTTGATTGTAAGGAAGGCACTTTACTGAATGAGCCATTTCTCCAGACACTATTTGTAAATTTAGATTTAAAAAGTTTTAAATATATTAACAAGCTAATTAATTGATGCATAAAAAGATTCATTGCAAAAATTTAACATTATTTCAGTATTATAAAAATCTGTTGATGGGATTGACTTAGAAGATAAAAATCAAACATAATAGCACTTGGCTATAATTTGAGCATTGAGGACACAGATCTAAGCACATTCAACCCCAGTCTGTTCTACAGAGTGAGTTATAGGCCAGCCAAAGCTATGCACCAAGATCCTGTTACACACACACACACACACACACACACACACACACACTAAATGTCACCTCAGTAGAAACTACCTGATAAAATTCAGTTGATATTCATGATGTTAAAAAATAAAATATTAGAAAATTTGCAATAGATATGACATCCAAATTTGGTAAAAGGGTATTTACCAAAACCCAAGACTACAGTAAACTCTAGAGTTCATGGAGGTATTAAAAGCATTCTCTTTCATACTAAGAATAAGATTTAAAAGCCTACTGTCATCACCTGTAAGCAACAGAATACTGGAACATAGGCTGCTAAATTTGACTACAAAAACATAGTAGGTACAAGATTATGATAAAGGAATTACAATTCATTTTTTTCAGATATTACAATTGTCAAAAAATCTTAAAAGCTATTAAGGTTAATTGGAAGCATTAGTAAGGAAACTTTTTAATGTTTCCAGTAAAAAAGATCAATACAGGGCTCAATGCACAATTATAAGGAGCAAGAAAATATAAAACATTATATGCACTACTAATAATGACAAAACATTCAAGGAATAAATACCAAAATGTGCAGCAATAAGTCCTTTACATTCAAAACTAGAAGATATGATTTAAAAAACATTTTTTAAAAGTTAAATAAATTGACAAGCACATTCATTCAAGAGTGAAAATTCTTCCCAAATTGTTCTTTACAATTTAATTTCCAGAAAACTAAAATCACAATCTTTATTTCTAAACTACCTCTACTTCTGATATTGAAATAAAATTGAAGAATAACTAATATGTAGCTAAAGAAAATAAAATCATGCATATATGGCTGCATCATGATTTATTGCAGTTTGTGAGTCAGAGATCTGTGAATTGACAAATACAAGCAAAAATCCCATGCACCTCACCTAGTATTTCAGTATACTACCAATCTGACTCTACACAAAACTGACATAGAGAGAAAAAAGTAGATACTCATTTCCTAGCATGAGCCAATGCTAGTTACCGCCATAATTATGACCTAAGAGTAAAAGGCAAAAACCCAAACTCATATAAGACAATACAGACCTATGTGAATTGAAGGTAGGAAAGACTTTTAACTCAAAATATAATACCCACAGGAAAAAGGTTGATACATTGAACTATATTAAAATTAGAATTCACACACACACACACACACACACACACACACACAAAATCTCCCAGGAAACCAGGATTTGCTTTCAACAAAAGATAGCGGACTGACAGTAATGAAAGTTGAGCCATAACCTAAGAAAATACTTATATAACATCAGTTTAATAGAAAATTCTTAGTCAAGAAAACATAAGCCACAGATCAAGAGTCAAAGGTAAAAGACGTTAGGGGAATTAGCAAGAAGTCTTGGCATGCATTTTCCAGAAAAGTAAACAGCAACAGCCAACAGTACTCACCACTGGCCAGAGATGTACTAAAACCTCAGAGAGACACAACGATTCAAGCAATGAATTGGCAGAACCTGAAATACTAGACAGTACTAAAAGGAGGCAAAGCTATACATCATATTCTGCTGAATATAAGGTAAGCAGGCACAGTCACTTTGTAAAATAATTTGTAATACATACCTAAGAAAGTTGAAGAGATGTAGACCCCACAACCCAGCAAGTCTACCTGAGATGATAATTACGAGAATATTCATAAACACACTGTTTATAATAACAAAAAATTGAAAATAGGACAATTGAAAATAGTAAAATAATTACTTGCATAAAATAGAGAGCCACAGACAGCAAAACTGTGAATACTGCTATATACAATAATCTTTTTTAATTCACCTTTATTTTGTTCCAGATACCCAGCAATATTTATATATATATATTTATTTGAGTGATACAGATAATAGTCTGTTTAAAGAAACAAATGTGTGTGAAACACTAAGAAAAACAGTGAACACAGAATCCAGATCCTAGATGTTTCAATAGGAGAAGCAGGCATGGTAAGGTATACTGAGAGGTACTTGTATTGTTTTACTTCTGGAAGTCTGATTGTTCATGAGTTCATCTCAGTATTTCTTTAAATAACATATATATGTTATTTAAATATATACATATATATTCTCTTCTCTGTATATGATGCATTTCACAATAAGAAATTTAATATGGCAATACTGAGAGGTACTTGTATTGTTTTACTTCTGGAAGTCTGATTGTTCATGAGTTCATCTCAGTATTTCTTTAAATAACATATATATATGTGTGATTTAAATATGTATACATATATATATATTCTCTTCTCTGTAGATGATGCATTTCACAATAAGAAATTTAATATCATGGCAATCCATGTTTAAAATCTTTTAGGAATCACAAAACAAAAGCCCTGTGGATTGTATATCAAAGCATAGTAACTTGGAGTATGGAATAAGCTCAAAATTGTTGTGCAGATAATTCAGGAAATACAATGTATACCAAAATAATCTGTAAGGCAGTTGATAGAGCCAGGAACTGAAGTAAGCTGCAATTTTAGAATGGCCTAAATCTTCAAAATGGAGAAGGAGCAGGTGGAGGAGTAGGAGGGAAGAGGAGGAGACAAAAACAACAATAAGCCTTAATGCCATACTGACTACAGAGCATAAACACACATACACGGACTTTGTAACAGAGTAGACTAAATACCGACATAGCCTTTAGACTTTGCACTTAAGCAAACAAGTCCATTCATCTGTTGGACATCCAAGCTGATACCATTCCCTTGCTACTGAGGAGAGGAGTAATTAAATATGGATGCAAATATCTTTGTGGTATGGTACAGAATTCTTTAGGTACATGCCAAAATGTGGTACTATAAATGGAGGTTTCTCTCCCATCCACCAATTCCTGAATAAACACTCAGAGGCGTAATATTAATTATAATTGTTTGGTCAGTGACTCAGGCATATTATTGACTCGTTCTCACAATTAAATTAACCCACTTTCATTAGTTTATATTCTACTACAAGGCTCAAACCTTGTTACTCCCCATCTTGCTTTTCCACTGGCTGCTGGCATCTCCCTGACTCTGTCTTCTTTCTCTCCATATTTCTGTTTGGATTTCCTGCCTAGCTATATTCTGCCTTGCCACAGGCTAAAACAGTTTTATTCATTAACCAATAAAAGCAACACATATCCGCAGCATACAGAAGGGCATCACACATCATGAAACAATGGGGCCACATGGGTCATAGGGTAGATCTATGTTTAACTTTTTCTTTGAGAAACCACCATGCTGATTTCCATAATGATGTACCGATTTACTCTCTTACCATCGATGAATAAAGTTATGTTTTGCATACAGACACAATAGAATTTTAGACAGTTGTAAGGGAAAAGTGAAATGAAATTTGCAAGAAAATCAATGGGTCTAGAAATTACCATATTAATTTAGGGGGCCCCAATCTGAAAAGATTAATATCCAGTGCTGTCTCTCGCTAGTCAATCCCAACTTCAAGTGTTTATGCGACAGAGGGCACACGTCTGTGAGAGGGGTATCCATTTACATTAGAGGAGAAAAGGAAGCATGGGAAAGGGGTGGGAGGGCAGTATGCCCCAAGCGGCATGAGCATGAGCGTGAGAAGGAAGTGACTAGGGTGGGTGGGGAACAGAGAATGGAAGGGAGACAGGGAAGAGAGTGAAAACAATCAGCAGAAACAAATATTTTTTGGAAATGCCATAATGAAATGTATTAGTTTACATGCTAATTTTAAACATATATCCATTTTAAATAAATATTCCTTTTAAATAAAATATTTGAAGTCTTACTTCAAATGCGACAGACTAAGCTTAGTACATTTCACTAAAGAGTCGTGGTGATTCCAAAGCTTTGCTTACACTCATGTTCTGAGAGCTAAGGCCTAGATTTCTGAAGACCGCAAAGTTTAGAAGAAATGCATCAACACTTATGGAAGAATAATGGAAAGTTTAAAACATGAGACCCAATGTCCGTAAGTTAGTCTGGGAAAGAGAACTGCAATCAAGTACTGAGGGACTTGAGATGAAATCTCGAAAAGATCCTCTTAGGCTACGCATCAGAGAAATGACAGACAGGAAGAATGTCAAGCAGCGGGGGCTTTCCCAACGAAGGAAAAGAAACAGCCCAGAGGAGACAGATCATTCCAGGGGTCCTCTGTCAGGGCTGGGCGGATGAAATGATCTGTTCTGTACTGTATCTCCCATCTTTAATGTCTCGTTGCTGTCAGCCTGCACCAACTATCTATCTTGTACCAGGACAGTTCATCAAAGAAGTGTCATCCCTGGGGTGGGCAAATTGACCTCAGGACAAAATGAAAATCCCAAACTTACTCAAACAGTCAAACAGGAGTGCCTTGCCCAAGGGGGCTGCTAAATGCACGTTGACCAGTTCCTAAGTATTTTCCCTAGGAAGTAGGGGAGGGAGGGTAAAGGCAGAAGGGCAGAGTAGGGACAAGATTACTTTGCTCTAAATAATGACAAATGACATCTTGGAATTTTGATACAACCTCAACAAAAATAATAATCATGGGCCTCCACAGCTAAAATATATGATAAATCAGAGCCCACCTAATGAAAAAGCCAAGGCAGCTACAATCTCTAATTCTGTTCTTTTGTTGCTGATGTTTAGCACAGTTTTTGTTTTCCTTTGTATTGTTTGCAAACATTGATATAAATAGATTTTACCCTGCTATGATTTTTTAATTTTTAAAATTTTTCATATATGTGTACTGTATTTGCATTATTTTCTCCCTGTCCTTCCCCTCCCTTCGCTTCTTCTCACATCCCTCATACCCTCTCAAATTTGTTGCTTCTTTTTTCTTTACTTAATATATATATGTATATATATAAAAACAATTAAGCATATAATTGCTGCCTGCCGGATCTATTTAGTGTTGCTCACTTGTATATGATCAGTCACTATGTGATAGCCCATTAGAGGCCTCATTCCTGAGGAAGACTTATTCTCCTTCTACCAGTAGTCAAGAGTTACCAGTAGGTTTTCACCTGGCCATCTGCTATAAGACTGTTTCTTCTGTCTATGCAGGAAAGCAGCACTCGTGAACTATAAAAAAATGTTCCTAAACAAGACCCAAATAATGGCAATATCAGTTGACATGAAAACAGGAATGTGAGAAACCTCAAAGGCCCCTCCTCTAGGTCTGATATGTATGTATATATGTATGCATGTATGTATGTGTGCATGCATGTATATTTATTTCAAACATAGAGGTGTGACAGTTGAACATATTCTGAAGAGCCAGTGGTGACAATTCTTCATTAACTACATAGAGCAAAAAGTTCTTGATAGAGAGTTCTACAGAGTCAACATCATACTCATTCTTGTTTTCTCCATCAAACATGACTACATATTGTCCTAAGAGCTCCTGTTTTCATCCTAACCAAAACAGTATCCCTTACAAGTATTTTGTATATGTCAGTCAATGTCCCAAACATTTGTTCACTGTGTATTAAAAACTTCATGAAACACATTTCTACCTTCATTTTTTAGAGAAGTACATAAGTTTTTAAAGTTTAGTTCATTTCAGCTGGGGATGTATTCAATTTGTAGGATGTACCCAGTGTGGGATATACTCAGTTTGTTGAGTGTACCAGTGTGGAATGTATTAGTCAGTGTGGGATGTACTCCACTGGAGATATACCCAGCTTGTTGGATGTACTCAGCTTGTGGAGTGTACTCAGTGTAGGGTGTACTCAGTGTAGGGTGTACTCAGTGTAGGGTATACTCAGCTGGGAATGCACTCACCTTGTAGAGTGTACCCAGTGCAGGATTTACTCAGCTTATAGACTATACTCAGTGTCCTTGTACTCAATGTGGAATGTACCTGGCTTGCCTAGTAGGCATGAATAACTGGGCTCAATCTTGAGAGCACCACATAAACTGGATGTGATGGCATTTACATTTTATCCTATTACTTGGGAGGTGAAGCAGAAGGATTAGACACTGAAGGTCATTCTTGGCTATAAAACAAGATCCAGCTGAGTTATGAGAATCTGTATAAATAAGAAAATGAGCTCATAAACACAAATAGCAAAATTTGTTTTGAATATTTCAGCTTCTTCCTTCTACTCAGTAATTGTGGCCTTAGTAAATTCTTCCTCAAAAGATGATGCTACACTCTCTTGGTTTATTTAGAGATGATTAGATGAGGTAATAGTTACATGATATTCGCTGGTGCTACAATAAAAGTAAGTAATGAGTGCTAATTTTTATTTCAGCTAATTAGAGAAAACAGAGGTTTCTAAACTTAGCTCCCATCATTATTACTTGGAGAAATTTTGGAAAAGTACAAAGGCTGACTCCACTGCTGGGGTCCTATGGAGCTGGAATCCCTGGGAACAGACCACAAATGTATATTTGTGTTTCCTCTCAGGGGATCATAGAAAGGGCAGAGCCAGGCATTAGTGAATACTACACAGAGGGCCAGTGGGACAGAGAACATAAGCCTCGAGAGTTAAATCTGCTTCCTGGGGATGTTATTGAGTGTGTTTAGAGTGCATACAGTGTAGACAGATTGATTAGAGCACTTGGTCATGAGCTGAGTGTTGTCTCCACCCTTGGAGATCAGTCAGAAAGAGGGAAATGAAGATCCAGAATGTACGTTCTCCATGCTTGATAAAGTTGGATTGGAACTTCACCATGGAAGGAGACTTGCTGTTACAGGCTCCAAAATACTACGTGTCCTGAAAGGTTCTCTCCCCTAACTCTAAGGTTAGGACAAAAGTAATCTCTGCTGGACTCAGTATTCTGACTAGAAAATGAGACAGGTCTCATTAAATAGTTCTCCTGCTCCAGTATACACATTTGGATGTGCTTGTGCATATGTGAATACACACACACACACACACACACACACACACACACATGTACGCACGCACGCACGTTTTCCTTTGTAGACACTGGCCTTAGTGTTGCACCTTTGTCTCCATGGTGGTTTCCATCAGAACTACCTCCTCCCTTTTGCACTGCAACATTAGTCAGCAAAGCTAGGCTTCCGAATGGGCTCATCCCCAAGCTTCCAGTGCACACATTCTCTTTTGAAAGTTTATCCTGTTTAGCACTATGTTGAGTTTATCATATGACCCCCTTCTTGTTCAGAAAATCAGTAAGATTCCCCTATCCATTTATCCATGCTGATGGTAAAATGGGACCATTGTCTTGTGGAGTCCTTTGGAGTTACTGAGTTTTAGAAAGATTTTTCATTTGTCTCCATATATTAGTGAATATTCAAATATCTCATCTGCATAAGCAAAAGAAAAACATCTTCATCTTTTCATAACTAGTACTGATTATAGATTTTCAGGAGCTTTATTGGTAGATTTAATCCAATCCCAATGTGCATTAAAGAGTCATCTACTGTAAGTAAGGGGGAGGTAAAGGGAGGAGAGGGGAGAAGAGGAGAGAGGAGGGAAGAGAATTAATATCTGAAACCAGAAAAATAGCTGACCTATAAGGGTCCAGATGTCTCACTGACCCTCAGACTTGAGGCCCATGAAGATGTCCTCAATACAGTTCCAGGCACCCTTCTCAGTAGCAGCAAATATCACAACTACCAGTAAAAAAGGCCTAAAAAGATGGAAGATCTGGTTCTTAGTGATGAAAAACTCAAAGCTGAGGATATGGCCCTATTCCCAAAGTCACAGTGATTACATGGATTTTAATGCTACAAACGATTGCCTGCCACACTTATTGGAGAATCTCCTGACCGCCATGGGTAGATCCAGGGCCAATGGACATGCATCCCAAATCCTGATTTTGTTTCCAGTTCAGATGAATAACTACCCCATACTTCTTCCACTTGGGAGTCTCTGGCATGCTCTTCAGGAGGTTTCTGACATCATTGGTACTAACTGGAGGGCCATGCCAATCCTTGAGTCAAGCTTTGCCTCAGATACAAGGTCAGGACAAACAGGACAAGAATGTATGTGGTGCAGTCCAGGTAGTCAAGTCTTCTTTCTATTAAAACGTCGACCCTCAAGAACAAGACAAGGAGGGTTTGGAATTAATATTTAATCCCCTCCTTGATTTCAGGCAAAGTATTAAACATAGCACATTCAGTGATGCAGGAAGGAGGGAAGTCCTGTATCCCAGCAGAATCAGGCACATGACAGAAACACCCCTTACTTCTCCTCAGAGTAATAAGGCTAGAGCCCTAGGTGTTGGTCCCCATCTACCACCTTATTTGAGAAAGGGTTCCTGATTTTTCACTTTTCTGTTTGCCAGGCCAAGTGACAGTGAGTTTCTGGGGATCCTCCTGTCTCTGCCTCCCAACAGACACTAAGAACACTGGGATTATTGACAAGTGCCTGCAGGTGCAGCTTTATGTGGGTTATGGGGATTTGCACTCAAGACCTCACACTTGCACAGCTAATACTTTACCCTACTTACTTTGCTTGTTAATTTGACCCAGTGTGGAGTCATCTGAGAAGGAAGTTTCAATTGAGGCATTACCCAAGTGAAAATGGCCTGTGGGCCTGTCTGTGGGGAATTGTCTGTTAATTAACATAAGAGGGCCCAGCCCACTGTGGTGTCACCATTCCCTAGTTCTGAGCTATATAAAAAGGCTAGCTAAGAATGACTCTATGAAATGACCTGGCAAGAAGAGTTCCTCCATGGTTTCTGCTTCCAGCTCCTGCTTGAGTTCCTGTCTTGACTTTCTTCAGCTGTGCACTGTGACCTGGAAGTTCAAGCCACTGGAATCTTTTCCTCTCCTACACTGTTTTTGGGAGGCATGTTTTATCACAACAACAGAAAGGAAACTAGAGCTCTGCTGAGCCATCTCCCTAACCAGCCACTCCTTCCTGATGTACCTCACCTCCTGTGCCTCTCTCACCGGCACCAAGCACATTGCACCTGCACCTGAGCAGCTGAATGCTTCTGGAGGGAAACACCTGAACGAGAACGTGCCCATGCACATCCGCACAGGTGCGTTGCCTTTGAACTAGCATCCTCAATTTGTGTATATACAACATCTGATAATTCTGCTGATACCCACATTCATTCACTTGTCCCCTTTCCAAAACAGACAACTTCATATCTTTTCTCCAGCCACTCTTTCTGTCTCAACCCTAATTGTAGCATATGATTGCATCCTCTCTCTTATGCCACATGCATGCCTATGATACTTTCTCATACCCTAGCCACAAATCCGTCAACCTACTGTCTGTCTATCCCTTACAGGTTCATTTCACTTCCTTCTGCTTTATTTAGGGCAGATATCTCTCTACACCACAAAGTCCATTCCTTCATTTAAATATACCCTAAATCCCCCCCAAAGATTCCCTTTTTCTCTTGCACCATCATCTTAATTATACCTATAGGAATATGTATACAGAAATTGTCACAATAATACCTTAACACCATGAAAAAGTGCCACCTACTTGCAGAAGAATGACAGATAGATAAGACAGACCTCCTACTGAGCCCTTGAGCTGATTCTTTATCATTGTGTATCTTTTTCCTCTTAATAGCAAAATTCCTCACAAGTGTTGTGTATAGTCATACTCACTGCCTCTACTTCTCACACTTCCGTTTTGCCCTCAAATTCTTCCACGTGGCTTTTGTCCCCACCTCTGATCCCTGAGGATCTCCTCCTTAAGGTCTAAAATAACTTTCTTCTTGCTATTTATTCTTCTGCTAATCAGTACACCATGTTCATTTAATTGAAATTCTATCCAGTGTGTGACTTGATTGATCACACCACCCCTCCATTAATACTTTCTCCTCTAAGCCTGGAGGATATGACCTTCACCCAATTTTCCTCTGGCCTCATTGCCTCCATCTCAATCCCTTAGGACCCTTAAGGATCTTTGCAGCATCCTTAATGTTGTGATGCTCTATATATCTGAAGCCTCTGCTATTGGTTCCCATAGATTCTTTCTCTCCAGAGGGTCTCTATGAGTACTTACAGTGTGTGTGTGTGTGTGTGTGTGTGTGTGTGTGTGTGTGTGCTCATGCATGCGTGTGCTCATGCATGCGTGTGCTCATGCATGCATATGCACAGGAGTCCCTAAACCAACTCCAACATGGAGCTATCTGCTGAGGTTATGCCTACTTACCCTCTCCTCTTGTATGACCAGTAGATATTTCAAACAGCACAGCCACATCACTGCTCTCATCCTACCACACTGCTCCCACACGTCTACACATTCTGCAGCAAATGACACTACCAACAACCACTTAATCAAAAAGCCCAGTATTTGTTATCAATTGCTTTTTTTCCTTTAAGTCCCACCTTTTATACTTCAACCTACATGTCAAACATATTTCCAGTGAGGCTGGGAAGATAGGTCAATCAGTGAAGCGATTGTCATAAAAGCATATGGGCATGCTTTCCATTCCCAGAACTCATGGTTTGTTTGTTTATTTGTTCATTTGTTTGTTTGAATAAAGTCTAGTGTGGTGAAACACACCACTGTTCCCAGCAGTAGGAGAGAGAGACAGGGTTCACTGGTAACCAGCCTATCCTATTTGTTAAGTTCCACACCAAGGAAAGATCCCATCTCAAAAACAAATAAAATATATGGTACCTGAGAAATGGCACCCAAGGTTGACCTCATACACATGAATCTGCACACACATGAACAAGCATGAAAACATACCCACACACTCATACAATTATATTCATACAATATATGCAGGATGCAGATACTATTGTGACCACAGACAGTCCTTATAAGAATTCATTCCAGAGTCAATGAATGAAGGAGTGAGGTAATAGAAGGATAGACCAGCCAGGGTGGGGGTGCACGCCTTTAATCCCCATACTCAGAGGCAGAGGCAGGTGGATCTCTGAGTTTGAGGCCAGTCTGGTCTACAGAGTGAGTTGCAGGACAGCCAGGGCTAGACAGAGAAACAGTGTTTTGAAAACAAAGAAACAAAAAAAAAAGACAGAACCCACAGAGAGAATTTGAGTGGGGATGACTGTTTTCATCATTCCTTAGGAACAATGTCAGGTCAGAATACAGAGGGAGTTTATGGGATGTAGGCTGTCACACCTACATGCACTCTGGACCAGAGATCAGTCACACAGATTTCATAATTCACTCTTGGCTTTGGTTAAGGCCAAATTAAGAACTGAGTCCAGGCAGGTTTATCAAGAAAATTCTCAGAAACGTAAGCTCTGTGTAATTCACCCCTTTGTATCTCTGAACAAAGGTAAAGGGCCTCTCTCAAAGAGGAACTTCCTTCCCTGGTTTCCAATTAAGATACCATTATGAGATTTCTACTTTCAGATAAGCTGAAGTTTCAGGACTTGAATGAAGTCTTAAACACATGTAAATTATATGAAGACATACATGTTCTATGAGATGACAAGTTTCAAAAATTTGAAACCCTGCAAAAAAAAGAAGCAGAGTGGTGGGAGACTCCAGAGACAAAAAGCAAACTGAATGTGCCCTTACATTGTTCCAATCTGCTGACAAGGAACCCTAGTGGTCTTTTCCAGGGACACTAAGTAACATTTGGATATCAAGGAGTACAAGTCTAACCCAGTTCTTAAGTATTGTCTGTGTTCTGAGTTATTAAAGCCCTGAGAACAAACACTTGAGGTGAGGATAATGTTGTTTGTAATTTCCAGAAGAGAAAAAAACTACAATGTGATGAAGCTTCCTCGGGTTTACAAAGTTACCATATGAGGGAGCTGGAATTGTGCTGAGGCACCTAGATGCAGAATTACTTTGTTAACCAGAACCCTGAAGCCAGTAAGTGTGTGGTAGAGAGGAACACTTTGGAGAGCACAGAAGGATGTAGAGATGCAGGGCTGGCTGTGTAGAAGTTTCAAGGCTACCGCCACTTGAAGAATTTGGAACTTCCAGCTCACAGGGAAAAGGCCATGTGAAAATGACATCACTGTGAGCTCTATCTGCTATAGACCAAGGGACACTGGGAGCTGGAAGAGGTAAGGAAGACCTATTCCCTGGAGTCTTAGGGGAGTGTGAGCCTCCTGGTACCTATCTGGATTTGATATTTCTAGCCTCTGGGATTTTTCAGGAATAAATTTGGCTTTGTGATAATTGCCAAATGCATGTGAACATTATAGCAATGCTAAGAAACTAATACAAATGTTCTCTTCCAATGCTTGGAACTGAGTGAAGATTGCCGGGATACCTTTACAGTTGTATGTCTATAATAGCTGCATGGTATCATGGGAGTTTCACAGTCAATAGGTTTTCAGGGCTTTGGAAAATGTACATGAGGCATATAAATTCAGGTGCAGAGCTTCAGCACAGCTGACCACTGACTTTGGTAGGAGTCTGGGTGGTTTTATGTGTCATTCCTCATTCTAACATATACATACTTTATTTTTTTCCAAGGAACAGAGTTTCCTACAGTCTATGATCATTATTTAACAACTGACTTCAGCTTATACCACTATGTTTCACAAAAGCTTGGTTTCAGTATATCTAATGCCTAAATTTCTGGTTGTAGTAGTTTGAATAAAAATTGGCCCCTATAGACCCATAGGAAGTGACACTATTGGAGTGGCATTGTTGGAGTGGGTGTGGACTTGTTAGAGGAAGTGCATCACCATCACTGGGGGGTGGGCTTTGAGGTCGCAGAAGCTCAAGCCGGCTAGTGGCTCACAGTCTCTTCCTGATACCTGCAGATTCCAGATTATACTCTCAGCTTCTTCTCCAGCACTGTCTGCCTGAACACTGCCATGCTTCCCGCCATGATGATAATGGACTAAACCTCTGGACTGTAAGACAGTCCCTATTAAATGCTTTCCAGTATAAGAGTTGCTATGGTCATGGTGTCTCTTCACATCAATAGAAACCCTAACTAAGGCAGTAGTCAAGATAGCAATGTAAGAAATGTTCTAGATAATTTGGATATAACTTGTCTCTGAGACAAATAAAATATTGTGCACAACTTATGAAGTCATTTCAGAACATCATATGTGAGACAGCAATGGTGAGGAAATGTCAGATAAGGAAGGAAAGAAGTTAAGTTGCATGATTTCCCCAGATTATTGTCTAGAAAGAGTGCCCAGGCCACCACATGGGAAATGCAACCTAGAGATAATAGTCTCTCTGCACTAAGAAATCAAACTGAAGTGCAGATATGCTAGAGCAACTGGGATTCTCAGGGCTAGGTATTGAAGAAACAGAGAGAGCCACATGGGGGACAAAGCACCTGAAATCCATTGACTTCTCTTCAAGTTTTTAGCTTTGTAGTTGTCAGTAGCTGTGTGTGAGGAAAGTGGCAGGACTATGAATGCAATCACCTGACAAGCTTAAAAGGACTAATTACTTCCCTCACAGAGAGCCAAGAATAATGTCTGTTGCCACCAGACAGAGTAAAAAACTTTGTGTGTGACAGGCCATGAGACAAAGGGCTGTTGAGGGTTAGTTTCTGCTATGGAGCAAAATCACACCAAGCTTTCTTTGATTCCACTTAAAAAATGAAAACAAAACCCCAAACCATTTAACAGCTTTGAAGTAATAGATCATGTACAATTGAAGCACAAAAAATGCTTTCAGGAACACATGTTACATGAATCACACAAAAGACAACATTCCAAATGTTTAGCAGCCAATCCAAAAGTACCTGAAACAACACATAGCTCAATGTGTCCCACAGTAAAAAGAAACCCAATCAACAGAAAGTGACCAAGATCTCACACAGAAGATGCGGGTAGTAGTTAGGTGATTAAAACAATTTTATGACTTTTCATATGTTCAGAAACTAAATGTTGAAAATCTATGTTTAACACATGGAATTTGTTTTTAAAGTCTCAGTCTGGAATTCTAAAGACAACAACTACAATGCCTGAAATTAATTAGTTGGAAGAGATAAACAACAGATTACATACTGCAAAAAAAGAATAAAGAATTTGGAAATGGAACAATATGTAGAAAACTATCCAAAATGAAACCAGATGTTTTGTTGTGCTCAAATGAGATACTATGGAATAAAGATTAGATTTATGTTTCTAACTGAAACAGCAAAAGAAAAACCAAGAGAGAAGTAGAAAAGTAATGATTAGATTAGGTAGATAGATAGATAAATAGAGATAGATGATAAATAAATGATAGATATGTGTGCTGCTTGCACACACACACACACACACACACACACACACTTATGATGCAAAATACTGAACATCAAGCAACAAAAGTAATGTCGAATGCTGAAGAGCCAATCAGCTCGTTCCTGGAATTTCCCTGGATGTCCACCTCAAGAGAGTATCCAGACTGCTATGGAAGAAGAGTGTGTTGGTTAACCTGTATCAACTTAGCTAAACTATACTACCCAGGATAGCCAGCTATTCAATTAAATATTATTCTGAGTATTTCTGCGATGCTGTCTTGGGTTGGGATTAATTTCAATTTATTGGAAGACTCTGAGTAGAGCTCATTTCCCTCCATACTGTGGGTAACCTCTATTCAGTCAGTGGAATGCCGCCCAACTCTTTAGTTTCATTTGCTGTTGGTGTGATAAAATACCCTGCCAGTTCAACTTAGTGGAGAAAGAGCTTAGTTTAGCTCACAATGCCATTGTAGTGAGGAAGGCAAGGAAGCAGGAATGTAAGGTAGCTACTCATAGTACACCAGAGTCAAGAACAGGAAGAAATGAATTAATAAATACGTGCTAGTGCTCTTGCTTTCTCCACCACTATACACTATACAGTTCAATATCTTATGGAATGCTGACACGCACCATGGGCAGGACATCATAGGTATACCAACAGACCAACCTGATCTAGACAACTCCTCAATGAGACTCTTCCCAGATAGTTGTAGATTGTGTCAAGTTGACAATTAAAACAAATAAATTATCATATCAGTCAAGTGGGAAGGCAGCCAACAGACTACCTTTGATACTAAGCTGTGACATTAGCTTCTGTATTTCTATTTGCTGACAAAGTTGGGACTTGTAAGCCTCAGTAATTACACAAGCAAATATATTTAAGAAAAAATATGGTTCCGTTTCTCTGGTGAATCCTAAGTAAAGAAAAGCCTAGCAAACACCCTTGTATCAGAAGACACAGTCAAAATATGGGGGAGAGTAAGGAGGCTCCAGTTCATGAGACAGATTGCCAGAGAGATCTTCATGAGAGAGAATTACAGAGGAAACAACTAATTTCTCAAGTACTGATCAGAGTGCAGCATCTGAGGTAATCACCTGATCCAAAAGGAAGAATAATCAGAAACAATACAACACAACACCTCCAGAGTGTGTGCAGGAGTGGAAACAGGGCACATGATGTCTGACTGACTAGTAACCACATAAATTATGGGGACACTGAGCATTCACTCACAAGGACCTTGCCCCAGCAAGTTCAATAACTATAAAAAATATGAAAACAACCATTACTCAACAAGTCACATTATCAATGCATAACATCCAACAATGTTGCACACATCAGAACAGGAAGATATTGCTTATAATGAAAAGCCAATCAACCAAAGCCAAACTATAACTAACATTGATGTTGAATTTGCAAAAGGGAAATTAAAACAGCTATTATAACTGTATTCTATGTATTTAAAGAGTTAAGTAGAGACATGGGCAGTATAAAAGCATGTAAATAAAACTTTTAGATATGTAAATTGTATTAGAAGAGGAAGAGAAGGAGAGAGAAGAGGAGGAAGCAAAAGAGGAAGAGGAAGCATCAGCATGGGACAACATAAAGGACAGTATCAAGAGCATGTTAAATCAGTTTGCAAAAGACAGAAGGAATAGAAAAAGAACATTGAGGACATAACAGCCAAAATTTTTATAAATTTGATAAATAGCATAAACTAGCATAAACACAGACATTGAAGAATTGGAGGGAAGGGACCAGGGTTATATTTGAGTAAAACATATTAAATGCAAGTATGATATTCTCAAAAATAAAAAGAACTATCAAAAATACGAAGCAAGCTGTTATATGAAACTACACACAAATGTTTCAAAACAATTAATGAAAATAAGACCTTAGAAGAAGTTAGAAAAAGAATGGATTAGCACTTTAGGAGCATGCACCCAGAGCAAAGGTATCAATGACAACAGACTGTTTTTGGTAACAGTGCTAGTGAGGAGACAATGACAGAACAATCTTGAGGAGCTGAGAACAGAGAAATCCACCAACTTAAAACTTAGTCTCCATGAAAATATCTTTAGAAAGTAAAGATGATTCTATTAAGGACAAATGACATAAAAGTTAAGGTAAAATAAAAGGTTTTTTAAAACAAGTAAGAACAGGGAATTCATGACCAGAAAATCTTCATGATGAAAAAAATGTAAAAAGAAAACATAAGAAGGGAAATGATACCAGATGAAAATGTGAATGTACATATAGAAGCAAAGAATATTGGAAATAGTGACATTGTAGATGTTTATTTCCTGTTAGTATAAGTCTCATTAAAAGTTAATTGTCTGAACAAGAATATAAGTAAATAGAATGAAGATGTGTAAAGATGGATAAATATGTGTGTGTGTGTATAAATGTATGTGTGTGTGCATGTGTATGTATGTTTGTGTTAGTAAAACATAAGGGAACAGTTAGACGTATGTCTCTAAATGGAGTCACAAGCAGAGAACCAAGAGAGGGAGAAGAGACAATATTTAATGAGATGCTGTAAATTTAATAGAATGGATAATAAACTACTGAAATGAAACATCAACATACTAAGAAAGCAACGCATATCTAAAGATGGGTTAACTAATTTCTTTAAAAAGATCAAGAACTGTTAATTACAGAAGAAAAGTTCAACAAGTACCATACTGAGTAGACTTTTCTCATAATGAAATAAAATCACCAATAAAGTGAATGTCCAGGCTCCTTGAATTATTAAGCTGTCTCATTTCAAGCATCTTTCCAGGGACAGTGATGAATCTGGCTGCTCATATGCTGTGTAACTCCCTGGAAATGTGAACCATCATGCTCCTGTGGTGTGGTGTCTGCGTCTTCACAGTCCATCCCCTCCAGTTTCACGGAAATAGATTTCAGTAGGAATTTATTTCATCGTGATTGACTGTCTTATTTGACCGGTCTGAAGACTCCATGCCTGTAGCGTGAATCCACAAGGGGCTGGTAAAGGTTCTCAAGAATTTATTTAGGTATAAAATAGGGGTAAACACTCACAGGTTAGATGCCACTGCTGACCCAGCTGCCTGCTCTGCTCTGACCACCCAAGTGAACACGAGAGAAAGAGAGAGACCCTCTCCCTCAGCTTATAAGTTGTCATGTAGGCAGTCAAAGACCACAACCTAGAGCTTGCTACCCCAAAAGTTATTGAATAAATGGATCAAAATACTATAACACTTCACCTCTTCTTCTATATAAGAAGGTTCTAATCTTAACAAAAAATATTTACAAAAGGAACAACTATCAAGTATTGTACAGAAGAAAGAAAAGGTAATAATATAGACAAAAGAAACTACAACCAGAAGAACAACATCAAGCAAGAAACATATACTAAATGACCAGACCTTGGATAATTGGCAAATTACAGAGATTATTCCAATAGCTGTCCTATCTTGGAAAGTCTAAGTCTTGTACGTAATATACCCTAGCTAAGATATGAAAGTATTATAACTGTAACTATCTAATCTTCAACCCCATCAAAGACCTGAGAGGGAAAATATTATTACCTGGGTAAGCAGAAAATGCAAGCAAATGATTTCTGAAAGTTGCAAGAAATGATAGAAACAGCTGGTTACCTGGAGAGTCACCCAATGTTTCTCTGTAGCACTGGGGCATCCAGTTTTATCTGTATGCCTAGAATATCAGACAGACCATTTTGACAAGTAGGAAATTTTGAAATACTGTCCTACCCTGTCTTGGCAAGGTTCAACAGTTGCTTTTACTTGTATTCTGCTTGTCTGGATTGGACACTATGCAGTTCTTTGCTCAATAGGCTAGTTTCCAAAAAGAAAACAAGCTCCACATGGAGTGTCTGCAGTGCCCGTCATTCTCTCGGGAGTAGATTGGTGCTGCCAGGAACAGCTGTGTCTTATAGCAACAGAATTCTAAATTGTTAAAACATTTAAATGTCATATTCTGTAGGTCTTTGAAGTGTTTGAAGATTACCTATGCATGTGGAATACATCTATGTGCATCTATAGAATCTAACTAACACAAATATAAGTATGAAAAACATGGATGACTATTAACCTGTAATTCTTAATAATCTGTAGATTTAAAGACTAAAGCTTCACATTATGAAAATAAACAATCTTCAAACAGCACAATGACAATGATCTCAAAAGTTTAACAATATAAAAAAACTTAATCATAGGTAGAAATGTATAGTGCCATATGACAAAAATATCCTCAATTTTTATCAATATACAAAATGTCTTAAATAGAACTAGAAACATACACATAGTATGACAAAAATAATTTAAGATTTGTATCAAATATACAAAAGTATTGTAAACAGGAATGGGAACATACACAATATGACAAGTATAATTTTGAATTTGTATCAATATACAAAGAATCTTTGAAGGGATACAAAAATATTTTACAAATGCATCAGTATCAGAATCTATAGCAATGTAAATTGTCTAAAACTAATAGTTACTAAAATAGTTTACAACTACATACAGTAATCTACCTTATTAACATATGCAATCTATTCCCCTTTTTCTGTACCACAACACTTGCCTTTCATCAAATTAAAAAAAATCAGGTATGCATATTTCACTCATTCTGTTTTTCATGTTTACAATCTATTTAAAGCTATCCAATTGCGCTTTTAAAATACTTAGCTGTGTCCCTACAAATTCGACTTACTTTAAATGTAAAATAAACCTTTCTATTGGTTGAGAAGCACTAAAAGCTGAACTCCAAAAGAAAAAATTTAAGTAGACAACAAATATCTAAACTTGGAGAACTTGGCGTAGAGAGGAAAATATGGTGCTAGAGATGTTCAACTATATTACTGCTTGTGAAGTACCCACTGTGAAAGGTGTTTTATTAATTATTTTCCCTATGTGTGCCTCTTTTTACTTCATCCACTCTGTGAGATAGGTAGGCATATTTACATTAATTTTATACACAGTAAAGAAGGGACTGGTGAGGTGTGATCCCTCAAGCAAGGTCAACGTAGCAAATGGATGACAGAATCAGGTTTTAAAGTGAAGCATACCTGACCCAGAAAAGTGTCAATTGAATAGCAAGAACATTTCCTTCTGAATTCAGATATGAATGCCTTTGAGTCCTCATTTATGTGGTCTGATTAGCCAGACTCTACTGTAACTGCACAGGCCTTAATTCTTCAATAATACAAATTAACTTAAATCTTACAAAAGAGTTAATGTGTTAAAACAATTAACACAACACCTGACACCCAAAAACAGCTAATAAGTATTGGTTAATAAATATTTTTCTCCCCAATAACATATATAGGCATCTAAGGTGAAGTAATCTTAGAAATTTGATGTCTTTAGCATTTTCCTCCTAAGTAATTGACATCTGTCCTACCTGTCAGTCTAAACCCCAATTTCTCCACACCTCCAAAAATGTTCTTTTCTTCTTTCTCAGGTTAAAGATATTAGAAATCTATTTCATTGGCCTGAGACTCTGGGGTCTTGCTCCACTTACCCAGCAGTTCAAGAGGCCCACTCCTTTCCATGCCCTCTGATACATCTCAATTCCAATGGTAACCATCTCTCTTCATAGCTGTGTGAGTGAGGGTTTTTGAACATGGCCTCCTGTTGTGACTTGAACCAGTTGACTTTCTGTGCTGCCCCCACAGCCTTTTCTAAAGCACACATATAGTTCTCCTGTTTAAAATGTTGCTTTGCTTCAAAACATTATCAGGCTCACCCAAGTTTCTCATTAAAAATATGTATTGACTTTAAAATTATTTTGTACCTTGTATTTTGGTCATATTCTTTTCCCTTCCTCAGCTCCTCCTAAAACTTCCCCTCATTCCTACTCACCTACTTCATGCTTTTTTTCTTCTCTCTCTCCTAAAATCTAAATTTCTCAATGCATACATAAGGTTCTTCTTGAACCGGCCTTGGCCTACCTTTCCAGCCTCATCCTCCACAATCCCCCTCTTTATTCATTGTATTCTATTCTTGTCAAAGTATTCTCAGTTATTTTAGGTATGCATGACCTTGCTTCACTCTTGAGAGCACTTCCTGTTTCAAGTTGGCTTCAGATCTATTATTCCCACTATCAGAATTGCCTATGCTTTTCAACTAGCTAACTCTTCACATTGACACATGTTAGCTTGCAATGAGTGCTTGCTAAACAAATATCTCCTTGCATAAACAAATGAAAAATTACTGCGAGATGTTCAACAAAAGGCTTATGTAGAGGGTGGGTATTTTAAGAACCACTTGGGTCTAAAATAATAGGTTGTGGAGTTCAGTGCGTTTTCTTCAAGGAAAATAGGCCAATGTGAAAGGGGAGGGATTTCTAAGAAGACTCTGACATAAATCACTGTGAGTCTGTACCAGCCAGGTCCCTGGGCTCACACCCAAGTTCTAATAAAAGGAGCCACCAATATTAAAGGGATTAAGTTTTTAAATGCAGAGCTATGGGTCCAGTACCTTAAATAATGAAATAGGACTACTTTAAGAGTTTCATTAGAGAGAGTGTGCTAGACACTCTGAGAGCTGGGCTCAGAGGACTGTGCCAGGTATTAGCAGTCTAATTGGGCCTTGATCCTCACAGTATAAACAATAACTTTGAAATGTTTTCATGAGATCCAGTAGTGGTGCTGGTGATCAGTAGTTCATGGTAGGCAACAACACCACTGATTGCATTCAAAGTCAGAGACATGAATTGCCTCAGTGGGGTACCAGTGATTTCTGCAGGGATGAGAAGGATGAAACAGTGGGGAATGGGCCATCATGGCATCAAGGAACGGCTCACAGAGCACACGTGGAAGTCTAAGCATTGCTGAATGTGTTAGGCAGATCTGAATCCTATGGAAAGGTAGAATTTATTAGATACAGACTTCATTTCCGATCTTTAAGTTGGCATATTATGGGAAAAAATAGTCTTTGGTGGTAATGAGGATTAAGTGTAAATTTTAAAATGGATTTAAAATAAAAATGTAAATAGCAAGGAACATAAAAAGAGATACTAAAGGAAGAATATGCCAGAATAGAGGTTGGGACTGTATCTCACTGTGGGAAAGCATGTGATTAGCATGCACAAATCCTGAGTTGAATCTCCTTCACCACAACATTCCAGAATGAGCTTGCCACAGAACAAAGGAGAAAAAAATCCCTTCAGGAAAATTATTGAGATTTCTTATAAGACAAAGATCTTCCTCTTGTGGAAATGGATAATCGTAGTCAACAAGTTCATCTTGGAAATCATGACCATGATATCTAGGACAGTCTTTTGATGACTGAAAACATATTGTTACCAAAACAGTAAGATAAACACCCTGAATACATGTATGTATTTATATGTACATATGTTTGCATATATATGGTATATATGCATGTATGTCATGGTACTTATGAGTCATGTTTCTATGAGGATATATAATGATAGTTAACATACAGAGAAAACACCATGACACCATGTGTTAGCTCTGTTGTATGATCATTACATGTGTTAGAAATTTGATTCTCAAAGCATCCATTGTTATCTTCATTTGAGGAATACAGTGTGGGTGGTTAAACAACTTCACAGGAGCTACAGATAAAAGGAAGTGGGTATTCATGCCCAGGGTCAGACAATAAGGACTAAGATGACACTGGATGCTGCAGCTTAAGAAGCCAAACCAGAGAGTAGGGTGGACCCACTAGTACCTGTTAGTCCAGGAATCTTGCTTTCCCCTCCCCCTGTCCTTTATCTATTATGGGTCTTGGTCATGAGACCTGCAAAGACTTCAATTATCATCTCTTTAAAATGGAGTTAATCTTGTACTCTTTTGCCCTCCATGCTTTGGAGTAAGGGAATTCTGTTTGGCTATTTGTTAACTGCTCTGAGATTTGCTACTGAAAGCTATAATGCAAAGCTAGCCAGAAAAGAATGAAACATGTGGGTAGTGCACACTTGTAATCCCTGCACTTGGGAGACAGAAGCTAGAAGGTTGGAAGCTGGGTATAGTTAAAGAGAAAGTTCAAGGCCAGCCTAGGCTACCTATGACCGTGTCTCAAAAATAGAAGAGAGAAGAAAGAAAGAGAAAAGAAAAATGTTGACATCTCAGAGAAATCAACTTGGATAGCTTAATGGCTATCAGCATCAAACATAGTATAGTCTATTAGACAGAAAAATATTTTAAATGTTCCTTACCTAAAAGCACATGCTAAAAATTGATAATGCTTAATAGGATGTAAGAAAGAAAAGCTGTATGAATTAGATTTGTCTTTTTTTGCCTTCCTTTTTTTATTATTATTATTTTTTTATTTTCCATTTTAAATTTAGATAAGAAACAAGGTTGCTTCACAAGTCAGTTCGAGGTCCCTCTCCCTTTCCCTCCCCTCCTCCCGTGCCCTCCCCCCATCCCCCCCCCGTTATCCCCTCATTCCCCCAGGGTGAGGCCCTCCATGGGGGTGTCCATAGTCTGTCATTTCATATAGGGCAGGGCCTAGACCCTTCCCCAAGAGTTCAGGGTGAGAGTGCACCTCACATTGTTCTATGGGAGTCCAGAGTCCGTGTGTATACTTGGGATGGGTACTGATCTGCTTGATCAAGCTTTAATATCTTACCTCAATCTGGCATGTATTATCTATCTCACTTCTAGACTGTCTATTCATGAAGACCAGGGTAGGTTTTAGGTTATGTAGGACAGTCCAGTGTGTAGTGGGCACAAGAGACCTTCTTACTTTACTGATATGTGCATATGTAGTCGGGGTTTCTATTCCTGTCTCTCAACAGACAAACTCAAACTGAGTTTGGCAGAGTATGACATGTTCCTACTGAATACCTTTGCTTGCACATCTCCAGTATGCATAGCTTGGACTACCAATTCCTTAAGTTATAATTTGTGTAAATATTCTAAAAAAACCTGGAATAATACAGAGACCAAAGTATAAAGTGAATAACTGATCACTAGAGAATGGTGCAAGCATTCCTCATTAATATTAGCATGGACACATTTGTGCAGAAAGTTTAGAAGTGGCTCAGCCAAACTACAGTGAAGACAAAAGGCAGTGGGAGAGGTAGCAAGATTGACCATAAAAACCTCAGCAAACTCATCCTGCATCATTAATGTTTTATGTCTCCACATAGTACGTGTTCAGCAAATGTTTGTCAACTAAATAAGCTCATGTGCACTTTCTGGCTCACAAAACACTTCACCCAGCATTACCTCATATGTTCCACAATAGCCTTGCAAAGTGAACAGAGCCAGAATTCTTTTCTTATGTGTGATGGCTTGAAGGAAAATGCCCCTCAAAGGAAGTGTCACTATTAGGAGAAGTGGCTCTTTTGAAGAAGGCATGACTTTGTTGGAGGAAGTGTATCACTGTGGGTGCAGGCTTTGAGGTCTCTTTTGCTCAAGCTTCATTCAGTGTGACACTCAGCCTACTTCTTTTGCCTGCATATCAACATGTAGCAGCTATTTTCCCAGCACCATGTCTGTATGCGTGCCACCATTATCCCCTCCATGATAATGGACTAACCCTGTGAAACGTAAGTCGCCACTTCAATTAGATGTTTTCCTTCATAAGAGTTGCTGTGGTCATGATGTCCCTTCACAGCAACAGAAATCCTAAGACATTACATATATTTAACTTATTTTAACTGATACATGTATCATACAATTGTGCATATTTGTGGGGTACTGTGTATATTCTGACCCAGCTATATACTGTATCATGTTCAAATCAGTTGAAACCTACCCATCTCCTGGAACATTGGTCATGCTTTTTATGTTGACTATTCAGGATCAGTTTTTCAGATACTATCTTCATCCACAAGCACCTGCTGGTGACAGCAGCCCAGAGCTCCTCACTCGTTTTTTTACCATAATGTAATACCCATTGACCAACCTTTGCCTGTGCCCCTGCCTTCTTCTCTTCAGCCTATAGTAACCACCATTCTACTTCTAAGCGATTAACTTTATTATATTCCGCATACAAGTGAGATCATATGGTTCCAGTGGGTATTTTTAACCCAATTTTTCAGAACCAAGAAACTGAGCCTTGGAGTACCTGAGTAATTTTTTTACCAAGGTCACAAACCTAGTTAATAGCAACGCTGAGCCTCATGCAGCGACTCTGAACCCTAAACCCTGTGTTCTTTTCATGGCTTTATTCAAGCCTCGTAATTCTAAAATACAGTCCTAAAATAACACAAAAGCCTCAGCCAGCCTCCTTCTTTATTCCCCTGACCTCATTAAAGCTTTAAATGGAACTTGTCCTCACAAACTTAGGGTGCAACATCAAATCTGTCTGAGCTTCTAGGGCGCTTAGCGACAGCTTGCTTTAATCTAATAATTGGCTAGAGTGGAACCAAAGAAAGGACATTAAAAAAAGGCAAATGGTTATTTTTCAAAACCAAGCCATTCCCTGCCTAAAAGGTTCAGAGCTTTTTCCCTTTCCAAGAAAATATTTATTCCTTTAAACGATTTCTTCCCGTTAACAATATTTTTACGGCCTTTGTGATACTTTTACAGCATTTTAGATGCAGCCTAAATACTATATATTTCAAGAATGGAACCATTACATTAAGAACACTGCATATGTTTAAAAGTGTCTTTTATGGGGTTTATTAAAAGAAGCCATAAATTTCTGAGAAAGGTTTAAGCCATATTACATTGATCTTACTTCTAATTTAAACAAAATGTAAACTTTAAATAAAACCTTGATGTGGAATGTAAACTCAGTCATATACCCCAAGCTGACTCATTCGCATGAGCCACCTTTAAAATATTAAATCATCTATGAGGCACTCCATTTCTTTGAGTGTTTTTCAATCACAACAAATAGCTTTCTGGTGATTGCTCGTACCTGTTGAATTTCTTTGTTTCATTCACAATGAAGAATGGATGGAACCAGCTGGCTACAGAACAGGGTTGGAAAAGCATGGACTCTGAAGGCCAAGGGCAACTTGCTTCCCAACTAAGCTCTTGAGATGCCCTCTCCATAAATTAGTGCAGACATCAAAGGTAAGCGAGGTGATTCCTATCGTAGGTGTAGAAGCACTGAGCGCTGGGATGGGCTAGGCTACTTTCCAAAGAGGCATGGCAGGAATATGAACCTAGGCACCCTGGTTGCAAGTGGCAGAGGCTCTGGTTGCATATACCCTGGTGCTATCCTGCCTTCCCTGTAGGATTACAATATGGATTAGATGAGCTCATACCCATAATACATCCATCATAGCTCTCAACAGATAGTACTCAACAAGATGAGCAGGCATTGACATCATCAATGTTATCAGCTTCTGCATGCTGAGGCTGATGGCTCCATCTTTAATCAGGGTCATACTTCAAAAGGGACACAGCAAATTGTCCTATGTGCTCTAAATTATCTTTTGTGATATTATGACCTAATTTTTTAAAAATTATATTTGATCACATTTATTTGGTCTTCATTTTTAGTTCTTGACCCTAGAAATTCCCCATGATGGCGGTAAGAGAATAGTCTTTTGTTTTCATAAGAAGCCCCTTTCAAAGAGACCTGCTGCAATGAGTTGATGAGATGGCCAGTGAAAACCCCCACATAGCAGGAAAAGGCCTGGTTGCCAAAGGAATCAACCACATCACTAGAGTCGTAGGAATTTTCAAACCTATAGGGAGAAACAGTTGAGCGAATCATCCATACCCAGTGATGCCTGGGCAGTAGAGCCCCCCCCCCAAAGCCCTAGCAAGGGGTCTGAGGTTCTGGGTTGATAAGAGCTTCCAGGAGAAAAGCACACCCCAAGCAGAGATAAGACAGCTGCCCTACTCAGGGCCTTTCCAGCTTTGCCTTATGCTCATACTCATTTGGATTTTTGATGATATCATTTATAAGGAACTGGTAGACATAAAAACAGTGTTCCCAGATTTCTGTGTGCCATTGCTGTAAATTATGGAAACAGAGGAGTCTCTTGATTAGCAGCCAAGGTAACAGAAACCTAGTGCCTTGGAAATGTCCCTCTAATCAGATCAGGAAGTGGGGGACCCTTGCAAAATCAAGCCCTCTATGTGTTGGGTCTCTGCTAACTTCAGGCAATTAATGTCAGAACTGAGTTAAGCCCTAGAACATCTTATTGATATCATGGTTCAGCTGAGAACTGATAAGAGGATACCACCAATCATTTGTTGTAAGTATAGTAAGAAAAAGAGAGGACTTTCCTCGACCCGCCTTGCTAAGCCCTGGACTTAGCAGAGATTATAATATCACTTGATTATACAATGTAGAAAAGTGGTTGCAAAAGTGATCATTTTCTGATTCTGTAGATAAGAGTTCCAGTCTGTCTCAATGTTGTGGTACACCTCACTGAAGCTCAACTTAGAATCTCATCTCTTGCCCAAGCACCTGGACCTTCATCTCAGAGCAAGAGCTCCTTGTTTTTCTACTAAGGTGTATATGTATTAATGTTTCTACCTAGAGTGTTTTGCACTCCTCCACAGTACAAACTCCTACTCATCCTTCAGTACATCCTTCATCTCAACTTCTTCAAAAACTCTGTTAGCATTTTTAAAATACTATTTAAAATCTTGAATTGCATCCACAGTCGTACATGCCTGTCTCTCCCACTAAAGCCTGAACTGTAAGGCTGGAAGAAATGAGACATGAATTATTCATTTCTGTATCCTTTCATGCAATACAAAACCAAGCCCAAAGGAAATTATCTATGGAAGTTTAAGGAAAGGCATGTGTGATGACCTCTGTGCTTTTAGCTTATCAATTTTACCTCAAAGTCTGACCATGTCAGAATCAAGAACTAGAAAGAAATCTAACCCACAGCTGTGCCCATGCTGAGAATTCTAGAGGTCATGGGAAAAACCCTTTTCCTGGTTCATACAAAATAAGGCAATAGTCTCAGCCCTAACTGTCACAAAGTCACCCTGCTCCAAAGTCACCTGCTGATACCTCTCAAGGTCCTGTGACTGCTCCACTCTCCTACGTCTGCACCGTAGCCTCTTTGGAAGCTCAACCAGTCACTGTTTACATACATTCTCATGAAAGATTTGTGCTCTCTGACACGACTGATGGAATCCAATCCGTGGTTTTTAAGAATCATGGAGAAAAATGGGTCCTACCAGAGACCCAATATAAAGAATGTTTGGAACGTATATGAAAATCTTTTGATGAAAAAGTGATGGGCACTCCTCACTGTGGCAGAGCTCACAGTCCACTAACCCTCTTCTGGTTTTGTATTTTGAGAAGAAAGCCATTTATGTACCAAGTTTCAGAAGGGATGGTTCAGTGGCCAACCTGAACACAGATATTATCTCACCTAACTCGCTATGTAGCAGTGACATCTACTGGGGAACATTGTCACTTCAGGGTTTCTGAACTTTAAAGTAACTTTAAAGTGTTCACTCGATTTATCTTCATAGCAACCTTATGAGGTGGTTAATGTTAAGATTTGCAGTTATTACATGATGATGCTAAAACTCAGAGCAACTCAGTAACTGACTTGATGTCACATAGCAAATATATGGCAGAGCTGGGATTTGAACCTAGAGCAGTGTGAGTTCAGAGTCTGCTCTTAGATAGTAATACTTGCCACCTTTTCTACCATCCATCCCCTTCCCTTCAAATATACCCACTACACAGCATCCTGCCTTCTGCTTATAAACCATATGTGGATATAACTTTCCTAGCAATAAACTCTGCACTGATTAGCACACTCACGCCTTTCCCTCCCCTATTTGCTATTGTAGTACCTAGCTCACTTACTAACAACAAATGCTTAAGAAATAGTATGGAATAAATGGTGCATAAATAAATAATCAACAGAAGTCAGTGTGTGAGGGGTCATAGATACAGTACATGGAGGCAGAACCATGAGGAAGGATTGGCTGCCCCCTTTGGAATCATTAGTTTCCCCCTAGAGCTATATACAAGAAACATACATAAGATTATGGTTAGCTACATGTCCGTTAAGGAAACCATTCAAAGATCTTCACAGTACTCAGGGTAGAATCCACATTTCCTAGCTTGGAACAGACGTTTCCATAACATTTGGCTCCTGGTGACTGTGCCATCTTCTTCAGAACCACAGCATCTTGTCCTTTCCCTCTCACCTGAGCAATCTTCAGTTATTTTTCAGCTCCCCCTAGACCCTTTCAGAAGTGTTCATCAACAGAGAGTCTCAGCCTGGACATTTGTAGCATGGATAGTGGAGGAAGTACTATAGGGTGCAGTCCGTGGCCAAGAATAAAGCCCAGTTTGGTCATTTATTAGATATGTGACCTTTGCAAGCTACTTAATTGTTCTAAACTTCAGTATCCCCCTCTCATTTTCAAAATTGAGGGGGTAACGGAAAGTGGTGTCCACTGGAAAATGGGAAGCACCTACTGGTACCTACTGCACGTTGTGGTCAGCACTGAATGGGTGACTAAAGGTAAAGTGTTCACAGCAGTGCGTTGTAAAGGGAGGAAAGTGGGGACCAGTTTTCACTCTCCCATTTAGCCATCTCTGTGCCTACGGTCGGAAAATTGTTCAACCAGAGACTGATTTGGGGGCTGGAGAGGTGGCACAGAAACCCAGGGTACATGCTGCTCTTCCATAGGATTCCAGTTTTGGTCCCAGAGACAAGTTGTTCAGTAGGTGTCCTCAGAGCCTGGATGTGTGTCTGTTAAAAAAACAATAAATGTTTAGAGGAGAGAGGGAAGTGGCAACTTGCGAAGAAACAAGCAGACTAAGGAGATGGCTCAGTGGTTTGAAGGTGGAAGAGCAGAGTTTGATCATTAGGAACCACATAATGGAAAGAAAGAACCAGCTACAGCAAGTTGTCCAGACTTCTGTCATGACATGTCCCATGACCTTCCCCCAGTCAGTAAATAAATATGAAACACACATAAATTTAACTTTGAAACCACTGCTTCTATACAATTAGTATATAACAATAAAATATATTAAATGAAAGATGCTTGTTTTTCAGATATGGCTCGTTTTTCGGATATGGTCAGCATGACGGCAGCTCTGAACACCAGGTAGGAATGGCGATGGAACAGGGACGTGCATTTTACCAAGGATTTGATTCTGTTCTTCCCTGCACAGACTTCATTTCTATCACTCCATCCTCTCATTCCCTTCCTGCTTTCCAAATCCACTAGAACATCTTTTGAACATAATCATTTCCATACATGGAAAGCACATTGAAGTCATTCTAGATGGCCATTACAGAGACAGAAACCACAGTGATATGATCTTTCTGAGGTCGGGGCTCAAAAGCTGGGAAGGGTGCCATCTCTGAGGGTACCGTGTGGACAGCTTCAAAACACAATCTGCTCTGCCAAAACTCCCCTGCCCTTCCTTCTCAGCGGCTGGAGATTCCAACAGAACCATTCTTTGTTGAAGTCATTCTATTTCCAGGAGGATCTCATTTAAAACTATAGAACTGCTGCTGCAGAAGACTGGTCTCATGTGTGTTTGAAAGGATCTGTTTCCCATGAAGAGCAGAGACTTTGAGACTTATGCACTGAGCTGGTTCAAATGGCAGAGGAACAAAGAGTTGCCACATCTCAGGCACTCCCTTTGTGTCACTGGACTCTGTGAAAGTGACTTCTAAGCCCTTGGTTTTAAGAATTACATTAGGAAGGTGCGGTCATGTTGATCTTAAGACCTGACTGACAGTAGGAAAAGAGGTTCCGAGGAGACGGTGCGATTCAAAAGCATAGTGCTATGGATAGAGTGTATCTGGAGTTAACTCCAAAGCCCACACTGGATAGTTTAGAAGCAGTTGCTAAGGAGACCTTGGCATGGCAGCTCAGACCTGTATCAGATAGATCTGTTCAGAGACACAGAAGCAAGAGGGCATGTAAGAGAAGACACATGAGAGAAACCCATCAGTAAACTTGTCTCACATGATTTTGGAGTCTGAGACATGAAAGTGCAGTGTAGTTCTGCAGGCTGACGACTCTAGAACACTGGGAGCAAGCTTGATGCAAATACAAAAGCCTCAGAGTTGGGAGAGCCAGTATCGAGACTCTCAGTCCGAAACCAAGGGCTTGAGAACCTAGGGAGCTATCAGTGCAAATCCTGGGTCCCCATGACTGGAGAGCTGGGAGCTCTGATATCTGAGGACAAGGAAAGGAATGTGTCCCAGTGCCCTGATGAAGGCACACACATTGTCCCCAGCCTGTTTCTGTTCTCTTGGGGCCAGGGTCTATTGAATTGTACTCTTACTACCACAGAGGGCAGAGTTTCACCACCCTGTCTATTCAGACCTGCACACCAATCTCCCCAGAAAATACACTCACAAGTATACCCTACCTAACCTAGACAACTGGACCAAAGTTAGCCACCCACACACTCTTGCCACACATTAACACATGTCCTATTAATTTTCTTCTCATTCCCTTCCATCAGATCCCAGCCTCAGAATGAAGTAAGTGAATATTCTTCTACAAGATCGTCATCTGTGTGGCTACTCACTTGCTCAATAAGATAGACAGTAACCCTGCCCCTATCAGGCACAGAGGAAGCACTGAGGATTAAGAAGCCAGAAGCACAGGTCCTGTCACTGAAATGTGGGATTACAGATGTGCACCACTGTGACTAGCCTACACAGGAAATGACCACTTGTTGATTGTCGTTTATTTCCGTACAGAGAAGTTGCCTCAAGATATAAAGGGCTATTTGTGAATGTGCCTTTCCCCACAGATATGGCAAATACTTTGAGAATGGTGGAAGGAGCATGGTTTTGGCATGGGTTGCCATTCCACATATGCACCTATTGTTTGACTATGGCAAAAATGCCAGCCCTTGAAATAAGTTGTATCTCAGCAAGTTTGTTTTAATCATTCTCAATGGCACTCTTCTTTACATTACTTAACTGAAAAAAAAACTTCTACTGCTTTCCAAAGTGTGAGTCAATCCAATTGGAATGCTAGTGTGTTTAATTAACCCTTTCAAAGGTTGAGGGAACTATCCTAATGTTCAGACACCATTACTTCTAGGGTGTGTACTAGCTGGCTTGAAATTGCTTTCTAAGATCTCTCATAGGCTATAAATAGAAGCCTAATGATTATTTCCACAATAAAGAGATGCATGATAGTATTTCCTACATACCCTTCAGATTGGTTCCAAGATCTTTGTGACCAGAAAACTTCCTTATTTGAACAGCAGAGTGTTTGTATATAACCTTATGCACATTCCCCTAGACAACTCTCCAAATCACCTCTAGATATAACATATTATATAAAACAACCAAAATACCAGGCCAATTATTGGTACACTGTATGGTTTTGGTGATGATAGAAGAAAAAAATGCCTAAACATATTCAGTACAGGTAGTTTTTTGTTTTTTGTTTTGTTTTGTTTTGTTTTTGTAATCCAAGTATTTTTGAGCCTTGATTGACTGTATCTGTGGCTGAAAATGCTTTAAATCTACAGATGCAGAACCCACAGACACTGAGAGCTGGTTCCATATAGAACTCAAAACCCAGTAAGCAGCAATTCCTCTGGAGCTATGTGTAAGTAGTTAGAGCACACTCCTTCTCATTACAACAAAGTAAAAGTTAACAGAAAGGAGAAACAAAGAATCTTGGAGAAGTTTCATCTATAAGATAAGGAAGACCTGAGGCTGGCTAAGAGCAGATGGAGCATAAAGAGGTCTTTTTCCATGAAGCAAAACAATTAGGAAGAGGGGAAAGAAAAGGAGGAGATCAATAGCAGACAGGCAGACAGGAAATGAGGGAAGGAGTTGAAGACTCACTTCCACAGAGAATTTCATCACCAAGTCCTAAAATCGCATACCAGCATGTAGGAGGAACTAGTCTTCAGAGTGGAGGGAGCTGGAGGAAAAGATGGAGGGAAGAAGGAAGAGATCATAGAATTGAGAGAGAATGGGATACCAAATCTGAGGGGAGGCAAATAAGTTTTAAACAATGTTGAGTGATGATTAGGAGTGTCTACATTGGTGAGAATTAATTATTGTGGTACCTGGTATAGTAGATGTTTATTTATTTATTATCTGTGCTAAAGCCACCAAATATGTAAAAGCAGATGGGTTGGCTATAGAGCCACACAGCCTAGATTCTGGTATGTCACTCTTTGTGATCCTGTACTAAGGGAATCTTTTAGCTGTGGGTATGAACAGTATATTGATAAAGCATTGTAACAACTAAATATAATAGCCAAGTGTTTCTTCTGGGAGTTAACCAGGGTCTGAAGAGATGGCTCAGTGGTGAAGATTATTTGTTTCTCTATCACGACTAGCTTACTTCCCAACATTCACATTGAGCGGCTCATAACTACCTGTACTCCAGACCTCTAGATCCAGGGCATCCAATGCCCTGGACCTACACTCATGTGCTTATTCCCACACACATACATATTTGAAAATAAAATACATATTGAAAAGAAAATTAAATAAAAGCAATACTGAGAAGAGTAAGCATGCCCATCAGAGAATAGCATATAAATTTGAGAACTGTCTCTTTAAAAATAGTTTCTATAAAGTGTTAGTCAGTGTTCAGGGCACCTTAAGAACTCAAGTCCTTAATATGTGCACTGGTCTCTCTAGAAAGTTTATTTTGTTAACCAAGTCTTAAAACGCAATTCTTGAAAGTGTAATAGACTAGCTAGACATCTTGGGTCTCTTATAAATCATATTTCTTACAGTTCAATGAGACTATTCACTAACAGCTGCTGCTGTCACCACCTGGTGGCCACACTCTATATAATACTTGTTAGTAATGAGTGCATAGACCAAAATCCTAACCATGTCTTAGAGGTCCACATATTGCATATACTGGAAGGGTATGGGCAGTAGCCATCATCACAAGCTTTATGATAATCTGGTGCATGCTAAAGATGCCTGAAGCAGTGAGCTGCCTTTTAGAAGAAGATGGCCTTCTGTCAAATCTTGGCATTAAGGGACAATATTCACCTTCATAGGGTTGGTTTTAAGTTGTTTAGGGTTGGGTATGCCAGGTGATGCTCGGACTCGGGTATCTCTTTTAGATAAGTTTAAGGGATGGATGGGAAAGGTATGGTTAGGATGGGATATAGGTAGATTAATATATTTTCTAATGAACTAACTTTAGCAACTGTTAGCTATAGATAACTTAAATTGTTAGATTCTTGTATGTGACTGTTTAGGTTCTTTCTGTTTATGATGTTTTACACACAAATATAAAACTATCTTGATGTATATACATTTTGTATATGGATACAACTTAGGATATTTTATCATATTGCAATTTACAGTTCTACCTCTAGTCAAGACATTTCAGTTCGATCTCAGTGAGAATTATGTGTGTATGTATGTATGTATATATGTATGTATGTATATAGTTACATTTTTGAAGACATTGTCCTTGCTAAATTATTTTGAGAAGCTTTAGCCATGGTGCAATTATGTTTCTGAGAATTACAAACTATTACCATCCATGTTTCTTATCTGTGAGATTAGTCAGACATACATATTTGATCTTCAAACACTTCATAGACCTGCAGAATATGGCATTTAAATGTTTTGATAATAGTACTCAGTTGACATGAGACACAATTGCTCCTGATAGCATCAAGCTATTCCCGAGAATATATTGGGCACAATGTGACTCCTTCTGGAGTCCATGCTCTGCTCGGCTAATGGCCTCTTGGGCAAAGAACTGCCCCCACCTTGACCGCTGACTTTGGACATGCTGTCCTATTGTGCTTACAGGAGATAAACTTAGAAGACTGCTGAACCTTGCCAAGTCAGGGTAAGACAGCCTTTCTACCTCACTGCTTCTGTGTTGGTCAGTCAGATACTCTAGGCCTTAGCCAAAGCTGGTTGCCCCTACACTGCTATGAGACTTTGGGTGACTGTCCAGGTAGCCTGCAGTTTCTGTCTTCACTGTGTCTTTTGGAAGTTGCTTGCCTACACTTCCTGCATACCCTAGTATTGTTATCCTCCTTTTCAGGTTGAAGATTAGACTGTCACAGTTATTGTTCTCTCTTCCTAGATAGGTATATTAGATACAAGACTTAAACTTTCCAGCTTAGGACAACTCTATATGTCTGCTATGCCTCTACCCTAGGACTGCCATTTGCTCTAGTTGCTTCACTGGCAACAAGTATGTTTGTTCTTACTTTTCCTTCTCCTAAAACATACTTGATATTTTCTATTTTTGTAAATAGCATTTTGCATCAAGCCTAAATCTTTTTATTTAGACTAAACGGGGAATTGTAGCACTGACCATGGCCGTTTGGGTGTGGTCACAGGTACAGACATGATGGGGAGTGAGATTAGGTCTGGGGTCAGCACAGATGGTGCTCTCTTGCTTCGGATTGGGTCACAGAGGACAGCCTAGGTGAATCCTTGGAGCTGGAACTTGTGGTGGTCAACCGCTTCTTGTGTAAGTGCATTCTTCCTGAATAAATTTCATTTAACCTGAACTGAGTCTAGTGAATCTTGATTCCCATGCAATAGTCAAGACAGCTCTCCTTTAGAGTCCCTGAATCCAAATATCATCGCATTCCTTTGTAAAGTTTGAAAATGCGGCCAGGAATAAAAGGGTCAAGAAAAGAGTGGAAAGAGGAGACAAACTGCACAACACTGAAATGCAAAAGCCCCATGTCTAGGGCACAAGTAAGAGTATGAAGATCCCACAAAGTTGGGCAACATTTGCTAATCATATATTGGAAAAGGGGTTTGTTTCCAAAATATACAATGGGCTATTATGACCCAATAATAAAATGATAAATAATTCAAAGTAAAAATGGTCATGATATCTACATATCAATTTCTCTAAAGCAAATATCCAAACAATCAATAAACATATGAAAACTATGCTCAGCATCTAAGAAACACAAATGCTAGCCATGATGATATGCAACTGTAAGCACAGGAGTGTGGCTAGCATCAATAGCCAGCGTGACAAGTGAGGGGATGTGAGAACCTGGACCTCCTAAAGTACTGATGAAAGTGTCAGGTGTTGCAGCTCCACTGGACAGCTGCTGGCAGCTCATCAAAGATTACACCTAAGGTCAGCATATGACCAGGGATTCTATCTCAAGTCACATGTCTAAAAGAAGTGAAATGTAAATCTACACCCCAAACGGTACATGAATATTCATCCAAATATTCTTTCCAACAGGCAAAGACTGAAAACAAGTCTACTGTCTCACTCACTGAGCTTTACAGTAAATTGTTATCCACCAGTAAAAGAATTAAGGGGTCTGCACATGCAACATGGCCAAACCGTGAAAATACTCTGCAAACTAGAACATGTCAATCATGAGTATTATGGTATTACATTGATATGGGGACATTCAGAGCAGGCAAAGCCATGGAAATAGACAGTGGGTTTGTGGATTGCTTGTGGGTCTAGGCTGGGAGATGATGTAGAAGGACCATGAGCTGTCTGATGGGAAGAAAATGTTCTAAAGTTGTTTGTGGCAATGTTCACACAACACAGCATACATCTCCCTACTGAGGTACATATGTTAATGAGTGAATGGTAGTTAGTTGATGTTTCTAAAAGATGTTTTAAAAATACCACAGCACAATTGAATGTGAGAGAAGAGGCTTACTCATCCTGAAAATAAAATCATGTTCTAGAAAAACAGAAATTTCAGAACTCAAAATTTTACTCCAGCACAGGAGGTTTGACTTTTCTATAGGAAAAAAAAAGATCTTTCATAAACAAATATGAACCATGGGCAACATTTTTTTTCTGTAGCCTTATTTTCCCATGAAAGAATCCTCTTCTAGTTTTGGTGTTGCTCACCAAAATGGGGAAATGACACAATTTCACACTGAATCTAATGAGATGCTGCATTGCCTCCCAGAGCAGATTTCCCTTCCACAAACCATTCACGTTGGTATTGCATTTATTTTACTGTTTGTATTCTCTCTCTCTCTCTCTCTCTCTCTCTCTCTCTCTCTCTCTCTCTCTCTCTCTCTCTCTCTCTCTCTCTCTCTCCCTCTCTCCCTCCCTCTCTCTCTCTCTGTCTCTAACACTTACACACACACACACAGGTGTGCACAGTGCACATACCTATTTGTTCACACTTTGAATATTTGGTTGTACCATAGAATGTTCTTGAAACCTCCCCTACAGGAACCAAGCAGACACTGGCCAGGATTGCATATGCATCTATTTTGATTGGAGTTCATAGATTCCTGCAAGCACTACCTCTGGACCCACACGGCTCTCTGAAACAAATCAGAGGATCTGTGCATTAGAAAGCGCTTTCCACACAACTCAGGCTCCCATAGACCTTCCAGCGTGAATTAAACCAGCCCAATCTTTCATTCCTATCTGATTCGGCTACAGCCACAGAGATGCTGCACGAAGGATGAAAGAGCCGTTTTTCATGACCTTCCTCGTTTCTCTGAACAAAGCCAAGTGTCAAAATCTTTGAAAAGCACATATTATAGTAAAGAACAAGATTCAAAAAAACTGTTTGGAAGCATTCATGGCAGAGAGAAATAATTTTCTCTCTTCCATCGCCAAATAAAAAACAACCTTATGATGTGTTCGATGGAAACGTTTAAATATTGAACCAGTGCCAAAAAGTGATTTGTAAGCTTCAATAAATTTCATGAAATTTAAAAATGGTATTATTGTCCCATCTGACAGTGTCTTTCAGGACTTGGAGCTGTGTGGCCCAGATTAGGGGCCTTCTGATGAAAAGTGAATGTGTAGCATGCATGACTTACAAATACTGTGGCACAGAAAAGACTTGAAAGGCACATTTTCAGCAACTCTACTTGCAATTGCTAGTTACTGGTATCGATTCTGCCGCCTACACAGAGCAATGGGTCGTTTCCTTGAGTAGTAGAAGTTGGTAGTTACAGTCTCCAGACTCTTTCCAGAAAGAAACGGGGTGGGGAGAAACACACAGGTATACAAGCATCTAGGAACTGGACATGGATCTGTTCTCACTCAGCAGATGTCCATATTTGATATTTAAGAAGATGGACAGCTGATTGTCTGTGAGATGGGTGTAATATTCGCATGTATGTTATGAAGCTGTAGATGCTATAACATAACCAATGTGAAGTGCACAGCAACGGTTGTTTTTTCTACAGTCCATTCATTCCATAAAGCCAGGAACATTGGAGAAAGCGGTCTGTTTTATGCCTGCTTTTCTATGCTTCATATATTTACCTGAAACACTTTGTGCAAACAATGTTCCTCTTGCTACCACCTCCTGGCATGCTGCAAAGCACAGGAGAAGAAGGAGAAGAAAATGAGAGAGATGGTTAGAGGTGGCAGTCAGGATGGGTCCTTATTCACTCTCAACTGCTGTGGAGCTCAGGGCGAGCACAAGATTGATGATGCTCCCAGGGTGTAGGGAAAGATCTCAGTGTGAAAGGCTCCTCGGGAGGCCTGATAGACTTGTCATCGCTTAATAAACATCGCTGACATGTTAGGAGGAGAGGACCAGGGCAGAAGGGCATGGCCAAGGAGTATTCCCCCTTGACAATTTACTTAGTGTATCCTGCTCATGGTACCTCGGAGCTGCAGTCCTGACTCCCCAATTAGGGATCCTCTGGAAGGTCTCATGGGTTCTCTGGGGACACAGAGAAAGACAACTTGGGGATCAGAATCCTCCTTCCTTTGAGACCTTCCTAATTTCCCAAATTCTATTTGCGTCTGCATTCAGAGTATGCTGGAAGAAACAAAGAAGCCTAGACATTGCAGACTCCACCCCCCAACCCTTCTCCCTGAGTGGGCAGTTCCCATGGGCACTTACGTTTTTCTCCTAGTCCCTAGGGCATTTGTTCTCTTGGTTTTCAGAGCAATGAAGACAAAGTACCTCATTAGCTCATCGGGTCTCATAAAATTACTCTGTTTGGGGAACAACCCCAGGAGAGAATTCCATGGGTTCTTACACCTGCACTTCTCTACCCAGTGCTGTCTTCATTTTCTTTCCTATCTGGTAAATCACTTGTGAGGCCAAGTTCCTGTACACGTAGAGATTCATTCCCTGACCTGTCCATGCTATGCATTACTCCCTGAAGAGCACAGGGTGTTTGAATTTCCTCCCCAGGAAATGCACCTGCTTCTCTTCTGGGAACCCACCTTGGAAGCCAGCACCAACACGGACACTAGACAATGGGTGAATGTGTGCATATGTGGACAAATTCCACACTCATCCTTTACCCTTCCCACATTGATGCCAACTTATGTTTGCCTTTTAAATCAACTTACTAACACCCCAATATTCACTAGGATGTTTAATTCTACCACTCGAGGGAAAGTCAACCTTCCTAAATCTACAGAAAAATCTCTTGGAAGCCAAAGACTTTAAGTCCTCTACGTGGCATCAAGGCCTTTGCAGGACATAAGAGCCTCCCCTGGTGTGTTACCCACAAAGGTAAGGAAGAGAGTGATGATGATACTCAGGGATATCTCCTGAACTGCAGGTGTTTCTCATTGTGGTAAGCCAGTCCCACAGGCACCTTGGGCAGCACAAGACCGAGTTTTAGCCATTGAGATAACAAAACATCTAAGACACAAATAGAGCCCCAGCCTGGGGCTGTGCTAGGGTCCTGCCCCCCCCCGTCTCTTCCTAATTGAAGGTGGAGTCTCTAGGCTCTGTTCTCAGTGCAGAAATCTGCTCTTCTGGTATTTTCAAGCCTTTTATGTATAACATGTGTGTGTGTGGCCAAAGAGCAAGCTTACATTCCCATCTTGAAATAATTGCGATTAATAAATTACAATGGCGCAGCAGTACGAGCTTCATCCCCATGGGAACTACGTGATGTTTATATTCCTGCAAGGCAGCCTCAGCTTGAACTACTCAGAAGTTCAGTCCCCAAGGAAGTTTACAGAAGGCCTGGACTGGGAGTTGGGGGTAAGAAAGGGGATAGAGTTTAGCCCTGGAACACTCTTCTGGAATCTTCCTTTGTTCTCTGGAATAGTCCTAGGAAAACTGTGTCTTTATCAGCCCTCCATGCCTCTCAGCTTCAGACGCCACTTGCGCACTCAAACAACACTGTGCCTTCCTTGGCCTTCCACCATTCAAGGCAGGAGGATTGCAGGAGCGTCCTTGAGGATCATGGGAGGATCTGTGGGAAATCTGTGGAAGGACTTATGAATCTGTGGAAGGATCATGGGAGATCTTAGGCAGATCTGTGGGAGATCTGTGGATCTGTGGGAGTATCATGGTGGATCAGTGGGAGTATCTTTAGGAAGCCTCCAGCAGCCAATGTCTCTGCAGCCATTTTATAGACTGGTTAGTCAGTACCTGGAAAACCATTGTCCTGAGATGGTGTGGATGGAGTCAGCTACTTAGCTATCTGACGGTCTACCCTCACTCCTCTGTTCCTACTTCCCTCTTTTTCCTAGAATTTTCAGAAACATCGTTTATTTTGAAATATTAGAATTCACTATGTCTGAGTCTTTAGGCTCAGTCTAAGTGGTACAACAAACCGGTAATCAGCCTCCCTATTATCAGCACCCTGCTCCTGGTGATGAGCTCCCCCTTGTGATCAGGCACCCCCTGCTCCCTTTCATGCCAGATTTCATCACTTTACACTGTTTGGCTTCACTAGGTTTTGAAACTCACCCACCAAACACATTCCCATCCTGTCATTTGTGAAGTAATGATTAACCATGAGTAATGTCTAATAATAGTAACTTAATATAGCATAGCTGTGATTATTATCATCATAGATTTGTAATTAACATCATTGTTATTGTTAGTAGGAACAATTGAAATCCCCTTTATTGGTTTACCAAGCATTCATGAATGTACTTCATCACCTTTCAAGCTGCTCACAAACATACTCTCAGAAAGAAGCAATGCCCATCACATGCTGGGGAAAGGGAGATGGTCACAGCTAGAACAACAGAAGAAATTTTACTTTGTCTCATCACTCCTGAAACGTCAGTCCTACTTAATTCTTTCAGTTAGATTTCGGGGTTAGTGAGCGACTTTCTAGGAGATTATGAAAAAAATATCTCTCTTGACTAGTAAAAGGCATTCCCCAGGCTGGGGTGGTCACTCAGTAGGCAAAGTACTTGCTTTATAGGAACTAGGATAGGGAAATGGGGAAATGTCTCTGTGAGTAAGAGTGCTTGCTGACAAATCATGAAGCCCTGAGTGCAAATCTCAAGCATCCATATACAAAGGTGGGAGTAGTCTCACATGTATGTAAGCCCAGTACTGTGTAGGGTACAGAGACGGGAGAATTCCTGGGGCTCTAGAGCAAGACATCTGACATTGTCCTCTGGACTCTATGTGTGCTCAGGCTTGAGTAACTATACACAAGTGCACAAACACCATAATCGCAAATACATGCAAGTAAACACATACATACAGAAATAGAATGAGGATCTAAGTTTGATCCCCAGAATACACATTAAAGAAAAAAAGAACAAAACAAAACCTGGGACTGGTGGCACACACTTGGGATCCCAGAGCTAGAGAGGCAGAGATAGGTGGATCCCTGGGTCTCCCTAGTCAGCCAGCTTAACCTATGTAATGAGCTTCCAAGGCAGTGAGAGACCCTGTCACTAAAAAACAAGGAAGACAGTTCCTGAGGAATGACACTCAAGGTCATGCTCTGCCTTCCACATGCATGCACACATATATGCATGCACACGGAGACACACAATTGCACCTGTACTTCCACACGCATGGACTCACAAAGAGACAATCTCCATAGTTTTATGTTTCAGGTTCATCTGCTACTGTTGGGTTTTTAATTGCTGTACTAGTTACTTTTGTATTGCTGCTGCAAAACACCATGATGAAAGCAGCACACAAAGGACAGTGTTTAATTGGGCTTATGGTTTCAGAGGTAGCAGAAAACAGCCGCAACACAAATGTAGAACTCACATCTTGACTCACAAACAAGAAGCAGAGACTAAGTACCCAGGGAATAGCACTTTGAAACCTCATACTCCCCTCAGTGACACACCTTCTCCAACAAGGCCACTCCTCCGAATCCTTCCCAAACGGTTCCACTGTGCCCAAGTATTCAAACATGTGTTCAAACGTATGATCTGCTTAAATGGGACTATTCTCATTCAAGCCACCACAATGGCCATCCTCAATGAAGGAAAGAAAACCTTCCATCTATTCTCAAGTAACTTCATAGACAAGATCTTTCAGGAAGAAGGTAGTGGAGTTGGCTGAGTACTTTGAAAATGCTGACTCAACCTTTTACATCAGGTTGCCATCCTGCTTTAAAAGATTATTTCACTACCATACCAATTGAATTATATCTGTTGGCTCATGTTTCATGTACATCTATATGTTTGACCTCAACATGGAAGGTTTTTGGAATCACCATTCCCACAAATTCACTGGTTCCAGAAGTTAGTGATATATTCTATGGTGGTTTGAATAAGAGCTCATGTGTTTGAATATTTGCTAGGGAAAATGTTTTAGAAGTATTAGGAAATGTGGCCTTGTTGAAGGTGGGCTTTGGGGTTTACAAAGTCCAGACCAGGTCCAGTGTCTCTCTCTGCCTGCAATTTGAGGATTAATCAAGCTGGCAGCTGTAGTTCCAGTGACATGCCTACCTAACACCACACTCTCTGCCGTGATACTCATGGATGAACCCTACAAAATTATAAGCAAATCACAAAGAAGTACTACCTTTCATAAGTTGCTTGGTAATGGTGTCTTCTCACAACAACAAAACAGTAACTAAGGTACACTCTGAGGACATCCAAACTGTTGCCAGACCTAGGAGGCCACCCCAGGGTAAGCCTTCTTCTGGCCTCTTCTCCAATCAGTGGTACTGGATTATAGGTCATGCTCTGCCTCATGGACTGGGAAATGGATGCTCATCCTGATGCATCCTTCCACTCCTTGCATACTGAGCAGAGCTCCAGGACGAACAGGTAGACTGGGTGACCGCTTGTGAATTTGGCTATAAAACAGAACCTACTTGTGGTTCAACACATACGGAAATCTTAGTGACACAAAATGTCGCTTTACTTTCTTGTCATTCTTGTTCCCTTTCCCAACCATATCCTGAGAGCAGGGGGAACACTATGCGGGACAATGATTAATTTCACACTAGTGCATTTAGCTACCATAGTTGTTTCAATCACTTCACATTCAAAGAACATAAACAAAAAACCCGAGGGTTATCAGAAAGCTCTGTCAGGAAGAAAAGAACCCAGTTGTAAGTCATAGGCAACCTTCAATGCATCTTACCTAGAGGATTCCACTGCCACATGTCACAAGTTTCAGGGACAAATAGGACTGTGTGTTCCCTGTCTTCCTGTTCTGCCAGCCTTGCAATAGGGTTTTACCTTAGTGGTCACAGGATGGCAGCTGCACCTGCAAGCACCCTGCCTGCTTTCCAGACAGAAAGACAAAAGCTGAAGGTAAGAGGATGTGTGTCTGTTGTGCCCTTTTTAAAAGCTTTCCCAGAAGCCTTGTCCTGTAACTGCCACTTCCAACTCACTGAGCAGTGTCCTGTTAATTGTGCATCTGAAGATCATGAATCTTTTTTTCAACAGGATCACTACTATCCCAAATTAAATCAAAATGTTGTCAACAGTAAAGGAGAGATTTTTGTCTGCCAAAAGAATGGTGTTTGATGCAAAGACTAAGGTCACCACAGACAACTGTGGAAGAAAAATCCGAGGCCTAATTCATAAGAACATTCTATCAAAGCATAACAGGAAGTTAGAGTGGCAAGATTCCTGGGCTATGGCTCCCAAGGCCAAGAATAAAGCTATAGATGTTGGGTACAAGTGAGTCCCACAGGGAAGCAGGCATGTTCTACGTATATTTAGCCATTAGTGTACAGAATGTACTAGATACCAATGGATGGCCCTAGTCAACATCTGAGGGCTTGGGGTCTGCCTGACTTAAGTTGGGTGAACAAAGCTCCTGGAGAACTCCAAACAGAATCTGAATTTGTCCTGGAGAACACAGGACACAGAGCCTGGCATTTGACACTGCCCTGGAAGAGACTTAGACAGAGACTTACGCTTAGTCCTGGCCTAAGGGAAGAACAAAGGATTACCTATGTTCAGAGTGTGAATGTAAGTCCTCTAAAGACCAAGCAGAATGGTAGGTGTTTTCATTTTTTTGTTTCTTCATTTTTTTCTGTTTTAGGAACTGGATGTGGAACCACACAGAAGTAAAACATTCCAGTTTTGTTTGGAAAGTGAACTGCAAATGAGAAAGCCAAAGGTCAATCCTGAACCATAGCCTTTCTTCATCTCTGTAGTAGTTGAGTGGCTGTAAATAGGATGCTTGCTTCCTGGTCCATCAGGGACACGTCCATAGGATGTCTGTTAAACTACCAACTTACAAATAGCACCACCTTTGACTTTCAAATGTAGTTTAGGCTGAATGAAAAATTAGATGGTTATTGGATGATACAGAATTATTAGTTATTCACAGAGCTGGTTTCGGCTGTTTCCTAAGATTCAAAACCAATGGTTCTCATCCTGTGGGTTGCAACCCTCTTGGGGGTTACATCCCAGGAAATCAACATATCATATATTTACATTACGATTCATAACAGTAGTAAACAGTAGTAGTAGTTATGAAGCAGCAATGAAATAATTTTATGGTTGTGGGCCACCACAACATGAGGAGCTGTATTAAAGGGTTGTATCATTAAGAAGGGTGAGGATCACTGTTCTAAGGTGTGAGAACCCTAAATATTACTGGCTGGAAAGGCACTGCCAAACTTCTTCTAAGCAAAACCATGTAGCTAGTTAGTAAGGCCACTTTGAAGAAGAGCAACAACTTGATGGCTAAATGGCTTTCTCAGAAGCCTCATTCCAGATAACCAGAAGGCTGTTCATCTCCCAGATATATGAACAAGTTTAAAGAGAAATCAATGGATGGAAAACAGGTGGAGGATGACAATGTTCATCTCCTGGTTCTGTGCTATCCCTTGTTTTGTGCTCCTCAAACACTGAGCAAACATATAAGAAGCATGTCAGCAGAGGGGCTGGAAAACGGCATACTTCCCACGGGTTCTCGTAAGTCATGGTTGAGTCTTGTCAAAGCATCATGCTTCCAGCAATTAAAATCATCAGTTCTTTATTCCCCCGTAACATTGTTTGGGGCCTGGTGAGATTCTAAATATACACATGGGGAAATGTCCTGTATGTGAAAAATCAGAAGTTGGATTAAAAGTGGATCCTACTGGGTGGATGTCCCTACTATGTTTGGCATCTCTCCCAGGATGTGAAGAAGAGCAGAAGAGAAAGAGAAGTAAGAAGCAAATCTGGTCGGCACTCCATAAATATAAAACTTTTCTTAAGACAGAGTATATTGGACACATGCGATTGCATATTTCCTTTAAATTTACTTTATACATATACTCTATAAAATTTTTGAGCCATGCATGATAGTGCACACTTTAGAACTCTAGCATTAAGTAACTGAGGCAAGAGAATCATGAGTTCATGAGTTCAAGGTCAGCCTGGGCTATATAGTAAGACCTTTCCACACGATATTCCCTTTGAAATATTAAAGGATCCCTTTTAAAATGTTAGAGTTCATTAGTTTCAGTTCAGATACAGTCACTCATGTCCTTTCTGATTTGACTATCTCATATCCAGTTCATATTTCTCCATGTTCATAGAGTATCATGAATGAGCCTGTTACGTGCCTTGGTGAAATCCAGCTACATCAACCTCATCTCCCTAATACAGTCATCCAGTAATACTTTTAAAGAAATAAGTAGGGCTGGTACAGCATGCTCTTTATGACCCCAGCATTTCTGAACCCTTAGTCATGACTTCCATCACTTCAAGATTTCCTCAAACACTGTATAGACTATCTTACTATCTTGGGATTTCTAAAATTTGCTTTCTTTTCTTTCCCTTTTTTTTTTTTTTTTGGAAATCAAAGTAGCATTTGCCCATTTAGGCTTCTCACACTTGTCTGATTTGCTGTGATTCTGCAAAGATCACACATTTCAATAAAATTTGCCACATATTAAATGCTTGCTAAATGTCAATCAGAGGGATGAGAGCTCTCTCATCTGCTATTTTCCTTATACAAAGGAGGTGTATAGCCATCAAATGTTATTTTTGACATTGTAAATGAATGTTACAGAATTATTGTTTACTTACAAGATGCACGTATCCCCAAGTTCTCCTACTTGCCACACAGCCTTCAGGGTATGACATCCTAAGGGTCATTGTTCAAGCCCTATTCTTGTTGTTTTAGAAGCCCTTGGCTTTCTGGAGAGCTTCCAATGATGCTAACTGAATCTCATTGTCACTTGTCACAAAGAGCAGCTTTTCTCAGCTTTCCTAAATTGCCTCACCAAGCCACCGCATTATGAGTCCACCTCTCCATGCTTTGGTTTGATCATCTCTCCAAACAGTGCTAATAATTGGCTATAGTTAGGGGTAAAGCAAATTTGGTCCCATTGCTGGAAGATTGCATAGTGTAGAATCTTTGTTCGAATCCATATTCAGATGGCTCCACCCACCCCCAAAAATGAGTTCCAAAGAGCATTAAGTAATGAGAGGGGACCAAAGTCAAGGTCCTTTATTTTGAATCCTGGGTGCAAGACTGGAACTTACCAGATTCTATCCTGCAGGTAACCATAGCCACACAGTCCCTCCACATCTCCTACTTGGTTTATTGAACACAGCAAAACTGTTACTAAGAAAGATGGAAGAAGAGAAGAGATTGGTGTACACTCGAAAAGGCGAGTGATACAAGATCTGGGGAAGGATGGGTAGCCACACGTACAAGCTGAATATTGATTCCATTCTTTTTATGTAAATTTTATTTAAATTAGAAAGAATCTTATTTTATATATCAATCCCAGTTCCCTCCCATCTTTCCACACCCCCCAACGACACCCCTATCCTATATCACATCCACTCCCCAGGGAGGGTGAGGACTGCCATGTGGGATCATTAAAATCTGCCAAATCATCTGGGGCAGAGCTTAGGCCCTCCCCTGTGTATCTAGGCTAAGAAAGTATCCCTCCATGGGAAATAGGCTCCTGAAGTCCATTCGTGCACTAGGGATACATCCTGGTTCCATTACCAGTGGCCCCCATAGGCTGCCCAGTGATCCTAACTAACACCCACGTTCAGGGAGCATGCTTTGGTTCTATGCTGGTTTCCCCAGCTGTCAGATTGAGGTCAGTGATTTCCCACTTGCTCAGGTCAGGAGTTTCTGTGGGTTTTACCAGCGTGGTCTTGACGCCTTTGTTTGTCATTCCTCCTCTGAAACTGGATTCCAGTAGTTTGGTTTGTCTGCTTCTGCTTACATCAGCTACTAAATAAAGATTCCATTCTTAAAGAATGCATTTTTCATAGTTTTAATTAATTTTAATCTGTATATTCACTGGAGCAAACTTCTGAGCTTTTGTGAAGGTTTTACTTTCTAGAAGCAAACAGAAGTTATGTTTGACAATTAAGGTGAGTGATGTGCTTCTGGGTCAATAACCAGATGTGACAACATTATGATGACACTGATGTTTTCCTTACCTGGGGAAAGGGCTGTTAAGCACATCCCCAAAGAAGAATTTACAAAGATGCCTGAGCCTCTCCCATGAAAGGACTGTGAAGCGGGACACTTGGGAAGGAAGCATAGGGCTGTGATGAAAACACAGTCTTTGCGGGTTACCTCTGGAGCTAAAGTTACACTCTGCTTCATTGGAGAGCATTTGGGGTGTTTTACTGGAGGGGGATCATTGTTCATGTTACAATCTTCAGTTGTAATAAGTGAATAATGCTTCTTGCAAAGAAGTGTGCAGGCTATGTACTAGGTTGTGGGTCTCTCTCAGTGCTCCTACTTTCCCTGTTGCAGAGAGCAAAGCCCAAGAGTTTTGAAAGTTAGCTTCCATATTCAGGTGGGTATTTTAGAGCAAGTGGAAGAACCATGTTGTTGTTGAGCATGGAGATCCCAGATCTGATGCTTCCAAGTTTTAGCATACATGTGAACCAAAGAATTATTTCTGAGCCTTCAGGAGACAAAGATGAAACAGGGATAAGATATGATTGTCTGAACTCCAAACATTCATCCATGGAGAAGCTATTTTGATAGATCTAATAAAATGGGGACATGTTCAGTACTTCATTAAGGTGATTGTTAGAAAGTTTCAGATCGAGCTGGCATGCTATCAAAATCTAGAATAAACCATACAAATATTTACCGAACCGAAGTTACTTTTGTTTGTCAAGTATATCTCAGCCCCTCTCCTTCTCCCTGCCCTAAGCATTGACCCCAGAGCTCTGCATACACTGGCAAAGTTGTACATCAGTGTTATAACATGTATTTCCCTGCAGACACAAACATGCACACTCATACACTGATGTCCATAACACACAGAGGAAGGGAAAATGGACACAGAGATATATCTGGTCTAGATATCTTAGCTTGAAACATTAAAATAATAATGAAAAGGTATATAAATGCATAGTTTCTCATGGCGATAGCCTTTAATAGAGAAATTTGTCATTAAGTATACTTATTAAAACCAGTTTAAATAATAGTAGCAATGTTGATGAAAACACTAAGTACTAGACCAAATGATATATCTGATACACCAATCACAAATATATTAGTTTATAAATAAATCAGTACCATAGATACACATTCAGGAAGCAATCTTGAGAGCTGTAAATACCATTATTGAAGCTTATAGATCTACTAGTAAGAGATAACTAATTCAAAAGAGTGTGCAAGCAGTTAGGGTTTATTGGTCCATCACCTGGCACTGGAGAGTGGACCAGGTTAACCATGTAGAGACTCTGGAGCAGGTAGGGAGGGAGGAAGGATGGGAGGGAGAGAGGCTGTGAGGGCAAGGAGACAGCCTACTCTTCCAAAGAAAATCGTTTATATCTGGATTGCTGGTGATTTTACAAAAGGGAAGAGTTCCAAAGCAAGGGCAGGCATGTTTCTCCAGCAGGCAGAGTTATGGGGTCAGTCTGCAGGCCATAAAGCTCTGAGGTTTGTGAAAGACTCTATATGGGCCTCAATAAACAACAATGATCAGGTTAACCTTTTTGCTTCTGAGATACCCCTGCCTTCCCATCAGCAGCTGCTTCTGGTTGTGGAAATGGCCAACAGCACCCCTGCCTGATCCTGCCCTTTGCAGAGTGGATGCATAGCAACAAAATGACAGAAAGTAATCTCGGGTCTAAACTTGTGATGAGTAGGAATGTAAGACTTGAGTGTGAAGGTGTTTTACGTTACCACTATCCCTTCAGCCAAACAAAGAGAAAGCGCTCCTCTGCAGAGTGTTTATTTTGTTTAAAGTCCCTCTGATGGGCTCCTGGGCTCCGTAGTTATATAACAAAGTGGTGGCGTAATATATGAGGGCAGTGGGGTGGGAGTTGAACATACCTGTATTTGCAGCCATAATGAGAGCTTGGAGGTAACAAGGGGGGTGATTTGGATAATAATTAATAACCTGAGTTGCAGGCACAACTGGAGCAGCATGCAAATTCTATGACCCTGCGGTGGGGCCTCTTGAAGAAGAAGGTGCTTTATTGCCTCTGTCAGGCGTCCCCTTCTCAGCTGTGATTCCTCACAGCCTTGGTGGTTTGCATACTGCAGCTAAACATTAGGCCATAATGAATGACAACTCAGCCACTCTGCACACTGCAGCGAGAAGCTGCCGTAATTGGCTCCCCCATCGCCATCCCATCCCCCTCTGAGAAGGCGAGCGGGCACTGAACAGACACTGCCGGGATGCAAAGGGCCTGAGGATCCAACACGCTGTAAGGGTGCATAGGAAGTGTGCCAATCATATGTTCACACGCCTCCCAGAGGCATGGAGACACGACTCCTTCACACTTTGGGACTCCTCTGACTCTGGGGACAGAACATGAGAGCTAGTTTTCTGTGTAGGTGAGCTAACCTTCTGGGCCTCTTCCCTGTGTTATGCCTGAGTTCATGAGAAGATCCACATGAACGGTTAGAGAAAAATAATTGAACAGGCTTTATTGTGTCCCTCTGGGATAAAGCTAGGGGTTTTGCTGTCAAACTGAGTAGCAAGACCTTTGTTCTAAATGTATCTTTCCAGGCAATATAAAGCCCTGAACAGCTTAACGACAGCTAACAGAGTTGCAAATTGTCATGCTAGCCGTGATGACTGAGAAAAGATCAAGTATTAGCTGAAAATAATTTATAAAATGTAAAATCAAAGGTGTTAGTTGTCTGTTTAGTTGCTACAACAAAAACACATTACAGAAGCAACTCAAGAAAGGAAGGTTGATTTTGAGTTACTGTTCGAGGACTCAGGTAATCATGACAGGGAAGTCATAGCAGGAGGAGCTCAAGGCAGCTGGTCCCAGTCCACATGTAGTCAAGGAACAGAGAGCAATGCATGCTGGTACCCTGCCCCCTTTCACTTTTTTCCTTCAATCTAACAGCCAGGATGGTCTTCTCTGCTTCATTAATCTAACCTAGAAAATCTCTCCTTGATATACCCAGGGATTTGTCTCCAAGGTGATCTAGAGTCTGTCAAGATGATAATCACCTTAAACCATCATGCCATATACATTAAAAAAATCTTATTATATCTGTATTCTACTCCATGACCTGTTGTAAAACCTCTTTATGCTATGAGAAGACCTACCTCCCGTACCCTGAATTACTTACTAACAATAATCTACCTGTGGGACTTCAATATTTGCATTTCATTATAAATAAAAGCAACTAGAATAAAACTAGAAATTCAGGAATGAACTTGGTAACAAACAATGTTAGCCTGACAAGATTTTTAATATCAGATATAAGGTTGGATGCTCAGAGACAGAACAGTTGCCTTTGGGGAGAAGGTTCTTATCTTTTCATTGCAGCTCCTAGAGATTCAGCTGGGATTATTACTTAGTTGCCTCGATTCCTATAGTCTGATGTGTGTTGATTCTCTCTTTTCCTAATTCATGAATAATGTGAAAACAATTCAACTTATTTCAAGAAATTATATCTAGAGTTACAATTAGAGGCCCAGCATAGCCGTTGAAAGAAAAGGATCTTGAGAGAGATTCCTGAGTTCACATAAGAACTGCAGATTACTGTGAAGAAGATAATCTGTTTTCTCAGACTAGGCGCGAATGCTGGGAAGTAGTGATGGGGAGGAAAGAGTTGTGTCAGAGAGTTGGAAAAGAAGCCAAGGGTGAGATCATTCACTTTCAATCAACTGGCTGTCATCTGTCTGAAACCTACACTCCACTTTTACTACAGAAGCCTCACGTTCTTGAAACTTTGAAATGTACCCGAATAAAGTAGTTTTAGTTCCTTTTGAATTAAGATATAGACAGGAGATTAGGTTCACCCAAGGAGATATGCATAGGCATCTTCAAATGAGACCTTCCAGACAAGTTCCTGCAAAATCATGTGAAGCACTATCATGGCCTACTTCTGTCTTTCCACTTTAGGTGAAAAAGCAAATGTGAAGGCTGGACATCCACCAGCCCTGTGTGGCCACAGAGCAACACTGAGGATCGAAGCCAAGGCTAGGAAGAACAGAAGTGAAGCACCAGATGCCCCCAGATTTCATACAGCTACCAAACTAACCTCAGCAAAGCCTTCGGGGTGCTTTTACATAAAAGAATAAGCCTTGATTTGTTTAAATATCTTTTTCAAATCTGTTTCAACAGATGAACACACAGTTCCTTAAAAACACCATCAAACAGGACTTTGATTTTATGCCTACACTGTGATGAAAAGTCATTGAGAGATTTTTAGTCGCATGAATAACATGACTCAATTTACATATTTAAAAATCAAATTACCACGTGAAGAATGGATTGAAGGAGAAAAAGAGGAAAACAAAGAAGTCAGTTAGAAACATGTCCCCTTAGTTCTGACTAGAAATGAATATTGCTTGTAGCAGTGCCAATAAGAGAGCAATGACTGGGTGGTGGTGGCTCAGACCTTTAATCCCAGCACTCAGAAGGCAGAGACAGGTGGATCTTTGTGAGTTTGAGGCCAGCCTGGTCTATGGAGAAAGTTCTAGGACACCCAGGGCTACACACAATCAAACTGTGTCTTGAAAACAAAATATACTTTTTCAAGGAAGTATGTTAAATCATACAGGGATGTGCCTTTTGGTTGTAAGAATCCATGTTAGAGTTTTGTTCTGACCTTCATAAGCCATAGTTGAAGCTTAGAAAAGAGGAGGGCATAACAGAGGTTGGCTGCCATTTGTTACAATAGAGACATTTTAATAAGACATGACAATAAATAGGCAGACTATTTATGAGACAACGGACAAAAAGAAAGAATTTTCAAAAAGAAAGAATAAGCACAGTAGGGAAACATGTTCCCCTTAGCAGTACCTCATGCCTCCAGGAGGTATTGCTGGGGAACCAAGAAGAATCCAGTGAGCATGTCTCCTTTTGGGTTCCACACCAATGACCATAGAGAAGAACTGACAGCGACTAAAAATTTAGCAAGACCAGATAAATGCCAAACTATCTTAAAGTTTTTAAAATTTATTTTCAAAGCGTTCCCTACATGTATAGATTCTATGTTAAGCATAGTCCCCTTCCTACTGCCTTTGTTTCCCTCCCCTTTCCCACCAGTCTTTTCATCACCCTTAGACGGTTATTTCTGCTTTCATGCCACATAAAGAATCATGAATCAATGACTCTCCTTGTTTGGACCAGCAGCAGATTCTGAGGACTGACTAAACCACATGAAGAGTGTTATCCTACACTTAAATTATTCCTGTAGATTTTTTTCTCTAATAGTGCTTACATGGTTATTAACTGAAAAGTACCTGAGGCCATGAGATTAAAACAGGGAATTGAATGGCCATAGACTTTTAGGAGAAAAGGCAATGCTGTAAACTGAGGAGGGTGTTCTACAAGAAGTAAAGGTACTGGTCTAAATGTGCATGACTTATAATCTGCTCCAATACATTTACAGCATTGAGGGACAAATACAAAATTCTTATTTGAATTGAAATTTTAGCATGCTTTTCTCAACTCTTTTTATTATTATTATTATTATTATTTTATTTTAAATAGCTTGTTTTACATGTCAATCCTAGTTCCCTCTCCCTCCCCTCCACCTGCACCCCTCCATACCCCCCCAGCCTCCCACCCTATTGCCAATTCCTTCCACATAGGGGATATCTAGAGTCTGTCATTTCACTCAGGGCAGGGTCCAGGCACTCCCCTAAGAGTCCAGGCTGATAGATCATCCCTCTTTGTGTTATGGACACACAATGTCTGTTATTATTCCAGGGATAAACACTGATCCACTGCCCAGGGCCCCATAGGTTGCCCAGGCCTCCTCACTGACTCTCACCTTCGGGGGGGGGGGGGTTCTGTATCAGTCCCATGCTGGCCTCCCAGCTGTTGGTCTGGTGTCCAAGAGCTCTCCCCTGTTCAGATCAGCTGTCTCTGCTGGTTTTGCCAGCCCATTCTTTGCCAATTTGCTCACCGCTCCCTCTCTCTCTGTCACTGGGTTCCTTGGGTTCAGTTCAGTGTTTAACTGTGGGTGTTTGCCTCTGCTTCCATCAGTCACTGGATGAAGGCTCCCGGATGGTTATAGACATCAAGTTCATTATCAGGAATGGGCATTCGAGGTGGTCTCTCCACTATTGCTTAGCTTGCCAATTGGTGTCATCCCTTTAGATCACTAGAGGTCACACTGGTGCCTGATCTGTCTTCTAACCTATGACTCCTTCTTCCCCCATTCTACCCCCACCCACTCAACCTTCCTGTTCCTCCATGACCTACTCTCTCTTCCTCTTCTCCCCCTCTCTTCTTCCCAGCTCCCACTCCCCCCCTACCCCTCGCCATGTTTCCCATCTCTTCAGAGGATCTTGCCTCATTCCTCTTCTCTTGGATACCATGCATATCTCTTAGGTTCTTTCCTGTTTCGCAGACCCTCTGTCAGTGGAAGTACAGACTGGCACTATCCTGATCCATGTCTAAAATCCATATATGAATGAGTACATACCATGTTTGTCTTTTTGTGACTGGGTTACCGCACTCAGTATCGTTTCTTCCAGTGCTATCCATTTACCTGTGAATTTCAAGATTCCATTGTTTTTTTCTGCTGAGTAATACTCCATTGTGTAAATGTACCACATTTTCTCTATCCATTCTTCAGTTGAGGGGCATCTAGGTTGCTTCCAGGTTCTGGCTATTACAAATAATACTGCTATGAACATAGTGGAGCAGATGCCCTTGTTGTATGAATTTGCCTCATATGGATATATGCCTAAGAGTGGAATTGCTGGGTCTTGTGGTAGATTGATTCCCATTTTCCTGAGGAATCTCCATACTGCTTTCCAAAGTGGCTGTACAAGTTGGCACTCCCACCAGCAGTGGAGGAGTGTTCCCCTCTCTCCACATCCTCTCCAGCATAAATTGTCTTCGGTGTTTTTGATTTTAGCCATTCTGACAGGAGTAAGATGGTATCTCAAAGTTGTTTTGATTTGCATTTCCATAATGGCTAAGAATGTTGAGCACTTTCTTAAGTGTCTCTTGGCCATTTTAGCCTCCTCTATTGAGAATTCTCTATTTAGTTCTGTGCCCCACCTTTTAAGACCATGATAAATCAGAAGGACACATGTCAGATTTGAACATCATCATTAGTAAACTTTCTAGAAAATTTTAATTACTTCATGAATAAGTTTCTATTTCATGTTTTCACACATATTTCATTTTGGTTGACTCCACCTCTGCCCTCTCCTCATCTCCCTGTACAGATTCCCTGTTATATCCTTTCAACTTTCTTTACCCATATTTTTTCTACCTGAAAACATTTATTTAGCAGGTGGTAAGATCTTCATTAGAGAGAAAACATACAGTATTTGTCATTCTGAGCCTTTACTAACTTGTTTATAATAATACTTTCCAGTTCCATCTATTCTGCTGAAATTTTCAAATTTCACTTTTCTTTATAGCTGAATATAATTCCATTTATATGTGAATGTCATGATTAATCAACATTTTCATTGACATGTACATAACACTGGACAAATCACTGTGAAATACATTTTTTTCTACTGCACAAAAGTATTTCCCAAACGTGACCAGAGAGTCAACATTAGCAACATACAAAACACACAAATCATGCTGAAATTTGTTTTGCTTGTGATATCTAAAATTAGAAGTCTATATAATAAAAGAGAACCCAGCCAGTCAGTCATGTTTTAGACAAAATGAAAATCAAAGAGGAAAATTTGGTGGAAACTGGAACCCTTGCTAATTTAAATGATAACAAAAATGTAATATATAAAAACATAACAAGAGGCTGGCAAGATGGGTCAGTCAGTGGGTGAAGGCACTTGCCAATAAGTCTGACAAGCTGAGTTCAATCCCCAAATCTACATGATAGGAGGTTGTCCTCTGACCCCTATACAGGTGTCATGGTGGAAGTCCACATGTGCATATGCACACAAAATAATAAACAAATTTAATTTTAGAAACATAAAGGATATGGCCAAGGCTATGAATAGAAATAAATGCACAGTCTTAAATGTACTACTAGACCATAAAAAGCATCAAATCAAGGAACCAATATTACAACTCAAAAGTCTGGCTACAAGGTCTTGTTATTCTCACAGCATAAGAGGGAGAAAAGAACATAAAACCAGAAATTGATGAATTGGAAAGCAACATATCATCAACAAAACCAAAAAAATGTCTTTTGAAAAGCTAATGAAATTAATAGTCCCTGGAAAGATTGAACAAAAGAAAAAAAGACAGAGAAATTGCCCTTGTAAATTGTGGAAAACATCATCAGATATGTATTAGACCCATAGAGTATCAGTATAACTTTTCAATTTGAAATTTTCAATAAAATGCATCAATTCTTGGGGGAAAATGTCAACTACCCAAATATAATAAAAACAGAACATCTGAACTCCAGCTTGTAAATTCAAACCTCCTGCAATGTGATCATTAAACCCAGATGGCCATAACACTCCTACCAGTCACTCCAGAAGAAGAGATGCCAATATTTATACCAACTCCCGCAGCACAGAGAAACAGGTTTCTATTTCATTGTAAGCACATAATCTTGACATTTATAAACCAACAAAATTGTTGGTATAGGACCATCTTGGATCCAATGGAATAAATATGTAAACACTAAGGTATTTATTAAGTCTGATTAATTAAAGTAGCAACAACAAGTGAATCATACCTGCAACACTGGGGAACCTGATAGTTGCCCCATTCTTGAGGCTGGCAGCCTCAGCAGCTGGAGAAGTCCCACAGTAGCTTTCTCTTATTGCTTAGGCCAACAATTTAGCCATTACATAGTCCACAAGGCCGAGAACCTCAGCAGTCCCAATCTGGCACCTAGAACCTGGAAAGTTCCTGGAAAGCGGTCGGTCTTTAGTACACAATGGAAGCCTGAACACACTGGTTGTAATATCTGCAAAGCAATTAGCAACTGCAGCAATAATGAGGTAAATCAACTTGGAGGGTAGTACGGAGGTCACAGAGATGAGAGTAATCTTCCTCTGCCATCCCTTTTATCTGGACTGCCACCTGCAAGTGCAGTGACAGTCAGGGTGGAGCTTCCCAATCAGCTAAGGCAACCAGGACAGTTCTTCAGGTGAGGTTCCCCGCTGGAGCAAGTCTTATTCATGACAGGGTAGCATTAAAACCAGCCATTATAAATGTCTACGATGCCCACCATTCTCAAAACAGCTCACTTCAGCTTCTAAGGATTTCGTCTTCACTTTTGGCTGCTGAAAGGCCTCACCATGTTCCGTGGTTGACTCCACTGAGATACACTGACCTTTTCAGTTAGGTCACCTTTCCTTCTTAAGCCCCAGAGAAAATAAATGAATGAAGTGAGGGGAATTAGTGAAAGATGATGAGTACGCATTCATTTGCGCTCTCTCTTGGAGTCGTTTTAAGTGACCTGGGTATTTTTAAGGTGTGGGTTCGTAGCTTCGTAGCCTAGGGAGAGAGCCCAGTCAGTAAAGTGTTTATCTAGCAAGTGTGAGGATCTGGGTTCTGTTCCTCGGTATCCATGTTGAGCAGCTTCAAGTGATAACCCCAACACTGAGGAGGGAATACCGGGGACCCTGAAGCTCACTGGCCAGTCTGGCCAATTCAGTGAGCTTAAAGTTCAGTGAGTGACCCTGTGACAAAAAAAAATTAGGTGGAGGAGAGTGATCAGGAAAGATCTTGACACTGACCCATAGCCTTCTCATGCACATGTACAGACACACATACACACACACACACACACACACGCACACACACGGGGGGGGGGAAGAACAAACGAGGTGAAGACAACTGTGAACAAATGATTACAAGCCAAGTGGGAAGAAAGAGAGTGAATGGATAAATGGAAGCAATGGGAGAAGAGGCTGCGTGGGTGTCTGGAGCCCTGAGACTTACAGATACTGTAAACTGGGACTCCTCTCGGCTCTGAGGACAGGAGGGATAAGGCACTGAGGAAATGGGTGCATGCATGCAGAGTTGTTCCCACATGGCCAGCAGAAGAGTGCAGACAACTTTAGGAGGAGGAGAACTGAGCATGGTGCTCACAGTGGTGAGATGTAGACCAAGCAAGTGTGCTATGAGAATACCACACTCTCAGCACATGACTGCCGAGGGGCTCTGCTTCCTTCTTTGCAGAGCAAATGCCCAGCACCAAGCATTCCTTCCATGATACCACTGTGGTGTGGCTGCCATGGAAGTTTGTCACACGAACATCTGTAGAGCCCACTCAGAGTCCCGGCAACTCAGTCTGACATGGACAGCTTGATGTATTGTGGACTTTGAGATAACTAGGACATATAGATAGCACAGACTGGGGACATGGCTCCATGGCAAAGCACCAAAGGCAGGGTTTAAATGAGTCCAGCAGACCCAAGATAAATGGGACCAGCAGACCCTAATAAATAGGGATTTATTAGGGAAGCACTTATACAAATAGTAGTAAATAACCATCATGGTCATCCTGCTCTAGAAGATGCAGTCTCTGCCCTTCTGATGCTCTCACCATAACCCAAGAGAATGAACCAGCCCCTCCTCTACCTTATAAAGGTCATGGCTGCACAACTGAAGTCATGCCCAAAGGGTATGGCCACCACTGCAAGTTCACTGGCAAAGTAAGATGCCACTACATTCCCTCTTTTTGTCTAAATCAGAGGGTTTTAAGCCTGATACAAAAACTATACACAATAATTACAAATATCAAATATAGTCCAGGAGAAAGAAAGGTAAAAACATACACAACCTTAGACCTACAACCAGCAAGAGCAACATTAAGCAAGAAAGACATACTAAATGTTCAGTCCCAGGGTAATGGCATATAAAAGAAATTACTCCATAACTGTCATATTCTGGAAGTCTAAGTCTTGTAGATGCCACTACAAAACACTTACCCTGTAAGTCTGAGGAACTGAGCTTGAGTTCCCAGAGCCCTGGTAAAGCTGGACATGGTAGTAAACAGCTATAGTTCCGTGGCAGGATAAGAGGCGGGGACAGGAGGAGCCTCAGAATGTAATGGGATAACTAGCCTGGCACACACAGTGCTGAACAAGAAACCTTGTCTCAGGCAATGTGGAAAGCAGGGTCCAACACCCAAGGTTCAACTCTGACCTTAATTTATAGACCACAGAGCACACATACATCTGCATTCCTCTTCCCAGAATTCTCCTGCTTGAATATCCCTGCCTGGCTACATCCTATCTGTTCATTGGCCAAAACAGCTTTATTCATCAACCAAAAAGAGAAATATATATTCACAGCATACAGAAGGACATCCCAGATCACAAAGAGAGACAGAGACAACAGAGATGAACAGAATTTTAAAACTTTTATTGAAAAAATATTTCATGCACTGTATTTTGGTTGTTTTCCCCTCCCCCAGTTCCTCCCAGATTCTACCCACCCAATTTAATGTTCTTTTTCTGGATAGAAATATTTTTAAAAGAAATATGGAAAGCTGAAAATAGCAGAACAGTGGAAAGAAGAAATAACACAGCAAATTTGTTTTTTATGCAAGGTATAACACTTATATATCAGGTTAGTTTTCTAGGACTTGAAGACAGGAGACCCTGAACTCAGAGCTCCGCCTATGTTCGTTGAAGCTGAAGTCATGACATCCTCCTGGTTCATTCTTCATCTGTCTGCCTGGGGAAGAGCCAGCTTAAAAGCTCATTCAGCTACTTGATATAATTCAGTCCCCTGTGGTCGGGGGATCCTTGCTTCCAGTTTTGTGCAATGACCACTTTCTGGTCCTATGGGCATAATGAACCTTGGTAAATTCAGGCCTCACTCATTCTTCAAATCCTTCCCACAGAGAATATGCAGTCTTATTAAAGGGACTACTTGAATACCCCAGGCCAACCCATGAAAATCTTCCTAAATTCTACTAATCTAAGATCTTAATTGTATCAGTTACTACAATGAATTATATCAAAATACAATGAAGATACTTCGGTTGAAAACTTGAGCTAATACATGTAAACCAATTGGGTTGGCAATTTATCATTTCTCTCAGAATTCTATCATTCAAAAATGGTTAAGATGGCTCAGTGGATAAAGACACTTGCTACCAAGCCATAATGCCTGGATCTGGTCCTCACCACATGGTGGAATGTGAGAACCAAGTCTTGAAATGGGTCTTCTTACCTCCACAAAAGCAAAAGGCACCATGGTATATGCCCAGCCAAGCTCATTCTCATGCACACACACACACACACACACACACACACACACACACACACAGTACATTATTTTATTTTTAAAAATCCTACCAAACCATATAGTAGTCAAAACAAAACAGCATAAAAACTGACAAAAATCCTTAGAGGATTAAATAGACTTTTTCATACATTAAAAATGTTATACAAAAAAGCAGCAGAAAGAACAAGAGCACTCTTAGAAATTAAATCTGAGAATAAAAATCTTACTTATAAGCAGTCAAGCAGCAGAAAGAACAAGAGCACTCTTAGAAATTAAATCTGAGAATAGAAATCTTACTTTTAGGCAGTCCTCTCCTCTCTGCTCTGCCCTACTCTTCTCCCCCAGTATAGTGTGCACCATGCTCTCAATTTGGTATGTTTCATGGCTTTCCCACTGAGAGACCCTGTCCTTCCCCACACCCTTCCTTCAATGTCTGTCCCACACTGCTTGGTGCCAGAACCACTGCTCTCCTTTTTCGGGTCCTTTTAGTCAAGAATGCAGTCATGAAACACAAGAATTGCCTGACTATCTGTAGAAACTGCTGCCCCCATTCTGTGGATACCTCGATACCAAACTAACCCTCTTCATGTCTCAGACTCTGAGTAACACCCTCTCATGTTAACAGTTCTTGCTTCAGCTGGGCATCGGTGGTCCACCACATGCAGCTACTGGCAGAGAATGGAGGCACTTGCTTTCTGAAGGATACCACAGTGAAGGAAGCTCTTCAGTATGGACAGTAAAGGCGCCTCCTCCTCCCCGCCCCCTTCCCATTGGTGACTGATAACTTCATATCCCAGCTAAAGACACCCCTGACCAACATTTAAGGCGTGTTTTGTTTTCTTAATAGTGACAGATGTATGGGGGGTGTTTTAATTGAATGACTCAGAGGAATAATAGGAGTGATCATCTTCTGTTGAGAAAGGGAGGGGAAGAAACTGGGGACTACAAAACATTCCAGTTCCCAGAAGCTGTCTTTCTCACTCCTTCCCTGGAGATCATGGGAACCTTTTGGCTCTTTGGATGGAAAGACTTTGTCCTGCATCAGAAATAAAATTTATGAAGCAAATTTAAAAGAAAAATATGTATTTCTAAGAAGAGTGGATGGCAAGCAAGGTTGTAAGAGTAACAGTCAGGAATAACAGAAATAACTAAAGGAAGTCGATCACATCCTCAGATAAGAAGCCTAGAAATAGAATGTTGAAAGAGAATAAAAATATCCAAAGACAATTGCTTCTCTGATTAAAATGATAATTAGAATTTCTATTTATATATTATAGATACTGCTTCCCACACTTTATACCCAGACCTTCACACACGTGGTCAGGTACACATTAAGTTTTTAAAAGAAGTGTAACTTTTTAGTACACTTTTTCTGAATAAGTTTATTAATCCTAATTTTTTTCATGGCTTTTACCTGTAGGTACACTGTTTCACTTCTTCCTTTCTAACTTGCAACCTTCTGCTTCTTATTTCCTGAGCAACTGCTTTAATTAGGACTCCCATTATGACAGAGCAGAAGTGCCAAAAAGCCCTGGTCTTACAGTAAAACTTTCATGTATCTACTGAGCATAGTGCTAGGTGTGGGGTTGTTCTCTACCACCTTTATTATGGTCTGGTATATTTCATTTACACTGAATATATTGATATGCTCTTGTCATGAAAAGGTTTTAAATTTTGTTGCTTGCCTTTTCTACATCAAAGAAAGGCATGCAATCCTTCATTCTCTCTGGTGCATCAGTTAAATTGATTTTATGTGTTGAACCATCCTTGCATCCGAAGGATATATCAGGCCACATGGTGGTACATGATCCTTTTCATGTGCTGTTGAATTTAATTCGATGGTATTTTATTGAGAATTTCTACATCTGCGTTCATTGGTAGGAAAGTTCCTTGGCCTTCAACGAGTTGTTTCTTGTGTTGCTTCTATTTTACTTTAAAATGAAAGTAATGTTGACCTGCTGAAGTGAACTTTTGAATTATGTCTTTTGAGATGGATTGGCTAATTTTGGTATAAGAGTTAGATAGGATTCACCAATGAAGATAACTGATCTTACACCTATCTTTTTAACATAATTTCTTTTTAGATTTATTTTATTTATGAGTACTGTAGTTGCATGTACACCTGCATGCCTGAAGTGGGCAGCAGATTCCATTATAGGTGGTTGTCAGCTACCATGTGGGTGCTGTTCTTTTGTTAAAGTTTAAAAATTAGAAAAAAGGAAAAGGCGAAAACGTAGCGCGATGGAAACCAGGACGTGCACGATGGACAAAGCACAAGCCATGGAGAGCACGTTAACCGTAGATTTTTCCAGTGGCGGCAGAGAGAGGAGGGGAGAAAGAGACACAAAAGGCACGAAGGTGGTAATGGTAGAGCAGGAGAAGAGAGGGGGGTAACAATGGCGTGGAACTTAAAAAGGGAAGATTACACATGCGTATTGGCACGCGTACTGAGTCATTAGGCAGCCCTGTAACGAGTGATGTAGCAATGAGGATGACTAGCCTGTCAGTGAGCTTGCCCCGCCTGTTGTCAGTATGACGCTGGAGTTCCAACACTGGGAATTGAATCCAGGTTCTCTGGAAGAGCATGTAATGCTCTTAACTTCTGAGCCATCTCTCCAGGCCCGCTTATGCCAACCTTTAAAAGGAATATTCGCCAATTGGCGCAGTCTTATTTCACTTTCTTTTCGTTAGGATTTTGTGGTTTCTCCATTATTCACTCCAGGTAGGCATGTGTTTCTAAGAATTGACCATTTCCTTTAAATCATTTAGTGTGAAGGGTACATTACTCACAGAGATCTCTGGGGATCCTTTGTTTTTTTCTGTGGTATCAATTGTCTTTGGTTTTCTTTTCAGTTATGATTAGATTTTGAGTCTTCTCTTTTCTTCATTAGTGTAGCTCAAGTTTGCCAATATTTTAACACTTTAATAAAATGTGTTAGCTACATTTCTATTGCTGTGATAAAACACCATGAACAAGACAATTTATAAAAGAAAGCATTTAATTTGGGGCTCACAGTTCCAGAAGGCAGTAGAGTCCATAACCATCACGACAGGGAGCATGGCAGCAGACAGACAGGCATGGCGCTGGAGTAACAGCTGAGAGCTCACATCTGACCAATAACCATAAGGGAGAGACACACAGACTGAGGGACAGACGGTCGGATGGACAGACGGACAAAGGCATGGGCTACTGAAACCTCAACGACCACTCCCAGTGACATACCTCCTCTAATCCTTCAAATATATGACCTATGGAGGTCATTCTTACTCAAATCACCACTTAAAATAACTCAGCTTTGTTGATTTTTTCATTCATTTTGGGCATATTTTTAACTTTCTTTTTCACTTTCTTGGTTTTAATTTTTAGTATTTTCTTTATTTCTATTCAAGACATAGAATTTTACTGTATATTTGATTAATAAGTTTTCTTAATATGTACAATAATGCCTTGAACTTCCTTCTTAAGGACAATTTTGCCACACTGCATAAATTGCTATTTGTTGAGTTTCTGTTTTTGTCTGCTTGAAGTTATGTCGTTGCTGCTCTATCAATTTCTTCTTTGATTTGTTGGTTTATTTTGTCCGTGTGCCTTTTTTGCTTTGCCTGCTGATGTAGACATCTATTTCACATCATTGTGAACAGAAAATCTACTTGATATGATTTCCGTATTCTTAAATTTTAAAAAATCATTTTGCGGTCCAATGAATATTTTATCTATGAAGGTATCATGTGTGTTTTACAAAATTATCTTCTGTAGCTATTGGATGCTCCCCACATGTCTACTAGAGAAATTTTGTATGTAGTTTGGTTGAGTTTTCTTAGTTTATTATTGATATTTTGAATCTCTGTTTTACCCACTGTTGGAAGTGGAATGTTAATTAACCCTCCTCTTATTATACTGCTGTATATTACCTCTGATTCTGTTGATATTTACTTTTCGCATTAGGCACTCTGATGTTGAGTGTATATCTGTTTACAATTATATCTTCTTCATGGATTTATCCCTCTGTTGTCATGCCTTCTCTGTCTTTTGTGACAATTTTTGACTTAAAGTCTTTTGCCTGGCACAAATATAGTTTAATATAGATGTGAAATAAATGTAGATAAATATCTGGCCTCTACATACTTGGAATGCTTTTGCCTTTTCTCATCGCTTTAATTTTAGCCTGTAAGTATCCCTTTGACTGGTTGCCTCTTTCTTCTTTGTTCCTCTTCTGCTCTCTTTCTCTGAGAGTAGCTTTTGTAGTATTTTTGTCTGTTTTTTATTCCTTTGTTCATAATTTGTGGGTATACAAGGTTGTTTTCCCTATGTAGGGAATACATAAACTTACCAGAGTTGTAACAGTCTATTTTAAACAAATAAGTTAGATGACTGTGTGAAAAATCTACACAATATACCATCCCTTATTTTATGTGATTTTTGCCACGATTCACATGTTTTATATATTGGATGTAAATTCTCAGATTACTATACACACATTCATTGTTTAACACTATTTGTCATTTAATTTTTTTCTATGATATGCCTCTGATACTGTATTGGAGCATTGTGAATCACACTTCAATTTTACTTTGCAGTGAGTTTATTGCTGCTACAAGCTTCCAGATTGTTAGTTAGCATCTTTCCAGCTCAAACTGAATAACTTGCTTTCTCATGGATTGTAAAGTGGGTCTAGTAGAGATGAATTTTCACAGACTTTGTTGGTCTGAGAAAGTCTTTATCTCTCTTTAATTTGTCAAGGAAGTCTTGTTGGGGGTAGTATTTTCATTAGCAGAGTTTTCCCTCCTTCTACCACATTAAACTTATTACCCTGCTCTCTCCAGATTTGGGGAACTCTTCTGATACTCTTTCTTTAATTGTACTCGTGTCTCTTTCTCTTTCTTTGTTCCTTATGAGACTGTCATAATCGATATACATATATATATATACATATATATTTAGTGATTTCCTGCAAGTCATATCAGTTTAAAAAAACTTTTTTATTATTACCTCTTACTTGAGTTTTCTGTTTGTAGTTTGTTTCATGCTATCTGTTGGCAATGCAACCTGTTGTCAGTGCTACCAAGTAACTGATTCTACTACTTGACTGAGTCACTGTTGGAATTCTCTATGGCATTTTCAGTTATAGTCTTAGCTACAGAATCTCATTGTGAATCCTTTGTAATACTTTTTGTCTCTTTAATAAGCCTCTTATAATCTCCATGAGAGAATCACTTCACTCATTCCAACCAGTTTCATATCTTTTACTTTTTCTCCCAATCTTTGTAAATTTTAAAGCATTTCCCAAAAGCATTTATCAAGATGCTAATAAATTACTAAAAATATTCTATAACAGTTGAAGATATGATTCAATGATAGAGTGTCTCCTTAATATGTACAAGGTCTTGGGTCTGAGCTCCAAGATATAAGGAAAGAAATTATCATCTACCTATGAATTTGACAACTTTAAACAAAATAGCCAAATCTTGGAAAGTTACCAAAAATCACTCTGTACAGACCAGAATAGTCATATATTTATATTAAATAACTTGATGTTGTTATTAGTTTCTTCCCACAAAGAAAACTCCTGCTAGCAATGTCTATATTGTAGATTATAGCAAACAACTAAAAATAATCCATTTCTAGATATATACAAACACTTCCAGAAATTAAAAGGTGGGTCACACTTCTCAACACAATTAGGATATCAATAGAAATCTAATTTAAAAATTATTAGAAAATAACCTTCAGAAAAATCAGAGTCATTTCAATATGAAGAAAAATATTTTAGCACTTTAATGAGAAGCTACCATACACTATCTAGGATGAGCCTGTTAAAATCAAACAGTAATGCTTCAGCAACTGGAATCTTACTATCATCCTAATAGGAATTTTGGAAGTTACAAATACTTTGGGAAACATTTTAGTATTTAAAAAAAACTGTGCTTGCCATATTGATATAGCTGTCCCTCTCCTTAGTAAACAGACAAGAATAATTTGGATGCAATATAAATGACCAGACTCATACACAATCAAAGATTACTGAGTATTTAAAAATGACCTGAATATATGGTAGAATGTGTAAGTTACAAAAGTATGGTGTAAGAACAAATATCTGTGATCTCATGGGCATGGACTAGAAACTAGAAAAAGCTAATCTGCAATGACAGAAAGCAAAGCTATAGCGAAGCAATGGCAAGGGTGGAACGACTGCAGCATCACAGAATATTTTGAGAAGATAGGAATGTTTTGCATATTGACTGGGGACAGGTAGCACTGCATGTTCCTGGGGTTTTTACTCCTAGCCTTTTGTTAGTGAATAACCTCTCTGGACAGGATTTTCAGTTCAATAGCCCCCACTCTATGCTGATACATTTAGCTGTTTACCTTTACCTTTAGGTTTTGGTGGTTATGTTGTGTTTTTACATGATTTAGACCCACTCACCTATCTATTTGTCCAAAATGATTTTATTTTATTAACTCCCCATTCTGTCACTTCTTAAAGAAACTTCAAAATTTCAGACCTCCAAAAAGAATCTTGCAACAGTATCCTAGATGTCTCACTCTCTAATAGTCAACTGGTTATTAAGTCCTGTTGAGGCTACTTCTCAATATTTTTATATACTCAGCATATTTTCTGGTGCAATTGAACTTTGAATACAAGATGAGGGTTATTTTCCATTGCATGTTTGGGAAGAGGGAACTAGGACACTCTCATTTTAGGGTATTCTGATTATTAAAAACAATAAACAATAACCCACAGAAATTATGCATCAAATAGTTGAATTCAGGGTCACAAATGTCAGAGAAGGAAACAAGCTGGAGGTGAAAGTACAGGTTTGGGGTCCCTTGTAGTAGAAAGTGGGATGGGTGGTGGACGTGGGGTGGGAGGGAGGGGTGTGTGTGACAGTGGCATGTCTGATGGACTGAAATTTTCAGCCTGTAACTTTAGAGACACTTTTTCTCTTGGAACCAGGCAGGAAATGAGGTCAGAGAAAGAGAGACAGTTCTTTTTTTTTTTAATTACAAAAGTACTTGGAAGGTAGTCTCTAGAGAAGCAGTGAGTTGTACCTACAACTTCACCTTGGCAGTGTTTCTGGGATCACTGGGGACATGAATTTCCTGCCATTCGCACAGGTCACACTTGCCTGGCAAAGAATGTAATTAGTCAACCTTATTGATGGGCCAGTTGACTCATACTGAAACACAAACTTGGTGACTGTGACTTTTTTTCTGCTCCTCCTTTTAAATGCGAATGAAAATGGAGGTTGAGATTTGAGCTGCGTTTTGTTTAATTAAAATTGTTTTAGCTGGTTTTTTTTTCCTACTTCTAATGTTTTTTTAATCATAAGTGGAGGCCACGAAGAGAGTCAGGGCAGACAGTGACTGTTACTGAGGTGTCACCAGAGAACAGAAGCTGAGAAACACACAGGGAATGGGCAAAAGTATAGAAACAAACAAAGGAAATCTCATGATTTGTGAGAGCCAAAGTTTACCCCAGTGTACATAAACATGCTAAGATGTTTCCACCCAGTCAGGCATTGGTGGCACATGCCTTTAATCCCAGCACTCGGGAGGCAGAGGCAGACGAATCTCTGTGAGTTCGAGGCCAGCCTGGTCTACAGAGGGAGTTCCAGGACAGCCTGCAAAATACACAGAAACCCTGTCTCGAAAAACCAATAAAAAAAAGATATTTCTACCCACGATGGATTTAACTTCAATGTTGACACAATGTCTAATTAATGAGAATTTCTCAAAGCTAAAGAAGCAGAAGAAGTAATAGAGAAACAGGGGATGAGGTTAGAGACAGAAGTCTCTAGCTCTCATCATATCCAGTGCTAACTTTGACTTGCAGGAAGCCAGGCTAAGGGGGAGCCTTTGGAAGGGTACCACCATCACCCTTCTGCCTTTATCAAGAGGGTGTGTGAAAGGAAACGTGCCTAGCTCTGCTCAACAGCCATGCCTGAACTCAATGCTCCCTCAAATCCCCAAAGAAAAGAAGGTAAATACATTTAAGTAGGCAGATTTGAGGGTAGATATGTCACCTCTAGCCCAAGATTTCCCTAGGCAAGCCTTGAGATTGTGGTGCTCACACCAAATTAGCACCCCACCTATAAGCTGTGCAGACCATTCTGATAGCACCCATGCAGAAAGGGTGGTGCTGATCCTCTGTGTGTTCATGTGCCTTTGTCACAGAGGCAGGTGACTGCCAGCTTTCGGGAACCATGCTACATGGTAGACGGTTATAAATGGGAAACCTTTTGGTATGTCAGTAGACCACTTATTGGGGTGATGCCACTGGTTCCAGACCTCAACTATGTAATGAGTGGGATAGTCAAAATAATAAATGTGATCTTTAACATCTAAATAGAAAAAGACAAATGCACATGAAAATTGAAAAGGCAAAACACAAAACAAAACAACAACAAGGAGAGACTAAGGCAAATAAAAGATGGGATAAGGAAAAGAGAATGGAGACTGCTGTGAGCTCAGACTCTCAAAGAAGAATCCCTTTCACAAAGACAGATCAGCAAGGAGCAGTACACCCCTTTTCATGGGTGACATGTCTTGGCTAAAGGTTGGTTTTAGAACAATGGTTCTCAACCTGTGGATCATAAAGGGGTCCCATGTCAGATATCCTGTATATAAAATATTTACATTACAATTTATAACAGTAGCAAGATTACAGTTAGGAAGTAGCAATGAAATAACTTTATGATTGGGAGTCAGCACAACATGAAGAACTGTATTAAAGGGTCACAGTATTAGGAAGGTTGAGAACCACTGCTTTAGAATATTACCGTGGTAGTAAAATGGATTTGCTGAATGTGGAGACAAGAACAGTACAGATGCATCTACTATGAACCAAGAGAGCACAGTGGCAGTGAGGACAGAGAGGAATCAATGCACTGCCATGCTGTGTAGCAGATCTGTCAGATTCTAGTGACTGGAAGAGAGACCTGCCATGCGATGAAGAGCTAAGCACGCCACCCAAGATTTCTATGCAGGGAAACTGTTTATATGGTTTCTCTACCGACTGAGACGGGAGGTGTATATAAAGAGGCAGACTTCTCTGTTAAGCGTTATCTCAAATATGCAACAAGACTTTACCCCAGTCTGATTTCAGACTGTTTTCTCTGTCCTTTCTCCTTCATTTCAATGTTCTTAAATAGTTTCACTTCATACATTTATTTAAAATAGTTTGGTTCCCTCACTTACCAGATATCCTTATTTTAGCACCTCTGAAATTTGTATGAAAGTTTATTTCAAAATAAGCATAGATAATCCAAAGCAAAAATTTTCAGGTGTGTGTGTGTGTGTGTGTGTGTGTGTGTGTGTGTGTGTGTGTATGTGTGTGTGTGTGTGTCTTTAGTCTCTCATCTTGCCTCTTCCAATTTTTATAATTAAATGCTGCTAAGAGATCATGACAAATCTCAAATGTTTTTAGAAACTAATGAGGTCTGTGAAAATGCTTTAGGAACGACTGAACAAACGTCCCATCTTTTGCTCGTCTCTAAGGGACATTGCACACAAAAGCGCTGGGTGGCACAGTCTAGAGTTGCCAGTTCTGAGCCTTTGAATTGCATTTTTTGTTTAATGTGCCTCTGTAAAGATTTCCAATTTTCTGAACATTGAAGCTCTCTGCTGGAAATCTCTTAGGCTCTCTGAGTCAGGCCTTAGTTTGTGAGATGTGGACACATTTCTAAGACTGTGTTCAGCAGCTCATTTCCAGCCTCATTTGGCTCAGACAAGAAGCTGGCTTTCCCCAGATTGCAGGTTCTCCCAGGAAAAGGCTTCACCACCCCTGTCTATTTTACTTAGTCTCCAGAACTGATGAAGCAATGGATATTTTGTGCAGGAGCAAATGGAGAGAAAGGGGAATTTGCACATGTCAACATCATGTTGGCAGTGAAATGCCACCCCTGATCATGTCTAGAGGCCCTACAGCATAAGCCAAGATAGGATCGACAGAGAGAAACAGGGCGCAAGTACCACACCCCAACGAAAATATTCTGAATCTATGTAATTGTGTAAGGCCCAGATAAGTCACTCGATGTCCTGTCCCTCCGTGTTTTCTTGGAGGAGCTGAAGGTGTCATGTTGAGTTCTTAACCCAACAGAAGGAAGACATCTGAGCTTCTGCCAAGAGTAACTCTGGAGTTCAGAAATATTTTTGCACAGTGAGTCTGCAAAGGCCAAACACATAAAGATGGCTACGGCAACATCTCCTGGTGAAGTCTTTCTTTTAAAAGTCCAGGATCCTCGTGAGGGCAGACCATTTCCTGTTCTGGGACCTCCCATGAGAAATGAAGTCAACAGGGTGATTGTGTAAAGTACAGCCCCCACAAAGCAAGTTGGTAACAGCAGCAGCCACCTCGGCAGCAGTAAGCCAGAGTTGAATTCCATTTAAATAAAATGCCAAAAGGCAGTCAGCGAAAGTGACATTTATGGTGTTACTACAAATGCATTCAGCGGGAAAGCTCAGTAGCAGAAGCAAGGGGGAAAAAACAAGCTGTAGTGAAAACTGCCATCTGTATATTGTGCCCCGTTTTTAATATTCTGTATTCTCATAAAAAGTGTTGTTTCTGTCACTATTCAATCTCACAAACTCACACAGAACACTGTTAAAAGTCAGCAGTGTGTGAAATGGTATTTTAAAATAAATGAAACCCGCTCGCAGAGCTGCGGAGGAATATTGCAATGCTGGGCGCTGACAGACAGGCACTGAAAAGTAACAACGGTTATCATCTTAAAGCAAAGCGGATTAAATAAAAACCCACAGCCAGTGGTGCATTACCAAGTCTGATATTGACACAGCTGCTGTGGTGGTTATTTTTCATTGTCTCATCAAGACAAAGCATCATGGGATATCAATCTTCCCTCTGTCAGGCCATGCCTGGTATAAAGTTTTTCGTTTACATTTTCATTATATGCCTTTTATCTCTCTGGTGCCAGCATTTTTTCTTAACTGTGGGGTGGACTGACCTGTGGGGCAGTGTTGAGCTATTACCTTCTGGCCAGAAGAGCTCCCTCCCAGGGGCAGAGGGGACTTTGTCCCTCTTCCCTTCCCCCAAAACCTTTAACCTTTGGCTTTCTTCAATGGTATTGATGGTCTGGTCCTTACTCTCTTGTGTTGGTGGGGATTAAAAACGGCATTGTGTGTATGTGAGGGAGTGTGTTTGTGTGTGTGTGTGTGTGTGTGTGTGTGTGTGTGTGTGTGTGTTTGCAATAAAGAGCAAGAGGGAGGAAGATAATGAGAATGAAAATTACAAGATCATTTGAGGATATTATTTTCTTTCCTTCCCTTTTCATGGGAAAGAATGAGATAGTTAGAAATGGCAACTCCCTTGAGAACACTCCAGCTGCAGCAACAGATTCATGCTCAACTTTAATACACTGTTTTATTCCCCCCATGAAAGGTCTCAGATCCAACAGAGAATACTAAGACAGAGATTGTTCCTTCAGGCCACTAGACTTAATGTAATGCTGTGGACAGACAGACAGACAAACAACAACATAGTAGGGTCTCTAAAGAGAGTTCCAGGCCCAGCATCAGAGAAAGAACATGTCAGAGTCTCTCAAGAGAACAAATTGGGGCCCATGTGGCAGAAGTGACAGTCTCTTCTTGTACCTTTTCAATGGGGGGTTTCCCCAGTACAAGCCTACAGCCATGCTCTCTCCTGTTACTAGGCAAGAGGCAGGGAAGGGATTGGGCGATGAAGGACCACAGATACTCACTTTTGATCTAAACTCACTTCCAGGTAAGAAACCCTGCTACCCCGAAGTCTGTTAACTAAGGACTCACAGACTCACCACGGTATGCCTGTGGGTGCCTATGAGATAGAAGAGCTGGTATGGAAGTCTGAGCAGTGTCAGGTACATAGGAAACTCCACTTTTCCAAATTCCAAAGGGCAGTCTAAATACCCAGAAATGGGCTCAACCTAAACTACCTGAACTACAAGTGGGGTTTCTGGTGGTTAGATAAAAGCCAGCCTTTCTTAGGAACCTGTGAAACTGGTTCCCCTCAACCAAAAGGAGCCATTTCCTTTATTATTGTCAAAAGGGACAAATGGTAATCTGTGGTACCTTAGCATACCAAAGCACGTGCTGACCTCCGGGCCCCTACAGTATCACATTTCAAAGCCCATACTGCCATCCCAGCCCTTCTTATCTCCTCCCCTACCCTAAATTCTCTCCAGCTAAAGGCTTCCTTCTCTCCCGTTACTCATTCTCCTTATAACGCTGTGGTTTCTGAATTCCCTCCCTCCTCTACACTTCTGCCTCTCTCACAGCAAGGCACAGTCTTCTGGCCACGTTCAGTCTACTGAACTCTTCCAGTTGCCTCTAACTGTTCTCTCTCATATCTATTATAAACACCCTCCCTTAACCATACAATGGAGTGATCATGTCATCAGCTTATGCAAGCATCAGCTGAATTCTGACAATATATCCCTATACTGCAATGGCTCTCCCTTCCTTGAACTGGCTTTCCATTTAGAAATTGATCTGTGGAAAACATACTTTAATTTGAATCTACAAAGACAGTATACATAAGAAAGATCAATTTTCTTTGGGGCAACTGATAGAGTTTTCTAAAAGTTTATTACTGAAACTTCTGTAGGAGATAGTGTTAAATGGTGATAAGTTTCTTTAGAAATTGGTTTTATAAGATTGAGATGGTTATTAAAAAAAAAGAATGGAGCTTGATGACCCAAGGAGGGTTCTGACTTTTTTAGCATCTTCCTTCTACCTGAATCTTCAGTGGAGTTGGAAATGAATATGAAGATTTTTTTGTGACTTACTCAACAGAAATTACCTCTCCTTGTATGCATCATCCATGGCAACAAGAAGTGTAAGTTACAGAAATACCTAGTAGTTACTGAACAAAGAGCCTCAACACCATCATGACCACAGAGGTTAAGGCGCATACTTGAATCTTCTGAAACATGTGACTCTCTGGTAATTGTTGAAAGGAAAGTACACACTACACAGAAAGTGTATAAAGGCAGATGAAAGTAATTCTATCACCCCTGCCTACAAGTGTAGACAGAGATAGGGTAGGTGACTTTTGCATAATTGAAGAACTGCAAACTTGTAGGACTCTGAAGAGAAAACAGTGCACACCTTCTTGTTTCTTTGTTTTATGTACACAAAACCAGAGCAGAAAAGGGAAAAAAGTGGAAAACATGCCCTGTGGTAAGTGAGACACTCAAGAAAACAGTGCTACAGAAAAGCACTTCTACTTTATCCTACATACCTAGGCCATCAAGATCAGTACTATGTCTTCTTCTGCCTCTGCTTCCAGCATTGTTTGAGCTGTATAAGCAAGAACTCACATAGTCCATAGAAATGTTCATCCAACTGATCTACTAGGCAATGCCAACTCTCAAAATGGTGACTTCATACAATAACAAACATCAGTGCTGTAAGTGGCTGGGTGGGCTTTGACAGGACTCAATGTGACAATTCTTGCTCAAGGTCTTTCATCAGGTAGCAATGGGACAACTGGGTTGGGCCAACTCAAGAACTTCTTGGTGATTTAGATGTCTGGGATTATAACACTCAATCAATTGGGTTCAAAATAGTTGGGACTCCTTGAATATCTTTCTCTTTCTATGAGCTACCTCTGTCTCTACAGAGTCTTCTACATACTATCTCAGTGTGTAGACTTCTTACATGGTCATCAAGGCTCTCAGAATTTGCCAAATGACACCAGGGATTGTTAAATTGTTAGGTGACCTTCTGTAGCAGAGCCTCAGAAGCCAGGTGGTGCTATTTCTGTCACATTCTGACCATAAGATCACAAATATTTCCCACTTATAATTATAAAACTATCACAAGACTGAATCTTTTAAAGTACTTCTCTTTGTCTGGTGAGATGGCTTAGTGGGGAAAAAGACTTGTCAACAAGCTCGACAAACTGAGTTTGATCTCATTCACATAGTGGAGGGAGAGGTCCAATTCCAGCAAGTTGTCCTCTGACCTCCACATGAATGCCTTGGCACAAGTGCATGCACACACACACACACACACACAGAGAGAGAGAGAGAGAGAGAGAGAGAGAGAGAGAGAGAGAGAGAGAGAGAGAGATACAGAGAGACAGAAAGAGAGAGGGAAGAAAGGAGGGAGGGAGGGAAGGGAGGAGGGAGGGAGAGTACACACAGACAGACATATACACACTAAAAAACTGTTCATCTTAGCAAAGGCTAATATTCCAATAAAAACTATATTCCTGATACAAGAAATTAAAATAAAAATAGGTCTGAAATGTTAGTTGTAGCAAATAAACACAAAACTATTCATGGGGTCTGAATATTTTTTCTCTTAGTCTCTTCATATATATAATTTTCCCACTTGCAGCAGAGGTCCATCTGTTGCTTTGACTACAGTGTTATCTTATACCCATCTATAGATTCCTTAATAAATTTTAAGTACATAATGGTTTGGTTTGACCAAAAGTTAAGATTAGAAAAAGATTTTTTTAATTGTGTGTACATTGGTATTTTGCCTGCATGTATGTCTATGTGAGAGTGTTGGATCCTGGAATTGCAAGCAGTTATATGTAAATGGTGTTCTTAATTGGTCTAGATAATAAAAAGCCAGAGTTAGATATGGAGGGAAATGCTGAGAGATCAGAGAGAAGGAGCAAGCCACAACACACCTTACCTCCTTAGCATCTCAACAGACAAGAGAGCGATTTCTTGTTTCTCCTTGCTTATATCCTGTTTCTGCCCAGCTACCCCACTTCCTTTCTGTTTGTATAGACCTCCAGACCTTTATGGTTAGCTAGTGACAAGCTCCATTGTCTGACCCTCAGACAAGCTTTACTTGTACAAGTAAGATATCATCACAGTTGTGTGCTACTATGTGGGTTCTGGGAATTAAACCCTGGTCCTCCAGAAGAGCAGTCAGTACTCTTAACTACTGTTCCATCTCTCCAGCCCCGACAAAGTTACAAAGAACCTCAAAATGAGACTATTTCTAAAGTGGATGTACAGCCTGCTAATTCACATCCTTCTTCTTTGAAAGGCCTTTGTGAGAGGAGATGGTCGATAGGCAACAGAGGAGCTGAGGAAATGTCCACTGTTATCCTTGCAACCAAAGCCCCTTTGACTCTACTCTTGTACTCAAAGTAAGCCTTGTGTCAGTCTACTCATTGTGTGTTGTCACAACAAAATGTGCAAGACCAGATGCTTTGGGAGGGCCCAAGATGTAGCTAATGAAGGTTAAGAGCATGATACCAGCATGTTCATATGCTTGTGCTATATCACAACTTAGCAGGGAAGAAAAAGGCAAAGTTATGATGTACAAAGAGGAGGCAAGAGCACGGAAGTGTCAAAGTGGAAATGCCAAGCTCTCTGTGTAACAGCTCATTCTTGTAGCAACTAATCCCATCCCATGAGATCTAGCTCACTCTCTGGAAACCCAATCCAGTCTTGAGATTCCCATGAGAGGTGTATCATGAAGCTGACATATCCAACCTAACTAACCCACATTCTCAAGAAAGATATTAGCCAGTTCATGGGAGTTTTGCCACCATGATCTAATCACTACCCACAAAGTCCTATCTCTTAAAGGTCCCAAAACTTCCTCATGCTGTTACCATGAAGGCCATGCCTCTAGAACATGAACCTTTGTAAAACTATTTCCAAACTATTAAAGCCTTCAAATTTAGGAACAAACTCTGGCTCTTCATGGTGTATATAGTTGGCATTGTTGCCTAAAGATGAGTGTGCTGAAGATGGTCTGGAAAACCTCATGTCCTTAAAGTTCCAGGTTTCCCTCTGAGTTCATCTGTATTGATTCTTCTTTAGAATATGGCCTCTATCCTTGTGTACTGGTGGCACTATGACAACTACTGACGGTCCCATCTGTGCACCTTTCCGAGGCACTGAAATTCTGTCCAATACTGAATTCCACCTCTCCACACCATGGGTTCTGGAGAACACCCTTCACATAATGATGGTGATCCTTCCAGCCAACGTGCAAAGATTCCTAGTCCTCTGTCATCCCCACCAAACTGAACCCCTCCATTGAGCAGGCTGTAGAGATTTGGAATGATAGCCAAAGTTGTTCGCTTTGTCCTGGTGTTGTATCTTGCTGTTACCTATGTTCTTCTCCCTGTGGTGTGCCATTGAGCTTGTACTCTGCTGAACAATACTGGATTTTAATTATAGACAATTATGAATTATCCATTACCTAGGTTATCCACTTGATTTTACCACTTATATTCTCATCTCCTGAGCTTTATCTTTGGTTGGCACTTAACTCGTAAAATTTATAGCATTATTAAAGTGATCCAGCTTTAATTTCTGCCAATCTATGATATCTCTAGGTTAATGTATAGTATCTTATTTTATTCAGTATAGGAAAGCAATGTTCCCATTAATCAGGTGTTTTGATAATTGGAAAGCCATAACTGAAACATTCTAAACCACCTGTTGCGAGATAGAACAGAACATACTTTTGTCATCATTCCAAATTTGATAATTCAGAAGAAGCATTAGAATCATATCATGGGGCTGACACATCATCTTCACAAGCATCCTCTAACATAGAGTTTTATCTGGCAGAGAGAATTGTTCACCAGTAGGAAATGGGCAGCTAGTGGGATGATGGATAGTAGAGATAACTTTATGGTACTGCTAGCCACTGCAAGATGAGCATCCTCCAGAAAGTCATGAGAAGAAAATAATCAAAGTGCAGCTGTGGTCTCTGTAGATCTCCTTGGGTTTTAGGTGTCAAATACAGAGCTGACATCCTTTACCATATTGGGCTTGCTTTCTAAAATACAATAAGCTTACTTTTCGCACCTTCTTCCTTGACTGAACACACACACACACACACACACACACACACACACGCACATGTTTGCATGCATTCATTAAAATGGTACAAAGTCATAGAATCATTTGAAGTTTGATTTTTCTTTTCCAAAACTTCATGATACAGTTATTATTTTTAAATCCAGATTAAACACCAGTAAGAAACAGACAATGCCACTAGCATTCTGTAAATATCTTGGATTTAGCAAATGTTGCTTGTGACATGCTTGAGGGGCTGAAGTGAGTAGCATCTCTAATTCTAAGCAAATGACTACATTCCGTTTCCAGCCACATCATCATGGCCCCTCACCAGCATTCCTCTGATTAGGGATTTTGGGATCACAACGTTAAACTGTGCACACCTTATATGATTCCAATCATAGTGGAAGGGTCTTAGGATACACATTAATTACATACAGTTAATGGTCCTTTTCATTTATTTGGAACTTAAAACTTTTGTGTTCCTAAAATTCAATCTTAAAAGAATAATATGAGTTTCATAACATAGGATTTATTCTCCTGTAGTACAAATAAGGAAGCCAAAGCATTAAAAGCAAAATATTTTTCTGGAATCCAAAAGAATCTCACAGTAACATCATTTATTGTGGTTAAAAAGAATGAGTGTCAACTGACACTTAATTGGGTGCCCTTGTGTCCTTCACATCCTTTGGATTCTCAGACTAAAGCATAGTCATCATCATGCTGATGTGTGCCCAATACTGACCCCTACCCCAAATGCTCTTGAGTACAGTACTCCCTGAGTCTTCAATGATAGATCAGCCTTACAATTCAGAGATGTGTGTTGTGTGTAATTTGAGTGACAGTACCACCTGTGCATAATTTGAGTGACCTTCACACCACTTGTAAAAATTTCATTGAGTGTCCCAAACATGGAAGAGTCACACTATGTTTCTCAGTGAATATATTTGCCAGAGTCCATACATTCATAATTATACTGAGCCCAAGCATTCCTTCTTCATAAGAAGCCCTTTAGCAATGTGTATTTAGAAGTCCATCAGTCACATGTATTGGCAGAAGGAAACAGGGATGATATTCTTTGTTTACCTTTTCAACATCATTTTGTTTTGCATACTGGAAAGATTATGGACTATGAGTCAGATAGATTCAGATTTAAATCCCAGCTCTGGCATTTACTAGCTCTGTAACATTGACAAATTACCTACCCTTCTTAGTTCTCAGTTTCTTCCTGTATGAAATGAAATAAGAACCTTCTTGCAAGGTAATTTGAAGGATTAAGATAATAGCAATAAAGAATAAAGATACAGACACGGACTGCTCACCCAATCACTAGTAAATGCCATGGCCTCATCTTTACTTCATTATAATGTCAGGTTGCCTAGAAAAAAAATGTACTTCTGGTCTTGATGGTTTTCAGAGATTGTTTCAGAGGTCTATGGGCCTTCTATCAATGGTAGCTACTTAAGTGTTCTGCTTTTTTTCAAGGAATACAGTCAAAATACCCCCAGTAACTCTATACTCGTATTCTTTAAGCCCTCCTTTATTTATAATGCATTTTTAATATAGAATGTATAAATATAACATTTCATTACAAAATATATGGTATAAATACTTTCACATTATGATTCCTCACACAGCATTCATATTCTAGAGTGCAAAGTTAATTATTTAGAGATTTTTTAAATTATTTTTTATTTCTCATTTATATAGTCCAGCTGATAGAGGAGTGTAAAACATCATCGAAATTCCTAATCATTTCTATGAGACAATTCCAAGTAACTATTTCTAATTGTGACTGCATGGTAGAATTTTTACTCATTATCAGACCAATTAAATTTTTTTCCTTTGGCAGGAGCTGGTGGTACATGCCTTTAATCCCAGCACTCGGGAGGCAGAGGCAGATGGATCTCTGTGAGTTTGAGGCCAGCCTGGTCTACGGAGCGAGTTCCAGGAGACAGCCTCCAAAACAATACAGAGAAACCCTGTCTCAAAAACCAAAAAATTTTTTTCCTTTAAGTACTCTCCTCAAAATCATCATCCAGACCTTTGATTTGTAGAGAGAATGTATTGTGTGTTGTCTCAGGATCCTCTCAAAAGTCAAGAAGAAGATGACTCTAAAGAAAACAAGACTGATGGTTCCCTGGCCCGATGAAGACTGTGTTGTACACAGGCTACAGAGTGTTGTGCTGCACTTCCAAGAGGATTCAAAAATGGTCAAATTCTGTTCTTTTTTAATGGTTCTGGGGCAAGAAAGAAGAGCATTCATTGGATGCACTTATGTAACCGTATCAGATTTCATCACTTGATAGTGGACAACTGAAACCAGACTCTGAATTTAGAACAGATCTGCAATATCTACAATTAGATATTGGCCTTCAGAGTGAGTGGCTCTTTGCCAGATCTGTTTGTCATGATCCAATGTCTTGGCCCTTATTCCTCCTCATTTACCAGATTATTTGAGTACACATTGAGCAGCACATTTACCAACATTCAATTTCACAGTGATTATGTGGCACATTTCTTTAGTATGATTAACCACAGAGTGGAGGCACTCTTCATTAGTAAGATTCATTTTTAATGCACCCAAAAAGGGTTCCAAAAAGCATCATGGCTCCTCCAAACTGCCCAAGTAGGAACATTTCCACGGCCTTCATTCTAAGGCCATTTTCAGCATCAGCAACAAATGGACTTTTAATCCTATCCTCATACTATAAAAATGGCACTTTTAAATATCAGTTTGTCTGCTTATACCAATTCTGATGAACTATAAGATACTTAGTGTTAATTTTCAAAAACTGAAGTTGATACCCCTAGATATTAACTCTAATAAGAATAATCTGTTAACTCTGCTTCTCTACCACTGTGTTGAAATTAAATTCTTCTTAGTTCTTACTGAAATTACTTCACTAAGGCAGTAAACTTGGCAATCAAATAAATAGGCACCCAAACTCTCATATATCTCAGAAAGTGAACTACTAAACAGGCTATCTATATTATCTCCCTTGTGTCCGAACCTCTTCCAAGGACCATTTTAGTATTCCTTGTACTTATTCAAGACAAAACAGATTTCTGGATGTCTGTGGGGAGAGCAATTCATTTTCTAATTCTTCTTTTAGGAGGTCAAATGCTGGCCTACCCACCATGAATGTTGGTATGTATGTGTGTCTGTGAGTGTGTGTGTGTATGTAATTCTTCATATATCTATGTGTGTAAGTATGGTACATGGGTGCATATATGTGAATGTGTATATTCATTTTGTGTGTGTATGTGTGTGCATGTGTATGTAGAGGTATAGGGTGTATATGAGTTTGTATATGCACGTATGTGTGTATGTGTGTAGGTGTACATGTATATGTAGTATGTGTGTGTGCTTGTATGGGTATGTGTATATGAATGCATGCTTCTGTATATGAGCACATGTGTTTGTGTGCACTTGTGTGTTTACCTGTGTATATGTATGTGTCAATGTTTATACACGTGTACACATGAGTGTGTTTATGTCTATCTGTATTGTGTAGTGTTCATGTATGTTTTTGTGTACATGTATGTTTGTATGTGTGCTCATTTGTGTGTGTATGTACATGTGTTTATATGTATATGTCTGTATGTGAATGTATGTATGTGTGTTTTCCTGTATGTGTGTATATGTGCTCATGTGTATATATGGAGATGTGAGGTTTTTATGAGTGTGTATGTGTACATGTATATGTGTGTATGTATGTCTATATGTTTATGTATGTGTGCAAGCATGTGTTTGTACATGTGAATATGCATATATGTATGTATGTGCATTGTTGCACACATGTGGAGGGGGAGTCAGGGAAAAAAACAGAAATTACTGTATTAAATTAGAAGGAAAACTCAGAGTTAGAGGAGTGAACTAACCTAGTATCTAAAGAAAACAATGGAAGTCCAAACATGGGGAAAATCACAACACAAGCCTAAGCCTCGACAGGTAAAAGAAGAAACAGGAAACGTGATCAGAAGAGAAGGGAACACTCTGAAATTGCTCCACATGAGAAATGCAGTCTCTGAAGTAACTGCAGAATGTACACAAATGAAAACAAGCTTGGGTGGGGTTCTGGGAACAATCACAAAGACCTCAGGCAACTGGTCAACCCTGCTCATCTTTATCAGTGCAGGTTAATGGGTTCATAAATGAGGCAAGCTTGTTCCAATGCCACAGGCAGGCTGTCTGGAGCAAGTAATCTTCGAACAGGGTGTTGAGGCTTCAGTTCTCTATAAAGACATGCCTAACATACCAGAGCTTGTCTGTGGCACTGGCTGTCACCCCGCACCCAGATGATAGGAACATACCATGCAGGACTTGAATGTTTAAATCCTATCCTCTCCCTCTCTTTCTCTTCCGCTATTTCATTCAACAATGCTTCCCACATTTGGGCAGTAAATAGGGAACCATCTCTCGCGCAGAAAGAATGAGTACTGTGTTTCTAGAGCTTACAGACGCTGGAGAAGACAATAGGTAATAGACAGGCTACCAAATGATCACCTTTAGCACCTATGGTACTTTGAACATAAATGACTTTAGTAAATTCATGTAGTGACTTTGACTCTACACAGACATTGGATGTTGGCAAGTCACTATTGGAACAGTCATGTGTTTAAGAAGCAGCCACAGGGGTGCCTATTCTTCTGTATGGTCCTCTTATCCCTCTGGTTTTATGCTATAGCTTCCCTGCGGTACCTGTGTCATGTGACCTGCTGGCAACACCCTCATAATCCACTTAAACCACATAAAGCTCATGCCAGGCTGAGTATCTGATTTGAGTCAGAAGATCCACAGTTATTAAATCTTTCAGCAATTTCTTTTCTTTCCCTTCATCTTGGCAGTGGTGCTTTGCATTTTGCAGAACAATGTTTTCTCTATTATACAGTTCCCGTGTTGTTAAAAAGAGCTGGTGACATGGAGATCCCAGGAGGTAGTGGATCCTAAGATGTGATGCTCTCAGCAGAGCTTCCAGATGCAGGCCAGTACTCTTAGAGCCTGGAGGGTCTTTGAGTTCTTTCTCACACTTGAAGTGTTCACGATGGTGTCCTGGTTTTGAAAAATGTCAAAGGGAAAAAGTTACTGTCCGAAGATTGACATTGGAACTGAATTTGCAGTAGCATCATTCATGCTGTCTTTTGCTGTGTACGGTTCAAACTCCATCTGCCTAGGGAAATAATGTAAAATATGTAGGATTTTATATGTTAAAATAATTGGAAGAAACATTACCTCTATTTAGTTGCCCCTAAAGAATGTGATTCCTTCCATGAAACACTGTGGCTGTAAGCATCCATGCATGCTTTCAGAGGGCAGACCCCTGTTAGCAAATGCCTAACGTGTTGATTTATGTAGCTTATTTAACATTTAAAAAAAGTCAGGTCCATGATCATGCTTATGTGACAAAAGAGGAAACTGAGGCAAGAAGATAAGTCATTCACCCAAGGTAACAAACTTGGAGTTCAAATGTGAGAGGAATTCCTACTGTAATAATTATATTCTTGATCTCATCAGTCAGTTATGTAAAAATGTATTATTATTATCATTACTACTATTATTATCATTATTTATATATAGAGGTTATAGGACAACTTTGTGTAGTTGGTTTTCTCCTTCCACCATTACTTGGGATCCATGGACTGAACTCAAATTGCAGGCTTTTGTAGCAAGCCACTGAGTCAGCTTGAAGGCTCATTAGTCAGTATCCCATTATTTCTTGCTAGAACAATTTAACTAATTTGAGATGGACAGCTCTATCTATTGACAACTGCCAACCTCCAAAAATAATGTGGGAATTTCTTAATGAAAATTTTAATATACAGCTCAATGAAATTCTATAGCCATTGGTAATTTTCATCTAATGTCTAAGAACAGGTGGCCATTTGGATTCACTGCTTTCAAGTTCACAAGTTGGCCCCAAGTTATCTTTGCAGGCTTACTTACACTATTGTGTTTTCTGTTGCTTACTAGATTTCTTTCCACAGACTCTCTTGGACTCATTGATTTCCACCAAAAACTAAAAACAAAAACAAAAAATCGTCTTTGCAGGTAGTCTGATCCAGTTTTCCTTCCTTTCTGGAATCAAAGATACAGAATCATGATAAATCCATAGAGGCAGAGACTAGATAAGTGTTTTGCAGGATATGGGAAGGAGTAAGACAAGGAAACTCTTCACATGTACAGTGTTTCCTTTGGAGTGTCAATCTGAATTACAAAGCAGTAATGAGCGCTAGCATTTTAACACAATAAGAGCCATAGAATGGAGCATGCTAAAATGGCTGACTCTGGGCCACTCAAATTTTATCTCAATTAAAAATAAAAAGAAAGAAAAAGCTAGGGTGTGTGTGTGTGTGTGTGTGTGTGTGTGTGTGTGTGTGTGTGTGTGTGTGGTTTTTGTGAGGGCTTTTTTTTATAGCCTCACTCAACACTGACTCAAGAAGCCCAAGAGATTCCTATAATCTTCTAGATGAAGAGGTTTTAAGGTAGTAAGAGTCCCTTAGCTTTGCTTTACTACCTGACTTCATTAGTTACCAGCTTTTGAAAGCTAGCATTCCACCCAAACCACACCTAAGGTGTTTTTGCAATGTAGGACTTTTTGTGGCCATATTTCTTGCTGTTGTTGTTGTTGATGATGATGATGATGATGATGATGATGATGATGATGAAGCTGTGCTTCACTCTAACTAATTATACTGTACCATAGGCTGACCTCCAACTCAAAGCCTTAACCTCTCAAATGCTGAGATTACAAGTGTGATCCACCACTCCTGGGTCTACCCAAGTTTTAATCAGTGGTTTTAAAATATGTCTCCAGATTTTTCAGCCCATTTCTCCATGGAAAATAGAGCCTAACACAGGCCCCCCATTAATCGCTAGCTGAAATTAGTGTCTATATGTAACAAATAAAGCCAGGCAGAAGTAACACAACATGATGAGGCTATGAGGCTTCTCTGCAGGATCTAGTAGCCTGGGACGAGGGCACTACAGTAGCAAATAAAGAGAACCACACAGTGAGTCACTGGAAATGAGGTCCCTTCCTAAAAATATGCAGGAGAGCTCCAGGCAGGGATTCAGTTGGCTTTGTTATCTAACACATCTTAGCTGCAAACTCACCGACTGCCCCAGCTAGTACCATCCATCTAGCTAGACTCTTCATGGACTCCTCACTGGCAACCATCAGTGCTGGCACCTGTGTGATGCTCTAATTCAGTTCATTTCACAGTGATTCGTAATGCAGCAATAGATAACTAACATAATTATCCTCTATTTGTGTCATCCCTTCCACCACTGTTTCTGCATTTTTTACTCCATCGCTTTCTTGTCTGAACTCCTCAAATCAACAGCTTTTAATTGTCTACTGATTATTCCACAAAGTGAATTAAACATGTCAAGTGCAGTAAAATTGAATTTTACAGTGGATAACTATGTACCCACCACTTATAATCTGATCATTTACTGGTCCTGCTTTAGCACATCTTTATCTGTCTAATCTCTTCTTCTTCTAATAACTAATCTGTCTTATTTTCTATGCATCTCAAAGGCAGTTGCTGATCAGCGACCCTTTACCTTAACGATTTCAGTATACATGGCAAAATACATGTTTTTATATTTATTTGGCTTTTTTATTTCTCATTTGAATAAAAACAAACACAATGAAGCAGATGAGTTTTCATGTGTGTCTGCCAAATTGTGGCAAATGTATCTAAAGATGTGGAACAGCAATGAGCGTGAATTTATACTCACTGCCACAGCCTATGAGACAACACCTTACAATGCTGTGCCTCTCTCATAATGCATAATGGCATCTGATAGGTGCTCAACCAAAGTGTGGGTGTTCCTTGAAAGGCAAGAAAGTACAGAATCAATCAGCTCTGACAAGCCGGAAAACAGTTGGAAGCCTCAAGAAGCCAGAGAATGGACACAGAAGGTGCCTTCTGCTGTGTCCACACAAAAAAACCACAAGGAATAGTTTGTCCACTGAAATGGGCATGGTGTAGGGATGCCAAAAATGCCAACAACAGCAATCTGTTTTCCACAGAGCTCACCAAATGGACCAGACTTTTAGGTGTTACTGAAATCTCCACTTGGGAAACCCTGCTATCTCCTTCCCTCGCAGCAACCCCTCGCTCTGATCATTACGACCAGGACACGCAGCAACATGATGCTCTGCTGCAGCATTTCAATGGCTTCCAAGGGCTTCTGAGACAAAGATAGCTTGTAAATGAAAAAATGAAGAGCAGCCTTAGGTTTTAGCAAGGAGCAGATAAGAGAAGGATGTGCTTGTGCCTCTGTCCTTACATGGGCCTGGTTAATGTAGGAGCTACCTGTGTTTGTGACCCCAGCACTCACCTCTGCTTTCTCTTTTCCATTGCCCCCAGCATGTCGTGCCACCAGCTGACAAGAGATTGTTCCCATCAGTCCCTTGAAATTGCCTGTGCAGAGGCAGGCCTAGATATTTTTGTTTGTTTTTCCTTTTGGCTTTTCTCTGTCTTCTCTCCCTGAGCTGTTCTCCTTATCGCTCACGCCTGTCTATGGCTCTCCTCTCAACACACTTTCTTCTGGCTGTTTGACTCTTCTAATTTATTTCTCCTCTCACCACCTATCTCGTTTGTGCTGGCTCTCGAGTCATTTTTATCTGTACCTTCTCACATTCTGTTTCTCATCCCTCTTTTTCTCTTTACATTTTTTGCCTTTCACACTCTCAATCTCATACCAGTTCATTCTCTTTTTCCCCTCCTGCCAGCTAAAGCAGCACGTTAACCATGTGCAAACTTTGTGAAATGGTACTTTTCCTCTTGCCTATAAACATCAGACTCGCTCCTTTGCAGCAGACTGGAGAGACGGGATTTTCAACCGTGAAGGTTGCCCAGAGCTGTCTAATTTGTCAGCCTCGTTCCACCTGCCATATGCACGGCCTGATGCCCCATGACAGCCCCCATTTTCTAAGGTGAACTTCAGCCTTTGCTCTCTGACCCTTCTGTTCACATTCAGTTATTGCAGAGAGACAGGAACACAACCCATGGTACGTTATTACAGTTTTAATTTCCCAAGTAATCCCACTACCTCATTTTCACCTTTAGCATCCTCTCTCTCTCTCTCTCTCTCTCTCTCTCTCTCTCTCTCTCTCTCTCTCTCTCTCTCTCTCTCTGTGTGTGTGTGTGTGTGTGTGTGTGCGTGCGTGCTCACACGAGCAAGCACACTCTTCTACTGACTGTGAAACACAGTCCTGAGACCCGGGTTTACATCCAGTCTCTGACTGAGATCAGTGTTGAGATGATTGCTTTAAATACTTTATGTTTTTAGTTCTTCTACACTTCTGTGATTAGAGATGCATAAAGTGATTAGCATATGCATATAGTGATCATAATAGAGCAATATTTTAACAAGTAATATAAAACATGAAGATATAGAACTATTGTGTGATTTTTAAAATTTTTCTGAGGTCATAACTTACACTATTGCTGTTTCCATTCAGCAACTCACAGTCATTGCAGATGTGCACTACCTAAGTCAAGGGCTTCTGGTCAAACCATCTGCTTTCTGAATGTTCCCCCATGCCGGGCCCGTTTTGTTTTGAAACTATGCAAAGAATCATGCCACCCCTTGCTCATTAAAAAAAAAACTAAATTATCCCAAAGTTTTTAAGCAAAAGACTAGAAAATTCAATGAATAAATCCCCAGCATGTCATGCCACCAGCTGACAAGAGATTGCTCCCATCAGTCCCTTGAAATTGCCTGCCCATCCCTTCTTCTAGTGGGTGCAGAAAGAGTCTCTTCCTCTCCTGGTGGGTACATGACCAAGTTTCCCTTCTGGTGGGTGCAAGCAAGTCCAATACTCTTGTGGCTCTCCTCTTCCTGTGGATGGAGGCCGTCCTAGTACTGGAGCCTGGCAGTCTCTGGGTGGGCTTGACCCCATTGGGATGGGTTCTGCAGTGTGTAGTCTCCAGGCCTCAGCTGGTTTCACGCAGGACACTGAAAGGCAAGCCAGAAACAGTCTCAGGCTTACCTAGTCCTGTGGACAGAGAAAGGGACTAGGACTCCGGCAGTCTCTGGGTGGGCTTGACCCTATCGGGATGGGATCCCCATTGTGCATTCCCCAGGTCTCATTAAACTTACTTTTGAAGAGTAACATGTAACTGCCTGAGATGGGTTGGAGACAAGTGAGTATTGAGTGGTAAATGTTGGAAGACATTCTAGAACACTCTGGAAAACAGATTGTGGTGAGGCTGAGATGGAGGGCAATGAGGTAGAGTCTGATTCTGAAGATAAAGAGGATCTGTGGTGAGTTTTAGGCAGAATTCCATGCTTGGCAAGATGTTCATGGAGTGAGTTGATGAAAGAGAAAATGAGGGACCACCAGTAGATAACTAAGGATGCTGCAAAGTGTTTGGGGTTTTGTTTTTTTTAGTGTTGATTTTACTGGTTGGTTGGTTGGCTGACTGGCTAGCTTGTTTTTGAAACAATTCTCTCTATGTAACATAGGATCACCTGGAACTCTCAGTCCCCTGCTCTACCTTTATAAGAACTTGGATTATAATTGTACATCACCATGCCCAGTTCCTTAGGTAGTCTTAGCTTTACACAACAAATGTTTCAGTTTTGTTCTCCTTTAGTGTTTCCCCAATCCCTAGAAATTGAGCTTGGCCATGTGGCTTGTTTTAAGAATAAAGTATATCATAAATGATGTTCATTGCTTCAAAAGAGAAGTATATATTCCTTATACCTGTACCTCACAGTCTATTATCACCCAGTATGTTACTTCTATTATAGTCTCATTTTGTCTAATGAAGACTTTCTTCTCATTTTTTTAAAATCATATGTTATCATTTTGATTTTGTGCCACTATGTTGTGGCAATATCTATATTGCTAGGAAGAACAAGTAGAGATTTGATGACTGTGGTGGCTTAAAAGAAAATAGCCCCCAAAAGGGAGTGGCAGTGTTGGGAGGTGTGGCTTTTGGGGTAGGTATGGCCTTGTTGGGGAAAGTGTTTCACTGTGAGGGCAGGCTTTGAGGTCTCTTTTGCTCAAGATACTGCTCAGTATTTCAGACCACTTCCTGTTGCCTGCAAGATATAAGACTCTCAGCTATTTCTCCAGCACCACATCTCCCTGCATGCTGCCATGTCCCACCTTGATGATACTGGACTGAACCTCTGAACTGTAAGTGAACTACCCCAATTAAAGGTTTTCCATTATAAGAGTTGCCATGGTCATGGTGTCTCTTCACAGCAATAGAAACCCTAACTAAAACAATGACTGTGATCCTTCATTGGACTTAAACATTTACAGTGACTAGACCTCACTTTGTCATCCTGTCACCCTTTCTTTATGATGCTAGGAAACAGGGGACTCAATCATAGAACTAGTGAATGGAAGTGGAAATAGTAATTATGTTTCTTATGTGATAAATTCAGTAGCAATACATTCATGTAGAGAATGAGTAAAATACTGAGTGAATATGTGTCATGTCAACACGACACATAGAGTCTCAGACATTGGTCCTTGACATGAATGTCAAGTGGCAAAGCTTTCCCTGGGTGAGACTCAAGAGAATTGCAACGCCTTCCTCAGGTGTGACTGCAAATGTTGACAGTGTGAGCAGAAAATTTCACCCATAGCTTTCTTCCCCCTAGATGTTTACAGTCTGAAGATTGCCCCCTACAGAGACTGCTCCTTCTGAGATTAGCTAAACCCACTTCCTTGTTGGTTTTATGCCATAAACCCTGCCTCCTTATTCAGCTATATGCAATAACTCTGTGTCCCTAATCAACTTTATATAGTAAACAACCAAGTTTCCCAGTGCTATGGATTCTCCAACTGAGAGCCCCACCCTCGTGATCCTAGTTTCTCTCTCTCTCTCTCTCTCTCTCTCTCTCTCTCTCTCTCTCTCTCTCTCTCTCTCTCTCTCTCTCTGTGTGTGTGTGTGTGTGTGTGTGTGTCCTTTCTTCAATCCCTCACCATCCCTAGTCAGGGTTCCAGGACCCGCACCATGCAAACCATCAGCTCCTTCCATTCTTGGTTCTTCAAAACTCTGTATGGATTAGTTCCAGTTCTTTCCACTATGGTCAGTTCTTGGAACTTTCAGTTCCCAAGGCCCTAACCTTAAGTAGATGGGTCTGCCTTCTTTGCAGAATATAGGATAATTAGTTCTTCTACCCGTCAGAGGTCAGATGAAGTTCTGAACTTAAATGCAAGGAACAGTTCAAATGTTACTATTCCCTCTGCTAACGTTTCCCTGACACAATCAGCCTTCTTGTCACTACCCAGGATTATAAGCTCTGAAAGTTGAAGCAAGACAGATGAGAGTTTGAGGAAATCTAGCTCAAAACTCAAATTCCTAATCTCCAGGCCCCACACAAGGGCTGCATCATCCCAAAAGAAAGTCTTTACCTAATTTACTCAGGCACCTTTCATGTGCTAGATAAATCCCTCCAATTTTACCTTAAAAAAAACAACAACACAAAATAGGCAACCAACTTGATTTTCCCCTCTCCCAAGCTCCTTCTTGATTCCACAGCATCCTTTGCAATGATTTCTCTTGTCCTTTATGACTTTATGCCAGGAACACTTGTATGTTCTACAAGTTGCTTGAGGACATGTGTTAACATCCATTCTCTTGGGGGCTGTAGATTTAGACACTATAGTAGCTCTGTGATAAATTAATAATGAAAAGCCAACAGATGAATCAACCAACATCCCATTTACTGGTGGTATGACTTTGAGGGCATATGGTCCCTCTGAGTCTTTTCTTCTCTGAGACATAAAATTTGGGATCAATGATCCCTGGAGTTCCTCTACCCTGAGGCCCCTTTAACATGGAGCCTAAATCAGCAGCATTCTATTTCAGAGATTCCAGGGGTCAACTTCCTTTCTACTTCAAATTTACATGATAGCTGTTCTTTCTGGACATTTCCTCCTTATTCTCCTTACTCTTATCCTTTTCGCAGAATCCTACAGCAGCTAGTGAATCCCTTTCCCCAATTAGCACCTGCTCACCTACTATGAGCCTCTTACATTGACAGAGCATTTGATACTTGACTCATTTGGCTACTCTAATCTAGTGTTCAGGATCTTCCTATTTGGATCCAGTTTCCCTATAAAGAGAAACCTGTCCCAGTGTTGCCTCAGTGCCTTTTGCCTTTGAGTCTATGTGTTTTAAATTTCTCTGCAGTCATTCACACAATGGCTCTTCTCTTGTCCCACTAAACTCAAAATCCTCCAGCATCTTCACTGGCATCAGTTACATTTTTATCTGAGTTTCTGTATTCTTTGCTCCTACAATATCTGTTCAAATCTGAGCCAGACATCATTTCCTTTATTTCTAATTTCTCTCTACTTTGTTTGCTTTCTCTTATTTATTTCATTTCCTTATGTCTATGACTCACAAAATATGGTTCACATCAGCAATCTCTCTCTTCTTAATGTCTCCCACCAACGTACTTTTCCACCTCACTCAACCACCCAATGCTAAATTTATCCCATTATTTGTCTTCTGTGTTTCTAAAACCTAGGTCCTCAAAATCTGCTGGAGAAAATCTCTTAATCACTCATATTAGTGCTATACATTCTTGTTTTTCATATTAGTTTATCTAATATATAACCTTGAAAAAACTTTAAGTGTTTCCTCAGATATATAAAAAACATTCCCTCCAAGAATTCTCAACACTTCTCAAGATTCCCATGCCAGTATTTCTCTTCTGATAATTTCAGTTTTTTATTTTCTGTGAAAATAGAGGGGTTCAGTCAGGAACCCATCATTTCCTGCTCTAGTTTCATAACAATCCATCCCCTGTCTGAGTGGTCAGGTAGTTCATATCAGTAATGAAAGTAAGGAATGTGATCCAAGCCCATTTGAGTCCAAAACCTTTATTTGTAAGTATTATGCTGCACAGATCAGTAATTAACAATATCATCTTGAGCAATACAGCCCTGTTAAATCCTTAGCCAGTTACACCAGTTCTATGACTGGCCTGTACCCATGTTTCTCTGTAATGATATGGAATACCAGTATCACAGTTATAGTCAGGACTCCATGAGAAACTACATATACTTTGCGATACACCTGGCACATACTCACCAAATCTCAACTCCTATTTGAGGAGAACCAAACTAGAGATTTTGTAGAAAATTAAAGTCAAAGGACAAGTATTTCTAAGAAATGAAGATGAGAAATGGCCAACACATCACACTCAAGTTTAAAAGGATATTAAATTATAAAAATACCATTGAATTTATTGAGAAGGAAATCTATTTTATAGTAGGGAAAAAGTTGAGCACATGCTAACTGCTCAATATGCAACACAATTTTGCTGATGGTGTTGTTTCCACAACATCTTGAGTTTCCCAACAGCACCCTTCCTACCTCAACTGTTCATCCAGATTTATTTAGGAATTTCATTGTCTGCTTTATCAGTCTTCCAGAGATTCTGTTATGTTCCTGGCTCCAACTTTTAGAGAGATGACAGGATTTACACCTGTGAGATTTTCCCACTGAAACCCTTTGCTTGTCAAGCCTGCATAAGTATCTGCTACTTGGACTTCACCTCTGAGCTTCTGGTTCTATATATAAGTCCAGATAAGTTAAGTCCAGATCTGAAAAAAAAAATCCAGACAATTTTGATTTGCAGATAAACTGAAATTTTCAAATATTCCCTGAAATTTTTGACCAGAATGTTCTGTGATTACTCTGAAATTAAACATATCTAAACCCATACTTTCTACTTTTGCCCATTGTAACAATGCCAACAGTGAATTCTGTTGTGGCAAGAAGAAACATAACAGCCTAACACAATGTGCTGTAGTTTTGCTTTCACTGCTGCTGCTGGTGGCATTATTTTATCAATAAGAACCCAGAAATAAACAGCTCTGGCTTAAGTTTAGTGGTTTCAGGATACTAGACCTGCTTGTGAAATACTCTTGGTCTTACTTTCATGATCACAGGATGCCAAACATAGTTCTAACTATCACAGCTGCTTTCCAGGCAGAAGAAACAAGGGTGGAAGCTGAAAGGTGGATCTCTCAGAAACACAAAAGACTATACTGCAAAAGCAAAATAGAATTCCATTTATGTATCATTGGCCAGTGTCCCATCACATACATACATATATATATATATATATATATATATATATCCTATATATGTAAATGGTCATATACATACATGACCATTTTGTAAAATGTCATGGTAATCTGGTCATTTTAGCTTTTCATCTATGATGACAAAAAAAGAGACACAGAGAAAAAGAGAATGAAACAGACTTATTAAAGTGTGCACTGCTAGGTTAAGCATCTTATAGGTTTCCTTTTCTTTCATTGTGTTTTTGTTCATTGAAAATCTGTCTACCTGAGGCAGGGGTGCTCGCTCAGTTGAGAGCACTGACTGATCTTCCAGAAGACCCAAGTTCAACCCCCAGCACTACAGACTGGGCTAGTCATGAGACATGCCCTAGTCCTTTATACCTCATGTCCTTTGCTTTCTTTCTTCCTCCTTGTTTTCTAGCTTCTACCCCTCTCAAGGAGAGACAGTTACACAATGTTGACATCAAAGGAATCAGTGTGGTAATTCAACATCTTCTCATGCCTAGTTCCCAGAGATGTAGTCTTTTATAGGGTTCAGTCTTTCACACTGTTATGACTAGAAGCAGTTTTATTTTGTCCCCTGGAAACATGCTAGACACACAGGATACACCAGCACAGACTGTCTGGCTTTCCCTTCTTCATGGCCAATGGTCTGGTCTTTCTCCCACTGAGATGTTCCAGCTTGCCTTGGGACATAGGTAAATGAGGCTTTCAGACTAGAGCCAGCCTAGCTCCAGGGTAGCTGCCCTAGAATTGTAGCAAACAACCTCTCTCTCTGTCTCTCTCTCTGTCTCTCTCTCTGTCTCTCTCTCTGTCTCTCTCTCTGTCTCTCTCTCTCTCTCTCTCTTTCTCTCTCTGTTTCTCTCTCTCTCATCTTGGTATACCTAAGAATCAGCTATACTTTTTAGGGGAAATTTGTTTGTCACAGTGCCTGATTTCTGTGGTGCAAACATTCCAACCACAACCAATTTCAAACTGTCAACAGGGCATCATTGAAGCCAGAGCAGAGAAAAGATAAACACAATTAGCTCTTCCAAGGAGGTGTGAGCTAAAGGCAGAATGCCACCATGAGCTAGTCACTCATTCATTGTCTCCTTATTAAGCACTCGTATTCTAGGTTGCATTGCCAAGGTGCCACAGGGAACACAATTGGCCTGGTCTCTTCTCTTACATTACAACCTAATTGGAGGATTAAAGACACTTTTTGGGAAGCCAATTTAATTGTATGCTTTTATTATGCTGCCTATAAATTATTCTCTGTATGTCACTTGTCCTACAACGTGAATCCCTTCTGAATGGGCCCTTCATTTGAGCCCCAGCATAACTAGCCAGTGCTTTACACATGGTGGGCTCTTGGCATAGTTACTAAAAAGAAATAAATGTAGGAATGTTGACTTGCTTGTTTCTGAGGGGCCTGGCAGAGCAGAAGGAATGGGGGGGTTGAAATGCAGAGAAACCCCACAAGCAAGCTTGTACCCTTGAGTCCCTTCCCGATCCAGGTGAATGATCTCAGCAAAGGAGTCAAGCTTTGAATGGCTTCAACCATACCCTCCTCCTCCACTCAGTTCCAGGTAAAGATGAGTTACACAGAGCCCACCAGCAGTACTTTACGAGTACCAGCAATTGCTACCGTGCATCCTTAATAGTGGCGTAATCAAAAGTTATGATGCATTTTTCTGTAATCACAAGAAATGATACCACTTAGTGCTAAGTAAAGCCAATTCCCCACCACACAGAAAGGCAAAAGCATTTCCATTTTCATTTTGAAACGAGTGGCGTCAGAATCAATTTGGTAAAGCAGTTAACAGCAACTGTGTGCCCCTTTCCAGTGCATAACAGGTACAATTTTCTTTTAACAAACAGCTGAGCAGAGGTCTCTGTTGCTGGATTAACATGGTGTGTTCAAACCTTCCGACCATTGTGTATTTAAATTGGGTAATAGAGACCATCAGACAGACGCCAATATGAATCTCCAGAAGCAGACCAATTTGCCAGCCTCCACGCATATCTTTAGAGAAAATATAAATGTGAATGTGCTGGGAAGGAGGAGGATTTTTTTCGTGGGGATTTCAACACACTGCAGCCTCGAAAGTGTGTCCCATGTGCCTCTGTGTGAACAAAACCCAAGCTGCAGAAGGAAAGAGATGTCTTTATTTTGTAAAAAGCGTCTGTGCGCTGAATTTCCTCACTCTTCCTCTCAAAATGAGGATGTCAGCTAAAAAGAAACAAGTGTTAAATTTTAATTGGGCTTAGAAAACTGACTTTCTTCTGCATTTCTACCACAGGCATGTGTGCATGCACACACTTGTACACACACACACACACACACACACACACACACACACACACACACTGCCTCTCTGGGAACCATAAAGACAGTTGACAAAATGTATCTGCCTAATATAATTGGTGTCCATATGAACTTGTGTTTTAATACTGAAACGTTAATAGGTCTCCACAGTACATGTTTTATACATCTCCTTCTCCCTCCTCCTCATCCCCTTCCTCCACCTCTCTCCTTTCCTCCTCAACCTCCTCCTCTTCCTTCTGTCCCTTTTTCTCTTCTTCTAGCTTTTTAAGATAGAGTCTCATATGGCCTAGATTAGCTTTGAACTTGCTAGAGCTAAGGCTTGCCTAGAAATGCTAGTAATCCTCCAGCCTCTGCTTCCCCAGCATTGAAACTGCAGGTGTATGCCTCCACATGTAGCTCTGTCTTTATCAGGAAACAGTACTGAACTGCATGTTGATGTATAAACATGCAACTTTTGGGGGGTTTTGAAGAGTTACTTGAACACTGGAAACTTCATGTTCTTAGAAGTACTGGCATTTGGCTTTTTTTCTTGCTCACAATTTATTTGTTTAGTCAAAGGCTTAAACAAGAAAAGTATATTGAAGTTGCTAAGATAATATCCCTAATATAGAGTATTCTATATTAGAAACTCTATGGTGGTTCAAACTAAACATAAGCATGGTATTAATTTTTAGGAGCTGGCCATTAAAATGATAAAAGTATAAATGCTGGGCATGAACTTCAATTCAATGAGGCAATGTCCTACTTTCTTGTTTTATAGACTAAAAATAAGTGATTCCCAAAATTCCACCAAAGCAGGTGTTGGAATCAATATTACCGGGTTGTGAGTGTGAGACCCAATTAGCAGGGTCCTGGTGAAAGCTGTGTGTTGATAAAGCTAATTGAAGTCAAAGAGAGAACTTGTAGCCAAAAGACACCTCGAAAAATAACAACGGTTTTATTTTTGTTCCTAAGCGTGAGTTATGCTTTTCTTGCTGAAGCCCCATGGATCGAGCCTCAGAGGAGATTTTGCTTCATTCAGCAAAGGGGTCACCATGTGGTAGGCCATGTTTTGGACTCATAGCTGGGGAAATGACAGTCAGTAAAGTGCCTACCATGCAAGTATGAGGACCTAAGTTTGGGACACAGGACACACAGAAAGTATACTTGGGCTGGCACACGTGGATCTCAAGCACACAAGGAGCGCATTGGCCACTCAGCACACTCATGTCCGAGAACGTCAAGGTCAGTGACAGATCCTATCTCAGGACCAAAAACGGAGGGAGGGTGGCGATCAAGCAGTCGGGGAAAATACCCAATACTGGTCTCTGATCTTCAAATTCACACACACACATGAACATACACCCAAACACACACACACCCACAGTGCACACAGTGCACGCACAGACGCACACTTCAAATTAGAATTTTCAAAGAGGGCAACCTAGAGAAATTGTCCAATTGAACAAGTTGCCAGAAATAAAAGTAACGTTAGGGTCGCAACACGGGACTTAGTGAAGAAACTTCAGTGAAGACTAAGGCAGCATCGGTGTGTTCTTATCTCCTCTTCTTCCCTAAACTTGTGTAGATTCTCTGGTGCTCAGAGATGCCTCACTTACAAATCTGTGCAAGAGGCTCTGAAGTGGTCCATGTGAGGGCTGAAATCCAGTAATGTCATTTCCGACTCTAGCTCCCTGGGTGAACCTCACGGAAGAAGACTCTCAATGCTGATCATGCAGCCACACTGTGTGGGGCTGTAGAGCATCATGTTCTCGAGAAACTAGGTGCAGTTTTGAGTTGGGGTGTTTTGAAAACCACTCATCATTCTTTCCCCCCACCTGCAATGCTCAGAGACTATTTTAACAAATAGAGCCCAACGTCCCAGACTTTCCTCTTCCCACCCCACACTGGAACGATTGAACACGGGCGCAAAGGAACGACAGAGAGACTGAATATACAGAAAGTGATAAGCACAAAATAAGCTGACTTAGTTTAATCATTTAACAAATCCAGTGTGTGCGTGCGTGTGTGTGTGTGCGTGCGTGCGTGCGCGCGCGCGCTCGTGTGTGTGTATGTGTGTGTGTGTGTGTGTGTCTGTGTGTGTGTGTGTGTGTGTACAGAGGACAGAATTCATCACTGAGGTCTTCCAGGATCACACTCTCCCGTCTTTCTTGAGACCAGTTCTCTCAATGACCCTGAAGCTTGAGTGTTTAGCTAGGCTGGCTGTCAAGCAAAGTGTAAAGGTTCTTCTGCTTCATCCTCCCGGGGATTACAGGAGCTTGAGGCGGTGATCCGCTCTTTTTATGTGGCTGTTGGCGATGGAATTTAGCTTCTCATGTTTGTGCAGCAAATGCCGTGGCAACTGATCTGTCTTCCCCAACCCCTGTTTGGAGCATATTTTTAATTGTTTACATTTATTTATTTTATACTACACATATGAGTGTTTTGTCTACATGAACTTAAGTGTACCACACTGATGCCTGGTACCCTGGGACCACAAAGGAGAGGAGAGGATCCACTGAGACTGGATGTTAGGGAGGTTGCAAAACACCCTGTGAGCGCTGGAAACTGAACTCAGTTCTCTGCACTAGGATCTTAGCTACTGACCCATCTCCCCAGCCCCTAGTTAACAAACCTTAGTGTACGCTTGTAGTACACACATACATAGAGATTGGCACATGAGTGTGGTGACTGAGAGGAGTCTTAAAGGATTCATGGCCACCTGTTCCCTTCACAGACTTCCTCCCAGCCTTATCTGTGGTTGTGGTGTCTCTGGATAGGCCCAATGGGAGAGAAATGGAACTTGGCATTTTCTGATTATCTGTTATAAATCATGGTACCACATCAAGTTCTTTTTATATATCTTGTTAGTCACAGTCAAGTCAACTGATAATTGATTGATTGTTCTTCAATATGCAGCTCTGATATCAGATTTAGCTAAACAAGTCACTAAGAGATTGTGTGAACACTAGCAAGTTCCCCTGTAGCCTTGGCCAATTGACTTGAGGAACCAGGGTGTGAGTTGTTTGAAAATTACTAGGCGATTGCCCACAATGAAAAATCTGGGGTTGGCAAGCAGAGTCTGGGCAGGAAGGAAGAAGTAATTTGTCCATTGTATAATCATCAGCCTGATGACAAAGAGCAACCTAGCACAGGTCACAGTCACAGATCCTGACTAGAGCACTGGACCAAAACAGAAATGCAAGGGGAAAGATGGCCATGTGGAAGACACACAATTTGAATGGCAAGAGATTTCTTCTGATCCTCTCCTTTTTACTAAATCCGTCTCCATGGATACCCTTTAAAAACATCCTTGAACGAAATTCAAAAGGGACACTAGATTTTGAAATGTAGGATAGGGACATATTAGACTCAGAATCATAGACTTTTATAGCTAGAAGGAAACACTGAGACACTCAAGGCAAGTTTTCACAGTGTTCTGGGGAGTTCTCTTGTCTCAGGGCCTAAGTGGTTTGACAGGGAGAGACTTAGCTGGCACAGAGAAAAGGGACTAGGCAGGGGATAATTTTACTGTCTTTTCTATATTAGGATTTTATTTACTGCTTTCTTTGGAAAAATGGTCTTATATTAAAGGTAAAGAAGCAACCCTTGCTTTTACAGACAAATTCTATGGACTCATTCAACCAAGGGAATCCTTCCCAGGGATCCACAAGCTGACGACAGTGACTCTGGTCCCCTGACTCTGGGATATCCACTACCACACCAGACTGCTTCTCATTATGCAGCCTAATTCCCTGTGAGATGGCTTAATTAAAATTGTGGCCATTTTGGTTTTAATCTAGAGACTATAATTATTTCATGTTAAATATCTTTGTAGCTAATAAAATGAATTAAAAGTATAAATACAACATGAAGTTTAAATAATATTTTAAACGGTGTTTGGATCCCATCTTTCCTTCTCTGCTGACTTGAGTATTTTAGTCTCTGACTGCCTCTGCCAATAAAGCTGTATGCTACTCCTGAGGGCAAAGACCTAATAACTTCCTTCTTGGAGGTCAGGGTGTTACTTTGTATGAAGAAAATTGTCCTCCTAATCTGGCCAAGTCTAATTACCACGTGCTTTTATTATTGTGCTAGAATTTACATAGAAGTGATAAGCAATGACAGTGGAATTCTCCCTAATCCCTTCCCAGCCAGCTCTGATACTGACATAAACCTCCAGAAAAAAAAATTCTGAAACCACAGGAACCCAAATTGCATTTACCACCCTGGGTTTTATGCTCTTTGTTACAGACACAAAGGAATAAGAGTTGAAGCTACAAGGCACACTGTGTCTTAGCATTCCTCCTGGCCTGGTGATATCTCCCTCCCTCGGCAGGTCTTAAATAATAAACATATATGTTTATGTCCAACATTGTTAAGGCACCTTACATTTATTATTATTCTACTAAATCTTCACAAGGACATGAAGCAGTGGCTATGAACTATTCTCTCTATTCTATAAAAACAGAAATGAAGGCATAAAGATTAATTTGCCCAAAGTCATTCAAATTAAATCTAGGCTACTGGATTTCAGAGCCTAGAAAAAGCAACCTGGAGACACAATCTAACTCAGAAGTAAGACCTAAGGAAATGAATGATGCCATTGTTTAAAGGATTTGGTTAGGATTCATGCACACTTTTGTGTACACACACACACACACACACACACACACACAATGTCAGTACATGGCACCCTCATTTTGGTAAGTCTTGACTTCCCAAAAGCAAACTGGAAGGAAAACTGAGAGTCAAGAAGTTAGAAGAGGAGCAGGTATCTGCTAAGTGTAGACAGAGTTTCTTTTCCCCCTGGTTCCACTACCAGTTTGCCCCCAATACACACAGAGAGAGTTATGTTAATTAGAAACTGTTTAGCTGATGGCTCAGGCTTCTTATTGGCTACCTCTCTCTTAATTATTAACCAATTTCTATTAATTTAAGTATTTCCACATGATCTTTTCTTACCAGAGAATCTTGCTCCTTCAGCAACTACATGGCCTCTCCCTGGAGGCTTCTCTGCTGAATCCTCTTCCCAGGATTCTACTCGTCAGGTAGCTCCACCTATAATTCCAGCCTGGCTACTGGCCAATCAGTGTTTTATTCATCAACCAATTAGAAAAAACATATACAGAAGAACCCAATCAGTTCAGATGTTCCATCCAGACCCCCAGCAGTCTAAGTAATCTAACCATCCAATAGCATAAAAATATGGGGAAGAAGCAATTTAGATCAGATGAGAATATAACTGGAATCCGAGAAGTTTTCCTTATAGGAGGGACATAGGCACTGAAGAGCTGAAAGAAATAGGAAGAGGAAAATCAGAGGAGGTAGATAGCCCAAGATCCCTAGGAGGCCACAAGAGAAGCATAGCATAATACACAAAGAAAAGGAGCCAAATGGCTTAGGGGTTGGTAGCACCACTGGTCATACTGTCTTACTCCACACAAGTCTCTCAGTTACCACTCCCCAGCTTGACAGTAAACTTGAAAGCAATGATCACGTCTAAAGCATCTTGAGTTCTACGTATGGTCCACATTTTTCAAGATCCAAACAGGGCAAAAAGTGAACACCCCAGAGAATTATAGAGTATTGCCTCATTGGCTGCAGTTCATGTTCAGCTAGCACCTTGTTTTGCTCCTGCCAGCAACAGGCACAAAGCAATTACAACTGGAATTAACCTGAATTGATTGGCACCACTCTTTATGCTTCAGGCATGCAGCAGACATGCTGGTGAAGTAGGCAGAAGTTTCTCCACTGCTAAAAGCATCCTTGATACAGACAAATACAGTGATACTACCCAGGAAGGCACACATGTGAAGTGGATACAACAGCCTTCTGCACTGTCCTCCCTTCAAGTGAACTCTTCTCGGGTGAACACAGGAAAAGCAATATGTTGAGGAAAGAAGGGTGAAAAAAAGAAGGGGGCTAGAGGGGACCAGACCCTCTGCTCATCTCAGGGAGGGGAGATATGTGCGTAACAGACAAACTGGTATAGGGGGAAAGCTCCCAAAGCCTCCCTAAAACCAGCATCTCCACTACTCTGCATAATGCCTCCTCTGCCTACATGCATCTGTTTTCATTTGAAGCAAATGCAAATCTTCCTTTGCTCTGCTGACATCAAAGCCACAGGTCCGGGCTCAGCTTGTTGTCATAGCTGCTATCATTAATAATACTTACGACCATGATTACAATGCCATCTACCCTGAGCACTAGAAGAAAGAAGCATGGACTATAGACAATAGGAACCAGATCTCAGGGGATGCAGGGGAATATTATTGCTATCATAGGCTCACACCAGGTTTCAAGCAGAAACCCAGCAAAATGGTCAATGGATGCAACTTTCCTTGGGAAGATGGAAGCAGCCAGCTGGGGTAGGTTGTGTGGTTACCAGTTGGCAGCTACAGTCAAGAGCTCTGGGGAGTGCTCCCTTCTATTGTCAGCTCTCTCCAATGTGAATACAACGTGGAGCCCATCCATCTCTTTCACTCCGTGCTTTCTGTTATCGCCCTTCCTGAATCTGAGTGACAATGGCCTTCACCAGTTGCAACAGATTTTTGAGAATTGAACTGACTCAACACAGAATATAAAATTAGCAAGGACCTTGGAGGCCCCAAATAATAAGTCAGATGGTAGACATGAGTGAAAAATAGTCTAGGCTGCTTTTCCATTCTGTATCTTTCTTGGTGGTTCAATGGGAACCGGAAGGAGTGGGGTGTTCTCAATCACACAGAGCTGCCTCCATCCATATGGGTTCTGCTCAGAACCCTTGAAAGACAGAACTGAGTCAAGCTTAGCTTGCAATGGAAAGATATTGCAGCAGCATTGAGAGTGTGGCAAGTACTGAACTGTACTTGACAACCAAACTGTGGAATCAACAAAAATTAAATGTACAATTATAGTAGAATATTATGCTATCTGTATGTTCCTGGCCATCACAGTCACCATGGTATCTATGCTGGCTTTTCTTTCCCACTCACCCTGGCACCTGAAGTTCTTAATGCAGTGAGATGCTTGTTGTTCCTAAAGCAATTATAATCTACCAAAGCTGACTTCTCTAGAGTCCTTCGCAGAATCTGGGCTCATCTTCTCAAACTTTACCTGAATCCCATCTAGCCTAGAAAGATGTTCCTTGACTTTTCTGAGGGCAAGCTCACTTTTCTCCACCCTTCCATTATACTACAAGGTACTGATGAGTGTTCATGGATGTTTGTGCTGTATCTAACTGCATTGAATTCTGCCTTGGGAAAGGCTAAGTAGGCTGGTATTAGCACGGTGGAAGGTACCTGATCTGTTCTCAGTAAAAGATGATGAATGGAGAAATCCTCTTTCATTGATTTGTGTCAAATTTATCAGGTTTTCCATGACCAAAAGCACACAAAAGCCCACCACCAATCCTACAGCACACGCAGTAAATAAGGGAAGAGCAAGGAAAAGCAGACGATCACAAATCCATCCTTCTCTTGCAAAATATATGGCCCAAGAACCACTAATGGTGAAATATTAACAGCAATTCAATCTCGAGCAGGGAGAAGAGCATGCTAGCTTGATGTTTAACAACTTAGGGTACACATATCTGCAGTGCTTCTCACTGCTCTTCACAGATGTGCCCCCACTGAATTCTGAGAGGCTGGCATAAAATTATTCCACTGAACTGTGACTTCCTATAATAGCCTTAAAATTACCACTGCATCCACAACAAAAACAACATTTGTCTACGTTGTACTCAAGGCCCTTGTTATTAGTATCTCTACTATATAAACTCCACTTAGAATCTGGTGTCAGCCCCAACTAATGCATATGCATTTTTCTTTCAAGACAGTGGGAATAAATTTCACTTTTGCCTTGGATTCTCAGAAGATCAAAGGTTATCATAAGCATATATATTCAGTTATCATAATACCTCATCTCTAATTGTTAATTTCAATAACATTTCTCTTTTTCTGACAACTTCTGTGTGTATGCTTGTGTAATTTTTTTATTATTTTAAGCTATCTCAAGTCCATACAGGCAGATTATAAATCACACATTAAATGAAAAGTAAATATGAAGTGCAACTGAGTACTATTAGGAACGAGGCAGGTAACCCTGTGAGACTAGTAACTCTCCCAGTCTCAACTTAGTGATTTGAATTTTAGGAAACAGTACATATCATGTTTTATTTTCAATAGTGGTGAATGTGTCTTTTTAATCTTAATTTCTGATTCCCATGGGTCAGTTTTAGAATGCTTGCTATTTCTTTATTCTGTGTGCATTGGTCTAAACTTTCACTTCACCACAGTGGTCTCTAGACTCAACTGCATATTCAACTTATTTGTGCAGACTGTAAATATTGCCTGCCCTCCACCAAACATAAAGTCCTCACCTTACCCCTAAACAAATAAAGCAGCAACAGAAAAAACCCACAGGATAATTGGGTGATGTTTAATTGATTATTTGAATGGATTTGTGCGTTGTGCACCTGTCAAAACGCTGAAGACTGAGGAGAAAGTGGGTAAACAAATTGCATGTGAATCAACAGAGAGGGTGAAGCGCTCGAGGTTGGAAAAGGCAGCACCTGAGAAAAACGATCAAGTTGTGGAAATAACTTGTCTGCCTATTCTAACTGTGTAGAAGTTCACTGAGTTGTATAAACGTTTATAGTTTCGGTATGCGGTGTTTTTATGTAAGTATTCTGTAATAAGGTCTAAATCTTTTTTTTAATTACTGAGTCATTATATGTCTATCACTAATCCATCTCTACTACCGTTGTTCACTTAGGACACTCCTGATTGGCTCATTATTCAGCCACTCTGGACCATGATTCTATAGGTTATGTTGCCATATTGAAAACACTCAAGACTATAAGCAAAGTACACAAAACATATGTATAAACATGTCATACAAAAAGCATTGTTTTGTATGCTCATTAGATATTTAGTTAAAAGAGAACATGCTGGCAAAATACAATATTTATGGCCATGAAAAGGTGTGTGCCACATATGAATACAGGTTAAAAGTAGATGCTCGAAGATAAGTGCCCTTCTTAGAGCAGAAAGTATCTCTTAGAACTAAACACAGGCAACAGAATTTCTCAAAGCTTGCCAGATAATTCTCCTGGAAAACTGAAGTTGGAGCACACAGATCTACAGTGGCTGCTCTTTAATGCTTTAGGCCCTTCTACCTGCAGATCTAGTAGACCTGCTGGGCTCCATCAACCTCATCTACTTATCAAGAGGACCCTAGGCTACCAACCCTAAAGCCTAAGAGACTGATACCAAACTGATTTTCTTGCTAGGTCCCCAAGCTTTGGTCATTCCAGTCTCTAAAACAACACCTCAGGGTTCCTTCCAACTAAAAACAAGAGTCCCCTGTCCCCACTCTTCACCTCTGTACCATATTTTCTATTTCTTTACTGGTAGGCACAGAAACAGCTTAGTAGCTAGGCCCTCGGAGCCCTCAGCTCCTCCTATGGGTGGGAAGCCTTTCATGCTGGTGGAGTTTCTTCCTCCCGCAACACCTCCTCACGTATTCCAGTTCTGCTTTCACAATGTTTTCCCAGCCTGCCAAACTATCTAAAAGCAGACATTCACTTCAATTCTAAATGCTTGGCAATTGCTGGCCTTCCCTTTGGAGACCTGGGCATCTCCCACCATGGCTGGGCAGCCTGAAGAGCTAGTGATGTAAGCCAGATGCTGAGTGCTTCAGGCTGAGCCTGACATCATCCTCTTGTCAAGGATTCCCCATCTCCTGCCATTGGCTGCTCCTGGGTGTGCTGAAGTTCAAGGTGGACACTTAGCACATTTATTACATACGGGGTTTATTAGATAACTGGGCTCCGTGGTGATAAATTGGTTGTGTGCTTCATTTAGACTCTCAATGCTCTGCAGGTTTTTCTAATTTAGTTTTGCCATGGCTCAGCCAAGATGAGATTCAGAAGAAGAAAAAGGGAGAAACAGAGAGAGAACAAAAAGCTTGTGTTGTATATCAAGTCCTTGCTCTGCCTCTTGCTGGCTCAAAAAATGAAGGGCCTTTTAAGCTGCCATCCTCAACAGCATCCACAGAGCTGTCTTCCTCCAGGAGATGTGCTTTTCTTAAGGGCCCCCGCTGCTTCATGATGACTCCCCCATTCTTTCTGAATAGCTGCTGCTTTGGTCCAGGCCTGTCACTTTTTTCTTCCTTTCCTGCTTTCCTTTTAAGTTTGGATTTAAATGTGTGTATGTGTGCGTACACACACACACACACACACACACACACACACACACACACCGTTATCTCCTCAGTATCATTGAGCCACATAGATGGGTAAAAAGAGCCTTGCAGAAGGGCTGTTGGCTGGGTCCTGTGTGAATTGCTCCATACCTTCAGCCTTTGAGAGGCCTCAGATCTCTCCTGCTCCAAGCGAATACTAGCATTGAAGGTTGCTTTGAAATGTGGCAGGCTTTGAGTGCATACGTGCGCACTTGTGCAATGAAACACAAAAATCCATTTCCCTATCAAAGTGACTGACATTTCTTTCCTCCTTAATGCAGGCCTTGATCTTTTCCTGACTGAATTTTCTGATTCCCTCCAGCTTGCCTTATCAGTAAATGAACCCTCATCAAAGGACAGGGATATCAAGTGGTCCTTGATGCCAGGCTTGGCTTAGCCTATTAAAGCCACTGACCACTTCCCAAAGGCAACATGCATGAAGCAGATGCTGACTCGGTAGCTTTCAGAGCGGCAATCCCATGATGCCATTTTCTTCCTTATTTTAAAAACTTGGGAAGCAGAGGCATGTGTGTTTCTTACACCCTTCTAGTGTCTGGGAGGTAATTTCTTACAGAGAACAATTTACCACACCACACCCCATCGTAATCTATACCATTCCCACTAATTTTCCTTATCCTAATACAGGTGAGATTTTATAAAAATATGAGCACTGCTTAGTAGGTAAGCTAGGGACTGTGGTTATAGCTAGATACCCATGTTCCAAATATACTCCTGATTTATATTTAAGCAAGCTGATTAACTTTCTTAAACCTTTATTTCCCCATGAATAAAATAGGTACAAAGACTATACCCCCCCACACAGAGTTGTACTGTCTGTACTATGGGACTGATTTCATTAAGATTTCAATTTTAAGTATTCATTGTCATGATTACCTCCCTCTCTACTATATGTCTTGAAACTATCCATGCTCTTACCAATGCTTTTGGCAACCTCTTCAAGATCTTATGTCATCAAGAGTTAACGGTACCCGGAGGATGAAGTGGTGAACGACTGAGCAGAAGAAGATATTACATTGTTGTTGTCTGCATGCCAAAGGGCTGAAGAACCAAGAAACGCAGCTTCCATGACTCAAGGCTTCCCATTCTAAGCTGTGCATTTGGTTTGGGGTTGAAATTCAGAATTTTCTATTCATATCTATGTTTACATGGAAGTAACTCTTCCTATGAGTATTAAATCGAGAGTACAGCTTATAATATATGACATCTTTAGAATTCAGAACTTAAAACCATTTCAGAACATTGTATGCCATTTTCAACCCTACTCGGTGGACTTAATTCCATTTTTACTTAGAACAGCCAACCAGGGCAGGTGGCTAAGCCTTCTTGATGGTTGTTATTCTCCTTAGAAGTGGGGGAAATTACAGAGACCTGCATCGTTACTAGAAGCCTCTTTAGCTACCTGATGGCATCATGGAAATCTCTCATCTGACTCTATAGAGGGTGACTCTAATAAGAACTCAAAAATCACAACATAGTAATACCTCTACCAATATGAAAGCATTTGTGAAGACCTGTCCCATAAGATTCATAACTCCATTCTTCACTTACGTTCCTCTGTCTTTGGAAATTGGCTACTGACATTTACTGAGTCACCACATGCCAAATAAAAGCTTGGGATACTATGATATAAATATTGTCATCCTGAGAGGATGTAGAATCACAGACAGAGTTAACCTCTAGGCATGTCTGTGATGGGTTACTAGGTTGTGTTAGCTGAGGTGAGGCACATGGCCAAAGGTCTCAGATTGCATGAAAAGCAGAAAAGGAACTGAGCACCAGCGACTATCACTCTCTGCTTCCTGGCTACAGATGTAATGTGGCCAGATGCCTCACACCCCTGCTGCTATGACTTCAAAATAGTGATGAACTGTGCCCTCAAACACTGAGCCAAAATACACATTTCCTTTATTAAGTTGTCTTGGTTAGGTGTATTCTCACCATATTGAGAAAAGTAATGTGTATATACACAAAAATGACCATGGCTTCAAACATTTTATAATCTGATCTAACATAAAAATGAGAAAACTATAGGATGTGCTAGCCTTATAGATTTGGAGTTCCTATTCACAATTTATGGGTGGAGAAGTGATGTTACACATTGTTAAGAGGGTCCAAATGATCCCATTGGAGAGAGTAGTAAGTATTTAACCCTCTTCTTTTTTTTGAAGAAGATGAATTTATTTGGCTTAAGATTCTAGTGATGTGGTGCCAGTGTCTGTCTAAGGCCTGTCGGTTGTGTCACAACATGACAGACAATGGACAAAGGCTAGAAAGTCACATGTGGAAGGACCAAGGAAGCAAGATTCCAGAGAGGGGCAGGACTCTTCTTAACAACCCACTTTCTTCAACCTACTCTATTCCTATTTGACCTTGCAACCCTGCTAATCCATTCACAATATCTAAACCCCATGACCTAGTTATATTCCAGTAGGGCTTGTCTCTTAAAGGGTCCACACTTTGACAGCATTACCACATAAGGGAAAGAGTTTTAAACTCATGACCTTCAAGGACAAACCATATCCAATGATAGCAAGTGTCTTCAAACCATATCTGATGGTAGCAAGTGTCTTCAAGCCATATTTGATGGTAGCAAGTGTCTTCAAGCCATATCTGATGGTAGCAAGTGTCTTCAAACCATATCTGATGGTAGCAAGTGTCTTTCAATGCTGTCTAGTTCAGTTTGTAGCTCTGCATTCTTCTTATCTATACTGATGAGTTAGTTGTAAGTATAGAGCTTCCAGACCTTTAACCCTCTTCTAAACAGTGAAATCTAGTTCTGCTTCAGCTTCCTGGTCTTCACTTCACACCTTTCTCATTTTTGTTGTTGTTTACTGGCTTGTCTATTAATTGTTTCTAGAATCTTATATTACTTAGCCACTCTTCTAATGGAACTTTTCTTCCTCAGTATTTCAATTCACTGCATCACAACAATGATTGTTTTGTTAAATGACTGCACACAGATTTTTAAATACATTGAAGGTGTTGAAGGGAGGGGACTTAGGAGAGGCTGGAGGGAGGAAAGGGGGAAAGCAACGTAATTATATTTTAATTAAAATTATAAAAAACATACAGTTGTTGGATGTTTGAATGGTACTAAAGGCTAGATTCTTTCCTCTTGTTGTAATGCTAGTATGCCCACAGTAGTAGTTACAGACTTCAGTGAAATGTTATGTGAGCTCACAAGAACAATTACAATTATTGATTAAACCTAGGTATGAAAGGAAGAAGTATTCATGCAGGGTTAATCAAAGTTCAACCCACAGGGGATCTCTTTTGCCAGGGGGCAATATGCTGGGTCCTGGGCCCATTCCTTGGCACACCACATTGACTACTAGGAGCTTGAAAATGTGTGTTTTAAGCCATCTGCCACGCTACTGGTGTGAACTTCAAAGTTTGGGAATCACTGAGGAGTTACAGATGGAAGTCAAGGCTTGGGAAAGAGCAGTATTAAACATTTTTGTAGATAAAGAATTGAGGAACAGATGTATTCAGTCATTTGTCCCGAATCACATAGCCAGTAAGTCAGGACTTGGTGTCAAGGCCTTTTCTGGTGAATTTTATTGGCTTCAGGGAATCATCTTTTACTCCTTTACATCTCTCAGACGAAGTACTTCATCAATAAATGTTTACTGAACAAGCCAATGGCTGAGACTGTGGAGTGAGGTTGAGTGATTGCCCTAACTCTCACAACTCCTGGCAGCTGAGGATCCTCATTTATATGAACTTTCTCCTAGCCAAGCCTTGAAATCCCAGACTTTAAAACCCAGGGTCTGGCAAAGGGAAGAAGCAGACAGACTGCAATGACTCTGCTCATGGCAAGTCTATCCCTGTCTGGCCAGTAGAGAGTGCATCATGGGACAGGAACAGCATAGGAGTAGGGAAAAGGCAAAAAGAATATAGAAGGCAGTGAAGAGCTCCAATCTGGTCAGAGTAGTATTTGTTCTAAAGTCTTTCTCTTAAGTCTCTCTCTAAAGTCTCTCTCTAAAGTCTCTCTCTAAAGTCTCTCTCTGAAGTCTCTCTCCTCTCTCTCTCTCTCTCTCTCTCTCTCTCTCTCTCTCTCTCTCTCTCTCTCTCTCTCCATCCTTAATGTTAACTTGATTTCAATCAAGTGTCTGTATCCCATGTCCAATTCTGTGGTTCCATCATTTCTTTACATATCCAACCAAGAACCTAATTGCAACAACAAAAAAGGAAGAAGATTAAGTTTTATTTTTACCACACATTACAAAAAAGAGATAGGAGAAAAAAAAGAAAGAAAACACACTCTGACAACATCCCATGTCCTGTCACATCCTATTTTTACAGGATAGCTGTGGGGTGTGTGATCCACAGCCAGAAATAAAACAGGACTGGAAGAGTCAGCCATCTGTCTGGAAACTCACACAGTCCCAGATGGTGCTTCCTTTCTGGCTTTCTGGTAACAATCTCCTCTGTCTAACGAAATGAGGCAGAAATTGCCCAGTGAGTTAATGGGGATGATGGACCCTCATCCTCCCAGCTCTGGCACTGAGATCTGAGATTCCGTCAGCAGTACCTAGCTTACCTGTGCTTATTAACTTACTCTTGTTACTGTCATTCACCAGACCTATTCCTCTGAGGTGATTCCCCCATCACATCTGCTTCGGCCTGAGTGTTTTAAGGGAAGGAACCATTTCCTCCCCTTCTTATGCACCCAGTCCTAGGCCACCTGAAGGATAATATGTTTTTGTGCCCAACACACAGTAGGGATAAACGCTCCCTGACTGGCTGATTGGCTTACTAATATTCAAGCAGCTGGCTGGAGACAAGAAAACAGTTCTTCACAAGTCTGACAACTGTGGTCTGCCTTTGCCTCCTATCTTAGTTACTTTTCCGTTGCTGTGATAAATCACCATGAACAAGGCAACTTCTAATTTGGCTCATGGTTTCAGAGGGTTGAAGTCCATGATGGTCTGCCAAAGCAACAGCAAAAAGTTCACATCTTGCTCCACAGCAAGTCAGAGAAAGAGCACTGGGAATTGATTCATGAATCTTTTGAAAGCATAAAACTCACACCCAGTAGCACACTTCCTATGACAGCTCACACCTTGTGGTCCTTCCCAAATAGGTCTAGCACTTGGGGACCAAGTGTTCAAATATATAAACCTATGGGAACCATTCTGATTTGAACCACCTAGAGGAAACTCTTTAATGATCAATAACCCCAACCTAAGTCACATGACTTTAAAGCTGGTAACTATGGATAAGGAGAGGAAAGAAGCCAGTTTCACATCCTAAAGACTGGCTGATTGGCCTCAGACACTGCTTTGGCTCTACTATTAGAAATAACACTTTAAGTAAAGAAAATGTTTCACCTTCAGGAATCTTACATTTCTTATTTTGTATAATAAATTAAGAACTCTTTTGGCTATCACACATTTTCTCAGAGTCACTTGAAAAACTGATGATAGGCTGCAGGGATCACACCCTGCACCCTGTTTCTGATTCAGTGGCTCTGATGTGAAGTCTAGTAATTTTTGCTTGGGCAGGTTTCCAAATGGTGGTAATGCCATAGAGCCTGAAGCCACACCCTGAGGAACCCAGCACATGCTACATACACAGCAAGGATTCAAAAATGTTTGTCTACATAAGTAAATACATAAGCAAAGGAATGGGAAAGAGGTAACTGTAGTGAGATAGCCACCCACCCACACCTGTAGCACTGACCACGCCCTTCTGAGTGTGGTCACAGGTGCAGACATGATGGAGGGCAGGACTGGATCTGGGGTCTTGGATCCCAGCGGGCTCTCTTTACTTCCAGTCGGTTTACAGAGAACAGCCTAGGTGGATCCTTGGAGCTGGGACCTGCAGAGGTCAAACTTAACCTGTACTGAGTCTAGGTGATCTTGATTCCAGGCAGTATCTGGTAACAGAAGTGGGATAATTTCCCTCGTGGGAAAATTCACTGGACCTACAGCGGCCACACACTGGGGTTAGCGAGCACACGTGTGGAGAGTAGGTTATTTGCCCAGAACTGCATATTTGTCGCAGCTGCTGCCAAGCTGGCAAGCTCTGGCCCTGATAACTGCTGCTGAGTCATAACTAAAGACTACAAGGCTGCCTCTTTTACTGAAGTTTAGAATCATTGGGGTTTCACACTATATAGGGCTCACCACAGCCTACCAACATACAAACAAAATACTGAAAGTCCAAGCCAAAATCTTCCTTTCCTGCTTATAAAATCTTAATAAGCTGAGAAAACAACCCAAAGACTTTATGGAAGGATAACTAACAATTATGGTTGAAATACTTTCTTATTTGGTAAGGATATTTTAGCCCTGGGAAGATAAAGATTATGAAAATAAGATAACATGGCTTTCATATATATTTAAGTCCCTATATATTAAAAGGCACTCTATAGTAGAAAGCAGAAAAATATTCACACTCATGCTTAGTTCACAACAATTTAGATTTTTGTTGTTTTTGTTTGTTTTTGCAATAAACCTTATCTATGGCTGTCATTAGAGCGCCATATAAACAAATTGCTTTGCTTGTACTTGTGAGTAATTGTTGCTTTTCCTGGTTAGGAATCAAGTAGGTTTTGCTTTTGTTTGACTAAGGAGACCTACAATGAGGTAAACTAAACTTTGAGGTAGCTCATCATCATAAATGAAGGACTTCTGTGAACTTCTCCGCATCCCATCATGCAGTGCTGAGGTCAACAAATAGTAGGCTGAGATGTTTTCAACATCTCCTCCTAAACCCTTTCTATAAACAAACAATACGGAGACATTAGAAACTCAATAAAAATGTTATTGATGTGCAGCTATCTATCATGAGTTGGTATCCCCCACTCTTGCCCGTCAGAGCTCCTTCATTGCTGTGCACCCTTCAGAATGACAGAGACATTGCTCAACAGTTAAATGAAGCAATCAAGCCATTCGATTACACAGTCCTTCCCATAATTTCTGTGTTGAGGGTCTGTTCTACATCCTCTTAGAAACTCATATTCAAAGATAAGATGGCCATTATTTCCAAGTCTATTAGATTCTTAATGTATTTCAACCACTGCAATGTACTGAGTAGCATATGAAAACTTAAACTGAATGAGTATGATATCGATGATACTGTGAAAAGATTCTTAAATGAGGATGATATTGCTACAACTATGAAAAGATTCTTGGAAGTGTTCCAAGGAATGTTGTTGTCTTTGAAAGAAGGGGAACTGCAGGTGAGTGTTGCAGTTTTCTGCTAGTATGCTGAGATCACTTTCAAACCACCATCTAGGAAAGTAGACTCCAAACAGAAAACAACAGCTTCCCTAATGGAGGAAACGGGTCCACATGTTAGACTGCTGAAGCAGATGTACTCTGTGAGCAAGAAACTGGGAGAAGAAACTGACAAGTAACAACCCCCAAACTCTGAGTCCATTTGCTGCTTTTTGGGGGGTGCTCACCAAACACATTTTTCTTTCTAGGCTGAGACTCCTTGAAGCTCTCGGAGGTTGAGTTCAGGAAGGATTGAAGGGAATGGACATCTTGAAGGCTACACAGCAGTGATGGAGCTCTAACAAGCACAACTGGGGAATCCTCTGGGAATAAGTACCCCAACCACTCAATTGAAGACCCAGAAAGATCATGCCTTAAAATAATGGCTACTCATAACCCAAATTAAAGTGGTCTTAGACCAACACTTGAGAGGATCAAGCTGATGTGTCAGTGAATGAACTTGAACTGCCTCCCAAAACAAGGCTTAGTATTATTTAAGGGGAAAAAGAACAGATCAATGTATCTGTCTGTAAGCAGTAAAAGATGATAGATATTCAAAGAAGCAGGAAAACACACATTTAATCAGGAAGGAATAAATGAAAAAGAAAATCTGGGGACTGGTTTGAGAAAATTACTGTACAAAAATCTCAAAAGACTCTTAGAGTTATATTGTCTGTCCTTGTGATGTGTTTCTAGACTTTGGGCACAGAAAGGTCATTCTAACCCCAATTTTCAGAATCCAGGCCCAATCCTACTATAATCAGATCACTAAGGCTAATATTGAAAGGATAAAACATGGCTAAGTGGGTACCTATGGTGGGCCCTGCCAAGGTATGTCCCTATGAGAAAACGCTGTAGTGCAACAGAGTTAGTGTAAGGTTTATTGGGGTAGGAGGAAGAAGGGGAGTGAGAGAGCAGAGGGCTGTCTTGGAGTGGTTACATGAGAGAGGCAGGCAGACAGACAAGAAAGCAAGAGGAGCAAGAGAGGCAAAAAAGGGAACTATGAAGGATGGGCACTTTTAAAGGGGTGTGTGTCACGTAGCTGATGGTGGAAAGGTGCCTGGAGCAGGTGATGACTAACTCCTGCCTCTGACAAGGCAATCTGTGGCAGGAGCTAAAAGATATAAACAGTAAATTAGGCTTAACTTGTATGTATGATGTCATTACAAGGGGAATATGCCCCTTCTGTCTTCTCTCCAGATCCTATAAACCATGTATAACCATGAGAAAAACATTACACAAACATTGAGAAGCATTCTATAAAATGCTGGACCTGCTCTAACCCATAAGGGATTAGCTAGACTGACACAGACCAGGAAAGAGAAGAGAAGGGAAGGGAAGGGAAGGGAAGGGAAGGGAAGGGAAGGGAAGGGAAGGGAAGGGAAGGGAAGGGAAGGGAAGGGAAGGGAAGGGAAGGGAAGGGAAGGGAAGGGAAGGGAAGGGAAGGGAAGGGAAGGGAAGGGAAGGGAAGAAGAGAAAAAGACTAAATGAAATAGAGTATCCTAGATAGAATCCTGGACTAGGCAAAGAAAGTGGGGGTGAAGACAGACCAAATTGAAATCAATTTTACTTCATATCAGCAAATAGTGTTGATTCCCCCACTGTAAATGGGGGAGCAGCAAAGAAAACACCAAAATGGATACTCCATTAAGGTGAAGGTTTTTATTGTGTAAGGGGGAAAGAGAGCAGCCCGAAGAATCTGGAAGAATTCAGAGCAGAGAGAAAAGGAAGCAGACTGAACATGGCCAGAGCTATCTCTCAAGAGAAGAGAGAAGCAGAAGAACAGCAGGGAACAGCAAGAAAGAGAATAGCAGAGAAGCTTGGGGCAGAGGGATGGGAAATGCCTCCTTTTCACAAGCTCCTGGAGAATTCTGGCTTTTATCTAACTACTAGAAATCCTTCTATAGTCTAGCTTGAGTTAAGCAAACACTGTTATGTTTGAGCATAAGCGTTTCCTGAAACCTAACACTAGTGACAAATCCTTCCATAGAGTCGCATGATACTAGCAATAGATACAAATGTATGATAAACATATGGCTCTCACTATACTCTGCTAGTTTACTATAAATTTATAACTAATCTAAAACATGTATGCTTAATACATTATAGATTGCTTCATCAAATTTCTCTTTGGGAAAGGAACAAAGAAAATGATGAGTATACAAATTAACAGATAGGTGATCTCAACAGAGATATAAATTTTTAAATACTAAAATCCTACAATTGAATAATAAATATGAATGTACTAATGGAATCACAAATGGTAACTATGATGACAGATTAATAAACTGATGAAGGAATTTAAATAAGAGACCAGGGAAATAAAGGAGGCAAATAATAAATGAAGCAATATTAAGTGATCTGATACATGGAACGGGAATATTAAAGATGTAGTGGAGACAAAGATGTAAAAAACTAATTAACAGTTCTCACTAATTGATTTGAAAATTCACTTGCATATAAAAGTTCAACAAATTTCATTCAAAAACTCAAGTGGGTATATTTTAGTGAAACTGATGCTAAAGGCAAAGGCAAGCACATGAAACAATTATAAAAAGAAGATATGGAGGGCACCAATTATAAGATTTGTTGCTGACGTGTCATCTGAAATACTAAAAGTTAAATTGTAAGAGAATGGCCATTTTAAAGATGAAAATGGAGAAAAATTAACTACTTATTATGCAACAAGGTAAAGTGTCTTTCAAAACTTGGAATAAAAAAAAGATTTTTCTACTGAGAAACTTTACCAGCAATAAATTCATACAACAAAGTAGGTATTTAAGGAAGTCTTTTAAGCTAAATGGAGATAATAGAAGGTAGAATTATTAGCCACAGGAAGAGATGGGGTTGACCAGATAGAGCAAAATGTGGTTATGGTAAAATCTGGATGATTTCTTTAAATTTTAATTATCTGTTTGGTCAAAATAACAAAGATGTGTTATGTAATTTATGACAATCAGACATGGAAAATGTTTATCAAAGATGGACAGGATTGAGTATAAATACACATGCTGAGATTATTATATGCAAAGAGGTGTAATGTTACTTCATTGTTTACTAGGATAAATAAAACATCCACATTGTAATTATCCCTAGAACCGCAAATAAAAATAAGTAACTATAATAAAGAAGTGTGGCTATTAGGGCTGGAAAGATGGTTTAGTATTTAAAAGTGGATGTTGCTCTTTCAGAGGACCCAAACTCCGTTCCCAGCACCTACATCAGGTGGCTCACTACTGTCTATAACTCTAGCTCCAGGGGTTATGACAACCTCTTCTGGTCTCCCAGTACATTTGCACACCACACACACACACACACACAAATATTTAAAAGAAATGTTGCTAAAAAGCCAATTTGAGACACTGGATTTTTTAAGGACATAATTTATCTACTGAATAAACATGAAAAAAGAAATTATGACTAAGGACACAGTTTGGTTAGTAAAATGCCTTCATTGAAATCAGGTTAACTTTGTAGAATCCAATCTGATGATCTCTGTCTTTTAATGTAAAGTTTGCTCTTTTACGTTTAACACATTAATATGGTTAGGTATAAGACTGTTGTTTATGCTCTGTTTCATCTGTCTTTTCTCCTTTTGTTTGCGTATGGTGTGTGTGTTTATGTGGTGTGTTTGTGTGGTGTGGTGTGTGGTGTGTGGTGTGTGTGTGTGTGTGTGTGTGTGTGTGTGTGTGTGTGTGTGTGTATGTGATGTTTGTAAGTGTGGAGGCCAGAAGTCATGTCGGTTTTTCAGATGTTGTCTATCTTTCTTCTATTGAGACAATATCTTTCTCTAGATTGAAACTTTCCTGGTAAGCCAGGTTGGTTGGCCAATGAGCCCTATGGATCTATCTACCTGTGACTGCCTCCTCTGCTAGTACTGCAAGTGCATGCTGAAATACACATCTTTTTTTTTTTCTTCTGTCTTTCTTTCTTAGCATGAATTCCAGGGATTAAACTCACATCCTTTGCTTTCAAGGCAAGCAAGTGTGGTAGACACTTCTCATTACAGGCTTAGGAAGGGAGCTTTGCCAGTCTCCAGCATGAAAGCTCAGGAAGCATGTAAGGAAAACCAAGCTCTTCAAAGGCATTATCTGTGTTTCTGGTGCTTCACACCATCATCCTTCACAGAGGGTCACCTCCTAGACACAGCAAGGACTTGTCTGAAAACCTACCTTCCAAAATCAGCATTTATTTCTATTTTTAATTATATCAATGTGTGCATGTCTTGGGGATGGAGTGGGGAATACATCTTTGCACATGAGCCTGCAGAGGCCAGAAGAGGACGTTGAACTCCCTGGAATTAGAGTTGCAGGCAATTAATAACCAACCAACATGGGTTCTGAGAACCAAATTTACATACTATACAAGAACAGTATACATGCTGTTTAATTGGTGATCTATTTCTTCAGCCACCCCCATACTTTCTTTTCATTTTTTCATTTTTTAAAAATTGAAATAATATTTTATCATTCCCCTGCCTTTCCTTCCTGCAACCTCTCCCAGCTATCCTCCCCATATCCCACTCTTAAGCTGATCGCCTCCTTTTCTTTATTACTGTTACATACGTGTGTGTCTGCACAGATACGTGTAAATAATACATCCTGCTGAGTCCACTTTTTATGTTTGCATGTATCTGGTTCCAGGGTTGACCACTCTGAATTGGATTCATTCCTGGGAGAGACTAATTCTCCATCTCCCAGAAGTCAGTAATGGCCTGTAGTTCTTGTCTAGGGGTGAGAGCCCTTGAAGTTTCCCTGCTTCCACACTTGTGTGTCTGTTGATACTGCCTTTGTTCCAGTCTTGCTTCTGCAGCCATTTGTGGGAGAGTATGTTTCACAGCAGACTTCCTGGTCCTCTGGCTCATACAGTCATTCCATCCCCTCTTCTGTGATGGTCCCTGAGCTATAGGTGCAGGATATAGATGTAGTCACTGGAGCTGGGCTCTGTGCAACCTGTTAACTCTCCATTGTTTCCACTTGTGGTGATGAGCTCCAAATAGGGAGAAGAGAGTGGGGATCAATAAAGGAGGAGAAGAGACAAGGTACGAACAATACCAAAGTTGTTTGAATAAAACTATAAGGAATCATAGCATCACATACACATGTGTATGCATACACGCACACACACACGCGCACACACACGCACACACACACACACACATGATCTTAAAGGAAGTTAAGTCACTTAAGCAGACATTGCTCCCCACCAGAATCATAAACTAATAAAACCCCCAAAGGCAGGCATAAGAAACCTCTTTTGGTTAGGGTAGTTCAAATGACTCCCCAGACAATACAGATTATAGGTGTAGCTCTGGGTTGCCTCTCAGGAGTTGTGGGTAGGTCCCTAATTACTGAAGGTACCACCCACTTAAACACAGGACTCAGATGACTCAAGCACATCTGACCTGAGAGCCTCTTTCCTGTGGTCAAGCTTCCATGGTTCTGGAAAATACTAAGTAAGCTGTCAAGTGAGGGAAGCAATTAAATGGTCCTACTCAGTTGTAACACCTGTGAACAGCATGGCAAGATACGAACAAAGGTGCAATGAGGAGAATTTGCATGTGCACAGCAACCAGCAGCTGTGTAATTGAACTTAAAACCTGCTCAACAGGAGGGAAATCAGGTCTGATACTGGGAACTTAGCTAGTTTCTTGGGGATAGTGAGGTCATGGACCTTAGAAAAGAATCAACCATTGATGCTCTCCCAGACCAGCATAAATCCTTACTACATTCTAAACCGTATCCTTAGACTCACAGATAAACGTGGCTACCATCACAGAGGTCTCTCTCTGCAGAAAATGGAGACCATCATAGAAAACATACTTCTATTTGCAGCCCAACCAGTCAAAAGCTCCTACCCCACCAAGCCCATTATTTGGCTCTTATGATCCTAGTCACTACTTCCTTGGACACTGCACAGCACCAGCTCCTCCACCCATAACTTAAACAAGCCAAACCTAAACCTTCAAAGCCTAGCTTGCCCATTCCTTCCCATAGAAACTGTAATACAGCCTCTTGGTCTCCTCTGGCATAGCACCCCCTTACCTTTGGAGAAAGAATCTTGCAGTGTAGCAATAATTTGGTGCATCAGTCTACCATGCTTAAAAAACAATAACAAACACTGGCATTTCAAAGCAGAAAAGGAAAAATAGTATAAAGAAAACTCATTGCTATGTTTAAATAATATCCAAGTCGCATCAAAATTCTGTGACATCAACATTGTTTACAGGGCCCACATCCTATTACTGGTCCCATACCTAGTGATGCCCTGAAGACTTGACTATAGTGAAAAGCACCTGGTCCTCCCACCACCTTCAGCCATCCGTCTAAGAGTGAAAGTTTGAGCCTAAAGTTAGCTTTTGTAATTGCTGTTCAATGCCTCAATGATAGGTCTCAAAGGCTCTGTCTACCCTGCCATGGGTACAGTTCCCCTTTCCAAGGATGCTCTGGTTGAAACTAACCATAACTCACTGGGATTTTTATAGTCTTTCATTTCCTTCCTGATCCTTTAGTTAGAAGAAGTGTCCATCTACTTGCCCTATTGTTGATTCTAAAAGTACTGTGATACCAAAGGGACCCATACTTTTATTCTTGTCAGCATAAAAACCAATCCTCCATTAACCTGTCCTTTCAGCCCATCTCATTCATAGACTGACTTTCTTAATTCCTAAATCATTTTATGATGTGACTATACACTAATCTCATCTATAAAGACTCTTATACTAAATAATGTGCCATGCAAACTCCAAAGAAAATGCATAATAGTTCATCCCAGAGACAAATAGGTGCAACCATGGCCCAGGAACACAGATTGAAGTTATTCCAAATTCCATAGTAACAGAACAAAGAATGTCACAAGTTAAGGCACATTTCAATATATTGATAGAACAATTAGGTGGGTGACTTGAAGCAAAGAAGGAAATTTCTGTTATATAGGCCTCAGATGCTATCTTTTCACTTGGTAGAAGCTAGTGATCTGCAAATATATTTCACAACTTTACCTGTTAGCCACAGCAATGTTAGGCAGACATAGACATGGGAGAGGAATGGCAACGAAAAGGTGGCCTGTACATAAATAGTAATCAGACTCTGGACCTACAGCATTCCACCCTCTTCACAGCCATTGAAGTTCTTGTCATCTACCCGCGTTGTAGACGGCTGAGTAGAAGGTGAGGCTTCTGCCTGGGGACCTTTCTCCCCACCTCCTTCCTTCCTGCACTTGCATTTTCCTGTCCCCTCAGCCAGCATGCCCTTCTTTCATCTCCAGCCTTGTATTGCTGTGGACTTGCCTCCTCCATGAAACATTGTCGACTCCCTCTTTCTGCTCTCCTGACCTCTTGAACTTTCTTTCTCTGTCCTTGTCGTATTACAGTTTCATACAAAAGAATCATCTAATGGAACAATTGCAAATTTACAAGTTTATTGATTTCATATACAAAAATAGCCCTCAAGGATGACCCCAACTAACAATCTAAGCAATAGTGGAAAGGCTGCCTTAAATGCCCTTCTCTGATGATGAGATTGATGACTACCTTATATGCCATCCTAGAGCCTTCATCCAGTAGCTGATGGAAGCAGAAGCAGACATCCACAAGCTAAACACTGAGCTGAACTCCTGGACTCCAGTTGCGGAGAGGGAGGAGTGATGAGCAAAGGGGTCAAGACCAGGCTGGAGAGACCCACAGAGGCAGCTGACCTGAACAAGGGGGAGCTCATGGACCCCAAACTGATAGCTGGGAAACCAGCATAGGCTGAAGGTGTGTGCAGGTTGGGAGGCCTGGGAAATCTATTGGGCCTATGGCAGTAGATCAGTATTTATCCCTAGTGTACAAATGGACTTTGGGAGCCCAATCCACACAGAGGGATGCTCTCTCATCCTAGACACATGGGGGAGGGTCTAGGTCCTGCTCCAAATGATATGACAGACTTTGAAGATCCCCCATGGAAGGCCTCACCCTCCCTAGAGAGCAGAAAGGGGATGGGATAGGGGGTTAGTGGGGGGGGGACAGAGGAGAAAGGGAGGGAGAGGAAACTGGGATTGACATGTAAAACAAATTTTTTCCTAATTTAAATTTAAAAAGTGAAAGAAAGAAAAAAAGAAAGAAAGAAAGAGAGAGAGAGAGACTGCCCTCTTATTAGCAAAGGGACTAGCCTTGGCTACTATGTCTCATGACCTGTTCTGTGGCACATGAGTGAACAGAGAAAGGGTAGCTCCTTTCAGAAACAGAATCTCAACCATGAATGATTTTATCTTTGACATTGTATGGCTCCTCAGGTGTCACTCAAACAGGAAAAAAAAATCACCTCTCCCATTTACATGAGGTGTAAATGTGTTTTCACACTTCTGCCTGGCAAGTACTTTCTGTAATGTTGATGGTTAATTACCTGACAAGGAATCCTCTGGGGGAAGGCAGTGGGGGAAGGACAGGGAAGATTCTCTGGATTGCACTTGCTGACACAAAGCAAGAAAAGTGACACCTGCTATTCTCTGGAACATGTTTTCTCCAAAAACTGCAACATTTCTGTCCCCCAGCTCCTCCCATGCCTTCACATTTAACTCCCTTTTGCCTCTTTCCAATCACAGAGAATGCCAAGTAACCTATTGGGCTTTTAGAAGATTTCATTGTACTTGCTAATATGTGATTTATAAACATAAATAAAATAAATAGGATTCTGAGGGAATAAATTCTAAGTAGAATATCAATAAATCTCTTCCCTCTGATGCTGTGTCTATGCTTTCCCTCCCTTCGTCCCTTCTCCCTACAGCCTGCTCACACCCAGAGACTCATCAACTCATCTTTACATTGGAAGAAATCCAGGCGAGGCCGGGGTAGGACATAGGGGAAGAGGTTGTGTGGGTAACCCAACACAGTGCTGCATTGAAATGTAAATTCCTTCAAATTATTAAGCACCAGAGAGCAGCTCTCACCAGCCCTTTGTTCCTCTGAGTCAGAATGTATAATCTCAAAGAATAACTATGCAGTCAGATATCAGCCACACAAAGAAATTGGGGCCATACATATTCAGAGTTCCAAGTCCTGAATTTGCCCCTCTCCCTTATCGGGGAGGTTCTGGTTATAGGCACCAATCACTGGTCAGAAAATATCTAATGGGGGGGGTCTTGGGTGGCAATCCATTCCTTCTTGCTCCAATTCTCAGCTCTGTGCTTCCACCCTAATTCCCTCCACTGTCTAGAAAACTAGAGCACACTGTCACTGTCCAGGCTGAGAACACAAAGCTACCTGGTTAACTCAGCTTTGGAGACACAGCAGCTGGGACTCTCCTCTTTTTCAGAAGAGGAAAGATACTTTCCAAACCTCTTTGCCTGGAGTTGCACAGCTCACAGCTTGAAATGAATGACTCTGAGATCTCATTTACATTTTTAATTCCCTCTCAGCTTCAGGAGCCCATGGATCTGTAGGAGGACAGATAATTGTCTGTCCTTTCCTCTCCTGTCTTCCCATTTCAAACCACAACATTAAATTCTAAACCCATAAAGATGGAAATGGCCCATTTTGCAGGACACACAAGCATGGTACCTTCTCAGCTTAGTGGACTCTGACTTCCATCACTGTCTCTCAGACTCTTTTAACAGAGGTCAGACACCCAGACTTTATACATTTCACTCTCTCCTGTGTTCCCATCATGTGCTTAGCACATAGTAGGCACTTGGAAAACTGTCTGGCAATTTACATGAGCCCACATGATAAATGAAGATTTGACAAGTGTGACAAAGGTCACCAGGGGAGCTGGTGGGAAGGATGGGCATCTAATTCAGAGTCAATGTGCTCTGTGTTTCCTGCTGTTGGACTTATTTCTAAATAGAGTTCAAGATTGGGGAGAAAGCTAAATTGGAAAGAATTTGCTGCACAAACATGGAAACCAGAGTTTGATCTCCAGCACCCACATAAAAATGAAAAATAAAGCCCAGGCCCAGAAGATACACAGGCTACAATCCTATACATAGAGAGGTAACAAACTTGCTGGCTAGCTAGACAAGCCAGGTGAGCTACAAGTTGTCCCCAAATCTAAGATAAAGAGTCATTGAGAAAGATGGTCAAAGTCAAGCTCTAACCTGCAGTTACACACTCACATACACACATACACACCCACACTCCCCCCACATACAAATGCATACTTTTTATCAAAGTGGTAATCAATCTGAGCGAATAGTTACCCCATCTTTACTGTCAACCCTAAATGTCTCCCTTCCCAAGAAATACCTGTCTTTGCTTCATAGTTCATGGTGAGATCTGTCCCTTTATTCAAGTACATATTGAAGTCTGAGTTGCTCCTTACAAAGTGGCTGCTCTCCTAGGCTGGAATCTGTCTAAGAACATGGGCCACACAGCAGTCATCTGTTGTACAAAATCTTAAGGGAGACTCTCAATAAACACAAGTTGATTTGAGTTCCGTTGCATGCCCCTTCATCTTCTGTGTCACCTGGTGTCCTTGATCTGATGGGAAATGTTCTGAGAGTAAAAAGGGTCATTGGCATTCAGGGCTACCAGCACCTGCGGCAGAGGACAGGTTACATTCAGGATTATTCACTTGACAAAGTAGCTGATTGAAAACAAGCAGGAAAGAGAGGGTAGTGCTAGCAACATGCATACTGTCAAGGTAAGCATTAAGTCAGGACTTCCACAAAGTCTTTAGGAACATGATTTCCTAGGAAAGTCAGTAGTAACATGTGGAATCATTCTTATCCCTCAAACCTCTCTTCCTTTTCTAGCAGCCAGAGGAAGACTTCTTTTAAAAGGTTTACATCATTAATTCGGTACCTTTTGGTTTATACAGCATCACTGACCCAATACTATAATGGCATCTGTGAAATCTGTCACCCTAGCACTAAGACTGGTGTGAGATTGGATAAGTTGAGGCTTGGGAATCAGAGTGAGGGACATGTCAGTCTGCTGCTCACCACAGGGCTGATGTTGGCCTGTGGTTATAGAAACTCAGGGAGTCCTTTGTCTTGGATTTGTCTATGGTTCCTCTAGTTGGTGTCTGTGGTTCATTTAGACCAGAGGAAGGAGAGTAGTCACACATACAGCATTTCATAAACACAAAAATCACTTTAAGCTCATCATCTCAGCCCTAAACCATACTTCCATTAAAGGATGACACTTCATCATCCTTAGTCTTTGGCTGCTGTGGGACTACTTGTCCAGGAATATAAACCCAATGACTCACCTGCACTCACAACTGCTGCTTCATGCTCACAGGAGCAGATGGCCAGAAATGACTGTGGCAAGAATAGATGGAGCCCCTGGTAAGTAGCCATGCTTTCTGTGGTGCCTTCTGTGGACAATGGGAGAGCCCACCAGAGGTTCCTGGAAAAATAACAAGATGGTCAAGGACAGCAAAGATATTAAAACTAGAAACAAACATTTCAGAAAGAAACTAATAAAAATAGAGACAACTGAAAAGAAACTCACTGGAACTGAAAAACACACATGAAGAGATCTTTGCGCTGTTAGGAGAATTTGCCATGAGGACACCAAAGAACAACACACAGATTGTTAAGCCTAAGCTGAAGAAATAGGAAGAGTCATAGTTAAGTTAGCTAAAGAAACTTGGGGTGTTAATAACACAGTTTATAAAGTAAATACACACAGCCCATTTTGAAGATATGATGTTCTAGATTTTTGAAAAGTTATTAAGTGGTAGAATAACACAGAATCCTGAACACTATATTGTACAAGTTTGGAAGCATTTTTGTATGAACACACATGCTTTTCTCTGGAAGTTAGGTTCCTGAAAAGGATCCCACTACTTTGCAGGAACACATAGAAGCAAAGGATACAGAGACAAGACTGGTGTTGTTCCTGGAGGATGATTAAATGTCACTGTGAAAGATGAGACCTCATGTGACATTTTAATTTTCTTGGTGTCTTCTTTTTTATAGCCCACTGCTACAGGTCAAATGTTTGTTTTAAAAAAAAACTCATATACTGAACTCCTAAACTCAACAGGATAACATTAGGAAGAAGGGGCTTGAGCCTCAGGAGGAAAGACAAAGAAGGCCTTGTCTCAAGTACTGACTTGAGATGACAGAGTAGATAAGGAACTGCTCAGGAGCCTGAAGTTCCCTTGATAAAATTAGTACCCCTCTGAGAGAGGGAGCCTGGTGTGTGCACTCTCATCACCACGTAAACTCACTGCAGTAAGGTGGCGATTTACAGTTCAAAAAGAGACCAGAAAATCTGCCAACACTTTGATCTTGAACTGCCCAGAACATCATTTTGTTACAAAGGCCCAAACATACCAAGATACAACTCCATCAACATGCAGTCCATTCTCCTCTATGTTCATTTCTGCCAAATGCTTCTATCTGAAATTCGGTGTTATTGCTGGGAATGGTTGTCTAGCTCCTTGATACACAGGAAGGCATGTGCAGATGAGGAGATTAGATGGAGTTGTCACAGAGTTATGATCTGGAAGTTCAAGTGCTGCTAAACTATTGCTGCTATTGCTGTTGTCTTCAGATCTTCAAGCCCCATACAGCAATCTGAGTACTTCAAAGAGGTGTCACTTACCAGGACCAACGGTTACAACAGGACCAGAAATTGAAATATTTCCTAGTAAAATTAAGGAACAACAACTTAATCACATCTCTGAACTACCTTCTAACTTGGCAAGAATTAAAAGTGTAACTTTTAATTTACAAGTAGGCTATGTAGTGTGGACCTAGCTTTAAACTGCTTTGCCTGAAAGTTACGCTTAGGGATGAGGGACCTAACCTGTGAAGATGATAGCCTGTCTCTATATGAAATCATTGCTACTTAAAAACCATTAGTGTGCAAGGCGATAAACATGGATCTAGCCATCAGGGAAATGCAAATCAAAACAACTCTGAGATACCATCTTCCTCCTGTCAGAATGGCTAAAATCAAAAACACCGAAGACAATTTATGCTGGAGAGGATGTGGAGAGAGGGGAACACTCCTCCACTGCTGGTGGGAGTGCCAACTTTGGAAAGCAGTATGGAGATTCCTCAGGAAAATGGGAATCAATCTAACACAAGACCCAACAATTCCACTCTTAGGCATATATCCAAATGAGGCAAATTCATACAACAAGGGCATCTGCTCCACTATGTTCATAGCAGCATTATTTGTAATAGCCAGAACCTGGAAGCAACCTAGATGCCCCTCAACTGAAGAATGGATAGAGAAAATGTGGTACATGTACACAATGGAATATTACTCAGCAGAAAAAAACAATGGAATCTTGAAATTCGCAGATAAATGGATGGCACTGGAAGAAACCATCCTGAGTGCGGTAACCCAGTCACAAAAAGACAAACATGGTATGTACTCACTCATATATGGATTTTAGACATGGATCAGGATAGTGCCAGTCTGTACTTCCACTGACAGAGGGTCTGGGAAACAGGAAAGAACCTAAAAGACATGCATAGTACCCAAGAGAAGAGGAATGAGGCAAGATCTTCTGAACAGATGGGGAACACGGCGAGGGGTGGGTAGGGGAGTGGGAGCTGGGAAGAAGAGAGGGGGTGAAGAGGAAGAGAGTTGGTCATGGAGGAATAGGAAGGTTGAGTGGGGGGGGTAGAATAGGGGGAAGAGGGAATCATAGGTTAGAAGACAGATCAGGCACCAGTGTGACCTCTAGTGATCTAAAGGGATGACACCAATTGGCAAGCTAAGCAATAGTGGAGAGACCAACTCGAATGCCCATTCCTGATAATGAACTTGATGTCTATAACCATCCGGGTGCCTTCATCCAGTGACTGATGGAAGCAGAGGCAAACACCCACAGTTAAACACTGAACTGAACCCAAGGAACCCAGTGACAGAGAGAGAGGGAGCGGTGAGCAAATTGGCAAAGAATGGGCTGGCAAAACCAGCAGAGACAGCTGATCTGAACAGGGGAGAGCTCTTGGACACCAGACCAACAGCTGGGAGGCCAGCATGGGACTGATTCGGACCCCCCGAATGTGAGTGTCATTGAGGAGGCCTGGGCAACCTATGGGGCCCTGAGCAGTGGATCAGTGTTCATCCCTGGAATACAAACAGATAATGTGTGTCCATAGCACAAAGAGGGATGCTCTCTCAGCCTGGACTCTTAGGGGAGTGCCTGGGCCCTACCCTGAATGAAATGACAGACTCTGGATATCCCCTATGTGGAAGGAATTGGCAATAGAGTGGGAGGCTGGGGGAGATGGGGGTGCGGGAGGAGGGGAGGGAAAGGGAACTGGGATTGACATGTAAAGCAAGCTATTTAAAATTAAAATAATAATAAAAAAGCCATTAGCGTGATAGTCAAACAACTACAATTCTTCAACTCTAAAGATGAGTGGGGAAAATTTTCTTACAAGTTGAGGGATATTTTGAGTGTCTAATGTCTGATGCTCTCAGGATATTCCTACTGATGGGACACTTCTCATGGGGGGTGGTGAGGGGAGCAACTCCATCTCTCTATTTCCAGATTTAAGAGAACTAAACTCCTTTGCTTTCCCTGTCTCTAATAATTCTTGGGCCTCCTGGAATGTGCTGTGTCCCGTATTTTCCTTCTATCTTCTTCCTTGTATCTCCTGTCTACCCATCTAATCACCAATGAGCTGTGCCTTTGTGCCAGCTGTTATCTGTACAAATAGCTGGCCAGGAAGAATCTGACCCATCTTTGTCAGGGCAATTCTTTGTAAAGGACAACTCATGAGGGATGAAGAAAGCATCCCTAAGAAAAGGAACAAGGTTTAATCCTAAAGAAAAGGAAATGGGATCAACAATCTCCTTTAGGCTTAAAGGAATTTAACAATGACTCCAACAGTTTCAGTATCACCCTACTTCATGGCCCTCACTTTGTGGCATGATGGTCACCTTCTGTTCAGGCATAATGAATATCAGTCGTGGAATAAAGCAAGAGTGGAATGTGGCATGTTTTCCCCTGATGTTTAGATCTTTCATAAAAGGGCAGAAAGATGTAGTGAAAAATGGGACAAGGAGGTATGAAAAGATTTCTACTGTAGTGAACACCACCTATTGTCCCAGAGCAAAGGACATCGCCCAGGCCCCATGTAGGACCCAAGCCAGGATAAGACATCTGCCTTCACAAATGGATGGCACTAGAAGAAACCATCCTGAGTGAGGTAACCCAGTCACAAAAAGACTAACATGGTGTGTAATCACTCATATATGGATTTTAGACATGAATCAGGGGAGTTCCAGTCTACAATCCCACCGCCAGAGAGGCAGGGAAACAGGAAGGACCCTAAGAGAGATATACATGGTACCCCAGAGAAGGTGGAAGGAGGCAACATCTCCTGAGCAGATTGGGAGACAGGGTGGGGGAGGGGAAAGGGAGCCAGGAAAAAGAGAGGGAGACAAGAGGAAGGGAGAGGAGGACATGGGGGATCAGGAAAGTTTAGTTGGGGGAAGAATAAAGGAGAGCAGGATGAGAGATACCATAATAGAGGGAGCCATTCTAGGGTTGAGGGGAGATCTGGCACTAGTGAGAACTCCAGATATGTACAAGGATGACACCAACTGGCAAACTAAGCAGTAGTGGAGAGACTACCTTAAATGCTCCTCCCTGATAATGACTTTGATGACTATCTTACATACCATCCTAGAACCTCCATCCAGTGACAGATGGAAGCAGAGGCAGACACCCACAGCTAAACACTGAACTGAACTCCTGGAACCCAGTGACAAAGAGGGAGGAGTGATGAGCAAAGGGGTCAAGACTGGACTGGTGAATCCCAGAGAAACAGCTGACCTGAACAAGGGGGAGATCTTGGACCCCAGACTGATGGCTGAGAGGCCAGCATGGGATTGATCCAGACCCCCCTGAATGTGGGTGTCAGTGAGGAGACTCAGGCAATCTATATGGTTTTGGGGTAGTAGATCAGTATTTATCCCTGGCACACAAATGGACTTTGGGGACCCGTCCCACAATGAGGGATGCTTTCTCAATCTGGACACTTTGAACTAAATGACAGACTCTAAAGATCCTCCATGGAGGGCCTTACTCTCCCAGGGGAATGAAGTGGGGATTGGGTGGGGACCTGGTGGGGCTGGAGGAAGGGAGTGGGCATGGAGGGGAGGGAGAGGGAGCTGGGACTGACATGGCAAGCAAGCTTGTTTCTAATTTAAATATATAATAAAAAAGTGTAAAAAAAAAACAAAGACATCTGCCTTCGATGTGGCCTGTCCACATGGAGTCCTGGGGTTGGACTGGGTACCAGGAATGGAAAATGCAGCCTCTGTATGGAAAAGTGAGTCCAGCTCCAGGGAGAAAGTATTTCAATCACTTACTCGGTTTTCAAGCAGAGTTTGTATTTGTCTTGTTATATAGAATGAATTGTAGGTTCTTGTGCTATGCAGACCCCTAGCCCATTCCACAAGGCTACCTTTCCCACCTCTGACACAACTTCAGCAGCCAGGGTCCACAGGAGGACTCAAAGCAAAGGAGTCAAAGCCGAGTCACTCACACAGATTGTAGGCTACAAATAAAAGCTAAAGACAGTATCTGTCAAAGTAAACCTGAATTGAACACACATTTTCCCTGGCTACCATTTGGACCTTCTAATCTAACTTTTGTGAAACTTAGTTCCTACTTACAAAATAAAGGCCAAAGCATGTTCAGAGAATGACGTGTGTCATCCCTTACCCTCCTCTAGATGGCTTCCACCATCACCGATTATGATGTTACAGGATAAAGATTTCACGTGGATATACATAAGAGTGTCAGTAGATGTAAGGGTGGCTTGTGGCACAAAGCAGGATTTGGAAAGGAAGGGGAAGAGAAAAGAAAAGAATGGGTGTGATCAAAGTTCAGTACATACTTGTGTGAAAATGTCCTTTTGAAACCCATCTACATAATGAATACATGATAATGAAAAAGGAAGTCTTTGTCCTTGTTTGGGGGTTTTGTTTCTAGCTTTGGTTTTGCAACCATTCCTTGCCAAATTCAATCTACAGAGGAGAAAAGACTCAAAGGGCTTAAGGTCCCTAACATGTACCCTCAGGATAATGAAAAAAATGCATCTCCAAAATGGTGACCCCTAAGCATGCCCTGGCATGTTAGCCTTGCCCCTCCGGTCTCCTGAGTAAACTGTTGTGTAGATAATTCCAATGAGTGGCTCAGAATGCCTGAAGAAGGAAAGGAAAACAAAGGAAGAAGATGGAAAAAGAAGGCCATGAATGCTGTAAAGCAAATAGATGGGGGTATTAGTGTCTGTCTTGTGGCTTTGTGAAAAAAAAACTGTCATCCATACATTTATCCAGCTATAATCCATCTGTCTCTCTACCTATAGTATGTATTTCATATATAACGTAGAATAATGCATGGACACATATTTTATGTACAATAATTATAATAATATAGACTGAGTATCTAGCAAGAGTATTCATAAAACACACGGTCGTTGTTACATTTTATCATTATTACTAAGATGGCAGTTAACATTTACAAATTACCGTGTCCTTAGAGATGAATTCGTGTATATTCCACATTGCTAGTTAACGCTGGCTTTCCTCTGCTCTCCTTGTCTCTCCTCCTTGTAGTTAATCTTCAGTAGAGAACACATAATCTACCTCTCATATCCTCCAACTCTGGAAGTCAACTAATAGGGCTTATACAGCAGCCTCTGGGACCTTCCTCATGTGAAACCATTTTTTACTTGGGATATTCTATCTGAGCTACTATTATTACATTTTTCAGTCAAGACAGATAGTTAGCTCTTACTCTCCTTTCAGTTTGGGGTTTTGGTGATTGAGACGCAATCAAACCCAGAGTGAGTCCTTAGTCCATCAAACTGTCAACAATGCCTCCACAAGAGCTGGAAACAGAGAAAATATTATGCCAATAACGGTATGTAAAAAAAAAGGGTTCTCTTTATTGGTAACATCTGGCACGCTTTGTCAGAACATTCTAACCATGTGGCCAGGCGAGTATTTACGCTGATAAATGAGAACCAGCGTGACTGTGGGTACATAACGGGGGCTCCCCACTCCCCACAAGAATGGTTCCGGCCTTCCATCCAGTAGCTTTCTTCAAGCTCTTGTCTTTCTTCTATAATTTCAACCACATGTGTTTCCAGGTTAGGAGCTGCCTACCTCCCTATAAAACCTATATTCTCACAGAAATCTCAAGGTCTGGGCAGTAAGTGAGTTCAGGATTCTACTTCTATTTTATAAGCATTGTTCTGACTAATGTCAGCTCCCATTCTGTCTCACCTCCAAACAAACTCCCACAGACTTAGGGACTGCCTCCTCTTCCTAGGGATTCGGCTACCATAATGGATACATTGAGAAAGTCTCTATTTGCTCTGTCCATCCCCGGCTGAGGATCAGAAGACTTGCTTTACATTTTCAAAGGGTTTGTTTTGATGACTAGCTGGAGGATATGCTGGAGGGAGACAGGGTGAAAGCAGCGAGGTATATGTGTACTCTGCTTTAAACCAGCAAAGAGAAAAGAGGATGAGAAATGATCAGAGTCAGGGTGCGTTTCAAAGGAAGAGCTGGTACAATTGAATAGTGAATTGGTTAATGAGTTATAGAATATAAAATAATTATGAATTAGGGATAATTCAAGGATGGAAACTGAACGTTTTATTCATGATAAATATAGAAAAGGAGAGGAGGGGGATAACTCCGTAGGTAAGAGCATCTGCACATGTGCCTGTCAGCCCAGGATTGGGAAGTGAAGTCTGGAGGATCCCTAGAGTCTACTAGTCAGCTAGCCTAACTAAAATACTGAGTTTCTGATTCAGTGAGAGGCTCTGTCTCAGGACAGTAAGGCACAGAGCAATTGAGAAAGACATCTGACATGCTGCTCTGGCCTCCCTACACATGCATACAGGTACATGCATTTGCATACTCACATGTATCTAATACACACACACACACACACACACACACACACCACTCCAATGTAGAAGAGAAAATGCCATTTATCATATTTATCAGAATGGGAGGGATAGAGGGGAAACAAGTGGAAAGGGATAATCAGGAGTGAGGCTGAAGTTTGAGATGCCTCATGGCACCTAAGACTGAATGATGATGACCCGGCTGCTGGACTGAGCAAAGCTCAGAGTTAGAATTCCAATCAAATGGTTCTTAGCAGATGAAACTTGAGGCTGCAGGCTAGCACCTAACAAGTGGATAAGGGCAGAGCCTTGTGCCATGGGTTACTCTAGGGTTGAAAGACCTTTGAGGGTGAATCAGTGAAGAAAGCAGAATGATCACCAGTGGATTAAGAAGTACACCAGAAAGGGGGGGTTGCATAACACTTGGGAAGCCAAACTGAACAAGGACAATGGAAGCCTGGGTCAAATGCTGCCCTGAGAAGGGCAGAGGAGGACTGGAAACGTCATTGAACCTCATAGAGGATGGTCCTGGGTGTGTTTCTCTGGGACACTTTGGCAAGGAAGTGCCGGCATGATGGAGGTATGAACTGTATTGGTAATAGGGATGAGAATTCTAAGATCTGTGTCATGAGCAAGAAAGGTAAGAAATCTTAACTAGAGAAAGATGACAAGTCAAGAGGAAATTTTAATTCTCTATATCTTTTGGGTGTGGAGGGAGTGGAATGGGTTATGGTGTGCTTTTATGTAAATAGATATTAATGAGGAGGGGAAGTTGGGGTGCTGAGCAAAAAAAAGAAAGACCTTTTGAATATGTCATGCCCTACTCTCTCATTCATTAGATAATGTGTCCCATATTCTAGATAATTTTACACAAGCATACAATGAAATATGATTATATCTACCTCCTATTTCCCTCTTCAACTCTCTCCTTACTCCCCCTCTTGCTAAAATTTCTTTGTGGGGGTTTAAGCCATGTTCACCCCTTCTCCTAAAGTTCCAGTGACCAGCCCAGTCATGATTGTACCAAAGTTCACTCTGAGGAGCCAATAAGTTTTGTCTCTTACAGAGAAAATAAGTGAAGGATTAGAAAATGTGGCACTCCTCCCAGAAGCCAGCCAAACCTGAAAAGTTTTACCCAGCACAGATCAGTGTTTCCCTAAAGTCACCTAAATGGAGCCACCACCGTAATCTTCCCAAAGCCTTATACACTCTAGCACTTTCCCCAAGTCATATGCTGAGTTGCCAGGTAGCAGTAAGCAGCTGGATACTCAAAAAAAAAAAACAAAAAACAAAAAACGTGTACCCTACTCGGCTCCTCTATGGGAAAGGCGGTGTTCATGTGTATACCATCAATAAACCCAGCTGAGATAATCTTTTGCAAAAGGGCATAGCTGAATGCCTTAAGATGGCAATTGCTTAATTCAGAGGACAGTCTCTCAGAAAAGCTCTGAGCATATCTCCTTCTAATTCTGTGTTTGTTTTCCCCCTTTGATAAACTACTAAATCTGCTGCCCATTTTTCCCTTTGATAACCCACTAAATCTGCTGCTCATATGTACATGGTAGGGCTATCCACTGGAACATGGGAATCCTACCAGGGGCCACATCCTCCAAAAAGAGTAATTCTCCATTCTCCAGTGACTATTAACTGCTGATAGCTTCTTAGTAATGGCTTGGCCTAGAGATCATCTACCACATCCATATTGGAATTTTGGCCAGCTTGATTTTGTGAAGGCCTTCTGAAGGTGACCACAGACTCTGTGAGTTCATGAGTACACTCACCATGTCATATCCACAAGACAGCATGTCACAGCATTCCTCCCCATCCTCTGACTCTCACATTTTTCCACTTCGTCTTTCAAGGAGCTCCCTAAACCTTGGTCATGGTGGAGTTGTTGTTGTTGTTGCTGTTTGGGAGGGGTGTTGATGTAGATGTCCAATTTAGATCTGAGCATCAAGTCTTTTATCCTCACCACTGTGACCACTTATACATGCCTCCATTAACTGTGGCCTTCTGCAAAATGTATCTTCTCTAAGCAGGGTTGAGAGATGCCTAGGTCTATGCATGTTAACATAATATTTAGAAGGCAATTTGTCAACATGACCATTTCACAAAAAAGCCATTTTATATCCAAAACTATTAAGTGAGTATTACCAGTGTGTGAAATAAGAAAAGTAAGAAATAAAAATTTATAAAATGTGCCCATGCTCTCCCAAACATTTACTGTCTATTAGAACTTGTGCCATGAATATTATAAATGGAGACAGTATGTGATAAATTTCACAAAAGAGACACCATCAAAAATCAGTAAGCATTTTAAGGGGGAGAAAAGGTAGAACCAAGGTTGATTTCTTAAAGGGAGCACAGGTGTTAGTATATGAGGATTTTCCAGAGGCATCTTGGTGTGACATGAGGGACATATGGCCACCATCCCTAGGATTCATGTTGTCTTACTACATGTGCCACTTCTTGTTTGGTTCTTCTTTTCCATTGATTTGGATCAAAAATTACAAACTTATTCAACAAAAGTCTAGGAATAGCCATTATTATGTGAGGCATCCATTATCCAGTAACCTTGCCATAAAATCAAGATATACATACATACATACATGCATACATACAATATATATGTATCTATACATATATAATTCCTCTTTAAAGATAGAAATTGTTACCAATGGCAGACCCCAAACCCAAATATAGGAGTTATTTTATGCCACAAAATTAGGGGTAGAGAAATAAGAGGGAGATGGGGAAATACTTCCTAAATGCATGCATTCATCAAATTGGAGCCTCAATAATGGACATGGTAGACTATTTATTGTCCCTGGAAAGAAAAACACACAAGACATTGAAGTGTTTTTTGACTATTTCTCCTCAGCCAGGCACTGACTGAACACAGTCAATAGGTGTCTGCTTGCGTGCCCACATCTGTCCACCTGTGTGACCTTTCCAACTCTTCCATGCATTCAGCTTAGCATGTGTCTTCACCATCTCCACTCCACACATATACATCAGGCGCCTTGTGTCTGGCAACTGTTTGGGCTGGGTCCCAAGGAGAACCTTCAAGAAGTCAGAAGAAAGCTTTACCAATGTCAGGTTTTCCAGAATTGAAGGTTCATTTAAAATAATATGAACGTGTGGCCATTGCCCAGTAAGAATGGCTTCACTAACCAAACTACAGAAAAGAGGCTTCCTTTGTGCTAGTTATCTTTAAGATAGAATGCAGCTATCACAGAACAAATAGAAAATACTATGTATATGTTACAGGGCATAAATTAATTCCTCCAGCCTTGTTTCCTGGGAGTGTTTCTCCATTGTGAAGAGGCACCTGTCTCTCAGTGTTCTTCATCACCCCACTGGGCGGTCACTTCACTGCTTCTTGTCCAGGAGTACTTCCAAGTCTTTGTCACCACCGGCCAATCTTAACTAGCCAGCCCTCTCCAAGGTTAAGCTAAATGACTAATCACTATATAGTTAATCTTAATTGTCAACTGGATGGGATTGAAAGTCACCATAGAAACACACCTCTGAATGTGTCTGTGAGGGTGCTTCCAGGAACATTGAACAAAAGAGGGAAGATCCACTGTAAAAATGGATGGTGCTATTCCTGACTTCAAGCTCTATTATAGAGCTGTACCCCTGAAAACAGCGTTCTATTGGCACAAAAATAGACAGGTAGACCAATGGAATAGAATTGAACACCCTGATACTAACCCATACATGTAGGAACATCTGATCTTTGACAAAGAAGCTAAAAATATACAATGGAAAAAAGAAAACATCTCCAACAAATGGTCCTGGCATAACTGGATGCTGGCATGTAGAAGAATGCGGATCAATCCATGTTTATCGCCATGTGCAAAACTTAAGTCCAAATGGATCAAAGACCTCAACATAAATCCAGCCACACTGAAACACTTAGAAGAGAAAGTAGGTGGTACCCTTGAACAAAATGGTACAGGAGACCGCTTCCTGAACATAACACCAGTAGCACAGACAGTGAGGTCAACAATTAATACATGGGACCTCCTGAAACTGAGAAGCTTCTGTAAGGCAAAGGACACAGTCTACAAAACAAAAAGGCAGCCCACAGAATGGGAAAAGATATTCACTAACCTTACATTTGACAGAAGGCTGATCTCCAAAATTTACAAAGAACTCAAGAAGCAAGTTTCCAAAACACCAAAGGATCCAATTAAAAAGTGGGCTACAGAACTAAATAGAGAATTCTCAATAGAGGAGTCTAAAATGGCTGAGAGGCACTTGGGAAAGTGCTCAACATCCCTAACCATCTGGGAAATGCAAATCAAAACAACTCTGAGATACCATCTTACTCCTGTCATAATGGCTAAAATCAAAAACACCAATGACAGTTTATGTTGGAGAGATTGTGGAGAAAGGGGAACACTCCTCCACTGCTGGTGGGAGTGCCAACTCATACAGCCACGTTGGAAATCAGTATGGAGATTCCTCAGAAAAATGGGAATAAGCCTACCACAAGACCCAGCAATTCCACTCTTAGGCATATATCCAAATGAGGCAAATTCATACAACAAGGACACCTGTTCCACGATGTTCATAGCAGCATTATTTGTAATAGCCAGAGCTTGGAAGCTACCTAGATGCCCCTCAACTGAAGAGTGGATAGAGAAAATGTAGTACATTTACACAATGGAGTACTATTCAGCAGAAAAAAAGCAATGGAATCCAGAAATTTGCAGGCAAATGGATGGCACTAGAAGAAACCATCCTGAGTGAGATAACCCAGTCACAAAAAGACAAACATGGTATGTACTCTCTCATTTATGGATTTTAGACATAGATCTGGGGAGTGCCAGCCTACAATCCCACAGCCAGAGAGCCTGAGAAACAGAACCTTCATCTAATGGCTAATGGAAGAAGAGGCAGACTCCCACAGCTAAACACTGAGCTGAACTCAAGGAATCCAGTGACAGAGAGGGAGGACTGATGAGCAAAGGGGTTAAGACTGGGCTGGTTTAACCCCCAGAAACAGCTGACATGACAAGCGTTAGCTCTTGAATCTCAGACTAATGCCTGCGAATCCAGCACGGGACTGATCCAGACCCCTTTAATGTGGGTGTCAGTGAGGAGGCCTAGGCAATCTATTGGGCCTTGGTTAGTAGATCAGTATTTATCCCTGACATACAAATGGACTTTGGGTGACCATCCAACAATGAGAGAAGCACTCTCAGCCTGGATTCTTGGGGGAGGGTCTAGACCCTGCCCTGGATGAAATGACAGACTATGGACACCCCCATGGAGGGCCTCACCCTCCCTGGGGAAAAGAGGGGTTTAGGGGGGTTGGTAGGAGGGTGTGGGAGGAGGGGAGGGACCTGGGATTGACATGTAAAGCAACCTTGTTTATAATTTAAATTTATATTTAAAAATAAAAATTTAAAAAAATGGATGGTGCCATCAGTGCATTAGGGTCCCAGCCATGGCTCTTGTTACAACTGAGGCCATGCAGATGTCCATGATCTATGCTACCATCAGAAGCCATGTTGATGTCAGTGGGTTGTGTTACCACCTAAGGCCATGTGGATTTCTGTCGTCTGTGCTGCTTCCTGAATCCATGTTAACATCCATGGATCAGGTGGCCACTAGGGACCATAATGATGCCCCTGACCTATGTTATCCAGAAGGCCATGTTGATATCCCTGGCCTGTACTGCCATGAAATACTATGATGATGTCCATGGCCTGAGCTGTGGCAGAGGACCATGTTGATGTTCATGGTCTGCACTGCCACCAAAGACCATGCTGAGATCCATGACATTCCCTGACTCTGAAGACCATGTGGGTGACCGTGATCTGTTCTGTTGCCAGAAAACCATGTATCTATGATTCATAATCTGTGTTCCCACTGACTGTAAAGGGCAAGGAAAATACTTCTGCAGTGTTATTCATGACTGTAGACTCACAATTGTGAAAGAGGGACGTAGAAGGCTTCTGTGACAATTCATACCCCCACCCCCTCCATCCCCTCACCTCATCCCCAAAAGAAACAGTCTAGACAGAATGTCATCAAAGAGAACTCTTGAAACTTGTGATATGGATGCTGGTGGGGAAGAACTAGATTTTCTTTCTTTCTTTCTTTTTTTTTGGTTTTCTTTTTTTTTAAATAGTGGTGTTCCATAAGGTTTGCTTTTTTTAACTTTTATTTATTGATTTATATTTTTATGTATGAATGCGCTGCATGTATGCCTACAGCCAGAAGAGGGCACCAGATATCATTTCAGATGGTTGTGAGCCACCATGTTACTGCTGGGTATTGAACTCAGGACCTCTGCAAGAGCAGCCAGTGCTCTTAACCACTGAGCCATCTCTCCAGCCCTTTTTTTTTTTTGTTTTTGTTTTTTTGTTTTTTGGTTTTTTTTGTTTTCAAGACAGAGTTTCTCTGTATTGTTTTGGAGGCTGTCCTGGAACTCGCTCTGTAGACCAGGCTGGCCTCGAACTCACAGAGATCTGCCTGCCTTTGCCTCCCAAGTGGTGGGATTAAAGGCGTGCACCACTGACGCCTGGCTCTTGGTTTTCTTTAAGGGGATGGACATTGCGAGTTTTACCATGCTCCAATGAGTGTATAGACAACACAAATTAAACATTTTTTGTTCTTTCTCCCATCCTTTCTTCATTCTTCTTTTTTTCCAAGGGGAGGACACAAGAGTGAGAAGGCAGACCTGGGAAGACTGGGAAGTAGGTGGGATGGGGGTGCATGATATGAAATTCTCAGATAATCAATTAAAATAGTATGTTGGAAAAAAGAGAAAGCAAGTTCAGTAGAGTATTACCCTGACTCTGCTCTATGACTGAAGTTACAGTGTGACCAGCCTCCTTGTGCCCCTGCCACCATCACAACTGTCCCCTCAAACTGTGAACAAAAAGAAGCTTCCTTGTGTTGCTCTTGCCACAACAGGAAAAGTAACTAACACAGTCATAGAGATCTAACATCAACCTTCCTCTTTCTCACCTCCACAACTGGAAAAGTAGCAAATACAGTCATAGAGATCTACAGTCAACCTTCCTTGTTCTCACCTCCACAACTGGAAAAGGAACTAACACACTCATAGAGATCTAAAGTCAACCTTCCTCTTTCTCACCTCCACAATGGGAAAAGTAACTAACACAAAATCTAAAGTCAACCTTCCTCTTTCTCACCTCCACAACTGGAAAAGTAACTAGCACAGTCATAGAGATCTAAAGTCAACCCTCCTCTTTCTCACCTCCACAAAGGGAAAAGTAGCAAATACAGTGCTTCAGCTGTAAAGTCAACCTTCCTTGTTCTCACCTCCACAACTGGAAAAGAACTAACACAGCCATCAAGCTCTAAATTCAACCCTCCTACTTCTTCTCACCTCCTGCTCACATGAGTTTGAATAAAGAACACTGACCTCTTTCTTTTAGGCATTGGGTCCCACTTCCTAGGTCATCAGCAATAACTGTATATGATGCCCATCATCTTCTCAGTTTAGAATGTCTATAACATGGTAGAGCTGGCATCATTTCTATTTTACAGATGAGAAAATTTGGCTCAGTCACAGTTAAACAGCCCATAAAAATTGCCCAAAGATAGAAAGTGATAGAGGCCTGGATGGATCCCAGCTCTTGTCTGCATCTTGTGTGTCCCCAATGCCCCTCAAGTGAGCACTGCTGAGTGGACAGCTATCTAAAGATATGATTGCATACTTCTCAAAACACCACCCAAAGCCAGTGTGGTGGCTTATGCCTGCAACCCCAGCATTTGTGAGACTGAGGTAGGAGGATTGTCATGAGTTTGGGACTAACATGTGCCAAAGAGGGGCAGGTGATCCAGAGATATGGACTGAAATCTTGTCTCAAAAAAAAAAAACCCTCCAGATTTTCATTTTTCTATAACTTCTCCTTTGTTGTTTCTGGCACTGTACTGGCCCAGAATAGTGTTTTTGGAGACATGTAGCTTTTCCTTCAACCTTCAGTTTCAGCTCTAAATATACTGGGATAGTGTTGTCACCTCTGGGAACCCTGAAACAAATAGAACTAACTGAAACTACTAAGATCAATGCTCACCTTGTTCATATAGATTCACTTAGTGTTTGTATGCATATGTGTAGTTGCACTTAGTTGCACACACATCCACATGTGTGCATGCATGTACATTTGGAGGCCAGAAGACAGCCTCAGCTGTCATTTCTCAAGTGCTATCCACCTTTGGGGATAAGGCAGAATCTCCCATAGGCCTGAAATTTTCTTAGTAAACTATGCTGGCTGGCTAGCAAGCCCCAAGTGTCTGCCTGTCTATTTTTCCTTGGTGTTAGGCTCTTACAACTGCACCACTATGCCCTGACCTTTTCAACCTGTGTGCTGGTGGACCAAACCCAGGTCCTTGTGCTTGCAAGGCAAGCATTTGGCCAACTGATCTCTCACTCCAGCCTGAGAATTGAGTTCTTAGTCTGTAAAATGCAAGTGTTAGGCACATAACACCACTATTGTAAAGATATTTAAATAATATACATAAAGTTCCTAATGCATATGCATGTCACATAATTTTTCAAATACACATAGTTAAATGTGGCATCAGAGTGCTGAGAGTTTAGATTGGATTGTTCTGTCACTCACTAAAAAAGGTAACTGCTCTGCTCATTAATTTTTGCATCTATGAAACAGTGTCATAATATTATCAACACTATCTTCACAAACAAATTCATTAATTCATTAAAAGTTTTCCCAGAGGAGGAAGGAAAAGAATCCAGCTAGGAGATAGCCTCAATTATTATCATCACTTCTGCCATAGGATGAGCTCCATGTGGTCATCTGCCCAGTATCTCATGATCCTTCCAAACATTAGCATCATTTGCTGATGGGACTTCTTCATGATAGATTGGACGAGGACATCCAGAAGAGGAGAACGCTGAAGATGGAGACAGAAAAAGGAGGGGGGGCATTCTGGAGGTCACAAAAGCAAATTCTGGCACTTCCACACTGTGGTACCCAGAAGAAACCCTCCCAGATAGGTGCTGAGGTCCACTCCTCGGAAGGAAGGCTGTAGATGTCCTCTGTCTCCTCCTCTAGGCACTACACAAACCCCCTTTGCCTCAGCAAGGAATCTGTCTGCTTGCTCCTCGACCCCCCCCCATCCATCATGGACTGTTCTCTTTCCAGCAGTAACTGACACTTACTTTCCTCCCCGAGGACACACTTTCTCTGTTCTTCAGGTGTGTAGAGGCAGTGTGACCTTTCTAACAAATGGATAAAGAACTGAGATGCTCAGGTATGCCCTCATGTAAAGTGCTAGAACCTTGTATCATTGCACATAATGGCTTGGGGAAGACAGGGGAGCATTTTGGGCACTGGCAACAAGAAGCAGCACCCATACACCCCCCTTCTCACCATAAAAGAAGACAGTCAGGTATCTTTTATGTCCTGAGAGCAGAGGTCAGCCTCTGAGCAAGGGAGGTCACTGTCAAAAATGGGCTTCAGAACCAAATTATGTCCCTCATGACATTGGTTTGTAGTGCAGAACCAATTTGAAAATGTGGCATGATCAGCAGTCTCGCCCCAGGAGAGACCGGGACCAGTGGAGAGGCATGTCATAAATCAAGGCTCGGTTGCCCTGAGTGGGAGCCCCGGCTGGACTAGGCCAGGCAGCTGTAAGGCGGGATTGAGATGCATTGGCAGAGCTGTGACGGTGACCCCCAGAATGAAATAATTGGGGTTGGGGGAGGTGCACCGTGGGTCAGACTGAGGGGTTGTGGAAAAATATATGGGGGAAAGAGCTTTCAAAAGGCCTGCCTAGACAATGACAGGCTTTGGTCAGAGTTAATTATCTGCCATATTAGAAGCACTAAATTCACTTTTAAAGGAGACACACACATGTACAAACACACACAGAAGTCACACAAATACACAGGCACCAAAAGAAGGAAAACCCTCTCGAGAGAAAGCAAAGTACACTACAGCACAGCAAAAACAATAGATCCCAGAGGTAAAGGCTATTGAAACTTAAGAACTTCATTTCAAAGCAAACAATGCCCTCTAGAGGCGTGAAGACCACATGCAGGTGAAGTCAAACAAAAGAAGTTCCTGAGGAGGTGACCCTCTGGCTTTGGAGGAGCTCATGCATTCCCTCTTTTAACCTAGTGTCCATCATCACGTTGTTGGTGTGGGGTAATTGGTGACACTATGAAGAAACCAATGGAATGCTGCCATGGGAAATTTCGGTAAAAAAAATACTATAAAGAGGAGACTTCAGGGCACTTCGTAGAATAAGAAATAATTTTGGAGCCTATATTGTAAGGTATTTGGTCAATTTCCTCAATAAATCTGAATTCAAAAATTATCTCACAAGCACCAGACAAACTATAAAAGGCTGTTGCGAGAACATCAAGACAATGCTTGGGTCAATGAGTTCCCACCGTGAGTCTCTCAAGAACCAGGATTGCCTTCCGCCCCTTTCCTGAGCCCTAGCTTCAGTGGCCACAAGTTCCAGGCCCCTCCCTACCAATGCCTCTCTCACCACTCCATTCTCCTCAGCTCTCCCTGTCTGGCAAGAGCAAAAAGGACCAGAGCTTCAAATAACCAGATGTGACCTCAAATTCAAGTCCACTGGCATCAGGCCACATGCAGGGTGATCTGAGCTTCAGTTATGTTGTCACAGAGAAGCCATGGCTGACAATGACCTTCTCCTTCTGCTAGTGGGAAAGGGCCAGAGACATAGTAGCAGAAGGTGTCTTACGTTGGTGTCCGACAAGAGTCATTACCTCCTCCTTCCTCCTTCCTTCCCATGGAGAAATAGCAGCAGCTCCAGTCACTAATCTCTTTCACACTGCATACCAAACACCTCCAGACAATGTACCCGAGTCACTGTCACCTGGCCAACCCCTAGCTTCACCATCATCATCTGAAGTATGAATTCAAACTTCTCAAACATTTAAAGCTCCTTCAATCCATTTACTGTCTCACCGTTCAGTTCACTCCCTGTCTGGAACATTCTAAGTCAGGCTGACCAACCACTTGCCTCTCCAAGTATACCACATATGTTTTCTTCCTTACTGTCTCCATTGGGGAAATTATGTGACACATTTCCTGTCCAAGATTCAAGTTCTACCATCTTTCTGGGTCACACTCAAGACCTGTCTTTGCTGAGACTTCTCTAGCTATTTCTAGCCTTTGATGATATCTTGACCAGTGTGGTCTCTGGAATATTGCATAAACCTATTTGTAAGTGCTGGAATTGAACAGAGAGAGCCCAGGACCTTACACGTGCTAAAAAAGTGATCTGCCACTACTCAGCGCCTTTTTGTGCCTCATTAATTTAAAAATTAAAAAGATATGAAGAATGATACAGATCTCTAAATAGTGACGTGGAGAGATGACTTTCATTGGAGACTCAAAGTAATAAATGTGACATATATTTTCTGAGCCATTTCTGTTTTTAAAGAGAAAGCATACACACACACATCTGTACACGTTTATACACACACACAGTTACAATACATAACGATGGTCGGTGATTTCCACTTTTTAAACATTCTGTGTTGTTTGGCTTTTTCCCACTTTGTCTGTATTTACCTTTTGATTTTAGAAAATGGCATTTTTTCAAATAAATCAACAAACATTCACTGCCAAGCATTGATTTAATTGTTAGGAGGGCTCCAGGGTGGTCTTAACTTTCTACAGAATTAACATCTGGGGGAAAACCCAACAGAAGCCTGAGACAGGAATATGCAAAGAACTATGAGCTTAGGAGTCAAAGTCAAGGGAACTCTGAGACACAGAACGACAGCTTTGTTGGAGGCAAAGCAACCAGAACCAGGCAAAAGAAAACCACAGCAGTCTTGACATGAGGTCGAGTGAGTGTCTGTTGAGTGGAAAAGGAAACACTGGGCCTTCTTGGTGGAGGGAAAGTATGCACAAAAACAAAGTGGTGTTTGGGTATTGGCTTGTTGAGGGATAAGCAAGCAATGTTGTATATGCAAAGAATACCAGATAAGGAAAAAAATAAGGACCTAGAGTCTGGAGCAATGGCTCTCAACATTCCTAATGCTGTGACCTTAGACTTTAATCCAGTTCCTCATGTTGTAGTGACCCCCAACCATAATTATTTTTTGCTACTTCATAACTGCAGTTTTGCTACTGTCATTAATCATGGTGTAAATTTCCAATATGCAAGATACCCGATATGTGACCCCTTGTGAAAGAGTGATTCAGTGCAAGGGCTTTTGACCCACAGGTTGAGAACCACTACCTTAGAGTCGTATTTCTCTCCCTTTAACTATGTCATTCTGGATGCAGGTGTCAGGGTGGTGACTCTAGACAGGCTGGGATCTTACTGTAAAGACTGCAGTAACAGGAACTCAAGTGCCTTCCTGAGTCACTTCTCACTTTCTTTTTGAGAAAGCTCTCACTGAACCCCAAACCCACTTAGACTGGTCTGCTAGCTAGCTCCCAGGATCCTAGAGTCTCCACCCACTAGGGTGTTACAGGCTTTGCACAACTGTAGATCCTAACTCCAAGAGCTCAAGCCTGCACAGTAACTACCTTCCCCAGTGAGCCCTCTCTGAAACCCAGACATTTACATAACAGCAAGCAACAGACAGCGTGAAGTGTGTGTGTGTGTGTGTGTGAGAGAGAGAGAGAGAGAGAGAGAGAGAGAGAGACAGAGAGAGACAGAGACAGAGAGAGAGAGATAGAGAGAGAGACAGAGAGACAGAGAGAGAGAGAGAGAGAGAGGTGGTCATTTATTTCTTGGTATTACTGTTGAATGATTTCACATGTATGCTGACTTTTCTGTATCTATTGTGTATGCTTCCAAGAGAGCAGCAGAGGAAGTTGGAAACCTGTGCCAAGCCAGAGCAGCGGCAGAGACCTGAACACACTTTTCATGAACAGAGTGGAAAACTGTGCTGATCTGGGATGTAAATGCTGTAGGCAGCCTGGGCTCCGGGACACAGCATTTATTTCTCAGTGCTATTCTCTGAGTGATCAGTGGAGGAAGGTCCCCTGCATCTTGCCTTCCTCTTCTTACCCACCCCAGTCCCCAAAGGGACACGCCCCCTCCCCCTGCAGAGCTCACCCCACAGGGGCAGCTTTTGTGAATGTGCCTGAGAGATGGCAGCTTGGCCCACAGAGCATCCACATGGCTCCTGATGATAACACCTCAAGCAGGAAAAAAAAAAGACAAACGGTTTTCCGCTGATGGCAATGTGTACAAGCCGGCTGAGCTGCTTGGCACAGCCCCTGCAGCTGTGTATTCGTGATGTTATACGTAAGCCAGAAAAAGGAAGGTGGGGCGGAGGGGGGGCGTTCAACGATGTAATCAATACAGGCTGAAATTCGGTTGACCCACTCAAGTATTTCTCTCTCGCTGCCTATCTGCTCCAAGAGAAGGGGGGGTGGCTTCTTGCCCTCTAGATGTAAGCCTCCCCTCAAAAAAAAATTTAAACCCCCACTGTGCATAAAAACAGGAACAGATTCAGCCTCGTGCGGTGTCACTTGGCTGCAGTTCCCATGTGCTCCCAGGATGATTTCTGCGGCAAACCTTCCCAGTGTGTGGAAGGGAACCAGACTTGTGGCTCCCACTTTAGAGCCGGGTGATGGGGCATGAGGGCACTGGGGTGGGGAGTGGAACTACTTCACAGAGTTGAATTTAAATGAAAACAGCGAGTCATGGTGCTGATGTAGTGAGAGAAACGTGTCTGCCACCACAGAGCGGGGCCTCTCATCTTCTAGTCTTCTACACTACCAAGGGCTTAACTCTAAACCAAGCAGACCTGCAGGCCCTCTCCTTCCCTCCTTGAACATTGTGACTAAAGCTAGGGTCTGATTATGTTGTCTTCTTTTCTCCCTTCTTCAGACACCACGAGATGAATAACCAAAACTGAGCCTGGAGTTGGTTAAAAAGAATTAAGGCAACCTGGCAACATTTCAATACTTAGTCTTAAAATTTGGGCTGAGGATGAATTAAATGAAGATGGTTCTAAGGACTGGAGAAACCGCTCAGTGGGTGAAATTGCTTGCCATGCAAGCAGGAAGACCTGAGTTTCTATTCCACAAAAAGGGGCAGGGGCAGGTGCGGTCATTGCTTCTAGCCCCAGCTCTGTAAGGGGGATGGCTGGGGCTTGCTGGCCTCTGAATGCTCACGCACAGGTGGTTTAGTCGAACCTGCTCATACGGTACATACAAGCTGACCCAACAGCCAGGCATCCTTCTCCTCTACTGAACCATTTTATCATCTCTTTATTTTGAAGCGTTTCAGCAAACATTCAATAGTCAGGACCAGAAAGGAGCTGGAAGGTGATATAACAGAGCCGCCATCTTTAGGAAAAGTAGACTATTGGAAGTATGGAACTTGAAAGGCCCCAGAGGGTGAGTGGCAGTATGGAGACATGATTCAGCACCTAGCACTTACTATAATAGTATCCACACACCCTTCCAGGCCCCTCTACACCGCTGATTGGGAATACCTTTGTAAGCATGCTTGCCTTCATTGCCCCAGAACAAGAAATCGCTAGCTCCATCCTTCACAAAGAAAGTGGCTCAGATATACATGTGTAGTAAGCAGCTTTCTGCATCTTGAACACTATGGAGTCATTCATTCAGAATGGATTCTTGTAGGTGGAGTTTTTGTCCCACCTGGTCCCACAGCCATTTAGCCCCAAATAAACACACAGAGATTTATATTAATTATAAACTGTTTGACTTATGGCTTAGGCTTCTTATTTGGCTACCTCTCTCGTAATGATTAATCCATAACTATTAATCTATGTATTTTTGCATGACCTTATCTTACCGGAGAGTGCCCAGTGTATTATATCCCCATGGCTATGTAGCATCTCTCTATCAGCTCACTCTCCTTGTACTCTCCCCAGAATTCTCCTCATCTGGTATCCCTGCCCATACCTCATGCCTAGCTACTGGGCAATCAGTGTCTCGTTAAACCAATAAGAGAAGCATACATACAAAAGGACATGCCCTTCAGATTCTGGAATGAATTATCCAATTTTGGTGAAATGATTTCCCTTGTTCTTCTAGGGCTCTGATTAGGACACTTATTAATTACCCAATGGTATGGTTTTATCACGGATGTTTTCCCTGACTCAAATATTTCCCTAAAACCATCCAAGCTCTTCTTCTCATAATATCATCTCAAAGCTTATTTAAAAAAAATAGGTCATTGATTACAGATAGACTGCTAGAGATCAGATCACCCAGCACATTAGCAACCTACTAGGTTAGCAATATTTAGCAGAAAGGAAGGGGCAGAGACCTGGTAGGAAACAGGTATCCCCAAAGCCTCTGGTTCCACCAAGTTTCACTTAGGAAGTAATTGTAAAGCAAACCCTCATCTTGTTCCAATTGAGGAGCTAAGTAAGCAAAATTTACATGTAATAAAAGAGAAAAGGGGGTCACCCAGCAGGGGCCCTTTCTCTACCCTGAATCCCAGTCAGGGTGTGTGATTTTCTCACTCTGTGCACACCAGAAGTGTTTGATGTGACACAGAACTCTTCTCTTTAGGTTCCAGGAGTTTTGGCATGTCTTGGTAGAAATGTTAAGGAAAAAATAGCAAGTTGCAGAGATTCGCCAGTCTTCTGGAACCCTTGCTGAATTTGCAATCTCTAACTAGGCAAGAAGAAACACCATAGCAAATGCAGGCTGTGAATTTTTGGTTGATGAGTTGGGGTTCATTTGCTTAGCAGAATTGTTAGTGAAGATCAGAACTCTCTCCAAAATAATCTCTAATGGGAACAAAATGAGAGAAGAACCACTATGTCCATCCATTCTTTCCAACCTTGTCTTGGATGATGTTAGCAGCATTCAAAGGGAGACAAGTCTCCTTCAAAAGCGACTATGCTTGATGAAGATAAGAAACTAAGACGAAAAAGAAAACAAAATCCAATTACTGTCAACAACTAACTAATTAGGTAGGCATTTACTCAGTGAAAATTCTTATCTACTAATGCTAAACAACCATTTACAATACACTGGAGAACAAACCTAGGAGAGTGACTGTATAGAATAAATATAAAATAATAAATGCCTGACATGTAAGTCTGAGTAGGCTGGATCCGAAATTTTCTGCAACTTAACCTAAAGATCCCAAGTCCATCCCCCATGAGGCCAATCTCCTCCATTCACAGCTACCCTCCCTATCTGATCTTCAGATCATTACAGAGGAGCAAGAGAGGGCTGTAGGGCAATGCTATTAAAAGCCAGGCCCAGACTGTGTTGAGCTGCCTCTACTTCCTCTCACCAAGCAAGCAGCAAGCACCTATTAGCTTCTAGAGACACATAAAGACAGGAATACACAGGGATGTCTGAGGAGAACTAACAGTTGATATGTGATTATGGAAACTGAAACATCAGACGTCATAAAACTTGGGCTTTCTCAGAGGGGATAAATAAAAGGCACAATTAGCTTCTAGAATTCTCCCTATCCTAGCAACAGTGGGTGAGGGAGAGCATCCTGCTTCCTAGTCCACTCATTCTCTGAATGACAGGGCTACTGAGCAGCATGCCAGCACACATATGCCTTCTGCCTGGTTATTCCCACTGAGTCACTCTTTTCTCATGATTTAGATTGAGGTCTCCCTCAGGACCCTGAATATTTCTCTCCAGTTACCCACCATCTCAACAGATTGCTTGCAGATTTTTGCATATAGCACACATTGGTCAGCCTGAACTAGATGCCACTCCACCTTGGGAATGCAGAGCAGAGGACTCGGTTTCCCCTCTTACACATCAACAGAGTCATTTCTGCCTTCTGTTTGCACTGTCTCCCCAGCCAAGGATGCCCCTTTTCACTCTCTTTGTTCTCAAGTCCTACAGCAAGTCTCTGAATGTTCATGCCTGTTTACTCATGGTGGGCCAATTCATTTATTACCACGATTTTTCCAAAATATTTCCATTTCTTCCTTTATCAGGAAGATGTAAACTACTTGAAAGCATTGGAACTGACCAGGACTCCTCTCTCAGTCCTACATTGCCTTCACTGGTATTTTTGTGAGGAATCAGCTCTCCTGAGTCTCCAAGGAACTCGAAGCCTCTTCCCTTACATGACTCTGGGGAGTCAGATGTGCCCATTATTTTTCCCTTAAATGGGGAAGCCCCAGAATATCCCAAGGTCAATGGTGGAATGAAACCAGAAGCAATCAGTTAAAGAGGGGAGGGTGATGTTTAAAGTGGTCACACCTGAGCTTTGAAACTTGTTAGAACTGGATTCAGACAATGGCTTTACTTTGTGAATTGGGTACTCACCAGTAGCTCCTCCTCAGACAGTGCTTTCTTGTCAGGATGTAACAAAGGGCATTGACTTTCCAATGGCTATTTGAGCCTCAGAGGAAGATCACCATCTAATCTCTGGTAGCTTTCAGATGACATGGTCCAAGTGAAGAGTAGCCACACTGTGTAACCAAAAAGTACTGAATTATTGGCATACAACCAATATTCACCAGTACAATAAATGTAATCGTTCACTGAGCCCACGAACATTGTTGGAACATCTGGAGAAAACTAGCAGATTAATGATTCGAAAACATCAATCTATACATAGACCGCCTATTAAAACTGCACTTTCTGATCCACTGGGTCGGGAGTGGGACTGGCTTTCTAACACATTCCCAGAATTTGCTCGAGGGTCCAAGCTCTGAGAGGCAGAACAGCAGAGTACACAGTCATTGACTTTTCCCGACATCCCTGCCCTGTGATCCACTTACTTGCTAGTGACCCTCAGAGATAATGCTTTAATTGACACTGAAAATTTCTCTTCAGGAAGACTGAGATGGACCAAATAACAGACATGGGAAGGTTGACATGCCTCACATTGATACTTCCTGAGTGATGGCACTGTTGTCCTCTCTACAACTGTGACATATTTAAAAGCAACTGTATCACCTCAACAATATCACATGTTCATCATCTTTCAAATTACTTGTCACACATCTAGTAGATTCTCAGCAAATATTTATCAAACACAAATGAAGTCCTCCTTGGCATGCACTGAAATGCCTAATGCACACAGCAGGCACTCAATAAAAGCTTGTTGAGTGAATTAATAAAGCTGGAAAGAAAGTAATGACTACAGTGCTGGGTGGAGGAGAATGTTATTTCTCATCAAATTCATCTGAGCAAGATCACCTCTTAGAGCTTGATGGGCAGTGGGGGAAATAGCACTGATGTTAGACAAAGTCCTTGGAAATGAGTAGGCCTCAGCTGACAATCCAAATTGGTTTGGGTACCATCTGGTGCTATGATTGAAGCATTTTTCATGCTCACTAATAAAGAACTCAGGCTGACTTTGGGGAGGACTGGGTCAAACCAGTGACTTCTGAGATCTAAGCATGGAACTAGCTTGCAGTGATTTACAGAGGGCTGGGGACTTGGGCTGCCATTTCACTTGCCCATCTCCAGGGACTTGGCCTGTGAGAAAACAAAGCTGAGCTCCAGGGAATAGCTCCAGAGCCTCAGCCTTGGGTGAAGCCCACCAGGGAGTACCTGACTGTGAGGCTGGAGCCAGTGAAAGGCTCCCTTCTCTATATTTGGCTCATCAAAAAGAAGCTCCGTGGCTTGAGTCCACCAGCTTCCTGCAATCTCCAACAGCAGAACAGCTCTGGGTCCTGCCGACAGGCAAGGGAACAAACGAGGGGCAAAGCTGCCAAAGCTAAGAACAAAAGATGGCTTGCATTGCTGGAGTTGCACGGGATGTAGCCTAGGAGCTCTGCTTTCATTAAAAAAAGAAAGAAAAGAGCATTTGGAGTCTGGGATACAGAGGACAGAAGAGAATTATTATTCTCTATGAAGAAAGCCAGGGGTGCTGGAGGGCAGATCCCAAGCAGAAGTATGTTTAAAGATACAACAGCTCTCGAGTAACAAGACATTGGAAGTTTATTTGGCTTCCTTCCATCTCCATGCTCCCTTGTTTAAAGATGTTCCGCAGATACCTGCAGAGGTCATCAGGGCTTGTCTGAGCCCTCTTGTTTCCTTATGTTTTAAGTTCTCTTTTTGCTCTTTGTCTGAAATGAGCTAAGGCAGTGGAATGGCTGGAGACAAAGAGATGGATACAGATAAAAGCTAAAGTCATCCCTTAAAGTTTAATGAGCAGCCCAAGCTAAAGTTCAATGACTAGCCTTAACCAGCACAAGGTTAATAACCCCCAAATCCTAAATCTAAAGATGGTCCAAAATCTGAAATTTTTTGAAAATTATCTGATAAGTTAGAAAGCTTGGGGTTTCAAATTTTGAGTTTTGGGAAACTCAACCAGTAAAATCCATACAAAAATGCCAAAATTTTGATCCATGAGATGGTTAAGCCTGTAAAGGCAGTCGGCATCAAGCCTGCCACTCAGTTCTGTCCCCCAGCCCTCACACAATGGAAGGAGAGAACCGACTCCCAAAAGTTGTTCTCTGCCCTTCACACGGACACCATCCTCTGTGGCATAACAATACTTGCACACATAATACAAAAATAAGTTGAAATGCAATTTTTAATCACCCAATTTGAAAACCTCTGGAATCTAATAACCACTGACATTTTAAAGATGAGGAAACTATAAAACTAGAGGGTCAAGTAACTATCACAGATATTTTAAAAAAATAATAAACCGTAAGCCCAGGATTGGAAACCAATCATTCTGACTTTAGAACCTGTCTTAAGTGATGTGTTGCCTCTGTGAAAGAACAGCACACCTTAGACACCTCCTTCTGCTTCGTGCATGGAATCCAGTTCTGGGGCACATTGCTGCATGGTTTCAGGGACACCCTTACCCAACAGCATTGATATATCATACAAAGTTCTGTGATGCCAGAAGGAGACACAAGCTTAACCCCTGCCTCTATGCCCCTACAACCACCCCAGATCATCTCCCATCCAGTCCACACTGCCCTCTCCCCTGCCTGGTTCCAGCATATATTTTCTATACTTCATTTACTTCAATTGGTTTTACTGTTAAAAATCTATATGATTATTCTCACATTTTACTGACACCCAAAAATTCCTCAAAAAATAGAGAACATGGAAATATCTCTTGTATCTGTATTTCTCTCCAAAACACAGGAGAGATAAACAAATGAACAAACAAAACTACCATTTTTCTCTATTTTCCTTCTAGTATCTTGACCTTGAGTAAAAAGTGACATCATGTCGGTGGCCTGTTCTGCTGCTGAGGCTATGATGATGTTCATGATCCATTCTGTGTGATGTCTGTGGTCTGTGCTGCCACTAGAGGCCATGTGGATGTCCATGGTCTGTGCTCCCACAGGAGATCACATTGATGTCTGTGGTTTGTATTACCACTGAAGGCCATGTGGATGACCATGGTCTGTACTGCCACCTAAAGCCATGGTGATGGTGTCCATGGCCTGTTCTGCCACCAGGGGCTATGATGGTGCCCATGGTCCATGCTGCAGCCAAGCGTCTCATTGATGTCTGAGGTATGTACCCCTGAAGGAGGCTATGATGGAGCCCCATAACAACAATTCTACCTAGACTGTGGTAACACCACTAAGCTAACAAACACCACACAAAGATCAGCTTTGAACTACAAACTGTTCAGGACAATTTTGGCTGTCTGAGATGGTTCAGCCTCACAGACTACTTTAGCCAGGACCTGAGACAAGCCCTATACTTTCCCATTACACAGAGACTGGACAACAAATGATATAGCTAGTTCTCCCAGGACTTGACAAATATCGCAATTTTCTCAGGTTCCCCTAAAAATGCTGTTGTCTGGAGACAACAACAAGTAATTTTAAGAACACAACACCCACATTTCCAAGAGGTAGGGTAAGTGATTTTTGGTTGTTTAGTGGGTTGTGGATGGTTTGTCATCATTTAGGGGATTGTTTATAAGTTGTTATTGGTAATGATCGAGAAAAAGCTGAAAAAAGGAAATTAGATTTGGGAATCTCATTCTGAAAAGAAAAAGGGGAAATATAGAAATGATAGGTCAAAAGGGAAGATTATTGAATCTACCTTTAAATCAAAAAAGCAGCTACTTGTCTTAAATATATTTGTGTGGTTGATTGCATAGCATCTGGTGTCTTGGAATCTTGTGACTATGAATATGCTTCCGAAGGGCTCCTGAGGACTGATTATGTTGAAAAAATTTAAAAACCCACCTTTCAACTTTTGCTGGACTCTGACAACAGGAAAAAGAATTACAAGAGAACAAGGTGACATTAGGCAAGCAAGTTAATGGAAGACAACACCAGTGTCAGCCGTGGCTAACTACGGTATAAAGTGCCTCTCCATTTGGGTTGAACAATGACAGTTCTTCAAACTATAGTAATTTGATTTCTATATCTAAAGTAATTTCTTTTTCTAGATCTTGCCCTCTGTTCTCTATTGAAGTCTTGTAATGGCCAGCAGGAAAGTTATTATCAATGCATTACATTCTCTTACTTACCCCTCAATTTATTAGCTTAGTTATCCTCCTCACACAATGGCCAACTGCATTTCAATCTTCTTCCTCTTTTCCCTGTCTCCTCCTTTTTTTGTCCTATAACTACCTAGCCTGTATGAAGAAGGTGAGTTTGAACTAGAGAACTCCCTTCTGCATGGACACTTTAAGTAAGAAGTAATCTTCAGAATATCTATTCACTCACCTATATCCTTACAAAGACTATTAAACATCCTATCATCTCATTGAAGATTTCATTTTCCTTTTCTCATCCCATCTTTGGTCAGGTGGATCACTGATATCAAAGTCAAAAGAGAACTCAGAATCCTTTAGTTCAATTTCCCATTTGATGGAAGGACATTGAGACTTAGCAAGCTCTAAGGGGCCCCTGGGCCAGCACAGGTCATACCTGTAAGTCACACTCCAGGACTTCTCATCTTACCAAGATGCTCCTTAAGAAGTGATGTCTTCATTTTCTGTTTTCACCCCAGGGCCAGTATTCTCATCAGCACTGTTAATATACTTGGAAGCTAGCCTGGTGTGCCATGGAGTAATAGCTTTGCTCAGCAGCAGCTTCCTTTGAGTCATTCTCCCTTTAAAAAGAGGAATGTCTACTTGGCTCTCCTCCAAGGATTCTTGGAGAAGACCTTCTACTTGGAGTACTCAGAAGATAGGGTCCAATCCATGCATTATGCTTGCTAGCATGTAGAATTAAGGGTGACTTGCTAATAAACACCAATGATGGTTTTGAATTGTCTCCTGTATAGGTCTTTGAGAATAGATGAGGTGATGCCAGCCTTTGCCTCCTTGAAGTAGGTTAGATGTTAACTGGCTCGGGAAAATGGAAGGAATTGAAGTGACATTGGTACATTCAAATCCCAAAAAAAAAAATAGATAAATGTTTTCTCTCATATGTAAATGTTAGCTTTCATTCTTTAGCTGTGTGTCTATTGCCTGTTAAAGACTGTCTTCAGAGTATAGCCATGCAGCCCCCTCTACAGTTTCTTCAGTTTACAGCCTTTGCTTGTTTCCATTATTATTCCAGAAGCTTGCTACTTTACTCTCCTCAGGACTCAGGTTAGGAGACCAGAAAAGCTAGTCTTCCATGTGATTAACTCAGTACCCAGATTGGGAACTTGGCTACATCAGCTCAATTCTTTTGTCATATAAGGTAACCTTTGTGGGAGTGACTGTCCACCTTATTTACAGATTGCACTCATACATAGGGAATATGTTATACAGAGCATGAATACCACAGGACAGGATTCTTTGGGCCCTCCTTCAAATTCTGCCTATCACAATACATATGTATCTTAGCTTCCCTTCAGATTCATAAGATTTTCCATGTCGTGGATCAGAACTGAATTAATGAAACAACTGATTGAAACGAATTTTCTCTGCTTTAAGTGCCTCTAGTTTATATCAGTTTATATTGAGACACTCTGGCACAAACTGTAATTAAGCATAGATCTCCATAAAGAAAAGATAGTTTGTAACAATGATTTGTCAATACAGCTGACACTTTTAGGAAGTGAAATTATATAAAGCCAGTATAATGACTAATTCTGTCTCCAAGATAGCCTATTCACCAAGTATTTATGGGTTAACAACCCTTGTGTGAACTGAACCACCTCTGAGAATTTTATGGACTACAAAGCTAGACATCATCTTTTTACTCAAGAAGCTCATGACATAGTGTTGGAGAAAGCTATAAAACACACAAAAGATTATTATACAAGACAGGATAGTCTTCAGCTAACCTGAATGATGCAGAAATACAGTGCAGAAACTTGGGAGCTAGAGATGAAGATTGGCTGAAATAAGAACAGTAGTCGGGTCGGTTCTGAAAGTGTGACAGTGTGCTCGATCTTCAGTGAGTCAGAGGAGATTAAACTTCATCCATTAGAAAAGAGGTCTAAAAGGCTTTGATCTGTGACAGGGAACCTGAATGTGAAGAGTAGCTGCCAGATAGATGGAGATTATGATGGAGATCATCTAGAAAGCTGAGATGATGAAGGCTTGGAGCACATGCCAGTATTAGGAATAGAATGAAGACTCACTAAGACCCACATAGAAACTGATCCAGGGTTTGACCTAATGAGGAGAAAGAAACAGAGTTGAAATCTATATGTTTTTCAGCAAAGTTGGAATCTATAGTTTTTAATTTATGGGGCTGTGGTAGAGATTGATAGCTGCACTTCAAAATTCAGTACCATTTCCTTTCTGGAGAAACTGCTGGAAGATATTTCTCTGCTTTAATAGAAATTGCATGTAGTGCCCAGCTTCCAACCTGTGTGCCATGACTGTATGTGGATAGGATCACATAATGAAAACAAAACAATGGCAATAGTAAAAGTTTTATGCATGCATGGTAACCATAAATTAGTTGAAATTCAAGCGCATTGTGACTCCAAGGTCTTTCTTAGAGCACTCATCCGTGTTACATCCTGAGATTGAAGACTTGGGTCCAAATACACATGTGCAGTTTGCACAGGTATGCCATCACATAACAGCAACATAAGCTTCCTGAAATACATTGGCTCAGATATGAGACAATTACATGTTAAGAATTGTAGTGTTTTGTTTTAACTGTACATATAAAGTTTTCTGCTTTCTGAGAAAGAGTGACTTAATTATAGAAAACAAAGATTTTTTTAATATTCCCTACTGTCATTCCTCAGCATATAAAGAACAAATTACTATAGCTTTGGTTTGCATCATGTTAGAAAGTTTTATTTTAAAATATTTCTGTTTGGGTGGCTGACTTGAATTTCACAAAAGTCATTAAATGGATTTTGGTTAAGAAGCAGGACAGAAATCCAACAATTTCTGAAATGTCTTTAAATTTCTGCCATTGTGTAATATTTAATTATTTGAAGCAGCTCTAATAATTATAAAACTCAAAATTTGATCAACCCTGAAAAATGTGGAGGACACACTGCATCTTGCAATAACAACTCTTCTGCCAAGATTTAATATCTTGTGTAAAACTAGCTAAGCATAGTCATCTCATTAATATAGTATTAGTTACTTTTCTGTCACTCGGCTAAAACATCACAACCAAGGCAACATAAAAGAAAGAACTTAATTGGGCTTACAGTTTCAGGGGGTTAGAGTTTATGGTGGCAGAGAAAAGACATGGCTGCAAGAGAAACTAAGAGCTCGCATCTTGATCTACAAACAGAAGACAGAGAAAGCACCCTGGAAATGTTATGAGTCTTTTGAAACCTTAAAGCCTGCCCCAAGTGACACACCTCCTCCAACAAGGACAAACCTCCTTAACCTTTCCAAACTGTTCCACTAACTGTTGACCAAGTGTCTAGTTACTGTTTCATTGTTGTGAAGAGACCCCATGACCTTTCTGTAGCAACCGTGTGTGCTTTGCTCATAGTTTTAAGGAAGTAGCTCGATAACGCTTCTGGTTTAGTTCAGGGTTTAGGAAACAGACCTGTGATTTTGTTGCTGCTGTTGGTAGTTACGTTGGGGTAGTACTTATCTGAGGGGGAGATAAGAAGATACAAAAACAAAATTATCTTTAAACTCAATGTCAATAGCACAGACTTTTTTAAAGAATAAATTTGGGAGAGGAAAAAAGAATGCAGTCATTTTTATGTATAAATAATAGGAGATTTTGTTCATAGTTCAGAAAATATCAGTCAAAGACATCCAGGGTCTAGAGGGGGAGCAGGCATTAGAGGCTCCTGGGCAGTGAGGAGGGAGCGGGGCCTCCACATTAGCAGTGCATGTTGAGCTTGCTTGACCCTCCAGCTACTGTCCAGTCAGAACTTGCTCCAGGAGTTTAGCATCGTATTACACCTAGGTGATATTTCCTTATTTTTTTAATCATTGTAACAAAGTATCTAGCAAAAGCAATTGAAGGGGGAAAGGTTATTTGGGCTTGCTTTGATGATCCAGTCTACCATGGCAAAGAAAGCATGGTGAAGAGAACTTGAACCAAATGGCACCTGCTGTCAGCAAGCAGGGAGGGGAATTCTGGCACTCAGCACACTTCCTCTACCTCATTCAGGTTGAGCCCCAGGCTACATAATGGTGGTTCTCATGTTAGGCTAGTGTCTTCCCACCGTGCTTAAAACTCTGAAAATAATCTCACAGGCATGACTGAGATTTGCTTCCTAGGTGATCCTAAACTCTGTCATATTGATAACCAAACTTAACCACCAAGACCCGAGGAAATGACTTAGTGGGAAAGAGTGCTTGCTTCTGAAAACATGAGGACTTGGGTTCGAATACCCAGTCCTCACATAAAAACTAGGCATGGATGCATATACTTGTAACCTCACATTGAGAGGCAGAGGCAAATCTTGAGAGTTTGGTGGCCAACCAGTCTAGCTGAAATAGCAAGCTTCCGGTTCATCAAGAGACTCTGTAACAAGGCAATACAAGGTCGGTGATAAAGGAAAACACCCCATGTCCCATTCTGGCCACCACACGTGCATGCAGAGGTAGTACACTCATACTCTCAATTGTGCACAACACATACACAGCACGTGCACACACGAAAGTAAAATGAACCATCACATGCCGGCAGTCACACAACCTGCCAAAAGGAGTGGTTTATTCAAAGTCACATGTACAGGATACCAAAATAAGGAACCATCGCAATCAGTCCAGTCAAAAGAATTACCCAAGAAAGAAAATAAATCAAATAAGTGATTGATGGATGTTTACAAAACTATAGAATTATTTGGCATATTCTCCTTTGATAATCCTTGTATTGTGAGGGCATAGAACTTTGACATATAGGAAAACCCTGCCTGTTCTCTTTATCATACAAATCATCACCTTTCCCTTCTCCCCCGTTTTATATGGTGTAACCTTCCCCCAACTTTCAGTTAGATGAAATATCAATAGTGGAAATGACTCAATGATCTTTTTTAATTTCCTAAGCACTTTCAACCTCTATAGACCCTACTTTAATGCAAATGAAACTTGAGTAGATTGTACATTACCTACTGAAAAATAGTTTCAATTAGAAATTTAATTACACTGTCCTGAAGAAATGGAAACGACAGTTTCTTTGAATTTTATACATTATGGAAACCTCCAAAGTGCTATAAATCTGCTAATTGATTTCTGTACTTGCTATGTTTGATTAGGTATATTTTATTGTCTTCTTGGTTTTAATTAACCCTGGGCTTGTCAAAATGCTTCCAACGACAAAGGATATATGATGAAGTGTGATAAACTCTATTAACACAGGCTGACTTTTGTCAGTAATTGCTCTCATGCACAAGAGTTATTAGAAATTAGCCCACAGGAAAAAAAAGAGAAGCTGTACTTTTGGTAACAATATTTACAACCACCATAAATCAGAGAATCAGCCCCTATGTGCAGATGATAAGCAAGTGTGAGTGACCGTAGGACCCTGTAGAAGATCAGTCACTCACTAGGTGTCATAAAAATATTAACTGACAAAATAGAAAGAATTATGAAGTCTGGATGATAAGAGCAAAAATTATGATATCCCTGACTATTCGCATTAAGGAAATAGACCCAAAAGTGAACATTAGTAAGAAAGCCAAATTGTTATCATTGAGGCTGACCCCCAAGGGATCCTCAATAGGTGCTCATGCAGTCCATACAAGACCAAGCACTTCAACCAATCCATCAGTTTCCCAGATGATGAGGGTAGCTTTTCATACTAAAATCATTCTGACCATTAATGTCCTATCAAGATGCCAATATAGATTTCTGTTGAAAAAAATGAAAAGAAACATTTTTTTCTTCTATCTACTGCCCTAAATAGAAAAGAGGGAAAATCCTTTATCATTTGTCTGTCATTGCAGTTAACTTGTGTTCTCCTTATAGCCCAGGACCAGCAATGTTTTATGGACTTTTAATCTTGAAAATCCCAACAGAAGCGTGCCCCCAGATAAAAATCACCATGAGAAACTGCTCTTCTGAAACAGCATGCCAAAATCCCAAACATCTAAATGTGTGACATAATTTATCACAATAGGATGACTTTGCCTAGTCAGTTTAGAGAAATACCTTTGATACCTGGGCCTTGAAAGTAGTCTCTGGGTTGAAAATCCACATTATTAGGTATCATGAGGTTGGTGGTAATCTGGATGGTCATAAGTGTCACTAGTTTAAAAGATAAGCCAGGAAATTGCAGAAACTTCTTTGTGATATGGATATGGAAAAGTAAACTTTCTGGGTGCCTGAGGAGAAGGTAACTAGGGAAAGTAATACTAGAAATTTAAGAAGAAATAGTCCCCATACTCAAGAAGCTGAAATTGTAGGACCTTGTCTTGAGGCCAACTTATGCTATATAGTAAGTTGCAAGCCAACCTGGGCTACATAGCAAGACTAACTCTACAAAAAGTGATAACAAGAAAAATATACTCAGGCAGGCAGATGATTTGAATTCCTGAATGAAAAGAGGGGGTTTGGTAAGTTCCTGTCCATTTGATTCACATCATTGTGGGTTCTGCATGCCAAATTCAGAGTGGCTGTACCCCACAAATCCCCCCAAATGAGATTTGTCTTTCTGAGGAGTGAATACACAATAAAAAGAGAACAGACACCAACAGCACCTGGGAAACTGCCATAGCACATGGTATCACAGTTTAAAGAGCACCGGTCTTTGAAGCTGAAGTGGATGATAGGTGTTCTATTGTCCTATCGGGATAGACATTACTCTCCCATTCCCATTACCAATACTGCCTCCATACTTGGAAGCACCATTCCATTACCAGCACTGACTCCATTCATAGAAATTCATGCCTATCACTAACATACATAGAAGGTCCTCTCCATCACTGGCATACATGGATGCCCATCTTTATCACTGACCTACATGAATCTGACATACAGACATCTCCATCTTTTCCTATTTGTATTTCGTTTATTTTCTTGTCTTATTGTTCTAAATAAAACTTCAAGCACTATAATGAAAAGGAGTGGAGAGAGTTGGTACTCTGGTCTTATTCCTGATTTTAGGAAAAATGTGTTAAGGATTCACTCCATATAATGATGCTGGCTATCTGGAGATGAAAACAATAGTATGCAGAATTAATCAAACTAAAATTTGGTTCTTTGAAAAAAAGCAAATAAGATTGACAAACCTCTAGTATAAAAAAAGATACCCAAATGATGTACATCAACAGAAGTATCCAGAAAAAAAGTGTAGGAAATGTGTGAGACCAAGGAAAAACACAAGGTCACATATTATATACTTGTCGTCTTGATATTTATACTTCCTTCCTTCAACATTTATTATTGTACAAGGTCTTAGATAGGAATCTTTTTGTCTTCTCAAAATAGGTAAGTAGACCCCAGTATCAACATTACCTATTCCATATCAGATTTTTTTATTTTGTTTTGTTTTTACGTGTGTGTGTGTGTGTGTGTGTGTGTGCCTAAAGAGGCTAGAAGAGGACACTGGGTCACTTGGAGCAAGAGCTACAAGCAGTTGTGAGATGCTCGATGCTGGGAACCAAATTCCTGCGCTTGGAAAGAGCTGCTAGCACTCCCAACTGCTGAGCCATCTCTCCTTATTCATTTGAAATACCAGGGTTATCATACAGTAAATCTAAATATTTTATGAAATTATTTATTCTCTGCCACTCACCTGTTTGCTTATTTATGAGCTGGCAAAAAATTTATTTTTGAGAAAATATTTTCTACGGGATCTTATAATGAAACACAAAGGATAGATTATTGGTTATCGATATCATTAAACGCACTTCAGTTTCTTGAAGCCAGATGGTCTTCTCCACCAGAGAATTCCTGTGTAGATGCCTGTAAGAAAGCAGATTCCTTTACTGTTAGCATGCCCACCACCTGCCTTGTTTTTGAAACTGTTATTAAAAGCAAGGAGCAGTTGATCTTCACAGAAAGCTCCAGTCTTCCGTGTTCACTGACCTAGTTTGGAGCCCAGCAAGTTGTTGCTCAGCTTCAAAAAAAAAAAACTTGTGACTCAAGAGGGTTTTAAAATACTGGTGCCAGGTGCTACCTCCTACAAAGGCACAGCTCAGCGTTTCCAGGCTATTCCAGCCCTTCCCCAGGCTGAAGGTAGCAGTTCTGTCAGTCTGTCCCCACGGTACCTAGAAATCCCACCAGGAAAGGGAAAAGTCTTGTTAATGTAATTTCAATTTGCTTTAGAGTGCATATACACACATTTTAGTAAGCACCCGTGAGAACTCGGCTGTTAACCTAGTAACTATTTCATCATGCAAATATATTTGGACATCATTTTTTCCTGTTTCCAAGGAGATAGAGGTGTGTCCCACACAGATAAAATGCATGTATATAAGAAAGACTCCCATTTATAAATACACTTTGAACCATTTCTGGTTTGACGAAGGATTCCGAGTCTCTTCCAAAGGAGGACAGGTGAAATTTGGTATTCAGAAAATTTTAAAAGTTTAAAAGTGAATCAAGCTAGAGAAGATTTGCTTTTCGTCAGGACTGGAAACCAAACCTGGTGCCTTGAGCTCAGTGGGCAAGTACTCTACCACTGAGCCACACACCCATCCCAGAGCAGAGAACACTACACCTCTTTCATTGTTGGCACTGGAAATATATCCCTAGTTCATTCTGTCTGATCATTTCATGTCCCCTTCACACACCTTTGGGTATATATCTCCAAGGAAGAGGTGGATTAGCCACCAACAGTTTTTAGTGGGAGTGGGAAAGGAATTGGCAGTGTACTTCTGGCCAAATTCTAGTTACACAGGGTATGATTGTACAGGGTTCTACTCTTCTGTCTCAGGTGATCGGGAAGCTTAGTCATTTGAGAAGTAATGCTTGTTCTAAATCACTGTTATGCACAATGTTCTTGGCACCAGTTCTTCAGAATCTCAGCTGATTCAGAGAAAAATAATTTGACAAAGTAAAATGATTTAATGTTTTTACATTGGTTATTTATAATATCTAATTAGGGAAGGATGAATCCTCTTACAAGTTACAGTCAGATATTGGTGTGAACATGACAGTAAAGAATTCAGTTTATGTGTGTTTTCAGTGCTGACCCTTTGATATTAGATAAACAATTGGCATATTCCTCCCTGGCATGCTCCTCCCTGGGGAGACTATTTCCCACTGTAAGCATTACTTGGTTGTCTATAGTTCTTTGTCTATAGTTGAGGCCTCATAAGCTTTTTTCTCTGTCCACATTAGCATGTCTTTTTGTGTTGTCCCTGTTCTCTCTCTCTCTCTCTCTCTCTCTCTCTCTCTCTCTCTCTCTCTCTCTCTCTCTCTCTCTCTCTCTCTCTCACACACACACACACACATGCATGCAACAACAATTAAAGAAAAAAAATTCTGAATTTGAAAGAGAGCAAGAGAAGAGACAAGGGGGAGATGATATAATTATTATACATATTAGGTGAAAATCAAAAGACATTTGCAGTTTCATGGGACATATAGATGAACTTCTATAAAGGTAAGCTCTTTGAGTGCAGATATGTTAAACCAAAATAAAATCATATAATTAAAATAATTGAAAGCTTCCAACATGGTAATCCAAACACAAAAGCCAGACTCTAGGGCCTGAGTTTTCTATGTGTAACCATGAGCAAGATATTTAAGTCCTCCAACCCTCCAACAATATGGCACTTCCTTGAAAAATTATTGTGACAATTTTCAGGAGGTGCTTTAATGAGACTTTTAAAATTGTCATTAAGGAAACAGAAGTAATTGGTAGCACATATTGCTAATATATAGAATACACTAATGCACTTTTAAACAAAAAGAAAGAAAAAATTAATATTATACGTAAAGAGACCATTGACTCAAGAGTAAATGCCAAAAAAATCCCAACTTCACTTACATGAATAAAAAACAGAATGGGACTAATTTCTTGATCACCAACTTTATGATTTATTCATAGTTAATAATTAATTAACCATGGAAAGACAGTGGGGGGGATGAGCCATCTTAGACGACATGTAGTCTTTCTGCAAAAAGAAAATGTCAACATTTATCAAAGAGCTTCAAAATGTTGATGTGGACTTTGGCTCAGTAATTACACTTAAAGTTTTAAGAAGCTCATTAAACTGTAGTTCTCTGTTAAAAAAAACTTACAAAGAAGAAAATCTTTATAAATAACGCAGATGTTGAAAAGAAGGTAGACTTATGTTATAGCAATAGTTTGACTTATCATAAAGTTATAAAGAATGTTCATCAATAATTCTTTAAGTACTTTAGCTATGATCAAACCATTAAGGAAGAAACAGGAAACAAACTTGTGATTGACAGAATCTCTACTATGTGAAAATACATATGTATCAGTACGTAAGTTCGTATAACAAAGAATTGCTCAAAACTACTAGCTTAAAGCAACTGTTTATTAATCTCATAATTCTACAGGCAAAGCTAGGTTGGGCTTAACGGGACAAGGTTTCTCATTTGATTGCATCCAGACAGGCTTGCAAGAGACCTGGTTAAGCAAGGTTTTGGCTGTCATAACTTACCTGTTCTCCACTTGGTCTTTTATTCTGCATCAGGCAAGCCTGGGGTTGTTCATTTTTATGTTATATCAGAAGAGAGAGAAAGACATGTGGCTAAAAGGCTCAGAACTGCCACCCTATCACTTACACTATTCTGCTTTCCAAATTGATTCATGAGACCAATTTACTTCTTAGTTGCACTTCTTAACGACAGACCACCAGAATAATATTGTAAATAGTAAGAAAATTAGAGTGATGTTTATGATCAATCATCCATAGTGTACATAGAAAATAGTTTGGGAAGCACCAAAATATTTATATTGTGTTGGTAGAATCATTGGTGATTTTTAGCCTTTTTTTTACTTCACCTACATAAAGCAAGCTTTCTTTTATCATCAGGTCAAAATAGATATTTTAGACTGCATATCTGCTTTGCATACACATGGTAGTGCAGACATGCAAAAGTAAGTTGGGACCACAGAGGAAGAGACTTTGGTCCAGCCTGGGCTGGAACAGAGGAGGCTAGAACAAGTGATATTTCATCTGGGTGATGAAAGATGCATAGAGAGAACATGGCTAAGCTAGGGAAGATAAGGACAATCTAGGAGGAACAAGAATGTAGGAGGCAGTATGCTTTTTAGTAAAATTAGAGGACACAAATAATAATAAAGAAACAACCCAGAAGGAGGCTACATGAGACTGCAGAATAGGTTGAGCAGAGAAACCCCATGCAATTTTAGGAAGAATTCCAAAAGGATGCAAGGAGTGGCATCCCAGATGGAACTTTAGGTTGCTGCCTGGGAGTGAGCACAAAAATTTGAACCCAAAGCTAGGGAAACTGTTCAATCCATAAAGTCCTTGCTGTGCAAGCCTGAGGACCTGAGTTCAATGCCCAGGCCCATATAAAAAGTCATGTGTGGTGGCTTGTACATGTCATCCAAGCCTTGGGGAGGCAGAGACAGCTAGATGCCTGGGCCTCACTGGCCATCCAGCATAGTATAATCCACTATCGTTGAATCCCATTGACAGACCCTGTCTCAGATGTCTCCTGAGGAGTAATGTCTAAGGTTGAATCCTGTCTTCCACGTGTACCACACACTCAAGTGCATCCCCTCTGTGCTCATTTGCAAACTCTCTCTCTCCCTCTCTCTTTCTCTCTCTCTCTAACTCAGAGCTGGATGGTTCTGAAGGGACTCTCTTTCAGATGGTTCTAAAGTACTGTTAGGATCATGTGGACACTGGCACCAGAGGGGAGACTACTTTCAACTGAGATAAAACAAACTCACAGAAAATTAAGGCACCATAATAAAAGACTGGCAGTCTGGTTTCTCTGCTACTCCAGTATTCCCCTTGCTGTTTCAATGCCTAGAGTAGCCAGGCAAGTGTTGTGCTATGGGTGACTTTCAGAACGGGACTGGACAGCTTCTGGTGGTTAAATTTGAGGTTATAAAATAGCAATGTAGCTGTCACAGTTGCAGAGATTCTTGCCTGTGTTTTCCAGTGAGGTGCTTAATTAAACTGAATGCCTAGATATGTACATTTCTAGATTGCATTAATAAGTTGGCTGTTTCTAGCTTATCAAAGATCCACTTTGTCCTAAGACTATTATGGTATAGAACGTAGTTTGTGGATCCTAACTAAAAGAGGTAACCAATTCTGAATTGAGTTCACCGCTTCATTTGGACAAGACTATGTCAAAAAGATAAAGAAGCACCAAGTCACAGCCATCTGCCTTGTGGATGTGAAGGAAAAAGATGGAGGGTGGGAATCCAGTCTCCAGTTTAGGGGTGGGGTTACCCTCTGTATCACCAGTTTCTCGGTGTTCTGCCTTAAAAAGCTTCTGCCCCTTCATGTTTACATCGGGTAGGAAAGCAATTGACACTCAGAAAGAGCTGTATGGACCTGCACTTCCCTCCTTCCCCAACTGTCTGTGCCTTTATATAATTATAAGCAGAGAAAACTGAAATAGTATGAAAGATATGTGTGTCATCCCAAAATCAAATTCCACTGGATGTCTGTGTTTCATCTGGTAAGCATCATTTTAAGTCTTACCAGGGATTATTGAGTCCTTTCCTTCCTTCCTTCCTTCCTTCCTTCCTTCCTTTCATTGTATTTTTTATTTTGTTGTTGTTGTTGTTTGAAACAAAACCGAATGTAGCGGGCCTCAAACTTATATAGCCAAGGTTGGTTGGTTTTGAACTCTTGATCTTCCTACTTCCACTTCCCAGGTACAGGGATTGCAGGTGTGTGCCACATGGCCAGCGTATGAAGCCTGTCTTTAGAAACAGAGGAGGAGGATGACTAGGCAAAGAAGGTGAAGGGATTTTCCTGCAGCAGACAGAAAGTGTCAGAAAAAAAGACAGAAATCTGAACTCTCCTGAGCCCCAGCTGGAGTCTCATTCCTCACAAGCCCCAGCATGCTTAGGGTTGGAAAGTCACTAGATGAATGTCATTATCTTCTCAGTGGTTCCATAGAGTTGTATGTAGTATACCCAGAGAGGAATAAGATGACTTAATTTGCTAATTAACACACTTGGGCTGTCAGCAGCTACCCAGTCCAAATGTGTCAGAGCTTCTTTTAAAAATAGGAAGTAGAAAAACTGACTTTAAAAAATTATCCTGGCTCCCTTTCCCCTCTGTCAAGGACATGACTAAGAGAGAACTCCAGATATATCTGCTAGAGTGACCATAAAAATAGAATTTGGAAACTCACTTTCATTAAGGAGTCAGTAAGCTTGGAGAGGCCAAGAGAGCAATGTCTCTCTGATAGAGACAGGCGGATTTCTCTTCTTCTGTCTAGCCCTATCTAATAATCTTAGCCACCTGCTCACACATCACACATCACACATCACACACACACCTATTACCTGTTTCCGATGATGCTTCTGTGAACCAGACCAGGGTCCCTGTTACTATGTGAAGATCTTCCTGAGAACCCATCAGAAACTGTTCATTGTGTGTTAGCTTTCCTCCCTGAGTGCGTTCCAAGAGCACCCCTCAGGACATCTCTTTCTTCCAGTTCATTCCGCCAAATGTGTGCTAATTACTTCCCACCCTAGGAAGAGCCTCACTGTTTGTCTGTTTGATGCCACAACTCTGCCCTGCTGGATTGCTTCCATGCTCAGGCGACAGCAGGGCGTTTAGCCATTCTCTCAGGGGGATGTGCTTATTGGAACTGGATTGGAAAATAAATTCCTCACACAGCATTGAAACATCGACTCCCTCTCTCCAGTTTTCTTTCTTCCACAAATCATTCCCAAGCTCCTATTATGTGCCAGGCACCAGATTTGGCTCCAGGAATAAAAGGCTGAACCAAACATTTGGCTCCTGTGGAAATTTCTTACTCACCCAGCAGTTTCAATAGTGTGGGCTATAGGAGGTATAGAAAACGGCATGTGATGATGTCACAGGTGATCAGCATAAATTAGCATAGAGAGAGCTTCTGGAGAAATTATACTTAAGCTACAGAGTGTTGAGCAAGCTTTAAAAAAGTGGGTGGTGGTTGTGTGTGTGTGTGTGTGCTGTGTGCTAATATGTGTATGTGTATATATATGCATATTTTGTGTATGTGTGTGGTATGAATATGTATATGTGAGTATATGTGTACGTTTGTATATGAGTTTGTGATATATTAATGTGTGAATGGTATGTATATATATATAAACATACATGAATATGCATTTGGTAAGTGTATATGTATGTATAGTATGGTGTGTATATACATGTGTGTGTATGTGTGTTCTCCTGTATGTGAATGTGTATATATAATTATATATGTGTGTGGTAGTTTGGATAAGAATGGACCCCATAGGGTCATGTGTTTGAATGTTTGGCCTGTAGAGGGCAGCACTATTAGGAGGTGTGGCCTTGTTGGAGGGAGTGTGTCACTGTGGGGGTGGGCTTTGAGGTCTTATATGCTCAAGCTATGCCAAGAGTGATACACAGTCTCCTTCTATTACCTATGGATCAGCTCCATCTCCAGCACCATGTCTGCCTACACACCTCTGTGTCCTGTCATGATGATAATGGATCAAACTTCTGAAACTGTAGTCCAGCCCCAATTAAATGTTTCCCTTTATAAGAGTTGCTGTGGTAATGGTGTCTCTTCACAGCAATAAAACACTAAAAAATGTGTGTGTGTATGATGTATGTGTGTGTATATAAGCATATAAACATATATATGTGTGTGAGGTGTGTGTGGTATGTGGAGTGTATGTATGTGTGCATATATGTTTATACATGCAATATGTGTGTGGTGAATATGCATGTGTATATATGCTTGTATATATATATATGTGAGGATAATGTATGCATGTGTGTGACTGTATGTGTATGTGATGTGTATGCATATGTATGTATGCGTGTATGTGAATGCGTATATATGTGTGTATGTGTAGCACTGAAACAAAATATACAAAGACCACAAATAAGAAAGAACATAGAATATTTGTGAAAATGTCCATAGCATAAAGGTGTCTTCAGATGATTCACAAAGACAATGGGGTGCCTGCTTTATGCCAAGACTTCTCTGGAGTCTGGGTTCAGAGGTGGAAATATGATACACATGAGGGGAATGCACTTCTAGTGGAGAAATATGACAGAAAACAGGGCACTAAGATAATCTAAGGTGTTAATAGGTGTGTTTGGACAGCACGCAATGGAAGGGAGACTGAGTGTGGCGTCCAAGCAGGGCTGCTCAGCCCATCTTGTCAAGGAGCTTGTTTCTGAAATTGCATTTGGTCTGAGGTCTATGGATTGAGGGACAACAGCTGTGGGAATGTTTGGGGAGCATAAATATCACCAAGGACTTTCAAAGTACTTGGGAATTCAGGCTGCAGCCCCAGTGGAGGCTTGAGGTAGGTGTGTCACGGTTTGTTTTGTTGGAAAAGTGAGTGTTCCCGTTTTGCTACAAGATAGAGTGTCCTGGATGGATCTAAGTCACAGGAAAGAGACTGGTTCCGGAAACACTTGGAAAGCAGTGTCGACAGGATTGTTGGTTAAAATACCGGGGGGGGGGGATGAGAAAGAAAGGGGACAGAGAGAAGACTTGTTCTTTCCTGCCTTGTACACTAGGTGGTGGGCGTTATTCCTGTCAAACTGGTGAGCGCTTTCTTGGATATGTTGGGTTGGCGGTGTCAACAGTTTATCAAGTCGTGCTTCTAGAAAGAAGTCACAGACATTGGGGAGCAACCTGTGAATGAGCTTTCTTTCCTGAGTCTGAGACGCTCACGGTCTCATCCATTTTGTACTTGGTGACTTTGGCTCTGTTACTCTTTTTCTTACAACAAGGTATAATAATCTGAATTTAAAAGTTGTGTCGTATAGAATAACGCAACCTTCCAGTTACTTAAGAAACCATCTTTGAGAACTAATTAAATTCCTCTTTAAAGATGAATTTTACTGTAAATGTAGTACCATTTATCTGCAAACCTATTACTTATGTCTGTCAGTCCAGTGTTTGGGCCACAAACCTGCCCCCCCCCCAGATATTCCACTGCAGGGAGCAGGACTGACCCAAGGACCTTCTTCCTCATTTTTATTGCAGTCACTCTTCTTGTAGATGGTTTGCTTGCTGTGTCTGAACACGATGAGAGTGCTGGTCTGTACAGGCAAGTGTGCATTGGGGTCACTAATCTCAGGGTTCTTCACTGTCTTGGATAAAACATTCCCAGACTTTGTTCTAGCCTAAATCTCTCTGCTTCCTCCTTGTGACTTGTGAAGGTTGGATCTGTATCGTTCGTTCTGAATCTTTCCCTTACTTTCGACTGTTTTGTATTTTTTGTTTGTTTTTTTTTCCAAATAGGGTTTCTCTGTGTGTCCCTGGCAGTCCAGGAACTCGCTCTGTAGACCAGGTTGGCCTCAAACTCACAGATCTGCCTGCCTCTGCCTCCCAAGTGCTGGGATCAAAGGTGTGGGCCACCACCATCTGACCCATTGTTTTCTCTGTAAAGAATGTCTCATACACCTTTGATATTGTCATGGCACCCTGTCCACAGAAGATATAGATTGCACAATCCCATATTTTTCTCTTTAAAAAAACTATTTTATAAGTGCATGGTGCTCATATATAATGAACTCATATAAATGTGCATATATATGTATATATATGTATATATATTCTTGGTAACATGTGTGTCTTTCCACTTAACTAAAGGAGAGACCTTGTTAAATTCTACTATTTCTATAGGGGGAATTAATCTATCCCACCTCCCCCCAAAAGGTTCATGGATGATGGTGATGTCCTAAGGAAAATAATAGTGAAACCCTGATATATGGGCAGATATTTAAGGCGATTGGGGAGATCTAAGACTGCTTTAGACTTTTGTCCCTTGACAAATGCTTGGGAGTAGTCATCTAAGAGGCAGAAAGATCTGTTCTGGCTCCAGTTTCAGCTCAGTGACCAGTGGCTGGGCTGCCGTCCCTGTGGAGAAGCAGCAGGTACTTATTCTGCAGGACACTGTGGTTGAAGGCCTGAATCCTGCCACTACAGCACCCACCAGGATGGTCCTGTAGCTATTGCCCAGCAGAGCCTAGAGCCACTGATTTCTTCTACGACGCTCAGAGCCATCTGTCCTCCGTAGGCAATGTGTTTGGAGGAGGAAAGCATCTATGCACAGCGCCCAGTTCATTTGGTAAGAGATCCGAATTCAGAAATGGAAATCACCCCAGTTCCCCACAAGTCCTAGGCTAATTCTTTTGGGGCCCCGTGATGAAACACAAGAACACACATAAAGGGTGGTATACACTTCTTGTTCAACATAACTGTTAAGCAACAGCACACTTGCACATTTTATCTGCTACAACCATGGCTCAGAATATTTCAGTTTCCTTCATGAAATGAGGGTGGGGGTGGGTCCCTCTGAGGTTCAAAACATTGTACAAGTGCTGCAGCCATACACATTGGGGGACAGGGTTTTCTCCTAGCCCAGGCCCTTTGAAAGCTGGCACAAACTCTCCTTGAACAAACCCATGTTACAGTGTAATACCAGTAATAAACTTCAAAAATCTGGAGCAAGCCAGTGCAGTCAAGTACATTTTTTAAAAATTCAAATTCATTACCATAAAAATGAGCCTCTCCTCTTTCATAGCCTGCAATTCTCCCTGACACTCAACTGATGGATCAACGGACCTGTGCTTCGTAGCAGGAGAACGTTTGCATTCCTCTTTGATCTGATTTCCCCCTATTTAATAGACAATTATAGGCTCTTTAAATCCCAAGGATTCAGAGACGGCAAATAATTACTAGTAGCAATTTTAGGATAAAGCCAATCTAAATGAGTTCAGTTAAATTATGCAACACCAAATAGTAGCACTTTTTATTATTATTTTAAATAAGGACAGCTAACCAAAACCCCCAAACAATGGTTAAGCTGCTCCAATTCCTCCTGACACCTGCCCGTTAAACTTCTGACCTGTTTGTGAAAATCCCCACAACCCTCTACCAAAAAGGATGCTTCATGTGATTGCAAACTTCTGTTCTAAGGACACTAAATAAATTATTTCTTTAAGATCATATGGCAGATCTATAATTAATTAAACTCACCATGATATTATCACAAAATAATTTAGCTTTTTCTAAAAACGGTAAATGTAATTTGCCAGTCTGGTATTTGGAAGAATGCTTTGCCCAAAATCAATTCCTTTAGCTTCCAGAGAATAGAAACTAGAGGCAATCTCATTTTAATTATATCTCTTTATTGCTAACAAAGGAATGATTTATGCAATTAAATTAACTGGCTAGAAAATTATTCTCAGCTGGGCTGTCCTAATTCTTTGCTTTCTGAATTGCAGGCTCTTACACTTTCCTGTGTAGATTAATTTTTCCGATATGCAAACAATGCCTCTTGTGTTCATCTTATCCATTTTTCTATTCAAGTCTCCTTTTCTTTTTACCAGCGACATGAGTAATATTTGTTGAACCGCTAGGCTTTCTGACTAGCTGGTGTTTTTTTTTTTCTTCTCTTAATGTTAAAAAGATGGAAAAGATCTTTTCTTTTCCAATCTCATTATTCCAGAACAGAGCAAGATTTGAGTGTATCTTATCTATGGTGCTGGGACAGCAGCAGGAACATGGAAAATTCACAAAAATGTCAGAGTGCAAAACTGGAAAGCCATTTCAGCAGCCCCAGAAGTTATAAATTAGCCAGTGCTCATAGAGGCATCTTCTTACTCTCTCCTCTTCCTTTGCCTACACCACCGACCCTTCCCATACTTAGTCCCTCTCTATCTGCCCCAATTATTTCCTACAAAGTACAACCAGATAAATAACATACTGAATTATCCGAAGCCCTAAGTCAAAACTTACAGAATGACATCACTGAGTAAGAAGTGTGAGGGAGAGATCACAAAGGAATTCAGAGACAGTTCAAGTTCTTGAAGATCCAGGGAGCTATTTTAGGTAGAAGGTTTTGTGAAGTTAGAACCATTTCTGTATTTGTGGATTAACGACAGAATGATGACAGTGTTTAGGAATGGATGACATTATGTGCAGCCTAATTCAAGTTGTTTTTAATTGTCCTGTATATTTTGTAATTTATTCTCTTCAGATAGAATTAGGCAAGGGGGCTAAAACATGAATGGAAAATCTTACGAAAATTGAAGAGGAGAAATTTGGTGAATTTTTTCCTATCCATGGTATGCTTCTGACTAGCCTTTCCTTATCTCCTAGATCATGAATCATAGGCTCCCTCTGTAAAGGATGAAGCAGTCAATACACCTCAACTTATGGGACAGATGGTTCTGTCACAGATACTCAACTATGCTACTGTGGCACAGTCACTGTCACAGAGGAAAACATAAGCAAATGAGCGTGACTGTGGTCAAGTAAAACTTTATTTGTAGAGCAGATACCAGGCTGTTTGGCCATGGGATGTAATTTGTCATCCTCTGTAGTTGCTTTTATCAGCTTTCACGTTGCTTGAAGAATAGAAACTCAGAAGTAGAAGGTCAAAGTAAAAAAGAGGGGTTCAAGGGTCAGGAAGTACAATACATGACATGAGACCATCAGTCACTAGTGACAAATAGCTTGCCTGATAAAGCTCACAACCCCGTGGATTACAATGCTTTTAGTGATGTATGCCCCCCTCCGTGTGTGTGTGTATGTGTTTGTGTGTGTGTGTGTATACATACACATGTGTGTTGTATTGTGTGTATGTGTGTGTGCAGACACGTGTGTTGCATTGTGTGTGTGTGGGTGTGTGTGTGCGCGCAGACACATGTGTGTTGTGTTGTGTGTGTTTGTAGGAATATTTTCAGGGGTTGGTTTTTCCCTTCCACAATGGACATTGTTAGGTTTTACTCCAAGTGCCTTTATCCATTGAGCCATCTTGTTGGCCCCGTGTTTTCTTTCTTAAGTAGGTTGTGAATACAACATTATTATCCACAATGCAATAGTTTTGTATATTTCTGAAATAAAATTCTATTTGTAAATGAAAATAGAAAAATCTTTTAACTGAATAATTATGAAAAGATTTTGATCACTATGTCAACCAAATTTAGGAAAATCAAACTAGAGTCCATTTGACATTCTGAATATTTACCTTCCAGGAGAACTGTTCTACTAGTCAATCTCAAGTTAAGTAGATTACACAGCTTTTATTGTACTCAAACTACTGCTGGTCTCAGTGGTGTATTAGAATACCAATTCAAGTGCAGTTTTTCGTCAGATTATCACAGTTTCTAGGCAAGGCTGCTACGTTCTGTGTTCAAATTCTCGAGAAGTTCACTTTTAGCTGGAAAAAATATTTAAAAAGATGGTATGCTATGGAAAATAGAAATCATGCAATTATTATAGCTGGGAGAGCTTGGGGAAACCTCACAGTAAATGTATAGAAATCTGGGCTATGATATCCAGTCCTCTTCCACTGTAACCACAATTCAACAACGTCCAGCTTCACAGACAATTACCTGATACAAAGATTCAGAGGCTGTGTGTATTGAGGGGAGCAGGACTATCTTGGAGGCCAACTTTTCTATGACTATGGTCACCTTTGGGAGGAAAGTCAACTGTTGTGGATATGGTCCACAGATATTAAATCATGGAACTACTATGTATTAGTCTTAAATCCTTGAAGAAAAATTGCAGAGAGCCAAGGTATATTGGGCACGGAGATTGGTAGTAATTCCCAGAAAGCCACAATAGAAATGTGGGATAGACCTACATTTGTTCTCATGCAGGAGCCAAAGATCAACAGTCAAACTGGGCTTTTCAAAATGTTTCAGATTTATATCTTTGGAATTGCACTAGGTTCAGTGTTCAAGCAATGGGCTCCTAAATTCTGAAAATGCAGTTAGCAAATGTCTGTTTACTTTCTACTAAAAATCAAGAGAAAGACCCTGTTTGCAAGCAACTCATAGGATCCTAAGAAATACTTAAGCCAATGATAAAACTTCCTCATCCAAGGCGATAAGGTCCAATTTTATGAAGGTTTAAATGCCAGTTAGGTAGTTCAGAGCAGAACTAACGAGGGCACTGGCAGTCGTCTTAGTTTTTCAGGCAAGTGAATCAACTGGTTACCACTAAGAGTTTCTTGGAGCCAAAGTTTCCCACCTGTTCCACATGAGATAATGAGTCTCCTTCTACACTCGCTGGGATTGTGGCACACAGGTATAACATTCCAATCAAGGAGGCAGGTTGCAAGGGATACACGGAGCCTTAAGATGAGCGGCTACACAGTGTCTTGGGGTGCTCATCAGTTTAAGAGCCAATCAAAGAAGCAAAACCCCTTGACTCACCATGGCCAAATTGTGTTCATCTGAATCTCCAATACAGAGATTGGGGTGGTGGTAACCAACTCCACAGGCAGCTCCTAAAAGATTAAACCGGTTAGTAATTATTATGCTTGAGAAATGCCTTGACTGTGGCCCTAATGGGTCATACTGGAAGTGTGGTCTCCAGTATAGCAATGTTGACAGGTGGACGGTGATTGAGGTTTTTTGGGTGCTAACTTTTGGAAGGGATAAATGTAATTTGGGGGGTCCTAGGGGTCCTAGTTAGTTACTGACAGTGTTGTTACAAACAACAAACTGTTCCACTGGTCCCTCTCCACTCACAGCTTTTCTAACTTACCACACGGTTTCTTATGCTCATACTTCTGCGAATGTGATGTCATCTACCACAAGGCCCTCACTGGAAGCCAAGCAAGTGCCAGTGCTATGCTATTAGGATTACCAGGACTGTGTGCAAAATTAAACCTCCTTTCTTTATATTTTTTTATAATTTACCTACCCTCAAATATTTTGTTACAGCAACAACAAGTAGACCAGTGAAGAAACCCATGTCTCTGTGTGGCTCCCTCCCACATTGCACAAGAAACTCTGGAAGGAATGGCATATCACTTCCAAGATCAGGTGACAAAAGAGACAGCTTCATCTTGCAACCCCCACCACTCTCTCCTGCTCTTTCATTCTTTTTTGTATCTCTCTCTCTCGTGTGTGTGTGTGTGTGTGTGTGTGTGTGTGTGTGTGTGTGTGTGTGTGTGATACTGGATATTCATTTTCCCTAAGAGCAGACAGCCGCCACATCCAGGTCCCCTAGGAAGCTTGGGTGCTAAGTAACCAAGGCATCCCAGGAGCATGTACAGGAATGGAGACCATTTGCCAAAAGTCACTGAGAGTAATCTCAAAAGCAGAGCCCCCAGCTCTCAGCAAGCTGTGAGAGAGTTGAATCTGTGACAGACTGGCTGCCATCTCATGAAAGCCCCTACCATGCTAAACTGCCCCTGGATTCCTTTTTCCTCAAGAATTTTGTGCAATAATAAATATATTTTTAAGCAAATAATAATGGGAATGGTTTGTTATACAGAAATGGATTACTAACACAGGGATTTGGGCAGAAATAAAGGCTAGTGATATTTGGATTCATAGAGTCTTTGAAGTGTTGACAGTGTCTGCAGATATCTTTAACAGAAGAAATCGTATCTATCAATCATCTATCTATATACATGCATATCAATATAACAGCCAATTAATTATGCATGTGTGTATTCACGGGGAATACATGTATGCATGGTGTATGACCATGTGTGCATGTGGGCACACAAGATTCATGATCTGAGGCCAGAAGGAGGGCATAGGTTTCTTTTGTCACTTTCCTCTTTATTCCTTTGATGAAATGCCTGTCCCCAAATATAGAGCTTGAATAATTTTAAGCTGATAGCCAGCCAGCAAGCTCCAGCAATCGTCCCATCTTTACTTTGTTCAGTATTGGGGTTACAAGCACATGTAGGTAGTTACAAGGTGTCAAGATTCAAACTGCACTCTTAATTGTTGAACCATATCTCCAGTGCCAGGTTCTGGCCTCAATTTCTAATATATTAGGACTGGCCCTGTGGAAAGCTGTTGTAGAATAATTGTAGAATAGTATTTTTTAATTTTATTTATTATTTTTATTTAAATGAGAAACAAGCTTGTTTCACATGTCAAACCCAGCTCCCTCTACCTCCCCTCCTCTGCCTCCCCTCAACCCTCCCAACTCCCCACCCAATCCCCACTCCACTCTCCAAGGAGGGTGAGGCCCTTCATGGGGATCTCCAAAGTCTGTCATATCATCCAGGGCAGGGGATAGGCCCTCCCCCATGTGTCCAGGCTGAGAGAGCATCCCTCCATTTGGAATGGGCTCCCAAAGTCTATTTGGATGCCAGGAATAAATACTGATCTAGTACCAAGGCCCCAAAGAATACTGATGCCTCCTCACTGACACCCACATTCAAGGGGTCTGGATCAGTCCCATGCTGGCCTCTTAGCCATAAGTCTGGGGTCCATGAGCTCCCCCTTGTTTAGGTCAGCTGTTTCTGTGGGTTTCACTTGCCCTGTCTTGACCCCTTTGCTCATCACGCCTCTGCAACTGGATTCCAGGAGTTCAGTTCAGTGTTTAGCTGTGGTGTCTGTCTCTGCTTCCATCAGCCACTGGATGAAGGCTCTATGGAAGGCACTTAAGGTAGCCTCTTCATTATTGCTTAGATTGCCAGTTGGTGTCATCCTTGTAGATCTCTGGAAATCTCATTAGTGTCAGCTCTTTCCTCAAACCTATAATGGCTCCCTCTATTATGGTATTTCTCATCCTGCTCTCCCCCATTCTTCCTCCGACTCAACCTTCCTGCTCGCCCATGTCCTCCTCTCCCCTTCTCTTCTCTCTCTTACTTTCCCCAGCTCCCTCTCCCCTCCCCCATGATCCCAGTCCACTCAGGAGATCCTGTCCCATTCCCCTTATCTGGGGTACCATGCATGTCTCTCTTAGGGGCCTCCCTGTTTCCCAGGCTCTCTGGTGGTGGGATTGTAGGTTGGCACTCCCCTGCTTCATGCCTAAAAGCTGCATTAGAATATTATTTTAAGGCGTGTTACATTTGTTTATGCTCTGGAACATTTGTTTAATGATGTAAAGATGTGTGACTTTTGTTTATGCTGCATTTGTTTAACTCAGTGAAGCTGTGATTCTTTGCCTGCCTAAAACACCTGATGCTCTAATAAAAAGCTGAACAGCCAATAGTGAGACATGAGAAAGGACAGGCGGGGCTGTCAGGCAGAGAGAATAAACAGAGGAGAAATCTGGGAAAGGAAAAGGAGCACAATAGAACATGAAGAGGAGGACATCAGTGGCCAGCTACCCATCCACCCAGTCACAGAGACAGTTACAGAGTGAGAAGTAAGAAACTGAAAAAAAAAACCCAGAAGCAAAAAGTAGATGGGATAATGTAGGTTAAGAAAAGCTGGTTAGAAATAAGCCACACTAAGACAGGGCATTTATAAGAAATAATAAGCTTCTGTGTGATTCATTTGGGAGCTGTATGGTAGCCCCCCACCCCAAAGAGCAAAGAACAAAGGAGTCCAAAGACTCAAAGAGTAACAAAAACAACAGATAGCAGAATTTCCACTGAGCTGTTGAGTGGAGAAGGGCAGGCTTAAATCCTACAGAGGTAAAGGAAGCCCAATCATGGGCGTGGGAAGAATGGGGCAAAAGGGAGTCTAGTACCAGGTGTATGTCTGTCTGAAAAGAATCACTGTTCTGGTTCACACTGACTAAAGGTAAGGGTGCCCCGAAGGAAGAAAATTCAGAGCTACAGTCAGAGCACTGAAGAAAAGAACCCTTTTAAGAAAACAGTAAAGAATGGGAGAACCCAGGGAGATACACCTACTACCTCTTCAAATATGGAAGCTTTCTTCATTTATTATCTCATTTCAGTTTTGTTTCTATTACATGCTGAATCCCACCACTTTGAGAGCAGTAATCTAAAGTTTCCTTGATTATAGAAGGAGGAATTTGACCTCCTGATAAGACTCAACTGTTCCCTGGGAGCTTTTGTAAAGACAATGCCTCTATAGCTTTCCCTAGAGCAGTAGCCATAAACAGCATTGCAGCATCTCCCAAGCTCTTTCTCCTTCGCCCTGGTGATGCTCCAGACATCAGTGAATAAGCATTTGTGATCTTACAGGTAGGTCATGATCATGTAAGCTGTATGCTGTTAAAGTTCATATAACAGCTGCCATGGCTATTTTTGTCACCTGATTTCTTGGGGTTTACTAGCAGTAAAAGCCATTTACAGCGTGCTGGGTAGTTTACTATCATCTGACTTAACCTCTCCAACAGCCTTTCAGTGGAAAGACTCCTGAACTCTACAACTGGGAAAAGAAGACCTGAGTGGTGTTCTGTTTGGTCCTGTAATGGTAATGTATGAATGTCTCTGAGAAGCCCACTCTCTGTTGCTGTACGAAACACCTCATCATCATCAATCCTGTGACATTTTACAGGCATCCTTGGTCTTACTGGGCAAAGAACCTGGAGATGCAAGGGTTGGATCACTGGCAGAAGATAATGAGGACCACATCATGCTACTCAAAGACTTAGCTGTCTTCTATTAACATCCGGAATGTTTTAGAAATGGGGGATCCCAGATTCCAGGTGGATAGGACCACCAGGTGGCTTGGAAGCACCTGAGAGTCTGAGGATTCCCACCATAAATCTGAGGGTATTTGCACTTCTCAGCATGATGCTGCTCTAATGGGGAGCCCCCAGCCAGCCCATTCACCTGGGAACAACTTGATGGCAATGCAAACTCTGGAGCCTCCCCCTAATCTACTGATTCAGACCCTCTGGGTCTCTCTTCAGGTGATGCTAATGAAGTCGAAGGTTTGATGATTTGGATTGGAAGGCCTTGCAAGCCTCACACTTCAGCTCATCCAAGAAAGAGAGTCAAAAGCAACATTCTGTGGACCCAAGTGAAGTTTGCCATTCTGTGAGCTTACCTGCCCCGGTGGCATAGAACATTTGTCCCCTCAGTCCTTTGTATTAAAAATACAAAGCTACCTCCCAACCTGGGTCCCAATAATATGCTGCTTTGGGGTCTGTGTCAATGTGGGTCATGCAAACTAGACTCATTAAGCCAGCACACATTTACTCATTCATCTAGGACAGGTAGGTGTAAAATGATTGTGATGGAGGTGGTGCCATAGACACAACGATAAAACTGGCTCCTAGAGATACCTAGTAAGTTTGATTGTAACAGAACTGGTTGCTGTCGGATGTTAGCTGTGTGACAGTTATTTCCCTAAAGCCCCTCAAACCTTATGTTGCTTAGGACGTATTTGCTGTTACGGCTTTATTAAAAAGGAGGGTAAAGACTAGTTTATGCTCCTAATCATATAGAAACGTCTTAAAGAAATTCCCAAGATTAATAATTAAAGCCACTCTGGGGCCTGGGGCATGGCTTAATCAGTAAAGTTTCCATAGTGTGGACCTGGATTTGGATCTCTTGAGCCTATGTTAAAAAAAAAATCTAGGTGCATGTGCTGGTGAGCTCCTGAGGAATGACACACCAGAATGGCCTCTGGCTTCCACATGCACTTATGTGAACACCCACCCCCACAATCACGTTCATGCACATGGATGGACATGCTCCTGCATGCACACTAAAAATACAATCATTTTAAGAAAGATACTTTCCATGGGGGAAGCTAAGCATATAGAAACCCAGAGATCCGCACCTGAGTGAGTGGCATGTTTAACCAAAACTTCAGATTTCCCACACACAATTTAGGAACTATGGTGCTACCATAATCTACATCCACAAACTGCTACTACTTAAATGATTATAGCTCTTGTCCTGAAACAGCTTAGCATCCAAGATTTGGATAGAGAGCTATACGGACAGTAGTATTTCAGAGATATCTTTTTGTGTTGGCAGAAAGAATAAATTTGAACAAGCTCTTGGTGGTAAAGGTTGATGGTATTGCCAGAAATAAAATAAAACAACAACAAAGATACCAACCGCACTGAGCTACAGGCGCCAGGTGGTGGTCTATAATCAGTCCCTAAGTGCCTTGCTCATTGAAGTCTCAAGTTCTTCTCTCGAGGAAATTAGAAATAGTTAACCAGTTATAATTGCTTATGCAATTTTAGAGATGAACATGGGGTCAGCATTAACACCTTCAAATAAACCTATTTCAACTAGATAGATTCTATGTTCTCTCTGCCACTTTCAGTGTTCGAGTTGTCACTGTCACTTTAAAACTTACAGCTTTTGCATTTCCAACCTGAAAATTCACAGCTATTTTTGCCTTGGTTATGCAAGCCGTGTTGTGCCCCCTGGTGGCAATCTGGATTGGAAGATGAGAAGTGTATTTCAATCAGAGGACGAGCGAGTGCCGACTTAATTGAAAAAGGTGGCAGGCCTGAATTTGAAATGGAATTTCATATCAAACTTTTCTGTTCTTACTAAAAATAGGAAACATCCCGTTAAACTAAAATCCGATGTATTAACTTCAGCCTGCGAGGTGCATATTTCAACTCCCTTGGCTTTGTCACAAAATGGATTAGCTTCTTGAAATATGTCAGTTCAACGTGAAATTAAATATTTGCTCTCCATCCAGCTAAGGAGCTGAGCTCAGACTTCTGCAGTCCTGCAGCACAGTCTTTCCTTTGCCATCAGGACAGCCTGTGCCACAGACATGTGATGTCACCTGCTCCTTCAGGCTATGCAAGTCACCATATTACAAAACCAGTTGGACACCAACAATGCCATTTTCAAGAAAGCTCCGGGAAAACCTCCAAATTGTAGAGTTTACTCTTCAATCAGAAGAGCCAAATGGGTTTGAGTAGATTCTGATGAGAGCCTTTGATTAAATTTTAATTGTTTGGGGCAAAAAGGGATGATTAAAGGTAGTCACTAGAAAATGTATTTGGTAGGAGGAAATGTCAGAGAGCTTTCTTTTACACTGATGAGCCTGCTTCAGTGGCTGTATTATTTGCTCACAAAAACCAAAAAATACTTCTCAAGTAAACACTCAAGTGATGAGCAATTACATAAATGGTATAATGCTAAATTTGAAACACTAAAACAGAAGTCACAAGCCTACAGAACAGGCTTGTGAAAATGTATGTTTAAAAAAATTACGCCAACCAAAAGAATCCCTTCATTTTACTTTGGAATATCAACTATTAGACATCTTGCCTACTGAAAACTGTATAATTCCTCAAAATTGTATCTGATTACATATTTCCACCTTGACTTTCTATCCTATTATTTTCAATACATATTTTCTAGGGCAGTATCTTGCTGCATAGCCTAGTTTGTTCCCACATTTGTGATTTTCCTGCCTCAGCTCTCTGAGTGCTGAATGATATGTGTGTGCCACCATGCCTAGATGATACGTGGTTTTAAAGAGCAAGCATCAACGACCCAGCTTGGTAAGGACAAGCCAGTGGAATGAAGGTGGAGTAGGTGAACACTGAAAGTCTGAACTATTCTGTGGAAGCAGTTTGCAGTTGTGGGTGCCTGCTAGAAAGGGTCACTGTTTTTCTTTCAGAATTTCACAGTATTCCTTGGTTCCTGGGAGTTCTCTATGACATTCTGCCAGGACATTTTGGGAAGCCAAGACATACTGTATAAGGTCACAGTGTGGCTAAGCATCCTTGTGTCACTGTAACAAAGTCCTCAAGATAATAAATTGATAGAAAAGGATTATTTTGTTCAGTTTGAATTTCCTGTCCACAACTGTCATATTTCTACCTTATGAAGAAATGAAGTCCCACAAACTCACTCTTTCAAATAGTTACATTAGAAAATGTGGTATATCAGAAACTATTTCAATTCTGGTACCAGAGAGCACAGTTTAAATTTTTGCTTAGCTATATAAGTCTTCAGACATCTTCACAATTCTTTACCTACACAGTACCTATAAAAATATCTGGCTAGAGCTGGATGAGTGAGAACCAAATGAGCATGCAATATATGTATAGGGTACAATCAGACTCAATGATGTGGAAATCCAAGGTCAACAAACAGCCACACATAGACTGCAATAACAGTTTCTGCTTATTCCAACCAGTACATACAAAAAGAGATAAGTAGGGACATAAAAGCTGTACAAGTTATTTTAACTGTAAAAAAGCCTATAATACATCGTATGTTGGAACCTGGAGAAGCAATTCAGTGTAGCCTGCAAGGCCCTGAGTTCTCTCCCTGGCACCAAGAAAACAACACAAAAAGCACATCACATAAAGAAGGCCACCAAAGACAAATGGGAACCAACAGCATCCACGTTAGTTAGCTGACATTGCTGGTGCTTCTACTGGCGGCACTATTACTAAGCAAACAGGAGTAAAAAGCAGCTTAGTTTACTGGAGGGCAGCCTGTGCTGAGCATCCTCGGAACATCCTCCTCTTCAGCTCGGCAGTCTTTTCTTCTATTCTGGTGCAACACTCCTCCGTTGTCTTCTCAATACGCTCATGGTACTTCTCCAGAGCACTTTTCAAGTTCACAAAGATTTCCTAAGGACAAACGACAAAGAATTGCTCCATGTGACAACCAGGCCTAACACTGAGTTGCAAATATTTCAGTGGCCATTCATATTAGTTCTAATACAAGGCTGGGAGAGGCTATAGCTGTGAACCATCAGGAAAACAAGTTTCCAAAAGCTTTAAATCTTTTGGAAACTTCAGGTGAGTTAGAGACCAGCTTATGCAAATGCTATTTTAAACAAGCAGCACATTCAATGGCTACAACTTAAGGTGCTAGCTCTACTGGGCTATGTTTATTCCCATGAAGGAGAAAGCTGAGTAAGTCAGGTAGTAAACCAACACAAGCTGCAAATCCACAGTCAAGCATTTCAATACACCAATGCTTTTTTTCTGAGATTAAATATGCTCCTGAGGAAGAACAAGTCACACAAGTAGAGCCACTGTAGGCAGAACAGGAAGCCCAAATCTATCAGCACACCTACCAGAAGCAAACACATTTCCAACGCCCTAGCACACTGCCAGGTATTAACGGGGCTAGCCTGTAGCCTTCTCAAATGCTACACAGCTTAGAATACAAGTGGAAATTTATACCAGTCAGACAGCTCGCATATGAAAAGTTCATCGTGAAGTCAAATACTTCTAAAGTCAAAGCATAGGCCTGGGAATGTAAAGTCAAATCTAAGGCTAGCCCAGTGCTGTTCAATATAGAAGCACTAGCCATATGCCAGTATTTAAACATACAAGCATTTAGAGTAAATTTACAATTCCATTAGCCCCTCAGCAGCACTAGACACATGGCAAGGGCTCAAGGCCAACTGCCCACCTACCCAGTAGCTACAGGACTGAGTGTGACTCTAGCAACGTTTTATGTGACAGTGTTGGTCTGGTTATCTCATTTTTGAAATGTGAGAAATTTTTTAATTATACAGTATTCATGAACTTCTACATCCAGCATCACCACTAATCCCACCACTATTTTAATCCACCAACCAAAACTGTATTGTTGGATTTTTTCTGTGAATACCCTGTGAACAGGACACAGGCAGATGAGATCACGCCCCACCCCACAGCAACACATAGACTACACTAAGTGCTGAGTGCTGGAAACATCCCACAGGCCCAGGGCTACACGTCTGAGCCGCCGTGCAGTGAGGCATGTGCAGCCAGTAGTGCAGCACGTACCACGCGGAAAGCACAGAACCAGGTGTACCTAGTAAAAGTCTGCAATAACGAGAAGCAAAAACCAGACATACGGAAAGACTCAGAAAAAGTTACATGGAAGATAAACTTATTATTTTTAATGAATTCACACAAGCACATTTTGTTAGCCTTGATCCTCTCCCCGCCCCAGCCATCTCCCCTCATCCTTACTGAAACCCACCACTGTTAGTATTTCCCCCTCCACTCCCATGCCGCTTGCGTCCTATTACCTACCTAAAAGCCCTCTCCCTTTTTTCTTCTAGGGACCTTTTTCTAGTCCCTGGTATCTATTGTTCAACTACTCCACATAAATATACGTGTATAAGACTTAGAACATGTTGGTCTTTGTGGGACTGCGCCACTTCACTTGATATTTTCCACTAGCACATTTATTCATGGATGAATAACAATCCACTGTGTACATGAGCAAATGGACTTGAGTTCGCCCACGCATTTACAGTCATTCTCGGGCTACACATGGACATGGGCAGACTGAGTATAAGGAGGACAACACAGCAAGCGGGACGGCTGTGCCAGGAACTCTGATAATAACGCTGCACATCCTGGAGGAGTGTTACAATGCAGCCAGAGTACAGTTCACTCAACACTTTATTTCGTCCTGGAGAAAAAGGCATGCTGTTCAAATTTGCTGCCGACACCACACAATGAGAAATAATTGATGTGGACGAGATTTAAACTGATCTTGGCATTTTGAAAATCTAGGTTGAAAGAAATACAATTAAGCCTACAAGATATAATAATGCGATCTTGAAATGAGAGCAATCATTTCATCACAGTATGGAGTGAGGGGAAAAAACTTCTTGGCAAGGCTGCATGTGAATTAAGTGTAGTCTTTAATTGACCATAGCTTGAACATGAACGGAAGGCAAGACACTGCTGCTGACAACCCAGCCCCACAAACAAGGCTTTGTAAACAGAAGGACTATGCTTCTGGGACCACAGCACTACTTGGGAAGACTGCAGGAAGTGCTAGGTTCTACACTTTAAAGAAAATGACAGGTAAGAAACACTAACAATAAATATATAGGATAATAATTAATCTGGAAAATAAGCATATGAAGAATGGCTGAGCACCTGAGGCCACTACACCCAAAAGAGAGAAGACTAAAGGTCACAGGACGATCATCTTATGGGCTATTCACTAGGACAGGGTATAGATTAATCCAGAGGGAAGAGCTAAGTCCACTGAAGATTTTAAAGTCAGCATGAGAAATAACATGTTAACAACTATGCTGTAGTAGAACAACTTGTGTGGTTACGAGCTCTATCCACAGAAAACAATCACAATTACACAGAGCCCATCAGTGGCTCTCAAATGCCATCCTAATCTAGAGACAGACAATTCAGAGATGGGACCTATTGTTGAGATTCTAATTCAAGTTTTTGGGAGAAGGCTTCATCATTTCAAAATCCATCACTGAATTCTAGCACACAGCTAGTTCTAAAACACAGTGCTCAGTGCCCTTTCAACTTTATAAATAGTTCTGGAAAGCAGACTATACCCAAAGCTATTCTAGGAATTGTTTCACATGCCATGCTAAGGTTCAAAGAACAACTGGTATTGCCAGGAAATGTCTACTATTACTAATAAAACACATGTGTCCAGACCCAACAGGAATATAAAGTAGCTTGGGCATCTTTTATGATTAACAAACAGATCAAATTCGAGCCAGTTATTAGTTTTAATATGCTAGCAACAAGTTCATTAACAACACCTACAGCATGCGATAGCACAGTCTCTGATTTCTTTAAGAATGTAGGATGAAATATCTCTTTTATATTAGGATCTTTGCAGACTGTATGAACAGTGAGAGACAGTGGCAGTGAGAGTTCAGATATCACAAACCAGGCTGCTTCAGAAGCAGAAAGATGGAGATGAATGAAAAAAAGAGGCCTAAGAATTCTGAATGAAGAGCTGTAGCTATTTTGCGTAGTTTTTGGCAAAATGTCTTTTGAGGCATAACTCAAAAATCACAGGTAAAGTCCATTTACTTAGGACATCAGAACTTTCATTAAGTGACTGCTTTTACCCCGAAGAATGATATTCTGTGGTATGCTAAAATGCAAGTAAGAAAAAAGACTCGAATTTGAACTCTTTGGGGGTGAGGGGTTGGGAGGACTGGGGAGTGGGGGAGGAGGGGAGGGAGAGGGAACTGAGAGTGACATGTGTAAAAAAAATATGAAAAAAAAAGACGGAGATACATGTCTGCAGATATTAGATGGTATCCAGAGTGGAGCTATAAATGGATAAAAGCAAAGAGCCCGTGGGGTCAAAACCCTGCCATGGGTGACATCATTTCCATTTCAAACTCATGGACTCTTAGGTCCTAGGAGCACGCACCTGAGACTTCAGTTTCTCCTTTTTCGCAACATCTTTTAGTTGCTGAATCCCAGACTTAATCTTCTGGATCTCTTGATTAATGGTGGTCACTTGCTCACAGACAGCACCTCTTTCTTCTTGAACTTTATTGCAGCCTCTAAGGGGGAACAGGGACACCTGATATAACTTCTCTTGGGCATTTAAAAAAGCAAAGATGCTAACAGTGAGTGCTGAGCCATCATGTGTCAGTACTTGCTCAACAAGCCCAGAATCCTTCCAGATAGAAAAGCAAGCTGGCAAAGCCACACAGCCCCGTGCAGTGTGCTGCACTATAGTTACACCACGGAGCATGAAACTACTTCATTGAAGAGCCATCCCTTTTGTTTCCCTATTTTGTAGAGCTGAAGGTCAAAGTCAGGGCCTGGGACATGCTGGGCAAGTGCTCCTCCAGTAAGCTACACGCAACCCTCAGAACCCATTCTTTAAAATGAAGGCTCGCCACAGTGCCTCAGTGTGCACATCTACACACTGTCAGTACGAATGTGGAGTAGTACAACTTTTCTGCACATTGGCAATAAATACACAACCCCCGATTGTGTCTTTTCCTTTCACATGCATGGAAATACTCAGTCCCAATGCCACACTTAAGAACGAAAGGAATGGCATCTTAAATACAACTGTGGCATGTATTCTACAGGCACATCCTTAGGACTGACAAGGAGACTCTGCCAGAGAAATACCTCAACATACTAGCAGAAGAACTTAGCAAAGTATTCATTTTTACCTGAATAATATTATGATTTCTTTTTCTAATGAAACTCTAGCCCATTATGGCTCAAGTGCACTCAAATAAACATTAGTACCGCAATCCCTTTAAAGATTAACACAAATTGGAACTCTATGCCTCAAAGAGCAAAAAGAAGCAGAGAAACCCCAAGTAACTAAATAAACAAATAAATGACAGAAAGGTATCTTAGCACTAGAGGCGGATTCTTTCCCGAAAGCCTATCGGCTTTTCCTAGCTCGTCCTCAGCAGCTGCCCCGCGCTCAGACTCTCACTCGATCACTGTCCGCTTGTACTGCCCCCAGTCCTCCCGCTTCTTGTTCATTTTGAAGCACGTGGTGCCCAGCTTCTCCTTCTTCACAGTCATCAGCCTTCGGAGGGAATTTTCTTCAGTCTTCAGTTTCTTTAGTTCTGATGAATCACTTTCAATCTGGTCCTCTAAGTTCAGGTTCTGTTTTATGAAGAGTATTTAAAGTCAATACAACCAAACAGGACTTAAAACAAAAGTATTTTCTAGGGTGAGCTATTGTAAAACAGTTTTGAAATGGAGTAAGTCTTCGGGCTCTGACAGCTAAGTAGAAAACCACAACTGTACAAGGGTAAAGGGTCCAGGGAGCAGAGAGGAGCTGCCCCTGCTGGTATGCCACAAGGACTCGTAGGGGACAGGCACACAATAGGCAGACCCTGCAGCTGAGTGCTGGTGTGTGCACCAAGGTAGGTACTAGGGGAGAGAAGGGCAGAGGTAGACCTTAGACTCAACAGCAGATCTGCCTGCCCTGTGACCCCAGATGGTGGGTAAGAATATGTGCTAGGCAGACAAATCCTCCTAACCCCTCGAATTCTCTCTGTCAAAAACAGACTTTTTCTGTAATGTTAGTGGTCCTGGGAGTGGCCTGGATGAAGATGTGAAAATGATCTCAAGCATCTGAAGAACTGGAATGGCAGAGCTGCCTCTCAGTACTCAGGGCAGATACTACTGTAAGCTTGACATCTCTCTTAACACAGGTACAGTGATGGGAACTAAGTTGGGAATCTATACCACTGACAATAAATGATTATATCTGTTAGGACAAGTTAAGTCACTCATTACTATATTCCAAAATATATACCACCATGTGCTATGTTAATTCATTATTCATTTCATCTGAAGGTTAAAACCATTCCTGAAAATCTGATACTTGGAGGAAGATAGCTTACTACTCAGCATGTACTACACTACAGAACAGAATAAGTTACAGGAAGACAGCAACAAAAGGTGCAAGCAAATCCAAAGTTGTAACAGCCCATCACATAATAACGACAAAAACACCATACAATACAAACCTCCTTTAAGATATTGCTTAGTTTCTCCCTGTTATCTGCAAGGTCCTGTATTTTATTTTGGTATAACTGCACCTCCAGCTGACAGGAAGGCAAGCAATCCACAGAGTCTCTATAGATTTCATACTTCTCCATCACTTCTTGCTTTGGGAAGGGAAAAAAAAGACCAGTTTGAGATCCTCTCTTATGAAATTGCGAAGTCCATTCATGTGATCTTCAATAATTTCTGCATTTGCTATTGAAAGCTCAAGAATGCACAATTAAGTTCCTAGGTCGGTAGCAAGGCACTACTACTGCCATGTGTCAAACAGGTACAAACACCTCGTTAAAAACATTTTACTTACTTATTTTGTGCATGTCTGTCTGTATCATGTGCATGCCTGATGCCCGGGAGACCAAACAAAGGCATTGGATCCTCCAGGACTAGAGTTACAGACAGTTGTGAGCTGTCTGTCATTCAAGTGTTGGGAATTGAACCCGTGGATCTCTGGAAGAGCAGCCAGTGCTCTTAACCACTGAGCCATCTCTCCAAATTGATAAAAATGCTTTTAAAACTACAAATATCTGCCAGGCGTTGGTGGCGCATGCCTTTAATCCCAGCTCTTGGGAGGCAGAGGCAGGCGGATCTGTGTGAGTTCAAGGCCAGCCTGGCCTACAGAGCGAGTGCCAGGATAGGTTCCAAAGCTACACAGAGAAACCCTGTCTCAAAAAACAAACAAACAAACAAACAAAAAACAAAAACAAACAAAAAAACTCCAAATATCTATTGTGGTGATATCTTGTTTGTACAAATAAAGTGTGTCTGAAGATCAGAGGGTGGAGCTTGCCACTAGCTAATAGACAGACACGAAGACAAAGTGAGATGGCTGGGCAGAGAGAGGAAAATAGGTGGGAGGAAACAGGACCTCACTCTTTTCAGCTGGGAAGTTAGTGCAGTAAGGTGTGGCTGTGGCTTGTTCCTTCATTTCTCTGATCTTCAGACATGCTTTATTCGTACAAACAAGATATCACCACAATCTATAACAAAGAAAACTGGCACTACTTTACTACCTGACCATTCACTGGTAACTTTCCAAAGATTCATAATGTGTGTGGGAACGAGCTCACTCTGGTTGGGTACAGCTTAGCTTGCAAATGCTTGTATAGTGCCTACAAAGCTCTGTGGTCCGATTCTAAGCACCACCAAAACAATCCAAAGGTTTGTTCTGCTTATTCTCAAACTACTTCTGAATATTACAGGGAAATCATAATATCTATTAATAGTCTTTCTGATTGTTTACATAATAACTATAGTCAGCATCTGGTTCTTTAAAAAGATAATCTCCTCTTTTAAAACACAAAAGGAATGTATGTTTACTCAAACCACATACCATTGCAGATATCTTTCCTTCTCCCCATTAAGCTACTCCCTGCCTTACCTTATTAACAGTTAAATTTTTCCTCAGAAAAGGGGTAATTATATTGCTCACTTTTCATTTCTATTTTTTAATGAACTTGTAAACACTCTTTGCATATAATGGACCTAATCGTGCCTTCAAGTCTTAGTTTGCTTCCTGTTGCTGTGATAAAGATGATGACCAAAAGCACCTGGGAGGGGTGTTGTTGAGAGAGACGGCTCAGTGGTTAAGAGCACTGGCTGCTCCTCCAGAGGCGAGGCATTCAGCTCCCAGCAGTCACATGACTTACAATTGTCTGCAATGTTAACACGGGGGATGTGACGCCCTCTTTTGGCCTCCAAAGGCACCAGGCCCCCACAGTCCACAGAGATACGTGCAGGCAAAACACCCATACAACAAAATAAAAACAAACAAATTCTAAATGCAACCTGGAGAAGAAAGGGTTTATTTTAGCTTACATCACAGTCCATCATTAAAGGAAGTCAGGGCAGGAACTCAAGGCAAGAACCTGGAGGCAGGAACTGAAGGAAAGGCCACGGAACACTGTTCATTGACTTATTCAGCCTGCTTTCTATAAAAGCCAGGAACTATCTGCCTAGGGCTGACCTTCCTACATCCATCATCAGTAAAGAAATGTTCCACAGACTTGCCTACAAGCCAATCTGATGGAGACAATTCCTTGATTGACAGTCTTTCTTCCTAACTATGTCTAGGACTGTGTCCAGTTGACGAAAACTAACCAGAACACTTCATAGGCACAGAAAATGTTTTAGTAGGTCTTTTCACTCTAGGCTTTAGGTTTTCAAGTTAACTTACAAACATCTAGCCTAGACGGGCATTGGTGGTGCACGCCTTTAGTCCCAGCACTCTGGAGGCAGAGACAGGCAGATCTCTGTGAGTTCAAGGCCAGCCTGACCTACAGAGCGAGTGCCAGGATAGGCTCCAAAGCTACACAGAGAAACCCTATCTCAAAAAACAAAAAACAACAACAAAAAATCTAGCCTATAATCTAACCCTTAGGAGACTGAGGCAGGAGAATCAGGTGCTCCAGATTAGTCTGGGCTATAAAGTCAGACTGTGGGGGTGGAATGTGTGGGTTCCATTTGCTCAAAGATTATATAAATGCTCTGAATCTGTTAAAATTTAAATTTCTAATTCACATAAAGATTTCTTTTCATAAATAAACAGCTGTTTTCTCCTAGAGGAACAGCTAACTACACAGAACCCTTCTTAATGGAGGGTGCGGTCAGACCCAGGGCCTCCCCAAGCTGAGCGAGCACACCCTACCACTCAGTTAAACCCCAGGAGTCACCAGTTTTTAAATAAGGCAGCCATTCCCCATACATTTTCAAATCTATTTCTGGGCTCCATTTCTGTTCTGATTATTTTTTTTTCTGTATTATTAGTGACAATTTATGCTATCGGGAATTACTTAGATATAACTTTAAACCCCTGATTCAAAAAAGAAGCCAAATTGTCTATCCACCTCTAATTTTGACCCTTATTACCTTACCCCATCTCTCAAAGCAACCCCTGGCCTTGAACACATTTCTTCTGCCTTGAATGAGCAGATGCTAAGACAAATTCCCACTCACCTCTCCTATCCGACTCCCACAAATATAAGCTGAGTTCTCTCATTTAGTAATTTCACAGCATCCTCTATTTTTTAATGCTACTTTAAAATTTGATTTAACTTTTTATAGTAGTTTTCTTTGAAACAAAAATGACCAGGAGAAACAAAGATTTCTCATATCCCCTGTCTCACCAACATACACACTCTATGATTTCATAGTTTACATTGTAAGTTTTAGCTACTAATTATTTAAGATTTAATTTCTTTCTCCTTTAAAACCGAGGGACTAGTCCTCACAAGAACACAGCGTGCCCACTAGATCCACCAGAGCAAAGCCTTAGATGCTGCAGTGAGTCAACAGCTATCTTGCAGATGTATTTCTTTCCCCTCTATCCCACACAAATCTAAGAGAAAAATCCGTATAGATATCAATAGTTCAGAAAGTAACACACCACACAGGGAGCTCACCAGAGAATTCCTGAGCTTCTGGACAGTGCTTTTCATCTTCTCTTTATAGTTCTTCACCTTCTCCGGAGAGTCCACAATTTTGCTTTTCAAGCTGTCTTGAACTTCTTTCAGAGAAACCACTGACAACTTTAGTTCATTCTGTTGAGAGACATTTTCACCATTCAGGCCAGACAACAAAATTGGTTAGTACTGTTTGAATAATACAACACAGTAGGCTCATGTGTGTTTAACCAGGGAAAACTGAATTCTGGCCATTCTGGACTGATTAATGGCTTGCTATAGACCAAGTTTCTTACTGTGACACTTAGCACCCTCAGTGGCATCTCTGAGATCAGCATGGTCCTCCTAAGATACCACAGCATCCTGTTCCTAAGAATATCCATGGACTTTGAACACTCTCCTCCCATTTCTTCTACATCCCTTCCATAAACAGCACAAGTACACACAGCAGTAAGATTAGATATTTGGTGTGCTTTCATATTAACCGCATGACTTTTTGTTCCTCTGGTACCCAAAGTAATAGCACCTAAGGAATGTGGGGGGGGGGTTGGGGGGGTTCACGAGAACATGAAGAAAGTGAGTTCAGGCAACCTAAACTAAGACAAGTAAGTCTTCCTCTAAATTTGAAATCTCTCCACAAATTTTAGCATTTTATGACAAAATACATTATTGTATGAAAGGCTTGAATGATTCTTCTAAAATCTTAAATTCATGTTCTTGGGCTGCTAAAATAGCCCAGTAGAAAAAGGTGCTCGCTACCAAGTCTGGTGACCTACACAGGTGGAGGGAGAGAATGACCTCAGCAAGTCCTCTCCAATACATCTTCTCTGCCTCCCTGAGTAAGCAATACACACAAGAGGACAGCACATTTTAAAGATAAATATACATATAAATATAGAAAAACCAACTGTACAAAACAGATTAATTTACAGAATAAGGATTACAAAGATAGTTAAAAGTCATTAGAATAAAAGAACATAAGTTAAAAAAAGATTTCTTCCCATAGAAGAGTGAGAAAGTTTTTTTAAAATGCAAAAACTGAAAACATTTCTTTTTAGCAAGACTGTAGGGAATACACATACCTATATTCTGTCACTAAAAATAGAAATTAGACTCTTTAGTTTGGCAACATGAACCATTTTAAAATGTGTATTTCCTTTAACCCCCACATCCTGAATTAGTATTTTAGAAGAGACTGATGAACGAAAGTACACATTTACTACACACACATAGCTACATAAAATTAACAAAAAAATTGGCAGCAATCTGAGAATCAATCAAAAGAGCGCTAAAAGATGTATACTACAATACATATATTGATGTCCAACAATATTATAGTCACTGATATGAGAAGTAGCTACTTGAAGCTCCTAATAACCAACTATACTGCACTAAGTGTGTGTGTGGGTAGGAGGGGGTTGAGACTCACTGAGGGTAATGTAATTTGTGTAAAATTACAGATACATGAATATTAGAAAAATAATCTATTATATACTATGTAGATGTTATATACTATATAGCATGCTCACACACATCAGATCATATAGTTAACTTTGGGTCCTTTTTACTTTCTTTATATATTACCATGTGTTCATGTTATTCTTTCTTTTTTCTTTTATAATAGTTTCTGTATTTAAGTTGAAAAAAAGTTGCCAGGCGGTTGGTACTGCAGGCCTTTAATCCCAGCACTCAGGAGGCAAAGGCAGGCAGATCTCTCTCTTTCTCTCTCTCTCTTTTTAATTTAAAATAGAAACAAGCTTGTTTTACATGTCAATCCCAGTTCCCTCCTCCCCTGCCCCCCACTGGCCCCCTATCCCATCCCCTTTCTGCTCCCCAGGGAGGGTGAGGCCTTCCATGGGGGATCTTCAAAGTCTGTCATATCATTTAGAACAGGGCCTAGGCCCTCCCCTGTGTGTCTAGGCTGAGAGAGCATGGGATAGAATGGACTCCCAATGTCCATTCATATGCTAGGGATAAATACTGATCTACTATCTGAGGCCTCATGGACTGCCAAGGCCTCCTCCACATTCAGGGGACCTGGATAAGTCCCATGCTGGCCTCTGAGTCACCAGTCTGGGGTTCATGTGCTCCCCCTTGTTCAGGTCAGCTGTTTCTATGGGTTTCTCCAGCCTGGTCTTGACCCCTTTGCTCATTACTCCTCCCTCTCTGCAACTAAGTTGAAGGCCAGCCTGATTTACAGAGTGAGTTCCAGGACAGACAGGGCTACAGAGAGAAACCCTGTCTTGGAAAACCTTTGAGAGGAAAAGATGACAATCACACAGCTAACACTGTGGTATACAGATGGGATGCTGCTACAGTATACTCATTGTAAATATGAGGTAACAGAGGAGGCTCTTACCAAACCCTTGGTTTTCTCTGAAATATCCGATTTCTTTTGGGCATTTCCCTCCTGCAGCACTGTCTATGAAAAAACAATTGTGTTATAATGACTTGAAACACTAAAATTAAACCACTAGCTACTTTCTCATACAATAAAGGTAAGAAGAAGAGGAAGCGAGATCAGATGGTGTCCAACTTTCTTTATTCAATAAAAGACCTTAAGAGTCCCTTTGCTCAGGTCTGGTGGTCAGTCTCACGTAAGCACAAACAGATTAAGAAACCTGTGGATTGGTGATGCCCACCCAATGGTGAGCCGGTGATGGTGATTCTGGAGACAACTAACTAGCTGGATGGCCAACCACTGATGGATCAAATCTGAACAGGCTGTCTGTCAGGAGGCTGCAGAGCTTTCTCCCTGAGGAAGCAGGGCCTGGTAGGTTGTGTACTGCCTTAGCACTTGGGAGCACTCCCTTCAGCTTTCTGTTCTGTTCTGTAAGCTGCTCTGTCATGCTTCCCTGCCATAACGGACAGAACCCACTGAGACCGAGCCAACATCAACCTCCCCCCTGTTTAATGTCAACACTTTAGTAACAATAATAAAAAAGCAAAGCATAAAAGAAAAACAAATAAATAACTGGATAATCTGCTCTAGCACCACCATAACACCTCAAAAATTAATACACAAATCGCAAGGAAAACTTTCTTCTTAAACAATAACTACCAACTCATTAGGTGTCCATGGTATCTACTGAGCAGCACAAAATTTCAGGCAACTTGGAGTCAGTCAAGACATGGATAATATCATTTCTCTCATTGATTTGCACTTGCTTTTTTATCACAACAAATCCCCAAGCCCCAGCTTCACGGAAATACAGGGAAAGTACCACAAGCTACCACTGCAGGAGGGAACTAAGCATCTTGAGCTAGTGCAGGCTGGATGCAGAATGCTGCTTATTTCCCATAATCACAGAGACTGACTCAAAGCCACTTGAGCATTCGCTGCAGTGCCCAGGACACCACAGCAGAAACAAACACAAGAGAATATTCAAGAGTTCTATGCACTCATAATGCACATAGCACTGGCAACACAAACAGTCACAGCAGCATCCTGCTTCTTCAGTAACTGAATGCAATGCCATGTTTACCCCAGCTATGTGCACCCACACAGCCACACGGGAAAGGGCCCACAGATACCGTTTTCTGCCTAAACTCCTGGTTCAGCAAGTGCTGCAGCTCCTGAATGTCATCCATAAGCTGCTTGAACTCTTCTTGTTCTTCAACTGGAACTGAACTAAACACAACAAAACAGACCAAAAGTGGGTCTATGCATTCTTAAATTTGAAAGATACAAATAAAGCCTGCATCTTTGATAACTAAGTAAAGGGTCTGATTCCTTGTTTCTGAATTATATACTTTCAAGATAACCATTTAATAGATGACTTTTATCTTCTACTGAAAAAAAAAATAATCAGATGAAAGCCGTCAGTTTTCTACCATCTAATCAGCCCCACACACCCATCCACCATCACTCCTACTAGAATGACCATGGCATTCCTCTCTTGTCCAATGCTAATTTCCCTAACTTGGCCCTGGCTCTCAGCACCATACACTTCCCAGCGCAAGACCAGCCTTTCTCCTGTGCTACCATCCTTCCCATCAGCACCTACACATCTGTGCTGGCTGGTTTTGTGTGTCAACTTGACCCAAGCTAGTCACTGGAAGAAGGGGCCTCAGTTGAGGAAATGCCTCCTTGAGATCCAGCTGTAATGCATTTTCTCAGTTAGTGATCAGCGGGAGAGGGCCCAGTCAATGGAGTGTAGTGCATCCCTGGGCTGCTGGGCCTGGGTTCTATAAGAAAGCAGGAGATGAGCAAGATATGGGAAGCAAGTCAGTAAGCAGCACCCCTCCAGGACCTCTGCATCAGCTCCTTCCTCCGGGTTCCTGCCCTGTTTGAGTTCCTGTCCTGACTTCCTTCAGTGATAACAGCAACGCTGGAAGTGTAAGCCTAATAAACCCTTGTCCTCCCCAACTTGCTCTTTGGTCATGGTGTTATGTCACAGCATTAGAAACCCAAAGACAATACCAAAGTCTCTTTTGCACAAAGGTCCAGGTTTTACTTTAGACTATCAAAGATATTAGCCATTTATTTTGATTCTGTCTTTGTCTGTGTTTTTATAAAGTTAACATTTATCCTCTTGGTCTGTAAGAATTCTTCACATACTAGGAACACAACATGAGTTCTGCCACCAGCTTAGCAACGCTGCAGACATCCTCTCCCAGCTGTCATTTTTGTCATTTAACTTGTGATTTATTTTTATCATGCTAAATTGCACTATGTGTCTCTCACTCTCAGTCTCCTAGCTTCCTGTTGTCTATAAAGACGATTTTACCAGAGACCTTAAACAGACAACCTCAAAGACATCAACAGACTAGAATCAACAAACCAAATCTGACTGCGTATCATCAGTGCAGACAGCCCTCCATCTATGACGGCCCTACAGAACAACTTGATTAACAACAGCAAAAAACAGTACACGCTCAGAAGAAAGTGTACTTCAAATTGCCGCCTTTATTTTAATGAGCAATAGGGGTGATACTGGGACACCCACTGCGGCTCCTGGTGGGCGAGTGAACAATCGCTCCCCACATGACAAAGCTTTGCTGTGTTATCATATTTAGTGGGGCAGGTGGACAATGCACTAATGAGAAAGAACCAATGATAAATAACCCAGACTTAGGGAAGGAAAACAGATTTGTTTTTAGAGATGGAGTCTGAAATACCCTCCCATTAATTACTTCAGGAAGACAGCAAGACTTGCTGTGGATGGTGGTACTGAAGCCAACCACTTACTGCTTGGTTTGTATTCGTTTTATTTGTAAAGCTCCCACTTACTCAAGTTTCTCCAGTTTCATCAATGCTTCCTGGTGCGCACTGTTTAACTGCTGCATTTTGTCCATAGGGGATTTCTGTGAATGCAATTTCATCACGTATTAGCATGTTTTAACAGAAAAGAATGTGTTTTTAAAAAAGCTATAAACAGACTACAAAATATTTATCCACTATTAAAAAAAAGAAAGAAAAGTTAGGGTCAGGCCCCTAAGAGCATTTGGAATTCAACCATAAGAGCTTGAGTGTGAACTCCCAGAACCTACATAAAAGGCTAGGCATGTGGCAAGTGCTTGTAACCCCAGGACTGGCGGGCATATGCAGGGGAATCCAAAGAGCTCTCTAGTCAGCCAGACTAGCCCAAATGGCAAGATTCTGGCCCATAGAGAGACCTTGTGTCAAAACAATAAGGTAAAGAGGATAGCAGTATGATTGAGAAAGACACCCGATGTCCTGCTCTGGCCTCCATCCACATAGGCATGTACCCACACTTAAGAACAAGTACCACCCAGCACCCAACACATGAAATAATAACAAAAAGTTTAAGTAGTTAGGCATTTATTACAAATGAGTTAAGAGCAGTTTTTCTCTCCTTTTAAAAATGCTGGGGAGTACATGCAGGGTCATGTGCATGTTAGGTACAATCTTTCAGTAGGGTTCCCAGAAATTCTTTTACCTAACACAAGTGTTGCCAGACACATCCTACTATGGCTAGACACTGTGTCAGACGCTGATAATTTTCAAGAAAAGAGACTTTGAGTCCTGAACATAGCTCTAACTCTTTGAACCATCAGCCATGAATGAAAAGCTATGAAATAACTAACCAAAGCACTAATGTAATGGGAACAGAGACCATGGTACCATCCCAACACAGACAGCAGCAGGAAGGCCAATCACTCAGGGTTCTTAGAAATGAAATGTCTGTGTTGTGTGAAGAGTCAAACACAAGTGTGTGAGTATGCGTATACACAGGTATGTGCACCCGAGTGCAGGTGAGCTTTGGAGAGTCTCCATGTTCGGGAGTGTACGCTTAGCCTGACTTAGTCTTTATCCAGGTCCGTGTAGCGGAACCTCAGATCTAACTGGCTTATGTCACCCTAGTACTCTCTAAGAGTCCGGCACTTACACATTAAGAGCAATGGGAATGAATCCCCCAGTCACAGTCCATAAAGTATATCAGCTGTGCAATGAAAAAAGCCCATCTGTTAAGTGATGGTATTCAACTGCATCTTCTACTGTAAGGTTAGGCAGGAAGAACAACAGACAGTCCAACTTGGCCTTGCTAAAAAGGCAAACAGATTTCAAATATCTCAATTATTTGAAGAACACTATGCATCTTTGCAAACTTATGAAAAAAAAACTATTTCTTAATGCAGGGAGTAATGTTTCAGCTACAACGTTAAAGCAAAATTCTATCTTCTGAGTTATCAAGAATGTATCATTTCAAAATAGTATCCTCAAACTAAAGTCTGCTTTGTATAAATACGAAACCAAATTCAATTCTAACAATTATCTAACAATTGGACCTGTAACAAATTTCAAAGTAGATTACTAATTCACACATGAGATTGCTGATCTGATACATATGTCTCTAATAAATATACTTAAATCTTACATTTTGCAAAAGAAATTCTGCATATGTCTCCCGGCAAGATTCTCTGAAGTGAATGAAGTTGATAATGCCACTCAAAAACCGACTTGTCCGTTTTGCTTCTAAAATAGAAAATAACACTCTAAACCATTGAAACAATAGAATGCAAACATGTATCACTTTTTACCATATGACTTGGCTCACAGCATGTAAAACTATGCTCTAACAAGGTGCAGAACACCTGCTTTAACTTAGACTGGAGTTACCTCTGTTTAGAAAGGAGGGGAGAGAAGAAGGAAAGCAAGTTAGTATGAGTGATAGAGCAGAACTGAAACCATGAACAATCCAAATCTTAAAACAAACAAATAATAAAAAAGCAAAAACTTCAGACAGCAGAGTACATGCAAAGTAGGACAGAAACCATCTTCAAAGCTGAAAGACGGGAACCCTGTGAATGCACTTGCCCTTAACAGAGAATGCCAACAGAATGCATGGGTCTTATGGAGGCAAGAAGATAAGATTTTGGAGTTGGAGAATTGCTGAGACTAAGAACTCAGGAGCAGAGGCTGTGGATGGTTAAAGAGTTCTGGAGGTTTCAGAGAGCTGGTTCTAATCCTCATGTGGACATGAAGAAACTACCAAGGCTAAGAGGAGAACCAGAAATATTTAAAGCAATAAACAAAAGCATCAGTATTAAATGGCATAAAATTTGTACTCTAGGAAAACAAAAAGCAAAACCAGAATGTGATCTATAAAAAGAAAACAAATAACAAAATGCCTTGAAATAGCACCAATGAAAATACAGTAAAACAGGTCATGAAAATGTCCCATTTGTTCAAAAACAAAGTCTAATGAAGATAAGAGACAGTTCCTAAAGATACCCAACTCCAACTCAAAGAGATAAAACCAAAGGCTCTGAAGTAAGAATTGTGCTGGAACAGATTAGCGAAGCTCACACATCATCTAGATGAAAGAGTTCCTAGAGCAGAAGGCAGGGCGGTAGAAGCTCCTGGGATGAAGGCCAGCAAAGAGAGCTGCCGCCACCATCCATGAGCAGAGCGGGACTGGCAGCATCCCAAGTCTGTGATGAAACCCCACACAAAGGAGGAGCCAAAACTACTTTTTGCCTAACAGGTGAGTAAGGTCCAAATCTCAGGAAAACCGTGAATAAGTCTAATTTGGAAAACAAAACAACAACAAAAATTCCCCAAAACCCCAAAATACATTCAAGTAGCTAAGAAGTAGTAATAAAATTTAAAAGCAAGGACAAGAAAATAAAACAGACACAGTAGATGGAATAAAGATAGGAATAAGTTGTGGGTTTCCTTATTAGAAACAAGGGAAGCCAGAATACAATGCAGCAATAAATCTTGTCTTTGCCTGTATCTTTAAGGGTTTTTATTATTGGTCTTCCTTATAAACACTGTTTTCAACAGTGTCAGCATGCCTGGAAAGCACTAGAAAAGCCATCAACCTCGAATTTGATCATTAAGAAAATTAGCTTTTAAAACTGAAGGGGAAATAGGCATGTCAGGACATACCAGGAACCCAACATTCAAGGTACTGAGGTCAGAGGATTTTAATTTCTAGGCTAGCCTGAGCTATATAGTATGACACTGACACTGTCTATAAAAACAAGAAGAGCTGGACAGATGACTCAGAGGCCAAGAGCATTTGTTGCTCTTGCAGAAGACCTGAGTTTGGCTTCCAGCCTCCATATGGCACTCACAACCATGTGTAAGCCCAGCTCCAGGGATCCAACAACTTCTGGACTCCATAGGCACTAGTTATGTACATGGTATACATCATACATGAAGGCAAATACACACCAATACACATATAAATAAATAAATATTTTTAAAGCTATTTTTAAAAATCCAGTAGCCAAAATAAGATGAGAAATGGAGAACATGGAAATATATAAATATAAGGGAAGAACAAAAAGATTCAAGGTGAATATAAGACTGATCATATCAATAACATTAAACACAAATGAGCTAAGCACTCCAATTATAAGTTAGTAAGGATGGGGCTGGAGAGATGGCTCAGCCGTTAAAGGCTAGGCTCACAACAGAAAACGTTAGTGAGGATGAAAAGAAGAAATTCACCAAAGATTTCAATATCTCTACTAATCAGTCAACACAGCGAATGGAAGAAAATCTGAAGGGACATTACTAACAAACTGGTCCAAACTCGTGGAGTGCCGTACCCAGTGAGGAAATGCAAATACAAGCTGTGTGACAGAACACTGCAGGTCAAGTGTATGCACACACGGGTCTTAAGACCTGGGAGGGACCTGTGCATGCCATTACAGTAATACATCACACGACTTCACTGGACAGCGGCAGATTACGACACTGTCCTCTGTGGTATGACATGTGCTGCGGTGAATAAGAGCAGTGGGGATAACAAAGAACAGATTATTCCACAGAGAGCAGAAGAGCATCAGAAACCACAAAGGAAGTACCCAAGGGCAACTGAACAAAGAGTAAAAGCACAGGGCTCCAGCTGCCTAGCTCACACATCACAACAAAGGGCCAGTCGACACGCACACCAGCAGAGGAGTGGTGAAGGCGATGTGGCTGCAGGAACTAACTCGTGCCCGACTTCAAGTCTCATCATAAGGCAGGTTCTCGGTGTAAAGACAAACATTTAGAAGAATGCTGTGAGGAAACTGAATATCCAGACAGAATTCAGTGAGAGCTTAGAGAATAGCAACCCCAGAAATGTGGACAATTGATGCTATATGAAATCTGATGATAAGCCAAAATGATAGAAGATGCATCAGTGCTGTCAGAGAACGGTGCCACAGGGAACTGACTGAAAATGAACATAAGAAACTTCTGTGGGTCAGGGAAATGTTACGCACAATTACAGCAGTGTGCTATCAGTACTATAATACCAGTTTTCCATAGTAAGTAAGTAATTGATAACTTTGGCCGGATTAGCTCACTATACAACATCACACCCACACATCATTTGTATCTGGACTCCCAACTTTTATTTATTTATTTGTTTTTATTTATTTATTTATTTATTTTGGTTTTTATGAGACAGGGTTTCTCTGTATTGTTTTGGAGGCTGTCGGTCCAGCCCAGCCTCGAACTCACAGAGATCCGCCTGCCTCTGCCTCCCGAGTGCTGGGATTAAAGGCGTGCGCCACCACTGCCCAGCGACTCCCAACTTTTAAATGTAACCTCACGACTGCACTGTCTTTGTAACAAAATAGGCTCAGAACTGTATCACCTGCCCTTTTCTTCTTATCTCTGCTCACATGTCTTCAGAGCCAGCATCCTCTGGGACCTGCAGTTAGGCTCCACACACTCAAGCCTCAGCTCAACCATCTTTGTGGTTTCAGCCTTCTGTGGGAAAGGTGTCTGGTCTGACCACCATTATCACTGTTTCTCACCATAACACACCTTCCCAAGGCAGGCAGACAATCTCTGTCCTTCTTACACTGTGTCAGGCAGTGGGGCTAGGGCTTGCCACATTTCTTACAGAAAGTCCAGTGAGTTTTAGGAGCACCCATCATGTTTGGCAGAGTGATATCAACACAGAAATAAAGTTACCTTCCAGAATTTTAGGAACATTTAAAAAAAAAGTTTTAAGAAAAAATCAATTTAAAAAACAGCCTTCTATAGCTCTATAAAGGACAAAAAAGATTTTTCTTACAATTTTCTTTTACATTTATTGGCAGAAAGGGAAAATGACAAATTAAATGGTCAGAAATGTACTTACTTGGATCAGAAATGTACTTACTTGGATACACAATATCAGTAATTTCAAAGTCATTCACTCGGCAGATGGGCATAAAGGAGTCCCTTGAAGATCAGAACAGTGAAGAGCAAGGGCGTTAGGTGCTAAACCATGAACAGAAACATCTTAGTTTCAAACATATTTCCAGATCTATTTCTCAGCATTCAAAGGCCAAGTCAAGTCAGAAGTCTACTGCAGTGCACAGTCCTGCAGCACTGAAATCCACTCCATTGCATTAGTATTATCTTTTTCTGCATGCTCCAACAACATTCATGCAGTACCAAAGTATTTACAGACTAATAAACAGCATATAGTCTTGGTAATTCTAAGACTTCAAGAATGCAAAGCTACCAAACAATTCCAGACAAAGAGCATCTTAGACTGTCATGTGAGAGCATCCTGAAGAGTGCCAGAGGGGAAGACGGAATGCATGTGAGAACTCCGAACACATATGAGATAAAGAGGAGGGAGCTGTTCTTTCACAAAGATCATACCTACCATTAGACAAGTTTAATGTAATGAAGATGAAAAAAATCACCCTCTACTCACAGATGAAAGAATAAATTGATGACTGGTAAAAAGCCCTCCATTATATGTGGATACATGACTTCTGCGTTCACTGGCATCTGAATGAAATAAATAATGAAATTTGAGTCACAAGTCAATCAGACAAAATGAGAAGAATCTTCAACTATAAAAACCAAAAAACTATACAAAAAAAAAAACCAGAACCCTGATGAGACCCTGCAGACAATACATCTTCACATATCCTTAGATAATGGCCTGATAATTTCATCACAAATCATGGTCAAGAAAAGTGATCTTTCTAACTAGAACTACGTGATTTGCCTCATTTCAATTGCTTCAATCTTACTATCTTTGATTTTAATCTTAGAGTCCTTCTAAAGACTTGGCAGTTGTTTATTAAAGTCTCTAAAGCCAGACCTACATATCTGTGAACTATATAAAATCAGTAATTTCCACGTGTCATTTGGTCTTTCATTATAGTTTTCATCTTGCTAAAGATTCTCATGTAAACTATTATTATGCCTAAAAGTCTTTTGTAAGTGAGATCAATTTTACGTAGGTCTTTAGACTTGTTGCAAATAAAGTCAAACTCTTCTTATCCTTTGGGGTAGAATGCATTGTGAGCAGAACTGCTGTAAAAACAAAAACAAAACATATTTATCTCTTAACTCACCATGTAGAAATGCTCCAGCCGGACCCCATACACTATTTGTAAGGCTCTCATGTAGATCATGTATAAGACCTCGGGCTACAACAGAAAAACAACTGTCAATGTCTTACACAGAGAACTGTGTCGTTACCATCATCCCCATCAAATGCTACAGTCAACGAATGCAAGAAAAGGTGAGAAAAGCCACCCAGTTTCCCTCAAATACCTCATAATTTCTCCAAAATTTAAGACACCTTATGGTACAGACCAACTTGTTCATTTGTAGTGAATAAACAAGGAAATCAGTTACTTATGAAGGAGAGTTAGTCTATTCATATACAATCCGATCACCCCACCCAGCCCAGGCAGAGAAGACAGGTAGGTGAGTCTTTTGCAACTGTCAGGAATGTGGAAATGGTGCGCACTCAAGATTTTATTTGCACTTTTTAAAAAATATCACTCAGACTAGCCTGCTACTATGGTTTGAAGGTCACCTCAGATTTCCGTTTAGCTGCAACACTTGGAATAATAGCTATAAAATTAATGGATAAATAACAGGGTTTAAAAACCGTATCTTCTAAGTCAGTAGATCCCAAATGCTGGCTTGAGAACTTGCCTGCTGTGTACTCAAGTTATTAGGTGAACAGAAAGGCCTCAAGTATGCTGAGAAGATACCAGTGCTTCCCTAAAGCTTAGTCACTCATCTCAAGGCCTACCATTTATTCAGAGGCCATTCCTTCCCTTTTAAAGCACTGATGAGCACTGAGATAAACAATTTTGTATTCTGTCTGATAAAAGAAGCCTTCCCATATTATAACTTCAAGGCCAACACAGGAAACTGGAGGGAGACTTTGGGATTTTGCTGTGACACATAAATAGCTCATTTTTTGCATTTAATAACCAAACATATAAAGAATAACACCTGTCAAAATAAGTCAATTCCCGCCTGGGGCATAATGTAAGAAAATTAATCTGCACGCTTCCAAGAAAGACTATTTTTAAGCATGCGTGTGGAGGAAACCACTTGGAATAAATCCTGTCAAGCTCTCCAATAAACGATACCCTCATACCACCATTCCAGTAATATAAAAAATTTAATATACTTTAATATATCTATGCTTTAAAGTCTTTTTTTTTTCTTTAAGGAAAACAACCATATTAAAGAACCGAGTTCCCAATGGGAATGTAGAAGTTGCCCCACATATAAACTTAATGTTATTTTAAAATTACACCAGGTGAGAGATTTTTCTCTAGATTAAAAATGGCTAGCCTACAACAAATATGAGGGCACACGCCTTCCTTCCCAGACCACAGACCTAGTAGCTTACTTTATTCTTAAATATCAGAATCTCCATGTGAAGACAACCACATTTTACCTTTGGGTTTGGATAAAGATCATTCTTAGAGAGGTTTTTGCCATCGGCTCCTGTTAGTAGTTTATTGCGAATATGAACCACAATCTCAGCTACATTGTATCTGGGGAATGACAAGGTTTCCATTGTGGGAGTCTCCTCCTAGTTTGAAAGAACGAAAAACAAAGATCAGAAATGTGCACACTGAATAGTCCTGGAGACTGATACTTAGGGTAAGAAATGAACAAGCTGCGGTGGAACTGCTCATTGCAGTATTATCATCAAATAGCTGACAAGGTAAAGAATTTTAAGCCAGGCATGGCAATGCATACCGGTGACCCCCTACACTTAGGGGTGGAGGCAGGAGGATCAGAAATTCAAGGTAATAATTACATGTAAAATTCAAGGCCAGCCTGACTATATCCTGTTATTTTAAACAAATAAGATGAATTTTACACACACACACACACACACACACACACACACACACACACACACTGAAAGGTGCTGTTTTATCCTAAATAATTTTTATCAAAAGTTATAGTCATTTCCTGTTAATTTTCCTAATGTTCTATTCTATAAGGAATAGAGGCTTTGAGTTGATATACAGTAGGAAAACTATGTTGTTTTCTTTTCACACGAGGCCCAGGACATTTAACAAGATGTTGAGAACTACTTCTCAAAGCACAAGGCAGACAGACAGCAGCAGCAGCAGAAGCTAGACATAAGCAATGCTAACACAGGCAGAAAATAAAATGCATTCTGATTTGATATCTTACTCAATACATACACAGTAAGATGACTAATAAGATTTAAGATGCAAGCAGGGGTGAGAGTCGGGGCAGAGGGAAAGAAAAATGTAGAGGGAGAGCAGGAAAGAGAGGCTTTAATTTAAGGCAGGAATCCCTTTCACCAGAGCAAGAACTTAAAACACATAAAATAGCAAAAGCCCATTTGTCCTAATGTGTGCAGATAATAGATTATTCCTACTGGTGTCCTCTTAAAATAGTACTTGTCATAATTCTGTCTCCCTTACACATCCCAGAGCACGACTAGCAATGTTTGAAGATATTTTTAGTTGTCAAGAGAAGAATGCAATGGCTACAGGCCAGGCACTTTGCCAAACACCCTACAATTTTTCAGATGCTCTCTTACAGCAGAATTGTCCGTCCAAAAGGTCACTACTTCCCAATGTGAGCAGAGATCCAGAGTGAACATATTCAATTCTGCAAACAAACTGAAACACCTTAGTTTAGGCGTTCACTGTTTCTTAGAACAATTATGGCAAAAGAGAAGTTCTAACAACCTGCCTATCCTCCCAGTGAATGGAGGAGGCCACCCTAAAACATGGTTGCTAAATAATGTCCTGATTCTGAACCCTGGTTTATCAGAAAACTAAGGCAATCATATGGGGTTAGGACATTCAGCTCCATCCCTTGGTCACAAGCCCAGGCTGTTTTGCTTATGCTTCTGACAGCCTACTAGACAATGAAGTTCCTGCCATGCCCTTCTTGATTTGATTATCTCTAGAGCAGCTCAGGCATAAGGAAATACCACAAGGTATTACGAGGGATGAACACCAGATGAAGAGACAACCAGGGCCAAGAGAGGGACTGGGAACATCAAGGAACCACAAAGTGTCTGGCTATCTCAGGTTTCCTCAAAATCAGCGCTTATGGGTTTTCTTTTAAATAAAACTTTTATCACGTAGGTATGTTTATTTTATCAATGTCAACAACTTCCAGTCTCTCCCTTCCCCAGGATCCCTGTGGCAGGGCCTGCCCAAGCCCAGAGGGCAAAGGTGAGCAGAGGTCTTCCAGTCCTCTGGTCCCTAATGGGAGGGCCATGCCAGGAAGCCTTCAGCCTTGGCAGCTGCTACCTTGACCCCTGGCTACCACCAGGCCAAGTGTATGTGAAAATGATAATTAATGCAGCCTGTCAGAAACTGCTTGACGACCTTATAGAAAGAAAGGCAGCATCTTTAAATTTCTTCAGATTTGTTCAGATATTGGGCCTTCATACATAGTTAACCCCTGTTAACTATGACTGCTGTATTACAAGGGATTTCAGTGAAAGATGTTTTATTCAAACAAACTAATCATGGCCTAGGGAAAAGAAGGGCCGAAGGATCTCCTTAGAATCTCCTTCTCCCACCCACTCACCCCATCCCTTCCCATATACCCAAGGGACCAGAGGCTGCAAGGCAACAGCTAACCATTAGGCAACAGTTAACCATTAGCATAACAAAAGTTCACTTATCACTGTGATGATTCAAGATTTTGAGGTCTGTACAACAAGAATTTTGGGTAATGACAAAATGTATATTTCACACTATCATACTGTCCGATTTAAATTATGCCCCAAATATTATTTCATCAATGTCTTCCCTTGTTTTAGTCTGTTTGTGTGTGTGCAGGTCCATGTGAATCAGAGGCAGTCTCTAATTTTGTTTCTCAGGTGCCACTTACCTTTACTTATTTATTTAGATATGGGATTTACTTATATATGCACTTATTTATTTGTATATTTATTTATTTAAAGATATGGTCTCACAGGCCTAGAAGTCACTAAGTAGGCTAGGCTGACTGACCACCAGACACACGTCTGTCTCCACTTCTACAATGCTGAGAACCATTTGACCATGCCCAAAACTTAAAAAAAGGAAAAAAAAAATGTAGCTTCTAGGGTTAACTCAGGTCCTCCCTTTCCTAATTGAGCTATTTCCCCAAATAGTATCTTGGTAAAACATAATACCAAGTGAATTCAACACCCCAGATCTGGTCAGTCTAGGGTAGAGGAGTAACCCAGCAAGGAAAACCTCTACTTACTGTGGGTACCCGTAGTAGCATTCATGCATTTATGACCCAGTGAAAGAAACTCTAAGAGCTTCAACATAGCCCATTTACATAAGTCTGGGTGTCCCTGAGTATGGTTGTTTGGTGTGCTTCAAGAAACTACAGACTTCTGCAGACAGGTCCTTCTGCAAAAAAGACGCTTATAGAGGCTTCTCCACAGGACAGTTACCATCCTGCAGAGGAAAGATCTCTGCACAAGAAAAGAATGTATTTCTAATTCCAGCCCAGGTACAGATCACTGCAGGGGCAATGGCATGGGAGACTTCATCAGCAGAACAAGACAGCTTTCATTTGCTGTGTATCTCCTCTGGCCACAATTCCAAACCCTCAGTCACTTCCTTTCCCTACAGAGAAGCCCAAGCCCCTACCCCCTGACTAATGTCTTTATAATCAGTCAGTCTAGATGTCCTTTGCATTTAGGCACATACTAGATTCTGGGCTTTTTCTTTCAATATTCTGATGTCAGTTTATTTCATAAATTAAAATGATGAAGCTTTTAGAGGGAAGAAAAGGTAAATAAGCATTCAATATTTTTCGTCTAAGTCTCAGTTTTTGAAACTGCTCATAAAAACATTACAAAGAAGATACTTGCTAAAGCAAGCTGCCCCTAGATTAGAGATTTTACCAACAAAGTAGGTATAAAATATCTTCATGATTATTATCTCACACCACCCTCTGCCAATGCTATATATACTGCTGTGGGGGTAATCCTTATAAAACATCAAATCCTTAAAAATGTACAATCAGTTTGCCTACCACACAGATTTCAATCTTTTCCACTTAAGATTCTCAAACCTTTAATAATCTAATGCTCTTTCTGGTCCAAGTTAATCCCTTCAAGACTTCTCCTAAATTTCCAGTGTCTCATAAGAACTGCCTGAGAATTTCTGAGGGCCAGTTTCCCAAGTTAAAACTACCAAGAGGCTTACACCTACAATTAGTGAGTATAATGACCTCTTCTCATATCCAAATTCTCAGCCTTTTATAGTGCAATTTCAGTTCCAACTTGTGTGTGTGTGTGTGTGTGTGTGTGTGTGTGTGTGTGTGTGTACAGACAGTGGAAGAGGCCTTTTAGTTTGAGCTCTTAACTCAGACTAAAGTACTTTATATACAGTTAAAAGACTCTCTGACATGTTTGTTAAATAGGATGTATGGCTCCTGTTTCTCTTCATTTGTAACACTGCAATGCTAAGCACAGCATGTCCTGGAATAACAGATTTTATACATGTGGTTTTGCAATGCAAAATTATGCAAGCAAGCAATCCCCAATTTTAATGAATTAAATAAAATAGCTCCTCAAATCTTGACCAGGGCAGGACAGTGGTAGCACATGCCCTTAACTCCAGGACTGGGGAGGCAGAGACAGGAGGATCTCTGTGAGTTCAAAGCCAGCCTGGTCTACAAAGGGAGTTCCAAGACAGACAGGACTGTTACACAGAGAAACCCTGTCTTGGAAAACCAAAAAAAAAAAAAAAAGAAAAGAAAAAGAAATAAAAAGAAAATGACAAAAATCATGATGAGGGCCTTGTGTTGCACACAAGTAGAGCCATATACGCTCAGCTCCCTGATTTTTGAATTAAATACAACATTTTCGCCTTTTGATTCGTGGTTCTGGGTGTGATAAAGGGATGGTTGAGCATGGAGATACAGAGAAAGCTGACAAGCATTCACAAGAAACAAGCCCCACTGACACCACCCTTGTGGCTCACAGCTGTAATTTCAGCACTGTAATAGGAGCCTCAGGGACATAGTGGGTTCTAGGCCAACTTGGATGCTTTAGACCCTGTCTCAAATCAAAACACATAAGCTTAAGTCAGCGAACCCAGGCGCCCCAACCCTAGGCCTCCTCCCCGCCCTCCGGCGCCCGCTCGCACTCACCTGCTGTCCAGAAGCTCCGGGGAAGAGCAGATACTAGCCAAGCAATCAACAAAAAAAAACACCAACCGCTGTCACTTTTCAAATCAGCCGCCTTCTCATGCGGGGCCCGCCCCTTTCCGCAGAGCGCTCTTCCGCCGCGACGGGTGCCGGGAAGGCTCAATAGACCCACGGTGGGTGGGGCTTGATGTGCGTCGCAGCAAGCCTGGCCCCAGGCAGGCGGAACTAGTGTTCAGAGAGTGGGCTTCCAGGCGGAACTTCGACTCCGCTGGACAGAGGAGAGCCGCTGCTAGGGGGCGGGGTTCCGGGAGGTGTTTACTCGGTTGTCAGTGACTCTCCGGAACTTTATCGCCTGCGTCCCAGTTTGTGAGCAGACGGTTTCTGGTCTCTTCTATTAGGCCCAAGAGTGACAGTGGGTAAAGGATTCTCAGCTGAATCAAAAGTATTGTAGAGAATCCTGGCGTAATAACGACAGTGTCACAGTCTGGTGAGCATTGATGAGGATGAGGTCAGGTTCTGCTTTGGATATTTGTTTCCTTCATTTCACTTAAATAAAGTTCATGAAAGCGTGGGACAAGGACGCGAGTGGGTGGATAGACATTGTTAATTTGCCTTAGAAAGAATTCCCTACATTAAAGAGATTGAGTAAGTGACCCAAAGCTGCCCATAATAGTCTAGCCAGAATTTGGGTAAAGGGAACCTAAGTCCTCTGCAAGCAAGACTTGGAGAGGTGGGAGGTACCTAAGAGTTCATCTGATCGGGTCATCTCTCGCATTCAAGAACACTGCTCTGAGAGAAGTGTAGGGAAAAGGGACCAGTCAAAGAAACACACCCTGAGCAGAGCCAAAGAAACACACTTTGGCCCTGCAACCACAACCAAAGAAATGTACCCTGACCCTAAAACCAGTGCCAAAGGAACACACTTTGTCCCTGGAATCAGAGTCAATGAAAGAAATGTACCCTGGCCCTAAAATTGGAGCCAAAAGGCTAAAAAGGACCAGAGAAAGAAACACACTTTGGCCCTGAAACCAGAGCCAAATCTGACCCTAATCCTGTGTAAAAAAGTAACCAATCCCGGAGCAGAGCTCTAGCCAATCTGAGCTCAGCACTGAAATCGGACCAATCCCTACTCTGGATAAACTTCCCCAACGCCAAGAATCCCTATATAAACCCTGTGTATGTTCAGCTTGGCTGGTCCAGCTGTCTTCCAATAAACCCCTTTGGATGAGCTTCGGGTGAAGATCTTCTTTTGCGGCGGCGACAGAGCAGAGGCGACCCTGGGCAGAGCAGAGCAGAGCAAGCAGAGGCGACCCTGGGCAGAGCAGAGCAGAGCAGAGCAGAGCAGAGCGAGCAGAGCTGTAACACTTGCCCGGGAAGCCTTCCTTGGCAGAGCAGAGTTGTTACACTCTGCTCCCGGCTCCCTGCTCTCCGCTCTCCAGGAGCAGAGCTGAACTGTAGCAACTGCTACACTAGGCGAACATCCCCAGCTGGAAGACACTGTCCTGCCGGAGCGGAGCTGATACCAGAGAAGCCTTTCTCTGAGGCAAGGCTGTAAGCTGCCAAGCTTACTGCAACCTGTGGTAGTCCTTGGCTCCCGAGCGCCAGGATACCTTTCTACCTGAGCTGTGTAACACTGAGTTTTCTGTGACTCCCGAGTGCCAGAATACCTGACCCACTCCTGTTCCATCCTGTCCTGACCCATCCCGACGAAACGCTTACAAGAAGTAATGTGGAATGATCTGGAGTAAAACTAAAGCTCAGAATCTTAGTTTCTTTCTCTCTCCTAAAATCCCTCCCCCAGAACCAGGCACCGCCAGTGCTTTCTACAGATTAAGGTCAATAGTCTTGTCTGCTTCGTAGCGTACCATTAAGCTTCGGGGAATTAGTTCATATACTATGCTAAATAAAGTGGCAAAATTGTGAATGCCCAATAAGTATTGTCTATATTTTGATTTATTTGTACATGGTTTGTAATTTTTAAAAAATCACAAATAGTAAGTGCTAAAAATATTTAAAACATTGAGCGTCCAAGCAAGAAACAAGTATACTACATGAAGACCAAGAGTAGAGAGACTGTGTGGTCTTTCTCTGAAGAAAGCTGAGATGAATGTGTAATCAGAGCTTTTTGAGGGATGGTTTTTGCTATAAATTAACAGTTGGAAGTATGTTAGAATTTGAATTGTTTATAAAATAAACTAATGGTTTGTTCAAATTTCTTAATTACAAGGATAAAACTGATTTTTTTCAAAAGTTAGTTACCTAATACAAACTTTTTAAAAAGTGTGTGTGTGTGTGTGTGTGTGTGTGTGTGTGTGTGTGCAGGGCAGAAGAAAATCTTGAGTGACATCCTTGGAGACACCACCTACTTTCTTGGTCTGCAGCTCACCCATCAGAGTAGACTGAGCCACCAGTGAGTTCTAGGGATGCCTACCTCCTCCTCCTCCCCAGTGGTAGGATTGCAAGTGCATACCACCATGACTTGACGCCGGGGAACTAGTACAGGCCTCATGCTTCTGAAGCAAGCCCTATTCACCTTACTGACTAAACTATCTGTATCTCAAACTTGTCTTTTTGAGGTGAAAGATGGAACAGCAGGACTCTCATAATACCTTTCTAGGGCTCGTTTTTCACCAAAAAGATACTGACTATGGTGAAGAGTTAAATTGCAGCCTCTCAGAAAATGATCTAGTTACATCTCGATAAACACATTATAAATTGAAAGTATTCTGTGTAAATATGATTGATGCTGTAAACATACAAAGCATCATAATTTAGGAACCCACTATCCACACAGTATCAGTTGTTGTCCATTTGATCACATGGCTGACCAGGAGCAGTTGCTTGCTGTCACTCCCCAGCATCTAGAGAAAATATAGTCATGCTTGTTGGTGCCCTTTGAAATTTGAAGTCATTTCTATTGAATAGATTGTTTCTGGTATCATACAACTGAGAAGTCATCAGTGGAAGCCTCATAACTGAGACTGGCATGTTTTCCTCTATGTCCACATACATATTTTGTCTACTCATTCATTTTTCCCTTGAGCCTTTCTTCTTGCCGTTAACTTTCTACACAACACCCTACCTCCAAACCACCTCCAACAGAAAGCCCAACTCTGTAGCCTGAAATGAAACGACCTCCCTGATCTTGACACTATCTACCTGTTCACTCTTTTCCTTCTACCCACCTATTTATGACTCTATTTTTAATATACTCCAAGACATTTTCTCATTCTTGTTGACTGCCAAGCTCCTCTTCATTCTTACTTATTCTTGAAAGATCTTCAAGAAGCCCTTCCTGAGCTTTTATTCTGACTTCTCCCCTCGTTTTCATGACTTTGATTATTCACGTGGAAAATACTAATTGAGCTCCAAATCATGTGGCGAGAATAACGAAAGTAAACCAGTTAGGGGATCATTGTAGTGACCCAGGTAAATGAAGATGGCAACCTGCAGTAATGGGACACTGACAACATGTCCAGGTGCATATCCGAACAAACTTAGGAAATGGTGCGGATGAATTTGATGATTAAATTATGAACCCAGACTCTATGTGGGAGAAATCAAGGGTGGAGCAGACTGCCCAGTTTGCTATCAGTTGTCCATAGCTTGGTACAAGACCCTGTACATTACAGATATTTAATAACTTCCTAATAAGTGAGGGAGTTTTCTTGCTGAAGCACTCCTTCAAATGGGAGATGACTGATGATTTAATTTTTTTTAAATAGATCCGCCTCTGAATGGCTGTGAAACACACCTGATAATATTCAGATAATGACAATCAGTTAAATGATGTGGAATTCAAGGGACATCAGAAATGGATTTTTTCCATACCAAAAAAAACAAAAACCCCAAACAAGCAGCAAAACCCACTTCATATCATCATGATCTGTTTTGTGTCCATCTCCATTCCTCCTCCAGGTTCATTCCTAATATCCCTGGATCCCCAGTATCTAATGCCATACCTTCTGCACTCTCTCTCTCTCTCTCTCTCTCTCTCTCTCTCTCTCTCTCTCTCTCTCTCTCTCTCTCTCTCTCTCTCTCTCTCTCTCTCTCTCCCCCTTTCTTTCTTTCGTGTGTGTGTGCATGTGCGTGTGTGTGTGTGTGTGTGTGCGTGTATGTGTGTGTGTAGGTCAGATAACAGTTTTGAAGAGTTGGTTCTCTCTTTCTACTATGTGGGTTCCAGGGAAGAAAATGAAGTCATATGACTTAGTTAAGTGCCTTTACGCATTAAGCCATCTTGTCAGCCCAAGAGCCACGTTTTAAAACATGGTACCTCTGACAGGAGAAAGAAATAGTCAGTATTCTCAAAAATTATTTAAAGTTTATAAGTAGTCTTTTCTAATCCAAGTTGTAAAGCTTTCCGTAGCTGACATTGTCTCATTTGCATTTTCACAGACCTTTGCTGAGTGGAGCTGAGCAACAGATAGTCCCTTGAGGCTGTGTCTCATAAACTTCTCAAATCTCTATTAACCTCCATTCTCTAGATTTCTTTTGAGCTATGAAAATAGGAGAATCTCTGTGTCCTCTCCTCTGCTAAAGGCTAAGAACCACCCATTACAGGCTCCTTAGGCTCTTGGGCCATGTTGGCTTCAGCCATTCCCTGTCACTCGACTCTGGGAGCCGGCCGTGGGAAGTGTAGCTCAATGAACTTATTTGTTAAGACCCTTTTGACTTGATGCCCTTTGACTACATCCAAAGCAATTCTAAGGAGATCCTTCGGCCCTTCTTTTCCCTAGGCCATGATTAGTTTGTTGGAATAAAACATCTTTCACTGAAATCCCTTGTAATACAGCAGTCATAGTTAACAGGGGTTAACTATGTATGAAGGCCCAATATCTGAAGAAATTTAAAGATGTTGCCTTTCTTTCTATAAGGTCTTCAAGCAGTTTCTGACAGGCTGCATTAATTATCATTTTCACATACACTTGGCCTGGTGGTAGCCAGGGGTCAAGGTAGCAGCTGCCAAGGCTGAAGGCTTCCTGGCATGGCCCTCCCGCTAGGGACCCGAGGACTGGAAGACCTCTACTCACCTTTGCCCTCTGGGCTTGGGCAGGCACTGCCACAGGTCATCAGTGTCTGAGGCTGCCTGTAAAGTCACCAGGCCACCATTTTGGCAGCTCCAAGACCATGGCACCTGCAGGTCCTGATGACCTAGAGCCTGTGCAGCTGTAAGTTCACTTCCTTGAGCCCCAGCACAGCTCTGAGACAGCTGCATGGTGACTTGGATGCGGGGGAGGGATATTTACATGATCTATAAATTCTAACACTTTCTGTACTTGCTTCTGCTTTACTCCAGTTCTCCTGGCTATTAAGACACACCCAAACAAGCATACAATCATCTGACTAAGATTTTTCTGTTTCATATCTACACTTTAAATCCGTGGTGTCCATTTGTGGCGTCCCTCACTTCTGTCCCCCATGTTCAGGTCCATGTTGCAGTGACATCTATAGTTAACCATCTGTAGCAGCCCAACGTTGAGGCTTGCTACCGTTGCAGGTGTCATAATATACTTTGAGTATATTTACTAGTTGATTTTGAATAAATAGGTAAGATGCATAAATGTTTGTTATCTTCTTAAGCTAGTATTATAACAAAATTTCATATAAATAGCTGAAGCATAACTACAATGAAAACACAGTACAATTTAACATGGAAAATTCCAGTAACATAGTTGTGTGTTCAGGATATTCACTGGGTGGCGCTGCTGTATCGATTTTAACCTTACTGAGAATTCCATTCCAGTTAATTTTACATAAGCAACCAGAACTACAGTGCTAAACATTGGACACAATGTTCTGGATTTAACAAAATAGATTCTAAATTTATGGGTTTCGAAGTACATGTTTACAGTCCTGGCTCAAGAAGTAAAATAACATTGAATTGAAAGTAGTCGTCTGAATTTTATTTCTCTTTAATCAGTCCAAGCTTATTGATCGGCTTGCATCCTCAGCCGTTTTCATCTTTATTGGAGGCTTTAGAAATTGAGTTATTCACTTGAAATACTTTAGGCAATATTTGTTTTAAGGACTATATAGTCTGTAGCTGTAAAATACTTAACCTTTGCCGGTTGTAATGAACTCTAAATAAATGCAGGAAAGCACAGATCTGGCACTGTGCTCTGACCCCTTAGAATACTTGCTTCAACTTTCACATGAGGTTATATTATTTTAATGTAGTTAATATAGGAACACTTCTGAATCAACAGTCAAACATTTGATATAGTGAAAAATACTTTTTCAATGTGATTATTAATTCAAGCTTTCTATTTTGGTAAATTTCCAATTTTGATTTTATGATAACCTGCTGTGTTTATAGTATTTCAAGGACTCTGATGAGGAGTTCAGAGGAAAACATTAAAATTAATATATTCTGTCAGCTGTGGGAGTGCCAATGCTCCACAGGGAGAGATAGGCAAATCTCTGTGACTTTGAGGCTAGCCTGGTCTATATAGTGCCAGCCTGTTCTGCATAGTGAGCTCTAAAACAACTAGAGTTTATACAGTTAGACTAATTTTCAAAACAAAAAAGAATAAAGTTAATACATTCTAATTTTATGTCAGAAGTATTTGATCATGTCTACAATCCTAGCACCCAGAAGGCAGAAGCAGGGGGATCATTACAAGTATGAGGTTAACTTGCTCAGCATCAAGTGCCAGGATCTCTTGTCTCAAAGTAACAATAAAGGAATCAATTATAATGTAAATTTCACAAGTGTGCCTTATCTCAACTCTTAAAGCGAGGATACATCACATACCTACAAATTGTGTACTCATAAGCAACAGTAATTTATTTCTTACTGTCAGTGTAGCCTCTTAGTCCTGGAGGCTAGACCATCTAGATCAACATGCCAGGAAGTCCAGTGTCTGGAGTGGGCTGCTTCCTGATTCATAGTTGTCTCAAGTGATGGAAGTCTTGCCATTCATGCCAGCGATGAAGGTGACTGTATTTCCAAGGCCTCACCTCCATCTCTGCACAATCATACAGTTCTAGGGTAGGTACGGAGCTCACACCGATCATTCCAGCACTTGGGAGGAGACGGCAGGAGGATGGGCAGCTGGCAGTCCACCTCTGGTACCCAGCAAGTTTGAGGCCATTCTGAGCTGCGTGGGGCTATGTCTTTAAAAATAAATTAAAAGATAAAGAAATGTCCAATCCGTTAATCAGCCTCGTCTAATCTTGAGCTCAGGTGAGGTTTATTCTGGGAACTTTTAGTCTGGGACTGAGGTTTGACTGCATCCTTTTGATCTAATCACCTTTCTCCCCTATGTGGTGCAGGGGATCAATCTCCTACTGGCTCTCAGGTGACTGCCATCTCACAAGGCTATCCTGTGCCATCTGAAGTGTTTTGTATATGACTTCCTGTATTACTTATTACTAACTTCCATGTTATGTTTTCCCTGGGGTGGGTACCTCAATCATGCTGTGTACCAGAGGTTGACCTACAGCTGCTGACAGACGTGACCACCGCCAGTCTTAGAACTTCTGGGTTGTGCAGGGCTGGGATATTTTAGACTCTGGGCCCTTAATAGCCATTCATTGTCCACCTCAATGCATGACCTGAAATCCCTGTGACTGTCATATAAAATATCCCCTATTCTAGGACACACCATCATTCTAGAAGGACAGGATGAAGTTATGGGCTCCCGCACTTTCTTCCTTTGTCTTAAACTAATTACACCTTTAGCTGTTTGTTGATTGAATTTACTTCTGGCTCTATTCATTGACAACAATCCCTCTAAGGCTACTCTCTGAAAGTATGTGAAACAAAGACATATAACACTTTTTCCATATATTTTTTATTTAACTTTTTATGCATGTCACTTTCAGTTCCCTCATCCTCCCCTCCTCCCCCACCTCCCAATCCTCCCAACCCATCACCCCTACTACACTCCCCCTCCACTCCCCAGGGAGGGCAAGGGCCTCCATGAGGGATTTTCAGGGTCTGTCACATCATCCCGGGAAGGGCCCAGGTTCTTTCTCATGTGTCCAGGGTGAGAGAGCATCCCTCCATGTGGCATGGGTTCCCAGAGTCCTTCTATATGCCAGGAATAAATACTGCTCCACTTTCCCAGGTCCCACAGATTGCCAAAGCCTCCTCTCTGTCACCCAGGTTCGGTGGGAGGGTGTCTGGATCAGTCCCATGCTGGCCTCTCAGTCTTCAGTCTGGGGTCCATGTGTTCCCCCTTGTTTAGGTCGGCTGACTCTGTGGGTTTGCCAGCCGGATCTTGATTCCTTTGGTCATCACTCTTTCTTTGCAACTGGGTTCCAGTAGTTCAATTTGGTTCCCAGCTGTGGGTGTCTGTCTCTGCCTCCATCAGCCATTGGATGAGAGTTCTAAGATGGCATATAAGGTAGTCATCATTCTCATTATCAAGGGAGGGCATTTAAGGTAGTCTTAATGCCAGTTGGTGTCATTCTTGTAGATCTGTGAAGATCTCACAAGTGCCAGATCTCTCCTCCAACTTATACTGGCTCCCTCTTTTCTGGTATCTCCCATCCTTTTCTCCTCTATTCTTACCCTGTCTCAACCTTCCTACTCTCCCATGTCCTCCTCTCCCCTCCTCTTTCTCCCATCTCCTTCTCCCCTCCTCTTCTCTACCCCTCCCAATCCAATTAGGAGATCGCATCCCTAACCCTTCTCCAGGTTACCATGCATTTCTCTCTTAGGGTCCTTCCTGAACCCCAGATTCTCTGGAAGTGGGGTTGTGGGCTGGCAATGCTCTGCTCCATGTCTAAAATCCATATATGAATGAGTACATACCATGCTTGTCTTTTTGTGACTGGGTTACCTCACTCAGGATGGTTTCTTCCAGTGCCATCCATTTGCCTGTAAATGTCAAGATTCCATTTTTTTCTGCTGAGTAGTACTCCATTGTGTAAATGTACCACATTTTCTCTATCCACTCTTCAGTTGAGGGGCATCTAGGTTCTTTCAAGGTTCTGGCAATTACAAATAATGCTGCTATGAACATAGTTGAGCAGATGTCCTTATTGTATGAAGGTACGTCTTTTGGGTATATGCCTAAGAGTGGAATTGCTGGATCTTGTGGTAGACTGATTTCCATTTTTCTGAGGAATCTCCATACTGATCTCCAAAGTGGCTGCACTAGTTGGCATTCCCACCAGGACATATACCCTTTTATTCCACCTTGAAAGTTAATGTCCTTATGTAAACTATTTTTCTCTGACTGAAGAATTCTTTATTTTTTTAGCTTTAGGAAATTGTCTTTATGTTTGCTTGTTTTAGTCTACTTTTCTTTATGTGTCTGTTTATGTGTGTATGTGTGTGTCCATGGAAGCCAGAAGAGGATGCCAGATCCCCTGGGGATGCAGTTAAAAGCAGCTGTGAACTGCCTAACTGGGGTGGGAGCAGAGCTCTGGCCTTCAAGAGCAGCACATGCTCTTCACTGCCAAGCAACTCTCCAGTCCCTGCGTGAGGGATCTTAGTCACAGTAATTTTGATCCAGCTTCACCGGAATAAGCCTGCCATGCTACAAATGTCCCTACCCTGACAATGAGTTACTTATCTCAAATCACTTTTCCTACCTGACCATAGCAGGCATATATATGTACACATGAGTATGTTCCACCCTTTTATGCTGTCATTTTAGAAATGGCAGAAATCATGATAGCAAACCACACATGTTTTGGGAGGCCAACCTGAGATCTTCAAACTAACACTCTAGCCAGTCAGAAATGCAGATATCACAAAGAGTTTGTATGGTAAATCTAGTGGCTGGTTAGGTGAGGCTAGCCAGACAAAAAAAACCTCAGGGATCTGTGTGTCTTCACCTCACCAGCACTGGAAATACAAGCATGTGTCACCACACCTGGCTTTTTACGTGGGTGCTGGGCGTGGATGTCATGCCTTCATGCTTATGTGGTGAGTGTTCTGTCAACTGAGCTGTTTCTGTAGTCCCCTATACAGAACTTCTGATCCTGTGCTAAACACAGCTCATGGCTAGGTCTCAATATTGAATCCTGTGATATTACCCACCCTCACTTTTGAAGTCAAAGTCATCTCACCTTCCATTAAATTCTAGAATTTTTTAAAGGTTTTTTTCTCTCATTCTTCCTTGCAAGGGACCAAATAGAAAATAACATCATTGAACAGGAAAACATGCAGGACCAAGCATGGTGATGCATACTTGAAATCCCAACACTTGAGAAATGGAGAGGGGATTGTGGAAAATTCAAGGCTTGCCTAGAATCTCCTGTGTGGCTAAAGATGGTTGGCCTTGAACTTTTTTGATTAGAGAAAGGCCATTGTGCACCAGTTTTCTAGTCACAGATATCATAACATCTACTACAATCTAAGTGATTTAATAACATTAATTTATTGTCCCACAGCTACAAGTACCAACTCACAGTATCAGAAGATCAGTTACTCCTGAGAACTATATGGATGAATCTTTTCTCTATTTTTCATCTTCTTGTGAATTTCTGGCAATATTTGACATCCCTTTGCTGGTAGATGACCACCTCAATTTCTGTCTTCATCTGCATATAGTATTCTCTCATCATGTGTGCCTGTGTCCAAATTTCCCTGTTTATAAAGACATCCATCATATTAGATATAAACCATCCTAATGACCTAATTTTACTTTATGGAGAAAGACCCCAATTCCAAGTATCATCACATGCTGAAGTTTGGGGGTTAGAACTACCACATATCTCTTGGAGGAGGGCACAGTTCAACCCATAAACATGATTTGCAGCACTGTAAGACAAAAGTCTTCTTGAGTTGAATCCCTAAATAGCCTGGTTCAAAAGAGGACAAATGTACCAGCCTCCCTCAGAGCAAAAGCTCTCCTTCTTTAATTGAATACTAATTACTTGTTGACATGCTGAGTACATGTGATTCATTTTATGTTTCTTAGAAATGGCTCTTTAAAAACACTGTCTGGATATGTTCAAAGAGAACAAATAGAAATTAACTGAGTTAGTGGCACTCCAGCCCTTACACATTGAAACATTGAAGGTATCAACAGAAATGGAGGCTCTTCTTAACTTACTTAACCACTAGTGCCTATGAATTCGAAAATTGTACAGAGAGCACATGAAGATAAGGTTGGAACCAGCATAAAAGTTAGGAAACAGTTAAAAAAATATGTGCCCAAGTCTCAAACTGCCGAAAACATAGGAGTCATCTTATGGTTAACCATATTTAAGATGTATAACCAGCTCTTAATCACTTTGGCTACAGAGTTATTTACATGCCTACTTACATGCCAGCATCAGAAGGGCTCCATGTGATTCAGTTTTGTAGCACCATGCATTGATAGAAGGAGGACAAGTATGTACAGTTATAAATACATGGTTGAAAGCAAAGTCAAGGAGTGTACTCAAGAGAATCTTAGTAGGTAGGGATGCCAACAAAAGGTGCCTCTGTCTTCTTATTCATTGTTCATCTTTAAGATCTCAAGGCTCACTTCAGAGCTCCTGATGGACACTGTATGAGATTCTGAGGAGGGCTTCACAACGGATGTGGAAGAAGGCAAGTTTGTAAACATGGCCTCACTCTGGTTTAGATATTCTAAAGGCAGGAACTCACCAGCATGGCTTCCTTTTAGGGTTTCAAACCATCAAAAAAGAATTGAACATTGTGCTGTCTGTCTTTAAATATGCAATGAAGCTTATCGGAAGAAAGGAGAACACTTTGAAGAGAAGTAATCATTTCTGAGGCTCCCTGCGAATGCATGTAATGTTTAGGGTAGGGTGCAAAATCTCTAGAGCAGTTCATGAAGCCACAGGACCAAGAGAGGGATTCCCCCACCTGGAAAAGCACTGCAGCAGGACTGTGGGGAAGGCAGGGCTGGAGTGAGACCACGTTGAGAAGTGAACATCTCTCCAAGAAACTGAGCTCTCTGTTTTTATAGAGACCAACCTTAAAGGAAAGTCAGAGTGATAATAAGCACATAGTCATATAATAAATTATTCTTTGTAAAGACTCATTTTGGGGGCTGGAGAGCTGTCTCAGTGATTAAGAGCACTTGTTGCTTTTCCGGAGTAGCCAGGTTCAGTACCCAGTGTCCACATGGAGATTCCCAGTCATCTATAACTCCAGTCCCAGGGAATCTGATGCCCTCTTCTGGCCTCTGCAGGCACTGGGCACACACATGGTACACATACATATACAAAGACAAAGCACTCATTTATGTAAAATGAAATAAATCTTATAAAAATTTGAAGACTTATTCTGGAAAACTGCAAGTGTTCTTGGTTTTACCCCTGCCCCAAGCTCCACCCCCATTCACCTCTGTTTATACAAAATAAGCTACAACAACTGAAAAATGTTGTCTAGTTATCCAGAATGTTCTGTGCCCAGTCAAAGTCAGAAATCACCATGGCTTAAATTATGTGTTTATAAACAATATCCTCCTGCTTTCGCATTTGTCATTCAAAACTAAATTGCTAGTACCCCTCTTTATTCACCTTTTTTCCTCAGCATGTCTTGATGAATGTGTAGAACAGGTTGGCAGCTAAGGAAGAAGTCCCCCTTTGCCTTGCCTTTCCCACCAAGCTTGAAGTTTCATTATTCTCATGCACAGAAACTTGAGCAGTGTCCTGGTCTTACACTCACACATTGGGTTCAGGATCAGTAGACATGGTTACAGCTATGACCCAGGAGTTTTCTTCATGCTATGGTTCTATCTATTCCAGAAGACTGGATCTTCAGTCATTTGCTTGAGTATCATTTTTGCACTGCTTCTTCCTTTATCTTATCCATTTTGTATTTGTGTCTGTTGGGATTCTAAATTGATTACCAGTCAAATACAGGTAGCCTTTCCCTCTGCCAATAGGAATCTCTTTGAAACTGATGAATCCTGTTAAGGCTGATAGCAGTTGTCACTTGGTAATGAGTAACACATCCTCAGCTTTACAACAGCTGCTAGAAGAGGAAGATTGTCACTCAGAGGAGGAACAGACCGCTCAAACACAACACCTGCCATTTTCATCCAGCGATTTGCTTTAGGCTTTAACACCAAGACCTGGCTGGCTGGGGCTTGAGTATCCAGAGACATTTTGATCAGCAATGGAACAGCTGAAGAATGCACACTCTCAGAACCTGGAGTTCTTGTCAGTTACATTCAGGAAGGAACACCTTAGGCTCCAGAACTAGAGTCAGTGACAAGATGACTGCATCAGAATGTGGCTCTCATTCATGAGTGGCATCTTCTACGAGAGGACTTTATCTTATCAGATGAGAACGACAAGGCCATGGCTTTCAATGTGTTCTCCAAGTCTTAGAATGCCGTGGAACGATAAACTTGAGTTTCATTGTTGGAGGGACTGGACAGTCAATGACTCTCACCCTCCTGGGCACATTTCTGCCCTTGTAGAAAAGGGAAATTTTCATTGGTTACTTATGAAATAAGGTAATGGAAGGCAAAAAGCATTGAAAGCTAAAAATTTGGAAGTAGAACCTAATATTGAAAAGTAATCTACGATGTTAAAATATCATGAGTCATTTTTTAGAAAGGTCAATTTCTAGCATTTCTGAAAATAGTAATTTTCCCCCTTAATACACCAAAGCTATCAACAATGGGAGGGAACTGTGTTTTCCTACCTTTCTTGTAAGGAAGAGTTGCTTCTACTTAAAATGATAGCATGGTGAGTTTTAGCCAGGTTCCATAGTACTGGCCAGGGGAAAACAAAGAACAAACCCTCAAAGTTTACAAAAGATGTTCAAAGATGGGGGCTCTCAGGTTGTCTTTTCTGAGCTAGCTTCTCCATAGTCTTACTAATTAAAGAAAGAAGGCTGGCATTTTAGACAATGGGTTGACACTCAATAAAAGTTCCCTTGTGTCTGATGGTCCTGATGTTGTACAACTTAATTTTCTTCTGAGATGTTTGGTTCAAAAGCCCATACCGTGTAGCTCATTTTTGCAACCCTTCCAGTGCTTAGCACAGAATCAAAAGAGAAAACACTGTTTATTGGCTTACTAACTCTTGAGTTCCCAAGCAGAAGTAAGGACACAGCAGGCCATCTTCTCAGCTGTGTGTCTCATGGATTAATTTCTTCATGCAAGCAGTCAGGCAAGTAATTACCCACCTAACCAGGCATAGTAGTAATTTGGAATTTAGTCATTCTTTTGTATAATTAGTTATATTTGTAGCTATATTCAAGCATGTCCTATCACTCTGCTACTCCAAATAAAGGGAGAGACTCAAGAATTTGAGGGCAAAAACTGGTGAACCTTGGCCACTGTTTCATGAATTAATGGTGAAAAGCAGAGACAAGGGACTTAATATGGTTGTATTGAGAAGAATGCAAAAAGGGTTGTCTTTAAACAGAGAAAAACTTGGGGCAGACAACAACAGATTTGAATAACTAAGCAGTATAGGCCAAGGGCTGGTCAGCTTGAGTACTGTCCTCACTCTGCTTCCACAAAGTGGTCTGAAGAAGTCCTTCTGTGCTGGAGGGGGCAATCTGCTCCCACGAGAGCAATACTGCTCCAGTATGCAACCTTGCCTTCACGTGTAATCAAATCCAAGGTGACTCAAGAAGAAAGATGAAGGGCAACAACTTAATCTCTGTACCTTCAGGGAAAACAGAAACTCCAAATGCAGACAGAACATTCTGGAGATGTAAGGCAGAGATGTCAAAATTTGCCCCTACTTTCAGCTACGTTGTGGACAGGTCCAGGTGAGGGGTATTCAGGCATCTGTACTGGCCTGTCCTTGGGGTTTTGACAAGACATGCCCTCAGCTGTAGCCACTAAGAGCACTACCTGTGCATATTCACTATTTCCTTTTTAAAAACCCTGCACACCTCCCATCCTTCTCTCTCTCTCTCTCTCTCTCTCTCTCTCTCTCTCTCTCTCTCTCCCCCTCTCCCTCTCCCTCTCCCTCTCTCTGTTCTCTCCCCTTTTTTTTTCCTTTCTCCTCTTTCCTGCTGCTCCTGTCCCTGGTGCCCAGTCTCCCCACCTCCCTTTCCCCTTTTTATGATCCCTTCCCCTAATAAAAAAACCCTCTGCTTGAACCTTGTTGCACTGCATCTTTCTCTCGAGTGCTGCTTTTCTTAAATTACAACATCCCTCCTCTAATTCCTTCCATATCCACCTACATTTCCAAACCTCACCCACCTTCATGTTCTTTTTTTTTTTTAACCCACCAAGTATAATTTGTGCTGACCATATACTTTTGGTGTATGGCCTCCCACTGGAGTGTCATTGACTTACCAGGGGTCACATTCTTAAAGAAAGCCAACTCTCTTGTGTGGGACTTTGTGCCCTGTTTTCTTGTAGTCATCCACCTCTTCTGACTCTTAATATTTCCACCCCCTCATTGATGCTTTCAAAACTTTTTTTCTAAATAGCTTCTAGGTGTCTGTTTGAACATAAGCAATATCTTTCATACTCTATCCCATTTCTTCTCTAGTCTCTGTATTGTGCCTAAGCATAACAATGCTCATTTTAAAAAAGTCAAAACCAATACAGAAGAAATTAACACTATAAGCCTGTCATAGCTAGCAGTAGTGGAAGTGCAGGTGTATTCATTTCCAGACAAACAAATCAAGGCTGCAAGCAAAGCCAGTGCTGGTGATAGGGCTGGAAAAGGATAATCTCAGTGTCCTACAAAGGATTACAGAAGCATAGCTGAAGTAACTGAGGAAGGCCTCCCTTTTGGGAAAAGGATGTATCAGTCCAAACCAGGCTAGTGAACACACAGATTTCTCCTACACTGGGAGGTAGCCCTATATGTCTAAAATCCTCAAAATAGTACATTTTTCATCATCATTTCTGAAGCATGCAAATCACTTATTGTTTTTTTTCTTTTGGGCTGCCCTTTTACCTTTGTAGTAGATTGTGTTAATCACATAATTATTTTTATCTGAACTATTTTATCTTTCTTGAGCAGAAGTCACAATGAAAGATATAAACACATGAGTGCCAGTGAATGGCAGGTTTCATACAACTTTCGGGGACAAGGAGAGCAGGAGTCACTTTTTTCATTTTGATAATTGAATGCCTTAAAAAAAGCAATTTAAGAAGATAGAATAATGTTTTTTGGCTTACAGTCTTAAGGGATACAGCTTATTTTGAAGAGGAAGACATGGTGACATGCAGCTCAGTGGTGGCAGGATTTTGGCAGCTGAAGAAGGCATGGTGACTGTTGTTAAAATGTCTAAGTTTACCCAGTAACAAGACACAAACTGTGACTCAATGATTGCACATGCAGTTTTTTTGGTGGACAGGGAAGGAAGGGGTCTGAGAAGTAACCAACCTGTGCAGAGCTGAAAGAGAGAGAGAGAGAGAAAGAGAGAGAGAGAGAGAGAGAGAGAGAGAGAGAGAGAGAGAGAGGAGAGAGAGAGATGATGAGAGTAAGACAAGAATAAAAGAGAGAGAGACAACAGTAAGAGAAAAGATGAGATGGAGAGGAGGACGAGAGTAAAAGAGCGTAAGCTGGCAGGGGTCAGTCCTTTAAAGGGGTCCTTTGCACCTGCGTGGTTCTCACAGACCTCTGGGCTGGCCAGAGTGCTGCCTGAGTGCATCTTGCCAGGTAACAGGGCAGGCCAGCATAATGCCTGAATCTTTTCAGTAACAGGTGGCCCCACAGTATCAGGAGTCTACAGCCAGGCCTGTCTGCCTTTTCACATCTTGGAACAACAGGCAGCAGAGAGCAGACAGGAAGTAGAAACAGACAGTGAGACCTAAAGGTGCATCTCCCCTCCCATGGTTCCACTCTCTTAATGCTCCACAGCCTTCTAAAAAGCACCAGTAACTGGAAACCTGTCAGGGCCCATAAAGAGGGGTCTATTTCATCTTGCCTCAAGATTAAGAGAGTACAAAACCATCCTCAGATCTATAACACAAAACTTGGCTGCTGCAAGATATTTCGGTCTTGGTAGCCGAAGTCTTTATCTAAATAACAGCAGACTTGGGCTCCGGTGTGTTGTTTATGCTTGTCCCTGAAGGCTGGATGGCAGGTGTGGCTACCAAATACCTGGAGGATTAAGGGAAGTCTGTTTGCCTCTTATACATGATAATAGAAGTCTTCTGCCATTGTCCCCAGTTTGGTTGAGTACTTAAGAATATTAAAGAATAAACTTGGGACATTCAGTATGGACTGGATTTAGCCCTCCCAACTCTATTCTATGTCTCTGTCTTTCTCTTAATGTCTTTAGCTAGACTTTCTCAATCCACACTCCCCCTCTCAGGTACGAATCGTGGGCTTGTTGGCTGGCTCCGACTGCAGCCCAGCAAAGACAGCTTCCCACAGGAACCAAATCTTCAGATTGTCTATTTAAAAATTATGTGTGAACCTAAATTTATGACAGAATCAAACAAAGGGGTTATATCTGGGAATCACCAAGTTTGTTTGTGTGTTTGTTTGTTTTCTTAAAGAGCAGATGAGATAAAGAATGTAAGAATATTGTATAACAAAAATTGTTGACCCTACTAAAAAGCTTACACAAACAGACTTATCAAGAAATTATCAGAGGGGAATAAGCAATAGTCTTTCTAGATATGCTGACTTAGAGTTAAATTCAGTAAGCCAGTGACCAGCAATGTTACATGCCGTGGAGAGATCTAGCTGGTAAGATATGAAAAACATCCTTGGGATTGGTGACAGAGTCATGATGTCATCTTTCTAGAATCCAGAGCCTTGGTGTTGCATTTAGCTTGTACAAGGGCGCAACAGATAAGTGACACCGAGGCTCTTTCTACCTATTGTCAAAATGTGAGCTACTGCGTATGTCTACTCTCCCCCAGTACTAAAACTGTGTTTGCAAGCTTGTTCACCATACTGCTGTTTGTTTAAAAACAGGTGAAACTGTTGACCACCATCTCTGAGCACATGGCCAGTCCTCTCTAGTATCTAAATTTGTGGGTCTATGGTATCTGTGACTAGGAATGAAAATGAGGCGAAGGAAGGCCTTAGAGACATCGTGTCTTTAAATCGATCTGATTTCTACAGAAAACCTTAATACATTTTCTAGATTTACACTGAATAAATGATATTCACTTATGAGAGTAATCAGAAAAGACCAGAATTTTGTTTGAGGAATTCAAGTAACAATGAGAAACTAAAGTCTCCCTAGAAGGGAATACATTGACAATAATAACCAAAGAATTTAGAGGAAAACCCTACTTTTAATGAACTGAAATCCAAGGAAGTCATGAGAAAACATTCCACTCAATTCTGTAATATTTGGAGATGTTAATGTCAAAGCAGTGCACAGTGTCAAACAGTCCATGCAGCTGTTGTCCTCAGAGCAGAAACCACCAAGACAGCTACCCAAAGATGCGAAGAGAATGAATATTCTGATAATTAGAATAATATTAGAGGAGTCATGTGGGAGAGATTACACAATGTCCCTCCCAACCCAAAAGCATATGATTGTGGATCTTTGCCCCAAAGTACTTAGGGGATTCTCAGAAACCTTGTGTCTGTAGCCCCCAGTTGTAATAATTAATCCAGGGACCTGAACCAAACAAGTCATTCCAAAAACCAGAGTGGATTTTATTTGATACCTCCTGCTGTATCAAAGTTATTTACAAAGTAGAAATCATGGTCCTGTTATTTCTGAATTCCATGACCCAAAGAACTGACAACATGACAGAAAGCATAAAGGAGATGGAAGAGGAATGCCTGGGGGCTGGAGGCTGTTTCTACCCAAACCAAATCCCAAATAAGGAGTAGGCAGAGAATGAGGCTGAGAGCGGAAACTGTTCTTAGATTTTCTTTGACCCAGCCCTCTTCATAAAGGAAATGCCTAGAGCAAGGTAGAGGCTGAGCCCGCGACAGTCCAGTGGCAGTCTGAAGCATATTGATTTTTCACTTACTCTAGAGAAAAGAAGCAAAAATGATAATGTTAGAAGAACTGAGAAAATGAAGATTTTGTGAAAAAGAACTGTAGAGCAATAGCCCCATTTACCTCCACTCAGGTCTTCTTCTTCTTCATGGAGATCTCATCCCCAACACTTGGCTTTTACAAATAATAGATTTCCTCATCAAAAACAGCTATAAATAGCACAGAGAGTATGTATAATTACTATAGAAATAAAAATAAAAGAGACAATGGGTACTCTCAAGGAAGCGGAATCTGTAAAAATTCAATTTGCATGAGGTACTACAGATGTTAGCTAAAAGTGAAAAGACAGTAAAGACAAAGAAAGCTGGACTTTCAGAGATTCAAGGACAGAAAAAGAAAGGTGAAAATAAAACCTCATTCCTCAAAAAGTTAAAAAATAATCTCTACAATCTATCTGATTCATTTTTTGAAAAAAATATCATTATTTTAAGCATGCTTGGTACAGTATAATCTCCTCAAACAAGAAAGAATAAAAGGGAAGGTAATTAGAGAGATTATTTTGAAGATTACATTAACGATACCCAATATGAGTAATAACTAAGAAGAAAAGAAAGTAGGATAAAATAGAGCGGGTGAATTAATTTAAATAAATAATTTAACACAAATATATACATTTGTGTGTATACACATGTATATGTGTGCAAATACCTTCATAATAATTGTCCTTGGATCTTTTCAAAGGAAACAAAATACTAAATAACAACGGAGAAGGGATTAAGCTTGAGAGGAAGAAGGAAAGACAAAGCAGGAGGCAGACTTGACAGCAAAATCTGGAACATGAGTTGTATATTGGGCCATTGATAAATCACACATATCCTGGACTGATGTGAGGAGCCCATGAGAAGCAGAGTGGGAGGGGCCCAGCCCAGACACACACATTACTGATTGTCAGGACAGACACACAGACGGATATGGGAAGAATGGCAGCCAGTCAAAGTGAGGCAAGATGTGCAAACAACCTGTATACAGAGTGCATTCCTAGCCGAGGTGTGGTTTCTGACATGAACCAGTTCTCTGATAAAGCAGATGTGCAGCAATTCAACTCAATTCTGATGCTATCTAGAACACCCCAGCATCAACCCTTACAAATTAAAAGGCCCAGACATACAAGACTATCCCAACTTTAGATTCCAGTTGTGAGTTCCAGGCCACCAGTGCTTCTGATCAACCAGCTATAAATTAAGAGTTCCCATGACTCTCTTTTCTTGAGTAATATTCTGTTAGGAGGGTCGGCAGGACTATATTTACCTTGTCAGTTTCGTACAAAGGGATCCGAGCACAAAAACGTCTGTGCCCAGGGAATTGATATGTGAATGCATTCACAAAGCTAGATCTCTGAGTTACATTATCCAACAAGTTTTTATAGAATTAAGCTCAGGCCTCCTGCCCCCTCACTTTCCAGGAATGGATTAATGAGGCTAAAAATTCCAGTTTTCAAATTGTCTGAAAGGTTCAGGCATCATACTGGCCTGCCCCTGTTACCTGACAGAATGCACTCAGGCAACACTCTGGCCAGCCCAGAGTTCCATGAGAACCATTCTGCACGCAGGTGCAAAGGACCCCTTTAAAAGACAGTCCCCAAAGCCGGGTGATAGTGGCGCATGCCTAATCCCAGCACTCCGGAGGCAAAGGCAGACGGATCTCTGTGAGTTCGAGGCTAGCCTGGTCTCCAGAGCGAGTTCCAGGACAGCCTCCAAAACAATACAGAAAACCCTGTCTCAAACAAACAAACAAACAAACAAAAAAGACAGACCCTGCCCACTTACGCTCTCTTATCTCACTCTTCTTACCTCTCTTCTCTCTTACACTCTTCTCTCTTTTCTCTTACCTCTCTCTCTTTATCTCTCTCTCTTCTCCCCCTCTTGAACTCCCCGCCCTTTAATAAACTCTATAGTTAATACATCTCTTGGTTCGTGTTCCATCTCGCACCTTCTAACTTAAAATAACAACATTGTCCTTTTGGGTAACCAACCCTGCCTTGAGGTTGCCTAGGAGTCGCCTATCACCTCATAAGTGTAAGTTCAGCTGTGATCCCCAAGATGACTGACTTCATTATGGACAGTAAAGGCATATTCTATCCTGAATAAATCCAAGTGATGGAATTCTGTCAGGAGTTATAGAAAAACCATATTTTTATTATTAGCCCCATTAACACACAAATAAGTCCATCACCAAAACTTGGGAAATTTTATTGGGTATTTGGGTATTTAAATTAACCTCTGGCTCAACATTAAGCTGTATAGACATCAATAAGTGCTAAGAAGATGGGATTACATATAAAAGCAAGGAAAATAGTACCACTACTTCTATGGGGTAACCAACTGCTTTCTGATTATATTTGAAGCCTTCTCCACAGGAGGGAATTTCATGACTGGCGTCCTATAATCCTAATCAAAACGCTGAGGAGCTATTGGCAGATAGTTGTCAGAGAAGGAATGATCACCTTTAACAAGGATGTGGCCCCTGGTAGGATTCCCATGCGCCAGTGGCTGGGCCTACACCTATGCACAAAAAGAGTAAGACATGAAGTTGGCAGCAGGAAGTGCTAAAGGGATATGGAGGGCACTGTAGGACAGAAGCCGTGGGGAGGAATTCTCTAGAATGTGGGACATTAACAATAAATAAGAAGTGTGCTTCAAATGACAATGTAAAGCTCAGTATGCAACAACAAAAACACTGAAGAAAATGAAGAAGTAAAACCCCCAGTTAAGAAACATTTTCCAGTTAGGTTTTAAAATGAGCCATAGTCAGTACACATAGTCTTATAACTCACACCAAGAAGGCAAGCAGTTAAAATCTCAAATTCACAAGACATCAGGAACACATCTCCCTGAAGATGACATTAGATAATGTCTTCGCATTATTAGTCACTGGGGAAATATAATAGGATGTGGCTACACAGATGGCTGTAATCAAAAAAGCAAGATGAAGCATTAGTGAGGAATTGGTGCACAAGGAACCCACAGGGAGAAATGGAAAATGCTAGGACCACCTTGCAAAACAAGAAGCTTCTTAAAATAATCAATCCCCCATATGACCTAACAACAACAATCTAAATTTAAAAAAAAATGAAAGGAGGGATTGACATCTGAAACAAGCATGTTTCTAATTTAAATAAAAAAATATATTGAGAAAAAATAAAAATTCACTTTGAAAAAAAATGAAAGGATAAGCTAGCACAAAACCGCATGCAAATATGCATAGCCTTATGGTTTGTAACAGCCTTAAAGTAGAAGCATTCTAATTGTGTATCAGCTGATATTAAGGAATGGTATGGCCAGGCAGTTGTGGCATGTGCCTTTAATCCCAGCCTTTAGGAGCAAGAGGTAGGCAGATCTCTGTGAGTTTGAGGCCAGTCTGGTCTACATAGAGAGTTCCAGGACAGCTAGGACTGTTACACAGAGAAACCCTGTCTTGAAAAAACAAATTAAGAGTGGTATATACATACAAAGGAATAGCATTCAGTACATAGAAAGAAACAATGTGATAGCTATCACTATATGGATATCTGACAATTTGAACTCTTATAAAAAGATATTATAGACTGGGTGGTTCAAACTATAGGCATTTCTTTCCCATAGTCCTGGAGGCTACACAGTCCAAGAAGAGGGCATGGTAGACTCTGTGTTTGATGAAGACTTTCTTAGTTTGTAGAGAACCATTTTCTCAAATCCTAGTGTAGCATGAAGAACATATTTTAGCTTCTTTCTCTTATAAAATACTAATGCTACAATGTAGGCTCTGTCCTCCAGTACGACCCAAAGATAATTACTTCCCCAAAGTTCTGTCTCCCAATGTCATTCTAATGGGATTAGGGTGTCAGCATTATGAATTTAGAAGAGGGAATGGTCAGCCCACAACAATGGATTAACCTTTGAAGACTGGACTGTGCCAGATGTAAAAGACTGCATATTCTGTGGTTCCACCAGGACCTGACTGGAGAAAGCCACTTCACAGAGGAACAAGCAGTGGTTGGCTAGAGCCTGTGGGAATGGGTGTTGGTTACAGAGGAATGGAGAGAAAATTTTGAGCACTTCTAAAATTGCTAGTAATCACAAAGCCGTAAATCACTGACTTACACCATTTCGGTAGATAAAATGTACATACTGTTAAGATTAAATCTTAAACTATGTGTTTTTTTTCAATCTTTAGCAGTCCATGAGGCCTGGGAGAGACCAGAGTCTCCAGAGAAGTCCAGCTTTGTATATTTGGATAAAGGCAATGCCTTTCCTTTCTCATTGTCTGACTTGATTAACTCTGCTTACAAAGAAACAAGTTTATGGGAAATTTAAATGCTTGATTCCCTAGGGGACTTTTGAATTTTCTGCTGTCCCTAGAGGAGATGTCTAAATAGCATGTGTGAATTTCATTAACAAATGATAGCTGAAAAAATTTTTTGAATGTTCTTCCATTTAGCAGCCATTCTGTTTATTTTCCCCAACAGTTTCTCTTAACAGGTGTCCACTTTTTGAAACTTCTACAGAGTGACTATTAGGCTGCAAGGTCCTTGTGAATTCTTTTAGCTAGGAACTATGATGAGGGTGTAAATGATGAGCTGGAGATGTGGTTCGGTGCTGCCAGGCTTGTTTAGTGCCTGAGACCCTGCATTTGCTTTTCCCAACACAGAGAGCAGATATCAAATATGCCTGGAAGAGTAGGAGGCAGTAACTCCAAATACACCCACTAAGTCCTAAGTTATATAGTAATGGAGTAATTCTTTAGAGTTTAATTGATTAGCTTGAGTATAAGTCCCCATTTCGGTTCAATTTGACAGACTTTTCTTTGTCAGACAAGATCTCACTATTCAGGCCCAGGCCTACCTGGAGCATGCTATATAGACCAGGCTGATCTGTACTCAACAGAGATTTGCCTGTCTGCCTCCAGAGTGCTGATATTAAAGATGTATACAATCATATCCAGCCAATATGAGAAATTTCATGTAACATCAGCACATACATTTTTATTAATTCCATTCATTAAGGGGCCAAAATGATTGTCCCATAAAAGTAAAGTGTCAAGTAAATTTCATGCACATGTAGAGAAGTGATTAAATTATCCTAAAATCGTGCTCACAACAGAAATGAAGCAGAGATTAGTAGTCGGTCAGAAAATTGTAGGGCTGTTTTCTGTTTTATTAGTAATGGCGGGGGTTCCAGGAATTTGAAATCTTTAGTTTTCTCTTCTCCATAGATTGGGTGAAATTAGTAATAACATAATAGTTACATGGCTCTGCCATGTTGAAAAACAAGCATCTTAGCATCTCAGGTCCTGCAGCAAGTGACATGCATCCAAATGACATGATCTTCTCACAAACAATCCACATTTCCCTGCCTGAAAGTCCCAAACTGACTCAGGACCACAAGCCTTCAAAGAGAGCCGAGGATTGCTGATCTCAGAAGAGCTCAGGGGTGAATCACTGCCCCCTTCTGCCTCATCTCATTCTAATCAGGGAGCTCCTCTTTGCTGTCTTAACTGTCTTCCTCTATGTTCAAAATCTTGGACTTTCATGAGCTCTCTCTAACTTCTTTAGAGCAATGAGAGAGGTGGGTATTCTTTTTACCATATCTGCATCACTTCACAGCTGCTCCCTATAGCAAGGAGTATAAAAGCCTTCCTCAAGGTGGCTTCACTCCAGGCACGCCGACATGCAGAGGTGGATCCTTGACTCTCCTCATCCCCACGTGCATACAGGCAGGCAGAGTGACTTCTCACATCTACTTAATCCCAGGCTGGCTTCTCACTCATCTTCTTGCCTCAATCTCACCTTCCTACTGCAACACCAGTGCTTGCATTATAATCTTTGGCCATCAGGCTAAGTGGCGCGCCCACCTCGACCAGCAATGAAGACGCAACTCTCGGACTCTTCTTTAAGCAGTTTATTCAGGAACCTTGAACAATCTTCTGACCAATCTTCTGACCCCAGGGAGTGCCAACCCACACCTTAAAAGCACTTGGGCGGCCAACCCCAGTATGCCGCGTGGAACATGCAGATAGGTCCATGTATGCGGAAGCAAGCCTGATATCCAGCCTTAACCAAATACAGGTGGGGCTCTTAAGGAATTGTTTATCACAGAGAGCACCTGCTGTTGGACTAGCAGAAGGTGGAATCCAGCGCCATATTAAGGGTGCGGCACTTCACAGCTCTCTATAGCTAAACATCTCCACAGACTTTCTAATAAATCTGCTTAGGTCAACCTTCTACAGAGGCCCATCAGTCAAGCACAAAACCCAAGTGAGCAAACCCTGACTCCTTCCTTTCTCTAGCTTCCACTCAATTTCTTATTTACCTGCTTCCACATGTGAGTATAAGCACAACACCCACAAATACCATGAATATTCCCTTAGGTATATATTTGTTTTGTATTTAATTTTTTTTCCCCAGCAGCAGTTAATCTTTATGATCTTACTTGATCCTCTTCGGAGACACATCCCTGGACTTCAGCTCCCTCTGGACTGCAGAAGGTGGTTGGTGTTGCATGAGCACAATAAAAGAATAAAGAGTTCCCTGTCTGAATGTCAGGTTCTAGTCACAGATCTTTTACTGCTAACAACTGTGATATTGTTGGAAATGAACCTGATCAAACATTATTAGAACAGACATGAATCTGTCTGTCATGAAGAAAGTTTTTCTTCACACATTCTTAGAAATTCCAGCCACTGACTGTAGGGGCCACATAGAGGAGGGACAACCTAACTGGTCAGGAAGCAGAAGGAAGAAAGTGGAATTCAGTCCAGTGTCGCATCTGCCGCGCAGCCTGTGTCCGAGAACATGCGGAGGGTGTCGGGGATTGACAACACAGGGACTCGTTCAACGATGTAAAGAAAACTTTAAGCAGGCCCCAAAAAGGTTCAAGAAAACTTCCTAAGAAAGGCTCCCACCAGAGAAGCCTCTGCTCTCTCCTCCCCCTGGCTGGTTCTGCTCTGACACCAAAAACTGATCTGGGCGTGTCAGAAAAGGTGGTTAGTCTTTGGACAAGGTCGAGTTCAGGGCGGTTTCCATGGGCAGGCCTTTTCCAGGAACTTATTGCCCCAGGCATTGTATTGTTTTTAGTAAACATGTTTTTAGTAAAACATTGTCTTACAGCTGCCTACTCCCAGGCAGAAGGAGAAGTGGGTCTCTGCTGCTCAAGGTCTGGTGTCCCCACAGTCCAGAGCCTGTGTTGAGCTTACTTCAGGAAGGAACACTTAGCTTAGCTATGCTACAAACATTTAAGATGTATACATTGAATCCATTTTTTAGATTTATTTATTTATTATGCATGCAGTGTTTTGCCTGCAGGCCAGAAGAGAGCACCAGATCTCATTATAGATGGTTGTGAGCCACCATGTGGTTGCTGGGAATTGAGCTCAGGACCTATGAAAGAACAGCCAGGACTCTTAACCTCTGAGCCATCTCTCCAGCCCCATTGAATCCATTTTTAAGACTGTGAGTTGGAGTGTCCTTAGAAACTACAACCTGACACAGAAGTGCCTCTCAGGAATATTGGTGTGGTGTGTGAGGGTCTGATAAAACTCATAGTTGAACATGGTTTGATGACTCATACTTGTAATCCCAGCATTTGAGAAGCAGAATGATCACAAATCCAGTTCGAGAATAATCTAGTTCTGTTGGAGACTAATCTGGGCCAAAACAAATAGATAGTGGTTTGGACTTTATATACCAAAGTCTGCATGTGGGTGGTTTGCTTTCTCTGGGACTTAACTACTACTATATGGGGCAGTCTTTCCAGTTCAAAGTCTCAAAGGCCAGAGTATCAAAGACACAGGGAATAAGGCACATAAATAATCAACACTGGCCTTAATTAAGTCATTTGAACTCTTGAGACCTCTGTTTTCTTATCTACACAATGAAGGTGGCATATGAAGTAACCTTCAATGTCTCTCAACACACTCTGGTTATAAAGAAAACATTTCTTGGCTCCAGTGTTAACATGCTTTCAGTTTTTTTTAATGATGATGAAAAATAACCATAGTTAAACCAAGATTCCCAATTTGGAGGGTATTGTTTATGTCTGGGATAACCATTGTTTTCTTAAAAAGAGATAAGCCTGACAGTTTTACAACCAAAGCACTTAGTGTCATTTACACATTTTTCCCCAAATGGGATTGTAGCAGATAAGACAACTGAGTTATCTAGAAAACTGTAGAAAGTTTAGATGAGGAAAATGTCTGATGAATGTCACTCATAGCCATAAGGATGTGGGCCAGCTTGCTTTGAGTCATGTCCAGACAGAGAAACACACATACAGAGAGACAGAAAGATAAAGAGAGAGACAGAGAGATAGACAGATAGAGAGGCAGAGAGAAAGGAAGAAAGAAAAGAAAGGAGGAATGGGCAAGGAAAATAAATAATCCTTAGAAGGTAACAATGAAGGTACAAACTGCTTTATGGGAATAAATCATCGGATGTAAAAGGAATTAACACTAATCTGGAGAAGAAAAGTCTTCCTTCTCCCTCTGTAAGTGGGAACAGCAAGCGACACATGGTAGTGTGTGCCTATAATCCCAGCACTCAGGAGGCTGAGACAGGCAGATCCCGAGTTGGAGGCCAGCATGGTTGCACAGTGAAGTCCTGTCTCAAAAACACAACACAAAACAAAATGATAGCAAAAGCAAAATGAAAAGGCATGTGGAAATAGTGGGGACAAATATGCATTTGAATAAATTGTAAGTCTGTGGGTTCACAGGTAGATGGTAAGGTCCCAATGAACCTAAGGTATGTGTGGTCATCAGTGACATTTAAGAGGGAGTAGAGTAAGAATTCATCTTTATCAGACTATGGACACCCCCATGGAGGGCCTCACTCTCCCTAGGGAAATGAGGGGATATTGGGGGGGGGTTGGTGGGAGGGCACGGGAGGAGGGGAGGGAAAGGGAGAGGGACCTGGAATTGACATGTGAAGGAACCTTGTTTCTAATTTAAATTTAAAAATAAAAAATACATAAAAAATTTGTCTTTATACTTAGCAATTTGCATTGTGAGGTATTAGAAAATACAACCTGGCTCCATTTGAGAAAGACACAGAAATCTGAGCAGGGATAACTGTTAGTCGCACCACGGGGCACACCACTGGGTTGGGGGCCAGATTTCTAACACCCTGTGGCAGTGCACAGCAATCCAAACGTGTGGGTGAGAAGACAGATGGACATGGAGTTGTCAGCAACCATGAAGAGACGGGGGAATTACAGAGTGGTGAAGTCTAATCTTCAAAGTGCTAGTGAGAGATTCACTGTGGATCCCTGATAGGTAGGAAAAACAGAGAAGCTATGAAACTGTCAGAAGTGTGAGAGGAAAAGAAAAAAAACTGAGTAATGAAGATTCCCTTTCTGAACACTCACCAGTTTAAAGAAATTAAAGATTTGCTTAGCTGTTCATTCACTCTTGTTTTTAAAATTCTTACTTATTATTTTTAATATTTATTTACTTTGGACAATTTCATGTATACAATGAAATATGATCATATAGTCTCCATCCTTGCTCATACTTCCCTCAACACATTCCTCTCCAAACTCATCCATAGCTACAGGGACGAAGGGCTATCCATCCACCAGAGCATGGGAATCCTACTAGTGGCCACATCATCTTATAACCCAAGGCAGCTTGCAATTGGCTAACTAACCAGGCTGGCCTCAAACTTACATCAGTGCTTCTGTTTCAGCCTGCTGGTTACTGGGACCATAGGTATGAGCCACTATGCTTGGTTTAAGAACAAAGTCTTAATAAAGTTAAAGAGCCTGACTGTATTGGAGGAATATAACTACTTTAAGTTGGGGTGGGGGAGGTGGTGATCAGATTGTAGAATATTGAAATTTACTATCACAGAGGTTAGGCTACTCCAAGGCCCAGATTCAGCAATGTGTTTGGATTGCTGATGGGGAAGGACTTTGGGTCAGAGATGAAGATTAGATTGTTGGATAGGTGTCTGCATTATGCAACCACAGGAGACCTTGGCAAGGTCTGGGGAAAAATGAAGATTGTGAGTCACACAGAGAGTCTAGGAATGACAGATGGACAGTGTAAATAGCAAACACATGAGCTTTTGTTCAACTCGGATATCACAGTGTTTTTCATAGATAGGATTTCACTTAATCTTTATAGCCGATAAGGTAGACATGACTATTCATGTAATTTTATAGCCAAATAAAGTGAGATTTAAATCAGGATTTGTCACACCAAATCACTGGGTCAGAAAAAGTGGTGGAGCTGAAACTCCAGCCCTCATTTCCTGACTATTGATCTCAAGTTCTTGCCAGGATAACACACTCTCATGGCTGAGATAAAGTTTTACCCCTTGGAAGCATACATGCATTTGACACCAAGTCTTAACAAAAATGCTTAATAAAAATATTATAATGTAAAGCATGAGATTAGATAAGTTGTTGCCCTGGAGCCACTGGTTGAAATGAAGAATGTATTTCCCTCATTTTGTGCTAAAGACAACAAAAGGCCTTTGCATATGCATCAGGCAACGCTGTCCTCAACTGCTCAATAGTAAATGTAGGAGCTTCTTGACACACTGTCTATTTACTGTTCTTATTCCTGTTTTGCTTTCTAAGCAGGGCCTCCTGTAGCCCAGACTGCCCTCAAACTCACTATGTAGCTGAGGCTTGCCTTGAACTCCTGATTCTCATGCCTGTACCTCCTGAGCACTGGGGTTAGAAGTGACTATCATCACCTGTCTCTTGACATATGTAACTCAACTCAGTTATACCTGGACAAGAATGTTACCTAGCAGAAACTGGAGGTGATGATGGCCCTCTGAGTGCCATTCCTTCCCACCCAGCCTCATGGTGTTTGAAACAAAGACAACCGCTTGATTCCAAAGACAGAATCCTAGAAAAGGCAGATGAATAGACACCATTCCAGGCCCTCCAGTGGCTATCTAAGAACCAGAATGAATACTGACAGGCATGCTGATTCCATGAAAACAGGAATAAGAACAGTAAATAGTGTGTAAAGAAGCTCCTACATTTACTATTGAGCAGCTGAGGACAGCGTTGCCTGATGCATATGCAAAGGTCTTTTGTTGTTCTCTTACCCAGATAACTATTACAAAATTGACATTATATACATGTGTTGAGAAAATGCCTCAGGAAGATGCCACGGACTAAAGAATAAGTTCTGATTATCACCATCCTACACTGAAAACATAAACCAGTTTCCAGCACCAACCATGTCAACCTGATTGACTACTGATGAGTGACTTCAAGATAACTAGCTCTACTGTGTGAGTAAGCTGTTTTCATGTGGATTGCTTTGCGTAAGGAGCTTATTGTCCCCGAAGATCCTAATTTGAGACAGATCCAGGTCCTAACCTCTTGAGGAAAGACATCAAACAATTAGATAACAAATATCTTCTTATATTGTTCCAGTGACATTGATTTTGTCAACTTGATTACATGATGGAATATCTACTTATGAGGTGCATCTTTGGGTCTACCAGTGAGGATTTTTCTGAAGGCGATTAACGGGGGAGTGAAAATCAACCCTGGATAGGGATGGCACAAATCTCACAGGCTGTATTTACAAGTTGAGTGAAAAGAGAAAAAGGAAAGACAAAGCTGGCTTATTTGTATTCGACTTTCTCTGATTCATCATCTGCCCAGATGTGATCATGGATCCTGGGCTTCTGCCACCACAACCCCAAGTCACTCCTGCCACCTTGCTTTCCCCACTGTCAACAGATTATACCCTCAAACTCTGAGCCCAAATCAGTCTTTCCTCTCTCAGATCATTTGTTATCAGTTATTTGGTCACAGTACAAGAAAAGTAACTAACACACCCAGGAAGGTGGGTCCAGGTTTATTGAGGCCTGCAGAGGAGAGGATGAACCAGCCTTTTTATTATTATTATTTATTTTTAAATTTTAATTAGAAACAAGGTTGCTTCACAAGTCAGTTCCAGGTCACTCTCTGTTTCCCTCCCCTCCTCCCGTGACCTCTCCCAACCCCCCAATAACTCCTCATTTCCCCAGGGAGGGTGAGGCCCTCCATGGGGGTGTTCATAGTCATCCAGGGCAGGGCCTAGACCCTCCCCCAAGAGTTCAGGGTGAGAGTGCATCTTACATTGTTGGATGGGAGTGCAAAGTCCATTTGTATACTGAGGATAAATACTGATCTACTGCCCAAGGCTCAATAGATTACCTAGGCCTCCTCACTGACACCCACATCCAGGGGGTCTTGATCAGTCCCATGCTGGATTCCTTGGCATCAGCCTGGGATTCAAGAGATAACCCTTGTCAGGTCAGCTGTTTCTGGGGGTTAAACCAGCCCAGTATTAATCCCTTTGGTCATCAGTCCTCCCTCTCTGTTACTGACTTTCTTGAGTTCAGCTCAGTGCTTAGCCGTGGGATCCTGCCTCTTCTTATAGAACAAGAATATCCTAATAGGCAAATGATTGTCTTAGGGTATCCAGGCAGAGAGGTTCACAGGCAGACTTCAAGACATAGCTGAAAGCTACACTCAAATTCCTGGTCCTGTGTGTATATGAAAGATAGACCGACAGAACTCTACTATCTAGGGAGAAGCCACTATTGAGAGGACCAAAGGACACTACAGTAATAATGACCAGTATGGGTAGAGAAATGAAGTCCAAACATCACCCTCAAAGTGCAGGTTGAGCCTTTGGAAACTCATCATCAAATCTTAGATTCCAGCTTAGAGGGGGAGAGCACACACAATGATACACTCTGGCAAAATAGGTGTTTGAAGTCCAATATGAGCTATAAAAATTAAATTGCAGCCGGGAGAGGTGATGGTGGTGCATGCCCTTAATCCCAGAACTCAGGAGACAGAGGCAGGTTGATCTCTATGAGTTCGAGGCAAGCCTGGTCTACAAGAGCTAGTTCCAGGACAGCTAAGGCTACACAGAGAAACCCTGTCTCAAAAAAAAAAATAAATCAACATTAGATTGCCTCTGAATTGGAAAATTTAGATTTATGTCAACTAAATCACTGTCCATGCCATTTGCCTCCCTCATAATTCGTGTTTAGATGCACTTACTGAGACCCACACAGTCTGCACATCATTTTCAGTGGTCACTCAGTCAAGTAAACAGATACGGCAGGAAACATCTGAGTTTCTAGGTCTACTTACTAGGCTGCATCTCTGAACAAAATTGAGGATGTTCATGATCTTAGGGGTCTTATGGTTTAGCCCATGGAATGGACAATGTTTAAATCTCATGCTATGGTCAATAAAGATAATGAAGGATATACATCAAGGTCAGGGAAATAGTTGGGGCTTTTGGTAGTTTCAAATGTGGTGCTTTCCTAGTGACAATATTGAAGCAAATTAACTGGAATTCATGTTCTTTGAAGTGCTGGCTATAGTTTCGGTATAGTAAGGCTATTTTTCTTTTTTCCATGACAGGATTTCTCTGTGTAGCCCTTACTGTTCTAGAACTTACTCTGTCAACTAGACTGATCTGGAATTCAGAGAGATTCACCTGTCTCTGTCTCCTAAGTGCTGGGATTAAAGGTGTGCACCTCCACTACCTGGCTAGGCCTTTTTTCTTAAGAAAGCAAGTGAGGAAAGCAAACACTTACATGGGACTTACAGCTAAAGCAAACCAATCAAAGATCCTACTAGTCTACTATTAGAAAGAAGACATCCCAAAAATGAGCAGAGAATTCACTTATATTAATTCAAATCCAGATCTGAATGAGAGTCTCAGGCCTTTCTAGGTGTGTTACCTTGGATCTTAGTCTCTCTCTCTCTCTCTCTCTCTCTCTCTCTCTCTCTCTCTCTCTCTCTCTCTCTCTCTCTCTCTCTCTTTGTTTCTCCTTCCTCCTTCCTTCCCTCTGTAACTTGCTTTGCTTATAGGCCCTTCAAATTGCATAGTACTAATGGGTGTTGAAAAATAGCTGCAGTTTCTAGGAATTGCGCAGCAGCTCCGGGTATTTGAGAGCCAGCTATCATATACTTCCGTGTCTCCGAGGGCACTTGATACTCCTTTCCCACAGCCAGAGTTCAGCCACTGGAATCACCTTTTGCATTCCATCATGAGAGATGTACCTCTCCACAGTGGTTGTGAACACATAGAAGGCTGATGGTGGTTTCACAGTAAACTCTTCTTAACCACAGGGCTTGATACAAACCGAGTTTGGGGATTCTGATCAGCAAGCCAAGAAATAAATCACTATCAGATTAGTGAGCACACATGCGGAACCTTGGCTCTTTGCCAAACATTATGCTAATAATTCCACATGTATCAAGACGTGTATTTTGTTTGCATTCTCCTTCTGTAGGTAAGCTTTGGTTAGAGGCTGTGATGTCTAAGCAATGGAGGAATATAAGAAGAGAGGACATCATTGTTAGTGGGGAGAGAAACGTTTTACAGCTAGGCACCTTTAGCTTTCCTAAAACACACACATGTAAACACATTTTTCCTCTGCCTCTGTATAATGCCAACATGGTCTTGGGGACAGGGGGAAAGAGCTTTGCCAGCTTTAAGCCATTCCTGGAAAGGGCATGCTTTTCATAAGCGGTTTCCTGGAGACCATCTGAAATAGAATCTTCCGATGCTGAGATTTTCCCAGAATGGCACACTGAGAAACTGATTGAGCTTCTTCTGCAGTAACATTCAAAACCAACAATTAATTTTTCTGTGAACAGATTCAAACCGCAATGTTTGTAAATGGCATCAGAAGAAGTCATGCCGACTACAGGCGTGAATATTTTCCTCCACAAGGAATGAAACTTGCCTGTATCCTAGCTCCACTGAGATAGCCCAGGGTTGATGGGAATGCCGCCACAGAGACCACTCATCCCCAGTGTTGCCTTTCCCTGGGGAACACTGTCTTTTAAGGTGCCATGGGGGTCAGTTGATGGGGCCAGCCTGAGGTCCTCGTGTCATGTCTGAAAGAGGAAACAACAAAATCTTCATGGGAAAATGATGTAAAAATGAAAATAGCCTAAATATACAAGTATTATCTAGCACCCTGGGGAGAGTGTAAGTATAGCCTGAAAAGAGTGGGCTGTGTGTGTGAAGCAAGATAATGGAAAAAGGCAATAAAAACAGGATTATAAGTTTAGTCCCAGCTGTGTAAAGGATATGTCTGCTCTTGTCCCTCTCCTCTTAGATATGATCTCCGAGGTACTTCCCAATGCTCAGACTCTGTGTTTCTGGTTTCAAATAAATTATTTTGTTGAAAATAAAATGGATTTTTGAAACATAAAGCAAAAATCTGACTATTTAATAACAGTGTGTAGGAGATATTTTTGCCATTTGGTTGCATATCAGAGGCCTGGAGATGTCTACTCAAGTCTTCCCTACACACCTGCTAGTCTCCTCACTCCATCCATACCACCAGAAAAACAATCTGATGATTCTAGAGCCTCAGAAAGGACTTCTCTTTGACTCTGAAACCGTCTCTGACTTCATCTTCCCCAACTACAAATGTCTCTCATGTAGTTTCCCACTGACCCAGGGAAAAATTAACATTCCTCCTTCCTGCTTTCCTTAGTTCCTGAACATGCCTCAGAAACACATCTTATTGTCTTATCACCACTGTGTGTGTGTGTGTGTGTGTGTGTGTGTGTGTACAAGGCCATTTTCTCTCATTCTCTGCCCTACCTCCTTGAGACAGGATCTCTAGATGAACCCAGAGCTTGTCCGTTTTTGGCTAGTCTAGCTGCCCAGCAAGCTCCCGAAATCCCCAGTGATCTTCCTGTCTCCATCACCCTTGTGCCTAGAGCATTGGGATTATAGATGTGGAAGGCCATTCCTGGCTTTGACATGGATGACAGGGATCCAAACTCAAGTCCTTGCACTTGTGCAGCAAGAGTTCTTTTATTGTACTGACTAAACTTGCTGGTCACAGATGCCGGCACCTTTAAGAAAGGATTGTGTTTTAATCGTTTTGGGATCCTCAAGATTTGTGGCAAGTCTTAGTCCAGTGAACCTGTCAAAAAGTGTTCCGGGCTAAGAATGGGAAATGGTCACAGAGTCCCAGTCCTAACCAAGAAACTATTTGCGACTGATACCTGCTGGGAGAGGGAAATAAGTTTTCCCAGAGTGTCACTGGGTCTATCAACCACACTCCCAGGACAGGCTCTATGCCAACACTGAACAGACACTGTGTTTTTGTGACCCTTTCGTTTTGGTAACTTTTGTCTTACTGATTGTTTGTTTGTTGCTTATTTTTGTCTTAGAGAAAGATAGAGAACATGAAGTTCGGTGGGGTAGGGAGATTAGAAGGATATGAACAAAAATGAATCAATGATTATATTGCACACAAATAAAGAAAAGAAAAAGTAGCTGGCCAGTGGATCACCTTCAAATACTTTCTAAATCTGAGATGGTTAAGTGGTTTTAATATATATGATGCTACCTATACAATTTATTAAAATATAATAGTAAACTAGTGCTCCAAACGGGCTGTACATGGGAAAGATATTACCAGAAGACAAAAGAGACTACTTTGCCCTACAGAAGATTCCTTCTACAGATATGTAGAAGTAGGATAAATCTAGTTTTATAAAAGAAAGTTCACTGTACACACTTACTTAGTTTTGTACACTGTTGTCATATGAATGGGACCATTTTTCTACTTGAGCCATTTCTAACCAAATTAAAATAACCAAGTAATAAACCCAAATCTGGGTGTCAGTGAGGAGGCCTAGGTAATCTATTGAGCCTTGGGCAGCAGATCAGTACCCATCCCAAGTATACACACGGACTTTGGACTCCCATAGAACAATGTGAGGTGCACTCTCACCCTGAACTCTTGGGGAAGGGTCTAGGCCCTGCCCTATATGAAATGACAGACTATGGACACCCCCATGGAGGGCCTCACCCTCCCTGGGGGAATGAGGGGATAACGGGGGGAGGAAGGTTGGGGGGAGGGCATGGGAGGAGGGGAGGGAAAGGGAGAGGGACCTGGAACTGACTTGTGAAGCAACCTTGTTTCTTATCTAAATTTAAACTGGAAAATAAAATAAAATAAAAATCAAAAAAAAGATGCAGAAACAACTGAACCAATTATAGTTAGGAATGCAATTATGGTGTTACTTTTTTTATACTCTACAATTATGTTTAGAAAATCACACAAATAGATCACTAACTTGAATGAAATGCATAAATTTGTAGCAAAGCTCTGTTGTCACAAAAAAAATTGTCAACGAATGCTCAAATTTAATGATTATTGCACCTTTCTGTCATATTCCTGGGTCCTCTGCCAGTGTTATGTGAGGGAAAAAAGAAAAGCAAAACCAATGAAAACTTGAATCAGAATCACTGATGTTATCAAAGAGGAAGCTAATTAAAATCTAGAAGCCATCAGCAAGACTACAGCAAGGAAAATGTTATGGAAGGTGTTATGAGGGAATCTAGATTATAAGACATAGGTTCAAGCCAATAGGAAGTCTTTAATTAACCAGCTGTTCAGGACCCGAGTAGGGGTCTTTTCTCAGGGTGAGCTTTTAAGCATAAACCTGCAGCATCCTGGGTTGTCATTCCTCAGTTAGTAAGTAAGGACAGTTAGTCAGCAGTGAAACTACAGAAGCTAAAAAGCAAGGTTGTTGCAATTAGGGATTTTCCCAGATACATGGACTTTCATGGATTAGGTCTTTGCTTTTTTACTGCCTATATGCTGGGTTCCAAGGCCTTAAATTGTATGTCCATCATGGTGTCAGTTGTGCTAAGGTCTGGGGGCCTGTGACAAAGGAATCAAATTGCTAGAAAACTGTACTTAAAAGAAGTTCTTAATTGGTCTAATTAATAAAATCCCAGTGTCTGATATAGAGGAAATGCTGTAAGATCAGAGATAAGAAGGAACAAGTCACAGCCATACCTTACTTCCTTAGTTTCTCAGCAGACAAGGAAAAGAGTTCCTCTTTCTACCTGCTTATATCCTGTTTCCACCCAGCCATCTCACTTCCTGTCTGTCTGTACAGACCTCCAGACCTCTATCAGTAGCTAGTGGCAAGCTCCATTCTCTGACCCTCAGACAGGCTTTATTTGTACAAGCAAGGTATCACCACTCTCATATTTTCACACCAGCAGATTTTGAGAACAGAAACAGATCTTTTCCTTCTATGGCAATAGAATTGCAAGTGCTTTTTTTGAGTATTGCAGAAAGGCAAATGTGTGTGCAATGGTAATTCTACTCAGATGTTGCAGAGTGGACCAGGAAGATGCTTGTGGATTCTGAGGATGACATATGTTGTAATTTTTTCATTGGACTAATGGACATTCTAGGGAAAAAAAAGAGAATGAATACAGACATCTAAGACAAAGGTGAATGAGACTTCTCTTATGTCTTAGACACTTTTGGATGGAACCATGCTTCAATGCAGTCCACTCTGCTTTCATGAGACTTTGGTCCAGTTCCAAAATTCTATCACTTAACCAGTGAGAATACTCTGAAAATTTCCTTTTAAACAATAGACCTACTTATAATGGTGGGGTCTTTCTGTGTAGCTGAGTGTGCATGGAACTGACAACCAACATTTATGTTTGGAGCAAATCCTAACCTTTCCTTGTATACTCTCCCAGACTGCTTCTCTGTTTTCAGTCAGAGGTCCATATCACCTCTAGCCATAACATTATCAATAGCTCCACATACATCATCACTGTAGTCATTAAAAGATTTTCCAGCTGGGCACTTGGGGTCTCTAACCAAAGTGACTGAGGTTACTTTGTCTCTGCTATTTGTTCAATGTAATTAACCATCATCTTCCAAGTTTGTTTTTTGTTTTTTCATCTTCTAATTAATGCTCAACACCATCCTTAAGAAGTGAGTAGTTATAGCCAGACATTAAATTACTAAACAAACTAGATATCATTGCACAGAGCCCAAAAGTCTCCAACAGTTTCAAACTTAGAGATCAACTAAAGGTTTGTTTGCCAAGTTTTGCTTTTGTTCTCCTTAAAACAAAACAAAACAAAACGCAAAAGAAAAAACTCAAGAGCTTCCAACTGTTCTGTAGAGAATGTTTAACAAAGTGTTCTAGGTTAACAACCTCCTGATTCAAATATATCATTCTGCTCCCACTGGTGATTAAATGTTTGGATATAATTAACCAACTAGTTTACTCAGTATCAGTTTGATTATGTATGAGTGTGTCTGAACATGTGTGTGTTGGGTGGTGATGGGGGAAGTCCTTCTGTATATATGTTTGTCTAATTGGTTGATTAATAAAGCACTGTTGACCAATAGGGAATCAAAATAGGTGGGACTAGGAGTCGAGGAGGATTCTGGGAAATGTAGTCAAGAATGGAGAGTCACCATGTGATCTCAGGAGGAGAGAACACAAGTCTGGTGTTCTCGATAAGACAAGACCTTATAAAAATATATGTAGTAATCATGGGTTAATAATTAAGTCAGAGTTAGGCGATAAGAAGCCATAGCAAACAGCCAATAGCTTCGTAATTAAAATAGTGTCTTGTGTGATATTTGGGGGTTGAGACAGTGGCGGGATCCAGGAAGCTGGTGGGAAAGAATACATGTTACAGGGTGGTAAGTATTCATATGTGAAAGTTAAATAAGTTATTTCTTTGCAATAGGGTCTCTTGCTGAACCAGAAATTCATAATTCTGGCTATGTTGGCTGACCAGGGAGCTTCCAGGCTCCCCTTGTCTCATCTGCACAATTACAGGTTCATGTAGCCGTGTCCACCATTTTTATGTGGGGAGTAGGAGATCTTCACTCAAAGCACACAGCACAGCAAACACTCTTACTCACTCTTACCCCAACTGCTCAACGTGACATTATGAACACGTTCCTCCATACTCCCATTCTTGATCTGGAGAGAGGCTCTGTCTCTGCACCATCCCTCCTGCAGCAGCCATCAGTGTTCTTACACTTCTCTTCCCTCAATAAATGCACAGAAATTTTTGTTTTCCAATCTTAAGGTGACAGGTTGGAAGAAAAACATCTTTAAAAGCGATTTCCAAATTGCCTAGGAGATGTTCTTTTCTTTGTGAAGTTCCCTTTGAGCAAAGATGTGCTACTACAACTCATTAGAAGGCTGGCCTGGTAATATTTTTCTTACTGCATGGCTGAGCATCAGTTTAGTTCTCCCTTTTCACTCATGCCTCTCCCATCCCCTATACATGCTTACATTAGGAAAAAAGTGATACTATTCTGTCTAATTTATTGATGATCACTAATTTTCAGTATGGGTTGTGATTAGAATTAAAAAGTCAGAGGGATCAGTGGACAAATTTCAGAGTACTCCAATACAGAAAACCCAAAGACATAGAGGATTGCTTAAACACTAAATTCTAGAAAGAACAGACAGTATCCGGTGTCTTCATTTTGCGTGTACTACCAAAACACAAACAAAGAAAGTTTTCTCTAGAGTGTCCCAGTCCCTCTCTGAATGCTCTCATCCAGGATCATGCAACACTTTTCTCACAGGTAAGATCCCTGTCTGAAACTGGGTGATATGTTACTATGACTTAGAATTGCAGAATATTAAATTTGCTGCAGCCCCTACAGACAAGGAAAATCATCCAGAGTCACAGAAAATGTACTGGTAGGTCCAGGATTCAAATGTGGTGTTTCTCAGTTACAACTAAAATAACTTCTCTAGACATATAGACTAACACTGACACCTTCACATTTCTTCGGGAGTTGGTGTATTCTTGTGGCATTCAATTTCCTATAAATTGCCTTAAGTTTGATTTTCAGTTTGGTTCCTTGTCTCTACGATAAAGCACCAAAAGAATATGAGGTTCATTAGACAGAAACAGGAATGTCTGGATGGTGTGAAAAGAAGTCAGGAAGTGGCTGGAACAACAGTCTAAGTGCCTTTTGTAGAATATTCATGATCTGTAATGTGATAATTATAAGGCAAAAAGAAAGATAGTTCTAATTAAATGACTGAGAAACTGGAATAATCACAGTTAAATGGACTTTTAATTTTTCACTGCAGAGCACTCTATAAAAATCATGAAAAGACAGCCAGGTATGATGGAATATGTAGTCTCAGGATAGCAGGCACAAGGTCAACTTAGATGACCTAGCAAAACGCCGTCTCAACAAAGAAGAAAGACAAACTGCAGAGGGAGTAGATACAGACATGGAAAGATGCTTGCCATCACCCATCATTAAGGAAGTGATGAGATCCCATCACACACACTGAGAAGGACCATCTTTGTAGACTCCTGATAGCGACTGCTGGTGGGGAAATGCACAAACAAGTTCCTCACACATGGCTGATGGGAAAGTAAAGTGGGGAAGCTACTCTAGAAAATGATTTGACAGTTCCTCAGAAAACTAAATATAAACTTCTGACTCAGCAATCACACTCCTGAGTATCTATTCTCGAAAAACTAAAGCACATGTGTGCCAAAAATATGTATATGAATTTCCTCAGAAGGTTTATTTGTAATAGCCAAGAGTTGAAAATAATTCCAGTATCTCTCAGTGGATGAACATTGAAATAAAGAATGGTGGAGGCAACCTGGAAATGAGTGGCCATTGACATATAGAATATCTAATCTCTCAGCAAAAGTATGCTGAGTGAAAGCAAGTCAGCCTTAAAAGTCTACATTCTCTATGGAACTATTTCACATCACCCTGAAAGAGACACTTTTACACAGCAAGAGATAGTGGTGCTGAAGGATGAGGTGAATGCCACTCAAAAGATACAGCAGGTTATCTAGACTGGAGCCATAATGTGAGGAGCCCTCAACATACAGATGATACTGATAGACATGAGATTGTGTGAAATGAATACGGAAACAAGTACAAGGGTCAAGCCTTGCATCCTGAAACATACACTTTAAAATCTTTAAGAAACGTACAAGGTGATGAGAAAGGTTCGAGTACAGGCAAAGAGCACTGTTGAGTCTTGAAAGAGACAAAGCTAAGTCTGTTCTTGTTTCAGCCCCATCATTTGGTTTCCATGGTGGATATATGTGAACACAACTTTCTGTGCATCGAAGCATTGAGGACTTGCATCCCAAAAGAAACCAATATGTTTTTTCCTTTGAGTCAGTGGCTTTGAACGTTGGGATCTCTTCAATTCTGGTGGCCATCAGTACAATAGCAATCAGACATAACTAGTCAATGAACACATCATCACAATAGCCCAGTTAGAAAGTGATTTAAAAGAAATTGTCTTACATAACCTGAAAAATGTCCCCTTTTATTCTGTTTAAAATCATATCAGGATATTCTACTACAGTGTTATACAATATGTAAATTGTGTTGCTATATAAACTTTTTTAAATAAGAAAAGGAAGAATCAGTGAAAAAGAAAATGATAAGACCATATTGTACTAGAGTGGTAGAGCATGGGGTAATTTCTCTCTGTGTTTAGTATTTTCTACATTGTGGTTTTGGAACTTTAAATAATGAACATAAAAATAAAATATCTTTATATGTTTATGAGACATCTCAAGACAGTAAATACATGGCATGTTCATGCTCTGCAATCCTGCTTGTACACCAGCTCCAGTATGAAGCCACCACCCTTCACAAAGAAAAACTGTTCATTCAAACAGGAATGCAAAATCATTTCAGGCATGACAGAGGGCTAGGTCGGTCCCTGTATGCTGCCTCCCCCAGTTTGATTTTTATACTTTCTTAAGGTATTAAAATTAAAAGGTTAGGATTTCCACTCAAAATTACCAATGTGACAAACTTCTGCCATAAATATCAACAGATGGATCTTAATAAATCACTTACAGTATAAAAATACTTCTAAGTAATAAGCTACAAATATTTGAAAGTATGTAATATCAAATTTTTATATGTATAGCTATACTATGTCAATAGTTAAGTTTACATATATTTTCTTTCCTTTTTTCAGTTTCTTAATTTTTAGGGTGTCATTAGCCAAGGCTGGCCTTGAAATCCTGATTTTTTTTCTCCCTTACCTCCCAAGAACTTGAATTTCAGGCACAGACCACTATGTCCAGCTAAGTATGCATTTTAAACACAAAGTCTGTTGTGGCATCATGTACTATAATTTGGTTAAAATGGATCTTGCTGACACCACATTTTCCCTTTCCTCCTCTCACATAAGACTACATACACTCTCTTGTCGGAGACTAGAATATGAACATCAAAGTTGACCTCCAATTTCCTTCAGTGTTCCTGTTTTGTTCCCTTCTCCATCTATTTACATAGAACAAAAAATGGTTATCTTGCCTAACCAGGATGATAGTCATGAACATGTAGTGCTATATACAGATTTACTCAGTCTGTGTCTCTTCCATCTGTCAATGGCTGATGAAGACTATTGTTATGGTCACATGTCTAAGAACCTAAAGAGTGTAAAAGCAGATCTAAACCATCATAGTGGAAGCAGTTCTTGAGTGCAACACAACAAAGAAAAATGTATAAAACTATAGTACATTTTTTCCATCAAACACTGACAATTTCCCTCCAGTCCTTCAAGCAGCATCTTAAAGTTATGTGGTGTTTGAGTGATTCACATATTTAATAAGTGACCCATCTAGCACTTTTATAAGCAATACCTCAATATTATCAAAATTATAAGATCAAACAATGAAGTGTGGCTGACTTACAAATGTCTGATTAAACTGCCCTTGAAGGGTTAACTTAGACTCTCATTGTGTAGTAAACAGCAAAGCAAACAGAACACAGGCCTCCTTTCTGAACTGTGGGGGGTAATACAATGACTGATCCAGCAAGCTATCTTCATCCAGTTTCCCCTGACAAAATGGCTAGACCCATCTTGTCTCAAGAAGTTCTTTCAGTGGCCCACACATATCCATGTACTTCTTACAAGTACCTATGTGCACCTCGTGTCTCTGAAGCAAAAGCAGAGCCCCACATGTAAACATTTCTGTTAATCAGATTGTATTCTTTTAGCTATGTCGGTTGCTGGCACTCCCTCTGAAGGAGGGTATGACTGGCAAAATGGATGTGTTCATTATTTGTTCTTTACACTAGTCTCAATACAGGGGCTGGCAGAACATGTGGCCACAGCTTATCTGGACCAGCTGTTGTAGCACCTCCAGGCACTCAAAGGATTGAAGGAGGTGATGGGAAGCTCCAGATCATCACCGCACTCCAGAGTCTTCATGGAGGCAGAGGCAGCATGGACTTCCCTTTGTCACTGCTCAGAAGGGTGCTCCTCTTGTTTGCTTGCCTCCTATATGAGAGTAACTGAGCAAAGTCAATTCAAAGCATATCACTGATGACTTCCAGTGCTGAACACCCCCCATATGAAACCTAAGCTTCATACATCGGGACCGTATCTATCTAGTCCTCTGAGAAGTACCTCCTATGTAGTGGGAGGGTCTATAATGCTTGAAATATTTAAGTCTGCTAAAAACATCTGAACCATGTATTTATGGAAAACTCCCTTGTTAATGACTAAGCCCTGGGCAAAACTTGTCTGTCATTTTTACATTTGCAGAGTTTTCCCCTCCATGGGTAAAATTTTATAGATCATAAATTCAAATGTTCTGAGACGTTTAGAAGTTATTTATTCTCACTGTCTCAACCAACCCTCTGGTGCTGATCTATTGACTCAACAGAGCTTAGTTGAAACTGGCACTAATCTCACTAATAATATTTTGTTCCAGGACCTATCTGCCAAGAACTTTAAACAGTGATGAGGTAAGCAGGAAAAGGCCAAATCCTGAACTTTGCCCTTGGATCTGGCTTCTACCAGGTTTTCTCTACTCTAGACTAAATCTCAGTTTTGTTGATTCTTGGGTCCACAATGACTCTGTCGTTAGAGAACCCTTGTGGTCTCAAGCATGTACAGTGTGAATACTTGAGACAAAACATCCACAAAGATGATCAAATCATATTGAAGGTCAAATCATATAGACTTTCTTTTTGTGTTTGGCTTTGTCTTTCTTGTTTCACTTACAGTAAGTGCAGTGACGAGGGCTTCCAGAAGACAGAAATTGCATGTTGAGTCTCAAATGATTCTCCCTCACTGGTGTGTCATCAGGTCATCAAAGTGGCCCAAGCTTCATTTGCATTCAACCATACAACTCAACTGGGGAAGCGCATGGTCTTCTTTAAGGGCTTTCTTGTCCTAGATCGTTCAAGATTCATTAGGAGGCATAGATTAAAGACTTCTGGAGGGAGTCCTGCCTCAAGCCCAATATAATTCTAGAATCTGTTACAGCATGGTGCCTAATAAGAGGAATTCCAAACGCTAACCAGGAATACCTGGGATAAAGAGGAAAATAAAAACATAAAGAAGAGTACTTGCTGGTGATTTATGGAAATAACACATCTGGGTGTCACAATCCCTTACATCCCATCATGAATCTTCCTTGTTTTATAGAAGAGGAAACTGAGACATGAACTGTAACCCTTTTCTGGGAAACAGTACAAGTTTGGAAGAAAGGGTCATGTTTTAATCATCCAAGAGGAGGAACTGCCATGCTGTGAAAACAAATTAAACTGGAAACATGCATACTAGTTAGAGCCTGTGGCTATGGTACATGGGGGGGAAGTGATGAACATTAAACTAAAAGCTTCTAGAACTTGCTCTTTATTGGATAGAAGAGATATTTTACATTATTTCCTGTGTGTACCCTTCCTGTCTCTCCCTCCTCCTGTATTTGTTCTTAATCAAGGATTTGAAATTTGAGAGTTTCCTGCTCAGTTGGAGAGTAACTTCACTTAATTTTTGTCTATTAAATTGAATGGAAATGTGAGTACATTTCTCTGCTCGGAGTTTATGCCCCATGTTTTATCAGACTGGAAGGGGTATTCTCTGATCTCTTCTCTCCCCTTCCTCTATTATGACACACACTGAAGGGGGCATCTGTTGCTTCCACTGGTGAAGTTCCCTTTGGTTTGGACCCACCTATTTCTATTCACAGTGCTTAAGTTCACACCGGGGGAAGATGTTAAACTGGTGACAAGCTGGTTGTAAGTTTACTGAAAAACTTTGTATGCTGTGTTTTCCTAAACAACTATTAATATAATGCTTGTGTTTCTGTGTGTGTGTCTGTCTGTCTGTATGTATGTGTGTCTGTCTTTCCCTGTCTCTCTCATGTCTCTCTATCTTGCTGGCTCTCTCTCTCCCTCTCTCTCTTGTTCTCTCGCTTTCTGGCCCCTCCCTCACTCCATCTCTATCTGTCCTAAAGATAAGAAGAGTTATTAATGCCCAAGATTCCAAAAGAAGTACCAGTAATGAAGAAAATAAATGAAAGGCTTTGTGCACCAGGCTGTGTTTTCCAGGGCAATACTTATCCCTGATTTGTTGCCTGGCCAGTGGTCAGCACAGGGAATGAATTAGTATCTCTTTTCCTCTGGTTCCTTATCTATAAAATGAAGACTAGGGATAGTTGTTTTTTAACCAGGATACTTCTATTCCCACTAGTGCTTTTTAGGATCATTATAGGATATATAAATAGAACATGGTGAGATTTCTATCATCTCATTTTGAATAAAATCAAAGCTCCTCTAGGAAACCCTGATAGCATGTCAACCATCATTAAAGTGAAAGAACAAAGATAAATGGCAGGAGTCTTTGATTCTGGGGCTTGTTAATCACTGTCTGTAACCATATTAACCCGAGGCAGAACTGACTCTCTGCATGTTTCAGAGGCCTGTTGGCCTCACCCAGATGTAATAAACAAAGTGCTTTTATCTCTGCTCTTGCAACTCAGTCAACTCTGTACTGAAGAAGGTAGCTTAGGGTAGAAAAAAGTGAAGTCTGGAAAGTTGGTCACCCAGGCTGACCCACTCATGTCAGTGAGTGACACAGGGGACAGCTGCTTTGTAGCTAATATGTTTTTTTTTCCCTAGGTAGGATTATTTCAAAGTCAGAGAGCAAGTTAGTGATGGAGTATGAGCATGATAAAATGTGCTTATTAATTGAAATCACATTCATTGGTCATGTACAGTAACTAACTCAGTAGAGTATAAAGACTAAGATCACAAACATGAATACGCGTAAGTTCCTGCCTACCTACTTACCAAGAGCAATAAAGCATTGGCAGTTCTGTGTAGGAACACTGTAAAAGACACCATGGAGTTACATTGAGAGGGTAATCACTTTATTAGAAAAGAAAAGTCAGAAAAAACTTAGTTGAAAAGTTATGTAAAGTTCAATCTAAGAGTATAGTTTGGAGGAAGTGAAAGGAAGTTGTAGAGCTCAAACCAACCTAGTGAAACCTTCATCTCAAAAAACAAAACAGGTCCTTTGTGATGGCTCAGTGGGCAAAATATTGGCTGCCAAGCCTAGCTACCTGAGTTCAATCCCCAAAACCCATATGGTGAAAGGAGACAAGCAATTTCCACATGTTGTCTTAGGACTTCCACACATATGCACACGGACACCCCACAAACACTAAATAAATAAAATTAATAAATACATATAGTGCATAAAATGGTTTATATATGTATATATATATATATATATATATATATTTATGTTTCTCTCTAATCATACTGTCCATAACTAGAGTCATGTTTTCATGTTTGGGTGATTTGAAAATGTTTTGAGGAAGTTACATGTAATTTGCTAGAATCTATTTGCCTGATATTAAATTTTAGTAGTTATTTATTACATATTAAACTATTCAAAATTAGCATAGATAACTAGTTAGAAATACGAATAGAATCTGTGACAGTTAGCCGGGTGTTGGTGGCACACGCCTTTAGTCCCAGCACTCGGGAGGCAGAGGCAGGCGGATCTCTGTGAGTTCGAGGCCAGCCTGGTCTACAGAGCGAGTTCCAGGACAGCCTCCAAAGCCACAGAGAATCCCTGTCTCGAAAAAACAAAAAACAAAAAAAAACAAAGAATCTGTGACAGTTAATCTTCATTGTCAATTTACCTGGCCTTGAAATCACTTAGGAGACACACCTTTGCGAATTTCTAGAGTAGTGTAACTGATAAGAGAAGACCCACACTGAATGTGGGCAACGCTATGCCAACACACTAGGGGCCTAGACTAGAGAAGAAAAAAAGAATGAGTACCAGCATTCATCAATTTGCTCTGACTGCAGAAGCAGTGTAAGCTACTGACTCAAGTCCCTGCTTCCAAACCTTCCTGCCACCATGGACTACATCCCTTCTTAACCTTAAGTTGCAGGCTGAAGTCAGACTTTCTTCCTTTAAGTTCCTTCTTATAAGGTGTTTTGTCTCAGTAAATGAGAAAAGTAATGAGTAGAATGCCCTAGCACAGGTCTGAAAGTGCTGGATGGAATTGTTACCCTAGCAAATACCTATGTAAAATTATCCAGATGGCTATCTAGAAACATATCTTGATAGGTCTTTCCAGTTTTGGAAAGTTTATCCTAGCATTGAATCTCAGAGAGGTCTACAGACAACACGAAGCTCACAGTAAATCCATGACAGATGAGTACGGTGGTTAACAGCCTCCCAGAACGAGGGGCTGCACTTCCTGCAGAAGAGAGTTGTTAGGAAGTGCTTTGCTGCTCAGCTTCACAAATGGCTCTTGTTTTCAACTGAAGCTCAACTTGAAAGCATAACATGAGTTGTTTATTTGAAGAAGCTAATGACGATAACTCACTACTGCAGAACACAGCATCTGTTTTAAGCTACCATCTATCAAGCACAAACAATGGATCGGATGGCATTTGAAGTGCTGTGCATATGTTGTCATAGTTAATCCTCACTGCAAGCCATTGAACTTGGTACTAGTAAAGCCGTTTTTTTATATATGTATAACCAGGTAAATTCCAACAGGAAAAGTGATATAGCTAACTTTCCATACGTTGTAAGTAATAAAACAAGCATTAATTTTGCATCCTCAACAAACTGTCCAGTAAACACCACCAGGCATGTCAGATGCAATGATGTAAAAGCTTTGGTTTCTGACTTCAGGCAGTATACAATCTGCTTGGGGAAATTGGATGCTAGTGAAAGTAAAGTGATGTTAATGCTGGGATGTTAGAAGCAATGTGGTAGCACGAATTTAGAAAAGGGGGTATCTAGAAAAGCTTGTTTATAAAGAGAAATTTTGTGAAACTTCTAAGGAAAATCATGTCTATAATTTAGGAAAAAACCAAATCTGTGGAAATGCTTTTTAATAGTGTGTGTGTGTGTGTGTGTGTGTGTGTGTGTGTGTGTGTGTGTGTGTGTGTGCGCGCGCCAAGGGATACTTGAGGAGGCCAGAAAAAGGCATTGGGATCTCTGGAATCGGAGCTACAGGTGGTTGCAGGTGTGGCCTAATTTGGGTGCTAAGAACCAAACTCAGGCCCTCTATAACATCATCTGTGCTTTACCACTGAGCAATCTCTACAGTCCCAATGCAAAAGTTCTTCAGTGAGTTGATGGGCAAATAGAGTTAGTGGTGTGTAAGGGGCTACAACAGAAGGTAAAACTTGAAATGAAACAGCAAGCTATCTCCTCCCCTTGAAAATGAAGCCTTGAAAAGCTTCAGAAATTCTGGTTTGGGGCCTTGGGAGACAGCACATCTGGTAAACTACTTGCTGTGCAAGCATGAAGAGCCGGGCTTGAGTCCCCACATCCCTGTAACAAAGCCAAGCAGTGTGACTTATCTGTATCCCAAAGCTGAGGAAGCACAGATAGGGGAAACCTGGCCAGCCCATCTAGTTAAATCAGTGAGCTCTGGGTTCAATAAGAATCCCTGTCTCAAAAAGCAAGTTCAAGACCAATTGAGAAAGACATCCAGTGTTCAACTTCTGGCCTCCTCATGTACATGCATCCATGTGACCACATCTACATATGCACATACATTCTGGTTGTATTTCAGAAATGTTTGTGTGAGAGTAATTCTTTTCCATTGATTGTGTTGTTGTAGCAAAGTATGTTCAGGAGAGCATCCTCAACAGTGCAATTTAAAATTTTATTTCTATGCTCTCCTCCCAAAACATAACCCCTACGCCCAAGCTCCATTTATCCAGATAATAAGGGAAGGCAAGGAGAAGGAAGTAAACCAAAGATTGATGGGCCCTTCTGGAAGGAGGGAGGTATTGGAGGAAGAGCTCAAGATGTTTGTCATAGAATCATCTTCTCCAACAAAAGAGCTGTCTTCATGAGGTACCACTGCCCTCATTATAAATGAGCTGTTACAAGGAAGGCTTTTCAGTTAATTAAGTTCTCTGAATGATTCTGTGGAGTGCTGAGTACTGTGATTCATTCTGAAACAAATTTCTAGTCTTTGTCTCACGGAGGATGACTGTCAACGAGTACGTTCAGCAGTGTACTCCAGCACCTCGCCCCCAGTGAGTCAACAACTTGAGGTGAGGACCAATTACCATCATCTTGTTTTTCCTCCAAGAACTTTCATTGCTTTATTTTCCCCTTGTTGCTAATGTCATTTTCCCCTGCTAATATTGTTTCATAACATCTTCCAGAAAAATAGGAAACCACTTGCCATCCTTGTCACTCGTCTCTCCAGGTCACACGGCTACTGTTGTAAGATAAACCTCAAGTGACTGTGAATAATGTACTTGATAAACCCTGTGTGTTAAGGGCTCGGGAGGACATTCCTGAGTGGTGGGGGGGGGGCAGGGACGGAGTTAGGATGTCATGGTGGAGCTGCTGCAGAGATGGGAACTGTTTACTCTCTCAAGTAATTTATGATAAAAAAAACTTGATACAGGCTTTGGGGGACTCTGCATTCTGTGTCCAGACCTGCTTTTGTTAAAACAGCAAACCTGTAACCAGGGAGAACATCTTCCGGCCTCTGGTGCTAAAGTTTCTGAAGTCCTCAGTGATTGGGGCTCACACCCACAGTTAGTGAGGAATAAGCATAGTAACATCAGCTCCCAGGATGTTTTCACTCAATGGTCAAGAGCTGTACAGTGTGGTGTCATCACATTTAATGCTCAACAAAAGCATGCTGTATGTTCTACTTCATGTTATTCTCGAAAGTGAGGCATCATTAGCAAAGTTGTATACAGTGTAGGAAGGAGCCTTCTGACTGTTTGAGAGGTCCATCTCACAGATTCACTATTAGCCAAATATTGTGTGTGTGTGTGTGTGTGTGTGTGTGTGTGTGTGTGTGTGTAATTGTTTTCCTAGTGAACTGCAGTGGACTATAGAGATAGCTTTTCTCACCCCCATGCTGGCCCAATCTGTCCATCCAGCACACCTCTGGAGAAGTAGCTTTTTTGAAACACAGACTCAACAATGTTGTTTTCAATCTTCTGAAAACATGGAGGGTTCCCTATGGAAAATGTACAAAGTCAGAGCTCCTTCAGTCAGCTCTCCATCAGTTCCACCGGATGAGCTTCCCCACCCTATATCTCTTTAAAGCTTCCCTCCAATTCTAACTTTTACACAGCTGCCTACTGTCGTCTCACCAGTACACGTGAGATTTCCCACCTATCCACATGTTTACTTGTTATCACTTTTTCCTGGAATTCCTTACCTGTCTCAAGTCATAGACATTGTAAGATTCAGATGAAAACATTTAAGACAGAGTCTGCCTTCTCATCTTCATTTGGTCTGCTGTATGTGAATGTGCTATTTAAGGATAAACTAGGGTGAAACATTCCTTGTCCATACTCCTATCTTATCATTGTTCACTTTTACACACACTCTTTCTGGCATATCTGGTTAATTTTGTGCTCTTAGCATGGCATCGTGTTTTCAAAACATGCTCAGGAGAACTTGACTCAACTGAATCACATAGTCACTGTACATTTCTCTTTCTTTACCAGATTCATTCCAATACTTTTACAAGATGTTGTATGCCATGAAGTTACTAAATTATGTTTTTGGCATATTTAAAAAATATTCCATGTCAATCCTTTTTATGTCTAGTTTTGTGGAGCCCAATCACATATTTAAGTTAAAACTTAAAGACACATACTTCCATTTTCACTTGGACAAATGGCTCAGAGGTTAAAAGTATAGATGGAAGTTTCTGTCCCACCTATGACTCCCAAATAAACACACTGAGGCCAATAGCTCAGGCTTATTACTACCTAGCTCATACATTTTAAGTGCCCATATTCCTTATTTACGTTCTGCCACATGACAGTGCCTTTGTTGACATGGCATGTTCATCTCCTGCTTCCTTTGCATCTGCCTGGTAACTCAGTCTCTGCCCTCCTTCCTCTCAGCCTTTTCCTCTCTGGCTCTCCTGCCTAACCTTATTCTGTTTAGCTACTGGCCAGTCAGTTTCTTTATTAAACCAGTCACAATGACAAATCTTCATAGTGTACAAAAGAATTATTCCACAGCGTAAGGGAGATTGCTACTCTTCCAGACAATCAGAGTCAGGTGTCCCTTTTTACCCATGAATTGAATGAAAGCTGCACAAGTACTTACCAGAGATCAAGCAGATGTTGGCACTATTATACTTCCTACCAAAGTCATAGAAACACTCGTTCTTCATTCATCAAGAATTACTGAAGAGTTAATATGTCTCAATGCTGTTTTAAGTACTGGGGATACATAGTGATAAACAACAGAAGGCCTGCTATTATGAGACTGGCATGCTACCTACTGAGCTAATGAGGCACCTAAGGCCTGCTATTATTAAATTCACATCCTAATCATGTTAACACATTAAGTCATTTTAAAACAACTCATCGCCCCATACCTCACCCCAGTCTCTGCCATAAGTCCTATAAGAAGTCACTGGATTCACAACTGTATATCACCCCATTTTCTGGGACCCAACTCTACTATACAGGAGTTCTGGTTCTCTCTCCACCTCTCTCTCTCTCTTTCTCTCTCTCTCTCTCTCTCTCTCTCTCTCTCTCTCTCTCTATCTCTCTCTCTCTCACACACACACACACACACACACACAGTCCTATACACTTTGATATGAGAGAGCTGTGTTTCTTGCATTGACATAAATGACACAGCATTTGGGCGTGTGCAGGTTAGCATTAACTAACAACTTGATCCTACATAGACTCACCTGGGAAGAATTATAATGAAGAATTTTCAAGAACATATTGATCTGTGGGCATGACTTTGGGGGATTGTCTTGATTGTTGATTGAAGTAGGACAAAGATACAATCCATTGTGAGTGGCAACATTCCCGAAGCTGTGCACTGAAGCACATCAAAATGAAAAATGGTAGCTAGCAACCAAACAGATGGCATGGATGCATTTGTTTCTCTTTTGTTTTGGCTATGGGCATGATGCCTTAAGTTCCTGCCTTGGCTTCCCCCCAAATCATGGTCTGGAATTCCGAGTTGTAAGCCAAATAAACCCATCCTTCTTTAAATTTTATCACAGCAACAGAGATGAATCATACTGGCAGTAAGTCAGGGAATAGAGTTCAAGGAAATTGACAAAAGTTTCTTACCCAGTGAAGAAGCAATCCACAAAGAAACCTTTAAAAGAGGGTTTCAAGCAAAGAGAAAAGTAGGTGCTGCATTTCTGATTTCCAGAACAAAAGGTCATGGCAGTAAAAGCCCAATTTTTTAAACTAATATAAAATTTAGATACAGTGAAATGTACAGATCCTAAATGGAAAATTGATAGTCTATTCTTTTTCTTTCCTGATGACTAATTGGTATTCTAATGTATGAACATAGCACAATTATCCATTTTCTCTTAGTATTCATTCGAATTATATCCAGTTACTGACTATAAAGGATAAAGCTTTTATTGTTATATATAAATTCATTGTGTTTATACATCTTAAATTCTCTTGGATAAATATTTAAAGAAGAATTTCTGGGTCATAGGGCAAATGTACTTTTGATTTTAAATGCAACAGAATTGGATGGTTTTCAAAAGTAGTTGTCCAATTTTGATTGCCCTTGGCAATGCATAATTCTGCTTGTTCTACATTCTTTTTGATATTGACAGTGTTGGTCTTTTAAAAAATTGTTATTGTAGAATGTACATCTTGTATTTTGAACATGTGTTACCCTTTAGCAGAAATCTGAAGGCAGCAAAGAGGAAAACTGTGGGAAAGTCATGGGGAAAGTGACTCACACAAAGAAAACAGCAAAGGCTGTGAGAATTGGCTGGGAATAAAAAACAAGAAGGTCATATTGACTGGGACATAATGAGCTAATGAGAGTGAACATGTTTTCATTTGCTTATTAGCCATTCATTTTATTTTGGTATCATTCTTTCTAGAGATTTAATCCAAGGGTTTTGCTCACCACATTACTAGTTTTAAAGTTTATTTCTATATTCTGCATAAAGAAAAGCTTTTAATTTCATTATTTTATAAACAAGAATGAAATGGCCAAAAGGTTTCTATAAGTAACCCTCCTATATATAAATGGCAAATGGACTGAGAAAGACATCAGGGGAAACAATGTCTTTCAAATAATATAAAATATATTGGGGTAATGCTAGACAAGCAAGTGAAAGACTTTACGATAAAAAGATATAATTTCCAGGACAGCCAGGGTTACAAATAGAAACCCTGTCTCAAAAAAAGCATGAGAGAGATGGGGGAGAGAGAGAGAGAAGAAAAATGAAAAGAAAAAGATATCAGAAGATAGAAATATCTCCCCTTCTCATAGACTGGTAGGATTATGTGAGAAAAAATCTATTTTCAATAAAAGGAAAAAATAAAACATTTAGGATTCCAAGGGTCTAGAGAGATTGCTCAGTGGTTAAGAGCACTGGCTGCTCTTCCAGAGGACCAGGGTTCAATTCCCAGCACCCACATGGCAGCTCACAACTGTCTGCAATTCCAGTTCCAGGTGATCTGACACCTTTACACAGACATGCATGAATGCACATGAAATCAAAATCTTTTAGGATTCCTTTTACAAAGGAAAGAAAAAAATTCATTCTATCCTGATTTCATTGCTTATTTAAAACATGTTTGAAAGAGGCTTCTGCTGGTGATGTCTACAAAGCCTACATCATGCTGCATCAACACAAAGCCTATCTCAAAAAGATGTTATCAAGTTGAATTTTAAAAACAGGCATCTGTTTTCTTCTTCTGTTTCATTTCATGAACTGAGTGATAGTTCATGATACATAGGAGAAAGACTTTCATCGAGAGGTATTTTTAAAACAACAAATCAAAAGATAAATGACAAAACTAAAAAAATGATAAAACAATGCCAGCCTATAATTAAAAAATAACTAGAGGCCTAAGAATAGCACACAGTGGTAAAGGACAATGCTCTTGGACCCATCCACAGTACTCTAAAAGAAGACAGAGAAGGAGGGAAGAAATACTTGAGAAAACAGAAATGGAAAGAAATTAGCACTAATAAAGAATATTTATGAGAATCCTACAGCTACTAGACAGTATCATTTCTCTGTATGATCCAAAACAAGGCAAGAATGTTTGTTCTTATGATTTTTTTTATCAGCATTGTACTTATGGTATTAGCTGGCAGTAGATCATGAGACAAATAAAAGTGTGGGATTAGAAATAAATAAATATGTCTTGCTTGATTGATTTAAGCATTTATTTTAAAATAACAATTATTTACATAGAAAATTCCAAAGAATTATACTCCCACTGGGAATTTTTCTAGCAAAGAAATAGCTTTCCTATGAATTTTTAATGGATGACAAAGCAATTCAATGAAGACACAATGAGGACATTATTGAAAAACATCTCACCACAGATCCTTATTTTTCAATTATTTACATTTCAAATCATCACCTGATTAGCATATGTTAATCATATATAATAATGGGTTTCATTATTATATTTTCCTACATGAACATAATGTATTTCAATCATACTGATTCCCATTTCCCTCTCTTGTCACATTGCCTTTCTCTTCCATACAATCCCCCTTCTACCTTCATGGTGTGTGTGTGTGTGTGTGTGTGTGTATGTGTGTGTGTGTAGGGAGGAGAGACCAAATGAGTTTCATTATGTTGTTTACATGACCATAAGCATCTTACCAGTCTCTTCTTCATCTGCCAGTAACTGCACATGAGTGCTCAGAGGGAGCTGTAGTCCCATGAATCCCTCCTCCTTTCATGACTAGCCCCAAACAGGCTCAATCACAGCTGCTGTGAATTCAAGAGAGTAACAGCCATGTCATGCCTGGAAGTTGGTGTTCAACACTGTAGTCTCACCCCACTTTCCTCCGGCTCTTCTCATCTTTCCATGATGTTCCCTGTGCTTTTGAGAAGGTGAAGTAGATGTCTGGCTTACAACTGGGCACCCGTAAGTCACTTATCCTCAGTATTTTGCATAGTTGTGAATCTCTGTGTCATTGATTACCACTTGAGAAAAAAAAACTTCTCTGTCCTACAAGCATCAGTATCAATGAGGTTGTTGGCTTTTGTTTGAACTCCTTTGTGTTCCTTCCTGGACTTTGGAATGCTCTCTTCCTGCTGAGAGTTCCTCCATTAGACGACTTATCAATGAGATATTGAAAATGGTTCACATCACCAGAGAAGCTTCCTCCTGCAGCAGATGGGAACAAATACAGAGACCACAGACAGATATCATGCAGAGTGAAATTCCTTGCAACACTCAGTCCTCCATCAAACTCCCCTTCCTCAGAGCTCAGGGAAGCCCATGGAAGCTGAGGCAAAAAGAATGTAAGAACCAGAGGGGGTGAAGGACACCAACAATACAAAATCCTCTAAATCAACATGATCAAAGCTCTTATGAACTCACAGAGACTGAAACTGCATGCACATGGCCAGCATGGGCCTGTACCAAGTCCTCTTCGTTTTCATTATGACTTTCACTTCACTGCTTTTATGAGATTCCTGAGTGTGTAAACGAGTGGGTCTCTTACTCTTATGCCTTTTCTTGGGCTCTTTTCCTTTTGTTGGTTTGTCTTGTCCAACTTTGATGTAATTGTTTTTGTTTTATCTTATTATATTTTATTTTTAGAAAATAATGAACGAATGAAAACCTAGCCACTAGGGTAAAGTTTAACAAATGAACTATCATTTATAAATGCTGGGTGAGGGAAGATCAGTTTTATTCAGTAAAATGACACTGGATATATCAACCACTCCAGGGCAGGTCTCATGTTCAGGAGTAGCCAACCAACAAATAATGTACTCCTCGGTTTTTTGTATTTTAGTTTTGGTATTTTTGGGGGGGTATGTGGTGTGTGTGTGTGTGTGTGTGTGTGTGTGTGTGTGTGTGTGTGTGTGAACAGTTTTTTCTTTCTTTTTAAGCTATTGATATATTTTGTTTTCTAGGTTTGTAGGACTTTGCTATTATATTGGGTTTTCAGATTGTTTTTGAGAAAGAACTCAAAGTTGGGTATATAGGGTGGAGGAAAGGATCTAGGAGAGCTAGAAGGAAAAGAATATGATCAAAATATATTTAAACTTAAAATTGTCTTAAATAATAAAGACATAATAACAAATAAATTATAGAAAGAAGATAGTTAAATTTACTATGGAGAAATCTCACAGTCATCATTTTAATTGAGTCATAAAAATTAATGGTATCAATAATAAGTCAAAGCCAGTTTTAAACAAATAATGAGACAAAGTGAATGTCACAAACCATTTATTTCCTATATGATACACCAAGAAAGAAAAAAAAAACACTGATAGTATCAAGAAAGAAAAAATACATCACTGAAGTGGCCCTCTTGTGCAAGAGTCGTAAGTTTAATCGCATCATGAAAACAAAGTTAAACAAACAAAAAACCCTAAGGCACCATCTGGTAGCTACAGCTGGAGGGGTAATATTTGAAGATGTATGATTTGCTTTTTCCCCTCTGAGAGGATCTGAGAATTGAGCCTTCAAGGGAAATCTGTTCACTAATAAGACCACCCCAGGAAAACAGAAAGAATTATATACCTTACTGCTTTACAAGTACAACAGAAAAAGAAAAAAGCCAAGGCAAGATGACTTCTATACAAGTTGTAATTATCTCAATTCTGGAAGCAAAAGATACTGAAATGGTTGTAACACCAGGCAACTCAATATTCTAGTTTTTTGAATGACTGATGACCTCAGAAAAAAATGAAACAAGCAGTTGAATGAAAAAGAATGCCAATTCAAAACATGGTTATGAAGGTCAATATCATTCAGCAAAAAATTTGAGATTTTGAAGAAAAAAAAGAGGAAGAAAAAAATCAAAATAAAGGACATCAGAAAGCATCCCCAGTAGACTAGATCAAGCAAAAGAAATAATACCAAGGATTAAATATGAGGTTGAAAATTACTACACTAAGATACTAGCAAGAAAGTAAAAATTAGGAAAGTATGATCACAAATTTGAAAAACTCTGAAAGTGATCTTTAAAAATTAATGGGTAAATAAAGCATCCCATGATAAGCATAAACTAAATGCATCACCATTGATAAAGTATTGCAAAATATACTTTAAATACCCCTATAGACAAAGGAAGATGGACAGTCTCAATCACAAAGCCCAGAACAAAATTTCTTAAGGGGAATAGATGAGAATAGCCAGTTAAACAAATCTAATTCAAGAAATAGTCGAAGAAACCTAATATAAACACAAGAGGAAAAATAATAATTATTCAAGTTAACCAGATAAACAAACAACAAATAACATGAATCAAGGAATACTTTTCAATAAAACCCCTAATTATAAATTGGCTGACCTACAATTAACAGTGCAGAATAATTTATTTAAATTAAAACAAGAGTCCATTATTTTCAGTCTACAAGAAACATACTTCAGTAGCAAAGACACCCATACTTCCACACAGAAAGAGAGAGTACAAGCAAGGGGAAGCTTGAAATAAGTATAAGTAGATAAGTAGAAGAAAATATGCCAAAGTAGACTTTGAACTAACATCAGAATAGGTAAAGAAAGCTAGTGAATATTAGTAAATGTAAAGCCCTGTTATGAAGATATGAATATATATAATATATCCAATATGTATACAGGCACTGAATATTGGTATACCCAATTACATAAAATAAATATCCCTGCACATAAAGGGACTGATTGCGTATATATTCAACATGTATGTAGGCAATGAATATTGGTGTCCTCAGTTTCATAAAATAAATATCCCTGCACATAAAGGGACAGATATGTCATAATAAATTCCAACTAAACATCCAAAAAAGTAACTCTATAGTGAAATTGTACTATGGACTTAACAGACATCTACAATCAATCCCATTAAATAACTGGTAAATAGACACTGTTTGCAATAATCTATGGAATTTTCTCTAAAATAGATCATATTAGAAGTCATAAATTCAGTCTTAATATATAAAAATAATTGAAATAATTTCTTGTATTTTATCAGGTCATAATAAAATGAGAATTAAAAAGGAATAGCAAGAAAAACAACACACATGTGGAATTGAAATATGCATTCTTGAATGATCAGTATATCAGTGAATAGATCAAATGGAAATTTTAATACTTAGAACTAAATGAAAATAAAAAACAAAATTTGCAAGAATTGCTGGGATACAGTTTAAGTAGCTTTAAGAGAAGATTTATATCTATGAGTTCTAGGATGTAAAAAAATCATATATCACAAATAAATAGCATAATGATGGACTCTACAAAATTAACATTTTAAAGAGAAACCAAACTGAAAATTAGTAAGTAGAAAGAAATAATAAAAATTGGTGTGGTAACTAATTAAATGGCAACTGACAGAAAAATGCAAAGAATAAATGAAACAAAGAGTTGATTCTTTGAAAAGGTAAACAAAATGAAAATACTCTGTATTAGTATTTCTGTGATAAAACATCATGATCAAAAACAACTTGGAGAGAAAAGATTTATTTCTGCTTCCAATTCTCAGGTCATACTCCATCATGGAGGGAAGTCATGGAAGGAACTTGAAAATAGGAGATGATGTAGAGGCAATGGAGGAGAGTTGCTTAACTGGTTTGTTTCACATGGCTTACTCAGACTGACTTCTTATAGTAGTCAGGACAAGCCATCCATGGGTGGCTCTCTCCCATGTGGAATATGCCCACCCACGCCAATAATGAGTGAGGAAATGGCCCACAGACTTGTTCACAGGTCAATCTGATAGGAGTATTTTCTAAGTTGACGTTCCTTCCCAAATGACTTCAAGCCTGTGTCAAGTTGACATAAAAACTAGCTAGTAAAAATCCTTAGCCAAACTAACTGATAGAAATACACAGAAGACCCAAATTAATAAAACTAGATAAAAGGGTGATATAACAGATAATAATAAAATCCAGAATATTGATAAGGAATACCTTCAAAGTTTATATTCAAAATAGGTAAAAAACTCCCAATAAATTCCTAGATACTTATGACCTACCACATTTACATGAAGAGGACATAAACACATACATACACACACAATTAAAAATAAATAAAATTTTACTTTAAAAACCTGGAGTATGTCTTTGCAACTGTGTTTATGACATGAAGAATACTTAGAATCTATATAGGGGTCTCAAAATGAAACACCAAAAGGCAACAATAGCAAAAAGCAAAACAAAACCCAAATTGATCAATCATTAAGAGCATTCACACCTCTTAAAAGATGATGTTGATGGTCAATACATACATGGAAACATGTTCATTACCATTAGTCAACAAGGACATGTAAACCAGCAAGACTTTGAGATTATTATTCATCCCAGTCGTAATGGTTATCAAGAAAACAAAAGTGTATTAGCCAGGATGTAAGGACAAAATAACTTAGATACTGATGATTAGATTATAAATACATGAAATCACTATGGAAATGCATATAGAATTTTCTTAGAAACTAACAAACTGAACTACACTACTTCTGGGTTCATACCTTAAAGAATCCAAATCTGCTAAGTAGCCTGAACTGGCTATGTCTTCTGACTGAATTGGCGCCTGGCCCAATTGTCATCAGAGAGATGCCACTCAGTAACTGATGGAGGCAGATGCAGAGACCCACAGCCAAACATTAGGTGGAGGTCAGGAATCCTGTGGAAGAGGAGGAGAAAGGAGTGTAGTAGCCAGAGGGGTCAAGGACACCACAGGAAGGCTCACACAATCATCTAACTTGGGCTCATAGGGCCTCTCAGAGAGTGAACCAACAGTACAGGGAGACTGAACAAGGCATTCTGCATATATGTTACAGTTGTATAGCCTGGTTGTCTTTTATAGGACTCCTAACAGTGGGAACAGAAGCTGTCTCTGACTATTTGCTGGCTGTTGGGACACTACTTCTCATACTGGGTCACTTTGCCCAGTCTTAATACATGGGAAGGGCTTAGTCTTACTGCAACTTGATATGTTATGTTTTATTGATACTCATAGGAGATCAGCCCTTTCCTGAATGGAGACAGAAAAGGAGGGAACTGGAGGGTGAGAAGGGAGAGTAGGGGAGAGGGACTGGGAGGAGAACGTGTGGGAAAGGCTAAGGCCAGGATGTAAAATAAGATGAATAAAAAAATCTAAATCTGAATGGAAGAGAGAAAAGTCAATGTTTACTATGACATCATTCCTTATAGCCACGTTATGGAATTGGCCGACATATTTATCAATAAACAAATGGATAATATAGAAAATGTGTTAGGTGCATGCAATGGATTTTATTTATTTACCTACGTGTGTGTGTGTGTGTGTGTGTGTGTGTGTGTGTGTGTGTGTGTGTGTGAAACCAAATCTTACAATGCAGCCCTGGCTGGCCTGGAATTCTTTGTAGATCCGGTCTGGCCTGAAATTCAAGAAATCCACCTGTCTAAGAGCTAGAATTAAAGGTGTGTGCCAGCATGCCTAGACTAACAATGGACTTTTATCCAGCATGCGGGAAAATGGATAGATCAAGAGATCATTGTCTTAAGTGATACAAGCCAGATTTATAGGGAAAAAGAAAAACAGCACAAGGCTGGAGGGAAGGCAAGGGATGGAGAGGGGGTAATTGGAGCTAAATATAAACAAACCCTACACTGTACATTTATGAAAAGATCACAAATGAAAACCATCAGTTTACATAACAAACATGTTAATTATAATTTGAGGGAAATAAAAATGAAAAAAAAATCAGCCTAAAACCATTTTAAGGTTATAAAATCAAGAAAGTCAAAATCATGATAACTAAAACAAATGAGAAATTGCAAAAATTATCAGGTTATTAGCTGATCAAGATATGAAGGCAAAGCCATGGTGACAAAAGCATAGCAAGGTTGGTGTCCCTGCAAGCAGCCCCTGACCACGAGGCTTAAGGAAAGGGTTGACGAGCCCTTTTATGCCAGTGTCTCCCCACAACATTCTCCAAAGACCAGGCACAAAGCTCTAGAATTGAACATTCCCACTGCTGGCTTCAGTCTTCTTTGGTCCAACTCCTCCCTTTCCATAGGAAATGTTTTCCCCATGCCATTGTATCTTTGTTGACTTGTGCTCTCGATTTCTTACCTAGTCTTACAGCTCAAGTTTGCACTCTACCTATGGTATATTCAGAGACTTTTAGATTTGACTACTGAATATGATACTACTTCAGGACCCTTAGAAACAGACTAGGCTTGACTTGCATTTTGAAATGTACGTGAGACTTTGGAAGCCAATAGTAGAATGTTAGTGTTTGGATGAATGTCCCTCTAATGTGCAGCGCATGGTGCTCTGGGAATGTGGGGACATGGATCTTTAAGAGGAGGGGCTTAGTACGAAGACTTAGGTTATTGAGATGTGGCTTTGAAGAGGACCCTGCAATCTTAGTCACAGGATGACACGCTGTCTTCCTCTTTTTTTCTCTCTCTATATGAAATGACTTGTCTTGTTCTATCATGTGCTTCTGCATAAAAGGCTGCTTGACCACAGGCCCAAATTGGGCCAGTTTATCATAGACTGGCACATTGGAAACTATGAGCCAAAATACACTATTATTATTCATTTATTTCTTACAGCCACACTTCTCAACCTGTGGGTCATAACCCTTTTGAGGTTATATATCAGATATCATTCATATCAGATATTTACATTACAATTCATAACAGTAGCAAAATTACGGTTATGAAGGAGCAATGAAAATAATTTTATTGTCAGGAATCACTATAATAGGAGGAACTGTATTAAAGGGTCACAGCATTAGGAAGGTTGAAAACCACCATCTTAGAGTAATAGAAAGGTGACCAATAGAGATCTTGAACTGGATCTTGAATTTAAAAAATATATGTATACACACATATAGATGTATATATGTATACACACATACAAGTATGTATATGTACATGCACATATATGCACATGTATCTATAGACACATATATACATTTTATGTATATATATGTATGCTCACACACATATATATAACACAGAGGGCAGAAAATTTGAACATAGTTTGCATAAGAAGTAGTGTTATAATACTGATGTCAGCTTTTCTGAATTTGATCAAGGTAGAACAGTTTTGAAACACACATTCTGTTCTTTTTATCTAGGCTTATATTAATCACTCTTTGTAATGCCATGACCAAATCCTTAACAATTTGAGGAAGGAAGCATTTGCTTTGGCTCATGGTTTGAGTGTACAGCCCATCAATGTAGAAAAAGCATGGAGGTACACACGGCTCACCACTGTGGTCCCAGGAGCAAGAGGCTGCTCACTCATGTCTGAGAAGACTATGACGCAAAGAATAAGGAACAGTAGTACATTGTTGCTTGTTGTTGTTTTTCCTTGACCTGTTTTTATTCAGCCTGGGATTCCTACCCATGGGATGGTGCCACCCACATTTGGGATGGGTCCTCTTCTCTGGAAATGCACTCACAAACACACCCAGAGCTGTGTCCTCTATATAACTCTAGATCCCATCAAGTTGAAAATTAACAACCAAAGGGCTCAAGTTCTTCAAAATTTTGTTCTCTTCCCCGCCCCACTTACAGTTTCTCCTGTTCGTCTCATTCCTTTTCATATTCTACATCTTGAAAAGAAATGTGAATAGGAGAAACAGCAAGTGGAGAAAAGAAAGAGCAAAACTTTCACCTTCCACATCCATCTCTCTTTTCTGAAAAATCCTCTAGCATTTCTTACATGCAACACACTATGTGATGACCGACTAGTCAGTGACACAGCAGCTGTCAACAGACTTAAGTGATAGGGATGTGAAGGACACCAGGGTATCACCTAGGTAAGCCAAGGCCATGTGGTGATACACAAATTAATAGAAATGGGCTAATAGTTAAGAGAGAATTAGCCAGTGAGAAGCCTAAGGCAATGACCAAACAATTATATAGTCTCTGAATGGTTATTTCATAGTGACGCAAAGATCCAGTGGATGGAGAGAAACCTGTCCAGTAGGACCCACACTAAACAGAGAAAAGTCTCCCATTACACTTAAGAGCAGAAATTCATCACCTGAACAAATTTTTCTGTTTGTTATATTCATTTTTATCTTTTATTTTACTTCCATTCCCTGGGCTAACCTCTAATCCTTTTAGAACAAAACATAATCAATATTATACCCAAATTTATTGATAAATAGTTTGGTTTCTTATATGTAGTATATTCTTTACTTTAAAAGTTTGTTGTACACAATACTAAAAACCTATCAGGCAGCACCATTTTCCTTAGAAGATGCAGGGAACTTTCACTGAATATGAACAACAACAAATAGACCCCAAGACTGGGTGTGTATGATCACAACAAACAAATCAGAAGCTTGTTCCTACCTTAAATTTTATACAAACAGACAATTCAATACCCAATAGTTGTTGTTATTAGGACATGAAATGTCTGTCACAGGTCCTGTGATTAAACCTTGGTTACCAGATGGTGACGCTATTTGGGGGAGGTTGTGGAACTGTTGGGAGGTGGACAGGGCTGGAGGGAGTGTGTCACTGTGGGTGTGAGACTTGAACTGTATAACCAAGTCCTGCTTTGGGTCTTTCTGCTTCCTGGCCCCCCAAGACTTGAAGAGTTCTGACAACATGATCCAACTCCATCATGCTTTCCCTATCATAATGAACTCCATCACCTTCAACTGTGAATCAGTCCTTCCCCTAATGCTTCTGCCATTCACTTTGTCACAGAAACAAGAAAAATAACACAATAATTTCCCAGAAAAATACTTTTGAATAATTATAGTATTAATTTGATATCAAACTAAGCAACACTTGCTTCATTCCCTCTGCATTCTAGAGGAAAATAGGACAAGATAAGAAATCTAGTCAGAGCAAATTAGTCATCAAAGGGTAGACAAAGAGAAAACAGCCCTCACCTCAGGTCTCATTGACTCCTATTTATTTTTTAATTTATGCACCAGCCTGGTTCCAACCTAAATTATGGAAATGGCACCTGTTAGGTCACAGAAGCCATGGCAACTGGGCTTCTGCACATGCTGCAAGTCATCAGATAAGGGCAGGCAGAAGTTCTGGTATTCCTCAAGTACACTGAATAAGACACCAGTTTTAAGCCGAAGAGGAAAAGTTTCCCAGATAATCTTTGACTTCACCATTCATCTCCTCTCAATGTTCCAACTAAAGGAACCATAGAGCCAAAAATGATTCTGAAGGCCAGGTCTAGGGTGTGGACAAAGAGAAATAGTACCAAATAAGTTCAGTTTATTCCTCACCACACAAAGCACATTCCTTCTGGCTTAGTCTAACCTTGCTCATGTCATGGCACTAAAGATAGATCTAACATTTATTCCTAGAACATTGTTTGGTTTACTATTGTTAACTTCTTCAAGCAGAGTGGTTTTTCCCAAGAGGTTATATTTGGAGATCACAAAAACAACAGTCTTGGTCTTCCTAGAGCCAGAACTACAAAACATGTTCCCTTCCTAGTCCTCCTTAATATGAATGCAAGTGCATTCTTGTACAGTCCATTAACTCCAGCAAGCCAACAGTCAGCCCCATGCCATTGTTTTCACAAACACAGACAGAGGCACTGTGTTTTAAAACAGTAGACAAATGATTACTATGACTGTGTAAATTATCTAAGAGGTATTTTTTAACAATCCTTGATAGGTTCTGATAATGAAAAGACAGAAGAATATCAGTAAAACTGTATAAATAATACCACTGCTTAGCTGCCCTGCACCTTCGTTGGCCTCAGTGTTTGGCATGCATGTGGATTCTTTTGAATAACCTTGATTCTGATGTGATATTGACAAAAAAATTGGTTCCTCATTTGATGTTACTAGTAAAACGAATCCTGATCACTTGTAGAATGTCCCTTTAGAATGGTTGTTCTCAACCTTTCTAATGCTGCAATCCTTTAATATGGTTCCTCATGTTGTGATGACCCCCAACTATAAAACTCTTTTGCTGTTATTTCATAACTAATTGTGTTATTGTTGTGAATCATAATGTAAATATTTTTAGAGACAGAAGTTCATCAAAAGGGTCACAACCCACAGATTAGGACTACTGATTTAGAATATGGAGTTGCCATGTTATAAACAATCAAAGAAAAAGTGATTGTAAATGGGGCAGCAGCTCCTATGAGTCTCACTATATATTTTTACAAGACCCTAAGGACTGTCAGGCTCTATAGTACCTGTCAGTTCAAAATACGTTCTTTTTCTGTGACAAAGGTAATGACCCAAAACAACGGAGGGAGGAAAGTGTTTATTTCAGCCTGTAGCTTATAGTCCATCACCATGCAAGTCATGGTAGGAACTCAAGAACTTGAAGCAGAAATCATGGAGAAACTGCTTGTTGCCTTGATGACAAACACATGCTTAGACAGATTTTTTTGTTAAGTATTTTATTTAGTTTTATTTCATGTGGATGAGTGTTTTACCTATATGAGTGTACATGCACCACATGTATGTGTGTTGTCCTTGGAGACCAGAAGAAGGTATTAGATCCCTGGAGTCACAGAGAGTTGTGACTTGCCATGTGGATACTGGGAACTGAACCTAAGTCCTTTACAAGAATAGTAAGTGCTCTTAATCGCCAAATGACCTCTCTATCCTCCTTAAGTAGCTTTCTTTTCTTTTTTTTTTTTTTTTTGGTTTTTCGAGACAGGGTTTCTCTGTGGCTTTGGAGGCTGTCCTGGAACTAGCTCTTGTAGACCAGGCTGGCCTCGAACTCACAGAGATCCGCCTGCCTCTGCCTCCCGAGTGCTGGGATTAAAGGCGTGCGCCACCAACGCCTGGCTCTTAAGTAGCTTTCTTATAAGACACAGGACTTTCTGCCCAGGGACTATTATTGCTGTCCACAGTGGAGTAGGGACTCATATCATTTAACAATCAAGATAGTTTCCAATAGACATGTGCACAGGCCAATCTGATCTAGCTAATTCGTTTTTGAGATGACTGTAGGTTGTGCCAAGTTAATAGTCAGAGCTAATTAGGTCAATGTCTCTATGTAATTAAATGGACAGACATCTATTCTAAAACAGTACACTTTAGCTAATCAACATTTTGGACAGATTTTTTTATATAAATCCAAGATATTCTGAGCTCCTGAATCATGTGCTATAAATATTTTCCCTTGCAGAGAAAACCAATACAAAAGAAACCTATGGCATCAATCCTCAGAGCCTCTGCTTCAGACTGCATTTTAAGGTAAATATAAGAAAACTACACACAAAATTCACTGTTGGTCACATGTAGCTAGAGCTGTGAGTAGAGTTAACATCAACAAACCTTAGTTTAATATTATCTCATGGAGTTTAAACTCACCTACACTGTGGGTAGCAATTTCCTCTGGCTTGGACCATTATACCTTGAACCACCTTGAGCAGCTGTGATCAATTCACTTAAGAAGTGAGGGGGAGGCTCACCAGACTCCAAAGCTCACAGGTACCTGCCCTAAGATTACACATACAGCAAGCAACTGCTTGGGTGAAAGGAGGGAGACTTTTCAGTGGCGGCCTTTTAGTGAGTCACCAACACTCTGGGTAGCAGGCCTTCTTAGATGTGTAGTGACCTCTGAAGCATCCACGCTCTCTTAATTAACCTCAGTAAAGTTGTAAGTTCACCAAACTGCAGTTGTGAGAATGTTTTCTTTGAACTTTCTATGTTCACTTTGTGAATAGACATTTCTTTATGACTCAACAGAAAAAAAACATATCTAGCTTATTAGAATTAGCATTGCTACCACTCTGTGATGAATATCTTTTACTTATTAATGCCATAACCTTTTCCCCTTGTTTTAAAAGAGAAAAATGAAAAAACTAATGTTACTTATTGTCCTAGTTACTCTCCTATTGCTATGATAAAACACTGTGATTTGGATTGATGGTTCCAGGCAGATTGGAGTAGGCTATGATGGAGGAGCAGAGGCAGCAGGCAGCTGGCTTGAACAGTAAGCAGAAAGCCAAGAGAACAAACTAAGAAAGGTTTGTGGCTTCTGAAACCTCAGAGCACCCTTTAGTGACACACTTTCTCTAGCAAGACCACACCTCCTAGTCCTAACCAACAGTGTTATAACTGGAGACCAAGTATTCAAAAGCCCAAGAATACAAGGGACATCTAATTAAAACTTCTGCAATTACATACACACTGAATTTTATGCTTTTCTTTCCAAAGTTCATAACAAACTAACAGGTATATAGGCCAGTTCAAGTTATCTTAATGTGAAATACAAAGTAGCATCTAAGACTTTTGTCTTTGCTTGAATTCAAATCTTGTGACTCCCAGGGCAAAGTTTGTTTGTTTTCCAAATTTATCTCTAAATGCAAACATCTCATTTTGTTCTTTTTATTCAGAAATCTGAAGGTCTTTGCAAATGTGAATTTATCATCAGTGGTGAAATGGCAATGAAATAACTTGGGGCATAATAGACTTTATATTATCCAGGAATGAATTCAAGTCCAAAAAGAAAATCCTATTGTTTTCCATCAGCCAATGAATTAGATGAAAAGCCCAGATTTATTTTCATCCATTTAGTTAGTAATTTGATAAATATTTATTGATGACCAGATATAAACCAAGGACCTGGAAGATGCTGGGGATTCATCAATGAACAAGAAATGAAAAGTTCCAGTTCTATTGAAAGACCTCAATACACCTCCCTTGAGACTCAGAAGGTCGCCCCAGTGGAAAATTCCTCAAGGTCCCCTAGGCAGGGAATAAGGTCAGATGGAAAAGAACATCTGGTCCAGAGTGCTGATGCATGAAACCACCAGACTGTTGAGATAAGCTTAGTTTTGAACTTGTGGTTTCTTCAGGAAGGTTAAATTATGCCCACACTTTTTGCAATACCCCTATTGCTTGCCAAGATTATGTATATAAAAAGAAAACTGTCTTAAAGCCCGACGTGCTCAGCTAGCTAAGGCTGCTGGAGTGCCCAAAGGCGCCTGTATGAACAATAAACCTCTTGCGGTTTGCATCCAACTGTCTGGTTATTGAGCTCGGGACATTGCGATACGTTGGACCTGATTACCTTAGGTCCTTCACTATGAAATTCAAATGTAAGGAGGAAGTGAGAGATACTCACACAAGAAGTCAGGAGAATGTCCATGTATACACTGATATTTTAATTAGAATGAAAGGAAGAGTGTTACTGAAAAAAGTGAGTAAAAATGTCAATGAGAAAGTCATGGAGCTATGTTAGGGACAGAGTTCTAGATGAAGGGTCCACAAAGGGAAACACCCTGAGGTCTTTGAAGGTGTGCTTGTTTGGAGGTATAGTAAGAAAGTCAGTGTGTACAGGACACAGTGGGCTAGGGAGCAGAGAAGAAGATGAGTCAGAAAAGGATCAGTCATTGGGCCCAGGATGCAGGGAACAAATGTAAGTTGTGTGAGACACCGAGTAAGGAAGCTATCGGGAAGTTTTGAGTAGAAAAGTGATAAAACTCAGCTTTTCCCATGATTACTAGGTGGCTATGTTAACATTAGGCCACAAACGATAAACTTGTATGAATACAGAGTATGTAGGAGGCTTAATCACGAGCTCAGTGAGAGATGATGGTGACTTGGACCAGGCAAACCACACTGGGAACAGTGTGCTTTCTTCTGGTTGTTGCATTGTATTGACTCCAGGTCTCTCCCTATACCGGATACATGAGTTAGAAATGGCCAAGGGTTAGGGTGCTGACTGTTTGGAAGTTTTTTTTCTGTTTTGTTTTGTTTTTTGTTTTTTGCTAGCCTGACTTTAACCTCACAGTCTTCCTACTTCTTTCTTTAAGTGTTGGCATTGCAAAAGGGCATCAATGCCAAGCCTATTCAATAGTGATTTTCAAACACTGAAAGGGTTAAGTAAGGCAAAACAACCTGTGGTGGTTTGAATGATAATAGGCCCCATGGGCTCATATATTTGAATGTTTAATCACCAGTGAGTGGAGCTGTTTGAAAGTATTAGAAGGATTAGGAGATGTGGCCTTGGTGGAGTACTGTGGTCTTGTTGGAGGAAGTGTGTCACTGTGAATGGGCTCTGAGATTTCAAAAGTCCATGTCAGGCCACTGTACTGCTCCCCTCTGCCCTCAGATCAAGATGCAAAAGTCTCAGATACTGCTGTACATGTCTGTCTGGGTGCCTCCATACTCCTCACCATGATGATAATGGACTAAGCCTCTAAAACTGTAAACAAGCCTCTAATTCTATTTACGGATATATATATATATTTACTGATAACAGTAAACTCCCAATTGCTTAAAACTGTTTTTATCTGGATATAACAGTTATCTCCAATGATTCCCACATAAGATATAGTTTAGCACTGATGTAATCACTTTTCTATTGTTGACTAGAAGAGGGTAGTTCTGCACTTTAGCTGCTCTCCAAACACATGCTTGGCATTTGTTTCATGGACAAAGAGAAATTCTGTAACATGCTTTGGTTAGTATATTGAGCATGCTTCAATATGATAGCGGTTCCTTCAGAAACCACAATAGATTTTTGAGGTCTTGGTGCAGCGCTAACAGTCTCCTTCTTAGAACCTGGAGACTCTAATACTGGTTGAGCAGTGCTACAATCACAGACCCACAGAGTCATTCATCAGACTTTTATTTTACGTGTATAAATATCTGTCCACACATGTGCCTGTGCTCCATGTGCATGTAGTGCCTGAGGATGCCAGAAGAGGGCTCTGACCACCGGGACTAGAATTACAGTTGGTTGTGTAGGTGCTGGGACTTGAACCTGGGTCCTCTGGAAGAATAATCAGTGCTCTTTACTGCTGAGCCATCTCTCCAGACTCTCATCAAACTTTTAAGCTGAATTCCAAACCCGTCCTCACTCTCCTGGTTCTGAAGGTGTTTACCTTACCTTTGCTTTAAAGTTTGCCTACTGAACACATATTACACCCAGTTACCAGTTCTTTGTATGAAATTCTTCCTTTTGAATCGTTTGTATCATTTATCTGATAACTGGACATTGGTTGACAGAAATTGGAACCTGCATTGTCCCATGGGATGGCTCTGCAAAGGTAGAACTGTAATGTTGTTTTGGCCTCTGTTTGGACCTGAGCTTCATGCTGAGTTTCTGGCATGGGTATGTGATACTAGCACTCTATGGAGTGCAGCAAATCACACTTATGCAATTATGAATTGTGGTCTCTTGGACCAGTGTGTACACTAAAGCAAATATGAGGTTAAAAGCATCACCACCACTGAATCTCAAGTCATACGTGGAGATCCCTGAAAGAGCCTCAGTTTTGCAGCCATAAGGGCAATGCTCCCCTCAAATCAAACAGTGTTTAATTGTATTACTTGCAGAAGTGGGGTTACCTTCTCTTTCTCTTTTTAAAATGTGAACATTTGTCTAGGAAGAATGACACCACAGCAATGAGGGAATGCAGACTGACATGAAAATAGAAATTTGAAACCCTGACTCATTGTGAGCTTCCCCCAGATATAGAAATAGTCATTTGTATCAGCAATCAAGTTTCTATATTGCTGGAAGGTCCTGTCATAACTTTACTCAGGTGCTCATTTTCTTTATAACCCACCGAATGGCCCCCTGTTGTTTCTAGACAATAATTAAGAGTTTGATCTTAGAATATTTTGGAGGGAATGAGGAGCAAGCGCAAGATTATTTCCTGAGAGGAAATAATTCATATACTAAGATACTTGGGAGATACTTTTACCAATTAAGAGATATAAAGTGGTGGAATACATATAGGATGATTCCTAAGTGGGACAAAGAGCATAATGAAAATAACTTAGATAGAATACAATTCATTTACATGAATGTGTATATGGAGGTGTGGGGTGTGATATCTGGGTTGTAGTTAAAAGTAGCTTTAGTAATTTATTTGGTAGACTGAATGAAATTTCAGCTAAGCATAATGAAGCAGAGATGTCTGATATCCCCCAGTTTAACATGGAAAAAGGAAGCCAAAGTTTTGGTGATACCAGAATTATGAAGTTTATCATTTGTGAACTACATACCCACAGTGATTTCATCCTTTGCAACAGTCCACATAACAATTTGCTCCCTGAGGCAATGAAAGATTTATTAGTGGGAGGGATGCCAGTGTCCTTGGACAATTCAGTTACAGCTATTTCTGCCCTCTCACTGTGGTAGTGGGCCATTCTGCTGTTAGAATGAGCTTTCTGATGTCGATAAGGATATTGGGATCCTTGGGTAGAAGAGGTCATTAGCAATGCATGTCATCTATGACAAAGCAAATGTTTTTATTGCTAGCAGGCATCAGAAATAAGGTTGCATAACCAGCTGTTTCTAACTCACAAAACTTTGTAGTTGATAATTAATCTTAGGAAATAAATAAAGAGACCACTACATTTTGATTTATGTAACATGAAAAACTCAGTCCCACATGTCAATGAAGAATCAATGTTTGACTCAGTACACACACCATAGGGTCCTGTGGATCTGAAACTGAGCCTCTAATTACATAGCTTTAGATGTTTTCTCAGCATTTGCCCAAAGGCATTGTCACTACTTAGAAAAGTTAGTATCTGCAAGGGAAAAGGAATGCTAGGGTCTTTTAGGGGTTACTTTATAATGCCTTTTTAAGCCCATAAATCAAAGTAGGGCTTGTGAGGGTCAGGTAATGCCTGGAATTTTGGTCAAGCTAGAATTTTCACTATTCATCAAGTCCCTAAATATAAAATTGAAAAATATATCCTGTCCCATGACAGATACACCACACTGGACTGCTGACAGTTATTACAGAAAGAACCAAGTAAAATACACAGAACATCATATTAATCCTAGGATGGCAAATCATCACAGAACTGGATTGTGAAAGAGCTGTAGATGTTAACCTCATCATCAAAGGTATGAAGGATGCAGAGTCGTTCACAGCTCTCTTATCTCCTCCTCCTTTGTCCTGTGCAAAAGCATCTCACAGAAAAACTGCAGATCTCAAACTTGATAAGGCAAATGCTCCAGCACTTGCAACTGCTATTCCGGCTGTAATATTTTCCCAAATAAACCAACACAACCCCCTGATACTGTGCACACAGCAACTGAGCTTCTGAATGATTTTCTCTGTGTACCAATTTGGAACAGCAGAAACAAATTATTTTGTCTCATGTCACTGATGGTACCGCTTCACAGACTAGCCTGAGGCTACATACACTCTGCTTCTGTTATGGAGTCTACAGAGAGCTTAATTGTCTTCATATTCTGTACAACACTACACCAGGGAGGAGTTGATTCATACCCATAGAAGGTGCCATTTTGCATACAAATGCCAGGAAACTCCAACACAGAGTCTCCCGCTATAATGGCTGAAAAGAGTTATATTGGTTTCTCACTGTCAATTTCCTGTAACAGATTGCCACAAATATAGATGCTTATATTTATTTTCAGAAGTCTAAAATCAACGGATTTGCTTTTAAAGGCAACAGGGGAGGTGTTGTTTTGTTGTTTAAGCTTCTAGAGGCTGTGCACATGCTTGACCTACAACCCTTTCTCATATCTCTACCTCTTGCTTCTATCACTGCATCTTCTACTCATTACTCTGACCCTCCTGACTCCCTCCTTACAAAGATCCTTATAAGCGAGAGACCACTGAGATGACCGAAGGTAATTTCCTAGTCTCCAGATCCTTATCTTTAATTTAATGACATGCAACTGTCTCTTACTGTTATAGTGAGATATATTCACATGCTGGTAAAATTAAGATATTGACATTTTAGCAGTGGGGAAGAAGGGACATTATATTACCAGAGCAGAGCACTGATTATATATGTAGATATCAGATGGATTAAGTTTGAAAGTCACTATGCAGAGTGAGAGTTGAAGTCATTAAAGCTGTCAAAGACATAAAAGAAAGGAAAGAACACATTATTATAGATGGAGGAGGTTAATATAATTAATTATTTAATGCAAATAGATATGATTAAGGGTAAGATTGGGTGTTTAGTAAAATCGTAATTGGGTCTGGGGAGTGGCTAACACAGGCATACCTCAACACTCTTGTGGGTTTGGTTCCAAAGCACCTCAATAGAATACTGCAGTGAAATGAGTCGCACAAGTGTTTTGTCTCCTGGTACATGTGAAAATTACATCTACACTGCACTGTTGGCCTATGAAGAACACACTAGCCTTATGTCTACACTGTACACTCCTTACATTTCAGTGTTTCGGCGCTAAAACATGCAAATGTTTATCTGAGCCTTCTGTCGGTTGTAGCTTCTCACTAGTGGCGGATTTGCTTAGATGTTGATGATTGCTGCCGCATCACTATGGTGGCTGCTGAAGGCTATAGCGACTGGGACCGTTTCTTAAAATAACACAATGAGACGTTTGCCACACTGATGGGCTTTTTTTTCCTTTTCTATCTCCAGGAGCATGTTGGCTATTTCACAGCCTTTTCCCCATAGTCAAATTAGTCCCTGCCTATCAATGGTGCTTATGTGATATTCTAACTCATTTATTGTCCTCTCATCAAATTGCACATAAGCTTCACCAGATCTAGATTCCCTCCAACAGAATTACTTTCTATGTTCATCTACAACAAGCAACTCTCATGCCGTGAAGCTTCCTCATGAGCTTGCTGCTGTCCAAGCATATCTTAATCGCTAATCTAGCTCTTTCTTTTATGTTTTTATCCCATCTCTAATAACTTCCCCCATTGAAATCCTGAACCCCTAGAAATCACCCATGAATGTTCAGTCAGCTTCCCCCAACTCCAGCCAATGTTCATGTTTTGGCATTCTTCCACAAACCACAAGTGTTTGCAATGGTACCTGCAATGACACACTCTTCCTAGAAGCTTTTCAGTTTACTTTCCTCAATTTTGTCAATAGAATACATTACTTATGGCAGCTGTATAGCCTCCCAAGGTACTTCTTAAATAATAAAACTTGAAAATTAAAATTATTGCTCAGTCATGAGCTGTACAATGGTTGCTGTATTACCAGTTATGAAAACACCATTACTCTCTACACCACTCCAGCAGAATTCTTAGGTGACCAGGTGCAGAGTCAATGAACAGGGTTCTTTCAAAAAGATACATGCAGTAACTCTCAACAAGGAATTTAAAATATTGTGCTGTAAACAGGTGTATTGCTCTCTGAGCATCTTTATTTCACTTACAAAAAGCAGGGAGAGTGATTTCATATAAGTATTATGAGCTCTAAAATTTTCTTGACTTGTAAATAAGCATTGACTTCAACTTAAAGCCACCAGCTTCATTAGCCTCGAGGAGTCAGTCTGCCCTGTAAAGCTTTGATGATGAATATGGACTTTCCTATAAAGCTGTGAAAGTCCTGGGTGGTTTCCTTCCAATCTAAGCCTGTTAAGTTTATATCAAAATCTGATGTATCATCTTCATCTGTTATTTTTAGCTAGATCTGGATAATTGTGTTAACTATCTTTTCTAGTATTATAATCAAATACCTGATATAAGTAACTGAACATAGGTGGGGTGTTGTTTTGTTATATATATATATATAACATATATATATGGATAAATGTAAGAGAAAGATTTAATCTACTGAGAACACAAAAATTTTTTTGCACATGCACACACACACACACACACCTCGAATGACAAAAAAATTTAGGTTACAGGATTCAAAGACAATATCTATATAGATTGTTTGAATAGCAAAAAGCTAAAAAGGATATTATTTTAATATTTGATGATTTTTATATTTCCTCAAAATATATTTTATTAAAATAAACAGTTGAAGAAGAAAATCCAAACACCCTGTTATCTACCAGAAACACTGAATTTGTTCATTAAAACCTTCCTGTAAAAACATCCTGATCCTGGATGACGTCATCCTGACATTTAAGAAGAAATGACACCAACATGGCTGAAAATAGACAGAGGGAGCGTTTTACATTTTTCTTTAGGATGTCATCATAATCTTAATTGCAGAGGACATTATAAAAAAGGAAAATACAGACTAATTTCTTTTATGAACATAGATGGGGAAAAAAGATTTGAAGAATTAGTGCATTAAATCCAGTCAAGTTTCAAAACAAATAGCAGTCCTGACCAACTGGAGCAACCCAGATGTTCAATGGTAATTTATCTTTTAAAAGACAATCAACAAAGCAGTTGAGGTGGGAGAGCAAAGGGGAGAGGAGGAGAGGAGAGGAGAGATGGGGGAGGAGGAGAGGAGAGATGGGGAGGAGGAGAGGAGAGCAGAGGAGAGGAGAGATGGGGGAGGAGGAGGAGAGGAGAGGAGAGATGGGGAGGAGGAGAGGAGAGGAGAGATGGGGAGGAGGAGAGGAGAACAGAGGAGAGGAGAGATTGGGGAGGAGGAGAGGAGAGGAGAGATGGGGAGGAGGAGAGGAGAGATGGGGGAGGAGGAGAGGAGAGATGGGGAGGAGGAGAGGAGAGGAGAGGAGAGATGGGGGAGGAGGAGAGAAGAGCAGAGGAGAGATGTGGAGGAAGAGAGAAGAGCAGAGGAGAGGAGAGATGGGGAGGAGGAGAGGAGAGCAGAGGAGAGATGGGGGAGGAGGAGAGGGAAGGAGAGATGGGAGCAGGAGAGAAGAGCAGAGGAGAGGAGAGATGGGGGAGGAGGAGAGGAGAGGAGAGGAGAGGAGAGATGGGGAGGAGGAGAGGAGAGGAGAGGAGAGATGGGGGCAGGAGAGAAGGGAGGCTGGAAAGAGATGCGGTGGGGGTACAGTATCATTTCAGTGAATGCAGAAAAACTTTTTTTCCCTTTGAGACAGAATAGCCTTAAACTGGATGTGTATCTGAGGAAGATTTCAACTCTTGATCCTTCTTCTATCTCTCATGGACTAAGTGCACAGGTATCCACCTTGCCTGGTTTACAAAGGGCTAGGGAACAAATCCAGGCTTTGTGCAGGCTAGGCAGACATTGTACTGACTGAGCTACAACTCCAGCCCCTAGGAAAAAAATTTAAGTAAAATAGTAAGTAAGAAAAAGCAGCCTGACCAAATAGAAAAAGATGCAGAATAAGTGAACTTTTGGAGATGATATTTAAATGGTCAATATGCATTCATAAGGATTCTCATTTTTACTTGTTACCATAGAACACATAATAGAACTCTGATATAATGCTAATAAACAACTAAACTGAATGACTAACATGTTCAATAGCAATAATATTGGTTAAAGTGTAGAATGCCTGAAAGTCTTAGAATTGCTAGTAGGAGTCAAAGTGTAGACATTATTGAAAACTCTTTGATGCTGTCTACTAGAGACTATACATGATATATTCTACAACATCACTCCTCGACATATATATTTGAACACAAAAAAATGTGAGTTCAAAAGATGCACTCATAGAAAGAACATTAGTAATGACCAAAATTGAAAATAATACCAATTCTTGTCAGCAACAAAGGGAAGCACTCGATAGTGGCTTGATCAAGCTTTAGTGATAGCCTATTTCCTAAGGACAATCCTGGTTTTGTACTGTCCAAGATGGGCCAGCAGCTCCTACTCCCTGTCATAGTCATTGCAAACTGGCCTGATCCTCATGGTTCCCTGTTCTCTTCCTATACTTTGGCAATCACTCTATTTAAACATGAACGTTTCTTCATTTATCCCAATTTGAGTGTTGACAACCATTCCTTCTAACATACTTGTGCTGCAGGTTCACTAAGGGGTAGAGATAGAGGCCTTTTGCATTTCACATGTCCATGCATTTAATACAAAATGTGTATAAGTTCATGGTGTATGTGCATGTATGTGTTTGATTGTATGTTGTATGTGTGTTTGAGTGTCTATATATGAGTGTGCATGTAAATATGTGTGCATTTGTGTGTGTTGATAATGTATTATGATTTGGAAATAAACTGCTACAATGCTATTACTGATAGAGAGAACTTTTTGCTAAAAACGAGTATCAGCTAGAGTCTCTATTACTCTGAAGAGACACCATGACCACACCAACTCTTACAAAAGGAAAACATTTAATTGCAGTTGCCTTACAGTTTAGAAGTTTAGTACATCATTGTCATGGACAGAAGCATGGGAGCACACAGGCAGACATACTGCTAGAGCGGAAGCTTAGAGTTCTACATCTGGGTTGGCAGGCAGCAGGGAGGGAGTAAGACAGTGGGCCTGACTTGAGCCTCTGATACCTCAAAGCCTTCCCCCAGGCCACACCTACTCCAACAAGGCCACACCTCCTAGCAGTGCTAATCCCTATGAGCCTGTGTGGGTTATTTTCATTCAAACTACCACAACATAAATAAAGGAGAATTTGATTTTACTTTTAATATTTATTTGTTTAATATAGTAAAATAATGAAGAATCTAGAGAAAAAGATAAAAATCCTCAATATTCTATGTCATGAGTGCTGGAATGTTTTCATAGCATCCACTGCACTAAAATGAGCATTTTAATGCTCAATTAGAAATATATAAAGTATCTGCAATAACAGAAAACACAAAAGAACACAAATATGGATACTAAACAGGATACAAGGAAAGGTGTAGAGTTCTGATGTAGGAAAACATTTCAGAAAACTTCAAGCACAAAGTAAGGGCCAGAGACAGAGTAGCATTGGATGAGGCAGGGAGTGAGATCCCAGGTGGATCATTAGAGTCTGGAACACCTTTGCATAGTAACTGAGGAGAAGCTAGAAAGTAGACAAGTTGTAGACAAGCAAGGTCCTGCTAGCTGCCAGTGAGGAATTTCAGATGTGACAACAGAAATGTGAAGAGGTTACTATGGCAGAGTCAGTTCCTGCGCCTTACCTTGGTGGTGGTTTGAATAAGAATGCCCCGCCCCCATAGGCTCATATATTTGAATGCTTAGCCTTTAGAGAATGGCACCATTTGAAAAGGATTAGGAGGTGTGGCCTTGTTGGAGGAAGTGTGTCGCTGGGGGTGGGCTTTGAAGTTTCAAACCCCACATCAAGCCCAATCTCTCTTTGTCTCTCTCTCTCTCTCTCTCTCTCTCTCTCTCTCTCTCTCTCTCTCTCTCTCTGCCTATGGCTCCAGACATAGCTCTCAGCTTTTGCTCCAGCACCTGTCTGCATGCTACAAGGTTCCAAAGAATAAACTATGAGACAGTTACTGTACTAAGTGGGGAAATAAATGTGGGGACACCAGGCCTTGAGCAGAAACCCACTTCCCCATCAGCCTGGGAGTGGGCAGCTGTAAGATAATGTTTACTAAAAACATGTTTACTAAAAACAATACAATGCCCGGGGCAATAAGTTCCTGAAAAGGGCTGGCCCATGGGAACCGCCCTGACCTCCACCTTTTCCAAAGACTAACCGCCTCTTCTGACACACCCAAGTCAGTTTCTGGTGTCAGAGCAGAACCAGCCAGGGGTAAGGAGAGAGCAGAAGCTTTTCTGGAGGGAGGCCTTTCTTGGGAAGTTTTCTTGAGCCTTTTTGGGGCCTGCTTAAAGTTTTCTTTACATCGTTGAATGAGTCTCTGTGTTGTCAATCCCGGCACCCTCCGCACATTCTTGGACACAGGCTGCGCAGTGGGCATGGCAAATAAATTTACTGAATCTATCTAGAAGAGTTGCAGAGGGGGACTTAGAACCTATTTGAAGTTACTGGATACCAGCTTCATACTAAACCTGTTCTCTGCATGAAAACCTGAGTGAGGTTCTTCCAGAACACTTACTCCCTGGTGAAATGAGACAGTGGTTTGCTACAAGACTAAGTGGGAGGGAGCAGGAACCAGGTGAGCTGGTGTTCACAAAAGAGCAAACATTCTTCATTTCACGCCATGTAACTGCTAAGCAGGGAAGTTGTGGACTGACTTCTAAGTCGGGGAGAAGGTCAGAGTCTGCTAAAGACACAGTTGTGCAGTCAGTCTGCTGCCAAGTCATAGGTTGGACTTGAACTTCAGCAGGAAGGTGTGAAACTTCAGAGACTGCAGAGTTGAAGAACAGGACCAGGCCCAAGCACACCAACACAGCAGCAGATGAGTGGTGAATCCAGATGGATAAACAAACTGAGGGTTGGACAGGTCGCTTGTGGCAGACACTGTCAGAAAGTGGGGAATGATTGGAGCCCATAGGGCAGTTGCAAGTTCTTTCCCTCCCTGGCTCCTGGCTTGCACCCTGAGTGGTTAGAAAACAGGTCAGTGAAGCCATCCCCATTGCAATAGATGTCCTATTCTTTATGAGGTCACAGTGAGGGAATTATTCCCTTTCCTCAGCTTGGGGTGTTCAATTCTTGAGTCTGGTTTCCCCAGTATGATTTTAATACACTCATGTGCTCCTATGGGCCCAATTTACTTAGGTTGTTTAAAGGGGGAGTATTCTATCAATTCTTTGGAATAAGCTAGTTATCTATTTGTGTCTGGGGGATGGTGTGGGCACAGATCATGCTATTTATGTGTCTCCTGAGGTGCAGAGTCATCCTCCATCCTTAAAATGGAGTGAATTACTACATGGAATGTATCTCTTGGGGCAAGGCATAGCCTGAGAAATCACTGTTTATACAATGTTATCTAACAGCATAGAATACAACCTGATCACAGCACTAGCGTTTTCAGTAACGGAGACTTGGTAACAAAAGCAACGAGAAGTAAAACCAGTCCTGTATCCACTCAAGCATAAACTAAGGAATAAGGACACAGATCTCAGTGATGACCTAGATTCAAAGGAGTCTGTTGTGTTAGAAATGGAAGGGAACTTGGAGGCCTCATATCCAAAGCCCTCATTCTCATGGAGGAGTAAGAACCTTAGAAAACGCTGAGGATGTGGAGACTAAAGGTGCAAACTCTAACCTTCAATCCAAAGATCCATTTGCTTTGCGAGAATCGTGCCTAAGACATTTTGCCTTTAAAAAAATCAATCAAGGCTTTGTTTTGAAAACTGTCCCCCAGTGGTATGTCAGATAATACTTTGCTGTGAGAACATGGACTGACAGAATGTTCTTGTTGCAGGAATTGTTTGTCAGGGAATGATGCTGTTCTCTAGGGAGAGGGACGGGGCTTTTGACAGCCACGGCTGACCTCGAGGATAAATACTGCATTAGGGTAATTACAGCAGCAGAGCAGCTCTCAGAGAACCCTGACAGCCCTCTGTTCCATTTAGAGATGGAATGGGAGTCCTTGGTTTCAGTATCTCCTCAAGACAGGAAGAGACCAGCAGTATCTATTTTAGTGTATGCAGTGAGAAAGCCTTGTGCAGCTGACTGTTGTGTAGACACAGTGAGCCCATCCCCAGAAGAGGATTCTAGGCATCAGAAGGCTAAACAGAATCAAGACTGCAGCTGTGGCTCAGTTCACAGGGTTATTGGTAGTAAGCACTGCGTGCCTGGTTCTGTCCCTCACACTGCACACTCAGCATCAGTCAGGAGGAGGAGGCTGGAGCATCTTTCATTTGTATTTTGATCCCTTGGTCTTTGTTTTTAAACCCTTTTCATTTTCTGTGTTTGAGATTGTACATGGTAACAGGCATATGCTGTTCTCCCGTGTGCTTGGATCACAGGCGTGTACCATCGTGCCAGGCTCTGCCATTAATGTTTTAAACAACGTATTATATCTAAAGGAAAATTAATCACTTGCCTGTAAGCTTTCTAGAAATCTTCTGCTTTTCTTTTGATTTCATTTAGACTTTAGTCTTTACTTTTTAAGAACGTAGCCAAATTTGGCAATACTTTCCCTTTTGTCTTCAGGTTTTGAGTCTTAACTAGGAAGTCTAGTGGGGCTCTCATCTACAGGTTTTGAAGTAACTCATTTGAAATACATCCCTCTTTTTTGATACAGAAACTTTACACAATTTTTATCTAGAGAGAATAACTACATTTTTAAGAACAAGAACATTTACAAGTAACAGATTCTGCTTCATCAAAAACTTCTGCAAGCAAGCCATTACCACTGCATTTAAAATAATACGGTGGCAAATAGTGACTACTTATACTTTTATCTGTGCATTAATCATTTATCAACAATTAGGCTTTTAAACCATGGCATTGGCCATTTACTAAGATGTAGGCATTTGAGAGAAAAAGTCAAGAAAAGGTAAACACATTTTAATAACATCTCCTTTAAGATTTACAAAATCAATTTTTGCAATATCTTTGCAACATTGTAGATCCTTTCTTGAAATAAGCCAAATATATTGCTATATCAATGCTGGTCTTACAAATTTTAAAATTTTATATTCTGAAAATATTTTTCTTAACTTAAGAGTATTACACCAATGTGACTAAACTATTATTTACTACTTTACATTTAATTTTTTAACCAATGACTCTTGTCTGTTGTCTTAGTCACTGTTCTGTTGTTGTGAAGGAACATCATGACCAAGGCAACACTTATAAAACATTTAATTGGGGACTTGCTTATAGTTTCGCAAAGTTAGTCCAATATAATCATATCACCATAATGGAGGGCATGGTGACATGCAGGCAGACACTGCTCTTGAGTTGATAGATTTGCATATTGGTTCACAGGCAGAGAGAGAAACACTAAGCCTAGTGTAGGCATTTTGAAACCTCAAAGCCCACCCCTAGTGACATACTTCTTACCAACAAAACAAGACCTCCTAATCCTTCTAATTCTTCACACAGTTCCACTCCCTGGTGACTAAACAATCAAATATATGAGCCTAATCCCTGCCCTCCATAAGCTTATAGCCATATTGTAATACAAAATAGCATCCAGTCCAACTTATCGCAGTTTTAAAGTTTATCACTGTTTAAAATGTACCAATGTTTAAAAGTCCAAAGTCTCTTAGGAGACTCATGGCAATCTCGTAACAGTAACCCCCTGTAAAATCAAAATGAAAAAGAAGATCACATACTTCCAACATACAAAACATATATATATATATACGTATATATATATATATATATATTCCAAAAGGGAAGAAAGGAAGCATAGTGAGGAAATAGTAGACTAAAGCAAGACTGAAAAGCAGCAGAGCAAACTCCAAATTCTGTATCACTTGGATGTCAAAGTTCTCTTCAGATCCCAAAATCCTTTCAGCGTTGTTGACTGCAACACACTTCCCTCTCTTAGGCTGGTTCAATGCCCAGTCTGCTGCTCTCTTTTGCAGGTATCCCATGACCCTATCATCTGAAACATAACAGAGTCTCCAACATAATCCAAGGTTCACCCTCACAGCTTCATGCAAATGGCCTCTCTAGGCCTCCATGCAGGGACTCCTTTGAAACACACTTAGCCTTAGTGGCTTTTATTAGCCATGGAGGGAGGGGTTCCACAACTTTTTCTTGTACTCTTGACTCTAAAGCCAGAACCATATGACTGTGGCCAAAGCTACTAAGTACTATTGTTTGATGGGGCTAGAAATTAGTCCTCTGGTTCAATTACATTTTAAAAGCTTTCCTTTTGTTAATAATTTCCTTCACTGCTTAAGCTTTCCTTTAGTTCCTTTTCTACAAGTTGGAAGTTTATCTGGGTAGAATCTTATGCTGAGATCACCACTCCCTTTATTCCATTTAGCATCTGTTTTTTCTTAAAATTTTATATTTCTTTGAGTGCTGGACTTAGCTGTATTACATTTCCTGGTGCTCCTTTTCTCACAAACTGTGCATTTTGTATTTCTGTTTGTCCATCTGTATCCTATTCATTGTAGATATGCATAAGAATAATTACTAATATCCATGTGAAACAGACAATACTGAGATGTGTTTGAATCTCCTCTGCAAGTGCCATTAATTCCAAACTCCTTAATTTATCTTTGGGCATATTTTTAGGACAAGGGCAAAAAGCAGCCACATGTGTTGACAAAATATCACAAGAATTGTATCTAGGCCACTTACTAATATTCTTTACCTCTGAAACTTCTTGAGCTGGACCATCATAATCTACATTGCTCTCAGTACCACTGTCTGCCATGCTTCTAATAGTATGGCCATTATGTCCCACTTAAGGCATCCAACCCCTTTCCTAATCCAAAGCCCCAAAGTCCACATTCATCTCAAAAGCATCATGGCCAGGATTCTCACAGCAATATCCCACTCATGGTACCAGCCTCTGGTGCTCATAAAGAGGGATCCATTTCATCTTGCCTCAAGATCAGAGAGTTCAAAACTGTCCTTAGACCTTAAGGTCTAAAGCTTGGCTGCTGCAGGATGTTTTGCCCTTCGTAGCAGATGTCTTTATCTAAATAACAGCAGAAGTGGGTTCAGATGTGTTTACTCTTGACCCTGAAGGCTGGATAGCAGGTGTGACTACCAATTATCTGCAGGACTAAGGGAAGTAATTCTGTTTGCTCCTTATACATGATAATAGAAGCCTTCTGCCATTGTCCCCACTTTTGGTTGGGTACCCAAGAATATTACAGACTAAATAAGGGTGTTCAGTATTGACTGGATTTACTCTTCTGACACTATCCTGAGTCTCTGTCTTTCTCTTAACATCTTTACCTAGCTTTTCTCAATCCACACCCCCTCGAGAGGTCTCAGGTACGAAACGTGGTCAAGTCAGCTGGCTCTGACTATAGTCCCACAAAAACAGCTTCCCACAAGTTGTGTTACTATTCTTTTGTTAAAACACCATGGCCAAAAAAAAAGCAAGCCGGGGAGGGAATAGTTTTAATTGTCTTACAATTCCACATCACTGGTCATCATTGAAGGAAGTCAGGATAGGAACTCAAAATAGTGCAGAAACCTGTTGCAGAGACCATGGAGGGGTGCTGCTTACTGACTTGTAATCATGGATTGATCATCCTGCTTTCTTATAGAACCTAGTGACTAAGCCTAGGCATAGCACCACTCACAATGGGTTGGTCACTCCCCCATCAAACACTAATTAAGAAATTGTTTCCTCCTTTCAGATAACTCTAGCTTGTCTCAAGCTGACACGGAACTTACAAATTGAAATACTAAAATTTCAGTCTCTTTATAATATTCAGCCTCTTAAAATCAAAGTCTTTGTAAAATTCCAAAATCTCTTAAAATTTCCAATGTCCCTCAACTGTGAGTTCCTATAAAATAAAAAATAAATAAATTAGGTATTCTTTTACTTCAAGATGGAAGAACCAGGGCACACTCACAATCTGAACAAACAAAACCAAATTCCAAAAGTGTAGATCACTCAATGTCCAATTATGCGGAATTCACTCACAGTCTTCTGGGCTCCTCCAAGGGCCTTGGGTCACATCTCTGTCTTTACTTTCTGCAGCTCACACAGATGGTCTCCTAGGCTCAGGCTGGCTCTGCTGCTGTCCTTCATTGCTGTCTCACTGTATTGGCATCTCCAAAAGTGATGGTGTCTTCTCTGCAACTGGACTTCACTTCTGCTCGTAGCTTCTCATAGACTCTCTTCAGACACTTCAACCCTGTGTCACAGTGCCAAGGCTCAGCTACTTTCCATGAACCCTCCATGCCTTCAAAACTAGCACCACCTGGATGACTCTAAGACTACCAAGTTAGGCTGCCAGCATGAGGTACATCCTTGGCCACCTTTGGAACACAGCTTCTGTGTGCTAACTCCCAGGAAACACTTCCCAGAAGATTTCACCTCAGCAGTGCTGATCTCTTCTTAATCATGGTTATTTCTCAGCCAGATTATCTCAGCAAAGCAAGGTTTCACTTTAGTAGTTGTGGTATGTTGTTAATCACAGCTGATTCTTCAGTCCCAGCTAACCAGAACCTTAATTCAAAATAGCCCAGATAGAGTACTGAAACTTCATAGACCAGACTTCTGTTCTCTGAATCACCTCAACTCTCTTATCTTCCAAGCTCCTACAGAGTAGCCTACTGAACTCTGAACATTCAATATTCCAAAATTCTCCTACAATCCTCCCAAAGAAAATATGGTCAAGGGCAGTCAGTACCCAACTCCTGTTGCCTAATTCTGTCTTAGTCACTGTTCTGTTGCTGAGAAGAAACACTATGACCAAAGCAACACTTATAAAAGAAAACACTTAATTGGGGGCTTGCTTATAGTTTTAGAGAGTTAGTCTGTTATCATTGTCACAGAGAGCATGGTGGCAAGCAGGTAGGCATGGCCTTGGAGCCTGAGAGCTTTACATCCTGATCCACAGGCAGAGATATATACACTACTACTGTGGGCTTTCTGAAACCTCAAAGCCCACCACCAGTGACATGCTTCCTCCAAGACAACACTTCCTAATTTTTTAATCCTTTCAAACAGTTCCACTCCTTGGTAACTAAACATTTAAATATCTGATCCTATGGGGGCATTTTCATACAAACCACTACACACATAATAAACCCATTTAATTGAAGATGTAATTTACTATACATGAATGCAGGGCTATTGGTTGTATAGAGAGTCAAATAAGCCAACAAATTGTCCTACTGCTATAGCCCTAAAATAAATATTGGTAAAAGAGAAACTTAATCAGTGAACTAGACTAGTAAATATATTTCCTTTCTTGTTTTCTCATTCAAATTATTATCTGGTTTATTTTATTTTAATCAGTATCCTTTAACATTAACCTCATATCCATATAAAAATCAGTGATCTAATTCTAGCTTTATTATTTATATAAAGAAATATTCACACCATTTCTTTTGAGACAGGGTCTTACTTAGGTCTGGCCTTGAAATCACAGAGATCAGTCTGCCTCTGACTCTCTGCCTTTCTGCCTCTGCCTCTGCCTCTGCCTCTGCCTCTGCCTCTGCCTCTGCCTTGAGTGCTGAGATTAGAGGTAAGTGTCACCACACCTGGTCCTTCACACCAATTTTGAGAAGTCAAACCACAAGTTAATAAAATTTGTTTTACTAACACAGGAAGGAATATATAACAAATGGAAGAAAAAACCCAATGATCTGTATAGATGTTACTTGAAACTCATATTCACAAATAATCAAAACTATTCACATTGAAATGGCAAACTATTGTCTGTCACAGAAAGCCTGTCAACTATTGACTACTGAGGGAAATGAGAGAGAAAAAATGGCTTAGTAGTCTAAACTGGTCTCATTGCTTTATGATCTTGTGATGCTGTATCCCACAATCCAATAAGTATGCTTTATGAACCACATTATGGGGAAACTGCTCCAAAAATGTAGGAATAATAGTCTTCCTTGTCAGAAGCAAAACACACTATGAATAACTTACATGCTTGGTCATCCATGGGCCTATAGGGAAGCACAGCCGTGCTTTCTCATGGTAGACTGGTCTTCAGCAATGAAAATCACAATCCTTAAGCCACCAAAATCCCTGCATAGATGGCATAGGTGCTATGCCAGACCCCCGACTGAGGAGCTATTTGCTGTGGGTGGATGCTGAGGGAGGAAGGATCATTTCCCTGTCGGTTTCCCAGGTTCCAGTGTATGGTCTCACACTCATGCGCATACGGCTAGAACTAACCAGATTTAATGGGTTATCAAAAATAAAAATAAAAAAGACTTGAAATTGGGAGGAGGATATTATGGACAAATATGGAGTATATGAATAATAATAGGAATAGATATGATCAAATTTCATTATATATGTGTAGAAGACTCAAAAAAAATAAAGACTTTTTATTGTTATTTTTTTCCTAAAAGAATGAACTTTAGGTAGTGTGTAAGAACTGTGGTTGCTGGGTTTTTGTTGATACTTAATAACCATCAATAATTTCATCTTCATTAATAAGATCAAGATCAAGCTATTCTTTTATCTTCAAAAATGGCAGTAGTTATTATGTTATGCTTTCTTATGGGTACTAAATACTTAAATGAATGAAAGCTTTGTGAAGCCCCTAGCACATAGAAAACATTCTGTGAAGCTACCATTATAATCTAAAACTAAAAGCAAAAGTTCACAGGTTAAGAATGAAGAGGTAAGATGCAGGTTACATTACTATCAACAGGACTCAGAATATATGTAGATAAATGCCATGTTGCCTTTGTCTGTTTGTGCTGCTGTAACAAATCATATGAGACTAAGGGACTTAAGGACAATAGAAATTCATTTCACCCAGTTCTGGCAGGTGGTAGTCTAAAATCATATTGGATTTGGTAGACGGTAAGGTCTGTTCTTGGATTCCAAGTGTTCACTTCATTGAGGACTTTACACAGTGTCTTCACTGAGGACTTTACACAGTGTGGTGATTTGAATGTGACTGGTCCCCATAAGCTCATAGGGAGTGGCACTATTAAGAAGTGTGGCTTTGTTGGAGTAGGCATGGCCTTGTTGCAGGAAGTGTATCATTGTAGGGTCAGTCTTCGAGGTTTCCTATGCTCAAGATACTGCCCAGTGACACAATCCACTTCCTTTTGCCTTCTGGTCAAGAGGTAGCCAGCACCATGTCTGCCTGCATGCTGCCATGCTCCAAACCTCTGAACTAAGCGAAACTGTAAGGAAAATTAAATGTTTTCCTGTAAGAGTTGCCATAGTCATGGTGTCTCTGCACAGCAATAGAAACCCTAACAATGGCACATGATATAAGAAAAAAAAATGAACTCCCTTCCTTCAGCCTCTTCATACAGCCTCTTACTAATATCATGTTTGAGAGTTCTACCCTCATGACTTAGTTACTTCTTGGAGTCCTACTTGTTCATATTGTAACACTGAATAGTTAGTTTTAACACAAAAATTTTGGGGGTCCATTTAGAGCACAACCTATATGTTTATGAGAGCAATTTTAAAATGATCCCAGGAACTGGGTATAGTTCAGTGGTAAAGCATTTGCCTAGTACTGGGAAGGCCTTGCATTCAACCCCAGAACTCCAAATGAATAAATAATGATCAGCAATGCCTTACATTGAGTTTTTAATATGGACCAGGTGTAATGAAAATGGGAAAACAATATAAAGAAGATGTGGCCTCAAACTTCTTGCCTCAGCCTCTGGAAAGGTAACACGCCTAAGCTGAAAAGTCTAGAAACAAGTCCTACAATTTGTTGGGACTATATACTTCTGAGAAGGAGCATTATAAATTGAGTGTGTACATGAATTATCAATTGCATGTAGCTTAAAATTTGTATAAGTGTGGAAGAAACAAACAAAGCAGCGTAGATGTTGCCTTCATTTATTCCATGAACTCTTTACTGGCTTCAGGGTAGAACTCTGCAGAAACTAGAGAGACTAGGGTAAGTCATCAACAAGTGGTTGCTGACATGTTCTTGTCAGAGTCACAAAACACCCCAGATCAGAAGTTACAAAGTGTACTAAATAAAGGTATTGTTAATCGTAATTAAAGGAAGTGTTTAGTTATGTAAATGAAGGCCTGAGAGAAAGTGCAGTGCTTAAGAGCACTGGCTGCTCTGACTGACAACTCGGGTTCAGTTCCGAGCACCCGTGTCAGATGGCTCACAACTACTTGTGACTAGCTCTAGCGTATCTGACATTCTCTTCTGGCCTCCATGCGCATCTGTATGCATGTGGCACATACATCCATATCCATATCCATATATATACATATATATATATATATATATATATGTATGAGCATGCCCATACGCATACATATGTACATACATATAGATATACATACTCAGGCACACACATACACATAAAATTAGAAGGTAAATCTGTTTGGAAAAAGAAAACGATTTAGAAATGAGAGACTATTTCATCAAATGAAGACTTGGTAACTCCCACTGCTTCCCCTCCCTAGTGAGGACCTGCTCTCTGTGGTATTTATTTGCACTGCAGAGTGTACGCCCCATGACTTCCTCTAAGACAGACACCTGTCTGGGGCATCTCTCAGTCTTCCTTCTGTCTCCTTGTCACCTTTCTTAAGCAGCCCTGCCATTGTCTTTCAGAAAGTCAGCCTATCTCTCTCCTTAGCTATTAAAAACTATTTTTTTATTTTGATGTGGGTGTACCTACAAGAGTTTATCAGTCTCATGCACTCAGGTGCCTGTGGATGCCTGGGAAGGGTGTTCAATCCCCCCCTCCCCAAACTGCAGTTCCATGGTTGTGAGTCAGCTGGCATGGGTGCTGGGAACTGAATGTGGAGGTCTCTACAGGAGCAACAAGTGCTCTTAGCCTCTGCCCCATCTCTCCAAGCCCATCCTTTGTCATTTTAACTCTGTATCTTTTCTACACATTTACTATTTTGAAGGGATTCTTTTTATTATTTAAATTAGAAACAAGCTTGCATCATATGTCAATCCCAACTCCCTCTCCCTCCCCTCTTCCCCCATCCCCCCTCCAGACCCCCCCCACCGAATCCCGACTCTGTGCTCCCCAGGGAAGATGAGGCCTTCCATGGGAGATCTCCAGAGTCTGTCAAATCATCCAAGACAGGGCCTAGACCCTCCCCCAGGCTGAGAGAGCATTCCTCCATATGGAATGGGCTCCCAAAGTCCATTCCTACGCCAGGGATAAATACTGATCTACTACCCAAGGCCCCATCAATTGCCCCAAATTTAGGGGGTCCGGATCAGTCCTATGCTGGTCTCTCAACTGTCAGTCTGGGGTCCATGAGCTCCCCCTTGTTCAGGTCAGCTGTTTCTGTGGGTTTCACCAGCCTGGTCTTGACCTCTTTGCTCATCACTCCTTCCTCTTTGCCACTGGGTTCCAGGAGTTCAGTTCAGTGTTTAGCTGTGGGTGTCTGCCTCTGCTTCAGCCACTGGATGAAGGCTCTAGGATGGCATATGAGGTAGTCGTCAATCTCATTATAGGGGAAGGGCATTTAAGGTAGCCTCTCCACTATTGCTTAGATTGTCAGTTGGTGTCATCCTTGTAGATCTCTGGAAATCTCACTAGTGCCAGATCTCTCCTAAAACCTAGAATGACTCCCTTTATTATGGTATCTCTCATCCTGCTCTCCTCTATTCTTCCCCTGACTCAACCTTCCTGCTCCCCCATGTCCTCCTCTCCTCTCCCCTCCTCTTCTCCCTCTCTCTTTCTCCCAGCTCCCTCTCCCCTCCCCCCATGTGAAGGGATTCTTAGAAGGCAAAAGTAGATAAAAATAGTTCACTTTAATTTTAAAATACTTCAAATTAATTTACCATGAGTAAGCTCTCTTTTCTGAGTGTAATTAAGACACGTGGGATTTCTCACTAAATCACTTAGTGTGCTGTACAGTAGAGTTGACAGCTGTAAATACAATGCTTCCAGCAGATCTCTGGAGAGTTCCCATCTTCCATAACCATAACTGAAACTCTGCACCACTGAGTAGCAAGTCCTCAGTTCCCCTTCCCAGGCCTCTCACAGCACCTTCCTACTGATACAAGAATACGTGGCTAGGTCTCAGAATCCAGGAGTGCCCCATTTCTTCTCTAAAATTAATGTACATTGCATTGAATTTCATAGTTTTGGTTCTAGTCTATCTTTTAGTAAATTTGATCGTTTGACTTTGGAAAATCAATTAGAAACCTCATTTTTAGCCCTCAGTGAGTGAGCATCCACCATTGCTCTTCATTCCATCCCTCCCTCCCTGGCACACATTCCTACCACCTCAGGGTACGGTGCCTATCAAAAAGCAAGTCAAACATTTGACAAAGGATGGCCATGAATGCCTCCTGTTCAGTGTTAGAATCACTGGTTAACAGTGGTCTCACATTGCTGCAAAAAAAAAAAAAAGCAAACATGAGGCTAGTTGATTTGTTATTGTTTATTCAGCTGTGAGTGGAAGAACTTGGAATGTCTGTTTCATTCAGGCAGTATTTATAGACATCAGGGACCCTGAGAGTGTCCCAGTGTGCTCTGAAATAGAGGGATGAAAGGGGCAACAATAGGATTCCTTACTGAGATGTATAATTGTGTGCATACACTGGAGGGAGGGAGGGGAGGGGGGAGGGAGAGAGGGAAGGAGGGAGGGAGGGAGGGAAGGAGGGAAGGAAGAAGGGAAGGAGAGAGTTAACTAGTTGTGACTTTTTAAAAACCATCATGATTATGACACACAGAAAGAAAGTGTTGCTTTTAACAAACATTCCCAGGAAGAAACTGTACCTTCAAGTTGAAGTCCTATCCAGGACTGGGTAACTGATTGTGTGTGGGGGGAGGGGGTGAATGTTACAGGGCCAGAGGCAAATTATAACTTATCATAGACTATCTTTAGGCTCCGAACTAACTATTCTTTACCTACCCTTGTGTCAGACCTAACATCCTGTGACTAACAGATAAAAATAACTTTTGGAATGCACTAACTTAATGAAACCCTGAACTCCATCAATCAAAGGACCAAGGATGCTGACAAATAGCACCTTAGGTCTAAAGCAGTGTTCCACCCAGTTTTCTTATGATCTGCCTGCCCAGTGCACCCACTCATGTGTTTGAAAAGTATCTTGATTTATGGCTTTTTGTCGTTGTTCTGTCACTATATTAAAAACTTCATGAAATTGCTATCTTCTTTCTACACGGTGTTTGGGGAGATATAAGCCTATGTTGCCATCATATTTGGCTCCAGAACAAACCATCTCTTCTCCCATTTGAGGTGAGAGCTGTGTTTTGTGTCAACAGTACCTAGTGACCCTGTGCACACATACATGATAATAATTTAAGCGCAGTTCTGAAGAAACAAGTGTTGAGTTTCCTACGATATGTGCAATGCACTTAAGTATTTGCTTTCTTCATTAATTTAAAACATTAAGTCAGAATACATTGACTTTATAAGCTAATAAAACTCTTGGAGGGTGACAGGTCCAAAGTAAACTCCAGTTCCGCAAACTCCAACAGGCAGTTCAAATATTCAGAAATGAGTTCAACCTGGAGAGTAGGAGGATTTCTGGTGGTTAGATGACAGCTGGCACTCCTTAGGAACTAGTGAAACTGGTTCCCCTTTACCTACAGGAATCATTCCCTTACCTCTGGCAAAGGGAGGATAAGGCTACCTATGGTGACAGTTTCTTCACCATCACAGAACCTGTCCAACATTTCAGTCTGTGCTAACATCTTAACCTTTCTCACCTCCTCCCCTATCTTAAACTCCCTCCAGCTCACATCCTCCCTTCCCCTTAGCTATGCATTCTCCATATAACATGGCTATTCTCACTCTTCCTCTCTCTCCCTCCTGCTCTCCTTTCTCCCTTCCCCTCTCACTCTTCCCCTCTCCTTCCTCTCCTTCTCACGCTCACTCTCTCTTGTCTGTCCTGTTCCTCTTATTGTGTTTTCTCTCTTGTCTGTCCCCTCTCTCTCACAGATACCCCTGGCCAGGTCCAGTCTGCTGGCCATGTTCAGTCTGTTCTCTATCTTCTCTGGACTCTTCTAGATGCCTCTGCATGTTCTCTCTCCGAGATCTACAATGGGACTTTCTCTTTAACCATACCATGGAGCAGTCTTGTCGTCAGTTTATACATAGAGGTTTGGGGAGAAAAACCTGCACGAGGAAGAAATTATTTAATATGAATAATTTCAGGGGGAAATGGAGTCATGAGAATAAAGCTTAACACCAGATTCAGTTTTACTTGGGGTTATGAAATGCACTCATTCTCTGCTTTCCCTCGGCCTACTTTAGACATCTATATTTACACATGTTGACATATTAATATTACGCATGTGTGCTTGCATATATTTACATATCCTTTCATCTGCCCCTTGACCCTCAAGAGCACAAGGCACAATTAAGGTAAATTTGATCTAAATACTCCTAGAGTGACAAAGACAGGGGAAGATTAGAGAGGAAAGACAGACCTAGTGAAGCATAGACAGGAGAGGGCCTATATATAGTAGGTCCAAGTAATTACCTACCTAGTCATCAAAGTAAGCAGCACAGTAACACAGATTTAGAAACATTTGGGGAAAATATCCAGGAGGTAAAATTATCTCTTCTCTTCCCATTTGCATCACATCAGTTCCTGTCAAGATTTTGATATGTGGCCCTCCACACAATTTAGAATGCTTTTAGATACATATGAATTCATAAATAGCAGCCATATGTGGTTTGATTTATATTGAGAGTCATTTTTGTATCCTCTACCACCGAGCTCCAGAGAACATTCTCTGATGTGGTAACTGACCTATTTGGCAGGAAGGAATATATTCTAAGGCAACACCTGTGTTTCCTTCTTTCCTGTCAGACGTTTGAATTGGATTCCAATAAATTAAAATCTCCCCAGGTGACTGCTGCTGGGAGAGGAAATGGCTGAAGCCCTGGGGGTGTCCAGAGCAGGATCTTGTCTGCAGTAGACTAAGAGGTTATCAGATGACTTAGAAGTGGACAACTCGACAGGACAGACTTAGAGCTGAGACAGTCTGAGGCAGGGGGCCCCACATCACCTGGGTGTCTAGTCACCTCCTTTCTGTTTAAACCCAGAAGATGGTCTTGGGGTACTCACTGGATTACTTCATTCCTCTTCTCAGGGGCACACAATAAATCTCCTGGGTCTGCTATCCACTATTAATTCCGCTCCCTTAGTTAACTTATTGAGGCTGGGTGACTGAACCTGTCTTGTGGGGGTCACAGGCTGTGACCCCAAAGTCCAGTGACAATAAAAGTACCTTGAAGGGACAGAAGGAACATTTGGGACTCTGCTGCCCACAGCAAGTTGATCCCAGGTGGCAAGCAAAGATGGATGTTCCCACAAGCTACAGGGGTGCTTTTATTCCAGGGATGTTGTCTTGTCTTTCCACTTCAGAAGGCATCAGCTGGCTTCCACCTCTCTTCCATGAAGCAGAAAAATGAATGCCTGGACTTTGGATTCTCAGGAAGTCAAACCGTGGCTAAATTTCCCCACAACTGATGCAACTTGGGCTTTGCTTTCCTGTTGATTTGGGGACTCTTTGGAGCAATTTCTTTCAAACTATTTGGGCAGCTGGTGCTTGGTGATTGGGTTTGTCTTTTGGGGCTCTTGTGTTGAACTTTTGGGATATTACTAAATGAGAAATGCAGTGGTCACATTGGTAGAGGAGAGAGAAGCATTCTCAGAGGCACTGCAGAGATAGGGAGCACTCCTCTGCCATTCATGCAATCAAAGGCTTTAAGAGAGGCAAGGCTAGGTTTCCTTTATCTTGAGTTTGCTATTTTCCTGCCAAGACCTGTATGAACTGTTGGAAACATTAAATATTAGTTGTTTTTCTGCAAAAAATGTAAAACTTTTGCTTATGGCAAAGAATTAAAATCTTTTTATCCCCACCCCTTGAGACTTCTATAAAAATGTGTTACTGTCCCCCCACCCTTCCACTCCCCACCCTCCCACCTCCACCCCCACCCAAGACCAGTCTAACTTTTACTTACACATAGGCATCCCTACCTTCTCAGAACTTAAGTGATTTAAGTATCCAACCCTTTCCTGGATTTCTTTCATTTCTATTGTGCCATTTTTTAATCTTTATTTTTATTGTAACTAGCCAATTGTACCTCAACCAATGAAAAGAAGGCACAGCCATTACCTGGGTTAAAATAAATACCAAGTGCACCTCCTGCTCTTGAGTGCATTGCCTCTGCTTTTGTAGGGAGCACACCTTTGTGGTCAGAAGTAGTTTTGCTCTTTGACACACTTTAATTGGAGTGTTGACCCCCACTTTTTTTTCTGTCATTCAAGCTTATTTCTAACAAAATCTTAGAAGAAGCCAGCCAGAAGGAAACATGGCTTGCTTTCTCAGGATTGAGGTCTGACTTTCTAAAGAAGCAGGCCCACAATCAAACAATAGTGTTGTTTGTAGGCCAGGCCCTGTCCATTCAGAAACTCTTTTCAACAAAGTTAGAGTTCTGATGAACTGTCCGGGGCATCTGGCCTGTGACAAGAAAGGTTTCAGGTTCTGTTGACCATTTGAGACAGAGAAACAAAGGAGCTGATATTTGTCTGGCTAAGAAAACAGTTAAGTCTTTACTATCTTAGCACCCATCAGGAATAGAGGTTGTAACTGACTGGTCTTGTATAAATCTAAGATGCTTTGTCAGACAACATTGAGGCTAAACTTAATCTCTGTCCCTGGAGTAAGAAACATGTGCCCCTCTTTCCTGTATCATTTTCTTTAAAACAAACAAAAAGCTTATTTGCAATAATAATCACAGCTGGCACATGGATTTTGAGGTGTATGTGAATGTGTTTGTGATTTAGGGGCTAATAAGAACAATTGGTTCCATACCTGGTTTTTGGTTTTTTGTTGTTGTTGGGTTTCATTTGTTTTGTTTTTGAGGCTAGCTAAATGTTTGGATCAAACCCAGGACAAATGGCCAACTAAGGTGCTTATTATCATACTAAAGCTGACTATAGCCACCTGCTCCCCTAGCATTCCTCAGTCCCCATCTGTTTGAAGGTCCTTTGGATGGCACACCCAACTCCCTACCCTGAACTCCCCAGCCCAGAGGCTGGGCTGCCCTGAGCTGCTCTTCTGTATACAACACAGCCATTTTGGCTACACCACTCCTTTGATCTCTTTGTCCCAGCTGCATGGTTGGTGGCTCTTCTCTTTCTCTCTGCCCTCCTCTCTCTTTTTATGGCCTGGTTTACTCTGCCTGCCATGCTCAGCCTGGACGCTTCCCTCTCTGCCTGCCTTCTGGCTTATATCTACAATAAAAATCTCCAAACTTTAGGAGTAGCCCCTCCTCTCTCTCTCTCTCTCTCTCTCTCTCTCTCTCTCTCTCTCTCTCTCTCTCTCTCTCTCTCTCTCTCTTTCTTTCTTTCTTTCTCTTTTTTTTTCCATTTACTAAAAAGTAAGGATTTAGGTACAAACTGAATTTTGAAAAAGATTTGCTTTTACCCAATATTCCCACTGGTAGACTTATCTAAAATACTAATGGAAACATCAATTTTAAGCTTACTTCTTTTATCTTTTTTCTTTCTTGTCTTTTTTTTTATTGTTCTTTCAAGACAGGGTTTCTCTGTGTGTAGTCCTAGATGTCCTGAAACTTCCTGTGGGAAGTTCTCACAGTAAATATTAATTGTGTTGGAACTCTTGCTTCTCAGTGGCAAGGGGCTTTTCGACACTAGGATGTCCTTAATTTCCCAATCTTAAAAATTTTAAATGTTGTAATATTAATTTTTTCCCTGTTATCCATTGATTGTTTCATTCCAGTGGAAGCCGTGAGAACCCTGAGATCCATGGAGGGTCAGTTGCTTGACTCTTAAACCATATAGCAGGTATATATGTGTGGTTGTTTGCAAAACAATGTATGCTTTATAGAGGGTTTGTTTGTTGGAACACTGGAAAAAAATACAAGGCAATCCACTTCTGTAAATGACCACATGTTATCTTCTGACATTTGGAAACTTAAATAGTAATAGTTAATGCTGGTGAACCTTTCTGTATTGGGGAGGACCATGTGCTGGTTAATTTTACGTCAACTTAACTCGAACTAGAGTTATCAGAGAGGAGGAAGACTTAGTTGAGAAAATGCTGCCATAAGATTGGGCTAGGGCTGTAGGCAAGCCTGTAGGTCATTTACTTAATTAGTGATTGATGGGTAAGGGCCCAGCCTATTGTGGATGGGGCCACCCCTGGGTTGGTATTCTTGGGTTGTATAAGAAGACTGTTGAGAAAGCCATGGGGGAGCAAGTCAGTAAGCAGCATCCCTCCATGGCCTCTGCATCAGCTCCTGCCTCCAGATACCCACGCTGTTTGAGTTCCTGTCCTGACTTCCTTCGATGATGAACAGTGATGTGGAAGTGTAAGCCAAGTAAACCCTTTTTCTTCCCAACTTGCTTTTTGTTATGGTGTTTCATTACACCAATAGTAACCCTGACTAGGATATTTTGAGAATTTGGTCCACCTTTAAAACAAGACTAAGAAGAATACAAGAGAAAAATTAGCATACTTGTAGGTGGGTTTTTCTCTCCTGCCAGCCAGTTCCCAAATAATCACACAAAGACTTATTATTAATTACAAATGTTCGGCCAATAGCGTAGGCTTGCTACTAACTAGCTCTTACATTTTAAATCAACCCATTTCTATTTCTTTACTCGCTGCCATGTGGCCCATGGCTTGTTACCTCACTTTGTACAAGCCCTGCTTCCTTTGTATCTGGCTGACAACGCCTGAGACTCCACGCTTCTTCTTCCCATTGTCCTCCTAATCTGGCTCTCCCACCCAATCTCTTCCTGCCTAGCTTCAGGCCAGTTAGCTCTTTATTAACCAATGGGAGGAATATGTATTTACAGTGTCTAAAGATTGTTCCACAGCACATCCCCATTACTAAATATGTAAGATTTACCTATTAAAAAATATAACGTTCTCTGCTCTTGTGAGAAGAGTTTGTTTCTGTCAAAGGCAATTAGTTCAGTAAGGATTCATAATTACTGAACCTTATCCTTTATACAGTTAGGTCAGATTGTATAACAAATGGGATGAGGCACAGTTACCACCTGTATCAGGGATAAGAATGGAAGCCATCTTGGATGAATGTGCTTGTTAGCCGAGTCTGGGTCTTAGTGCACCCCATTTTACAAAAAGTCTCCTTGCCCAACTACTTTCAGTTTGTTTTTGTGTTCCTTAGCATGATACCAACGTTGTTCTTTGTTTCTAATTTAGTAACACTCTGTGATTCACTTGAAAAGCAAGATTTTTATGTTTTGTTAAAATCATTTTTTTGTGTTTGCATTTCAGACTTTTATCTTCTTATGGAATTGTCTTAACAAAGTCAAGACTCATTTAAGTATCTGTGTTCACGTCTTTCAAATGACCGCTCTGTAAGCAACTATTTCAGTACCTTTGGTTCCCTATGATCTGTGACTACAAGCATGCAGGGCTGTCTGAGTATTTGAACTTTACATGCGAACAGAAACGTAACAGTGACAAAGGTATGTAAGTCTATTACATGGAAAATGAGCACAAAGTGCTGTTGCCTAACACAGGGCTTCCTCACCACTGTGTATGCCTGAAGGAAGGACAGTGACAGCAGCTGCAGCCAGAGGCAGCCTGAGCAACAACAGTCCCAGTGGCCTAGCTTCTCCTTTGCCCTGGGCTAGGCTGAGCATGCCTGGTGATCATGGGTAAATGCAAGGCAACCCCGTAAATGCATGGCGGTACTCTGGGTGAGAGAGAACAACTCATGGAGTTTGTGGATCATGGGTAGCTAGGAAGGAAACTCCTCCTATCCACAATGTTGTACTTAGTGGCGATCCTTTAGGAATGATTGACACAAATGAAGGAATTTTTTCATGCTGTGCTGGGACTTGTTATATTTTTTTCTCTAGTTCCATTAATAGCTGACTCCAGAAACCACCTGGAACCTGCTTAAAATGGGGAAGGCTGGATCTTCAGAGGGCCTGGTAACCCTCCAAAGAAAGATTTTCCTATACCTGTGGTGTAATGCTGACCTCTTAGAGTCTTCAAGACTTTTAGAATTAAAAAAAGATATCTGGGAAAACTGCCATCTAGACAATATGAAATGTGTGAGCTTCACTTGTATGTAGTGGTTTTTATAAATAACATGGGTCCTGAACTTGTAAGAGGTTTAATGTTTTGGTCATCAATACTATAGACTTACTCTACTAAACCGGAAACTCCAGGTTTTCCTTTAGAAGTAGAAGCTAAATTAATATATAATAGGCTTCTATCTAGTTCTTCTGTATAATGAGCCACTTGTTACTGGCTCTTTTCTACATATAGATGTCTCTTATACTGTGCAAGCCTTGTAAGGGTTGGTAGGCATTGGGTGTTTCTAAGTCTGTACCCAATCACTTAAGGGTAGAAACATAAGTGAAACCATTTTGTGTAACTTAAAAACCATACTGTGTGACTTGGAGACATGTAATGCCTGTAGATAGGAGTTTGCCACTAGGCAACTCTGATAAGAGATTGGCCCTAGAGGCAAGATCTGATGTGTTCATGGATGGCCACAGGACAGCTCAGATATGAGCCAAAGACCAAGATAGGCTTTGATATGCTATAAGGAACTAATCCCAAGGTGGCATTGACAGGTCAGTGAACCAGCCCCATGCTGTGGGCCCTGACAGCACAAAGCTACTGCCCAGTGAGATAGTACAGAAATCGGAACTTTGTAAATGTTCTCTAGGATCGCACTGCTCTGTTGTCAAACATGGCCTCTTGAGCCTTTCTGTTGATACCTATTGGCAAGAAGGTTCTGTGTGTTTTAAATGGCCCCTCTGTGTCCCTGACTTCAGTGACTATTGAATTTCCAGCACCGCCGGGCGGTGGTGGCACACGCCTTTAATCCCAGCACTCGGGAGACAGAGGCAGGCAGATCGCTAAGTTCGAGGCTGGGCTGGACTGACAGCCTAGAAAACAATACAGAGAAACCCTGTCTCGTAAAAAACCAAAAAATAAAAAAATAAAAAATAAAAAAAATGAATTTCCAGCACCATCACCGTGCTCACACATGCCTGCCTGTCAGAGCTAGCTGCTGGTTGGACACTCTCAAGGACCTTCTAGATCCCCACAATGCCATCCTCCTGGCCTGTCATAGCTGAAGGATTTCAAGGGAGCCGTGGGTTGAGCCTGCAAGCTTCTGGAGCATCCTTACTGATGCATTCCACAATGGAACCTGCAGCAGCATTTTCTGCCCAACCAAACATTCCCTGATTGCTTGGTCAGATGTCTGTTTAGCTTTTATATTAGCATGATATTATAAGGAATGTTTGTGTGAATAAACTGAGTATGTTTAAAAGTCAAATCGTGTGTGGACATTCTATGCTGAGTGTAAGGATCCAGGCATTATGCTGGCATGCCACCAGCACCTGGCAGAATACACTCAGCCCAGGGTTCCATGGTTTCATAGTCTGCACTCAGGTGCAAAGGACCCCTTTAAAAGAAAGACCCCTGCTCATTTATGCTCTCTTTCCCTTTCTCTTTTCTGCTGTTCCTCTGGGGCAGACAGGGTTTTGCCTGTCTCCCTCTTCTCTTCTGTATTCTCTGTTTCTGTGTCTCTTTACCTCTTTTCTCTCTGCCCCCCCCTTCTCTTTCTAATAAAACTTCTCACTTAAGCTCTGTCTGCCCCTTATGGTCACCCTCACCTGCCATGGATTCATCAAGGTCCCCCCATGCATTATCATAACACTGAGCTCCTCCTAGCCGACAGACCATGCTCTCTATATTTCATTTTTAAATTAGTCTTATTCTTTTTATATGTAATTTATTGATTTTTATTTCATGTGCATTCATGTTTTGTATGTCTGTGTGAAGGTTTCAGATCCTTTGAAACTGGAGTTACAGACAGTTAGGAGCTGCAATATGGGTGCTGAAATTGAACCCTGGTCTGTGGAAAGAGCAGCCAGTGCTTTTAACAGCTAAGTGGTCTCTCCAGTCCCCTAGTCTTATTCTTTTTGTTTGTTTGTTTGTGTTTTCAAGACAGGGTCTCTCTGTATTGCTTTGGAGCCTGTGCTGGAACTTGCTCTGTAGACCAGGCTGGTCTCAAACTCACAGAGATCTGCCTGCTGGTCTCAAACTCACAGAGATCTGCTTGCCTCTGCCTCCCGAGTATTGGGATTAAAGGCAAGCACCGCCAACACCTGACTCCTAGTCTTATTCATGTTGGCCATGATTTTGTAAAACCTTATAGCTGTTAGAATTCCTGTAATGGTGGAAGCTTCAACACAGTCTATTCTCTGGGGACAGTTTAAATACCCTGTGGGAGTGGTCTTGAGCATCTCTTGGGGAGGGACCATCATTTGGTGGGCTTTCTGAGATGCAGCAGGATTTGGAGGGAGATGGGGGAGAGGGGCTTGGGTGGAACCTCCACCATAACTTTCCAGACTCTGGGTATGTGGATGCCAGGAACTAGAAGCTTAAATTAGTCTTCAGAGAACACTGCAGAGACACAGGGAGAAAGCTGGCAGGATAGAAATGGAGTCACACTGGGCAGAGACATGGCTGCTTGAAATCCCACAGTTTGGGAGGCTCAAGCAGGAGAGACAGATCCTTTTTCAAACCAATGGGATGGAGCTGCTTGTTCCAGCCTTCTGAAAGAAACTAAACCCACTAGTTATGAAGAAATGCTTCTCAGCATGGGAACCTTGACCTTGAGTCCTGTTTGTATTCCCATAGTGATTTTGCTTTCAATCACAAGGCATATTTCACCTCAAGATTGAGGTTTATCATTTCATCCAGGGCAGGACCAAGGCTCTTCCCCGCGTGTCCAGGCTGAGAGAGCATCCCTCCATGTGGAATGGGCTCCCAAAGTTCATTTGTACACCATGGTAAACACTGATCTACTACCCAAGGCCCCAGAGATTTCTGAGGCCTCCTCACTAACACTACATTCATAGAGTCTGGATCAGTCCCCTGTTGGCCTCTCAGCCGTCAGTCTGGAATTCAAGAACTCCTCCTTGTCCAGTCAGCTGTCTTTGTGGGTTTCACCAGCATGGTTTTGACCTCTTTGCTCATCACTCCTCCATCTCTGTCACTGGGTTCCAGGAGTTCAGTTCAGTGTTTAGCTGTGGGTATCTGTCTCTGCTTCCATCAGTCACTGGATGAAGGTTCTAGGATGGCATATAAGGTAGTCATCAATCTTATCATCAGGGAGGGGCTGTTAATGTAGTCTCTCCACTATTGCTTAGTTTGCCAGTTGGTGTTATCCTTGTAGATCTCTGGAAATCTCACTAGTATCAGCTCTCTCCTCAAGCCTATAAAGACTCCATCTATTATGGTATCTCTCATCCTGCTCTCCCCTGTTCTTACCTAGACTCAACCTTCCTGCTCCCCCATGCCTTCTTCTCCCCTCCTCTTATCCCCCTCTCCTTTTCCTGGTTCCCTCTCCCCTCCCCCGATGTCCCCAATCTGCTCAGAAGAGCTTGCCTCATTCCATGTCTCTGGGGTATCATGCATATCTCTTGGGAACCTCCCTGTTTCCCATACTCACTGGCACTGGGATTGTAGGCTGACACTCCCCTGATCCATGTCTGAAATCCATATATGTGTGAGTACATACCATGTTTGTCTTTTTGTGACTTGGTTACCTCACTCAGGATGGTTTCTTCTAGTGTCATCCATTTGCCTGCAAATTTCAAGATTCCGTTGCTTTTCTCTGATGAGTAGAACTCCATTATGTAAATGTACCACATTTTCTCTATCCACTCTTCAGTTGTGGGGCATCTAGGTTGCTTCTAGGATCTAGCTATTACAAATAATGCTGCTATGAACATGGTGGAACAGACATCCTTATTGTATGAATGGGCATCTTTTGGGTGGAATTGCTGGGTCTTGTGGTAGACTGAGTCCCATTTTCCTGTGGAATCTCCATACTGTTTTCCAAAGTGGCTGTACAAGCTTGCACTCCCACCAGCAATGGATGAGTGTTCCCCTTTTTCCACATCCTCTCCAGCATAAACTGTCATTGGTGTTTTTGATTTTAGCCTCTGGTGAGCTTCCCAAGGAGGGCCTCACCTTCCCTAGGGAATGATGTGGGGATTGGGTAGAGGGCTGTGGGGGAGACTGGTGGAGGGACAAGGAGGGAGGGGTGGGAGAGGGAGCAGGGATTGACATGTGAAGCATACATGTTTCTAATTTAAATAAAAATATTGAGGGAAATAAAAAGATTGAGGTTTAGGCAAAGCAAAGAGTGGCAGAATGTAACTGACCTATTTGCCAGGAACAGACATTCCAAGGAGACACTAGGTTTGGCTACCAGACTGTTGAAAGAAAGGACTCTAAGCAATTAGACCCCCTCTGGCATTCTCCTCCAGGGAGAGGAAATGGCTGAAGGCCTGGGGGCAGCCAGAACAGGAATTTGCCTCCTGGAGAAAGAGTTACAGCTTGTGCAATGACCTTGACCTCACAGTAGACTGACTTGCAAGATAGACTCAAGAGCTGGGCTTTGGGTGGGCAGGGGGTCACACTTTGCTTAACTATTTGGTTATGTGAATTCCTTGCTTTCTGTTTACACCCTGCCCTCATGTCAGGTAAATGGACTGGGGAGAGTCACTGGATTTCTTTGTCAGGACCATATTGAACAAATCTCCTTTTTCTGCTTTTCACTATTAATTTGGCTTCCTCAACTGACTCTGAAGAAAGAGGCAGCCTGGGAAGGCCTGCCTCTGTTGCTAGCACCTGTTGTACCAAAGTCTGTGCCTGCAGAGCCCAGGGTTGGTCCTTTTAGCTCCAAATTCCTAACATGCATCGAAGTGCATGGGATCCTTAAGTACAAATTCTCTCCACCATGAAAAGAAGCACGGTTTCTTCCACTGTGAGAGAAAGGCGGGCTCAGTGACATATCCCAGAATTCTTGGCAGCCCAGAACCCACATCACTCTTCTGGCTGACCTGGGATTGCAGACTTCAAGCACTAATGGCCTTATCACAATTTAGGGTCCAACTCAGCCCTGACTAAACAAATAACAGACTGTTGTGACACAAGCAATCAGAAGCCAGCCCCAGAAGTGCCTGTAGCCAGGGAAGCCTCCCAGCCCCCACCTCAGGCAAATTGCCTCTGTGCTCCAGCCCACAATTTCACCAGAGCTCCCGATTGGTCCTCAGAGCCACAGAGCTGTGAGAGAGCCTGTATATATTTCTCAGCGGGAAAGGCTGTCCCAGACTGTGTTGAAGTTTCCAGACATCCACCCAGCTGTTGAAAAGTTCGTGCTCAAGGCTGAGGACCTAAGCCATTTGTCAAAATGTGTAAGGGACTGGCAGCGCTGCCGCACTCATGCCTGGAAAGGTGAGAACCGAGCTTCTTCAGCGTAAGACATAAAGTGTGGTAAGCCTTTACTCAAGGGAGGATGCCCGGAGCGCCCTGGGATGAGGTCACAGGGATGAAACAGCTATTTAGTGATAGACTTGGTGTTGTCTCATCTGTAGCAGTCCAGAGATATGGAAAGATCTGAGCTGGAGATCCAACTGGAGATAATTCATGTGTCAATTAGTACACAGGGTTTCCTCTCTCTCTCTCTCTCTCTCTCTCTCTCTCTCTCTCTCTCTCTCTCTCTCTCTGTCTGTCTGTGTGTGTGTGTGTGTAAAAGGTAGCTTCTAACACTGAAGCATAAAATCATCTGGTTTTGAATTCCAGCTTATTACTTTGTTCAGTTTCTTAACCTCTCACTTTCTGTGTCTATAAAGTGGGGATAGGAAGCATGTCTACCTCACAGGCTGGTTTGGGGGACTGTGTAAGTGCTCTTGTGTGTGTGTGTGTGTGTGTGTGTGTGTGTGTGTGTGTGTGTGTGTGTGTGGTGCTCAGAATGTCTGACACTATAGAACTATGGAAAGAATGACCTTTATTCATGTCTAGAGATCGGGGCTGCAGGCTCTGCATGCAGGTTTGCAGTGGGGCAGAGGGAGCTTCGCTTTCTTCCCAGTTACCTAACTTCATTAGGTAGAAGTAGCTGGATTGCTGGCAAAAGAAAGCTCCTGGGATACAAGGTTTGTTATTATCTAGAGTTCTTAAACACATGGTTATGCCCAGACTGTGCTATAGTCTGCAAAGAAGTCTACATCTAAAATAAACATCTTGTTAGAAACATCTTAACCCAACAGTCTATGCAATCTGGGTGAATAGAAGGGTTCTGCTCTCTTAGGGAATGGGGCTTGTTAAATTTACATTGACCCTCAATCATCAAAGAAAGTAAAAGCGACTCTTGTACAACTTCTCTCCCTAAGGGCAGTGGTGATGCTTGTCTGAGACGGTCGTATTGCTTAGTGCGCCATCAAGGACTTTTACCCTTTTAAAACTCCCCACTTTATTAGATGGTTTCCATCACAGTGATAAATTTGAAGTGTTTTTCTTAAAAGATAAGACAACACAGCATATTCCCTGGAATCAAAAGCACAGATATTTTAAGCTGATGAGCACACAGGAGAAACCAGGAGCCATGGAGTGTGTAGTAGCTAGCTAGTAACTCAGTAGTCCATTATTCATTGGGCCAGGGTGAGGAAGGTGGATTCCAGGGCTCCAAATTATTGGTTGTTTTGCTCCCGCTCACCTCCTCTATAGAAAGCTCCAGAAATAGGCTGCACACAGAGAGCCGAGAGGCAGCCCGACTTCTTTGAAAAGCAGATGATGCATCTTGCTGTTCTATTGTGAGAGTCGCACATTGACCATGCACAGCACAGATGGATGCTTTTACCCACCTGGAATTTACAGTTGAGCAATCTTACTTCATTACCCTGGAGAACAGTTGATGCCACTACCATGTCAGTCTGCAGGAGTTTGGGTGTCTTGACATTGTTATTCGGTCTTGTTCAGTGTTTGTCAAGATACAATGATGGGGTTCTTGCAGTGATTTCTATTACTGTCATGTATTAGATTCATTATCAACATTGTAATTTATTTATGTTTACATTTATTATTTATTCACTTTATTTCTAGTTGGAGATTAGTGCTAGTTAGTCTCGCTGGAAATGTATACATTGGGAGCCCACTACGATGGATAGGCTAGTGACATAATTGAGCATTTTACAGAATTCATAATGTTAAGAATACAGTAAGCTAGCAATGTTGGGGGAGGTCACTGAGAAATTGCGGATTCTTCCTGATGAAACAATTCCAGGTATTTCAAGCCTGTACACATCCCTTAGAAATCTACATGACGAGCCATACCTTGCTCACAGGACAGTGTCCCCATGTAGGAAGGTAAATGAGGATGCAAATTACCTGTGCTGTAGTCAGTAGAGAAGATAAATACAGGGTGCTAGAAGTACAAAGTGGGCACTGGTTGGGCCTCAGAGCTTTTGACTGTGGGAGAGGACTTCAGGGAGTTAAGAAAATGATGCTTAAACTAACCTTAGAGGAGAGAAGAGTCAGGCAGGTCTAGGTAGGAGAAAGGGATGTGAAGAATGCCTTCAAGGCCAAGGAAACAGGCTGCACATACAGACATGAATGTCAAAGGGGACAGGAAGTTTGGCCAAAGTTAATGCAATCTGTACCAAGTAACAGACAAGGAAACCTCCAAGTTTTCAACCATATTTGGCACTCGATAGCATACCTTATTCACTATTGCATAATTTGGATTTGGTTTATCTCTGAAGGATGAATATGTTGGAGACTGTCTTAACAGTGCCATGGGATATTTAAGACGTATGGCTGTGGTAGGCAGTTTCCCATCACTATAACAAAACACCTGCCTGAGATAATCAACTTACAAAGAGAAAAGGTTTTTCTTTTCTTTTTTCTTTTTTGGTTTTTTGAGACAGGGTTTCTCTGTATTGTTTTGGAGGCTGTCCTGGAACTAGCTCTGTAGACCAGGCTGGCCTCGAACTCACAGAGATCTGCCTAACTTTGCCTCCTGAGTGCTGGGATTAAAGGCATGTGCCACCAATGCCCGGCTTGAGAAAAGAATTTTCTTTGGCTCCTGGTTTTGGAGGTTCCAATCCGTAGTCAACTAGCTGCACTGCTTTTGGACCTGTTACAAGATAGAGTGCATGGCAGACCAAGACCACTCACCTCATTCCCATGTAACGAAGAAGAAGATGGAAGGGTGGAGATCTCACCCCCCACTGTGAGGACACACCACCAGTGGCTCTCTAGGTCCTGCCTCTTAGAGATTCCACCACCTTCCATTAGCACTTCCTGCAGTGCAAGCTTCTCACATGGATCTTCGCATCTTTGTGGAGACATTCAAGATACAAACCACAGTAGGGTTTAGTGGATGTTTCTTGTGGGACCCCTCTACTCACCCCACATGGTTGCTTCCTCTTACATTATACAATCTGTAATGTGGTCCTCACTAGCTCTAAGTTGATACAAGGGCCATGCTCCAAAACCTGCAGATCCTGCAAAACTGGGTGTCTCAGGTGATTGGCTGTAGTATTAGAGACCAGATTAATAACACCTGGGCTCACCCTAACTCCTGACTCTGAGAACTGAAGATATTTGCTTAAAGCAAGATTCTTTTTCTTTCTTTGTCTAAAAGAATTTTAAAAAGATAATCAGCATTTGGTACGTAATAGGATCTTTTTTATTTTTTATTTTTATTTTTATTTTTTTTGGTTTTTCGAGACAGGGTTTCTCTGTGGCTTTGGAGGCTGTCCTGGAACTAGCTCTTGTAGACCAGGCTGGCCTCGAACTCACAGAGCTCCGCCTGCTTCTGCCTCCCAAGTGCTGGGATTAAAGGCGCGCGCCACCAACACCCAGCTCATAATAGGCTCTTGATAAATCTTTTTCTGAAAAAGTTCTGCAATAATTGATAGTAGCTGGAGACAGGTCTGCCCATTGTCAGCCTGGTACTTTTCACTGCTTTCCACGGGAATGGGGAAGAACAAATGTTAGTAGTGACCTGGTAAGTCACAATGGGAGAAAAGACCATGCTTCTAAATACTGAAGTAATGAGGGTTTCCTGCAGGGTTGGGGGAGGTAAGGAAAGGGGAAAGTGAAAAGAAACCCAGTATTTCTATAATCTGGATGGAAAATGCTTGGTAAGCAGGGAAGGACAGGTTGTTTCCAAGAATGGCAAGCTTTTGGCTTTTGGTCACTAAGGAAGTTCCTAGCTTGGGATGCATCTCCGATAGCCACCACCGCCCCAGCTCCCTTAGTGGCTTGCATTCCCTATGTTAATAAAGTACTTCTTCCCATTATTTCTTATTTAGTCTGGGTTACGCTGAGTCATGGGCTCTCAGATCCCAGAAGCTTAGTCAGGAAGGGTCCTTGGAAGGTTGTCTAATCGCTTTGTCCTCTTCTAGTAAGAACTTAGATTACAGTGGATAGATGATAACAAAATAAAGTTTGTTTCTCGGGCCAGTGTTACTGCCTTGTCTTGCTGGCCTGAGAGAAAGGGGGGAACTTTAATTAATTCAGGCAGGATCAATCATTAGCAACAGGAAGCAGGATGTGACTGGAGACCAGCCAATAACGCGTTCCTGCGTCTCTTTTTCCTTTGATGTTTCAATCAGTTCTCAGATAACGTGGGATCTGGACCGTATTTTAAAGGCATTGTCCATTTGCAGGAGGATATAGACAGCAATCGTCTAATGCTCTGACTGTCCCAGAAAGTGACTGGGAGACACACTGGCACACTAGCAGCACGAAGGGGAAGGCAGCTGCAGGGGAGGCAGGCAGGGTGGCTGTGCACTCTATCCCTGCTTCTGCATTAGCCTTGGAATGGAACAGGGGCATGGAAGGACCAGTGACCACCGTGGTCCTCTTGATTGCCTCCTGTGGGAACTGGGAAAGCCCTGGCTCTCTTGGAGCCTCATTCTTCATCTGAAAGTGTCTATCTCGTTGGAAAGAAGTGGCAGGAGAAAGAAACAATAACATCCATAAGGTGATAAACTCGCATGTAGACCCTACTGAGTAATCCACCCCCCCACACCTTTGTATTAAAGGCAGCCCAGAAAACACCATTTAGTCAGCTATGTGTCAAAACCTTTGACAAACATTTGTTTCATTCATAATTGTTCACCTTCCAAAAGCATCCTTCTTGTTTCTCCTTTTTAAAAGATACACTGCGTACCCATTAGAAAACACATTAGAAACTGCGATTCTTATTCAGAAACCAAAAAAAGAATACAAGTGTTATTCTTTAAAACACTTGTAACTATCCAGTAAACTTGCAAACATTTAGTGACCATTTTGCAGGTGGATTGTTTGAATTAGGATCCAAAACTTGACACATTTAAGATTAGGTCTGTTAGGTCTCATAAACAACGCCCCTAACCCCCATCACTTAACAAAGTATTTGCAGGTACAATTTAGGAAGGTATGTTATACTCTAAAAAATTACTATATGGGGAGCAGGCAGCGGGCCTGAACTATAATCTTGGCTTTTAATAGCCACAGGGTGGTCCCGACTCCCCCTCTAGGAATCACTCTTACTTACAAAACTTGATCATGCATGTCCTCTGCACTCCTCCCCTCACCACCTTGCTATTCGGAATTCAGACATCACATATTACTAATTGTTTCATTTTAATTTAATTATTTTCTGCACCTAAATCCAGTCATCTATTTAAAAGATGTAGCAATCATGTTTTGCTATATGTGTACCTGTCCAGAGAGATATGTATAACCTAGAATTAAAAGATTTACATGTATTTGTTGATAGTTTTCTGAGTGTATTATGTGTTTTGATCATAGTCACTCTGTTATGCTCTCTCATCTTCCCACTCTCACTGAACCTTATGTTCAACCCAACAAGTCTCATTCCTACTTTCCTGTGTTTTTTGGTTTGTTTGTTTTGTGTGTGTGTGTGTGTGTGTGTGTGTGTGACCCAGGTAGTTTAATTAATGTTAATTGCATGAGCATGCATGTGGTTATTTACCGCATATTCACCTGTATCTGCACACACACACCTGCATACACACAGATCTGTATGCACACATACAGAGAGAGAGAAGATTGGGGAGGGGGTTTGGGTCTTTTCTGGAACAACAGTGGATCCAATCAGCTTAAAGGTTAAAAGCATGCATTGTCAACACGGCTACTCCACATGTAGCTTTGGACTATTTACCTGGCTGTAGAGCTCCTAGAACATCCACATGATGTTTCTTGCAAGGCATTCTGCATCTGCTATACCTGGTTAAGACAGCTTTACTAGGCACTTTTCCTTTAAAAAGGAAATGCTTCAGGGTTTAAAGGATTGTGCCAAGCAGCTTTGGAATCCTCCAGACAGTAACCACTTGAGCAGGTTCACTTCGTGAATAGCAAATGAAACCGAGACTTGTGTCCTATCGACTCCAATTGCCTCTCCAGACACTTTTCAGGCAGCACCAAGTTCATCTGGATGGGTTCTTACTTATATTCTTTAAACCCCATGTTCTAGAAAGCCATTGGAACTGTCCCTTTAGAGTGAGAAGAGGAGATGGAGCATAAACTGCTTGCTACAGCATGAAACACTCCACTCCCCAAGTTTTTATTATTAGCAATGAAGTGTGGACACTATTTTGATGAAGCTGTGACTTTTGTTGATTTCTGTGTGTGTGCAGAACATCTGTTTCTTGATGAAGCACTCATCTACAGGATTCAAGAAGTTTGGAAAGAATCAAGATGTTCCATCTAAAAAGTAGCTTCCTGTATTTTGGCAGCTTGTTTTAAGTGGTGGTTTACAAGAGACACTTGGGTCTGTGGAAACGTGAGACCTAACTAGATTGCCTAGTCTGTGTTACAGATTTCTAGAATCTTACATCTGCTACTGAACCCCCCACGTATAACACAGGTATACCAGTTGAATGGGTAGATGAAGACACACATCCTTGTATGCATTTTTATGATTTTGATAGAAGACCTGTTTTTTGTTACAATCAGGAATTTACTCAGATTTACACTTAGTACAAGTGAATGGCTTTCTCTTACTCCATTTATTTGTGTGCACATGTATGTGTTTGTGTTATGTGTGTAGTACGATGTGTGTGTGTGTGTGTGTGTGTGTGTGTGTGTGTGTGTGTGTGTGCAGGTATATGCTACAGTGCTCATGTGAAGGCAAGAGGACAGTTTGATGGAGTTTGTTCTCTTCTTCCATTACATGGGTTCTGAGGATGAAGGACAGGCTTTCGGTTATGCTGGCAAGTGCCAGTACCCACTGATTAATCTAGCCATCCCCAGGGAATAACTTCTTTGCCAAAGATGATTATAAATTGTTAAGCTATTTCTGATATTAAACAAATAGATGTTGCTTTATTTCATAATTTTCATTTTACACTTTTCATCACTTCTGGCACCACTTGGGTGGATCACACTAAGAAAATCATTTTCTGTGGGCACTAATTGGGTGTCTTAGTCAAAGCTTGTTACTATAGCAGAATGTCTGAGATGAAGCAACTTGTAAGAGAAGGATGCTTGTTGAGACTCATGGTTCAGTAGGCTGAGCTGTCAAAAAGCATAGGACTAGCCTCTCATACTCAATCACAGCCCAATGACAAAGCAAATGTCAAGTAAGTGCCTATGGAAGAGCTAACAGGAGACAGGGTGGGGAGGCAGCCCTGCTGTGTGCAACCCGCACTCAGAGTGACTAATCTAGTCCTGGAGAGCAGCATTAATCCCACTGATGACCTAGTCACCCACTGTTACTCAGGGTGATAAATTGCACTTTATAGCTTGGAAAAGAGAGCCCATATTTAATTCATAGCCGTGCCCTACAATTGAATGCAATTTTGACACTATCTACCTGGATTTAAAAATCCGCTTTCACAAGATAAGGTCCTTGTCCCACAAGAGTAAAGCCCTTTCTTCTACCCTGTGGACTCTAGAAACTCAACTCATTAAGTTTGGCATCAGTGACCTTTACCCAGAAAATTAAGCTGCTTGCAGGCCAGCAACTAGAGGGTTATTTTTATCACCACATTTACTATTGACCCCAATTTTGCTAACTAGGATGAAGGTGATCTCTATCAAGTCCTCAGAAAGCAATCGTACCCAACACTTATCTTCGTATAGCACTGGTGTCATGGGGGCACGCTGGGGGTTGAGGTGATCTAGCAAGAAAAGAAATAGATATTGATGTACAATTCTCCCTAGATCCCTATTCTCCAGATCCACCATCAGAACAGGGACACATAGCAGGGATGCTCAGGTGGTCTCATGGTGAATATGAGCACAGATTTCGAAGGTGCATGAGCTGCCTCCCATATCTTTGTCCCATCCTTACGGCTGATTTAGAAAACCAATGTATCAATTTCCACTTCCACTTCTCTCATCCTTCTGCCCATTCCGAGTTGAGCACCACGAGTTGGAGAGTGTGCGCCTTGGCCTTCCAATCATGTGCCAAGTCTTTTACTCCAGTTTCTCTGTGAACTCTGAGCCGCATGTCTAAGTCCTGCTGAGAAAATTCCAGATCAGACTCAGTGTCCTCCTTTTTCAAGACCTGATTAGAGCCTTCAAGACCATCGGCGTCAACCTCGCTGGCCAGCTACATTCCAAGGTCCCCACCAGGAAATCTGTCACAGAGCCATAGACAGTCTCTATACTCACACATAGTTCTGACTCTGTACTGTTCCAGCAGAGGCAACCATGTTGGTGTCCATATTACATGCTTAGTTAGCATTGCTTAGAGATCAGGTTCAAATATCTGTTTAATAATCCTAGGTAGGAGAGACATTTTCCTGTCAGATTCAAATATATGTTTAATAATCCCAGGTAGGAGAGACATTTTCCTGTCAGATACAGTGTCTGTGATTGGAAAAGAAACACAGCCTCACACTGAATTCAATTTTGATTATCCAACCAACTCATAACAGTCTGTGTTCTTCATCAGACAGAAGTGATCAACACCTGGGAGATTAGGCACCAGGGGTCACGGGGCTCCCATATGAAGGAGTCCTAGAAGCATATATTCATGACCATTTTCACCCAATGACATTAAAAACAAAACAAAACTTGGGTCCTCAACAGGGGCTTGTCCCTAGGGGCCCTTTATTGATCTTTATCTTTACTTTTGTTTCAAGCAATTGTAGTGAGGGTTTCATTGAGCTGCTGTCCTATAAATTTCTCTAAACTTGGGTAAACAGAAGGAATTTATTTAGGAACCTCTCACATTGGGTGGTAAGCAGGGCTTTCATCCACCTAACCCTTGGGATTTTAGTTTTTGACTTAGTTTCTTTCTTTAAAGTTCTTAGTTCTCTCTCTCTCTCTCTCTCTCTCTCTCTCTCTCTCTCTCTCTCTCTCTCTGTGTGTGTTTGTGTGTATGTGTGTGTGTGTGTGTGTGTGTGTGTGTGTGTGATTTATGGGTTATGTGCATATGCCCTTGAAGGCCTGAGATATCAGATCTCTCTGGATCTGAGAACACTTAGATTGGCTTTTAAACTATCCTTTATGTACATCTAACCATACCTAAAAAGCAAGAGGGAGTTAATGGATTCATTTCCAATCGCCATTGTAACAGGTGCTATGAGTTTGGTGGCTTGAAGCAATACACATTTATTCTCCTGCAGTTCTAGAGGCCAGCAGTCTGAAATGGATCCCAAGAGCCACTTTCATTCTGGAGGTTGTAAGGGAGATTTATTTCTTTGCCTTCTATAGCATTAGGAGGTGACCTGAATTCCTTGGCTTATGGCCCTACCTTCATCTTTAAAGCCAGCAACTTTCCAGTATCGCTGTTCTTATTGTCACAGTTTCTATTTCTTCTGGCTGTTGTCCACCATCTTTAGTGAAAGTATGTCAGTTAGAGGCCATGTCTTCTCGAGGGTTTACACGGATGTTTTACACCCACAAGATGTTGCTCATAACGTCTGTCTTCTGTGGGATGCTCACAGCTCTTCTCTGGTAATGCTCCTCCAAGTCCCTAGGCCTTTTTTCTTGTATGTGCTTTGTATGAGTCCTGACTTATATTTGCAATACCTGTTAGATTTACAACTTTCTAAGTCCCCAGCCTTGAGAAAGGCTCTCAACCTGAAGGCTGATGCTATATTTACCCATGCTTGTCAACATCATGGCTGCTGGCTTGTGGTAGCTGAGTGACTGCCTGCCTGGTTCCTGGACCCTGTTGCCACAAGACCAGATCTAAATTTAGTAACAACTTCAGGGTGTTTTTTTATTCTTCAGTCTTCAGTGTGTGAAAGCTACAGTGCAGAATGCGTTGGTTACTTTGAAAATTTTAAGACGTATTTTAGGAAAGTGCAAAGAGAATTTCTGAAGAGTTAGGACAAGGATAAGAAGAGATTGAGATCTCTGGGGTCAAAAACAAAAGAAAAAAAACACCCCTTCTCCTTGGCATGCAGCTTCTGCCAAATCATGCACCCCCAAACACTGGTCCATTCAGAACTTCCTTAGAATGCCCCCCTCCCTTGAACTTCCACACAAACATTCTTTGCTTCCATAGCTCATACCATTACTTAGGGGTGGGGGGGGGCAGATGTGGCCTCACACCTGTGATCCAATTGCCTTGACATCTCCTGTGCTGGGGTCTCAGGTATGAACCAGCATGCCCAGGGAACATGGAATATGCTAAATACGTTTAAAGTAGGACTCACATGCAGTAACAAGTGTTTAGCCTGCAGAGTCACTCTGTAATTGAACATAAAAGGATGCTTGGTGGTTGTGGGTACCACTGCTTTCCATAGAAGCTCTCGTGGGAACTTTGCTGACCCTTCCACCTTTAGAACTCAAAATTTCCACAAGTATCTGTCTTCCTCAACTGGAGGACCATTTCCCACTATTCATTATCTAGCTTCCAAACTGAATTACCAAAAGTCTGGAGTTCCTGCCAATTATTTTGAATAAGATGGGGAATTGAAGGTCAAGGGGAAATGAGCTGTTTCTGGCCTGTCCATCTCGTCCCTACATTGTCTCTTCATTACCCCCAATAACTTACCCTGAGTGATAATTATGTCAGACACAGGCCATAAAATCTTGGGAAATGTCCCAGTTTCCATGAGAATCCTTAAGTAGGGAGTAGACAGAGCTTGGGAAAAAACAATGCTATTGTAAAAATACAAAGTAAAGCAGCATCACATGGGGAGACATATCACAGCATGACTGCATTGTGCTGGGCAGCTACAGAAGCCTTAAAACAAGCAGCCTCAATGAGGACAATGCCAACTCAATCTTCATGCTTGCAGGGTTGCCCATGTTATGAGGGAGAGACTCGCTATCTGAAAGAAACTTTACCTTTATGTCAACCAAGCACACACCCACTGATCACATTCCATCCCTGTTTAATGCATGTCTCTCAGCCCACACAGCCCATGACAGACAGCCATTGTTCTGCTGAAGTCTGCCATGTAGATTAGTACAGAATGAGTGTATGGATCCTGCATATGCTATGCTAGGGACAGCAGGAGTAATAATAGCACACAAGCTTATTAAACATTTACTCTGCATCAAAATGCTACTGTGGGCACCTCAGTGGGAGAGCTGATCATCCTCACCACAGATCTCCACCAACATTTTGTTAGGCAAAGTGAGTTGCCATATTTAGTAGCATGGGAAGGGACCCTGATGCATGGTAGAAGGGAGAAGTTGCAGCCATGTGCTGCAACTCCAACGTCATTTTCCCACTCCATCCCAACGGCTAAAGCAACTGGATAGGCTGAAGTGGTAGCAGACTTTGGGGAAAGGAAGGAAGTCAGAAGGGTTTTAACCTGGAGTGTGGTAATGGAGAGATGGGGGCAGTGCATGTAAACTATCAAGGAGGTACTTGGCGTGCAGGAAATTGTTGAGGATGGGGGAAACAAGATTGGTACCAACAGACTTGGAAAGCCAGAAAGTGACGTTTCGAGTTTGGGGTAGACCAAGCAGGACATGGGAAGGGGTGGCATGGGAAGGGGAGGATAAGGCTAGTGAGGCAGACGGCGCAGCAATTCGGTTCTTCAGAACTGGTAAATTTAAATGTGGAGAGGAAGGACACATTGAAAGAATTTTCTGGAAAAAGGAGCAGCATGTGACAAATCAGCTACTGGAGTGAGGAAGACGGTCCATAAGGATCGGGGGTACAGGTTATGAAAATGAGTATTGGGAAGGTGTGGAAGGTATGGTGAATGGTGGTACCACTCACAGACCATGAAGATCTTGGTTCCTTGCTTTTCTCATTTGTATGTCAAAGATGTCATATGTTACAGCTGTAAAATCTTACTATAGCTAGAGGGATTGCAGGAGTCTTAGCACCCGTTTCCTTTCTTCCTCCCGGCCCCTCCCTACTCCCTTGACTAGAACAGAAAACTCAAATCTCACTCAAGATCACCCAGCAAATTGACTAGCTTGGTGGAAGGGTTTAGTCAAAGGCACGCTGTCATGGGACACAATATGTTTCCCTTTACTGCCCAGATATTTTTGTTCTGTGACTATATTAGATATGTTCCTTAGCATAGGACCTTCTTTAATAACATTAGAAATTATAAACCCTGTGATGTATGTGTGTCATGGCAAATGTGCCAGGCACCGAGAGAAACGTCTCACATACAGTAACTCATTTCACCATCACAAAAGATACTTCGAATGTAGGTGCCATCATTCTTGTTGGAGATGAGAAAGCAAGAAAGCATGGTTCAGAGAGTATCCAGAGCCACGTGTGTGGTGGAGTGAGCTGAGATGGATGAGGCAGCCATGCCTGCCCTTGGTCACTGTGCTATCCTGCTGTCTCCTTTAAGGATGAGGAGTTTTTTGAGATTTGAGCTTTCTGGACAGGCACTCAATGCTCTACTTGGTGTTTCTCAAGGGACAGCCCTTGCAGCATGTATGTAGATGGCTACTTTCAGTCCTGTAATCTGAGATGGGATTCTCATCAGTCAAAGGCAGACAGGTCTTTTCTGCCAGTGCAGGGACAAGATTAAATGTATTTGTGAGTGTGAAACGGACTGGAGATCTGGAAAGCATCTTACGATGTCACTGAGATAGAGCCAGGTGGTCACATGACATGGTTAGCCACAGCAGCTGGTTGCTACTCTTGCCTTGATGGTTTTTGTTGGTAATGGAAACTTCTCCACATTTATTGTTCACTATTTCCATGGTTTCACCATAGTTGTGGTTCATAAATCCTCCTAAACTCCTCCTGTTTGAATTTGAGCAACCTCTCTCTCCTTTGCAGGAACATTTTTCTACTTATGAAAAGGCGGCTTTTTGAATAAGTTTAAATGGACACTGTTATTTTTACATTTCTTGTTTGGAGCTCTCTGGAGTCTCTGACCCAGGGGCTGCTGCTTGGGTGTAGGTATCCATCTTAGGCTGAGCTGCGAGTTCGGCTGCTTTGTTTTCAGAGTTGCTATGGACACCATTGTATCCATCCTCCCCCCTCTGCAGTGCCCGCTTTGTCCTGGTGAGTGTGACAATGAGCAGAGGTGTGCAGCTACTGTACGGGTGGAACCAACTAGTTCTAGAGCCTTAAATGGCAGTATTGTGGCCCTTTGTCCAGGGGGAGTCCCTCTCTTCCCTCCCTCCCTCCCTCCTTCCCTCCTTCCCTCCTTCCTCCCCTCCCTCCCCCTTCTACTGTTTTGTTTCTTTCTGTGTCTCAAACATTTTTTCAACATTATCAGGAAGAAGCTGTAGTGTCTCCTCAGTGCTTTGTGGAGAAGAGTTACTAAAGCAAATACAGTCCTCCACCATCACCCACTTTTTCAAAAGCTCAGGGTTCCAAGTCCCCAAGTCAAAGGAATGTTAGGAGTTAGAACTAGCATGGGGCGGCGCAGATGTTAAATAAGTACAAATGGTGATGGTGAAGGTGGTGATGACCGTGGTTGCAACGGTGATAAGAACAGTAACTGACATATACAGCATCCTGCTTATGTACCAGGCTGGACCAGCCTTTACTGTCATTATCACTTGCACTCACCACAGAAACTTCTTACCCCATCTTCTATCTTATCCCCATTTTAACAGATCATGTTGTTAAGCCCCAGGGTTGCACATCTTGTGTAAGTTAACTCAGATAATAAGTGGCTATTGGAAAATAAGATGATCTATTCAAGACCAATTCTAGTTTATTTTCAGTAGGCAACCAATTATGTTAATGGTTAGTTGTGGGTGGCTGTTTCTCAATAGCTTCACAATCAGTGTATGAAAGTGAGACCATTGTACCTACAGCGAAACCGAACTGAGAGCATTCTTTTTGAGCAAACACTTAACACGCTGATGTAAAGTGTTTATATAATTTATTCCATAATATCAACAAAGTCCCAGTTGTTTGTGTTCTGCTTGCGCCTTGTACGAAAAATTCACTGACCCACAATAGGATCAGTGAGATGCTGAGATGCTGATGCCCTCTTGGTTGATATTAGATGACAAAAAACCCCAGAGACAGTGACCAGATCAGGGGCTAAGCAGGGATCAAGCCATAGGTGCCATCTCTAGGAGTGAAAGGTTAGTTGCATCTTTACAAATTCACTTTAACATGAACAGGGAGAACACAATAGGCTTCCCAGTCCAAATCTGAGCCTCATTCTTGTAACTAGAGAGAGACCATTATTTGTACCAAACATTGATCTTGGTCAGATCAGCAGGGATAGTTATTGGTGGCCCCACAGGAGCTGAACTTCCTAAACAGGAGATGACCACGGAGAAGTGACTACCTGACCTATACCCACCTCCCACTGTAGCAATTGGAGGCAGCTAAAAGTGGGATGGGCTAACAGGTTCCGTTGTTTCTAACTCCTTTGGTTTTGCCCTTTGCTCCACGGGAGACTTCCAAACAAGTAGTAGTGTGTGGCGTGGGACAGGCACACAGCAAAGACACTGCTTGCTTGTCTGTTAAGCAAACAAGTCAGGAGAAGACACTGCGTATGGCCTTGATCTTGTGAAAAAGTTAGCTTGTTTAAACAAGTGTCCTGTTGACTGTGTGAGTGAGTGTGTGTGTGTGTGTGTGTGTGTGTGTGTGTGTGTAGTGACCATCCCTCAGGAGTTTTATTTATTTATTTTATTTTTGAGACAGAGCCCTCTCCCAGGCCTGTAATTCATAAAGTAGGCAAGTCTGGCTGGCCAGTGAGTACCTAGGGAACTACTTGTCTCCCACTGTCCCGAATTGGGATGGTAAGTCATTGCCACAGTTCCTGACAGTTTTTAAAACCTAGTTTCTAGATTCTTCATGCCTGCAAAGTGAGTGCTTTATCTACTGAGCCCCTCACTAGTGCTTTGTTGCATTTGCTGTAGAAAGCATCGGAGTGTGAACAGTCTGGGTACAGCTGAGGTAACTGCTTGCACACACAAAAACGACAGTAGTTGTTAAGTCTGACAGGAAATGGAGGGACATAACCAGAGTGTGAAGGGCGTAAGAGGTAAATGTGTTTTCTATAAATATGCCATATTTGACAGCTGGCATTATCAATTCCAGGTTTTCAACCATCTTATAGTTCAGAAGGTTGTATAATAGAGTTAATCACATGGGCCTTGGGAAGCAGCTGCCATTGCTGGAGCCACATCTGAGTTCCTTAACAACGATGGCACTGTATATTTCTTGCTGTCTTTCTTTACCTTTCTACCACTTACATCACCAAGGGATATTCTATGCAAACTAACCCTAGGGTCATTTGCCTAAGGTATCAAATATAAATTATGTAAATCAGGTAAGAAGTTAGGTATGCATTTTAATGCACCACACTGCATTAGATGGCTAAAACAAAAACAGTGGGTGGTTTCATTTTAGCCAGATGGAAGTAGTAGGTGCCAGAGGCCAGAGAGATATAGTCTTTCTCCATACAAATAGTCCAGCCCTACCATATCCAAAGCCTTGAGAGTCAATCATGACTTTAAGCAGTCTTGTGTGTGTGTGTGTGTGTTCATGCATTTCCATGGATATTTATTGCTTTTTTAGGAAGCAAGAAGCATATAGTTCTTCACCTTTGTGGAAAGCGACCTGTATAGGGTTTTCTTAGCCAGATCCAGGGTTCTTTCCACAGCCATTGTAGCTCATGCCTCTTTGTGATCAGCAGGGGGCATCTGCAACACAGATTTGGGTTGCATTGAGTTTAACCATCCAATAATAATAGATTAAGTCTTTTGGAAACCTGTTTGGAAAATGTTGCTCTACACATCCAAGCTTCCTACTGACTGTCTTTGATGTATTTGAAATATGTATGGTGTTTAGGATTAAACCTGTCTGTGATTGCCAGATATTACAAGCACAAGAGTCTTGAAGACCCCTCTGTCTCTTTGACATAATAAGGAGTAGTCTTGCATTATTTCCAGAACCCTCTTCTCATTAAAATATACCCTGTGTAAGTGGTATGAATAACTGAATGTATGCTCCACTTAAGTCTTGCTGGCCTGTTTTCTCCCCACTTTCCATTTTCTTTTCTTTCTTGTTTTTATTTTTAGGGCTGGAAATCTACGCTGGCCCTTACCCATGCTAGGCAGGCACTCACCACGCTTCATCCTCAGCCTCATTTGTCTCTATCTCCAGTTACTTTAAAGGTAGAATCCAAACTCAGTCATTTTATGGTCCTTGCAGTCATCTAGTGCCTTCATGTTTCTCCAGTCAACCAAATTAGCAATAATATTCAGAAGATATCAGAGTTGGGGAGCAGCTGAAGATGGTAGCGAACAAACACGTGTGTGAGTGTGTGTGTGTATGTGTGTGTGCATTTCCATAGTATTTATTGCTTGTTTTTTGGAAGCAAGAAAGCATATAGAATTTTCACCTGCATCCCATCCACATTTTTCAGTGATGGAACAAACATCTACAACATAGTTTGCATGGTGGACAATTTGTGCCCTTTAGAGTTGTTCCAAATATCTCTAGGACCAGAAGCATCATCTTAATCCTTGAAACATCTGGAAGCTGAGCCTCTCTATGGCCTGTCAATCAAATCTTCTTGAATATAGTTATATTTCTAAAGAGGCTGCGGGGCTTCTGTTGGTAGTGAGTCCTGGTGCAGGCCTTGCACAAACATGCTTCGGAAGGTTACAGCTTGCACCAGTGCACTAGCAAGGAGACCTAAGGTGTTCTACGGCTCCCCTGGCCAGCATGCCCACATGGGGCAGATTTAGCCTTGCACAGGCTGCACTATTCAGACCATTGCAGCTTGGTGTGACTCATCTCCAGAACTACTTTCCTGAGCCTCTAATTAAGCTCTCAGCCAGGCATTTCCAATTGATTTTGCTTCAAAACAAGTTTTTTTTTCTCCTTGTAACACAAAAGGATAATAAGACGAGGGGGAAGGGAGACCAGAGGAGATACAAATCATTTCTTGTTAATCAGCATTAATGCAATTTAGCCAAGGAAAAATGCCCAGTGTGCAAAGAAAGCTAGAGATTGTGGCTGACATGGTAAACAAGTTAGAAAGTTTTCCTTCCCAGATAGAGATGCTTCTGAAATCCAATGGATGTCAGATGCACTCAAGTTTATCTTTAAAGGGGAGACTAATTCAGCAAGTTGAAGCTTATTTGGTTTTCCCAGTGATTTGAGCTATCCCCACAAGACGGGAAGGCAAGCGAGGGTAAAGCCGTTTTCCAGGAACTCTCCAGCAAAGTAGTAACTCCATGCTTTTTTGTTTGCTTTGTTTTTTTTATGATACAAAGATTAGCTGGAACTTTATCATTTGTCAACTTGAAACAGTTACTGCTTGATGAGCATGAATGCAATAACATTCATTCTTTACTGCATGGCTGCAAATAAGGTCAGTTGACTTCTGCTTACTTTCCAATGTCCTCCCCTTAAGACTGTGTACTAAGCCAGCAATGCAGTGATTCCCAAACAGTGCTTTTCAAAGCACACTGTTCCCCTCTCTTGCATTCCTGAGACCACAAGAGGAACAGAATGCCTGGTGTTCCAGTGTAGTTCTCAGCTCCGAGAAGGGGAACACACACACAAGCATACATGTGTGTATATATACTGAGTATTGTATATCTCAGGGTTGCTATGTAGCCAAGAGTAACCCTAAACTTCTCATCTACCTGCCTTTGCCTCCTAAGTGGTGGGATTATAGACCTTTGCCACCACACCCAGTTTATGTGGCTCTGATGGTGAAACCCACGACTTCTCACATGGTAGGTAAACATTCAACCAACTGAGGTACATTCCCAGCCTCAAAACATGAGTTTTAAAGATAGGTGACGCTGTCAGCAGCTCTTCTTCTCTGGGTCACTCCACACACAAAAGGCCAAACCCGCTGAACAAATGATACAGATGAGATATTTCTGGGGTTTTGGAAGTGTTTCTGGAGAACCTTTTCTCTAGTTTTTACTGTTTCTTGAACTCATGTCAAATATGCTACAAGCTAGATGCAGCATGATAGTCCCTTGTCACCCTTTCATTGGGAAGAGGGAGACAAGATGGTCTCATTTAATACAGCATTCTGATCTCTGTGTCACATTTCACAAGCAAGCAGTCCATCATTCACATGGCCTTCTCTCTGCCAAGCAAGATCAGTGTTAGCAGATGTGTGAGAAACACAAAAAGTCTCACTAATTTGGGCAACAACTGGCCATTCTCTAACTCTGCCTCTGCTTACTCTGAGAAGTTCCCTGGACTCCCCCTAATGGGAACTGGGACTTCCTCTGCATGGTCTGTTCCCTTTTGGAAAGTCCACTGTAAAACCTCAATAGGCTATAGGCGCCTGGAAAGTAAAGACCAAGGCCTATATGTGTTTGTTTTTTTGTTTATTATGTGATAACTGATAGCAAACATAATCAATTTGTAAATCAGTGAGACATAGACACATGAATGCATGCAAGAATGAATGAATATTTTTAAAATGCCCGATGTATTTGTTCTAACGACCCTCTAATGCGTGACTTTTACTCATGCATTACAGATTATAATCCTGTATCTTTCTGCTTTTTACAAAAGAGGGTGACTAAGATGAAGCAAAGGAGAAAATGTCAAAGAAATAGAAGTGGAGGAGGGGGGGGAAGAGGAGGAATCCTAAACTCTAAAGGATCAACAAAACAATAAAAAAAGCCCAAACATGAGAGCTTATCACTAGTGTTTATGTAAGAGTGTGTGGATGCTGTGTTGTGTCAGGGTCGATGTTGGTAACAGTTCTCCTTATGTTCATGAAGGAAGAGACACATGGAGGCCAAGAGGCAGATGACTCTCTTCATACTGGATAGTGGAGTATGCTTGAGAGTATTGAGAGTAGATAAACCTTGTATCTCTGACCATAATGCTACATTTTGACCAACAGAGGGCAGTCACAAGTGCTGCATACATTTCCCCATCAACTCCCAATAATAATATTATTCCAGATAATATAATATGGATAGTCTTACTTCCAGAGCTAGAATATTTGAGAATGCTTTCGTGATTAAAAATATAGCCTATATAGTTTTTTGACCTTCTATTTGGTGCTTATAGGTTGGAAATATGGGTTAAACCTGGTTGAAAATGAGTATGCTTTTAAAGCTAATGTTACAGAAGTAGAATCATATTCCAAATGCCGTTCTTAGTGATTCACACATGTTAGCACATTGAATCATCACAAAAGTCTCAGAGGTTACCATTTCATCAGCCCCAACTTCCAAGCCAGAAAAACTTAACATCAGATAATTTAGGCAACTTGTAGAGCCTGGAATCAAGGAAGATTTATCTTACTCAATGTGTTATATAATACCCCCATCAGAACATTTTCAGTTTCTACCATGACGCTTTGTTCCTCTGAGCTCTACTGGATGTTACAAAGAGCTGGAGCTGGCATTGCTCACTGAGAAGCTTCTAGACAAAGAATGGAAGCCAAAAGAAATATAAATGAAAAGATACCACAGAGTTAACTATTTTTAAGTCAGCTTCAGCATCATATTTTGTATATTTGTGAGGTTTGTAAGTTACAAGAGGCATTTTTTAACTTTGACTTTAATATGCTTAATTATTAATCTTGGCCATGTACTTCACCTCTTTGCCATATCTATTCATAAAGTAAAGTGTGTTTGCACTATCAAAATCCTGTCTGGTTACAAAGTTACCCCATCATAGCTCTTTGAGGCTTTGCTTATGATTGGCACTGACTTGGAGACAAATGTTAACAGATTGGTAAGAAACAAAAACAAGATAATTTTAGTTCACCATGACAAATACTATTGAATATTTGTTAGGTTGCCAAGCAACTGTGCCAGGCACAAGGATTAAATGCCATTTAAGACTCAACTCCTACCTTTAAAGGGTTCTTCTATGGAGCTTGGAAAACAAGCCCAAATCAATAACCATAATGCAGTGTGGTAACACAATAAACCCTATGTCAAAGTGCACGTGGAATGCCACAGTGACAGAGGAAGACAGGTCTGGGGTGTCCTGGGAATTTGTATTTGAAATTAGGATTGTAGGGCTGGCAAGATGGCTCAGCTGGTAAATGCACTTTCAACACAACCTGATAGCCTGAGTTCCATCCCTGGAAAACACAACAAACCTGATACTGTGGATCACAGCTGTAACCTGGCACTCCCATGGTGAGATGGGAGGTGGAAACTGGAGAATTATCTGGAGTCTCCAAGAGCATTTTGATTGGGGCACTCAGAGTAAAAGAAATGAAAGACCTTGCCAAGAACAAAGTGGCAGAAGAGTCCTAACACCTAAAAGTTGTCTTCTGACCTCCATAGATGTGACTTGGAAAATGTGAACACACACACACACACACACACACACACACACACACACACACCATATAAATACATACATAACAGATAGATGATAGATAGATAGAATATAGATGTGTATACATTTTCCATGGTCTGTTTAAAGCATAGAACAATGAAGATTTTCTTCAAAGATTGGTTTTAAAACTGGATGAAAATCATAGAAGACTATCCAGAATTTTGACCATATCTGCTCACTAAAATGCTGAAGTTAAAGGACAATTAAGTCCCTAGTCCATCCACTGAAAATCGCTCTCCTCTATGAAGGCTGTTCAAGGAGGACACTACAACAGCTTTAATAGGACAGTGATCAAGGACTTTTAGAACAATTAAACAAAAGTAGTTAAATTTTAGGAATGGAAGTGACTTACAAAGACACCTAGCTTTACTCTATCATTTTGTAGAAAGGTGACAGAGATTTGGCAGTAAAAATAAAATCACAGTTGTTCAAATGGAATACATCTAGTTGATGGTCAAAGCCAGAGCCTTTAGGAGATGGCTAGACAGTTCAGTTAGTAATTCTACTTGAGAATTCTGGAGACAGACTGCTTGGGTTTCACCATATACTTGACTGGGCTGTGTTGAGATATTTAAACTTCCTGTCCTTCAGTTTTCTACTCTGTGGAATGGGAACAAGACTATATTACCTACCATAAGGAAATTGGAAAATATGAATAGAACAACTAAGACTGGAATGACATGGTGAAAATTAATTGGTCTTCTAAACACTATGGTTGGAACTCGGGTGTCCTATTTTCTACCTTGAAGTTCTTTTTGTTGCAACAGGAATGAAAGAAGCAAATGAGGTTCTTCCCATTTTTCTTTCTCTGATACAGAAAGCAATCACTGTTTTAGATTTGTGTGCTCATGTGTCATTCTTGTTCTCTGACATCTATCCTTACAGGGCCAAGGAAATCAAGATCAAGTTGGGAATTCTCCTCCAGAAGCCAGACTCTGCTGTTGACCTTGTCATTCCGTATAATGAGAAGCCGGAGAAGCCAGCCAAGACCCACAAGTGAGTCATGAATATGAATTCCTCACATTTTCCTTCAGACGATTGTTGTTTTTCAAGTGTGTAGCATCGTCATTCATCTGTAGGACTACCCTTTCAATTACTCACTGAAGATCATTTGAGTTCTCAAAGAGTCCATTCGTAAATAGTGTATTTTTAGTGCTTCCATGTATAGATCTTAGCATTAAATACATGCAGAATTAAAAGAAACAGAGCCTTGCTTCATCTTTGGAAAGATGAACTGTATTTTATGAAATGGCACCAGCCACTGAGTTATTGACTGTAAGGTCAAAACATCTGATAAATTATTGGCTTGGGTCAAGTAACCCTGATCCAATTAATTATGAGTCCTGCATACTCAGCAGGAAGTAATAGCCAAGGCCTTTTCCTTGAGAGGGAAATGTGAACAACATCATGCTGATGAAAAGGCAGACAATTTAGGGCTCAATGGTTTCTTCTTGAATATACAAGGTTCCCTTCAAGGTCCAACAGAAGAGCTACAACTTCAGGGAGGTGTGAACACTTGCCTAGCTGTTCCCACTTAATGTAATCAAGCATTCTTTTCCCAGCTCTTAAAAATCATGTTCTTCATATGCATTTTACAGTTCTCTGTCTCTCAATTTCAGCTGTGTAAATCACCTCACCTCCACCCTTCCATCAGTGTAGGCATGGCAAGAAGGTATGATTACAAAAAGTCAAGAGGCTACGCCCATGAGTCCACCTACTTTGACTCAGTAACACCATCCATACCATCGCCACTGTCTACCATCTTTCATTAACTCTCTAGAGCCTTACTGTCTAGACAGATGCACTCAATTTTCCCTTTATAACAGAGGTACCCATGAAAATGATGAAGGGAAGCCAGATAGTCAAAAGGACACCAACTCCTTCTTTCTGCTACCTAAAAGCTTCAAGATCATAGACGTGTGGGAAAAGTACACGTCCCTTTTAACTTCCACTTCTCTTTTTTAATTTAATATTTGTATAAATTGGCCAACTCACCCTTTGTCCAAATGACCTTCAATTTAATATAGTTGATTGGCTGGGAGATACAGAACTGGGTTATTCTGTTTTAAAGTCATTTTCCATCATCCTAAGTGGATATTTCCATTTTCCTCCTTTTATTACTTCAAAGTGTTCACAAACCGGAAGTGAGGCATAATTGAATTTTCTACATTTAAAAGGAGAAACTAATTCAATGTGAAGCAGCAGGCTGCCTGGACTAGTAGGCAACGAGAACCACATTTCATAGCCAGCAGGTCAAAAGGTCTATTTTGAAGCAACCAATGTGGTAACTATTGATCTGTTGAGATTAACATTTTAAATGTAGCTCTCTATTTCCTGCTTTCAATCTCTTCTCTAGAATGCCACACAGACGCTTGAACTACTTGGCTCTTAGGGATTCAAGAGAGAAATGGTTGGAAAAAACTCGGGGCTAATATTTATTGTCTTATTTACTCTCCTTGTCTTCCATTCCCTCCCTTCTTCCAAAAATATTATTTGTTTTTGAGAAAAGAACAACCCTTGCCATCCCTGGGGAATACTGTGTGTGACTGCTGTTTTCAACCTTTGGAAATGAACAAGTCCTCCTTGCAAACACGCATGCACTATTTTACCTCTTCACATTGGGTAAATTTCTCTGTTTTTACCTTCAGGGAATGACCTTGCTCTTCATGGGCTCAGCCAAACTCATTTCTTCACTTACATATTTCTCTGTATTTCTTTTTTTTTAATTTTAATTTTAAATAGCTTGTTTTACATGTCAATCCCAGTTCCCTCTCCCTCCTCTCCTCCCACCCCCCCCACCATCCCCTCCATCCTCCCACCCTATTGCCAATTCCTTCCATATAGGGAATATCTAGAGCCTGTCATTTCACTCAGGGTAGGGTCCAGGCACTCCCCCAAGAGTCCAGGCTGAGAGAGTATCCCTCTTTGTGTTATGGACACACGATGTCTGTTAGTATTCAAGGGATAAACACTGATCCACTTCTCAGGACCCCATAGGTTGCACAGGCCTCCTCACTGACTCTCACATTCAAGGGGTCTGGATCAGTCCCATGCTGGCCCCCCCGAGCTGTCGGTCTGGGGTCCAAGAGCTCTCCCCTGTTCAGATCAGCTGCCTCTGCTGTTTTTGCCAGCCCATTCTTTGCCAATTTGCTCATTGCTCCTCTCTCTCTGTTGCTGGGTTCCTTGGGATCAGTTCAGTGGGTGTTTGCCTCTGCTTCCATCAGTCACTGGATGGAGGCTCCAGGATGGTTATAGACATCAAGTTCATTATCAGGAATGGGCATTCGGGGTGGTCTCTACACTATTGCTTAGCTTGCCAATTGGTGTCATCCCTTTAGATCACTAGAGGTCACAATGGTGCCTGATCTGTCTTCTAGCCTATGATTCCCTCTTCCCCCTATCCTACCCTCCCCCCCCCCCCGGTTTCTTTTAAACCCATGTTTTCTGATGAAAAATAAATAAATCTCTTGGTGGAAGGTATGTATTTTTAGCTTCTCTCATTTTCTTTGGGCAATTGCTTGGAGGAAGTACTTTTATTTTTTAATATATTTTAACTTCTCGTCTGATTTTTAAAAAATGAGCCCCCTCGAAATAGCCGAAAATAAGCTGTTCTTAGTCTTATGACAAGTCCCAGCTTCTCTTATCATTCTAGTGTTCAAAACTTGGTCCTGGGTCTTCTTCCATTGGGAGAAAACAAATATTATTATTCATGCTAGAAAAAAACATCTCTCTTAACCTTTTAGTTGGTACACCTTTCTTTCTCTTTGCTTTCATTGGCTAAGGCTTGCAAACTTTCATCTGCTCCATAAGTCTTCCATCCTTGATGAAGGTATTGTCCCTGGATGTTTGACTTCTCTGAAGAGTTGACTTGTTTTGTCATGGCTTCCTCTTTATTAGGACTCACTTCCTTAATTCATGGTCCTGTGTCCTCCCTCTCCCTTTCCTGCTCTTCCCACCCTCCAAATTCCCAAAAGCTCTGCTGCAGGTTATAAGAATGAATAATAACCAGAATTTGGAAGCCATATACATTGAGTTTGTAATAACAGTATAGCTTTTAATGTGCCGAATTACAAAATGTCAGGGACAGACACTCTTTCAAGTAGGTTTTTATATTCTAAATGTCCCTCCTTGTTGACATCTGTTATCAATTTTTAGCTGAATGTATTGATCTTAATGTGTTTACCACTTTAAAACCCCAGAATGGCCTCCACAAATAACTAGTCCAAACCCTAGCTAATAACAAAAGTTACAGCACATTATCCTGTGTGTTCCTTCAGAGTTAACCTAGTTAACTGCAGAGTGAGCCTTGAAAGGAAATACGTACAATTTTATAGATATAAAGAACAGGAACTTCAGAAGTATTTAACTTATTCATTAGGCCAAGAGTACCATTGACCATGGGGTCCTTAAGGGTTCAGTAAATAGGCATGGACTTGAGCCTGTGTGTGCACTATAGGACAGGAAGGAAGAGCATAGCAGGCTCTCATAAATGACACCAATGAACTCAAGGTTTGTTTTCTTGTCAAAAGCAGGGATATGGGAAAACATGATCAAGGATAATCAAGTATATACCAGACACTGTATAGACTATCAACCAAACTAAAACCAAGAGGTACCATGCCTACAAAATTCAGCCATTGGTGCTCCTGAGTTAAATTCTTCCCCGGGACTAATACTGGCCAGTATTTCCAGCAGATGTAGCAGTAATTATGACTCTGTTCATTCAAATCTAAACAGTGAATCATCTATGGCTTTTGACAAGGCTGACTCTGGGTAGACTAAGCTAGATTTTGGTTACCTATCAATTTGGCACCTGTTTATTAAAAGATTCCTACACAGTATATTTTGCTCATGAACCATAAAGTCCATGAACATGGACTGAGTCTTTATCCAATAGCCAACAGATGGAAACTATAGGTGAATTATTTACCACATTTTAATGTCCATATTCAGACCCCAAATTGAACATATATCTTTGGTCTTTGCAGCCAAACTCACTTATTACTTCAGACTGATGCTGTGGGCATAGGAAAGAATGGGAAAGTTCTCTAGGAATGAAACATGACCTTTGCAGGGGTTGTGTGTGCTATTAGCCTGTGAACTATCCAGCAAGCGAAAAGCAGTTAAGAATGGAAAAAGCTGTCATTTCCAAACCAATGCGGTCACTTCCTGAATCAGGTGGCATTTGCACTGGGCATTATAAAACACATAGTCAATCACTTCTATAAATGTTTATCTTGTCTTTCATCTAAGCTAGCTTCCTCCCTGTCACTCACACCCACACAGGGAGAGGAGACTCTGTGCTCACCCTCTGTGGTCAGCAATGGCCTTGATGACCAGGATGCTCATTGGCTATTTAGGTCTGCATCTATCTTGTTTCCAAAGAAGTCACACTTAATGAGGGCTGGCAAATTCTGAGAATCAGGACAGGATGAACCTGTTACCTCCTAGACTGGTAATCAGAACACTGGGCTACATGCTGTGGGGGGATCTGTCTTGTCAACTACGCCCTTAAATCAATTGAACTAATTTCACCCCTAAGCAGGCTGGGCACATGTCCCTTTCAGGAATTTAATCTTGGCCGTGATGTGCTGCTGATATTGACCATTACTTGGCTTTATAATGAGACCATTTGGGACAAATTGCATTGGTAACATGTTTAAATCCAGGGCACCTGGTCATGGTATTGTTTCTTCCTGTGTGTCTTTATGCTAACCAAAGAGGAAGTGCAGTAAAAGCTATTTCATTTTATGAGAATATTTATAAAATCAGGAGGCTCAGAGAGTGAACCAGGCCTACCCTTTGCTCTGAGTTAGTTTCTGTTGTTCCATTGTATAATGGGCTCTTGATTCTGAGAATATCTGGACTTGATGGTTGTCTGTTATGTATATGTAAAGTATTGAACACATTGTGAATATGTGTATGCAGAACAATATATATGTTATTCCTATATATGATATATAGGAAAAATTCTATATATAATATAGGTTACAATACACACACACACACATACACACACACACACACACACACATATATATATATATATATATATGAAAAGTGTTTGGTATGAAGCAACATGAACAAAAGGGTATTATTGACCATAACTGTGATTACCATTGAAATTAATGGAAAAGATATGGGTGCATATTTGTTAGCCTTATTGATGCCCATTTCTCTTCTTTCTGCTCCTTTATAGTAACCATGGGGAAAGGGATGGTAGTCCAATTGTTAGAAATACATTTGTGAGAAATGTTATGCTTTCAGTATGATATTTATGTGTCTCACTAGGAAAGCAGAACCCATCTAAGTTTATTCCACATGATTTGTTTTCCCTGTTTTTTTACTTATCTTTTAAAGACAGAAGACATACATTTGAAAAACTGAAATAAAATTTTCATTCACACATGTCCTACAAAGAGAGGTTAGGGGATGGTCACAATAACACTGGACCTGAAAGACTTACCCCATCTTGGATTCTTTATAGAAATAAAAATGAGGATGCATATGCCTGGGAAATAAAATACAGATTGAAAATTGTCTCAGTGACATCAGTTGCTAATGTCAATGATTTAAATGCCCAAAGGTATTATTTCACAAAAAGCAGAAACATGAAGGCTTCTGAATTGTCCTGAACAGTTACTAAACCATCTAAGACATTGGGAAAAAAAACCCTTCATCAACTTCATCTCATGATGAATGTATTGCCAGTCTGCTTTAATTGGATGATGAAGATCAAATGTAGTGATTCAAGGGTACAAGCACTGTGAACCCAGGAAGACAAAGCTATTTTCCCTCAGCAGCTCACCTTGGTACATTCTGATGGGAGAAGACAATTGGTAGTTATGACAAGTACATTCATTATCATGCCTGTGGTTAGCTTCCTTCTTACACTGTCACCCTTCTCTGTCCTTATCCTTGATTTAGGCCCTCGCTGGACGAGGTCCTGCAGTGGCGCCATTCCCTGGACAAACTTCTCCACAACAACTGTAAGTCCACATGGTTCTCACAAGGTTCAGACTAGGAACAGACACAAAGCAGCTTCCTTCATCGTGGCCTGACGCATACAAGGTGTTCAGTGAATGTGTTTTTGAATGAATGAGCAAGTTAATTGAGTTTGTTTCTTGGGACCTATAAACTCCATGAATGTAGAACAGCCATGTAGAACAAAAATATTTGTATTTATCCATTCATCTTACTCCAGTAATTTAGGGGCCAATAGCATTTTGACATGGTGAGCTGATAAATTAGGAATGTTAAGTAGCCTAGAAAGGTCTAGTCACTGCTGTTATAAAGAAACAAAAGTTAGAAGAACTGTTTTTAGAATTCTTAAGAGGGAAGATATCAATGTGTCCATTTGCAATTCTTTTCACTCACACTGTACATTTTGATTTTAAGGGGACAAGGGCTATTAGAATAAATAAGGTAAAGGTGAGGGCTAAGCCAGAAGTAGGTAACATTAATACCTTAACTTTGTTGAGGAGCCAAAGTCTTTACAATTACAAAGAGATGATTATCTTAATGTGAATTTGAGGTTTGAGGATTTCACAGCAATATTTTCTACTTCTCAGAGAAGAAATTACGCTCGTATCCGTGCATTTGTTTATATATATGCATAATTTCTTCAAAGTAATACATGGAAAAGCATTCCATAGCTATTTTAGCCAATGTTTTCCTTCAATGTGATACCTCTCCATTCACTCTAGCTCCATCAATAAAAGGTCTTAAGTTATGGGTATGAAAGACCCAACAGGTAAGATAGCCTGTGTGTTATTACTGCCTGCCCATCGCTTCTGCATTATATATTTCACTGTCTCTTCTCTCTGAGTCTCTCTGTGACTCTTCTTTCTCTATGTCTTTCTTTCTGTTCTGTCTCTGCTCTTTTTATGTCTAGTCATTCCTGAGGAGGACTAGATATGCCCAAACAGTTTTATGCCAGCATCCAGACATTTCGGCATCATCATTCTAGAAAAGCAATTCATGGCCTGTTACCTGCATACCTGACACTATGCTTCATGGATAACTGCAAACCAAGCTGTTCAGTATCTCTTACAACACATTATTTTTGAATCTACTGAAACTAAGAATCTATAATCAGAAATAACTGATATTAGCTGTGATTGATGTAAAACAAGTAAGAAAGGCAGATACATAAAAACATGTACTACTTGAAACATAATGATCCCTTTCTGGATGCTTGACTTGAGAAATTTAAACCTTTAAAGTTGGAAATGGTGGCTCATACCTGTAATTCAAGCACTTGGGAGTCTGAGACAATAGGATTTCTGTGAGTTGAAGGCTGGCTTGGGACACATGGTGAGGTCTGGACCCATCTGAACTATAGAATAGGATGTTGCCTTAAAAGAATTAGCAAAACCAAACACACACACACACACACACACACACACACACACACACACCCCAAAACTGAAGGGGTAGGGGAAGCATTTTTGCTGTTTCATAAGGATCATTTGGAATTCTTTGTATTAATATAGGCCATTGCCTCTCAGAGTTGATAGAGTTACCCAAGCATTCATTAAATCAAACTTTTCTGTGGTAGAAATAAATTCTAGACAAGCTGTTGTTCAATCTTTTCTCATTATCAAGGATCTATGTACTCAAATTCATTTTTAAATTATTTGATGTATTAGTAATGTGTGCATGATTGTGTGTGTGTGTGTGTGTACCCGCACGCGTGTGTATGTACATGCATGTGTGTGGGGAGACCAGAGGGCACCTTTCAGGAGTTGGCTGTCTCTTTTCACTGAGGTTTCTGGCACACAACTCATCAGGTTGGCCCTGCCAATGCTTTCACCAGCTGAGCCTTCTCACTGGCCCTAAAGATGATATTTAATCACTTGGGGTCTTTGGCTTTGTTCTTAAACTACATTGCATTCTTATAAGTTTTGCCTTCAATTCTAAAACAGGAGCCATCTGTTTTCATTTGTCAGGTCTATAGGGCACATAACAAGTATGTTGATCTTTAAAAACAAAAATAGATTGCACATGGGAGCTTACATAATTTCACCCTAGCACCGTCAGGGACAAGGATTCTCACACACGAGCATTTTTAAGAGCACACAGGGATAAAGCCAGTCTGTGACAGTACAGTTTTTATTTGGGTCCTCTTTTCCCAAGAGTTGCAAAAGGTCAGAGCATTTCCTCAGACACCCCCATGGGCTGGACTGTCCCTTGGGGCACAATGCAGCTGCATCCAGGCTTCAGTTCCCGTCTTCACAGCCTGCCTTGGCTTCTTCTTTGCTTTTCAGTTTTCCTCATTCTATGTCCTGATTCATCATCCTCATTACCTCACCGATGGATGCCACGCTTTTCACTTATGACAATGATAATAATAAAAGTGATATGAAAGATATTTTCATTTTCATGTATGACTTGTTCACATATCCATTCTAAGAAATTTGCATATATTCTTCTATTTAGTGATTACAATAATCCTGAAACTTAAGTACAGCAACCATTTCTATTTTTTAGATAAAGAATCCATTATTCAGAGAGCTAGGTAGCTTGCCTATGACATACAATACTGTAACAGTAACAAAGTTGGGTTATTTACTTCCCCTTAAAGTTCATGCTCTTTGGTCTTGGGGGTTGGATTTCATAGTTCATTGAGACCTGCCATTACGTATGAGGGACATATATTTGAGGAGGGAGGTAGGAAAGGGGAAGTGAAGATAAGGAAAACTCAGATAATTAACAGTCTCATGGAAAAGATGACTGAACAAGCAGATAGTAGCAATTGGGGGGAAAAGGAGAGTGATGTCTCCCCTCCATTTGACAAAGTCTCCAAGAGTGAGCAGGTGGCAGTGGGAATAAGATGATGTCACAGATGAGGCAACATTTAATTTGGTATAAATAATGATGAAGAAAGCCAGTGTGTACTGAACTTCATGAAAATTATGCTTGGCAGCATATAAAAGCCATGTGTGAATTATTTAGTCCCTTACCACAGTACTGTCATGCAGGTTTCATCAGAATTTGCATGTAACATACAAAGCGACAGAGTTTCCAATAGACTAAATGACTTGTACATGTTATTTCATAATGAAGTGTGTCAAGATTTGCCACTAAGCAATCTTGGTTCTAAAGTCTAAGCTTTGAACTGATAAATCGTGCCATGGTTTTTATAAATTACCAATGCTATTCCAGTATCCTCCCCCAATCCATCTATGATAATCTATTTGTACTAATCTCATTTTCAATATTTTATAACCATCTGGCTTAAATTCTAGGATTTATTTAATGTTCCTTTTATTCTCCAAGGGGTTTTATAGGTGGTCCCTCTTCCCCTTATATAAAGCTGCTACTTTGATTTGTCTAATATAAAAAATTGCTATCACTTATTAGGGCCAGCTCTGAGGTTATAATGTATAGCTGCCATATGATGTATGGGCACCATACCCGCAGAATGCTTATGGCCAGTCATCAGATGGATTTCATCAGAGTCATGAATAGTGGGACGCCTGGGTATGCTGAGAGATAATTTGAGGCTCTGTGCTGGCTCATACAGGCCACGTAGTGCTTTCTCAGGGTTCCATATTGTGAAGTCCACAGGTAAAATAAGTGGGGTAAGAAAGATTTGTGTACCTTGTAGAACAGAGATATTTGGCCTAGAATCTTTCCAACTCTGACTCAAAAAAGATACATGCAGAGGGAATGAGAATTCAACAGAAAAAGTCTCTAAGGAAAGGACCAATAAAAAAAAAAACAGAGTGTAGAAAAGGCAGTGCTATAACCTATGTGCCAAAAGCTAGATGGGAGAAAGAGTAGGTTTAAACGGCTCCCACACAAGCAGGGCATAATGCTGTTTTATGTGTTTCGGTTTAAAGTGCATACATTGACAAAAAGCCTTGCAGTAGTATTGTGGAATTCACCAGAGAGATGAAACCAGTATTCATGGGTCTCTGAGACAGAAAGCTGGTTCACAAGTTCATTTCCTGCTGTGAACCGAGCGCTAAGATTCCATGAGTCTGAAATAACAATGTTTTGAAGGATTGATCTTCTCAAAATTTTACATAGACATGGAATGGGTGACTCCGATGTCTGATGATGTATGAGACTGTGGAGCTGTGGAGCTGCAGGGCTGCAAGGAGGCGAGGTTGTGGGGCCGTGGAACTGAGAGTTTGCCACAAGCACATTCCATGAAAATCTTTGTCCTCTGCAGTCTGAGATCTGGTTGAATGGCTGCTTCTATGACCCCATTTCCTGATAGCTAAAAGGTGACTTGAGAGTTTTTCCATTGTAATCGAGAGCATCCAGAAGTTTAGCCATTACAATGATAAAACTGGGTCTTATTTCTTTCTTATTTCTTAAATGCAACAACCATTTCTATTTTCAGGGAAAAGAATCCATTATATCGAGAGCCAGATAACTTGCCTATGACACTCAATACTGTAACAATAACAAAATTGGGGTATTTACTTTCTTTTAAAGTTCATGTTCTTTATTTCTGTGGAGGGATATGCTGATTTCATAGATCATATTGAATTTCAGTTAGCACTAAATTATGATTAGTAACACAGTAGAAACTACACTGGGGATAAGAAGAAGAAATGTGAGTAGAGAAAACTGTTGAAGAGACAAGGACTGTTGTTCATGCCTACTCATGTTCCCAGATGTTTGATGACAGTGTTCTAGAAGGGCAGAGGAAAGACTAAATTGCCAAGTGTCTTTCTTGAGTCCTGAAACCACTACTGAACCTAATCCCAGTTTATTTTCAGCCTGGCCATTCTTTTCCTTCCAAATTGAGTGTGGCTACAGGGAAGACCATGAACAGCATGGGAGGAATAAAAATGTACTAAGAAGATAGCTCAGTGGTTAAGTGCTGCCTTGTCATGTAACTTAAAGGATCAGAGTTTGGATCCCCAGAACTCATGTAACTACCAAGTGGGATTGCTGACCCAGAGGAAATTCCAAACTCAGAAGGCAGAGCCAGGGGATCCCTGGAGCAAGCTGCCCAGTGAGATTAGCCTCATCAGCAAACTCCGGGTCTGACTGAGACTTCCTATCTCAAAGAGTAAGGAGGAAGGGCAATGACGAGTCTTAGCATCAACCCTGGGCCTCCACATGTGCACCAGCATCCAAGCACAACACATGTATCAGCACACATATACACACGAACACACACACACACAAATGGCCCTGTATCAATGGTTTTTTCATCACATTTATTTTGTGTTATTCAATAGATAATGACCAACAAATGGAAATTTACAGTCAATAGACAAGAGAGCAACAAGTGTTCAAGAAAAAGAGAAGTGGATTGAAATTAGGTCAAAAAGGAATTTACAATGTGGATATATTACCTAAACAGAAATAATGGAATGTAAACATGTCCTGGTGGAGGCACATAAGGGGAAGCCTATACCCTGAAGTTGGCGGCCGTCATTTCTGACTTCTGTCTTGGAAGGCAAATGGCACACCAGACCACGTTGCCAAGACTGTGACCTTTACATAGCCTGTGGACACTGGAATTGTTTCCTCTCCTTCCTTCATAATAGCATATTCATTTTCCTTCATAATAGCATATTTCACTGCTTATAGATACAGTTAGGATCTTGGTCAAACAGTTTAATGCATAGACACGCATATGCACATGCACATTCCTTATTTAAAGAAGAAGGGAACAGCATACATTTGGATTTGTTTTTCTTTATTTATCTCCTATACCTTGTTAAATCCTCTTCATGAGCTTTCTCCATCTACCATTTGGGTGGGAAGGAAGCAGGAAAGGGTAGGGCTCAGGAATTATCATATGTACACAAATAACACCTACAACTGTTCACAGACTCACAGTTGTTCTATTACATTTGGTGTCATCTAAACACTGACTGACATAAGATTTACTGGTGGGCACAATAACTGTATGTGACAACTTCACCTGGTCCGTTTGTTCAGATATCAATTTGAATACTCCTATTCTACCTCCCCGAGTGTGAACTGAACTTGGGTTCCTGCTGTCACTCCATATCTTCTCTTCAGCAGTTTTTATTGTATAGATGTTCAATGAGTCTCTCCATTTTTTTCTCTCTACTTTCCTTGGAATCTCTGAACTCTGCTGGGGAACTAAGCTTATTTCATTTACCAAAGTGATAAATTGTGATCACTCAAAATTCACCTGCAAAAAGAGGAAACAAGATAATAGTTTCTGACAGTCATTGTAAATATCACTTATTTTTTAACAAACCAAGATGTTCTTTGGGGCTAAGAATATAGTTTTGTGTAGAGTGCGTGTGTAGTATGCATGAGGCTCTTAATTCAGTTTTCACTACTAAAAACAAAAGTTTTCTTTGGAATTGATGTGTATCCTGAATGTTATCAGTACTGATGAGACTCCTCAGTGTCATAAACACTTGTCACTTGAATGTATACTGCATTCACTTGTGTAAAAGACAGTGAGGTGACACCCTCTGTCCAGTGTCCGAGTGGATGATAAGCAGAGCTGCTCTCCCTTGCCTCTGCATCTCTGTCCCAGCTTGCCTCCATTTGAATGGAGTGATAAAGGCAGATGAGGATATAGTCAAATCTTTCCATATCGTCTCCAGCATCTTGGTTCTAGCCTCATGTTTTTTCTCTCAGTTCAAGTGCAGGAGGGAAGAGGACTCCTAATGGAGAGATCCTGTTCCAAGAAACAGAGCCACACTTCTCTTGAGAAGTGGCTTAGGTAATGGATAAATGTGTGAGAGACTGCAGAATCAGATAGCCTGCACTTAGTTGCTAGACATTTTGGAGCAGTCACTTGCCTTCTGTCACCTCACTTACAAAACAGGACACTTATAGTTCCTGCTCTTCGGGTATACAGTGAGAATTAGATGAGTTTCCATTTGTAAGATTTTTAAATCAATGGCAGAGTGTATATACCGGAAGCAAAATTGAGTTATTTAGCTATAGCTTGTCAAATCAATGAATGAAATCCTCCTACCGACATTTTAATTCTTAGATGGACTTGCCACCTTCAAGAGCTTCCTGAAGTCTGAATTCAGTGAGGAAAACCTTGAGTTCTGGGTTGCCTGTGAGGATTATAAGAAGATCAAGTCCCCAGTCAAAATGGCGGAGAAGGCAAAGCAAATTTATGAAGAATTCATCCAGACTGAGGCTCCTAAAGAGGTTGGTACTGGGGGAGGGCAGGTGGCTGAGTGCATTCACTTAAGAGTCAGATCAGCACACTCCCAGGCACAATATTTGGAGCTAAAGGCTACTGTACTTATAAGTACAGTACTGTGTTTGTAAGTACCAGGAAGTACCTACTGAATACAAGGGCAGTGTTACGGAGTCAAGCACATTTGACTTAAATGCTGTACAAACCACTCTGTAACCAATGCCTATTGGAGCATCTCTTCAGTACCATGCAACCAACCTTAAGTAAGAAGGAAACCAATGTTAAGTTTGGGATGAAATGTAGGATCCAGTTTCTTCCCTTTGAAATGTAAAGTTATGAGAATTAAACAAAGAGTAGATGTAAAAAAAACACATGAATGCCAACTAATTGATGCCAGTGAATCCAGCCTTTGACAACTGTCCTTTGTTGGGGCAACAGGACTTCCATTCACTAGTACCAAATAATACAAGATAACAGTGCAAAAAGTATTTAAAGCCAACAAATATACCACTAATAGACTGCAGAAGACCAGGTATGTTCAGGTTTCAGGAAGTCTGTCTGTGCTTATCTTTGCCATTGATGAAACCAAACTGGAAAGCTTTTTGAAAAATCCAGAATGGCCACAGCCAGACCTGTCCATCTGGTCAGGTCCTGTAGTCCCACATGGTTCTCTTGACTCCAATGTGGACATTGAATTATCAACAAGGTTTGAAGTAAAGCACAGAGACGACTGATTGAGCCCTTTGAGTAGTCAGTGATCTATTATAGATGATCTGTAAAGGGAAAGATTCCTCTCATCTGTTTTCTTTTGCTTATATAATAAATCTTATGGAGGCAACCTGAGATATTTATTCCTTTGTCTGTGTAGTATCCTTAGCTGGTCCTTTCAAGAGACAGACGTGGGTGTGGAGATACAGTGGGAATGGCAGAGCACTTTGTTAGCATCGGCAGGTCCCAGATTTAATCCTCTGGTACAGACTAACCACACAGTAGACCAAGCACTGGTTCATCCCTGTTTGTTTTATGGTTAAACTGCTGCTTTCTGGCTTGTTTTTGACAAAGATTGGTTCTAAAACTATGCCAAGGGTCCCTGGCCACCAAGTGTTCTTTGCTGTCATCAGAAGGCAGGAAGCCTAATGAGTAGAAAGTCTGTGAAATCAAGCATTAGTTTACCTGCATTCAAGTCCATTTGATAAAGCACTTGTCAGAGAGATGATCTCGAGACATTTAATATATATATATTTAATGTATATATATATGTATTTTTTTCTTACGTTGTTGAACGATGAAATAACATATGCATAGATTGGCTACTGTTGGAGGACACCTGGTAGGCGTCTAATGCCAGGTGAATCGGAATCCAAGTCACGTGTTCACTGCAGCACCAGTTGCCTCACCCCACACTTTCTGAAACAGCAGTGGTCTTTCTTTCTTTGCATGCCATCCCTTCTACCTTGCCTCTCGATGGTGAGAATTCTGTCGCTCTGGCACCCTCATCAAACCTGAAGCCTAAGCAGACTCAGTAACCATGTTTCCTGGCCCACAGGTGAACATCGACCATTTCACTAAAGACATCACCATGAAGAACCTGGTGGAACCTTCCCCGAGAAGTTTTGATCTAGCCCAGAAAAGAATCCATGCCCTGATGGAGAAGGATTCGCTGCCCCGCTTTGTGCGCTCTGAGTTTTATAAGGAGTTAATCAAGTAGTAATCTGATCAGGCTTCAAAAAATCCACCCTGTGAGTTGAGTTTCATCTTCTGTAATAACACAGCATCCCCCTAGTCCTGCACATTTTCCTATAACAGCTTTGTCCAAGATATCCAAAGGCAAATCCTAGACTGTGTTGCTAACTCTTTTGCTTGTGTTGACTTGGAGGTGGATCTGTTGTCTCCTAAGGGCCTTCACTCCTATTTCTTCTTTCTGACTGCTTTATAATGAAGGTCTGTCTACCAAGTTTCTGCTCGACTGAGTCACTGAAAAAAAATCTTGTTTAATGTAAAACTGTCTGTGAAAAGTATAGGTGATAGATTGTTCTTTAACTGGGCTGAAAAGACAAAAAGAAGCAAGGGTCCCCTTTCAAGGGGATTTGGTTGGTTTTCTTTATTGTTTTAATTCTCATCCTCTAATGATTTCTGAATTCAGCTAGTAAAAAGCAGGGAGATGTCCATAAGGCTGCCATCACTTGATTTTTAAGCAAGCACATTATTTACCATACTGAGCTCTCCCTCCTAGAATACCTTTGTATTAGCTGGACATTCTAAAGAAGAGATACAATGAATAGAGTATGCTTTACAAAATCAATCTGAAGAGATTTCATTTAAATTCAGCTCTCACACCTCCAAGTCAGCCTTTGACTCTCTCGATTAGAAATGCTAAGTACCCCAAAAACCTAATTGAACTATTTCTTGAGTAATGAAAACAATTTTGACTTTAAATATTTTATTCATACTAGTGGAAATATCAAAATGTCTGAAAATTCCCAAAAGAGTTACAAATTCACTTACATGGCTCCTGTTTTGGAGACCTCGATTGGCCATGCTTGCACACTGTGTGAGTGGCTAGGCTTGTCAGCGGAGGGTGAGGTGGGCAGGAAGGACGCCTCAAGGGCAGTGCTGTGAGGCTACAAAAGAGAGCTTCAGTAGTCAATGGCCTCATTATATATCTGTATCTCTATATAACTTTAAATTTAAAGCAATATATACACACATATATATATATTCTTCTAACATATAAGGCAGTAGATGGGAGGTAAGTATTCTGGCTCCAAAAGAGAAACCAAATGTGTTAAAGTTGGCTTAGAAACTTTTTGGAGGAAAGAACTCTCTGTGTTAGTAGCGGTTTCTATGGTAACAAGAAGAAAATACATTCTTTTAAATCTGAGAAATTAGAAAAAGTGGGATGACCTTTGGAGGAAAAGAATGTGTAGCACTTATTTAGCATTCCTTCCCCCTCCTCCCCCTGCTCTCCAGCTTCCCTTGAGCAAATTGTGTGAGAAAGTATGAAACTTAGTGTGTGAGCCTGTGGTACTTGTGTCTCACTCTTCCAGAGAGCACAGCCATGGCTGAACGTGGGTCTGGCATGTAGGGAAGTGTTGGGACTAAATTGTGATCAATGGACAAGAGGATTCGCTTCTTGTTCTTGAAGGAAGCCTATGATTAGCCTCGGAACTGACCCATAATCTGGGTTTCTGTCTGAGTTTGATATAGTTCTGGATTGAGGGTCACATTGATATTTAAATCAAATCGGCAAAAAGAGACCATCAGTTCAAAAGAAACTGAGGAGGCTGTGTCTCATGTGTGTCTGTTAGAACAGGGTAGTTAATGTAAACAGACACACACACACACACACACACTTCTATATAGAGGACACCTTTTGAAAGGCAGACTCAAATGCATGGAAATATTTTATTCTCTTCTCATACTCCAAGCACCATCATCATTTAATGTATAATTTGGACTTTAAGCAATTTTTCATTTCAAATTCAGGAGATGAACTTAATGAAAAAACAAGTTTTTCTTTTATCCCATCTACGGATTTCACTTGACTGATGCATTCTCTGTATAAAATCCATTCCAACAAGAATTAGATTACTTACTGAACAGCAGTGGGCATCCATTAACAAATCAATTAATAAACTAATAAGCACTCCTTTCTAGGGTTTTGCCAAACTATTCCATCACACAAGTGGTGGTTTAAGAATTGCTTAAGTGGCTAGTCAATTTGGAGGAATGACTTTCACTCCTGAAACTTAACAGGCATTTGCATCACTTCCTGGGAATTTAGCAGATTTGAAAGATAATGGGACACAAGGAGAAGGGGAATAAAGCAGAAAGAGGAAATAGCAAAGAAGTAAGTGCCCAGTCCTGTGATATTAGCCCTCTGACTAGGAAACAGAGAGGAACAGCCCAGTGTGAAAGAAGACCAAACTGTATCATACTGTTATCCTGGGGGTTTGCAGAAAGGCATTTCAGGCTCACAATGAGGCAAGGCAAAGACGTTCATCTTAAAATCCTACAGGAAACGGACTAGAGAAAATAGCAACTATGGAGGGCTTCTATTCCATTAAACCTGTGGGTGCCAGGAAGCAGGGAGTGGAGGGGCCAGTTTGGAGCAGCCAAGCATCCAAACCCCAGAGCTAAGGAACTCTAGGCAGGTTTGGGATATAGAGTCGTGGTGTAAAGGCTCTCGAGCATTGAGTTTCCCTCTATTCTACAAGCATTCTAGCACCCATTTAACATCCTCTTAGTACAAAGCCCTCTGGTGAACAATTTAAAAGTCACTTCTACTGTTAAACACACTTTCCCTAAATAAGTCCAGTGGCTAAGGAGAGCAATTGATAACCAAAGAAAAGTTTCCTGTAGCCCCAGTAACCACTGTGGGACTGAAAAGGTTGACTTTCACCACTGGATATATCCGGGACACTAAATGGAAGCTTATAGGAGAGAATGGTGACTACAACACATAGTCAGAATCTTTGGAGTTTTATTCTTAATTAACTGTTTACTATTAATCATATACATCAAGTAGAGAAGCTATGTAGCCATCGTACTCATATCCAGTTAAACATGCTTCTTACAAGTTATCCCTTCCCTCATTTGACATGCCTTTTTCCTCCTCAATCACTTACCCTCCTCTCTTCCCTCTCTGAAACATTGTGTCTCACTGTACTTCAGTAATAATGAATATGTTAAGAGCACTTAAGTTCCTGTCTAGGAAGAGGTACAGGCAAAAGCATAGCCAAAATAAAGGGGGATGCTGAGAAACATGCCACAGGAGGAAAGTAACCTCAATAATGTTTGACAAATATTCTGTCATGAAATCATCAGGACGTAAAGGAACGTAAAAGAATGCAGTTTTGGATTTTTTTTAAATTCTACAGCTTGGGAAGTCGTTTTTTGAGGGTAGAATGGAATAGAAATGAGAGGCTTTAGTAAGTCCTGTACCGACATTTTACTCATAAGTTTTAAATTCTGGACCAATTATGTTTGTTTTCTGTTAACTGTATCCAATATTTTGTGTAATATGTAACTCACTCTTTTTTGGTATGTAACTCACTCTTACTGATAATAAAATAAATATTAACCTATAACAGAAATCACATATTATATTAAATACTTATCTATGGAATGGTTTCCCACATTCTCTTGACTTCCAAACATTGTTTCAGGAAGCATTTTTTCCTTAGGAAAGGATAATTTCTTCTCCACACTACTTACAACATGTGAAATTTTGATCCATGGAAGGGATCCCCACCAACAAGAGTCATCCCAAAAGAGGCTGCTAAACAAAACTCAGAAAGCAAAAAATACGAAGTATTGAATCTCCTAGTGACCACTTCTCCTTAGGGTGGGGTAGAAATCACCTGTTGACCCAGCTGCTGGCCTTGTGAGAAGCAGGCTGAGAATGTGGTTAGTTTGAATCCTGTAATATCCAGTGCACATAGTAATTCTTTTCTTTCCACATATTGGTGAAAAGGCATAAATCCCAGAGTCACTGCGAACACTTCAAATCCCATGATTTTGAATCTGATTCTAAGATAATTTAGATGAGGAGTTACAGTCACACCTGGTGGAATTGGGACTGGATAGAAGGGCAAAGCTCGTGTGAAAAATGAAAAGGAAATTGGAGGCGATAAATAAGATCAGAAACAAAGATGAGAATTTGGGAAAGAGAAACAGGGAGAGATTCCTGGAGAGCAACTGAAGTGAGTTGTCATAAGGCCTAACTATATGTAACACAGATGTAATGCCCCCAATTCATTTCAATACCATCTATTTTCATGATTTTTAGTTATCTTGAATGAGTTTCCAGCAAAAAGTATTACTAATAAAAAAACACAGACACTTTAGGTGACATTGTCGATGTCACTGTGGAGGCAGTGGCAGAGCAGTTTAGAAATCTGATCAACCCTCACACTCCTGATTGGTCGCCAGGATCAGAGGAACTCTCTTGAGACCTGGGCGTTATGGGCTTTAACTTGAGCAAAGCAGGCCAAATGAACCCAGATCCAAGTGAAACCCAGTCCTGTCAGGTAAACCACGTCAGAAAGGCAGGCTCTCTAAGCTAGAAAATCTCCTAGGCAATTTTGAGAAATTGACATTTTATGAATTATTGGTGTATGAATTACTTTCCTGTTACTGTGACAGAACACCATGAGTAGGAGCAGCTTAAGGAAAGGAAGATGTAGGAGGAAAACAGAACTCCGCCATTAGCCATGTGACTTATTAAAGGAACATACAGATAAGGTAATAAAAGAGCGGTTTACCACACCACTAACCACACCCACTTTAGGCATGACTAAAGACGTATATGGACGTAGGCGGTGAAGATTTATTTTGGCTTGTGGTGTCAGAAAGATGAGAGTTCACAATGACCAAGCAGAGGCATAGAGGCTGCAACAGGAAACTGAGAGCTCACATCTTGAACCACAAGCACAAAGCAGAAAAAGCAAACTACAAACAGGGCAGTGCTATAATCTCCCAATGTCCACCCAAGGGACGTACTTCCTCCAGCAAAAGAGCTCCTAAAGCTTGACACACAGCATGGCCAACTGGGGACCAAGTGTTCAAATGCCTGAGACTGTGTGGCACAGTTCTCATTCAAACCGCCACAATCAGTGTTATTCAAACCACAGTCTTCCCCATGGCTTCTCTTTTCATGGCCTCTGGGTGCAGTCTTTGTTTGAATGAGTCTCGTCAGGCCAGTTCTTGGTTTTTTCAAATAATCCACTGTTTGGTCAAAACCTACCCTCTTAATGATTTGACTTCTTAAAAAAATCAAAGACATGGATGATAATTTTATTCAAAGACAAGCTTATGAGTCCTTGCTCTGTTTGGCAGACAGGTTTCCTAGCCAGATAGTAAGGTCTCTTTGAGACAACATTTCCAAGTTGTCTTCACCATGGGCTATCAAGTGGACTGGCGTGACTACAACCACACTCAGACAAATGGTGCTTCGAGCAACTGGAAGGACTGTGACGTGTGACATCTGTCTTGAATTATGCTGCTAAATGCCCAAAGTCTATTTGCTTCCAAACAGAATTCTTGAAAAACATAAGACACTTAAAAAGGTATTAGAGCACAAACAGAAGCTTAAATGAATAAGGGTGAGCAGAGATAGATGCATCTTTGTTTCCTTTGACTGAATATTTATTTAGACTTCTTAGTTTAGCAACTAAAACTCCAACCTACTCAGGTTTCTCTAGCAACCTAGCAACTAACTGACAATGAGTAGATAGAAGTGATAAAGATTTTTTAAAATTCCAAGTTCAGAAAATCTTGTCACTTTCAGGATGGAGAGTCACTTCTCTCTACAAAGGTTCCCTTCAGCTGAGAGACCGGAAGCTGGGGCATACAGATTTGGAGTCTGTCATGGACTCTCCTACATAGTCAAATCCCCACAGTGCCCACAGTGGTCACAGACAGGGATACATCACTGCCATCCTGATGATTCCTCCACCCTGTCTCCAATTCATCAATGAGGAACTTGGGTTCTGCAGAAGTCTAGTGATTTTTCTTCTGTCATGGATAATGTCAGTATTCTTCTAGATAATCCATTTGTGTACACTCATGTGCACACGCACACACACACACACAATATTTTCAAAGTTAAAAACACAGGACAAAATGCTAAAGAAATCCCCAACTCTACAGCCACTAGCATTCATGTGTATCTCTCAAGCTGTCATTTGCAACTCACTGTCCATCACTCAAAGTTCTCCATCATGTACTAGTTCTCATAGGAAGAATAACACATAATCCAGGAGCTTTGTGAGACAAAGAAGAAAACAACTGAGAGTATTGGATCAGATTGTTCTGAACTTTGGATGGCTTCCCATGCCCTGTAGCTATCCTTAGACAGCAGACCTCAAAGACAGAAGATCTTGCAGAGTGGTATGTGCAGACCCATACAAGCAACTTCATCGTTCATTGACTGAGTAACACCTCACATACCCACTCATTTAAAACTCACTCAAGGGCTGGGGGTACATTCCTGGAATGCACAAAGTTCTGGGGTCAATCCTGAGCATAGTGTATACCAGGCTTGGTAGTACATACCTGGAATCCCAGAACCCAGGGGTAGAGAGAGGAGGACTAGAAGTTCAAGACCATCTTCAAATAAGTAGAAAATCTAAGTCCAGCTCCAGCCTGTACTATATGAGACCCTGTCTCAAAAAGAGAAAAGTAAAAGCCCAGACATTGCTGTTAATGCAAAATACGAATTTACTTCAAAAAATTCTGAAGTATTAACTGCCTGCCATTTGGGATAATTTAAATCAAAATACAGTAGTATTACAGATAGTCTCCCTCAGAAACCACTTGTACATTGAACAGGTTGTCCTAACTAAAAATTGACTGCCATCACTCTGATGAATAGTATCCTAAGTCTTCAGCTGTCACACATGGCTCTCTAAGCTGGCAAGCCAACATGCTACTCAAAGCCCTGAAAGCTCCTACTATGCCAACCTCTCTCTTGTTCAAGGCCTTTCATTAGTTTCCACTGAATTCACCCAATTAACACACAGACCATTTTGGGGAATTTAGTAATCCAATGTCACCTTCTGAAAAGACACTCTCTTGACCCCCTCCAGACCAAATCTAAGCACAATGGTTGACACCCCTCTAGAATGATCAGGAAATCCTCTTGGAAGAATGTTAACAAAACAAAGGTGGTAATCCATGCAAAAGGCATGCAGAAAAATGTGCAGATACCATCTCCTCCTAAATTCCTAGGAAGACAGACAAATGAAGAAAATTGAAATTAATATGGCTTCTAGCTCTACCCTTAGGTAACAATGGTCCTCACACACACTGACATTCACGGTGATAAATACCAACTCAGCGAAGAGCAGCAAAGGCTGCTACCAAAGCAGATGGGCCACTGTAGGGCCATCAATAACCACAGAATCCCCTGGGCTCAGTCCCTACTGTGTTTCCTTCAAGGTGTCTGCACTACACACGCTGGTCTCTGACACTGGCACCTTTTCTAAATAAGTAGGTCAGGCATCTATCATGCTCTTTGTTTCCATGCATCTCCAGCCAATTTTCTAAGCAGGAACTGGAAAGGGAGAAGAGTAAATGAATTGTCTAGATTCTTTTCTCTGGCAGGTAACCATTTCGTGACTTTTCATTCTGATACCAGTTCTGTCTCACAGTGGGTGGTAAACATGGAGGGCAGGCTAATCTCACTCATTTGAACCCCTGCTTGCTTCCTCCAAAAAGGCTTAATGGCATTGGGGATTTGTTTCTTCCCAGTGTACTCTCTTACAATGACTAACTGTAAGTAAAGGAAATAAAATAGCCTATATTTTTAGCTTGTATGAAGGGGTCTTTTATTTTATTAATCAGCCCTCAATAAAGCATTGGCATATGAGGATCAAGGGAGTTGAAATCCAAATGAAAGCATTTATTTACAACCTAACCCCTCAAACCAAGTGGCAGTCTAAAAGGAGATCTCAAAGATCCAAAAGACAGGGATTGATAAAAAACCAAGTCTGTGGCTCTTTGAACTATAAATGCAGGCATCAGAAGATGACCATAAGGCTGGGAGAATGGATTTCTAGTCACACTTCATCTCCCTCTGGTTGACTCAGTCTCCTGTGGCTTAGATTCACATAATTTGAGTTGTAGGCTACATTCTTCCTCTACAGGACCTTAGACAGCACACATAATTCCTGAGTTGAGTCATTTTACTTTTATGCTGAAAGGGTATTCTGTAGCACAGAGAGAAGTGGTCTAGAGTAAATGAAATTAGTTAAATCTACAAAAGTGTTGTAAGCTGTGAAATAAACTCCCTAAGTAGGCCAGTTGCTTCTTCCACTATCTATTGTAGTTTCCTTTCCTGTGTCGTGATAAAACACTGGGACCATAAGCAACCAAGGGAAGAAAGGGGTTGTTTAACTTATACTTCGAGGTCATGGTTCATTTTCTGAGGGAAATCAGGGCCGAAGCTCAAGTTGTTCTTGAAGCAGAAGCCAGATAGCTTAAATAGTTTTCTTCTATAGCCAAGAACCACCTACATAGGAAGTGGTGCTACCTACAATGAGATGAGCCCTCCTATATCAATTAACAATCAAGACAACCTCCCACAGACATGCCTGTGTGCCAACCTAATCTAGGTCATTCCTTGGCTGACTATAGGCTGTGTCAAGTTGACAGTTAAAACTAACTAAAGCACCATCTTTCTGGTATGAATCGTTAAGGCACAGTGATAGAAAGAGGTACATCATTAGTTATTATCAGGAGAGGTCAAATACAACATGTCATTATTTCATCTTACTACTAGTTCCTGACTGTAAGCTACAATAAGCCTGGGACTGTGTTTCAATCATTATGTACCAAGAGCTTAATATCCCCAGTTTATACAGAACTGTAAGTGGTTAACTGGTCTACCAGATGTGTGCTGGAGATGCCTTGACTCCTTAGCTACAACTATCCTATGACTTCACTATAACTACTGCCCATTCAGTTTTTCCTGACTTTATTTCACTTGGTCACCATTTTAAATTGGTAAAGTAAGTGGGTAGTATTCAAAATGCTTACTTTACATATAAGGTAACCTGAAGCTTAGAAATTTTAAGACTTTGCAAAGTCACATTGTTAATACCAACAGAATTAACAGAGACAAAACATGGAGGGCACAGAGGAATGGAGGATGGGCCCTGTGGCCAGAGTGCTCTTTCTATTTCTGTCTCTCTCTCTCCTTCCCTACTTTTCTCTTGCTTCTCTTTTTTGAGGCAGACTCTTGCTATATAGTTCAAGCTGTTCTCAAACTGACAGTGCCCTGATTCTACTTAATAAGTGCCAGGATCACATGCTCCTTTCCCAGATCTGAAGCTCATTTTCTTATGTCAGATTCTATGTAGTGTTGTTAATAAATTCAATATCTACAGTATTGGGCTGGTTTCATAGCATAGCAGCTCCTGAGTGATGGGCTGAGTGGTATCTATGTATTGATGATCCATGGTGGACATGGGTATAAGTATACAATATATATAATTTTTAAAAGTCTCTTTCATTTAGGACACCACTAAGATAGCTCCATGGAGAAAGGTATTCGTCCCTAAGCCTGACAACCTGAGTCTTGTCCCTGGAATCCACATGGTAGAAGGAGAGGCCCAACTCCTGAAAACTGTCCTCTAACCTTCACAAGTGTACTTTGGCACATCCACCACCATCAAATAAATGCAATTAAAAATTTAAACAATGAAAGCATTTCTTACTGGAGCTGGGGACATAGCTCAGTTGGTGTCAGGTTCCTCGGAGCTGTAGAACCTAACTCAGATCCTTGGCCCTGGCCATGTTCCATGCTTCTCCCAGCTACATTCTGACTTTGCCCAGACATCATGTTTGAATAACTGGAGCAATGGTACTCAGTCAGCAACTGTAAGAAAACACATTCCTAAGTTCTGGAAGACAAACAGCTCAATTTTCTGGATTAAAAATGATCACTGGAACAAGTCAAATGGATACACAAAAAAAATTTAGGGAATGGCAATCTAGAAGACTAAACACAATGATTCCAATTTGATTCTAAGTCTTGGAGAAGCAAAGCCCAGGGTTCTGGACTTTTCTGGATTTTAGAACTTTGCCCTAACTCAGTTATTTGCAGCTACCCCATATGTATACCTGAACTGGGTTCTGACTGTCTAGCAGGCTCCATGATAGCTATGGATATACCCATGAAGAAATCTCAGCCCATGGAGAAATTTCAGTCTCTGCTCTCTATGGACTTGGGAGTTTCTTGAAAAGATCTGTGTACAGATGGAGTGCCAAACTGAAGAGATAAATGACATGCAGAAGCTCAAAGTGTGGAGATCCTAAAGAAGGGAGTCTCCAGGTGGCTTCTTTTGTGCAGTCAGACCCATGAGCAAATTTCAATGTGTTGCCAACATCACACTTTCACTACTGACTACTACCTACTTATAGGAGTTAGACAGATGCTGGAGCACAGACAACCACACCCACTCTCCTTACAGTGTTAGTCCTTCCCACTGGGTGCAGGACCTCTCTCTTTCCTTCCCAATCCATTCTTTAAAGACACAGCCACAAGTCACTTATATATGGAGAGATACTGACCATACCTCCTCCAAAGATTTTATTCAACTCAGTCTCGCTAAAGTAACAATATTGTTAAGAATAAAATCATTGTTTATACTATAAGCTAGATATTTTACCTAGTGTTTGCTGCCTATCTTCACAATAGCTTAAAAGAACAAATATGAGGTAGTATTAACTTTCATTTTTGAAACTGTAAAAGAGACTTAATAAGTTACCAAGGCCACAGTGTTTCTTAACTGTCTCTAAACTGTGACACCCCCATGTCTTATTTGTTAGTATACTCCAAAGAAATGGGTCACGACTGCAACTGGGATTAATTAGATGCCTAAAGTGTGTTTGTTTAGTGAGTCAGTCGAAGGAAGTCTGACACAAGTGCCACTCAACTGATCTTGCAAGACAGGAAAAGCAGATATTATTTTCCCTATTTAACTTGAAAAAACTCAGAAGCATAAATAATCTCTGTATGCAAATCCCATAAGCAGAAAGGAGGTAGAATGATTCCTGACAACCAGCTGCCTTTCCATTGACCGCTCTCATAAATCTGATCCGCAGTGTTGGTCCTTGTTATCAATGCCAACATTCAGAGTGAATCCCATGACTGCACTGCTGCAGTCTCCTACCCACACAACACTGAATATTGTATTCTTTAGCCATCAATATTCTATATTGTTCTCAATGCCAAGCATTCTCAAAACAATTATGGATGGATTTCTCTGGTTCAGGCATCTGATTAGAACACCTTTGGTCTTGTTGTTCCTGACACTAGGTCACTACCAAGGCGAGTTAGGTTCCTTGAAAAGAAATTAGCACATAATTTACTAGGTTCTGCTAAACTTTTATTTTTAATTATAATCATGTAGTATATGTGGGGGAGAGGTTAAAATGGTCAACTTACTACTTCAACAATTGGCAGTGTTTATTGTTGTGGAATATGTGTTGCATTTGTTTGACTATGTAAAGATATGTTACATTTGTTTTACCTTGTCTGCCTAAGGCACCTGATTGGTTTACTAAAAAGCTGAATAGTCAATAGCAAACAAAGAGGTATAGGCAGAACTTCCAGGCAGAGTAAGTAGGAGGAGGAATTTAGCCTCAGGGAAAAAGAAAAGGAGGTAACACTGAGAAGCCAGGGGCCAGCTAACCAGACAGGAGGAAGCAGGAAAGTTGGACATATAGAATGAAAGAAAGGTAAAAAGCCTTAAGGCAAATCATAGATGAATAGATCGGTTAAATTAAATTAAAAGAGCTAGCAGGACAAGACTAAGCTAAGGCTACATATTCATAATTGATAATTAGTCTGTTTGTCTTTATTTTGGAGATGGTTGGTGACCCAAAAACAAAAAACAAAAAAAAAAAAACATCAACTACAGTTTACCAAACTTATCTCATAAATTTTTAAAGTTATTCTTGAGATTCAAAGAAATCTTACTAGACAATTTAATTCATCATAAGAAAACACCAGGAGAAAACAAAAATATTTTATTGTTCAGGAGTAAAGCTGTGCCTGTCATTCTTGAAAATTAGCCTTTCATCCAGCAGATTCGATTAAGTTGCTGTTTTTAATTACAGTGAGGTAGGACATGTGGAGGGCATGGTAATTCTTGCTGTTGTTGGTAGTGAACAGGGCAAAGTGGAGGAGAGCAAGAACAAGTGCTCCCTCCAAAGGCCTTGCTTCTGTGCTTAATGTGCAGCAGACAGGGCCAGTCAAAAAAGACAGACAGACATGTTTATGAAAACAAACTTTCTCTACTTTCAAAATTAAAAACAGAGCACTTCTGTGGCCTAATGTGGGGATTTTCTGCATATCCCCATTAGTTCTCCAGCAGACACCAGACTGTGTCCTTTAAATCAACTATGGCACAGAGAGCAGAGAGCTGCTACATCCTGGTCAAGTTCAGCACTCAGACCCTCCACATGTTCAGTGAGTTCATATTTCTGTAATATTAGGAATAAGAAGAAGAAATGTGATGTTCAACATATTCATGATTAGGAATGTGACCCAAAGATGTGCCATGCATGTGATATCCATTTGCAAAAGGAAGTCATTGGAAAAATGTAAGCCAACTCAACTAGAAAAGATACATGCAACAATAACCTCCCCAGTCATGCTCATGCAAGTAACCCTAATTAAACACATAAAATGACATGGAAGTAAGAGGGGTACTTGTTGGGAAGAAGAGGGGGTTCAGTGGGAGGGAAGTAGTAAGACAGGGTAATGAATGGGAGGATCAAAATATATTATATACACGTATGGAGTTTTCAAGGAATAAATTTAATATTTTAGAACCAATTGCAAGAAAAAAAGAATCACATCATATGCAATGGAATTGACTACGTAGTCCCTGTAAGTCTCTAATAGTCATGTCTGATGCAGGAGTTTGACATCCGTGAAGAAGATGTTTGAGGAAGAAAGGCAGATGTAAAATAAGAGAGAAAAAGAACAAGCTAGCACCCAAGCTGGAGGCCAGGGGCAGGACTGAAATTGCTGTCAGTTCTTGTGGTCTCTTTATGTGATGGGAGAATTGGAAAAGAGAAGGGAGGGAGGAGAAGCTGCAGGTCCAGACACCACCTCAAGCCAAAGGGATGAAATCAGAAGACAAATGATGTGGCCTGTAAGAAATGACTGGTGCCTGATGATCTACTCTTACCTCTCACAGGTATCTTTCTTGCGTTCTTCTCTAGCTGGTGACCTACCAGGAGAGGAATTTGGAGAAGTGAAGCTCACCTTGGTCAAGCTGACACATTACTTTGGTACATTGTCACTCCATGAGAGACTTCTGAGTGGCTTTCAGAAATACTTCTACTATTCTGTCATCAGTGGGATATACAAGAATAAATTGCCCCCAATTCTCACCAAGGATCATTGTGACTTTTACATTTCAGTCATTTGAATACATGTTCTGTGGTTTGGGCTGTGATTTAGCAGCTAGTAGCTTGCAGATAATGATGAACTCATTTAGTGTGTGTGTGTGTGTGTGTGTGTGTGTGTGTGTGTGTGTGTGTGTGCATTTATGCAGGTATGCCATGGTGCCTATGTACAAATGACAACTTTGGGGAGTCTGCTCTCCTCTTCCATGTGAGTCCAAGGGATTGAGCTCAAGTTGTCCATCTTGGCAGAAGTGCCCTTTACCCCTGAGTCATCTCACCAGCCCAGATGAGCACTTTTAAAACATATACTTATTGGCTATTTAGATATTTTCCTTGGTTCCATGCTTGTTCAAATTGTAGACAATTTTTAATGCCTTGTCTTTTATCATTAAAATGAAATGATTCTTTCTATATTCTGTGTGTCAAGTTTATTCAAATATTCTTCTGGGGTATAACTTGCCTTTCTAATTTCTTAATACTATCACCTGCTAGGAAGAATTCTTAAATTATACAAAATCATTTCCATTATTCTCATTCATGGCTAGTGTTTTTTGTGTTTAAAGTATCTTGATATGAAACAAGATCATGAGAATATTGTCCTATATTATCCTCTTAAAAAGTTAGTTTCAATTCTTAACTCATGTGTGGTTTGAGGAAGGGGTCAAAGTGCATTTTTATCCCAATTACATACTCAGCCTCTCTAGCAACATCTGCTCAAGATGCTTTCTTTTCTCATCAGATGTCTTTAGAGTATTGATATAAGCTTTTCCATATAGAAGTGCATGTAGATATCTTGATTTTAATTAATCAGTTTCCATGTGTCACTATGAAAACAGTATTGGCCTCTATTTATTGCCATAGTTTAAGAACAATTTTGAAAGAAGGCAAGCTAAGTCCTCTAACTTGATCCTTTTAAAGTTTGCTGTTGTTGTTATTACAGAACTTCTGTACATTGCATACATTTTTCCTTGTGTTTCCACAGAAAATGAAAAGGTACGGATTCCTTCCACACTAATATGTTTTGATGAAGCAAGACCTCTGAAATAGTGTCCCAGGTAATCCAATATCTAGAACAAATGATTCAGCCTTACAGACTACAAAATCAAGGACTTGGCCAGGTTTCTGTGTTTTGTCATGATCCCTGTGGTATGGACAGTGCCCCTAACCAGCAGGAAGCAGTTTGTAATGAACAATGCCCAAATTCCCAAATAGTGTTTACAAATTTTTGTTTTCACTTAAATGGGGTTGTTTACATGGTTAATGATCACAACTAATCTCTTTTTAAAGGTAAAAGGTAAATTATGGCATAGAAATGAATACTTTGTATTGGAATGGATTTTCATCTATTGATATATATTTGAGGTCAATTTTGTGATAAATGTATTTCTCCTCTTGCTTAGGTATTGTGTTTGTATAATGTATTTATAAATGTAATATATAATTAAGTACAGATTATAAATAGTTATCTATAATAGTCAAAACTTATAGTTAGGTTAGCTTGGTTTTCTAGATATACAGAGATATATTTGAAATGAATAGTCTTCAAACCTTTCAAAGACCTACCAAATATGGCATCTAAAATGGTTTAGAGTTTTTCATGACAGTGAGACACAACTGTTCCTGACAATACCAACTGGTGGGAAAGGAAAATGGGCATCAAAGAATCTTGTTATGGAGGTTGCCTTTGACATGGCAGAAATAGCCATTTGGGCAAGAAACTGTTCTTGCTTGAACTGTTTGTATGCTGTATAAAATGGACATGCAGGACCCACAGGAAAGTGACTGCTGAAACAAGATGGACAGTGCTATGGGGTTCCTGCTTCATGAAAGAGTCTGACAGACATCCTACAGGACACAGAGAAAAGTGACTGAAAAATTGACAATACAGGTGGACAGTTAAGTTTCTTACTTTGTTTAGGAGTCTGCCAAACACACTTGGAACATTACAGAAGAACTTCGGGTGACTGACCAGGCAGCGAGTTGTCTCCGTCAATTCTAGAGTGTATATATTATCCTTCTGTGGTCTTTGATGTAGTTGAAGACAGATAGTCACGGTTATAGTTTTCCTTAGTTATGATAAAAGATAAGTTACATATAAGACTTTAGACTCACAAAGATAGGATAGATGATAGGAATATTTTCTTTAAATCTTGCTAAATGTTAATGGACTAAATATTGTAACTATAGTTATTACTTGATAACTGTTTTGTTATACATAATTTGACTAAGTTAAAGTTATAACCTTTCTTTTTATTTAGATAGAAAAAGGGAGATGTCATTCTGTAAATATGTCTTTCTTATTGGTCAATGAATAAAATACTGTTGGCCAATAGGGAAGCAAGATAGGTAGGACTGGGAGAGGAGGATTCTGGGAAATGTAGTAGGAGTCACCATGTGATCCTGAGAGGAGAGAACGAATGAGTCTGGCATTCTCGATAAGATAAGACCTTGTAGAAATACAGATAGTAGTAGTTATGGTTTAATACTTAAGACAGAACTATCCAATAAGAAGCCCTAGACATTGACCAACAGCATTGTAACTACTAGATTCTCTGTGTGTTTTTTGGGGGCTCTGAATCAGCAACGGGACCCAGGTGGGAATCCTGCAACACCTTGTCACTTATAAAATAAAGAAAATACTTTAGAATTTTGGCTTGTTCAAAGATTTCATGATGAATGAGGGATAAATTTTTTTCAAATATATCTTTGATATATGGACACTCATATTCTTCCTCATTAATTCTATAATGCTGAGTTTATAGTGCTAAATCACTTCAAACTTTAGAATAGACATAACTGGGATATGATGCTGATCTTTTTTTTCTTGTGAAATTTATTTTGCAAGCATTTTCTTGGAGTTTTTACTTCTGTCCACATATTTGATATTTGCCTTTAATTTTTCACTGTTGGTGTCACAATTACAACTGTAAATTATGCTTAGAAACACCCTATATTTTTGTGTATTTGAGAAGAAATTATGTGTGATAGTAGTTGTCCATTCCTTTAACACCAGATAGAATTCATCATTGGAAACCACCCAAGAATGATTCAGTTTGGTTACTGGCTTTGAGATTTCTTAGGATCTTAATTTCTCATGATCCAGCTTTTTGTGTGCATGTTGTGCATTAAGAAAAACATGTGTTCCAGAACATTATATGGTTGCTTAAAATGTTTCTCATCACATTTTAGTAACTAGTATTTGTGGTTATTTTAACCACACACACACACATTTTTCTAAAATCACTGGCTTGTGATCTCTACTGCTCATCAATCATCCATGAATTGGACTTCTTTACATTAGCTTCTAAAAGAAACCAATTTGTTGGCTTTACTGATTATCTCTATGACTTAATTATTCTCTTCCATTTGTTTCTGCAATCAGCTTAATGACTATATTCTTGTTATGGTCTATCTGGTTCTGTTTTGTAACATTCAAACTTGGATGTTTATCTCATTATTTTAGCTTTTCTAAATTTTGTTTTGCTGTAGCTTTTTTAAATGATACATCTGCTTTATGCCATTATGCAAGTTTTGACAATAAAGATTTTATTGCTATTTAATTCTAAGTAGATTTTGCTTTCCATTGCAGTTTTCCTTTGCTTATTGTGCTGGTGATGTGTGTTCCTGTTGCCACATATATTTTATCTCTTCATTCTTGTTCTTTCTTCTGTCCCACTCTTACTTTATCTCTATTGTTTAATTAGGTATCTCGTTTACAAAAATTAGTCATAGAAATTTGTTGAGATTCACTTTTACACTCTAGCACAGTAGTTCTCAACCTTCCTAATGCTGCGACCCTTTAATAGAGTTCCCCATGTTGCGGTGACCCCCAACCATAGAATTATTTTGTTGCTTCTTAATAACTGTAATTTTGGTGTTATGTCTCACAATGTAGATATTCTGATATGCAGGATAGCTGAGCCCTGTGTAAAGGTCATTTGACCCCCCAATGGGTTGCAACCCACAGGTTCTAGCATATGGCAATTCTTGTAGATTTTATAAGATATCTTTTTTTTTTTTTTTGGTTTTTTGAGACAGGGTTTCTGTGTATTGTTTTGGAGGCTGTCGGTCCAGCCCGGCCTCGAACTCATAGAGATCCTCCTGCCTCTGCCTCCCGAGTGCTGGGATTAAAGGCGTGTGCCGCCACCACCTGGACGAGTGCCACCACCGCCCGGCAAGATATCTTAAAAAGAAAAGTTATTCTCCAGCACGGCTTTAGTTTTGATGCCATAGATGGCAAAGTGTAGGTACTGTGCTCAAAAATCACAAATATCTTCCTCAGATCAATGTGTGATTAACTAATTACCAAGAGAAGGGACAGCCACCCAGAGAGGAACTTATATAAACCACCCATAGAGAACAACTACATAATGTGAGCAAAATGAAAAATGGTGTATGAAATAATCAACGTCCCAGAGTCAGGGACAAGAAAGGAGACACTAGAGTGGAGGGACTGTAGACCCTCACACCCCTCCATTGCACTTTCTCCTCGGAGCACGTGTGGACTCCTCACATAGTATGCATTTTGAAAAGGCAGTAATGTAGCCTAGAGTTTCATAGCCTGACCACTAAACTGAGAAAAGAGATCGGAAACAATCAGAACTTGGTAAGCTAGTAGCACTGAAAGGGAATTTGCAGAGAAATGAACCCCAAATTCCAAATATAATTTCCCAGAGGTTATTGTTAGGTTCCTGGAACGGGGACTAAGAAACCTAGAACAATGTACCCTGAATGTGACAAGGTTGGAGAGCTTATAAAAGAAAACTATGTCATAATTAAACTGTCTTCTAAATTAAGGCAATGATTTAGTTTTCCAATGATTTTTGCATATTTTTATAGCTTCCCCTGCTATTAAAGCTGACTCACTTGGCATGTGTCTTCACAGAAGGCCCATGCTAGACTCTGTTTTTACCCTGTGGCTCTCATTTCACTCCAAACAATTTACTTAATGATCAGCTCTTTCTTACTGATTTGAGATGTTGCCTTTTGCTAAAAGGCAAAATTGGTGTCTTAAAATAAATGTAACTCAAATCAGTCAAATATTTTTTTCTAGTATCTCCCATTGCAATGTCTACCCTTGAATTAACTTGGCCAGACCTGAGAGTCATTCTTATTTCTTTTTTCTCTGCACATTGTACTCCTTCTCTATACAAATATATTTACAAATATATGTGTCTACCTTTCAACCCCTCCACTCCTACCTTTGTCCAAGCCATCTTTGAGAGAAATGTGTAGATTTGGGTTGGTGGGATAATCCTTTGATTTTGAAGTTTTGATATAATTGACCATGATTCTGGTTTATTATTATGAAAACTCTGAAATACAATTTTCTTGAATATGGAAAATTAAACTCATTTGGGTTAATAACACAAGTTCAGTAGAAGTCTAGAAAGTTACAGAGCTAGATACGGATGCAAACAGCATTCAGTAGCCACGGCTAGGTGAGCAAAGCTATGCCAGTTAGTGCCTCGTACACAAAGCCCAACAAGCTCTTGAGAAAATCAAGAATGTCCTTGTGTTTTGGCTCTGTGCTCACCACCAAAGCTCATCACATGGGTTAAAGCTGTTCCTAAGCCCTGGCCCGAGACTGTCTCTTTGGGAAGGAACTGTGGCTGTTAAGAAAATACCTTGACAAGTTGAGTCTAGAGGTGAAACTCTCCAAGTATGAGCCAATACTAAGAAGGAAAATGAAGAAGACTTTGTGCTCAAGAAATACAGAACAAAGTATTTTGGTTTGAGAGTGACTTTTAATGCTCATGTCCTGTGTTGTTACTGTTTTCAATGCATTAGTGAGTCTCATATATAATTTAAAAATCAGCATTAACAAAAACACAGAGAAGTAAAGTTTGGATGCCAGAGAAATAATGAACAAAAGGAAAATGGAAGAAAAGAAGGCATTATTTGATAGTTTGGCAGAGGGACTAAAGTAGTTTGAAGAATGGGGGCATTAAATGTGGGATTTTAAGTTTTATATATTCTTAAACTGACAACCCACTATGTCCCAACAAATTCAGTAAAATCTTATGCACATTATTTTTGCATATGCTCCCTCCCTCCCTCCCTCCCTTCCTCCCCATCTCTTTCCTTCTCTTTCCCTACACCCACTTTGTGTGGTGTGTGTGTGTGTGTGCTATTTTAGAACAGGTGGTCAATTCTGGCTGGCTTGAGGAAGGAGAAAAGGAGCTGGAAGAGCATATAAACTGTCTGGGCTACAAAGCACCAGCCAGAACTATGAGTGATAGCAAAGAACTGTGTGGGGATAATAGATTCAAATTGCCTATCTAGGTTTCAGGATATTTATTTATTTATTTGTCTGTTTGTTTGTTTGTTTGTTTGTTGTCTGCAGGAGCAGAGTGCTTTAATCAGTACAATGCAGATGCTCACTGCCTTTTATTTATCAACGCAAGCGTCATGTGAATTCTGAGTCTCTTTTTTGAGTGGAAGTGACTCAGGTCATTGGCCAAGTTCTCTTTGAACTGACAAATGCCTCAGGCATTTTCACTGACAACTGGGTCCCTTCCTTACACTGTTTTCCTTCTGTGTGGCCAGTGTCCATTTGTTAACTCTCCCTTTGAGTCATCTCCGGTTTAGAGCTTTCCGCACCATTGAGTCACACTAAAATTTCTTTGAGTATATGCACTCTACTCTTTGCCAGAATAGAGCACCATCTAGGGCTGCCCTTTGGCCTATGAACTCACTCAGAGAGTTTAGTCTTCCTGGCCTCGATTTTAACTTCTGTAAAGTAGAGATAATAGCAGCAACATCAAGGTGGCAATAATTACCCGAGATCCTTTTTTTGAAGCGTTTACACTTTTCCAAGAACATAGCAAAGTCTCATGGAAATCCCAGATCATTTTATTAACAATGCTGAAGAGTGCAGTCCCAACACATTCATCTTAACTTCAAGGTAGTATTTTCCTCCACAATGGAATCACTGTCAAAGGAAAAAGAAAAATGATGAACTCTGTTGCCTCTGGCTTGAACAGCACACTTCTCTGCTGATTTCTCATCAGCCTGCATGCATTGTGCACTAAAATCTCCTCATTTACTAGTTCTGTCAATCTAACACCTGAGTAGCTGGGAGAGGGGAAAGTAACCTTTCTAGTTGTACAGCATGAGGCTATGGAAATGTGTAGCAAATACACAGGCTGGGCTCTGCGTGCCAGCAAGCCCTAGGGAGAAGGAAAGCAGGGCTATTAGTTTTGTAGCAGCATCATATTGATTTCTGGGCTTTAGCTGAGATTCAAGCTGGCGTAGATTCTGTTGACTTCACTAGGATCAATGCCACCATATGAAATTCTCTGTAACACAGTATTTCCTGTTCTATATGAATACCTTTCATCCTTTTGGCATTAATTTTTGACTCAGTCCCTTTTTATAAAAAATGCTTGTCATTGACCTTATTTCTCTGATTCTTATACAATCTTTTAAATATAGATGGCAAATATAGCCATGATGGCAGGTTCCTTCTTGTTGGCTTCACCCAACAGAAATAGGTATGAGGAGTATAGATTTAGAGTAAAGAATGAATTACAAAAAAATATTTGAAAGTCAATAGAAAGCTTAAGGACAAACTGATGACTCACACACACCTAAAATCACTGTTGTAGAATAGAATGATAGTACCCAGGCAAGCAAACATATTAATCTCTGAATTTATTTCCCCTTGGGAAAAAAATGAATGGGCTCAATAGTGCTTTCTGCCAGGGCTGATGACCTGAATTTGATTCCAGGGACTCACACAGCAGGAAAACAAATAAATTTTAACCTGGAATGTTGTCCTCTGACCTCCACAGGTATGCTGTGGCACCCCCCCATCCCCTGAAGTAAATAAATGCAATTTTAGAAATGATAAAATAATGCCATCTGATTTGCTAACCTTTGAGGGGAAAAAACCTACATAAATATGAACTATATTTTTATTAGCACTATTTTGACTCTTTTCAATATCCTTGGTTCAACATTACGGAAACAAGACCCAGAAAAGACAAAATAGCTTGGAAAAGGAACCGTGAGTCAGCAGGAATGGTTCTATTACATTTGTCAGAATGTCGGGTGATGGAATAAACCAGGGCTCAATTGTCTCACTAAGCAAATCAGACCCTTCAAATCAATGTTTTATTTGAATAACGATAAGGAGAAAATTCCCCTCTTATCCGGAAGAAAACACACAGACCAGCGTAGGGAGTTTACCATATTGAATTAGGAATGTTAATATTTCCCAAGTAAATATCCTCTTCATAGGAAAAGGGAACCACCAGCTAAAACTGTTTACATTACCTGCAGGAATCCTTGTGTATCATCATTGCAAGATGTTTATAGTTTCATTAGGAGCCAGGGATTTCCCAAAAATTTGCATGTATTCTTCCTTGGCCTGTAATCCCAGTCACTGGGGAAGGTGAGGAATGAAGAAATGGAATTAGAGGTCAGTTTAGGCTACTCTCTCCCTCCCCCCCTCTCTGTCTCTCTCTCTGTCTCTGTCTCTGTCTCTCTCTCTCTCTCACACACACACACACACATTTCTCAAGACAAATAAGAGAAGTGGGTCATGAAAGATATAAATTATCTTCCTCTACTTTCTTTCCTCTCCCTCCCTCCCTCCCTCCCTCCCTCCCTTCCCCTTGCTTCCTTCTTTCCTTCATGCATTCCTTTTACCCCTTAGTATGTCAACAAACATTTTTGTCAAGTAGTGGAAATAATTATGAGTGATAATAATGAAATTAGTGGTAATACTAAAAATGTACGAGATTCAAATGTGAATGAGACATGTGCATCTTATGAGGCACGCAGCCCGGGGGAGAGAGACGGAATTAACTTTTAAGCATATCAATAAACCCATGGAAGCAGAGAACAGAGGTGGCCAACTCTGCTGTAGGGAATCAGGGAAGATGTCACCAGGAAAGTGGCATGGAAGCTGCTAGCTCTCAACTCCTTTGAAGAACGAAAATGGAGAGCTGAGGATGCAGCTGAGTAAGCCTGTGACTTCAGAGGATGGACAAGCAGTTCCTAAAGCAGAAAGTGAGAAGAAGGAGGAAGAGAAACGGATGGAAGGAAGAACTTACCAGGTAAACAGGAGGAAGAAGAACTGAGAAAGAAGCATCGTTGTGAAAAAAAGAATGCCGTTCCATGCCAGCCTCACAGGACAGGTAAGACAAGAGCAGCTGGGTCTGCTCTAGGCCCAAGAGAAAATTCAGCGTCTGTTGACTTCAGCAGAGAAGTTGATGACATACATTTTCCTGGTGCTACAAATCCTTGTCAGTCCTTTTCTCATACTGAGTAACATCAACTTCTTTCAATTTTCTACCAGTTTCTTCACTGGACTTCCTTGTCTGTTGGGTTACTGAAGCAGAATCTGTTCCCAGATCCATGGACTGGTCATCTGTGAGGATACGTAACTTTTTATAGCTTGCTAGAGAACATATAACAGAAGAAGCCATTTTCAAAAACAAAACACCCTGCAACCATACCTTGAAGCCACACTAGCTTGGGCTGGCATCATAAAGAGGACCCTTCAAAGATCATTCATGGATGTGTGTATTATCCCATTTTCAAATCCAGTAGCACAGCCACCCAGGAACCATGGTCGGCCATCCCTGCTACTGCTCCAGACTCACTGTCCAACATGCTTCTCCTTGTCGCCCTGTCCCCCAGCTTGTCCTTAATTGTACAATGCTTTTCCTCCCCACCATCTAAAACTCCTTAGTTTCAGGTATCCATGTGTCTCTCTCCCACCTGCTTCAGGACTCAGCTCAGAGAAATCTTTTTGTTTGTTTATTTTGGTTTTCTTCTGAGATACGATTTCTCTGTGTAACAACTCTGGCTGTCCTGGAACTTGCTTTCTGGACCAGGCTGACCTTGAACTCACAAGAGATCCACCTGCCTCTGCCTCCCGAGTGCCAGACTAAAGGTGTGCACCACCACTGCCTGGCGAGAAATGTGGCCCTTCCACATAAAACAGGAGTCACCCAACTCTTCCTGTCTGTCATAGTCTTACCTCTCTTCTCTTGGCTTAGTCTTCACTGAGTACTTCTTTCTAAGTTGCTCTTTGTTATGGCTTAAATGTGAGACACTCTCCACAGACACATATGCTTCAAGGCTTAGTCCAACCTTGGTGAGAGGAACCTGAGGATTACAGCCATGCTGTATACTTCCTGCTCAAACTCTCCCTACTTCCTGGTCTGAGGAAAGGTGAACAAGCCACCCCACAAGCTGCTACCTTAAGGATGGAGCCCTGCATCTTCCTTCCCCACCATTCAGGATGGTACTCACTGACCTCTGAGCCAAAACAAGCCATCCATCCTATAACTTGCTTATATTAGGTACTCTGTCACATCAACAAGAAAAGTAGCCAATACACTGTGAAATTTTATTTCAAAAAATTTATTTTCTCTCATGTTATATTAAAATTCAAGCCAAGGCAGACCAAGAACGATAGTAAATAGCTAATAAATATTTTATTAAGTAGGAAACTTTTTATATTTGATATAACCAACATTTTACAGATGAATGTTCTGACTAGCAGACCAGTGAAGTCATTTTCTTATGTTCCATGCCTCATGAGGCTTCTGGATTTGAATGCATAATGACTCCAAAGACAAGAATTTTCCATTATCACAAGCTTTACTCCCTAAAAGAATGCTGCCCTTGAGATATACCTTCAGATATAATTCTATTCATTTTTTCCTGATTGTAAAAACAAAATCGGGTGTAATTGCTTGAGGAAAAATACATTTATTAATAACTGTAGACTGCTCACAAAATTGTTGGCCAAACTGGCAAAACAGACTTGAACTCTCAGCTTAGCCTTCCAAAATGACTTCAATACCACATGTAACTGTTCAGTTAGGGAGCTGCTCCATACCCACTCCCCAGGAAGTATGGAGTTAGGGAAGCTGCCATAGCTTCAGGGAGTCAAGACAAGGCCACTCTACCATAAGCATAAGGTTGATGGATGAGATAAGTCACCTTGACAGTGCTGGATCTAGAATTTTGCTCCCCTGCCTTGCCAGGAAAACAATGGTGTCATATCTTGGCTTTCTTCCTGTTTAACTCCATTTGATATTAAAGACTCTGCCACATCATTTTGTTTGGTGGATATTGATTTGCATTGAGAACTTTTGTTGGAAAGGGTAAGAAAAATGCAGGGTTTTCTGTTTGGTTGGTTGGTATTGGTTGGTTTTGTTGTTCTGGGCTTTCAGCACTGAAATGCAATTTCTTTGGGCTCAGAGACATTGTTAGTGGAGTTGCTAATACATTACATATCTTCACAGAAATCCCATAATATGGGATGGAGAAAGAGGGAGAGGGCCAGAAAAAAAAATGATTCATCCTAGTGTCATTAGTGAGATTATTGGTGTTAGTCAGCTTTCTGGTACTGGGACAAGACACCTGAGAAAAGCAACTTACAAAGAGATTTATTTTGGCTCAGGATTTCAGAGGTTTCAATCTTGGCTGGCTAGCTCAAATATTTCTGAGACTGTAGAAGGCAGAGTATTGTGGTGGGAAGATCTTATAGCCAGCAAAGGGGGAAGGGAGAGGCAGCAGGATGGCGACAGGGAGGGACAGAGAGAGAAACACACACACACACACACACACACACACACACACACACACAGAAAGAGAGAGGGAGAGAGGGAGAGAAGGAGGGAGGAAAGGAGAGAGGGAGGGAAGGAGGGAGGGAGGCACACACACACACACACACACACACACACACCTGCAGCAGTTTACTTCCTGATGTTTCCACCATCGCTCAATAATGCTATCAAATTAGTTATCTATATAAGTGGATTGATTTATTGATGAGGCTAAAGCCCTCATCATCCAAACACCTTCCAAAGGTCTTAAATGTGAGCAGTGCTATACCGAGGACCAACTTTGTGAACATTTCAGGTTCAAACTGTAACACCACCTAATGAAACATCTTTGTGCCTTCTTTCTAGATTTCCCAGTGTCTCATCTTCAGCTGTATCACTCAAAGACTATTGTTACATTCAGAGTTCAGTAAGGTTGAGTAGAATCTCAAGAATCTACACTCCAAATGTAAAGTCAGAAAGGGATAAAAATCCAAATATCTGAAAGTGCTGTAAATAACTAGCTAGCTTCTAGCAGTGCTACAACGTGTGTGGGAGCTGACATGGGACTTCCCGACATGTAAAGGTGAAATAGTGGCCTACTAAGGAATCTTGATGAAACATCTAATATGTGACATGACCTGCCCAGATACCTGCCTACAGCACCCAGATGTACCTGAAGTTTGAGTAGTTAAGCTTAAAACTCGGCAGAACAAATGTGGACTTAATATGGCTTTTGACATGGTTGACTGGCTCAAATCAAACTCCTTCTGCCCCATTCAAAGAATGGAAGATGAAGTAGAGAGACATTACTAACAGGACAAGACAGTGTTATGGTCAAGGCAAGGTGACCCAGCCAGCAAACATGACTCATGGGAACTTAAGCAGTTCTGCTTAACTTAGGGAATCATGGACAGCATCCCAGATGAAATTAGAAATGAAGAATCACATAAGAGATTTATTAAGGTACAGTTTTATTTTGAACTTGTGCAGTTAATGAACTCTTGAATGCTGGTGGATGGGAAAAACACACATTATTGTCTTAGGGTCCCAAGTATAATTCTTGTCCTATTGTGGAGTCAGCAGACCTCAGTTCGAGAAGAACTGCTCACCTAAAATAAACATCTGAAACAATGCCTAAACTTATTTGGACTGGCTGAATTCTTGGCAGAAGCTAACTCAAGAAAAAGACTGAAGGTAAGGAAGGAACCCCTTGATAATTCTGTCTGCCCAGTGGGAGCCCTGTATAGGCTTCTCTCTGAAGGATATGTGATACGGAAATGCAGCTGACAATTTACTCTCCAGCAAAGCAGGTTCTCTAGCAACAGCTGTTAATTCAACTGTGCCAGGTATATTTAACTCATTGCGCAGGTGGTGTGTTCACTTAAGCACCTAATGGTCACCAGGCACATTATGTCTGAAGGTCATGTTAGCTCTCTTACTGTCCAATTTGCTTTTATGTTCTGTTGTTAGGAATCTATCTTCCCTCTCCTTCTTGCTCTTTCTTCCTTCCTGCCTGCCTTTTCTCCTTACTCAATCTCTTTTATTATTATTTTCCAAATTCAGTTTCCCTTTATGCATCAAATAAACAGTACTAAATACCAACTTTAATGACTCAGATCCAAGAACCTGAGTTCTCAATATGTAAGGAATTCTATACCAGCATCAGAAACACTAACAAATATGGCATTGCAAGGTTGCCTTTATAAGTCCATGCTACCATATGATAGTATGCTGACCACTGGTGTCTATGCCCACTACCTGTGGAGCATACGGAAGAAACCTTCCATATGAAGGCTTCCATCAAAAACCATACTGCTTTTTAGAGAAAATGAGAATTTAGGAAGATCAATAAATGACATAGGCAGCATAGAGCCGCATTTTGTAGAAGCTATGCATATTAGCATACAGAAATGAGTTGCTGGACATAGTGGGGTTTCTTAATATTTTCCTAGAAGAGTCATACATCACTAGAATTACAAAAAAACAGATATGGAGCTTTAAGAGAGAAGATGAAAGAGGGTACAGCCAGGAGAAGAGACAAAATTACCAAGACAACTAGATATTCTTTCTCTTCTTAAATCTGTGTCTTTTCTAGAGATTTTATTTTGTTTTTAAGAGAGAGAGAATGCTTTTCTCTTACAATATAATAGGTAGCATTTACTGATTTTTGTTTGTATCAGAGACCCATTTGTATGTCCTTGATGTGGACTCGTCTTTGATCCATTATAGGTGAATAAACATATTTCATGGGTTTGTCCTAACAGACAAATCACAGGGTTAGTTAGTAAAGGCAGAACTCTGCCTGATTCTTCTCTGTGCTAGTGCCTCTTGCTGCAAGCAAGGCACTTTAGGGGTGGTCCACGATTCAGCCTCTAGGTTCTTTGTGTTTTGAACAAGGGATCAATGAGATATAACATAGTCATAATTACACATAGATTTATTTTAAGTAAAAATGTATCCCACACAGTGGCAATGGGCTTAAGCAATCACAGTGCTCAAGAGCTCTGTTTTTTGGAGCCCAGTGTATTTTTATGTAATAGAATAGTTCTCTGAAGAGGCAGGCCTTCCTTGGTTGTAGGCAATTAATTTTCTTAGGTGGAGGTTTGCTTAACTTTTAGAATGGTCCAGAGCAGTTTGAAAGATGGTTCTTGTTGGTTGAGAGGTCCAGAGCTAAGCTTTGACACAGTCACACATGTCTGACCCTATCTTCCTATCCCACTTTGTATTCATTTAACTTTTCAACATCCATATCCCTTATCAAGAACTCCTGATGCCAAAAATGTACACGGACAAATCTGTGCCTTCTTTCCACAATAGCACAATTTGTTGAATGATAATAGATTAACAAGATTTAGTCGTTTCAGTGGCAGCAGTTTGTCATACAACCCCACCCACCTCAAGGCACATGCATGTCCTTTTACTGCAATCCTAATTACTAATACAAACTCTCATGTCACATGGCACGCATATACAAGTCAAAGAGGCTACAGCAGAGTTCAAGAGGTTTCAGAAGAGGGCTGAGAATGAGTCTGCATTGACTAGATAATGAACCAGACCGGTGTGAGTAGGAAGCTGCTGCTGGAGTGCTGGACTTGGGCTTTGAGAGCGAAGCAGCCGAGTTCACCTCCAAGGTGGAAAGCCTGAGCCTAGAGCAGAAAACTAGTCAGGAGCAAGAAACAGCAGGTCAGGTCTGGACAGACGACTGCATGAAAGGGTAGGCATGTGACTAGGCTACAGTGACAACAGGGAGCCAAGACAAGCCACCAGTCCAGGGATAGATTTGGAGTCCTTTGCTTATTGACTGGTATGGGGCCATGACACCATTGTGTCAGTGTTTATCATTTTATGAGATCCAGATAAGCATATCCAATGAGTTTTGGGACCCACTTTCCTTGATATGAGTTTAATATGCCATGTGCCCTCACTGTTTCAGGTCACCACAGTAAATTTATAGGGTGGTTCATCTTTTACTCCACAGAATAAGTCATGCATCAGTCGGTGTTGAGTTGGTTGAAGATGGAGTTTCTTTTCTGCCAGATTCTGTAGCCCTTTAGGTCCAAATAAACACACAGAGACTTATATTAATTATAAACTGTTTGCCCAATGACTTAGGTTTCTTACTGGCTAGTTCTCTCTTAATTATTAACTCCTAGCTGTTAATCTATGTATTTCTACATGGCCTTATCATGCCAGAAAATGCTGGAGCATCCTACTTTTCCAGTAGCTACATGGTGTCTCCCTGGCAGCTCCTTTCCACATTCCTAGTCTGGTAGCCCTACCTATACTTCCTGCCTGGCTACTGGCCAATCAGCATTTATTCATGAACCAAAAAGAGAAACATATATTCACAACATTCAGAAAGACACCACCCATCAGTTGGTGCTATTTGATAGATGGTGCACATTCTATGCCACTTGGGGACTGTAGTTATCTATCTCACTCAAATGGAGTCAAATGCTGCTTGCAAAATGGTGTCTCCTAAGTGCAAGACACAACCTGAAAATCCACTGGTTTATATAGTATGGACTGTCTTAGAGTGATGCATTGCCTGATGTTATCCATACAGAAGCTCTTAAGTTGGTTCAAATACCCTGTACACATCTTTCAAAGAAGCAATAGCAAGTGTTAGATTAATATTAATAGACAGGGCCTGTAGAGGTCTCAGCAAGTAAAGGTATTTGTTGCCAAAACTATGGACCTGAGTTTAACTCCTGGGAACTGTGTGGTGGAATGAAAGAACTGAATCCTGCAAGTTGCACTTGACCTCCACATGTGCAATATGGCACATGCATGTTTTCACTGTAAGTCCTTTAAAAAAGGGTCCAGACTAGCAGCTTAATGATACCCCGTTTACTGGCACGCCTCTTGCTATACAGATGAACTGTTCTCTCTCTCTCTCTCTCTCTCTCTCTTCTTCTTCTTCTTCTTCTTCGTCTTCCTTCCCTTTTCCCTGCTTCCTCCTCCTTCTCCTCTTCTCTTCTTCCTCTTTCCTCTTAGTCTTCAACCTAAGTTGAATCTATAATAAACTTCACTATAAGACTTGCCTTCTCTGGTCCATGACTTTCATTGTCCAAATTCTTTGAGACAAGAACCCAAAAGCCACTTGCTCAGCTTTGGTGACCGTTGAGTTTCCAGTAACCCAGAAAGGCCCAGTGGTTCTCAAAGATACACCCTACCATTCTTATATCAGTAGAACACTTACCCTGGGGTAATCCAAAAATTTTGGACCTCAACAGCCATATCCTCTCAATTAACTGTCACATAGTATCCCTATCAGATTTCTCTTTGTCTTGTTACTTGTACTCAGGAAATGATAATTGTAATTTAAAAAGCTTTATGGCATTATGGGAAGAACATAGAATTAAATGGCTGAACACTCTGCCACTTATTAGCTATGTGAATTTTCCTCTTCTTACCTGTCAAATGGAGGCCAGGACAATAATGGCCACTTCATGGGCTTTTGTGAATATAATAGACTCAGCTGAGGTGCCTTGCGACTTCCAAAATACTATGCTTCCTGGTCTTTAAAAGGGTAAGTAACTGGGCTAAGGGCCCTTTCCCAGCAGCCTTCAAGTCCCTTGCATGCAGACTGTGTTCCCTGCAGAGTTCCTGGCACTGAGTCACAGATGGGTGCTTCCTAAATTCATTTTGGCAGCAGTGAAAATACAAAGAGTGATGGCAACTTACCTATATGAGTGGGTGCAAGTGTTCAGCTCCCTGCATCAGAGTTGGCTTCTGGCTTAATCACTCCTAACTGAAACTGTTAGGTGGTTAACTTAACTGTTTACAGAAATCTGTTTTCTTCCCTCCTCAACCCACTTCCCCGCACTTCTCTTTCCTGTTCCATTCCCTTCTCTGAACTTTCTTTCCTTCTCTTCACTCTCCCCCCTCCCTCACCTCTTCTTCTTGTTTTTATAAATCACCCCTAGTGCTGGTTAGTTGCCTCTGTTGATTTGGCACAAGCTAGAGTCATCTGGGAAGATGGTACTTCAGTTGAGAAAATGCCTCATCAAGTTGACCTGTAGGCAAGTCAATTGCATTTTCTTGACTGATGATTGATGTAGGTAGTCTCAGACCACTGTGGTGGTAACATCCCTGGGCGGGTGGTCCTGGGGTATATAAACAAACAAAATGGGCAAGCCAGGAGGAACAAGCCAGTACACAGCATTCCTCCCTGGTCTCTGCTTCAGTTCCTGTCCCAAGGTTTTTTCCTTGAGTTCCGGCCTTGGCTTCATCCCATTATGGACTATCAAAGGCAAGATGAAATAAACCCTTTTCCCCTCAAGTTGCTTTTGATCAGTCTTTATCACAGCAATGGAAAGCTAGTAAGATATTCCCTAAAACACCAAGCCTCTAGGGTTGGGGACCTCTGAATCTATAATTTTCATTAAATTTCCCCAACTTTTGCTTTAGGTGAGTATTTTCTCATGCCCTTAATCAGTTTTATTTAAGCCTAGATAAGTTTAACATCACATGAAATGGCCTCAGATGATATTATACCTTAGTGAAAGATCAATTTGAGGTGGTTTCTCAAGACAGTGTAATCCAAGCGAGGGGACTAGAGCTTCTATGAACCACAAATCTGGAGTCTCAAATTGAACTCATTTTAATCCTGAGTCTTATCACTGGTTATGAGCTTTTGAGCAAAGAACTCAACTTCACTTAAGTCTGGATAGATTCATGAAGTAGACATATTGGAAAAAGTGGATGGGTTAACATATATAGAGTACAATTCCAGTGCCAGGCTTCATGGCAGCTCCAACAAATGGGAACTCGTATTAATTCCTAAGAAGTATAGATGAAGATTTCTTTCCAATAATTACCTCATTTTCCTTTATTTTACATGATCCTTCCTATTTATATTTAAATTTTCCCATGTGCTTTGAATTTCTCATAGAATTTTAGTCTCAAAAAATAAACAGCATTCGAGTCTATTTTTAGCATTCATTTTACTGCTGAGGTCACAGAGTATCCATGCTATTTTCTCGATTATCAGTGAGCAGAAGACCCATAGGTCAGGCAATAGAATTGGAGGCAGGTGTGGAAACTGTCCCACCTGCCATTGGTAATCATTCCATGGACTGTGTCCAAATGCTAATAGGATGATAGGAATTACAGGGGAGGCTAAGTAGCTAGCTATTATGAAAATGCATGTACAGCTGTGATCTGGATTTAGCTCAGCCTTAAAAGTCTCAAGTATCACTGGAAGTGCATGAATATCTACAGAGATTAAGAAGGGGGATGTGAAGGAAATGGGGTGTTAGAAGAAACAGTCTAGGGAAGGGAGTATAGAAATCTACAAGAAACAAAAGAGATGCACAAAAGTGGGTATGTAATTATAATACAACAGAGCAAAAGAAATTCTCAGAGTAAAAAATCTGAGAGAATAGTAGAAAATGAAAAATTATGTATTTATATGTAAATATTTATATAAAAGTTATGTCACATGTATTTATATAGCTATATGTGCTCTCTCTCTATATATATATATATATCACAGAACTCTATGTTTTTATGAGATATAATTGGGCTGTGCGACCACATTATCTTGGGGTCAAGCCTTGCTATTTTTACTCATGAGATGTGTGATCTTGAGTAAGTATTTGCTTATCTGTGAATCAGTTTCTCAACTATGAAAGTAAGGTGATGGATTTTTACAGTCTCTTTATCAGGTGATGGATTTTTACAGTCTCTTTATCATGATGGTGCTATGTATTAAAAGACTTAGAGCAGATAAAGTGGTACTAATACAAAATAAACGATGACTGTCAGTGAATTTGCTGCAGATGTCAGTGAAGGGGTGGTATACATAAAAGGTTGCAATCAGAATGTATTCTGTCTATGAAATAGAACTAACTTTAATTACCTATGTAAAATAGATACACGAACACACTGTGAGCACACTGGTGACTTCTTACAAAATCTTTTCTCTGTAAGTGACTCCAACAATATCTTTTCTACTCTATTTAACTCCCACCCCTCCATCACAAGGCTAGGAAAAACACCCTTGTGTTTTATAAGAAATGACAGGAACATAGTAGACTTTGAGATGATTACATCATAACAATACTCAGGAAGCAGTAAACACTCAGGGAAATTGGAGGAGCCAGAAGGACCACTTCCTGCTTCCTTCCAGAAATATGTAAACTGATGTCTACAAGCAGTTATCCTCTAAGTGTAAGGATCATGGCTTGGTGCAGGCCTTATGAAATCAATGAAACATGGCCTTGAGAAATTGGCAGTATAATTTGGAAGACAAAATTTAGTGATTGCTGAACCATGTTCTGGGAATAAAAGCATGCTGGAAAGCAAGGGAAAACCCCAGGGAAGATTTAAGTCATGTCAGAAAGTGGGAGAAGTCTCTCAAGGGGGATAGGTCCTCAACTGAATTTAAAAGTGAATGGAGGAGCTAACTAAATGAAGCAGATACACTGACCAGAAATGTAACAGGAGCCACTGGGCATGTCCCACTTCAGAAACTGCCAGTCTTTACAGCAGAATCAAAGAGATAATTGTAGAGGATAAGACCAGAAAGCTTGAGATACTTCAATATCATAGAGTCTAGAACACCAGCCAGGAGAATTTGAAGCACAATAATTTTTCAGGAAAAGGTGTACCAAGTGCATATCCATGCACACCATTATTTGAAATGAATTAGAGGCTTCCAGGCTGGAGGCAGAGAGGCCAGCAGAGAGGTTACATCAACAATCCAAGCCATGCCCTCTAAGGCCCTGGATGAGGGGATATCCCTGCAGGTGGAGAATCTTTGAGAAGTTTCATCCAGAGAAATGCTACACAGCTAGATGACTGTTGGGTGTGGGGAGTTTCTAGATGAAGTGGCTCCATGGAAGGTCAGGGTCATTGTTAAGGTAGAATAGGGAGGAGGGAGAGAAACCTTTGAGCTGGAATTTCCCTGACTTTCCTGAGAGTTTCTTCTTCAGGCAAGACAACATTAGCAAACAAAATTATGGAAAAGACCCAGTCCTCTAGTGGGAAGAAGAGGACAAAAGCAAGTGTTGGTAACAGTGGTGGGAGACGAAATGTGATTTGTCTTCAAGGAGACTAGCTCTTTTCCCACAGATCATTATCATCAAGGAATCTTTTGGGGATATGTTGTCCTGGGAGAAGACAGCTACAGAAACCCCAAATGGGTTGGTGGATAATCTGGGAATCCTACAAACACCCCCATGAAAAGGGGGCAGCCTACTTTGCTTCAGCAACCAACCCAAAGGCAGACTTGCAGAATCTTGGGAGACTGCCACTCTCTGGTTCCCACGGCCTAGCTCACTGTTTTGCACATGCAGTCGCCTTAACTGAACTCCTGGGGTGGAGACTGGACCTTTAACCTACTGGCTTCCTCCCAGAGGGGAGGCAGGAACGTGAGGAGGACCATGGGCTCATGCCTGTTTCCAGCTGTGGTCCTGGCTGCATGTAATTCCTACTAGCTGAATGGCTTTGCTTTGTTGTGTAATGACCCAGCAACCCCCTTGTAAATTCAAACCAGAGAGGCTGAGACTTTAGGATACCTTTTATCCTTTAAAATTTTTGTTTTATGCACTTGTCTATTTGCTGCTCTATGAGTGAATCTGGCAAGTTTAGAGAACAAAGAGGAACCAGGAAAGTGACACTTAGAGTTGTCCTTAGGATCCAATGCTTGCTTCCAAAATGCACCTTTGACAAGATCTGGGGATAATTCCCACTTGCCCCAACTCAGACAAGACATAGGTAAACCCCAGCAGCACTCAGTGCTCCAGCCCACTTATGTCATGGAGACGACGGGTAGTTTGAGTTTGGTCCTGTTTCATAGCAGCCATCTTTGATTTCCTCTCCTTTTCCTGTCCCTTTTTTCCATTTCCTTGGCCCCTTTCTTTTTCTTCTCTCTTTCCATCTTTGCTCTATTTGTCTTATCCCTTTACCTCACTTTTTTTCTCTTTCCCTCTCCCTTTCTTCTTTCTCAACTTGAGTAAGGAAAAATGTAAACCCTGGACTAGACTCAAGCTCTACCACTTTTCTGAGTATATACTACTGGGTATGTCTCAGAACTTTCCTGCATCCAAATCTCTCCATCTGCAATGAAGAGACACCTAAGATCATCTTACTCCAGGGTGAAACAAGCATTCAGCCTCTGTTTGGCCCTCAGAACTCATGGCATGCATGCACAGTGTAACCATTCACTTCTTGACTTCTTTTGGAAGTCTTAGCCTCTCTCCAAGCATTATTCATCAGTATTAGTCATAGAGCAGTCTTTCATATTGACTCCCCTTGCATATACAATCTAAAATTATTGGGTTCTAGAGGTAAATCATTACTAAGCCATCCCACCCAATTTTCTCATATCTAACAGAAAGGGAAAATTCCAGTATTTTCCTTTCTAATGTCATTTCTATGGACAATATCACCTAAAACAACAGGGTTTTTTAAAACTGATCATCTTGTCCTTAGGGACCTGTGCAGATTCTTAGTTTGAATTCAGCCTCTGAATGGGATGGCCAGGGCTATTTAGTAGCTCCACTGCCAATTTTTGCAGCTGACTGGTCACATCTGTTACATGACCTGACTCGGATTTACTTTGCTGGAATGACTCCTTTTATGCCCATGTGTTTCACCTGAGCTAAAGCATAGTTGGTTCTTTATTCCCCACCTTTTTTCTTTTTTCCTCTCCTTTCTCTTCTTTTATCCCTTGTCATGTTTCTAAAAATTTAAATTTCTAAAACTGGCAACAGAAGTTTTCAGAACACAGTGCAAGGCACACTGGGGAGAATCCCCCAACAAAGTCTAGTTTCTGTTTTTAGACTGCTATAGCGATGATGAGGCATCTTAAACCACATTTTGGAGCCCCCCCACGCCACCAAACACAAATTAATAGTACAGTGTTTAAAAGGCAGATCTCGGTATTGATCTGAGTAGTAGTATAGTAGTGTTAGAGCCAAGAACCCACACACTGTCAAACGACCAACACTTCTCCATCTCGTGCCTGCACTTTCTGGAATGTGTAGCCCGAGAAACTGCCAGAAAGGAGAAAGGAGAAATAGTGAATATGTTTTAGATCCATTCTTGATCGATATGACTGTAAGTGACACCTTTGGTGCATTTAGTCCATCTATGTGTGGCTATTTGGAGGCTGCTGTGAATCTCTGGCTTGTCCTTCATGGACCATAATGCCTCAGTACACACCCCAGCTCCATCCCTTGCATGGTGGCAAGCGACTTTTTCTTTGTGTTAGTTATCTTATCTGTAAAAGAGCTCATGATTGACATCTCTACCTCAGGGCTGTTGTGAGAAGCAAGAGCACATGAGAAGGAGAACAGAGAGATCTCAATCCGTGTTTGGAGAGGTGGGTTGCAAACATTTTCTATAAATATTTATGAGAAATTTGGCTTCCTTCATGTACTTTTCTAAGTATAGGATCCAGGGTTTATGCCAGAACTGTAGAAGAATTGTTACTCAAAAATGTCTACAGTCACCTATTCCTATTGCCCTGTAAGCACAACTCTTATAATAGGAAAGGAAAGAAAGAACCAGGAAATGGGGGTCTTATGACATGATAAAGCATTGATTTCAGATGTGAGCATTCTGTGACCTCTCCCTCAGAAATCAGCAAAGGAACAAGAGGATATTGAGCAGCTGTCACTGGGAGCTGCCTTCCCGACACCTCTAGCTACTTCAGCCTTCTCAGTTTCTCCATGATCCAACTTCTCTCACTCAGGCAGGTAGATGAAAGCAGACAGCTGCTCAGAACGTGGACCCTGTCCCTTAAAACCTTATTGAGTCTGGGCAGGGAAAGTTTGTGTCTGTCATTCTAGCCCTTGGGAGGTTGATCACAATTAATTTGTGTCCAAACTAGGCTTCACAGTTGAGTTTCAAGCCAGCCCAGGCTACAGAATAAGACCTCGTTGTTATTGTTTGTTTGTTTGTTTTTAAAGCCCACTGAATGAATACCTGCAAATGGACGACCAAATCTGCCTAGCAGTCTCTGAACCTAGAGCAGCCCCGGGTCTGTGAGCAGAGGCAGTCAGAGCAGTGAAAGGAACCAGAGTAGAAATGATGCTGTTTCTGCTTTCCTTCCCAGAGTTTGCAGGAAAGGGATAGAAGACTCAGTGTGAGTCATTTTCTAAAGGTGTCCTATACCCTGCCCTTTCTCACAACATGCCTTTCTGGATTATTAATGTGTTTCCAAGCAGATAGTTTTGTAGGAAGCATTTATTTACTCTTCTTATCAAGATATGTGATCTTCATTGGAAGCATCAGCATTGAGGCCCATAAAGCACATAGAAACAGGCATGCATATGGAAGGAGTAGTCTCTGCATGGACCAGCAGCAGGCAGGCTCACCATATCAAAGAGCGATGGAAATACAATTGAAAACACACTCAAAATGTATTTACATAAAATAATTTACTTCTCATTCAGAATGACTTTCCAGACCTATTTGTGAGACAGCAGTCTGTGAGTACAGGTACAAACTCAAAGATATGAGAATATTGGGACAAGACCAAAGAGTTGTACAAACAAGATCACAAAGATGGTATGGAGAACACTGAAGGGGAGCTCTGAGGACATTACACGCAAGACTTTCAGAGATATAAGAAGGGTACAGTTAGAAAACCAATTTCCTCAATACAATGAGACTTGGATACACACTACTCCAGTGTCTTCATATTGCAGCCCAGTACATTGGCTTAGTAGCCATGGTGGTTCTCATGCATTTGATATAGACTAGAGCAATGGGTACCATGTATGCATGAGTATGTGTGTGCTCTCAAAAGTGGTAGTTTAGAAGAATGAGAAGAAAATTACTTTCTGGAAATTCATCAGTAGGTCAGGTAATATCCTGTACCTCCATTTATAAAACAACACAATAATATAAACATTATACAAAACAACATCACAAATAACACAAATGAGAAGTTTTCAAGTATTTCATGTGCCTTGAAAAGTTCCAAACTGTAGTCCTGCCAACTGATATCCTATCCTCTCTTCTCCCTTTCTTTTTCTTTCTTTTTTCCCTTTGTTGGTCTCTGCTAGTCTCCATGTTTGGGGTAGGATGAACAAGCTCTTACCTCAAAGCAGAAAAGCAAGGAGGGCTTTTCAGTTTGGGAGAACTTCCTTCCTCTTTAAAAAACAAAACCTTTCCTGAGACGAAGCTTTGCTAATGTAGGCATGTAGCTTCAAGCCAGGCCATGGTTCTGAAAGTGAACCACCAACCACAGTGAACTAAGGAAGCTCATCTGACAGTTGACACTCTCAGGGGGTGGGAATAGGCAAGCACCTTATCAAGAGAGGAAAGAAATAGGACAATCTTTAGGTCCTATGCCTTCACATAGCCTGTGGCCCACAAGAGGGCTTGTTGGCAAAGCCTGGACTGCTTTCCTTCATTCAACTCAAATATCCCATCTCCCAACTCCAGACCAATCTAGCTGATCGGCATGCCCTGAGCACCTAGGCAAAGGAGGAAGGCCATCAGCATAGGGACTTAAAAGTGCCAGTCGTGATAATTGATACAAGGCAGTTCTGTGCCAGCCAGCAGAATTTCCAGAGTATTCACCCCTTACTTTAGTGCTCAATGTGGAGGCTGTCATCAGTGCTTAAACATGAAGCCTGGTTATTCTCCATCAAGAATCAATGATTTTACAGAACTTGTTTTCCACAAGTCAGTGTTCCTTTCTTAGCCTGCATGGCAGTTAAGTTAGTTTGCCCTGTTCAAACAGAGTGTGAAGGACCAGAGATCAGAACATGCATGGAAGCATGCATACATACTCCAATTTGAGCACCTAGGGTCTTTCCCATCTACTCTTGTAGAAATGTGTGTGCATGTGTGAATGTATACATATGTACATTCACATACATTTGGATACACAGGTACAATATATACAAAACATATATGCATATATTATATATATTTAGTATATACATATATACACACACACCAATCTCTGTAGGAAGTGCTGCTGGCTGACATTGCATGTGCATGTGTTGTCACATGAAGTGGACCAACCAACTAACTTGAGGTCAAACTGCTGGGAGGGGAGGACTGCCAGCAATCTTTGAAAAATCCAGATCTACAGGGCTATTACTTGGAGACTTGCTCACATGATACCCTTAAGGAAACTTGGGAACATTTGGAATGAATTGGGTCATACCCCAATGAAAACCCCAACACCACAACTAAGTCTAGTTTTACATGGGAGTGACTTGCACACAGCAGGCAGCATGGACACTAGGCTACAAACGTGGAGAAAGCATTGGTGCTTAATACAGATCAATATTTGGCCTCAGGTTTTCCAGCGCATAGAGTCTTGGCATTTCTGCTCTCTGCCTCCATGTGAGAATTAGGCACACTGGTGGAATAGGGAGGCACAGTCTGCAGAACTCTTGGCTGCTTTCTGCTTCTCTGACCCGCAGCTAGAAGGACTGGTCAAGTCGAGATAGAATCGAGACTTGAGGAAGCGGCGGTATGAATCCTTTTCCATCAGGTTGAAAATCTTCTTCTGGGCTTCATCAAAACAAGTTATCGTGGGCTCTAACATGTTGCGGCTCGTCTCCTCCCTTGTGCAAGAATCTAGGTTCACCTGAAGTACAAAGACCAAGGTTGTGTTAGATCTAGAACTCTGTTGAACAGAGGAGGCTGAAGGCTTATATTCAACAAGAAATAGCAGGGAAACTTCCTTTACATTCTTCCCAGAAATGAAGCCAAGGACATTGGTTCTGCCCTGGCATATGTGAAAACATAAAAGGTTTGTTCTGCTCCTAAGTAGGAAGAGCACTGTATTTTCCTTTACTGTCTTCACATTGGGGAGATTTATGATTATATTTATTAAGGAGCATCATTGAAATCACATGGACAAAATTGACCGTTTTTCCTAATAGATTTACTTGAAAGGTTTTTAAATTTGTAAAAATCTACCCCATTGTTTCATTTAACTAGTAGCTGTAAAAATCCCCGACACTGAATGCCACTCCTAGGAATCTTCACTAAGATCTAGAAAGTTCTCTGCCATGGAAACTTACCTCTTTTGTTGCTTGCACTGAAATGAATTCATTGTAGATCTTCTTGGCCTTGGGACTTAGTTTAGAAGGTGACTTGATTTTCTTGTACTCCTCACAGCTGATCCAGAAGTCAATATTCTCCTCACTGTATTCTGACTTCAGGAAAGCTTTGAAAGCTGCCAGCCCACCTGTGACAGAGAACAAAGAGCCACAGTCACCACACTGGCTGACTTGCTAGATAGAACACTTCAAATAAAGCCAAGGACTCAGCGAGCCAGTGTGAGTTGAAGAAACTCCCTCTTCCTTCCCGTTTTGGAGGTCAAAGAGGGAAACCCAAATTAATATTTGATATCTAGAAGACCCCATTTTTATCCAAGGATTTCTTCTCAAGATTGAATCATCTTTCATGGAACGGTAATTCTGAAGCATCTGTGTGGCTATCAACTGCCAAGGTGGGTTCAAAACGAGAGTTGTGGTCCATTGTGCAAGAAGACCTTGCCTTTTGCCATTTTGTCTATGCGATAGGAGGGCTGATTTACTTGCTGATGATCCAGACTGCTCCTGAATAAGCTTTTCATTGAATTTGACAAAGCTCTGAAACATAGCAGCTATAAAACTACAATGCTTTTACCTGATTTTGGAAGACAGAGGCAACCCAGGCCTTCTTTGCAGTCCCTTTTAAATTGACATGCTAGGAGATGACTTTGCCTAACACAGAGTACTGCTACCCTCATCCTGTCCCTCTCTGGGTGTGGATGTGCTTGCTTTGTGATGAGAGAAAGACAGAGGTATGGTTACTTACATTCATGTTTGATCAGGTTTTCCAGTGACTCAGCCCACTTTTTGACTTCTTCTTGGCTCACCCTGAAGATAATATAGAAAAAAGAATGATTTAAATACATATCATAGAACTGAAGCAAAAAAATCTGAGATGAGATGTGATCTATTGTTTTCTAAGATGCCTTTTTCATAAAATATGTGGAGATTTAAAATCTAATTATGATTGCCACAAAAATGGACCCCCCACTACCTGTGTGTGTGTGTGTGTGTGTGTGTGTGTGTGTGTGTGATAAGATCTTGTTATAAATCTCAGGTTGGTCTTGAACTCATGACCCTCCTAACATTCCAAGTGCTGAGATTATAATTGTATGCCCTCACCTTGGAAATGGAGGACATCTTAATCCAAATATGGCTCAACTAAGGACCTGCCTTCCCACTCCCTCTTCTTGTACATCATCTCTATCATCAGATAGCTAATACCCAATAGCATATCACCAAAGCCATTTCTCTCACCTCTGGCAAGTAACTACTTTGTCCTTCTTGCTGTGCGAAGAGCTGTGCTCACAGGAATCAGACTTCTGCAGCAAGAACCCCAGCCTGTGTTTCATATCCTTTGCACTGCAAGGAAGAAGAAAAGAATTGACATGAAAAACAAAAGAGAGATTTGTGGGTGTTTAAGAGTCCATGACAGCTGTGTGGGTCAGAAGCAGCTTCCTTAGGGGAGTTGCAGTAGCATGAACTCCCAGGAGAAGATTGTTTTGTGTCTGCCTCTGACCTTTGATATCTTTGGTGAAACAGTGCTAATAAGTGGCTGCTCTTTTGAAACGCATGCAGTAACTGCAAAACATGACACCTTCTCCTTATGGAACACCTTCCGGAAGGTGGGTGCTACTTCCCCCAGCAAGCTACAGAAGCACCTCAATAAACTAGAAATGAGTTCAGCCAGCCCTGAGTGTGGTAGCCAAGCAGTTCCTGTGTGTGTGTGTGTGTGTGTGTGTGTGTGTGTGTGTATCATAAGCTTATGTGTGTGTCCCTCAAGGAGCAGAAATGACACAAAAGCTCAGGCTGAAAGCTGAGATCCATGGGGCTTGTTTCTAAGCAATCTCCAACAAGAGCAAATGACAGAGGGGGGGGCCTGCATTTCACAGAGATGCACACTAGAAAGGTCGTTGAGACTTTGGGAAAGGAGAAGAAAGACAGAGTCATCGCTGAGGTGAGTAATTGTTTAATTAGAGTAGTATCCAGTTTACTGCCACAATTTAATAGGCAACCAGGGAATAGCAGAGTTTCTGACTACTTAAACTTTCAGCTCAACTCTGTCATTCTTTCTTAATAGTTTTTTTATTATTGTTATCTCTTTTATTATAGAAGCCATGAAATAGTTTAAGAAAAATGGTGTTCCCAAGGCAACAAAGAATGAGTCGTTCCTGCCTGGAAGGGCTAAAACAGAAGGGTGGTGCACAGTGGCATTTTAGGGTGGATGCTGACACACCGGTAGCTTATCAGTGGATTTTCTCTCCACTGTTCTTGGGCTGCCCTTTAGTACTTTTCCATCCCTTACAAGGCTGTCTTCTTTTCACTTTTCCCCAGCTTCTGACTGGTGACAAAGTCCTCCCCAGTGACAGCAAGATAAAATCACCAGAGCTGGGACAGTTCTAAAGTGATGCTATGAATGCATTGTAATCCAGCCCAAAGAGAAATGACCTCCTGTCTCTGTGTGCTGACTCTACCTGAGCCCCAGCAGCTACTGCTAACGCTAACATAATAAGTGCATTTCCTTGTGTCACAACAGAAGCATAAAAATGAAAACCAAAGTGACTTCGGAAGTCACTGGAGACAGGATGGGGTCCTTCCTCTGTCACCACCAATCACAAGACCTTGAGTAGCTAAGATGCTCTGGAACCCCTTGCACTGAAGATGAGAGCTGTTTACCCCTTTACATGCTTCCTTCCATCTGTTCCCCAAAACTATTTGCTGGGGGTAAACCTGAGTCCGGACACTCTTAAGTTCTGCATGGTTAATTTTATATAATTTGACAGGAACTTGGAATCGCTCACTTCGGTTAACTCCAGGACTTAAGAGTGAAGGTGGAAAGGTGTCTGCTGCCTCCTTGCTCTCCACCAACCCATCCCCCCGCTTAATTTTTTAAAAAGTGATTGATGTGTTTATACTCCTGAATGGTAGAATGTGTGGTAGGCAGGCTCAGTAACTCCCAAAAGCTATGCTTTGGTGGGTGGGAGGAGCTAGTAAACCCACAGAAATACCCACTTTTGATCTTTAATTTCAAGAGGAAATCATGTAATATACAGTAACCTCCTGTTTTATTTTAAACCAGCTACTACATAAGTGCTCTATGAAATAATTTATTCATACCCTTAAAAAAAGACACAGGGTGCCTCTGAAACTTTAAGTTGATATGTTACAATCAGTACTTATTTCTCAACCACATCTCGCTTCAACAGCTGGAGGTGGGGTAGAGAGATAGGAGACATCTAGTTTGGAAAAGCCTCTCTTATTCTCACATTTGTTTGCACGAAGGTAGAGTCGGGGGACTGCAGAACGCCACAAAAAGCCTCCTGACAATGTTTCCAAACTTCCTTCTGGGGTTTCTTCCCCTACACAAGAACTAGTGTGTTATCAGAGAGCCGTAATTCTGGGTGGTCAGCAATGCTCAACCAGGGACAATAATCACCGAAAAGAATACAGATACATTCCAAACCTATCGCTTTGCAATCCAAACATCTTAACTAAAGGACCAAACTTAACCGTCAGAATTAGTCTCCAGACTAAAGGCATACGAAATAAAACAACACGGGACCCTGCTCCCTAAATCAAAGTGTTTGGCTAGTCCTAGAGAGAAGTTACCATTGCAAAGCATGGAAGTCACTGAAAAAGTCTAAGCAAAACTTTCGTCTGGCCAGTGACAGAAAGCAATCTTACCTCCTCAGGCAGGAAGCCGGCAGACCTGCAAGTCCTTTGCACATCGTGTTTAACTGTGGGATTCGCAGCGAGGAGAGGAAGGCAGCAGCAGGAGTGCTGGTTTCTATTTTGAGCACAGTAGCTTCTGCTAGGCAAAGATGCGGTCAGATTTCTCTGAGCCTCTGGCTCCCAAGCCTGTAGGGGTCTCTTTTATAGGCCAGCCACGCGCCGAGCAGCCAATCAGATGGCAGATCTGCCGGCTCAGCTCCACTGTGGCGCTCTGCCTCTCCAGCCCCTAGAAAGGGTGAGGAAGAAAGACTGACGCATCAGGGATGCAAAAGGACCCAGCAGAGACAAGCAAAGCAGGCATATAGAAAAAGAGGTTTTGCTTAACGTCTCCGTTAACGTGTGAAATTCTAGATTTGTAGGCCGGGGATATGGAGTCCATTGTGCTGAAAAAATATGGGACTTTTTCATTGGCTTGTAAAAACAATGTTTAAGGAAGCTGCCTCCCGGAAAGAAAGGAGCCGGCAAGAAATTCTGCAGCTTGTCTAGCGGCTGACTCTCAATACACTTTCCCCTTTGGATTAGAAATACATTCTGTGCCGTCTAAGGTGCAGTTGGGAATAAGACCATGCATGGTCTCTAGGCAGTGATCCGTAGCCTGCCTGATTGATGGGCACAGACGGATGTGTGGATGACACACAACTATAAGCCCGACAGCATAGCAAGAACAGCCAAAGGAAGATAAACACAGCATATCTGTAATCAACTTGACTTTGAGACATTCCTAAATATGTCATTAAGAACAAAATTCAGCCTAGCTTTAACATTCTCTCCTGAAGGAGCTTGCCTCCTGCAAAAGCCTAAAACAACAGCTGAAAACCAAAGGGGGGGGGGGGGAACAGATGAACCGTAAGACACCAGCCTCATTGCAGCTGAGCTTATATCTTATGTAATTCTAAGTATTTATTAAAGAAAAAAAGAGGAGAGATCCAGAAGGCAGAAAGGTATGTAGCTTGCCTTGAATACTAACAGGCTGGGGATGGGTGGAAGAATGTCCAGCCCTGCTGGTGCTTCTAAACTCCAGAGCATCTTTTCCATGCAATCATGATTGAAACACCCAGATCTGCATTACAAAGGGATCATTTTCACATTGGAAAGCTGTGACTGGAAGGGAGAAATTTATTTCAATGTCTGACCGTAACAGCTTTCATCTTTAAAATCACATAGGTGCCTGGTCATAGTCCAGCGACCTGGAATTTACACCCAGAGACACCAATTCCTTTCAGTCTCTTTGGCTGAGATCAAGTACAAAACAAGACATCAGATGATTTGCACAAAGAATGAAAGGAACCAATAGATGGGTTTCTAGCAACGGTACCAAGACTATAGAAGGGGGAATAGAAAGATGTAATGTTCCTCTATGTTCCAGACCAGAAAGGTTGCCCCCCAAACATCCCCTCCCTTTTATCCAGACACCCCCATGCACATCTTCCTTGGCTAGCAGAGTATGGAGATGGCAGACAAATATAAAAGAGGGAACTAGGTATGTCAATATAGGAAAAGTCCTCAACCTTGTCCCACAAAGACTGAAAAACACTTATTAAATTGGCCACTGAAGACCCCTTCTTGAGTTCTAACATGAAACATAGGAAGGTTGTTAGCTGCCCTTGGCGGCGGTGTGGGAGGGATCACAGTGTAAAATGAAGTGAGAGAGACCGTGGAGCCGGGGTTCAGTCAGAACTTGCATCAGAAGAACTCAGTTAAAGGGGAGAGAGGGCTGCACCACAGGGAACCAAAGTGTTCTTTGTTTACCTCAGCACCCGACAGGGTCCCTCAGACAACTGGATTTGGGGAAGAGTCAAAAAGATGTATTGATGCTTGAGAAAATTCCAAAGTGGGAATGTTTTGTCTTGGATCTAGAAGGAGAGAAGTGTGACACCAGTGAAGGAGAAGTCACTGTGATGTGTGAACTGAATGACCAATACCCATCTAATACCCTCATCTCATCAAAAGGTAAATCAAGTCCCTGAGAAGCACAGTAACTCTCCAAAAGCCATAGCTGGATGCTAACAGCACAGGATGCAGACTGAAGTCTCTTGATACTAGGTTGTGTAGACTGTCCACTGAGCTGTCCTGTCATTCAATGGTCTTATCAAATGAGATACACTATGTACATAGAGATATCCCTAAACTGCCGAGTGCTTGGCAAATATTTTTATTGTCAGGTTATACATAGCAGATAATAAAGCTCAGTATTAATTTTATACATTTCATTCAAAGACCCCTCTCTCTCTCTCTCTCTCTCTCTCTCTCTCTCTCTCTCTCTCTCTCTCTCTCTCTCTCTCTTTCTCTCTGTCTGTCTCTCTCTCTCTCCCCCCACCCCCGGGTTCCACAGAAGCAGGAGCTATTGTACACTCTTGACTGCTTCTCTGAGAAGACCAGTTCTTTAACTCTTTACTCTTTACTCTGTCCAGGCATATCATTAATTTCTTTGACTCTCCCTTGTTTGCCTAATAGTTTTAATACTTTCATGGAGCATCTGAAAAGCTTCCGACAAATTAGCTCATCTTTTACTACGGGACTTGTTGCTTGTGTTGAGGAGGCGTAACTGGAACATCATGATACCCTGACAAAGCCCCCCCCCCATAGGAACATATCATCAAATCCTATTATCTAGTGGTTTGTCATTCCAGCATGACTCTTGTGTGGATGGGTTTCCTCTCAAAAGATCTATTTTGTATGCATTCCCTTAGCACACATCTTCCAAGCATCTCCTCTCACATGGTGAGTAAACAACAAGGCCCACAGCCTCCGCCCTCACGGAGCTCTCAACTCAGTGGACAGTCAGAAAAGCATCGAAGGCAGGTGATTCCAATAGTTTGACCCACACCAGGAAAAAAAAGACGTGACAGAGGGCAAAAGGCTTTTTTTTTCTTTTTTTTTTTTTGCCAAAGCGACTGGTAAAGCCTAGAAAATAGTAGTCCAGAAGTGAAAATACATTTCACTTAAGCCAAGGGAAAGCAAAAACGAGGTGAGGGGTGGTGTGCTAGGTGATGGAGAGCAGGGAGGCAGTGGCTTGGAGCCGAGGTGTGGATGGAAGCTGGATGCTGGAAGGATGTAGGAGCTGTGGTCAGGAAGCTGGGTTTCATCTCAGTATGCAAAGAGACAAGACAGATGTTGGATCTGATCATGCTGGCTGCTGGGAGAGAAAGGGTTAAGATGTGTGAGCAGGAAGATTAGCAGAATAAGAAGGTTGAATGCCAAGCAAATAGTTTCTACAATACAAAATGGAGGCTTATTTCCAAAATTAGTGTTACTTAGACACCGGAGAAAGGATTCTGTTAGGCCCCAGTGACTTAGATAGGAATCAGAAACTGTTTATGCCTCTCAGCAGCTCACCCAATGGTGAGGAAGAAGTGTGAATCACTGGAGGTTTTAATGTTAAATGCACTTGTTAAAGACTTGTTCAGTATCTACAGGATTGTAGGAAAACTCTGGGAGCTAGAGAATAAACCCAACCTTTGGAATTTGAATGATTTTCACAAAAGAGATGGGTGAGGGGTGGATGGAGGTACAACTGTTCACAAAGAAGGTAAGATCATTGTGATTTAGGAGACAATAATAAGTACTAACTTTTTTGGTCACTAGTTGTTCAAGACACTATTTAAGCATTTTATAGCATTTGTCTCAGGTATTGCCCACTATCCTACATGAAAGAAAGGTGTCCTCATGGAGGATTTAAGCAAGGTTTCACATCTGAGTAGTGGTAATGGTGTGCCAGCTCAGGCAATCTGATTCCAAGGTCCTGGTATTACTACCTATGATATCATAGCCACGTAAGACGAAGAAAAGTGGACTGTTCAGAGATCAGAGAGTTACTGGATTTCTTAGGGTCAGAGTCTGGGTCTTGGTAGCTCAAACAACCTAGGCCCAGCCATCTCTCCTCTGTGCACTCTAGACAAGGATAGTGAAAGGCAAAGAAAGATTCATGCAGTGTGACCACATTGGAAGAAGAACAGATAAAGAAATCCAGTGAGCCAATCAAATCCATGTTGAGCCCTGTCATGTGGTTTAGGCTTAAATACAGGACAACCCTACTCAAGGTATGGTTCTGTCAAGCCATTGTCTAGGCTCCCATATCTCCTTCAAGGTGGTTTAACAAAGTGTCAGGACTATATGAATCTCTTCCTGGAAGACAAATTCCACCTCTAACTGACACCAGGCTTCAGCCTTTTTTTTCTTCTAGCATGAGGTTCCTGGGGAGATTTCCAAATTCTTGGGGTTCATTGTCTCAATAATCTGATAGCCAAAGGAAAGGGCACAGGTATCTCTTTAAATGTCATCATTTCTTCCAGGAAGGATAGTATCATTATTATCATTATGTTTGATCGCCTCTTTGGGAGAAAAGCACAGGGAAATGAGTCTTTTAGGGTTAGGGTTAGGGTTAGGATTAGGGTTAGGCTTGATTGTTTGATCACTCTGAGGATCACGATTTATTTGATGAAGGTCTGAGTTGGCCAAAGTATTGATGCTGATCAGATTAGTGTTCAAGGAAGAATTTGGGAGCCATAAAAACATTGGATGGGAGAGAAGCAACATTGAAACAGCCTGTCCTGAAAGTGAGTCAGGCTGTGAGACTCAAACGGAACCATGCACAGAAGAGAGCTCCTTGAACTTTGGACTGCTGGTCATCTGGGAGGAACTGTTGACAAGAGGTACAGAAGCTGCTTCCTAATGTGCTGCAGGAAATCACACAGCAGGGTGTGAGCTGTGTGTGGTGTACAGGTAAAGTTTGAAATCCCCCAGGCTTGGTTTCTGGTGAACAAAAGAGAATCTTCAAATATTTGTGTGATCTAACACAAGGAAATAAGTCACCATGGCAAGTCTGGCTTCCATCAGATCTAAAGGGGGGATTGCTGATCGTGGTGCACCAGTTGTGATCCAGAACTCGGCATTAGGCTATATTTGCTCTATCTCACATTACAATTTCCTCTAAGCTGTGAGAAAACCCCTTCTCTCTTTATTGTTTCCTTCAGTGGCCCTGACATCAGCGAGAGTTCATGATTATTAGTTTTTAAGGATAAAAAGCAAACAGATCAGGTTGGAAAGGGCCGAATGCCAGGCACACACGCAGGGACTTTCCCAGTATGTGTGGCTTTTGGGAAGCATGTCTGACTCTGCAACCACATGCAATAAACCAGGGACTCTGACCCTGACACTTGACAAGAGCAGATGCTGCATCACTCTGAAGGGACAGAAACACACTTAACTAGGTGGGGGACAAAGCCTTTCTTTTCCAAGAAGTGGGGGACGATACAAAACAACCTTCTTCCAAAGATCTTTATCTTTTTTCCAAAGAGCTTAGCCCAAGATAGAACAGCAGTTTCATAAGAGTTCATTTGCATTGTGCAGGTGGAAAGAGACAGTATGTCATGCTAAGTGCTTGAACCTCACCGAGAGGTAGAGACCTACTTTCTAATTCTAGCTCCTCCATAGATTGACTGGGGGATGGTGGCAATGCAGAGTAACCTTTTTGACCTCCACTTTCCCTTGTGCCTTGGATTCCTGCTTGCCCATGTATAAAAGTTTTAACATCCTAGCTTGATATTTTAAAAAATTTGACCCCAGTCCCACTTGTCACTTATCCATCCATTCTATGTGAACTGAGTCTTGTGCATGCAATGGGTTTGATATAACTTGGGTAGGGTAATGTGTTACAAGATCCCCACATCCTCTTCTACAGTATTGGTAGCTGTCCTTATTTTGATTATGCTCAGTTGGTAGAATGCTTGCCTAGCATGCACAGAGCCCTGAGTTTGGAAACACAGCACTTGGGAAGTGGAGGAAAGACAATCAGAAGTTGAAGGAAACAGCTCTCACCTCAAAGGAATACAGGACATGGTTGATCCAGGAGTAAGATATCAGTGATCATGGCCTGGGAACATGGATTTAGGTCACACCAAATAAAATGTTCCAATATGGAAGAAGTTTGGTGTGTGTGTGTGTTTGTGTATGTGTGTGTGTGTGTGTGTGTATGTAAACAATAAAGGAAGCTAAATCAAGGCATTTAAAAAATACAGTAGAAACAACTTCTTTTCAGGGATTCTTGCTCCCAGGGTCATTCTTGATTGCATAGCTAATTCAAGGCTAGCCTGGAATAAATGAGAAAAAGAGTATGAATGGAACCCAAATATCAGGAAAATGCTGACTATGGAACAGCACAGGGATGAATTTACAGTGGGGTAGAAAAACATGTCAGAGGCATCCAGTGAATAGCTTACAGGGTATGGATCCAGGGACCCATGACTGGCTAAAGGACAGATCATGAAGAGAGGAGAAGGAAACAAAATGGAGGCTGGAGCAAATGCACGTACTTGGTCTTTCATGCCCTTGCAAAGTAGCATCAGACCCCATAAGGCCAGCTGTGATTTTTCCTTTAATTAATATTCCAGTTAAAAGTCAACTTTTCATTCAGGCTATTGCAATCTCTAGGAACTTATGAAAGATACTGTTTTTGGTTTATACATCCAGGTTTTATCATCTCCACACACTAGCGAATTCTTCAAACACCTTTGGCCTCTTTTGTACAATGTTGACTTTCAGTAATTTCTTGACACTAACTAACTTAGAATATTTTTAGCATCAATGGTGCCACTTGAGGTAATGTGCCATCTCTCCTTGGGTAGATAATTTAAGGTTTGTCATTCTTTCAAAGATGCCTGTCTCTGGAGTCTGTTCCAAAAAGCAGTATAATTTTTTTAATTGCAAGTCAAAGCTCCTAAGTTTTGTGATGCGTGAGTAAATTGTACACTACAATATCCAACTTAGCTTAAGAGAGAAAATCAGGCTAACTTGAGATGCTGCCCTTCAAGATAGGTGGACTAACTCTACAGGAAATGATACACACCCAAAGAGAATAACTGGCACTTAAAGAGAAGTAAGGAAGCCTGGGGGTGTGGCTCAGTGATAAAACACATGCTAAGTGCACTCTGGGCCATGAATTCAATTCAAGCATCTTCCCTGGTGATGATATGCATCATTAAGATGGTCTTCCTTGGATGCTTTACTTCCCGTGGTTTCAATAACCACATGGGCAACTACAGCCTGGAGATATCAGATGGAAAATTACAGAAGTAAACATTTTAAGTTGCACACTGTTCTGAGTAGCACAATAAAGTCTTGTGTTGTTCCTTTCTCTTTTGACTGGGACATGCTTCACCCCTTTGTACAGCATGTCTAGGAGTATACACTACCCACCCTTTAGACAGTGACCATCTCGGTTTTCTTCTTCTCCTTCTCCTTCTCCTTCTCCCTCTCCCTCTCCCTCTCCCTCTCCCTCTCCCTCTCCCTCTCCCTCTCCCTCTCCCTCTCCCTCTCCCTCTCCCCTCCCCCTCTCCCTCTCCCTCTCCCTCTCCCTCTCCCTCTCCCTCTCCCCTCCCCCTCCCCTCCCCTCCCTCTCCCTCTCCTTCCCCTCCCCTCCCCCTCCCCTCCCCTCCTTCTCCTTCTCCTTCTCCTTCTCCTTCTCCTTCTCCTTCTCCTTCTCCTTCTCCTTCTCCTTCTCCTTCTCCTTCTTCTTCTTCTTCTTCTTCTTCTTCTTCTTCTTCTTCTTCTTCTTCTTCTTCTTCTCCTTCTTCTTGTTTTTCTTGAGACAGGGTTTCTCTGTCTCAGGTTTTGGAGGCTGTCCTGGAACTAGCTCTTGTAGACCAGGCTGGCCTCGAACTCACAGAGATCCACCTGCCTCTGCTTCCCAAGTGCTGGGATTAAAAGCATGCACCACCCTGCCTGGCTCCATCTCAACTTTCAAGATAGACTGTCATAGAATCTCTGTGCTTATGCCTAACTCATCTTTATTTTACTTAATAATAATTCCTAAGTTCAATAATAATATTTAAAAGGGTACACTGGAACACCAAACATTGGAGAACAGTTCAATTCTGGTTCTAGATGACAGCTGCAGGACACATAGGCATATATACCATCTATGCAGGGTTTAGTGCTATCCTTCTTTTCAGGCACCTGCCACACATCTTGGGACAATACCTTTGTGATTAAGGAGTGGTTGCCCTACTGTTATAAGCAGAGAAGCTGCACCCTGACTTTTCAATGTCTTTGTGATGCTGTTATCCTATTTTCTCCATCAGTTCTGGGATCTGAATTTTCTTTGTTCATATTTGTATTTTTTATTAATTTATTTTCTACATTCCAATCCCAATTTCCCTTCCTTCTTCTTCTCCTTCTCCCCACTACTCCACCACCACCTCCCATCTGTTCCTTGGAGAGGGTAAGGCTACCACTAGGAAGTCTGCTAAGTCTGTCCTATCATCTCATTGAGGCAAGATCATGGCACCTCTCCACTCCCCCACACACTCCTGTGTCTAGGCTGAGCAAGTCATCTTTTCATATAGAATGGACTCCACTAAGTCAGTTTGCTCAGTGGAGTTAGGTCTTGGACCCAATGCCAGTGGTCTGGTATATTGTCCCAGCCACACCATTGTCACCTATATTAAGGGAGTCTAGTTCAGTCTTATGCAGGTTCCCCATCTGTCAGACGTGAGTCAGTGATCTCTCACTAGCTAGGGTCAGCTGATTCTGTGGGTTTCCCCATCACGGGCTTGACTCCTTTGTTCTTACTATTGCTCTTCACTCGCTTCCATTGTACTTCAGGAGCTTGGCCCATTGGTTAGTTGTGGATTTCTGCATCTGCTTCCATCTGTTTCTGGAAGAGGGTTCTAGCTTCTCTGTGGTTGTGGATTATAGGCTGGGTATCATTGCCCTATTTATGGTACATGTATGAGTGAGTACATACTGAATCTGGACACACTCTTCACTCGACCCCTGCCAAATACACTCAATTTTAACATTTCAAACTTTGGCCCCTTCTCTAGGTTCACATTGCTCTGTTGTTTTGAGCAACTCAGGCTTCAAATGTAGCCAAGTGTAATTTTTAAACTACCTTCCAGGTAGGCATCAAGATGTGTTTGTTTACTCCCCGCTTCTGAGACAAAATACCTAAGATAAAGAACTTAAAGACAGATCTACTTAGAGGCATGATTTTAGAGGGTTCAACCACGGTTACTTGGTTCCACTGTTTCCAGTCCTAAGGTGAGGTGGAGTCATCTTTGTGAAAAGCAAACTACTCACCACGTGGTCATCAGGAGCAGAGAAAACAAAGAGGAAGAAGGGTCAGGGACACCATACACCATACTAACCAACTTCTTTTAAGTAGACCCCACCTGCTCTTTTTCCATTTAGGAATAATGAACTCATCATTGATGAAGTCTAGTGATCTAATCATGTCTCAGTAATGCCACAGTTGGTAGTTAAGCCTTCCATATATATGTCTTTGATGGTGTGTATTATATTCAAACATAACAGTTGTTTTTCCACTTTAAAACAGAGGCCTGCGTCACAATGAAACCAATAACCTACATAACAGCTACACAGCTAAGAAAAGCAAAGCTCAATACTATAGCTGAGCTGCTGGTTTCCAGAGGCCACACAGGCAACCCTCCTGGATGTTAAGACTCATCCTTGTCTCTTGGGTGTTCAGCTCTATTGAGAGCTACTATGTGTCTATTATATTCATTTTTTCTTCAGGCAAGCAAGGTGATGGAGCCAGCTTTACCCATGTTAGTGAATTAGCTCCCCATTTTGCAATGAGATTGATAAGTTGGACTATCTGGTTTCCAATGACACTGAAGTAACTGCAACAAAATCAAGGTGGAAGTAAGAGCAGAAGGCAGGGGCAATTTCATGGCACACGTCCGTCCTGCCGTATCTACTTCCAGTAGATAAATCCCCAGGAGTAAAAACCTTTAGGACCTCCATGTTTTTTAAAAGCATCAGATAAAGAAACACAGAAATGGGATCCTAAGAAAAAGTACTCATCTGAGGAGGACTTATAGAACTTCTCTCCCTTGCTTCTGTACTGAGAATCCCCCTCACTATAGCACCTACTGTCACACTCAGCTTCAAACACTTCCTAAGTTCCTGTGAAATGAAAGTCATTTCATTGCCCATTGCTACCTCAGATAGACCAACCAAGAGCCATTTCTACATTAATTTCCAATCCCTTCTCAAGTGTCCTGGAGCGTTTTTAAGTGATTTCTTACACTTGAATCATTTTTAGCTAGGAGAAAAATACATCCTCCATTTTATCCCCCCAGTTCGGAGCTGGTCAAAGCTCTAGGTGGACACAGCTTTCATCTTTCAGGTCTGCCAAGGCTGCTGTTGGACTTAATTCACTTATACCAATCTATAGGAGCAGCTGCCTCTTGTTTCAGAGAAAATAACAGCAGTGGGAATAATATAATAGCATGGGGCTAACCTAGAAATGTGATAGGGCTATCCTACAATCTACAGCTCATGTGCTCTGATTGTTTTTGCCAGAGTGTTGATGGGCTTACGGTGAGTCACAAAAATGGTCTTAGCCATTTCCTCTTAAAATAACCCATCCATTTCTGAAACACTTCACAGACTGTGAAGCACTTTTTCCTACATTATCCCATTTGCTTTTCACATCAAACTCAACATGTACAAATTGCAATAATTTCCCTCTCTCAGAGATACTCCACCTCAGGGCCCTTTATTACCGTAACTCCCATCCCCAGTACCAATAATGTTCCTCACCCTGTTCCTCCTCTCCATCCCTTACCGCATTAGTTTAAACCTTCCTTACCTGTTCTGCAGAACAGATGTGACTAGTTCTTTTGTTAAGTAGAAATACTATTGCCGTGAATGAAGTCATTATCCAGAGTATCAGTTTTCAGTATATAATGCAATGGAACTCGGAGAAAAGAAAGAAAGAGATATGTTTTTATCCTCCTAGAACATCTCCAGAAGGGCTTAGGGTTTTATTTGAACCTAACGACATCCACTCATTTACCTGTTTATTTCCTGTGTCAGTATCTTGTATTATAGAGCCATAGCTGTATAGTCTTAACACAGACAAATGACCCCAAAGGCAAAAATACTTAAACTTTTATCTTTGGAAATGTATACAAAGTATCTTTACTGGCCTTCCATGTTACTTCTTTTCTTTCAAACAAGCTTAACAAACCATAGTCATACTATGCTTCTGGCAATTAATGCTACTAATTTTCTTCAAAATAATGGTGGTATTTCCTACCCCAATCTAACCAAGACATGACATCCAAGTACACTGATATTTAATTTTCTGTCAATCCACAAACACTCAGCAACTTTTGATTTGATCTCTCAATGGTCTATGATTCCCTACACTTAAGTCATTTTTACCAAGGAAAAACACGCCAGGAAGAAATGCTTCCTTAATTCTAGCTCCCCAAGTTCAAGGACACCCTATCGTCAAAGTCAAATGCTCCTAATAAGAGTTTCTTGAGCACTCAGTTAAAAGGAGCTTGCTTTTCTAATTTCTTTTTTATACATTAAATATCTTTTTTACATTGTTTTACATTTATTTTTTAATTTAATTTAAATCCCTGTTCCCTCTCCCTCTCACCCTCCCATGCCCCCCTCATCCCATCCCTCTTCTGCTCCATAGATAGAGTGAGACCTTCCATGGGGGATCATCAAAGTCTGTCACACCATCTGGGGAAGGGCCTAGGCTAAGAGAGTATCCCTTTATGGGGAATGGGCTCCCAATGTGCATTTGCATACTAGGGATAAATACTGATCTGCTACCAGAGGCCCATAGACTGCCCAAGTCTCCTAACTGACACCTACATTCAGGGAACCTGGTTCTGTCCCATGCTGGTTTTTTGAGCTATCAATCTGGGGACCATGAACTCCTCCTTGTTCAGGTCAGCTGTTTCTCCAGCCTGGTCTTGACCCCTTTGCTAATCACTCCTCCCTCTCTACAACTGGATTCCAGGAATCTGGCTCAGGGCTCATCTGTGGGTGTCTGCTCCTGCTTCCATCTTCTTCTTTAATTTCAACCATGTATTTTAGTCACTTCACATCTAGTGACATTGAACAACTTCCAATACACATTCTGATTATACTAATATCCCTCTTTTTATTATCCTAGGGACTTACTTTTGACAAGAGGCTGATTCTGTTGCATTTGCTGGTAGTTTACAGGTGTCTAATACACCTGTTGCTCTTAAACAGGCTCAAGCTAAAGAGAAGATGAATGAGCAAATCTGTAGAGAATGTATTATTAAATAACTGCATTGTACAGACTCAAAGGTTCAGAAATAAGATTAGTTTTAGTGAGGATAACATATTGTGCTTCAGTGCACATGCACACACACATACACACATGTGGGCCTTATTTCTTGTTAATATTGCATGTGGTTTTCTATTAAGTATGGCTGTGTTCACTACTAGTCTTGACTGCTTGACTGTAAATGCTCATGTCTGGAATATTGCAGGTATTCATGGCAGAGAAGGAAAAAACATAACAAATTATACTGTGGAGGCTTCTGTGGAGAAGGGACACACTTCTGTTTATATTTCATTTACCGAAGTTGATGTCAAAAAGCTGTAAGTAGTTATGATATTCCTCCTAAGTGGGGTAGCAAATATGTTTTATACCATAGCAAAGTCTATGATAAGGAATTTTAACAATGTATCAAAAATCATACTATCAGCCGGGCAGTGGTGGCGCACGCCTTTAATCCCAGCACTCGGGAGGCAGAGGCAGGGGGATCTCTGTGAGTTCGAGGCTGGGCTGGACCGACAGCCTCCAAAACAATACAAAGAAACCCTGGCTCGTAAAAACCAAAAAAAAAAATCATACTATCGAGTGATAGAATGGGGACTTGAAAAGCAATCCAGTTTTCTCTCTTTACACTTCTTCAAAAAGCAGAGGGTCTGGAGCTGGGATGTCCAAAAGCAGCTGTGTTCTAGGCCTTTGAACTGAGCTGACTTGCCATGACCTTCAAAAGGGAAAGAAAAGAAGATAAGAGCTTGCTTAAGGTCACTTCTCTCGGCATGTCATCTGTACCGGAGCAGCAGCATTCACCGTGGCCATAGAAGGAAATACAGGAAGTGACAGCTACAGCTTCTATTGACTGCCTTTAAAGGATGCTAGAAGCAGTGAGAATGCTGGAAAATGGCACAAAGCTCTGGCCCCATTACCTGGACTCCAAGTTCCGTTACCAGTAATCAGAAGCCCAAAGGCCTTGTGAAGTTTGGCACAGGGACTAATGGGGCCTAGAGAAAGCTAAGGATAACTTCGCTCACATTTGTCTTTTAAATTTCATTAATTTTCCTATTACTGGAAAATTTACTTGAATTTTGAATTTAGTTTATGTGAGTAGAGCTTTTTTTTTTTTGAGTACTGAACAGTCTGTGGATGTCTGCTGATCCAGGTAGTATGGGAGGTCCATGGAATAGAATAAAACAGATACTACAGCCTCTGGTTGCCATATAAAATACAGACATTAAGTAGCACACCTTCAAGGGTGCCAAAAGCTGAGAAGGAGGAAGAGCTGAAGGAGGCATGGGAAAGGAGTCTTTGGATTCCCTTTGTCTGTGTACATGAGGTTGTCACCTGGCATCTGAGTGCCTGGCTTCTAATGTGTGGTCCTGGGAAGTGGGAGCTGGCTAGGAGAACAAGTGCTTTACCCAGTTTAGGAATGCAGATGCTCCACTTCCTTACCTTCTACAAACACACAGGGACATAACTACAGAGCTCCCTCTGTGTGGATGTGGTGGTTTGAACAAGAAAGGTCCCCCATAGGTTCTGGCATTTGAACAGTTGGTTCCCAGTTTGTAGCACTGTTTGGGGAATGTCACTGGAGGCAGACGTTGAGATTAAAGGCCTCCTGCTACCCCTAAGCCACTCTCCCTACCTCCTGCTTTGTGGGAAGAGTATGAGCTTTCAGTTTCCTGCTCTGGTCCTCATGCCTGCCTGCTGCAATCATGGACTGTTATCCCCAGGGAACTATGAGCCCAAGTAAGCCATTCCTTATGTACATTGCCTTGGTTACAGCATTTTATCATAGCAACAAGAAAGCAAAGAAGATGCGTGATCAAGCTGAGGTTGAATTCTAGTGATTACATCCTTGCTAGTTGTCCTGGCCATTGAGAATGATGTCATGGATATCTAACTATAAAGAGCACAATTGACCAGTTTCCCCAGCAGCTGACCCTGAATTCTACTGCTGGATTTATGTTAATGCCATGCCCTGTCCAGACTGTTCCTACCAGTGGAACATGGGAGTATTCTAGGTGCTGTTCTGACTAAGCTAAGGAAAACCCACTGTGGGCAGTGGAGCCCTGGATTTCCTTTGTTGCATTCATTGACTGGGAAATTTACTCCCAGTCAAGGAAGTATAGCAGATACCACAAAGAAATGCTGGTTGTTAACTTTCTCAAAGACCCATGCCTGCCTAGCTTTCTTATACAGTCCAGGACCACCTAGCCTCGGGAATGGTAGTGACCACATTGGGATGGACCCCCTCACATCAATTAATGATCAAGATATGCTCCACTCAAACAGATAGACCAATCTGACCTAGAGATCCCTCAATTAAGATTCTCTTCTCAGGGACAGACAGATAGCTCGGTGGTTAAAGGGACAGGCAGCTGCTCTTCCAGAGGATGGGGTGGGAGGGGGTCAATTCCTATAACTCAGAGCTGGTTCACAACCATCTGTACCCTAGTCTCCGGAGATCCAATGCCCTCTTCTGGCTTCCATGGGTATCAGGTGTGCACAAGGTGCACAGACATTCATCCAGTCAGAGGAACATTCTTACACATAAAAATAATAAAATTTTAAAAAGAAATTACTTACTCTCTTCTCAGGTGGTTCTAGGCTATGTCAAATTGATAATTAAATCTGACTAGGATAGGATAACATGTCCTGAAACTCTGGTAACTTTAGAGTCTAAGAAAAGGGTAAGAGGAGAGACAACAATTCTGGGCAGCTTGACTGGTCAGAAACTAAAAAGATTTCTATTTCTATTTTTTTTGGTTTTTCAAGACTGTTTCTCTGTGCAACAGTCCTGGCTGTCCTAGAATTCAATTTGTACCTCAGAAACATCCACCTGCTTTTGTCTCTGAAGTGTTGGACCTAAAGGCATTTGCTACTATGCGTGGCTAAAAAAAATTTCTTAACAAGTGTGATACACCTTGAAAACAGGCAGAGAGTAGACATAGAGACACCGGATAAAAGGTAATATGGTGGTCTGGGTGAAAGGGTAGGCTGACTCAGACTAAAGCAGAGTTTGGAAACCATAGCTCTTGGCCCATTATGGTCCAACAACAAAAATCTTTTCACTTGGAAGCATTGTTACAACAGATGAAATATCTCAGTCCAATTTACATACTTGATTGCTCCCCTCAGTGTGGAGTGAGGTGGTTTTTATTGGTGGCATCTTTGGGATGTAATTTGGTCATGACAATAGAATCTTCATTTGTGGGATTATGATCTTTCCAAAAGAGAGTGCCCTGTCCTCTAAGAGGACACAGAGAAGTCTCCAGCCTGCAGTCAGAAAAGAGTACACAGCAGAACCCAACAGGCTGGCACTTTGGCTTTGGGTATCCAGTCTCCAGAACAGTGGGGAGAAACTTCTGTTATTTATAAACCACCTAGAGTATGGTGTTTTGTTGTAGGAACCCAAACTGACTAAGATAGTCATGAAATCAGCAGTAGCAAACAAAGATGAAGGACATCCTACACAACTTGTGTATGGTCCCAAAATCATTAATATTTACATTCTGGCTCTTGACAGAAAAGAAAAAATGATCCAACCCTAGACTAGAATAAAAACAATAGGATTGTAATAGTATGGGTGAATCAGATGTATTAGGAATAAAGCCAATCAGAATTTTGATCTATGTATTTGGAGGTTGAGGAGAGCTGTCAAATATTTAGTCTGTGTTTCCAACGTGGGTTATTACGTGGAAGGCTCTACTTGCTGACAGAACACAAGGTGAAAAGTTAGTTCGGGGAAGCCTGTAGAATACTCAGGATACATCATTTACTTTTTCTCACTTCAGCAAAATTTAATTCAGCAATGTAGACTACACAGGTGAATTAATGGTATCTATCTATCCTCTGAATGACTAATCTATTTTCTGAATCACTTTATAGTCTTGTTACAAGGAGAAGCAACAAGTAGGCTGAATAACACAATACAAAATAGTGTTGGATGAGAGTCACAGGAGGGGCCCAACATGGTAGGCAAGTGCTATAGGGAAGACAGGGGGAAGAGTAAACTATTGAGCTAGTATAAATTTAGAAAGAAGCAGGAAGGATTTTGTAGAATGTGTCCTTTGAAGTGGGCCTTGATGAATGACTAAGTTGTCAAGAGTCAGAATATAATCAGATGAATCCAGGGTCCTTGAGGTGCCATTTTCAGACACGCTCAGGAAACCAAGCAAGCATTACTGAACACTAATTCCAATGTGAAGCATTATCCAACTTATAGCTTCCATTGCCTAAGTGAAATTCTATTCTCTCTTACCCACTTGCTCTACATTTTCGGCAATATTGGAACTTACTCCACTGGCATTTTTCCTGGATACTCAGATGTCTCAAAAACCTTGCTATTTTCTCCCCTGTGTGCGTTCTTCTCATTTTCTCTGATGCAAGATGGAGAACTACAGAGTTGGGAACAGGGCCCTGAAAGATTGTGTGGGGAAGGGGTGGAGGGGCTGACTCACCTGCTGATGTTTCTTTTCAGGCCCAAGGAGGCAAAATAGGCAGCATGTAGCCCCGTGTCCTAGGAGGAGGTAAAAGCCAGATAGGTCTAGAATAAACAGACAATGACTGCCAGCATACCTCAGGTGGGATTGAGTGTGCTTGGTATCCAAGAAGGGAACAGGAAGTGGCCACAGCCTATGTTACTAGACTTTATCAACCTTTGCTCTTTGTTCTATTGTTAACTTTTGAGGGGGAGGGAGTTCATAGGAGAAATGCTTACAACAGAAATCTAGTTGTTTTCTAACCTTGTAGAACAGGACCTAAAGCCAGTATTAAATTGTTCCAAGCTGGATCTTAGCCCTTCAACCATCTCCAAAGAACCCTACTTCTCCACCTATAAATGAGAATTGCATTCCTTCAAGGCTGCCATAAGCTTCTAAGTCACTAGATTAAGTTGTGCTTTCTCCCCTTAAGTCAGGTGGACTAATGCATTTTTGAAAGATTTTGGATAACACATCGTGAACCTATTTTTTTTTTAGTTTAAATTTCAGGTAATTGGGGAAATGTAGCCATAATAATTATTGATGACTTAATCTTGCTAAAGTTCAGTGCTAAGAATCATGGTTATGGAAAAGACAAACTAATCTAAAACATAGACCTATATAAAGTAACTGTAGAAAGGGGAAGAGGTATGCTCCGTGTGAGGCAGAGGCTCTCAATGTCTTCTTTGAGGCACTGGTGCTGCCCTGAGGTCCAGTCTCAGGGTCTATCCTGATTCTAGAAGAAGCCATTCATATCACAAACCCATAGCAGGAAGAGCTACTCATCCAGACAATTTAATAATTTTTCTCCCTCTTTCTGGCCTGCTAATCTGTCTAAGAAGTGGGAAGGAAGGGTAAAATGTTGGCAAGAAGGTAAATGAATTTTCCACTCTCGCTGTGTGTCAAACTCTCCGTTCAATCACAGCAACCTAGACACATGTCAGTCTTCCTCTTTCCCATCACTCCTATCCTTCGACAGAACAGATATCTACTTTATTCTGTCCTGCTCATACTTAGGAACACAGAGACAGCTTTTGTTGTGCAGTAATCAGCAATAACCCCAAATAATCTCTCAGTTTTTGAGATAATTTCATATTTTGATGAAAGAATCTAATTCTGTCCCCCACCTTGGGAAAAATGAAGATGAATTTTCTATTGGGGAACCTTTGAAAAGGAAGCATGTGGTTTTTCAATTATTTTTCCAACATACAAACCTGGGGAATTCTTGTACTGTTTAAAATTCTACTCTATGGTCCAGAATTATGTCTATATCATAACCAGTGACTGGCTTGTATTGATTGCACCTGACTCGATGCAGAAGAGCTTTATAATCCCTCCCCCCAAGAAAGGAAGTACACAGGGGCCACGCCTTAGAGGCTCACAAAATCCACTTTCTCTACACTGCTGTTCCCCAGTGCCCATGAGCTCCCAATACACAGTCTCTTGTAGTCCCTACATCATGAGGAGGCCAGAGTGGAGAAAGGAAACAATATTAGAACTGTTTTTTAGATGAGAAAACCTAGTCTTAGGGATATCAAGAAAGGGCCTTATTAAAAATGTCTCAGTTGGTAATATGGGAGTCCCAATCTTCTAACTCCAGTTCCAAGGTTCCTCCCAGGAAGCCACAGCTCCTCTCTGAAATATGGTCTCTGCAGCCTGGCTAGAGAGACATAGTGAGATCTTCCATAATGGTCACCCAGCTTCATGTCTAACCGATAGAAAGATCAAATGGAAAAAGTGATCAGGCTTTCAGAAATTATGTCACTGGAGCATCATTGATGAGGATTCTGGTGATTTAATCTATTTGGAGATTAAATCCAGCAGCAGGTTGTTATGGCAACACTACTCTTAGTGGTTTCAAACAAAAATATCTCAAGGGCAGAGTAATTAGGTAAGTAGAGCAGAGAGTCTGTGTTTCATGTAGTCATTTTCCAGTGATTACCATTTGATTGTGCCCAGTGCTCAGAGTTTCCCTAATATGGCAGTTCTAGCTGGTGTGTGTGTGTGTGTGTGTGTGTGTGTGTGTGTGTGTGTGTTATGAGTATCACCAGAGTAGTGTCTTCCAAACTCCTTTACCAACTTGTAGCATATGTCAGACTCCCACTCAAGCCCATGCCTGACAAAATAAGGGTATGGAGGACTGTAAGACAGGCAAACCTCCAACTGCGTCTGTCAGGGACTATGGGTGTGTATTGTTAGGGTATTGTTTGCTGTACCTTCATTTTTTTTCTTTTTAAATTAAATTGAAACACATCCCGGTGTTGCTTGTTCCAGATCTGACTCACATTGTCATTTCCCAGGGCTCCCAAGAGGTCTCCTGCTTCTGTTTCTAATGCCTGGCATCCCTTCCCGCCCAATCAGGCACCACCATAATCCTCCCCAATCACTCTGGCCCAGAAAAACAGAGCTCTCCTGTTCAACTGCTTATTCATGCTGGGAGAATGTTGCCGGGGGAAAATGTCCCCAGCTTTCAAGCTTCCTGGGCTTTAGTTTGTGCCCCCCCCCACAACACAATGGGAGAAGAGATGAGCCTATGTCTCTGACCACTCACTATGTGCCAGGGTTTAGTCGGGTACTTGGGGTTACTTTCTCATCTGCTTCATCCTCATAGTACACATGAGAAGCTGAGATTCATCCACAGTAAAACCCAATCCCAGTATCACACTGCTAATCAATAGCAGAGTCAGTATATGAACTCAGTGCTGGCTGAGCCCAAAGTCTTCATTCTTTACAATCCCAGCCTGTCTTATCAAATAAGGAGTGTATTTTGATATGAGGGGGTCAATAACTCGTCTTCTCGATCCTGCTTTGGTGTGCTCTCCTCTTCAGGACCATTGTTTATAACCCTCAGAAATAAGCTACTCCCAACCAAGGTGTTTTCTGTCCCCACCCCCACCCTGGGAAGGGGAGCACATTTTTCGGTTGTCACAACCAGGACTATACAATTTGTCTCTAGTGGGTCTACCAACCATCCTACAATCTGCATAATGGTCTTCACAAGAAAGAACATGTATGTTCAAAACTTCAGTTGTTTTTAAGTGGAAGGCGACCATACAAATTGTCCGCACAACCAAAGAACTCTCCTGTCCAAAATATCAATGGTGTTTATCATGAAGACAAAGCCTGTGGTTTCTCAAGATAGATAACATCATGTATGGAATTTGCTTCACTGATCTCCTTCCAGTCATCAAGCAGATAGGGCAGCCTAGAGCTCAAGCTTGTTCCCAGGAGGGATCTGAACATTTTCCTTCATTTGAGTGGAGAAACAGGTAGGAATGGTTACACAAAATACGGTGACCTGACGGTGTACACACAATACATGGTGGATTTGTAGGGAACCAGGGAAATTTGCCTTCACAAAAGTTTGAACACTTGAGTTGAGATGTGAAGGGTAAACAACACTCTCCAAGTAGACATGGGATGAGACAGCTATTCCAAGTTTGAACAGTGTAGTGCGTCTTAAAGATGGTGAAAAGCAATTTGGGAACATGAGTGGTTCCGAGGGCCTGAAGCAAGATTTTGTTACCCTAAGAAGCTGAGCAGGTAAACAGGAGGCAGCTCCCAAATGACTCAAGTGAAGCTTCCGTTTTGTCTTCTGGGTGACAGGGAACCTGAAACACTGGTTTCCAGTTTCCTTTGAGTAGAGGCTTGATCATCCCAACCCAAAGACCAGTTATCATCCCCTGTCTGTCCTACTTTGCTTCTCTGTTGTTGTGATGAAATACCTACCCAAAGCAACTTGGAGAAGAAAGAATTTATTTAGCCTATGGGTTGTAGTTTCTCACCAATGGAGGCCAAAGAAGGAACCTGAAGGCAGGAACTGAAGCAGAAACTATGGAGAAGTGCTTCTGACTGTTTACTCCCTATGGCTTGCTCAGTCCAAGACTACCTTCCCAGGGGTGGCACCACTCACAGTGGGCTGGGCCCTTCCACATCAATCACTAATCAACGAAATGTCCCAATACGCAGGCCCACAGTCCAATCTGATGTAGGAAGTTTCTCATTTGAGGTTCCCTCTTGCTAAGTGACTCTAGTTCGTGTGAAACTGACAAAAACCAGCAAAACTCGTAAAGAGGAGTTGAAATGCTCATTTCCTAGAACTCCATTTCAGTATTCCTTCACATTATTATTACAAATGTTCAAGGTTTAGCTGACAGTTTTAAAGAATCTACATCCTGGCAACTGGCCTGTACTGTGTTCTGGAAGGCCACTGGCAGATGGATGAAGTCACAGTGGTAGGGCTATTTGGGTAACAGATTACATGGAAAGACAGGAAGCCTAACCCCACAGAGATGCCAGGCAGCATCTCTTTTTGAAAATCCATTCTTGTGTAAGTCACCCACTCTTGCAAGAGCCAACCTAGGAGAATAGTGTGAATCTCTTCTGAGAACAGCATTCACAATGTCCTAACGCTTTTCCTGGGTACCCTTCTTAAGGGTTCTATGGTCTCAACATGGCTACTTTGGGAACCAAACTTTCAGCCTATGTAGCTATAGGCTCAAACTATACCTGAACAACACCATATTGCTACAAGATGTAGCACAGATGGCTTACAACCACAGACATTGATTTATTTGTGGTTTTACACATTAGAAGTCAGACATCAATACGCCAGCTGAGTCATGCTCCTTAGGAAGCCTCAAGGGGCATATCATTTTCCACAGTCTTTGCTATTCTTTGGTTTAGGAGCAGATGACTCCAGTCTCTGTCTGTATTGTCACATGGCTTTTTCCCTCTAGATAATGGTGTCCACATTTGTCTCTTCTTATATAGACACCAGTCATATCAATGGAGGAGTCATCCTAACCCAGTATGCTATCATCTTGATTTAATTATACCTATAAAGATATTTAATCCAAATAATGTCATGTTCAGGTATTGGTAGTTAGGACTTTCATTCTTTCTTTTTTTCTTTGTCCTTCCTTCCTTCCTTCCTTCCTTCCTTCCTTCCTTCCTTCCTCTATCTTGACAGAGTCATACTATGTAGTTCTGGTTGGCCTGATTCTTGTTATTATTTGGTTCTTTGAGGCCAGTCCCAGGCTGGCCTCAAACTCACAACAATCCTCCTGAATATTGACATTTTGGGCACATGCCACCACACCCAACTTTCCTCATATCTGTTTAGTTGTTCTTGTATAAAATTTGTTTATTTATGTTATTTGTGTGTATGTGTATGTGTGTTTGATTGCATGAATTTATATGCATCGCATAAGTGCAGGTCTCTAGGCAGGTCAGAAGGGGATGCTAGATCCTTAGAACTGGGATTCCAGGTGGTTGTGAGTCACCCAATGTGACAAAGGCAGCAAGTACTCTTTTTTCATATTTTTTATTTAACTTTTTAGACATGTCACTCTCAGTTCCCTCTCCCTCCCCTCCTTCCCTACCCCCCAATCCTCCCATCCCCTCACCCCCACTCCATCCCTGCTCTGCTCCCCAGGGAGGGCAAGGGCTTCCATGAGGGATTTTCAGAGTCTGTCACATCATCCCAGGAAGGGCCTAGGTTCTTCCCCATGTGTCCAGTCTGAGAAAGCATCCCTCCACGTGGTATGGGTTCCCAGAGTCCATCTGTATGCCAGGAATAAATACTGCTCTATTCTCCAAGGTCCAACAGATTGCCAAGGCCTCCTCTCTGTCACCCAGGTTCGGTGGAAGGGATGTTTGGATCAGTCCCATGCTGGCCCCTCAGTCATCAATCTGGGGTCCATGTGTTCCAAGCACTCTTAACCACTGAATCACTGCTTCAGCCCCTCAGTATATCTTTTTAAAATGCTACTTTGGGCATTTTATCAACACATATTGATTGCAGTATATTTATATGTAATGAACTATGGCATTTCATACATAATTGGGGATCATATTCACCTTCATTACTATCGCTTGTTTGCCCCCAACTCCTACTGATCCCATTACTTTACCAACTGGCACCCCTTTTACTTTTATGTCTTTTGAGACTCGTGACCCACTGAGTTTCATTAGGATTGTTTCCAAGGGTACAAGAGAGGAATTATTTAGAGAAGCATGAACAACTTACCAGTGGCTACACCACTGAAGAAAACGTTCTTGTTCCCGCAACTATTCACTGCCTATAAAGCCTTGTGGGCCTTGTGAGCTTCTCTTCTGTCCATGATGATACACAGGGTGGCTGAGGCTTGTACAGGTCTCCTACAGGTAGTCGCAATTGTGTTCGTGAGTGCGAAGGTCATAATATATCTTTTCTGAATGTAAAATTTAACCTACAATTAGCTAGATAAAAATTTCTCCTTAGGCATGTGAAGTTTATCTGAACTGAACTGACATCTGCTTTCTAGGACCATTGCCCCAGGGACACTCTGCCTTCTTGTTTATGTTACTATGAGTGAAATATCTCTAAGACAAGATAAATAAATTGTGCAAGGTTTATAGATGATTAAAAAATGGTGGTAGCAGCATCTTGAATAATACATGTCACAGAGCTGAATCTGAAAGTATAAACTGGCCCAGTCTTGGTAGCCAGCTCTTGCCAGCCACATGAAATGTGCTCAGAGTATTTCTTTTGTTTCCTAAGTAAGTCAGCTCCTGGGGAAAATTGGAAGCTTAAGTTATTATCCTGATAGTGTGAAACATGGGTACACTGCCATTCACTAGTGTCTTTGGAGTGTCCTTGCTTTGTTCTAGTCTCCAGAGCTGTCCTCTAAGCACAAATGTTACCTTGGGAGCATCTTGTGAGTAGTTCCATGCCCTCTGAAGCAGCATCCTGTCAGACAGCACAATGGGCTAACTAAAGACATAGCAGAACACTGGGAGAAGTCTGGCCTAAGACTGTACAGAATCTTCTTATGGCTGCCACAAACTTACTGTATGACCTTGAATAAGTCAGTTTCCTCTCCCAAGCTTCTTTTCTTGTAGAAATTACAAGATCTCACCAAGATTAACCCCTAAGCCCATGACTCAGAACAGATTTATTAACGATCAGCTTTTCCTGTTCTAATCCAGAACGGGGTCTCGCTCAGGACATCTGTGCTGCATCTCTTACTACTGCCCTGAATGTCCTCACTTCAGCCATTGCCTGTATTGACCTGTCTGGTCTCCTTTCCATCATTCACATTCTTAAGGGGAAGTTGACAGCTCAGCTTCTAAGATCAAGTTGGACCTTCCCCAAGATATCCTAGCTCTCCCAGAAGTCTCCTCAAGTCTCAGATTTGAGTAACTCCATATTGGTTCTACTCTGAGAAAGGAAATAAGATTTAAAAAGCAAAGTAATACCAAGTTCCTAATGTATTCAGATCTCTGATGTGTACCACAGGGCTCAGGACTGTGCTCCCTGTTCTTGTACATAGCTGGAAGACCACACCATGAATCATGCTTACCAACATAAAATAAAAAGTTCACACACAGAAATGCTGGACAATTAAGAATACTTTTTACTTCATCTTCAGTGCCCCCTTTCCCATGTATTATACAGATTTGGACTTGTCTTTTGCCGGTAGTCCTAAAACCCAGAAATTACTTGCTATAATTTATGTATCTAAAACAATTGCCAAGTGCTTACTGTGTATTACATCCATGTTTCTCTTTTTATGCAAGTATATCAGTCATAGCTTAAGAACAACCCTCATCAGTATAATCGCACCTACATTTGGTTTCTAACCAATAAAACAGAAACAAACAAGTTATCCATATTAAGGAAAGTACATACAGTCTGATTGGGGCAAAGCATCAAGAAAACCAATAATGTGTATCAGTTAGGGACCAATTCAGTTGACTGTACAAATGAAGGTCAGTTATTTGCCTTCAGGGGTGTGAGTCTTGCACTACTCAAAGTCGAACATAAATGGAAAAATGTTTCAGACAAGAAGCATCCTCTGGAGAGCCAGAGGCATTGAACTATGTGTATGAATCCAGGGATGCCAAGTGGTTTGGATCATAAGACTGAGATAGAACAGCAGGCTGGTGTCCACAGTCAATCAACTGTCAGAGCAATCAGGCTCAGAAACACAAACTTTTCCTGTAGCTTTGAGTTTGAGAAGGATGCTGCTGGCAGTCCTTGGATCAAGGAATAAGACTGAGTCCAGAAAATGAATAAAAACATAAGTTTAGATCAATGTTGCACAATGCATATCCCGTAAAACAAGCCTACATGTTTATCATTAATAACCTTCAACAAGAGTGCCAAGAATACAAGATGGAAAAGGAGTAGCATTTCTAATATGTGTTGCCAGGAAAATTATATTCAAATGCAAAAGAATAAAATTAATCCCATATCTTATATCAACTCTAAATGGACCACAGGGCTGAAACTATACAACTCATAAATTAAAGAATATGAGAAAGTTTCTTGACATTGATTAGAGTAATGGTCTCTTAGATTTGATCCTAGAAGCACACAGGAAAAATTCAAACCGGATAACATAATACCAATGGCCAATGAAATAATCAATAAAATGAAAAGAAAATGTATATAATGGGGAAAATATTTGCAAAAATAAAAATGATTAGTATCCAAAATATAAGAAACTCATACAATTCAATAACAAACCCCGATAATGTGATTAAGAATGAACAACAACGTCCAACAGTCAATGGGTATATAGGAAGGTCAGCTCCAATCAGGAAAAGTAAAGACAGCATCACAGTGAGACATAATCTTGCACTTGCCACACTCATCAGAATTATTGTTATTAAAATGATAAAATAGATAGTATAGGTAAGGATGTGGAAAGACCTTGGTATGGTGCTGGCAAGAAGGTAAAGTGATGAAGCATTATTCAGAGTAGTACAGAAACTCACAAATCAAAGTAGAGCTGCCATATCGTCCAGCAACCATGCAGTCCATAGGAGTTGGATTCTGGATATTGAAGCTGTAGCAACTTCCATGCTCACTGCACAATAGCCAAGGTACAGGCTCAATCTAAATATTCACTGGTAGGTGAGTGGCTACATCAATCACACATACAAAGGCAATGGATATTATTCAGCACTAGCAGAGTAATATTCACTGCTGACAAAATTGAGTAAACTTGGAAGTCATTATATTAAAAAAATTAGGTCAGAAACAGAGGTACATAGAATATATGGCATTTTGCATACAATGATTCTAGGATAGTCAAACTTGTAGAAACAGAAAATAGAGTGTTGATTATCAACTACTATAGTACCAACAAACAAGGACATATTATCTGAAAGATACCATGTGTAATAATAAAACTGAACAAGTCTCGATGATCTATTGTATAATATAGTGGCTATAGTTAATGATGTTGAATTATATACTTGAAATATGTTCAGAAGGGAGATTTTATGCTGTGTTCTTATTAAGGATGGTAACAATAAATAAGACAGGAATAAATTTTGGATTTGGTGGTCAGATTTATGTCATACGTTGTGATACTTCCAGGTACACACCTGTCTCCAAACTCATCCACTTAGATGCATTAAAGATGTGTACGACTGTTTGTTTGTTAATCATAACTCAGTAAAGTTAACTTGAAAAGGACTGTATAAAGAAACTTGTCAGTGTTTGGAAGAGCTGTGTGAACCAGAACACCACTGTTTTGTAGAAGACTGATCCTTAGACTGAGAAATCTGAATAGTTCTTTTCTATAGATTCAGAGTTTTCAATGCAGGAGAGTCTTTAAGAAATTACTACTTGTCAAGTTTTGAAGCAGAAGAAAAGAAAATATTCAGTTATGTGAAAAGGCTATCAAAACAGCCCTTCGTTTTCCAACTATGTATCTGCACTAGGCTAGATTCTTTCAATGCTGTCAGCCAAAAGTACTTATTAGAGTGGGTCGAATGCTGAAACAGATAGGATCTAGCTGTCTTATTTCAAGTCAGGCAATAGACTGCAAAAGTAAAAGTGCTAGTACATTTCTCACTAAGGTTTTGTGCAGAAAAAGTGGGCTTCTTCATAAGAACATGTTATTTATGTTAACACTGACATAATGGAGTCATTGGTGTTATTTTAGAAAAATTAGTAAGTAAATATTTTTAAAATTTGGCTTAACTTTCTAATTCCAAATATCAACAGATTTTGCCAGCATATATTTTTAAAGATCTTAAAGGTTGTCAACAATTTCAAGACCATAAAGACAACCTGATACTAAGACCTTTGCTATGACCTAAAGGTTTTCAGTGTAAAGACATTCAAAACTGTAAATGAGTTGCCATCCTGTTCTGCCAACTAGAAGTTGAGCTTAGAATTTTTTTCCTCCTCAGAAAACTGCACTGAAATATAAAGAGGAACAACTCTTTTCTCCCATCCTGATACCTGTCCTTCTCATTCTCTATGCACAAGGAGACTCCGGGACACGCAGGTGAATGCCCAGGCCATATAGACAAACACATCTACTTGTGGCAAACAGCTACCTAGCAGTCACTCTGCAGCTATCTAGAAGCCACTCTCTGAACCTAATTCTACACACATTGCAGCAATGTTCCATCTCAGAAAGACAAGTGTTTTGAAGGGACCCACACGGCCCTGGAGTTAGACTGTGGGCCTTTGGAGCAAGAAATCTGGGATTCCAAGTTCCCATGATACAGATGATGAGGGAGGGAACTGGGTTACAGCTGAGCACTCCCTAACTTCCCTGTAGAATCAACATTCCCAGGCAAGTGATGGAGTGGGGACCTTTAAAACAACAAGGTCCCTTCCTGCTCTCATTTTTATAACAAAATCACGCATCAGATAATTTATTTTCTCTGAATTTCATTTTCTCTCAATAAGCAAATGGAGATCTCGCCTTATATCAACCATTTAAGACTGTTTTGATTCTAACCCAAAGTAACAAGTTCTTGCTGAACAATTAAAACTAATTTGCAAGGCACAATACATTACATAACATTACATGAATTTAATGGGGAACACTTTCCTTCCACCAGCAAACCAAAATGGAGAGCTAAGAAAACAACCATTTCCAATCATTCCCTGCAACTGATCTTAAGTTTGAAATATCAACAAGAAAGAGATTTTCTTCCAATGTACTCTCTCTGTTAGTCCTCCCTGTTATTAGTATTTGGGTAAAAGAAAGTAAAGAGGCATGAAGGTATCATCTAATACATAATTAAATATTATTAATCACATTCAGTCATCTGTTCTATTTTGAAGTTTGTTACTGCCTCCACAGCTGCCCTGAAGTGGAAAACAAGAAGAATTTAGATACAACTGAAAGCAGTGAAATGCAATGTTTTCCTTTCCTTGGACTCCTCTCCCAAGCCACTCCCCAAAAGCAAAGGTACACTTCCCTCTGCCCTATCACACCTTGTTTGGTCTTTATAAACAGTATACATGTATTTTCTTCTGCTATTGTTTGCATTTCTTTCTCATCAATGAGTTATCAGTGTCTTTGGGACAATACTAGTTTTATGTTTTGGGTCCTGAGTGAGTTGGCATGTAATGGATTTCTGCTGACTTCATCAGTCTCTCTCTCTCTCTCTCTCTCTCTCTCTCTCTCTCTCTCTCTCTCACAGACACACACACATGTATATATATATATATATATTTCATATACATATATATGAAAGAAAGTGATGGAGACATCACTGTGTTTGAAATGGTCTCAGATCACTGCTCTTGGAAATGGTCCTACCCTTCCTATTTGGCAGATATCTATATGTCTTTCAGGACTTAATTCAAGCACCTTCTCTTCCTATAGCATCACTTTGTATACCTCATTTTCAATAGCTCTGGATGAGCGAAGGCACATGGTTCCTTCATAAGATTTTTGGAAAAAACAGTTGAGCTTGTAAAATTAGAATTTAGAGCTAGACTGTGTGTGTGTGTGTGTGTGTGTGTGTGTGTGTGTGTGTGTGTGTGTGTGGGAACTGCATTTACATGAGCCCATATACAGCCATACAGAGTCCAGAGGTGGATGGAGGATGGCAACTGTCTCCCCAAGATTACAAGTATGTGCCATTATGCCTGACTTCTTTGTGACTTCTATGTGATCAAACTCATGTTCTTATGTTTTCTGGGCATGCACTCTTGCACTTGCCTGCTGAGCTTATAGGTCCAGAAATTTCTACTTAGTTTTTTTTTTGAGCTGCCCTGTCCACTATGAGAATGCAAGGCTTCTTTTGGTACATGCAATTATTTGACAATAAAAAATCCTAAAATGAAGAAACAGTCCTGAGCTTCCATAATTTAAAATACATGAACAATGGAGAAGGCAGTGCCCCAGTAAAAACAAGTCATACTATCTGGAGAATAGAGATGATTCATGGCATCCATTCATTCTCGGCCCCAGAGTAATGCTGTGGTGGAGACAGCCCGTCTGTGTCTCAATATGAGATGGGAACCACATTTCCTGAAAACTGTAATAGCTGTCACTTGATGCATACTGACTATGCTCATGCACTATTCCAAGATCTTTAAATGAATTAGCTCTTGCCCTTGAAACAGCCTAGCCTCAAAAATATTATTCACTTCTTATAGATGCAACAGTGATTGACAAAACAGTGGTTAGGTTACAATCTCAACTATAAACTACAATATACATTATAATCATATTAATATATATGTCTGCATATCTGAGCAAGGGCACCCAGGAGATGAGATGAGCACAAACACTTGGCCTTTAAATTGTTGATAGTGTCTTCTGAATTGTCCTGCATAAAGAGTTTGTACAAAGTCAACAACATTCCAGTGATGGTTGAGTGTTTTCCTCCAGGCCCAGTTAATATTGTGCATTATACACATCAAGTGTTCCTAATTGGGGAGGGGAAAGTGATATTCTATCAGGAGAATTTAATTTGCATTTCCTGCAGGAGGTTTAGTTAACTCCTTAGATGTATATTGAATATTTAGAGTAAGTTTTCTCCTGACCACATGTTGCAATCTTTTTTTTTTTTTGGACTTGTTTGTCAAAGAGAAGTTGACTTTGTGAAGTTCTTGAATTTTTTTATTAATTTAAAGTCAGGCGAAAACAGAACGGATTTCCATCAACAGGTTCCCAAGTTCACAGATTGGGGTCAGTCTATACAATGAGATACCTTGAGAATATTTCTTGATCTCAGCAGGAGACAAACTGCACAGGTTTTGAAACATACCTAAGATACAGCAAGTGAAACAGAAAATGACAAGATAAAGTATTTTGGTGCACACTCTCATATTAACAAAGTCATGGAGTATAATCAGACTGTGCTCTGATATACACAAATGGTCTAGAGAAGAGAGTAAGTTTCACTTCTCAACCATGACCATGTGCTACTTTAGTAATAGTAATAATAACAATAAATTTTATGAGATTGCATTGTTAAAGTAGTTTGCCTCTTAGGAGACACAGTAATAGGCTAGTCAGACTTCATTGTCTACATCTTGTAACCCCTAGGCAGAAACAATGCATTTCTCAGTACATTAGATTTCCAAGGGCAGGCACTGACACTGTCTATCAAAGGAAAATGTATGTCGAGCTTAGAGAAGGTGAGGACATACCCAAGATCCACAGCCACATGAGCCAGGGAGTTGCTCATCGCTTCCTCTTAGGAACAATGATAATAACAGCTTTCATCATCAGACAACACTGAGACTCTCACCACGTTTTCAAGGCTAAGGTCAAGGTAGCTCCATCACAGGGACAGCAAACCCACAGTAGAGGACTGATTCCTCAGAACTCAAACAGAGGTAAGCAGTAAGTGGGCCGATGAGTCAGCGGTAAATCACACAGGGAATTGTCCCACCCACCAGAGGCTCCTGACTGAGTAGGCAGCTAGAGAATTCAGAGAAACACCCCTGCTCCTCAAGAGGCAGGAGCTTATGCTATGCCAACTTTGCCCTGTAGAATCCCCATTGGAAGACACACTTCTCTAGAAAGTTAAGACCTTGCATTTGTTTACAATTGACATACATTTTTGTTCCATTCTCTAACTCATTCGTGTTGCTCATCTCTGAACAATAGCTTTTATTCCCTATATTTTCAATGACATCTGCTGACTATGCCATTGGAAATGAACAGTCTGCAGGTCCTAAAGCATTTTCAATAGCTACTGGGAAAGAAAGTGTTCTTGCCCATGTTATTTAGTCTCGTCACTGAAACTTCCTTACTTGGAAAAGACAAATAGTAATCCCACATCTTATAATAACTAAATGGGGTGTATCCTGGTATCTTTGACACGATGCATGTTAATTTAAATGCTAAGTTTCCTCCCTCAAAATTGTTTTTAAATGTGGAAAAAACCACCTCCGATATTTAGTGAGTTTTATGCCAGAATTACTTTCTGCTATATGCCAAATGAAGCATGACAGGGTTTTAAATTTTCCATTATGTGACAGAATTTGGAAGCATTACAATTCAGGGATGCTATGGAAACAAGACTCTTAATATTGTATCTTTGTTTCTACCCTACCTGTCATGTTTACCACCTCGTTTCCATGTCCAAGGTTGCATAATGGTCCAGTGTAGTGGCTTTCCTGGAAGCTACCATATTTAAATTCCATGAAGAAGGAAGTCATGGAGGGAAAGTGCTAAGGGACAGATCTGAGAAAGCCCCTTGTCTACAGAGGGTTCTGGATGCTTCTTCAGTAGTCAACCTATCTTCAAAGATGAAAATGGGGTGCTGTTTGTAAGGACAAAGAGAACGTGTCTTGAGTAGGCAGCACAGTAATTCTGCTTTAAATATCAACTCTGATATGTTAATATCCAGCCTTTCTGACTGTAAATTGTTGGACTTATAAATGTAGGCAGTATCTCCTTCCTTTGGAGATAAAGGAAGAAGAGCTTATAAAGTAAGTGTCCAAGCTAGAGCATCAGTGGAGAAGTTCACAAGCAGAGGAAGTGGAGAAGTTCACAAGCAGAGGAAGCTCTTTAGTGAGCTGCCTCCTGATTTCAGAATTAGGGACTCTACTGCATCATGTTAGTACATTTCCAAATACAGTAAGAAAGTTGAAGTTGCAGAAAATGAAGTGATTGATTATTTGATGGAATTGGTGATCCCAATAAGTTTTATATTTGGAGATACCAGTTTGAGCTGGGTTTTTTGTTTTGTTTTGTTTTGTTTTTTACGAGACAGGGTTTCTCTGTATTGTTTTGGAGGCTGTCAGTCCAGCCCGGCCTCAAACTCACAGAGATCCGCCTGCCTCTGCCTCCCGAGTGCTGGGATAAAAGGCATGTGCCACCACCACCCGGCCTTGAGCTGGGTTTTTAACTGACTTTTGGTTCATCAAACTATGAGTTTCAAGCCTTTGTCTCACTGCTATTTTGCCCTTTAGAGACAAAGCTTCCTCTGGCTTACATTATATATAATACATCTATTCATTTTTTTCATTAAAGAATTTCTGGATTGCCTACTGTGTGGCAAAACTAAATTCCCTTAAAGACTCTTGAATCTAAATGATATTAAATGTATTCTTATCTTCAAAGACAAAATTTGGAGACACAGTTTGTAAGCAATTTACCTATAATGCAAAACAAGAAATTCATTTTATTTTGTACATCATACTCTGTGAACTCAAAACACATCCAAACTCCCATAGATCAACATTTATTCTTTCCATATATAACTCAACAGTATTTCTATTTTATCCTAATCTCTATCAACTGCCTTTTAACATTGAATGCCATGAAAAAATTATTTTAAGACATTAGAAAGTTGGAATACAAAGCTTTCATCTGTAGAAAAAAAAAGAAGCAATTGGATAGATACATTCATCGTAATGTTGAATACATTGAAAGTCACACAATCAGTGAGTTCTTTGGCCTTAAATAAATAGACTAACTCTTTCTGGGAGATGTTGGCTTAGACTACACTTGGGTGAACTCTGACTTGATTTTTGAGAGATGAGAGGAGATTACCAGGAGTGAAAATGGAAGGTCACTCTGTACAATGAAAGAGCAAGGGCTGGCAGATTAGGGCGAGAGAGAATGGTCAGAAAGCCAAGCAAAACCTGCCCATCACAGGAGGGTAGGGATGAATCCGGTGCTCACTGGGTGAAGGACTGCCATGATATGAAACAGCATCAGGTAAACTAAGGACCCTGCCAAGTCCAGGAGAAGCTGGTTCACAGCAATGAGTTTCCACGTCTGCCAAGGGTTCAGAGGCCTAATGGTAGGTGATCAAATAATGATGATGACCAACTGAGTGGATTGCGACATCCTAGAGATGAGTGAAGCACATGTCTAGGTGTGTCTCTCATGGAGTTTCCAGAGATGGCTGGTGTATAGAACAGCAACGCAAGATCAGAAATCTACTTTGAGTGTGGTTAGCACCATTCCACAGCTTTAAAGCAGAAGGGGGAAGGCAGCCAGCACCTTCGATTCTCATAAGCATGAATCTGTTACTGCTACCAATGTCCACGTATATTAGAGTCCAGTTTCTTCAGTCTTTCAGCATGGACTTATACCATCAACTCTCCAGGGAGTTTGCAGGCTACCAGCCTTGGATTAGGGATACATCATTGATCCTTTTCATTCCATCCTTTTGGACTGAGTGCCTATTGGTTTCTGAGGCTGTGTGCCATGCTTCTGGTCACTGAAGGAAATTATACATCCTCCACTCATGTAGGCAAAACTAATAAATACCAATTAATATATATTTTACACACACATAATTATGTTGGTTCTGTTCTTATTCAGAGCAATTATTAATAATAGGTTTAGTCACTATATTCTATGCTAAGGTTACAGCAAAGAGACAGACTTGACTGTGACTTTTAGAAAGTCAGTTTGAAGAACAGGGAGTATATAAATGATTTGGTGCCATATGATTAGTTCTATAATAGTTATTTGTGCACAATGCAGGGGGCAGACAAAAGAAATAATGATGTGTCTTGGTTGTAGAATCAGGGCTACATTCAAGTGTGAGGTGTATGACAAAGAACAAATAGTAGGATTTCAGCTTAAGAGTCACTGGTTGAGACTTGGACAGGTAGCTACACTGCTAATGGAAGTATAATTAAAATACTATGCTGTGAAAATGAAGTTGGCCACGTGCTCCTGGAGACATAAAATGTTAGCTGCACTTGACTAGTTACCTTCATTTATAGAAGGCTGCCTTACATGTCTGATGAAGAGCCACAGACATCATCCTGTAGGCTCTTCAGAATTTAGATTAATATGGTGTAATGAAAGGCCAGAGATCCAGAGCTGGCCCTGGGAATGTCATTCCCATAGAAATATTCCCAACACTAGGGAAAAGACATCCAGAGGGTGAAAATCTTAAGGCGTTCTTATAGAAAATACCATGGGTAACATTTGGATTTCAAGGCATAAATATGAAACTTTCCTCCAAAATATGCAAAGTAGGGAATGATTAAGTGGTGTATATGTATACATGTGTGTGCGTGCATGTGTGAATGTATGTGTGTGTGTGTGTATTGCACTTGTCTGTGTTGTATATATCTGTGTGCAGATGTGCTTGTTCATGAATGCACAGAGGTTCACGTCTGGTATCTTTTTCTGTCACTCTTCACCTTTTTCTTTGAAGCAAAGTATTTCACTGAGCCTGGAGCTGTTTCCACAATGCTAGTTGGCAAACGAAGCTTTGCCCACATCCCCAGTCCTTAGTTTATTGATATGTACCACATGTCTGGCTTTCATGTGGGATCTGAACTCAGGTTCTGACTTTATCCACTAAGCTATCTCTCCAGTCCTTTAAATGATGTGTCCTTACAGTAAAATATTTGTGCCCGTTGACTATCATACTATAGAAAAAAAGTTAAAAAAATGGGAACTAGGATTTAAAAGTCAGTATGTACAATGATCCAGCATTGAATAGAATATATTATATGTAAGCATGTGGAGAAAGTAGGAAAAACCACAGAACAATGTTCTTTTTTCCCTCAATATATGTTTTTATTTAAATTAGAAACATGAATGCTTCACATGTCAATCCCAGCTTCCTCTCCCACCCCTCCTCCCTTATCCCTCTACCAGCCCCCCCTCCAGCCCCCACCCAATCCCCACATCATTCCCCAGGGAGGGTGTGGCCCTCCTTGGGGGGGGATCTCCAAAGTCTGTCATTTCATCCAGGGCAGGACATAGGCCCTTCCCCATGTGTCCAGGCTGAGAGAGCATCCCTCTATTTGGAATGAACTCCCAAAGATCATTAATACACCATGATAAACACTGATCTACTACCCAAGGCCCCAGTGATTTCTGTGGCCTCATCACTGACATTCATGGAGTCTGGACCAGTCCTCTGTTGGCCTCTCAGCCATCAGTCTGGGATTCAAGAGCTCCCCCTTATCCGGTCAGCTGTCTTTTTAGGTTTCACCATCATGGTCTTGACCCCTTTGCTCATCACTCCTCCATCTCTGTCACTAGGTTCCAGGAATTCAGTTCAGTGTTTAGCTGTGGGTATCTGTCTCTGCTTCCATTAGTCATTGGATGAAGGTTCTAGGGTGTCATATGAGATAGTCATACACCTTATCATCAAGGAGGGGCTATTAATGTAGTCTCTTCACTATTGCTTAGTTTGCCAGTTTGTGTTATCCTTGTAGATCTCTGGAGATCTCACTAGAGTCAGGTCTCTCCTCAAGCCTATAATGACTCGATATATTATGGTATCTCTCATCCTGTTCTCCTCTATTCTTACCTTGACTCAACTTTTCTGCTCCCCATGCCTTCTTCTCCCCTCCTCTTCTCCCCCTCTCTTTTTCCTGGTTCCCTCTCCAATGAGGCAAGATCTCCTAAGCATATAATTAATATAAGGCAGTGTGTGTGTGTGTGTGTGTGTGTGTGTGTGTGTACATGTATGTATAGATGCATTGGTCTATGTGTTCATATATAGAGGCCAGAGATTGACTTTGGGATGCCTTCCTCTACCCTTCTCCCTTTTGGTTTTCCTGAAAAAGGGTCTGCCCACAGAACCTAACTTGTATTGGCTAGGCTGGATGGTCAGTGAGTCTCAGCAGCAACCTAACTGGCTGGCACTGAAGTTATGGGCATGTACCAATATGCCCCACTTTTACACGAGTGTTGAGAACCCATCCTCAGACGCCAATGTTTGTATAACTAATACTTTATCAACAGAGATATTTGCCCAGTCTTGAACATTTTTTTTCTAAGACAGGGTCTTGCTACACAGAATGGCATTAAACTCACTATCTTCCTGCCTCTACCTTCTAAGTGCTGAGATTGCAGACATATACTACCTCACTACAATTGGCAAGAAACTTATTTTTTAAAGTAATTGGCTAGACACGAGAACCTACTAAAATATGGAATTAGGAGATAATTACAGTTTTAGCATTCTAAAAGCCCATTAGGCTTTGTAATTGTGTTTCACTGTTGTAGAAACTGGTGCCCAGGGATCTGGCAAGATAATAACAATTATATAAAAATGGAGCATTGAAGCCTTGTTTCACAAAGTATAAAATGTGTTATTTTAAAAGGGGTCTTGCAGTTAAGCGATTATTTTGTACTGGTTACTCACAAGCAGCATTTGGGAACCTTTTACATTGATAGTAATGTACATTGATAGTAATAATTACAGCAACTACCTTCCATAGTAATAATGATGGTAATAATAATAAAATAACAACAATAATAATTTGTTCCCACAGCAAACCCTTGAGTTGAATTCTGAGTGTCAGTTGGGAAACTTAATGCTGTGATAATAAAGGCAGGTCTGCAGATAATTGAAGAAGTTAGATTGTAAGTCCATACTCACTCTTTTGGCTCAACTACATCAGGCACACTTCAGATCATTTATAAGAAGAGAAAAGCAAATGCCTAGGAGCAGGCAGAAGATGTGATATAGGTGAGGAGATTAACAGAGAAGTCAACCCCTTCCTTTTTCCTTCCTCTGTGCTCCAGTGCCAACTGAGCTGAAAAATCGATCCTGGAGGCCGTGTGTAAGAAGTGAAATTTCCATCTAAATTATAGCATGATCCCTGAGTTCTTCCTACATTTTTCAATGGAACATTTTCCAATATCCCCACAGATGCTGCAGGCAGGTTTTAGAACACAGTTTCAAACCTAATGGATTGAAATTTAAGTATATGATTTATCTTGGCAGGAGCCATGCTGATCTCAGCTACCAGACACTCCTTCAGGTTTCCCAGCTCTAATCCCCAGAGCCTGTGACATTTTTTGCTGACCCACCCGGTGATGGAATTATTTTTTGGCCATGGAAAAATAGAAACCTCATTTCATTGGCCAGAGAACCCCTTCAGACAGATAAAGACCACTTGGGCATGGCAGTCATTGGTCCTCTTCTTCCAACTCCAAACGCTGAATCCAGTGTAGCTGTGGATTTGTGTTTTTTTTCCTTCCAAAATTCAAGTGCTTTTCTAGAACTTTCTCTAAATACATTTTACATGTTTCAGGCTTCATGCTTTTCTCCCAGCATTCCCTATCCACCATCCCTAGCTACTGTCTCCCTCCATCACTAACCACCTGCAAGAATTCCTTATATATCAACAACCCCCAAAACATAGCTCTCTCAACCATATTATCCTGATGATCTGCTACTTGCCAAGATACCCACTATCCTAATAGTGTGTCTCCCTGGGTGCCCCTGTCTAGGGGGTTTCCCACATTGTTCTCTGAGTCCTCTCCAAGACCATAAGAGCTGGTATCCTTTCAGAATTCCTTCTGTATCTGATGCTTTTTGGTTGTGGGTGTGACAAATTGAGGCAGTGAGTTGAAGTTAAGGCATGGTCTTAAATTTCATCAAATGTACTTTGAACTGCCACTATGTTCTAGACATTGTGCACGTGGGTGTGGAAAATCATCATGCCATGCTCTTACCCTAGCTGTATGGAATATATGGCTTTTGAGGAAGAAAAATATAACTAACTGCAATTTTAAGACTAAATAAGTGAGAAACCCTGTCTCGTAAAAAAAAAAAAGACTAAGTGATGTGGTCTGGGAGAAAAGAACACAGAAGAACTGTATTTTCTGTGACCATCAAGAAGAGTGTCAGGGTAAGAAAGGGTCTGAGGGAAGCTTCAAGAATGGATAAACTACAGAGAAACAATTTTCAGACTGGGTGATGAGGAGGGTGAATATATTTAATAGTGTATGACAAGTTAAAAGTGTAATATTCTGTGTCTGGAAACTGGGGGGTTTCTTTTGTGGTATTAGCAATTGAACTTGGGACTTCAGTGAGTGCTAGGCAAGTACTATGACTCTGAACTGTATCTTCATCCATTTTTATTTTCTCTTTTAAGAAAACTCGCCTTACTCGCCCAGGCTGATCTTAAACTCACTCTGTAGCACAGACAGGCCTTGAACTTGTGATAGCCCTGCCTCAGCTCCCAATATACTTGAGATTATATAGGCTTGTACCTCCTGGCTCCATCTAAAAATGAAGGAGTTACAGAGAAATTAAAAAGAAACACCTGGAAATCAGCACTATATGAAATCTTGAAGAACCACAGACAGTGTGGTGGGACTCTGAAATTGTGTTCCAGCAGAGTCCCCCTCACTTTTAGCAAAAGATGTTCAAAATTCTTGCCTGATGGTTTTCTCTAAGGCCTTTCTATTCAGTGATCAGAATCTACAAGTGTAGGCAGATGACTTGGAACAGTCGATAGACAGACATTAGATAAAGTAAAAACGGTGAGACCATCAAGAAGCATGTTGCAATCATTGCAGTAAGAGGAAGAGTCTCAATGGCAACAGAGCCAATAGGCTGACAGCTACAGCCTCAATGAACAAAGGGGTCCCTGTTATCCACTGTTATCAGAAGCCTGTTTTAGAAGATGTCTCAGTCTGTCTTCCATTTTGCTGGTTATGCTTATCCTTGTCCCAAGTTCTGAAGGGCAATCTCAAATCTAAGGCAGCTTTATGAAAATATTTTAAAAAATATTTTCAGTTTTTCAATGGAACATATTAGAGGGAGAGGAAAAAGGGAGAATGGTTATTTACTACCACTTTAAATAAATTGCATAGTGTTGTGGGATATTTGTTCCCAATGACACTCTAAGATTGTTAATAAAGTTTAGCCTTGAATCAGAGGGCAGAGTTAGAAACCAGCTGACCAGAATTAGCCATAGGAATTCTGGAGGACCCAGGATACATATAGAGAGACACAGAAAGTAGTAGAGAGGCGTTTAGATAGATTTGAAAGCCCTTTTGGCTAAGGAAAGGAGAGAGAGAAGAGGTTACTGGTCACTTCTCTGCTTTTTTTGATCAATCAGGTTTTTACCCTGATATTTAACTCCTGAGTTTTTTTTATTAACAATAGAAAATTTTTGGATAAACTCATCAACATACTGTGAACTAAGAGATAATATTTGGTGGCTTTCATTTCAACTAAGTCTAAAATGAATAATAACCTCACCCCCCTCTGCCTGCCCCCACAAAGGGATTGACCTCCCATAGATATCAACAAAGCATGGCATATCAAGTTGCAGTAAGACTAAGCATCTCCCCTTGTATTAAGGCAGCCAAAGTGACCCAGTGTGAGGAATAGGTTCCCAAGAGCCAGCATTAGAAACAGCCCCTGTTCCCATTTTTAGGAGTCCCACAAGTAGACCAAGCTAAACAACTGTTATATATATGTACAGGACCTAGGTCTGTCCCATAAAGGCTGTTGGTTCAGACTCTGTGAGTTCCTATGAGCCAGATTTAGCTGCTTCTGTGGGTTTTCTTGAAATTGTTCGTATTCAGGCATCTGCACTGGTTTGTCCATGGGGGTTCTGACAGGATAAGCCCTCAGTTACAGCCACTAAGAGCACCACCTGTGCAGATTCACTGTGTTCACTTTTAAAAGGGCCTTGCCCACCTCCCATCCTCTGTCTGTCTGTCTGTCTGTCTGTCTGCTCTCTCTCTCTCTCTCTCTCTCTCTCTCTCTGTCTGTCTGCTTGTTCCTCTCTCCATCTATCTATCTATCTATCTTTCTATCTATATCTCCCTTTCTCTCTCTCTCTCTCCTTCCCCCTTTCTATGATCCCTTTCCCTAATAACAACCCCTCTGTTTGACTCCATCACATGGTGTCTTTCTCTCTTGCACAGCTTTTTAAAATTGTAACAACAACATCCTTGATCCTTCTGTCTCCTACAATCCTTCCTCCCTCTCTTCAGGTCTACCTAATGTTTGGCTGTGGGTCTCTGAATTTGTTTCCATTAATTACTGGATGAAGGCTCTCTGATAACAACTGGGGTAGTCACCTATCTGGTCACAGAAGACCAGCTCAGGCTACATGTCCACTATTGCTAGGAGTTTTAGTTGGGGTCATCCTTGTAGATTCATGGGAGTTCCCCTTGCATAGGCTTCTACCCAACCCTATAAAGCCCCTCTTTCCAGTCATCTCTCTGAGTTCTCTTCCCCTCCACACACCCGTAACCCCATCTGTAAAGTTTCCAGTCCACCCAGGCGATCTCCTCTATTTCCCCTTCCCAGGTAAAGCTATGCATCCAACCTTGTGCCCTCCTTGTTACCTAGCCTCTCTGAGTCTGTGGGTTGTAGCATGATTACCCTTCACTGACAACTCATATCCACTGATGATGAGTGAGTACATCCATGTTTGTCTTTCTCAGTCTGAATTATGTCACTCTGGATGATTTTTTTCTAGTTCCATTCATTTGCCCGCAAATTTCATGATGTCATTGTTTTTAACAGCTGAGTGATACTCCATTGTGCAAATGTACCACATTTTCTTTATTCATTCCTTGAACCTGAGGAACATCTAGGTTGTTTTCAGGTTCTGGTTATTACTAACAAAGCTGCTATGAACATAGCTGAGCAAATGTCCTTGAGGTATGATTGAGCATCCTTTGGGTAGATGCCCAAGAGTAATATAGTTGAGTCTTGAGGTAGATAGATTGTCATTTTTTACACTGATTTTTGTATTTCTTTTTTATTGTAACATCAATGTGTCTGTCCTAGTGGTACTTTGAAAAATTATTTATGACAACTTCATACATGAACACTGCATCTATGTCACTTCCACACTTGCTCTCACATTCAAGCCTTTGCATGTCCCCCTCCATTCATTTCATGGTCTATTTAAACTATTTTTGATACATATCCAGGCAAAACTAACTGGGTCCATTTAGTATTGCTCATATAAACATTTGTTCAGGCTGACTAGTTGGATGGGACAACCTGTGTGGAAACTCACTTCTGTAAGAAGCTGCCTCCCCCTATTTAGGCAGCCACTGGACCCCCTGTAGCTCTTCATTTGGGGTGGGAAGCCTGTGGAACCTCCACATTGGCAGGTCAATTGTTGTCATTATGATGGTCTTATCCACATAACAATATTGTTGAGATTTCATCAGTATGTATTGCCTGCCATGTCTAACAGATCCTAGTCTCTGGCTCTTCCAAACTTCAGCCCTCATTTCCATAATTTTCCTGGGGCTGTCAGCATAGGGGTTTAATTGCAGATCTATCAGTAGTGGTTGGATGCCCTGCAGTCACCTATTCTCTGTATTTTTGCCAGTTGTGGATGTGTTAATAGTCTCCACCTGATGCAAAAAGAAGCTCCTTTGATGTGGATCAAGAGCTACATCATATGTGAGCATGATGATGAGTATTTAGAAGACACTTAGAAATTGCATTGGATTCAGAAGATAGCAGTAATGGGCTCTCCCTTAGGGGATATGAGCCCTCAAGACCCAGGTAGTTGGGTAGGTTTTCAGTACCAGCCAGGAATTGCTTCCTGTTACTCTAGCCTTAAGTCCAGTTAGACCACTGTTAACTACCTTTGAAATAAAAGTGTCACCATTGCACCACTGCAGCTATCTTGCCATTCAAGGCATTGTTGTGTTTCACAAGTTTTACAGCTAACTGGACAACTGATCACTCCTTCCCCCTGGAGCTTGCACAAGGGAGGCCAAGTGTGTGACCAAATCCTCAAGGAGAAACCTGCTAAAAAACAAAACAAAAAGAGGGGTGGGCTAACCATACTCCGTTGGGAGACCACACATCCCTACATACATGGACAGCACAATGGAAAAAGGAGATGGGATATAAAACAGGGAAGGCAGAGAGGATATGTGAGGAGTTGGAGGAGAGGTGACTATGATCAAAACTCATTGAACAAACTTCTCAAGGAACTCATACAATATATATACTACATTTAAAAAAGGACATTCAATACTAAGTTTGACTGAAACTTTTCACGTTCTGTGTTCTGATGTTTCCTAGGTCTCGGACATAATATAGTAATCAAACTTAATTAGAGCTGGTGAGATGGCTCAGTGAGTAAGGGTGCTTGGTGCCAACCTTGATGACCTGACTTTTATGCCTGGAATCCACCTGATGGAAGAAGAGAGCCAGTTCCTGTAGGTTGTCCTCTGATTGCCTCACACCACCTTCAACACCCTCTTCTAATTTCTCAAACATCTTCAAATACCTCTTATAGCAAAGCCAACATTCTTTCATGGCTACAGTCTTAAAAGGCCTACATGTTCATCTCAAGCAGGTCTTGGTACTTCAGCCACACCAGCCACCTTGGAGTTCCCAGCACACAAATGACCTACTTATGCCCAGAGGTTCTCAGTCTTGCTGTCTCTTGGAATTGTCCCTCTTCCAGATGTATCTATAGGATTTATCTTCTTCACTCTTTCTGGTCTGTGTAAGTATTCACTCTTCAGTGGGCCCATTCTGACCACCCTGGTCACAGTTTTTAGAGGTAGACACTATCTTCTTTCATTCTGAAGTTAAAGGAAATAAATTCAGAGACTTTGCTAAAATCCCCAAGCTAGATCACTGAGCCAGTCAAACACAAGAGAAAACCATCTCACCTCATCTCACTCCACTTCCTCCATGAAAGTTTCTTCTTAAATATTGTCCTTTTAAATTAATATTATTTTAGTGGTAGAATTTTTTGTGTGTGCAGTGCTAGTGGATGGAAGCCAGGATCATGCCTACTGGGTAAGTGCTTTTCCCCTGAGCTACCTCCTAATTGTTTATTTTCAGTCCATCCGTCCCATCATGTGTCATTATACAGCCAATTGATACACAGGAAAATTGTGCCTTAATGCTAAATTCTACAGCCACAGGACTATCATCCATTTTTCAATGCACACCCAAACTGCTTGGAACACATGATGATCTTTGCAAGGGAGAACAACAAAAGTTGTCCTCAATTCCCCCAAGGTGCTGGATGCTCTGAGGAGTGGCCGGACTTCCTGTGAGCTCTTGGGTGACTCACATAGTGTCATAAACTCCTCTTCTTTAACTTGAAATTCATTTTTCCCTTGTGCTTGAATCATGGGAATTGCAGAAAAAATTACATATCATGGCCAAACCACAGAGGATTAAGTCATGTGTATTCATTTGCATGTAGAATGTTAAATATGAAGTATATTCTTTTTAAAAGATGTCTTTCCTAATTTCTCTGACAGAAAATTAACATTCCTGGCCTCTAGAGCAGTGGTTTTTAACCTATGGGTCATGACACCCTTGGGGGTGGAATAACCCTTTCACAGGGGCCACCTAAGACCATCAGAAAACACAGATATTTACACTACAATTCATAAAAGTAAAACAATTTTTAAAAGTAGCACAATTACAATTTGAAGTAGCAATGAAAATTATTTTATGGTTGGGTCACCACCACACGAGGAACTGTATTAGGTCACGGCATTAGGAAGGTTGAGAACCTCTGACCTACAGAGTGGCTTACTTCTCCAGGACCAGGAAGGTGCTGTGGACTGGAATCTAAACAAGAACAGAGAGTGGAGCTGTGAGAAAATCCATCGAGAACACAGCTGGGGCCTACAGGCCAGGAAGCTGGTACTTCTCTCCTTGACATCCATCCCAGACAGAAGCAAAGTGAGATGTGCCACGAGAGATGGTTTTAGTGTCACTACTGACACAACTAGGATTTCCCATAGCACCTCCACACTGGCCTACCAAGGGCCAGTTTCTCAGGAGGTGGTGAGATCAAAAACCAAAACATTGAACCAGAGCCAGGGATAATCTCATAAAAAGTGTGTGTGTAAAGAGGTCAAGGGGACCAGAGACTTATCATCTTATTTTACACATAAGGAAACAAAATGGAAGAAAGATTCCCACCTTTAATCAATCTGTTAAGAAGAAAGAACGATAAAGAGAGACAGACAGATGCTAAAATAGAGAACAAGATGCATAATACTTGGGCCGATCACACATTCTAGAATTATGTGTAATTAATTGGAAGCCCATATTTCGTGAAGTGATAAACAGTAAAGCTTTCTCAAAAGTGACTTAATGAGGACTAGTTTATCAAAGGTCATAATTTGGGAAAACTGGGCATGATGGCACATGTCTGCAATCGCTACATGCGTGAGATGGAATTCTAGGCCAGATTGAGCTGGCATGGATTCTGTCTCAAAAGAAGAAAGTAATCAGAATTTGGGCTAACATGCTGTACAGAAACAAATAATTATGTGCTGTGAGTCGTATACAGACTCATTAAATGAAATGGGTAGTTCAGTGCTGGTGAAGAGGGGAAAAGACGGCACAGGGAGTTCACCCTACCCAAGACATGATACATCACGGACCTTTCCTCACTCATTACTGAGGATTCTTATTCATATTTCCAAGCAGAGGATCTGGGGACACAGCTCAATCATAGAGTGGAGCACGTGTGAGGATTTGCAAGCATATGTGAGACTCTAGCCCTTCAAAGCCCAGCCCCGCAAATTAACTAACCAACAACCAAATGAATAGATAAATAAATAAATACATAAATAAATAAAAGATTTCAAAGCACAACCCCATTTTGTAGCATTTGGGGATTATTGGACATGATTATACCTCAGTAAAACATCATTTAAGACATTGCATATTGTCTTTTCAAAGCCATTGCAAAATCATCAGTCTAAAGCATGGTAGAGATAATCCTAATTGTGTGCATTAGAGCAACTGAGACATGCTTCAAGTTTTTAAAATGAAATTCTTATGTATTAGCTGAGCCAACTCAGTATGCAGCACACTTCACAGCTTGCACTTTTGAATATTTCTGTCTGAATGTGACCAAAGCAACCATCAGTCTTGTATTCTAAATAAAGCGTAGTTTTCTATATGACCAGAAAATTAATCCAGAGGAATTAAAGAACATGAGACTTGATACTCAAATTAGCATAGGATCCAGGCTAGACAAACTCTAAGATATCTCCCATAGTCCAGAGCTCCAAGCCTGCATCACATTCTAGCCTAGCCCATTCTTAGGTTAGTCCAAACTACCCCAGGTTTCAGCCTGCCTCAATGTTGGGTTAGTATCCCTTACCTAAATCTCCAAATTCAACAGCAAATAAGACACCACCTACCACTATCCAAAAGGGTGGTTTGTGGGTAAATACTCCCCAATGTATATACAAATATATGAATGACCTCCAAATTAATGGAATGAGGACATAACAGTATCATCTCATTAGATGAAGAAGCACTTGACAAAAGTTAACATCTTTCCATAATAAAAATGTCTAATAAAATTAGTTATAGAAAAAAATCCTGTCCTTTGTGTGTGTGCACCTGCATATACAGAATCATATGTATGTACAGTGGAGTGAGGATGAGTGTGCGCATGCATGTGAAAGGCAGTGAGCATGAGTGTGTGCTTACATGTGAAAGGTAGTTAGCAGGAGTGGCCACATGCTGTAGACAGAAGAGGATAAAGCTGGTTATTTTTCCTCAAGTGCTGTCTACCTCTTTTCTGAGACAGTCTCCCATTGGCCCCAGACAAGCCCCATGGATCCATCTGGCTCTGTCTCCCAAGTACTGGGATTAGAAACATATCACCATACCTGGATTTTTAAAAGTCGGTGTGGGGAGTCAAACTCAAGTGTTTGCATCAGCATTGCAAGCATTTTACAGACTGAACTTGTGTTCCTTATTGTAATAAAGGGCTGTGCTAATTGGTTTTCACCAACATGACACAAGCTGGAGTCATCTGGGATGAGGGAACGTCAACTGAGAAAAATGGCCCCATATCTGATGGCTTGTAGGCAAGTCAATTGAGGAATTTTCTCGATTAATGATTGATGTGGGAGGGCTTAGCCCACTGTGGGTGGGGCTTCCCAGAGCAGGTAGGTGGTTTTAAAGGAATATGAAAAGAAATGTGAATCTTGGAGCAATTCAATAAATACCACCCCCCCAAAGTCTCTGCTTCAGTTCCTCTTCCTGGTTTCTGCCTGATTTCCTTCAATGTCAGTCTGTGACTTGAGCATTATAAGCTGAGATAAACCCTTTGCTTCCTAAGTTGATTCCGGCCAGTATTTATCACACTAGAAAGCAAGCTTATATAGAAACGGGTACAAAAAGTGATGTGGGGTGTTGCTGCGAAAGACCTTACCACAGTGTTTTTCAGAGGACTGGGAATATTTAGAACTATGAGGTGGAAAGCCGTTCAGATTAAGGCTCTAAGAGCTTTGGACTAGCTAGTCTGTGGGAGCTGGCAAGACAGAAGGGCTGAGAGCAATACAGATGGGGGAGGCTTGGGAAGTTTCAGAGGAACGTTGGAGGTCCTTCATAGACTCTATCACAGCTATTTGTGGGATATTTTGAATTAAAAATCTGGGTTTAGGCTTACAGAATAGTAATTGAGCAGATCTAAGCTGAAACACTATAGGTCTACTCCTACACATACTTCCTTTATTATTAACAGCTCACATTATAATAATGCCTGAAATTTGTGATATTTGTCAAATTAAAATACAACATTTATTGTGAACCAGAGCCCGCATTTGCATTAAACTTCCTTCTTTGTGTTCTGCCTATGGATTATGACCTGTCTGCCCTTATAGGTTGGTGCTTGGAAGTTTCTCTACCCTATAAACCTGTGACCTCACCTCTCCCCACCCCCAACAAACACCTTGCCCTTTCATTTCTCCCTTCTCCCCTATCTCTGTCAGTATCAGTTTGGTATCTTTTCTTCTAGAACATTCTACACGTGCTCTGCATTTCCAATCCTCTATGGATATTTTCATTTTAACCAGGCAGTAGGCTTTGGCTTGACTACCACAATAAATTCTGAAGATGCTTCAGCCAGAAACTGGCAGTCCTCCACTTGACAAATTCTTTGGAAGTGAGATCTGAGAGGCACTCCTCCATAATTCTATAACATGGAGACTTAAAAGAGAGAACTAGATAGTTCCCTCTGCCGAAAGATGGTTCTTAGTGGAGTGATCCCACTATGTTGCTGAAAATGCTGTGCATTTTCAAAGATTTTAGAATAATATAGTTTGAAAGTTTCACATAGAAATGTGCAACTTAGCTATGAAGATTTTGAATATATCTGTTGTTTTCAAGTTTAACTTTCAATCTCTTTAAAACAGAATATTAAGAGTGAGCTCTCTGACAATCACCAGCCAAAGTGTCCCCACCCACACTGAATAGATAAATCTACCCATTTATCTATTCTTTCTTTAATTTTTATGCGTGGGAATTTCTCTTGGGTGTTCATGTCCTAAAAATGGAAATGCATGGTTTTTTCCTCAAAAAAATTTGAAAGTTTAATATTTATGAGAATATGTCAGTGCAAAACATGTATTATTAGCAAGGTTTGAACTAAAAATAATGATGCTATTTCAACTGGCAGATAACATCTCTAAATGTTCCTACAGAAGGCAAGAAGAAAGCATGAATCCTGGGCACATTTATTTTCCAAGCAAAGCATATGGATGCTCCACGCAATCAGATACCTTCAGAAAACACAATGAAGCTGCTTTTCTGCTAGCACTTTTTCCATTTCGTTTTTTATCAGCTTTGTTAATAATAGCTGTGCTGTATGACACAAGCCAATCTTAAAGCATTTTCTTGTACTCATTTCAGAGGTTGTCATAGGAATAATCTTATTGTAAAGAACTAGAGTTAATGGTCATATTGAAACCCATTACCCTGGAGCCCTACAAAAGTAATTTTCAATGTGTCACCATACTTTGTGAACAGCTTTGGAATAAGCTTGTTTTGTTGAAATGGATATTTATAATCCAAAACTCTAGTTCAATCTACATACCCCATAAATTATTAGGGTAGTCTGGGCTCATATTAACTGATCTCAAGTTACCTATTAAGAAGTAATTTTGAAAATGAGTTTTGTGAGCTAATCAAAATAAACCTGAGATTAATTCAAGTTACTATTATGCTCACACCCCCTCTTTACATTTAACATGATAAGAAAATGGCCCTTTTGGTTAAAATTAAACCTATCCCTCATAGAACAGAGATGTAAAAGTTACATTTATTGATCTCTCTCGATCTTGGCTCTCCTTTCATTTTTCCCCTCAATAAATGTCCTCTCCTCCTAGAAGTTATCAAGTCATATTTACTTTAAATGCTCATATATCTTATATTTTTGGTTGTGAGCCTAGCCTCTATGGCTGAGCCATCTCTCCAGCCCTAAATGCTTCATGTATCTTATATCTGCATTTCTTCACAGTTATCAGAGAGTCAGCTCCTGTCTAGACTGCACTGACCTTTTTAAATAGTCTCACACCCTGTCGCTCTATAATTTCCATACAGTACTTGCAGTGATAAGAGGAATTTGTTTTATTATTGTTGTGATTAAAGCACATTCGCCCCTTCTATTTACTGGTAGAATAAGAACCATAAATTCTAATTGTCACAGAACGCCTGTGACCTCTGGTGCCTGACCCTCCTTCCTTGATAAGCAACAGCCTCCTTATTTATGAGATTAATCTCTTTGGGTCTTTTTTGGTTTTAATCCTATGTTCTCTGCCTAAAATTTCCTTCAACCTCTGTTTGTACTGGCTGCTATTTACCTTTTAGATCACAACGTAAGTATGACTTCTTCAAAAGGAAAATCTTTAGTGTGGTAGATCACATTACTGGATTAATTGTTGTCTCATCCATGTATCTCTGTGATAGACTGTGTCCTCATCAGTGACTGACAATGTTCCCCATCAGCAACTGATAGTGCTCCCCTGCCTTTGATACTTTAGGTAACCAAGACACGGTGGGCCTGGGTCTTATAATATTGCAATGGGAAGATCAGCCAAGAATCTGCAGAGAAACATGCCATGAATATGGAGAGAGATTTGTTTTAAGGATTTGACTCAGGTGACTGGGGCTTGTCAATCTGCAGAGCAGGCCAGCAAGTTCCTGCAGAATTTTTAGATTACAGTCAAATTTCTTTCTCCAGAAAAAAAAATCTTGTTTTTCATTTCTAATGCCTACAGCTGGTTTGTAAGGCCAACCCCATTTGGGGTTACAATCTTTAGCTAAAGTCAGTTCATTTTAAATGTTAACCTACAACTATCTTTAAAGAATTATCTAGATTACTCTTTGGTTGTTGTACAAGGTACTGTGAATAACCAAGGTGACAGTTAAAATTGGTTATCGGAACAATGTTGGATCCATCACAGCTCTAGGGATGGACCTGACTGGGCCAGCAGGGGAATAAAGAAAATACAAATACACTGGCACACAGAATGCTGGGATTGGGTGGACTGGGTTCTCCGATAGAGAGAACGCAGCACCGGGAAAGCTTAGCGCATTAATGTTTGCAGTCTTAGCGCATTAATGTCTGCAGTTGAATAAGGAAGCAGAGCTGCTGCATACAGCTGAACAAAGAGGTGGGGTTATTACATACAGGTAAGCAAGGAGGCAGGGCTATTTATTACATATGCCTAATCAGGGGGTCAGGTACAGCTAATCTCAGGAGGAACAGTCTCTGTAGGGAGCAGTCTTCGGGCCATAAATATTCAGGGAGAGAAAGCTATGGTGGACATTTACTGCACTCACTTTCAACATCTACACAGGGACCAGAGTAAGACTTTGCCTTTCCTTTTGAGCCTTACCTCAGGGCTGGGCGGATGGGGGAGGGGTGCTTTGCCATTTTCCCATGGGTCTGAGGCTTTAGCATCCCTGACACGGTCAGCTCACGTCAACAATGCACACTAGCTCAGGACTTCATTCACTCGGGAATTCTTTGGCTCCCCACAGCAGAGGTTTTTCTGCTTGCCCTCTGACACTTCTAATATCTCCAGGAGAAGATACACTGACCACTCGTCATTAGAAAATGAGAGACATTTGGAGAATAGCCACACCAGTAGAGCCCAACCTGAACTGGCAAGCGTTCAGATGACCAACAGCCAAACGAGGTATTCATATCCAAATCAGGCTTTAGCTGACCAGCTGCCATGAGAGGTAACAAAAGGTTGTTTTTTCGAGACCTGAGATCGAGGTGGTGAAGTGCTGTACAGTGATGGATAGCTAACACATCCAATCTCTTAATTAAACGGGTCCCAGGCTTCCTCTTTTGGCACCCTGTAGGTTTCCAGCCCAGCATCTGGCGTATTTTCCAATCATGCTGTCGTGTGACAAAACGTTTTCTATGGAGATGTTACACACATATCGTCTCACCTCAGAAAGGGAACCCACAGCAGACTAAAGAACAGACACCATCGATATCCAACTTGGTGAATGGGTGAGTTTTACTGGGTTATTTCCGGGAGTATAGGGCAGGGGTTCCTGACAGGAGCAGAAATGATGCAAAGATGGCTGCCTCACCAAAGCCGGCTCCCACATGGGTGCCAGCTCACAAAGCTGGGACCAGGAAGCACACTACACAACCTGAAGGTAGCTCAAAAGGTTGGAGGGTGTCCCTTCCAAGCAACTCAGTTGGTCTAAATATCTTGAGTTGTTTAACTTCCCTGCTTAAGGAACTGCAAGATACAGTGTTTCGGTCTTGAAGGAAAACTCTCACACAACACGTGTGTTTATTCACCTGAGTAATTATGAATGCCTGTCTTCTTTATCATGCTGCAAACTCCGAGGCACAGAACACTGTCTTCCAGTCAATGAAGAGACACTAACATGCTTCATAATGGGGCTTTCCCACAAGGTTCACAGAAGCTATGCGAGTGACAAAGATGTTACGGCTCTTGAGCAGATGAACCATAACCTACATTCAATTGTGTCTTCTGATTAGAATGAAGCTAAATTCTAGAGGAAGAAGATACAGTGTTTGTACAATCTTTTAGTACCCTGATTTAAAAGGGGTCTTTTAGTATCCCAAGGTTACATACTGCAGCTGCGTTTAGTTAAAAACAAGGACAACGACCCAAAGGGGGAACTAATAAAATGTCTGTGGTGGTGGCGCACAGCACTCGGGAGGCAGAGGCAGGCTGATCTCTGTGAGTTCGAGGCCAGCCTGGCTTTCAAAGAAAGTTCCAGGACAGCCTCCAAAGCCACAGAGAAACCTTGTCTCGAAAAACAACAACAAAAAAACGAAACAAATAACAAACAAACAAACAAAGTCTGACTTAGAGGTGGTGACCAGGAAAGATGACAGAATCTGGGGCATAAGAACAAGATGTCACCGAATAAAATTGACATAAACAAATACCAGCATGGATTCTTTCAAGTGCTTCCTGTTGGCTGAACCTTTTAAAAATGGGAGGAGTTGTTGATGCATCACAATGGTCCTGGTTTCGCCTTTGTTGCAGAGCAAAGGGAAGGGTGATGATGGAGAACATTGAAGGCACTCTGTGTGGCTGAGCCGTATTTAATAATTATATTCTCAAGTGAAATGAGAGCAATTAGTATGATTTGATTAATTCTGAGGTTAAGTTAATAGCATTGTCATTAAATCATACTAAAAGCAAAAGGAGAGCTGGGGTGGCAGGGTATCATTGCAACCCAGCCCATGGGAGACTGAGGAAGGATGATTGAAAGGAAGACAAAGATTAAGCCACTGGAAACATGCTGTCAGCCTGCAGAGTGCAGAGAGCTGGTAGTCTCTGGGAACGGAATTTCTGGTAAGTAGTTTTAGGAATAGAGTCCAAAGTCGGAGCATCCAGTCAGTCTTTATGACTGAAAGAATACATTTTCAAGAAAGGAAGGGCACGTGGTAGGAGACAGCACGGTGGGAAAGGTGAGCTACTGCTTAGAGGTGGTGACCAGCAGGCTGAGCACACTCGCTCAACCACAAATACCGATACCTGTGGTCCAGTGGTGTTCATCACAGTTGCTCCAAAACAACAAACAGAAGCCAGTGCTCCTCAATACGCATGATGAGGGTCAACCCAAGCAAAGCCCAGGAGAAGTTAAGAGCTTAGTTTCCAAAGCCACACTGTGCTGCATTCAAATTCTTGAGCCAATATTACTTGCATGACCTTGGGCCAGTAATCACCTACTTCTTTTTCTCATCTATTAGATGGCGATTTCTACAAGACAACGCTCATAGGATTGCTCAAGTTCAAATTACATGACATACAGAGCGCTTATTAGTTACTGTATGGGTATTACTTAGAACTACTGTCTATTAAAAGCTTAAAAAAATCTCTGGAGTTATCTGAGTGCTGAGCGTACACACAAATGCCTGCATTCTAGTATAAAGTCTACTAGTGTGGCCTAGCTATGTCGTCTTCACCAAGCACTGAGGACTCTGGGTCTCATTGTTCTCATCTGCAAAATGAAGCTAATTAAGTGGGTTGGTGTATAGAAAGTACTGCACACACTGTCCAGCACATGTTGGACATTAAATGGATTTTAATTTTCTTTTCCTGTCTTTCCTGTTTTTATCCTTTTTATCGTGTGTGTCTGTGTGTTAGTCCTCTATGATAGAAAAGTAATCTGAAACATAGAGAAAGTAGTGTACTTTTGTTAATCTATCCTTCCATTTAGATACATTTACTGTTTAATTTGCTAAGCAATATACTTGGGTCTGTAGCTCCTCTGCTCAAGGTAATATTCATTTTCAATAATCTTCTCTAATAAGTGCTTACAGTGTCCGAATGGTGTAAAGAACAACACTGTGAACCAGCAGGTTCTGACTTTGGTTGTATGTGCATCAACTGACCTTGGAGCTGCTCTGAAAATCAAGCTTTTATGTGTCTGCTTGCGTAGGCCTGTTCCTTTGTCTCCTTGGACTGTTTCAAGAGTCCGAGATGTCTCCAGATGACTCCACATTCATTTCAGCTTCCGCCCTCTCTTATAGGATCACACCCAATTAAGTCTCTAATAGGACAATGCCTTATGCCCATCTCCATCACTCCTCCCTCCATCTGTGCCTTCTTTCCCACCCTCCATTCAGAAACTCTTGTGCTCTCTACATGGTATTAACCACTGACACACAATGTGCTAGTTTCTGAAGGTACAGACGTAAGCCGAGTTTCTTGCCATCAAAGTATTGTCACTCTCCTAGAAATCTTTTAAAATGAGATTTACAATGTGTCCCAGACTCATCTTTTACTTTTCCTGTCCAGTTCGCAGCATCAGTGTACTTCCTTTCATGGGAGAACAGAATTCGAAGCTAAGATTCCAGTGCTACACCTGCTTATTGCCTCTGGAGTGTCATTCCTTTCAGGTCCTCTAAGCTTTCCAACACAGCGACACATCAACCCATGCATAAACCCTCATCTGAGAAATTCCACCACTACCTGCACCCATATTAATGGCACAGGTCCTCATGTCTCCAGCTCTAACCCATTGCCAAGTGAACCATGCTAAGCTCCAACCTTAGCGAAGAGAAAACTAGTTTCCATCACATGACACTCACTTGTTTAGTCCCCACCCACATGAATGGCAGAATCAGAACTGTTATCCTCACTCTACTGATTTCTAAAGTTACTAACCTAACATCTTCTCTCACAACCTTATTCACTATTATCCCATGCATCCATAATAAAGCTGAATTTTCTTGTCACAATGAGGCTTACTTGACTTCCAAAAACATTTTTTGATTTATTAAATACCCCTTTATAATACTCAGTTCTCTTATTTTTAAACTTTTTGTGTGCCTGTATATGACCTCTCTATGCATGTGTATATGATGTGTCTGAGTGTGGGTACATGTGCTGTAATGTGTATATGGAGGTCAAAAGACAGCTTAGGATGCCGATTCTGATCTTCCATCTTGTTTGAGACAAGGTCTCTCTTCACCAGGGCTAGCCTGAGCATCCACATTATAGTGTCACACAGAATACATTTATTAGACTAAAAGCATCCCCTGTGCCACAGTGTGTCACCGTCTTTCTCTTCTCTATCCACAATGAGCATCTGGTAACCACGATCCTTTACCTAGTTCTACAGTTTTCTTGTTTCCAGAATTTAATATAATTGGGATCATATGGTATGTGGCTTAAAAATACAATATTGGAGAAATCTACTTCTGGGCTCTCTGCTTTCTATTTGCCGTAAGTTTATGTCTGGTTTCTGCCAATACTGTGCTGTTTGGATTTTTCCAGCAGGAAGGGTTGATCCCAGGTTGATCCTTGCCTCACAAGTGTTGGCAAGTGCTCTACTACTGAGCAGCATCCTATCCTCCTTTTAAATTCTGAGATGGGATCTCTCCAACCTGCTCAGGCTGGCCCTGAACATGTGGGCCTCTCTGATAACTGGAATTGCTGGTCTGTGCTGCCACACCTGCCTTTGAATTGGTCTTAACTGGACCTTAGTATGATACACTAAAGTAAATGAATCACAAGTGCTCTGCTCAGGGGACCATCACAAAGTGAACACACCTGTGTGACCAGCTCTCAGTCCAGCAGTGCTAGGACTCCAGAAGCTTCCTTTGCTCCTCCTTCTGTCATATCACCTTCCAAGATTACCACATACTTCACTTCCAGTACCATATGCCAGTTTTGCCTTTAAATGGAGTCATGCTTTCTGCATTTAGCTTCTTTTGCTCAACATTACATTCTTAGGAGGCTCCGTAGGTACAGAACGTAACTTTACCCTGGATCTCCAGAATTGCAGTGTGGCATCACAACCCTGGGTGTTTCCTTGGCTCTCAACTTTGTCCTACTACAACAGCACTGCCTCAGCATACCTGTGCATAGCTTTTAGCACACGCATGTGCATTTCGTTTGCGTCCACAGAAAGGATGGAGTTGGCAAGTCAGGCATATGTGTACAAAGCTTCAGTAAATGCTGCATAATTTATCAGAAGTGACTGGATGGAGTTACTTTTAATGCTCTGTGTAGGTAGGGAATGAGGATTTATTAAAGTTCCAGGACAAGTCTCAAGTTCTGCCACATTTGAGAGCCACTCTTTTATGACTCTCTCAGAAGCTCCCATTGATTGACCTAGGTTCCCCTCTGGGTGTCTTACACAGCTTTTCATGAAACCTCTGAAGTCTTTCTCATCATTTATTGGACATTCCAGGTATGGGACTATTGAGCTATTTAAACCTGTTATGCATGCAGGCATGCGTGCACACACACACACACACACACACACACACACACATACATACATACATACACACACACACACACACACACACATTACCACCAGTGATAATAATATTTTAAGTCACCCTTCATATTAAATGACATCTGGCCCATGGGCTTCCTCTCAAACCTTTATAGACTTAGGTGTACACATATAATGTCAATTCTCCAGGTAAAATGTTCTCAGATGCCCAGAGGTTTGTCAGCAGGGATAGACTGGCCCTCAGACAGATCCTGGCAGGAACAGATTTGTTTTTTTTTTTATAGTTTAAAAGGACATAGAGGTAGATAGAGGAATGGATAAACAACCATTGATCTTTTGAAAGCAGCATTAGTCCATGCTCTCTGTGGCTTAGCAACTGGGCCTTGCACACGTGAAAGGAGCATCACATGCAGACTGACTCCCTGAGGCTGAAGAGATACAGCTCACAGACCGGAGATAGAAGGTCGGATGCCACTCAAATGTCATGCAATGAAATTCAGTTAGGAAGGTTGCATTTCTAAGAATCGTGTTCTTGTTTTGCCACAGTGGGAGCTGGTTGGTTTCTCCAGAATAAAGCAATCAAAGAAGGGAACAATCAGAGAACAGCACAGAAGCCCCCACCTGGAAGCTACTTCTCCCAAAGCATTTTGAGGGGCAATCAACATTGTTCATGTAAGAAGTGGTTATTTGAGCTGGAAAACAGGGCACAGACTTAATGGGATTTTGTAGGATCCAAGAGTACTGCACTAGAGCAAAGTTTCATTATGTTAGCTCAAAAGCACACATGTATTTACACATACAAGTGAGAATTAAAGGAGGGCAGCCTCTTTTGCCCAGGTTAGTACCATCCCGTGACATTCAAGATCACCATCAACCTGACCTCACTGCTGTTCCTTCCTGCATTTCTGTTTGTCCTACCCACTGTGTTATCTTGTCAACTCTTCATTTAAAGCTAAGCAAGCTCTAAAGGTTCATGATTTTTGTGACATTTTCACACTATCCCCTGCCCCTACCGTCCAGTTAAAATGGCTTTCTTCTTTCTTCACGTGTTCAGTTTTAATTATTCAAGCTTTCCTTTTCAAAGTTAACTGAAAACATTCCCTCATCCCACAAGTCTTTAGTTTCCTATTTTCTCTTTGGCTCATACTCCTTCATACTTCTTATTGTATTTATTTCATTCTACCTCAGTTTAGTTAGAATGATTATATATCCCTTCATATATTGTACAGTTAGCTTTGCATAAACTAGATCCCATCTTTATTTAATATACTTTTCATGGACTTGGACAATGAAAATGTCTTGAAAACAGCCAATATTTTCTGATTTATCCAAGAAAAACCTCAATGGTTTGTGATCCTATACCAAACATTCTAAAGGATTCCTTGAAGGAAGGAAGGTATGGAAGGGGTGAGACAGAGAGAGAGAGAGAGAGAGAGAGAGAGAGAGAGAGAGAGAGAGAGAGAGAGAGAGAGAGAGAGAGAGAGAGAGAGAATTTTAGGCTTTAAAAATAATTTTTTAAAGTTACTCTTATAGCCTTGGGCTTGAGACCAGGGATTTCAGATATGCAGCATATCACACACACACCCGCACAAACGCACACACACGCACATGCAGAGACAACGCAGCAAGACACACATACAGACACACGAAGAAAGAGACAGAGACAGAGAAACAGAGAGAGAGAGAGAGAGAGAGAGAGAGAGAGAGAGAGAGAGAGAGAGATACAGACATACACGTGCTCGAACATACGCTGATCTCAGCATGGCCTCTCACCCAAATCAGCTAGTGATTGAATGTCAATGTCTGACTTTAAAAGAATTGGTTTCATACATGGGTGGACATAGAGAGAGGCGAAGAATTGCTATGGCTTCACAGAAGTCTGATGGGGAGTGATTGAGGCAATTCAGCTTCCCCACAGCCGGAGAACACAGAGAAGAGAACGGATCAAATGTGTTTTAATGGGCTTTAGATTGCTTTTGTCTTGATTAATTACTGGAGGAAATAGGTTCCCATTTCTAGAAAATAATTATTTTCTTTGCAGCAGCTGCTACAAAGCAGCAACTTACACGTGCGAGGACTCTCACATGGAGGGTGGCCGGCACCTCCTTATCAACCCCCATCAGGTGAGAGGACTGACACCCAAAGATCCTGTGGCCTAAATCCATCGCATTTTATTCCTGAGGAGGCTTACATGGTAGACAGAAATTTTCCACTGCATCTGGGTAGGTAATAACAAGAGAGAATTACAAGGGTCTGAGTAATTGCTCTTTGGCTTGTTTCCTGGAAGGCATGCCGTAGTGTCTGCTGCTCTTGCATGTGAGAAAGATGCTCACAGATGGGTTTCTGTGGGATTTGCTCACATGCTGATTTATTTGTTTGTTGAGCATTTTCTTATGTGTTTACTCTTGGATTTCTATATGAATACCCCCCTTCTTTGAGTTTCTGAATTAAAGCCATCATTCATATTACTTTCCCTCCATGAATCTCTCTTGCTTAATTTAATATATACACATAAATGAATTTAAAAATATATACATGTGTTTATGTGTTTATGCAAATGTGTATGCCTGATTATATGCACATACCACATGTTTACAGGAACCAATAGACATCAGAAGAGAGAGAGCATCAGATCCTCTGGAAGTGGAGTTGCAGGCAGTCGTAAGCCACCATATGAATGCTGTGAACCAAAGCCACATTCCCTACAAGAGCTATAAACAATCTTAACCACTAAGCCATCTCCCCAGTACAACCCTCCAAAACACACACACACACACACACACACGCGCGCGCGCGCTCTCTCTCTCTCTCTCTCTCTCTCTCTCTCTCTCTCTCTCTCTCTCTCTCTCTCTCTCTCTCTCTCTCTCTCTCTCTCTCTCTCTCTCTCTATTCTTAGAGCACTACAAGGTAAACACTGCATCCTGGCATTGCATTGGGCAGATGGAGTAAGTCTGTGTTCTACTTGATGTCTCCAAAACTTCCTATGTCTGCTTACCCAATAAGGGAAACTGACTGGCTGAGCACACCTTGGAATCTGCTAGAGGACTCCAGCCTTAGAGTTTCCATCCTAGGGAGTATGGAAATTTCTCAAAGGTTCCGAGGATGCTGTTGTCACTGGAGCAGGCTTTGAGAGCCACCGATTCAGGAAGGTTTTGTTACAGAATTTCAAAAGCTAGTGCAGCTCTTCCTCACCATTTTTTGCTCATTTCACAAGATCCTGTAACTCTGGGGATGGTTTTAAATCTTCATTCCCCATCTGGGAGCTGCTTCCCTTTACATTCTGGGGCAGATGGTCTGTACCCTACCCCATCACACCAAACCGTACCTATGCTGAGCTCTGCATGGTTTCCCAAACACCTGTAATACTGTTTCCATGTGTCTACTGCACAGTTCTCTATTGCTGGAATGTTCTTCCCCACTTACCCAATTGTTTTGGAATCTTTAAAACTCTGGTCATACTCCTGTCATGCTGAACCCCTTTGGGCTCCACAATTCCTTCTCCTTCTGGACCCCATTCCTGTTTAGATAGCATTCAATCAGCTGATTTGTCATCCAACCATCATATAAGAGTATCTGTCTCCATTTCTGCCCACCACATTATTCTGAATTATGTTATGTCAATCTTTCTATGCCTTTTGCCAAGTGTCAGCTCTTTGTAGGAAGGAATAATGCCTTATTGATTTGGGCGGTAGGAACTACCTTCAAGTTTTAATATTAATGAGCACCCAGTGATAACATCTGACGTTTGATATATAGCTTACTCTGCCCTCTTGAAATAAGATGAGAAGTATCAGCAAAGGAGGCACCATGATTAATGGGCAAGAATATGGAAAGGCAAATTCATAAGATTAGGGAAAATGTTTTAAAAAATACTCGTGAATATTGCCAATGCTTACAGCTATAAGATTTATGACAATAAAATTTTATAAAACAGTGGTAACTGTTACTAAAAAATTACTATTTTGGGGTACACTGGAAAATCAGGGCACTTTATAAATGGTCTTCAAGGTAGATAAGACACTCTGTGAACTACATCTGTTTTGCTGCAAAAGTCACCTTCCTTCCAGCACTGACAGAATTTCCAATTGTGTGATTGTTGCAAAGAGGCTTGTTAAGTGCTTCAGAAGAGCTCCTTGTCTTGACTTCCAGAAGTTCATGGAAAGGCGGCACAAAAATAAAGATGAACAGCCTGCAAGACAGGAGACAGGAAAGGGCAATTTTTCTCTATCTTAGGGCTCTTCAAACACACATTTAGTGAGGTTAAAAAGAACACCACCAACTCTTTGGGAAAGAGCCTTCAATTTTCCTTTTAGCATGGAAGGCACCAAAGTTGTAAAGCCATTTAACTGAAACAGAATCTGGAAAATTCCGCTCCACTTAAGAGTACTGACCCAAGCAGAGAGACTTGAACTTTCTACTGTGGTCCTTGATGAAAACTGAATCTCCACACTGGACAGCCACCTCACCCAGCTGAGACTCCCCAGGGCAAGATGTAAGTGGGAGGGGATGGCTGGAGAGGCAGAGGGGAGGTACTGCACCGGAAACTCCCACACCCAAACTTGGATCTGCCCCTTCAGTGACCACCTAGTCCTGAAGCAAGGTTATATTCTAAAGTGCCCACTGCGCCTTAACCCCTTACTCCATACACTTTAGCTTACAATTGCTACAGAAAAAGACCTTGGGAGCAGACTTCAGACTATAGACTGGAGAACAGGAAGCATTATGTAAGGAAACAACTATGGGAAAAGACTTTGGCAGACAGAGGGAAGTGCTCTAAGCTATCCTGTGGCTCAGAACACAACTGTGCCTTCCTCTAGTATGTTCTAACACAACTGGAAGATTGGCACTAATAATGTCCTCTTGCCCCTTTGATCCAGAGGGTTCGCCACCAGAGACCTCAATTCCTCATACAAAGGGGAGGTGGTTCTACTCAGCAGATGTCCTTCCAAATAAGCATTTCAAACATAAAATTCTCTAACTTTACCATCCTTCAAGGGGCGGGGGGAGATAATAAGGAATAAGGATGTGCCAGTTTCTTTTTTTTCTATTTTTAATTTAAATTAGAAACAAGCTTGTTTTACATATCGATCCCAGTTCCCTCTCCCTCCCCTCCTGCCTTGCCCCCACTAATCCCCTATCTGCTTTCTGCTCCCCAGGGAGAGTGACACCTTCCATGGGGGGATCTTCAAAGTCTGTCAGATCCTTTGGAGCAGGGGCTAGGCCCTCCCCCTGTCTCTATGCTGACAGAGCATCTCTCTATGTGGAATGGGCTCCCGAAGTCCGTTCCTATGCTAGGGATAAATACTGATCCACTACCAGAGGCCCCATAGATTGCCCAGGCCTCGTCACTGACACCCATGTTCAGGGAGTCTGGGTCAGTCCTATGCTGGTTTCCCAGCTATCAGTCTGGGGTCCATGAGCTCCTCCTTTTCAGGTCAGCTGTTACTGTGGGTTTCTCCAGCCTGGTCTTGACTCCTTTGTTCATCACTCCTCCCTCTCTGCAACTGGATTCCAGGAGTTCAGTTCACTGTTTAGCTATGGATGTCTGCTTCTACTTCCATCAACTACTGGATGAAGGCTCTAGGATGGCATATAAGGTAGTCATTAATCTAATTGTAGGGGAAGGGCGTTTAAGGTAGCCTCTCCCCTAATGCTTAGATTGTTAGTGTCATCCTTGCAGATCTCTGGACATTTCACTAGTGCTAGATTTCTCTTTAAACCTATAATGGCTCCCTCTATTATTGTATCTCTTATCTTGCTCTCCTCTGTTCTTCCCCTACTCAACTTTCCTGCTCCTTCATGTCCTCCTCTCCCCTCCTCTTCTCTCCTTCTCTTTCTCCTAACTCCCTCTCCCCTCCCCCCATGCTCCCAATTTGCTCAAGAGGTCTAGTCTCTTTCTCCTTCTCCAAAGAACCCTGTATGTCTCTCTTAGGGTCCTCCTTGTTTCCTAGTTTCTCTGGCGCTGTGGATTGTAGGCTGTTAAGGAGAAGCTTTTTCCTTGAGAGGAGCCTTCTCGCCCGCCTGGTTCCAGATCCGCATCAGTCCCAAATAAACACACAGGAGGCTATATTAATTATGAAGCTGTTGGCCTTGCTTGTCTCTTACTAGCTAGCTCTGACTTAAGTAATTACCCCATAATTGTTAATCTAAGTATGTTTCTTACCGGAGAATAGTTCCAGGCTTCCTACCCCCATGGCGTTACATGTTGACTCTCTTGTGTTTCTCCTTCCCAGAATCCTCCTGGACTCCTAGCCCCACCTATCCAGATTCCTATAGGCTCAGCAGTACTTTATTGACAAATAACAGGCAAATAACAGGACTTCCCCAACATCTCCTCTTTTCTCTTTAAACAAAAGAAAGGTCTTAACTTTAACACCGTCAAATTATATATAACAGAACAGTTATCAAGTAAGAACATAGTTACAATATTTTAGCAAGATTTAAAGAAAATATCATCTATCTCATTCCTGTGAGTCCAAAGTTCTATATGTAGCTTATCTCTTATCATAACTAAGGAAAACTATAATTATAGCTATCTGTCTTCAACTCCATCAAAGACCACAGAAGGATAATATATAAACACTAGGATTGACAGAGACATCTTACTGCCTGGACAGTCACCCGAAGTTCCTCTGTAACGTTGGGGCATCCATCTTCAGCCCATAGGCCACAATGTGTCCAGAAGTTTTCTCAGCAAAGCAGGAAATTTCAAACTGACCATCTGCATTGACAGTCTATCATTCATTTTTCTTTGTCCTGCAGAAAGTCTCTCGGACTCTTCCATGAAGCAGGAACCCTGTAAGACTGAGTTCAGCATTCACTTTCCTGTGGGTCCTGCATGTCCAGATTATACAACAACAGTCAAGCAGTACAGACAAGAGCAGTTTCTTGCCTAAATGGCTAATCTTGTCATGTTGAAAGCAAACTCCATAACAAGTTTCTTCGATGCCCATCTTCCTCTCAGACATAATTGGTGCTGCCAGGAGCAGACATTTCTCATTGTCAAGAAAAACCCTAAACCATTTTAAATGCCATTTTCTGAAGGTCTTTGAAAGGTTTGAAGACTATTTATCTGTCTCAAATACATCTCTATATATCTAGAAAACCTAACTTACCTAACTATAAATTCTGTTATAAGTGACTATCTATAGTCTGTATTCAATTATGCATTACATTTTAAAAGATCAGTATAAGCACAATACTTAATCAAGAGGAGAAATATACATATCATAAAATTGACCTTGAATTTGTATCAATAAATGAAAAACAATACCCATACCATAATTCCCTTTTTTTACCATTAAAAAGATTGGCTGTGATCATTAGCCAATTATAAACAATCCCATTTAAATGAAAACAAAGATTTATAAACAAGATGGGAATTGGGACGTCGCTCATTCCAAACTGCTTCCTGCTGGAAGGGGGCGCTGTTCACACCATGGGGATCATGACAAAACTCAGAAACCTTTATAAGTCCGTATTTTCGGGGTCTGTAAAGCTGCATCATCGTAGCTGTCTCAATAGTTGGAACACCTGGTCCACTGCTTCTGGGGGTCTTGGTTTGTCAAACCACAGAAGTCTGGAAGGAATCCTCAGCTTTTCATTTTCTGTGGAAACATAAGCAAAATCTCCTTTCCCGAGTAACATATCCTTATACTTAAATTTTGAAGTCAAGGCATTTTTAAAAGATAGAAGTTGGATTAATTCAGCAGCATTTATAATCAAGTGTACTTTAGTTGTTCCTTCCTTAGCAATGAAAAAACTGAAAAACATAATAGCGTACAGTATCCAGACTCTCTGCGTATTTTCCATCTTTACTTGGCTTATTTATTTATTTATTATTACTTTATTTCTTTTACTTTTATTTATTTTTCTTTGAGACAGGGTTTCTCTTTTGAAATCCGCCTGCCTCTGCCTCTGGAGTAAATCCTACCAGCCTGCGCCACCACAACGCCGGCTTTTGTATTTATTTACCACTTTGCCGTTTCGTTTTCTCTCTCAATCTCACGTATATTTTTAAACACACTGTAAACCTTTAGAGATTTTCTTCATCCAAGTCTGACTTTACTGTAAATCTTTACGTTTTTCTGGCCACGTGTCTTATTTGTAAAACCGCGGCTGTTTTAAACTGCCGTTTCAAGATGGCGGGCGTAAGCGTGATTCCAGCTTACCGCCTCAGTCCATGCTGACATCCAGCAAATGCTGCCACTTCCAACTGTACGTACACACCTTTCAATCGTTAGCAGAGTCTCTTAAAACAACCTTGTTGGCTTTTTCTTTTCTTTTTCTTTTTCTTTTTATGCCGAGTCAGGAAGACTCCAGTAAGCGAGCCGCGTGAATCTCGGCTTGTGGCTAGCAAAACAGAGCACACCTGAGAAAAATGCTGCTACCAAAAATCTGTGCTTCTCTCCGTTCTTCAAATTCCTTTAAAGCTTTTGTCATTCTACGTGGAAATTCATCATCCCACTCCTGATCACCATTTTGTTAAGAGAAGCTTTCCTTGAGTGGAGCCTTCTCGCCCGCCTGGTTCCAGATCCGCATCAGTCCCAAATAAACACACAGGAGGCTATATTAATTATGAAGCTGTTGGCCTTGCTTGTCTCTTACTAGCTAGCTCTGACTTAAGTAATCACCCCATAATTGTTAATCTAAGTATGTTTCTTACCGGAGAATAGTTCCAGGCTTCCTACCCCCATGGCGTTACATGTTGACTCTCTTGTGTTTCTCCTTCCCAGAATCCTCCTGGACTCCTAGCCCCACCTATCTAGATTCCTATAGGCTCAACAGTACTTTATTGACAAATAACAGGCAAATAACAGGACTTCCCCAACAGTAGGCTGGTAATCCTTTGCTCTATGTCTAAAATGCATATATGAGTGAGTACATACCATATTTCTTTTTTTTTGTGACTGGGTTACCTTGCTCAGTACGGTTTCTTCTAGTTCCACCCATTTGCCTGCAAATTTCAAGATTCCATTTTTTTTCTGCTGAGTAGTACTCCATTGTGTTAATGTAACACATTTTCTCTATCTGTTCTTTAGTTGAGGGACATCGAGGTTGCTTACAGGTTCTGGCTATTACAAATAATGCTGCCATGAACATAGTTGAATAGATGTCCTTATTGTATGAATGTGCATCTTGTGGGTATACACCTAAGAGTGGAATTGCTGGATCTAGTGGTAAACTGATTCTCATTTTCTTGAGGAATCTCCACACTGATTTCCAAAGTGGCTGTACAAGTTGCCACTTCCACCAGCAGTGGAGGAGTATTCCCCTTTCTCCATATCCTCTCCAGCATAAACTAACATTGGTGGTTTTTTTGTTTTGTTTTGTTTTTTGTTTTTTTTTTATTATAGCCATCCTGATAGGAGTAACATGGTATCTCAGAGTAGTTTTGATTGGCACTTCCATAACGGCTAAGGATGTTGAACACTTTCTTAAGTGTCTCTCAGCCATTTTAGACTCCTCTATTGAGAATTCTTTATTTAGCCTGAACCCCACTTTTTAATTGGATTATTTGGTGTTTTAGTGACTAGCTTCTTAAATTCTTTGTGAATTTTGGAGATCAGCCCTCTGTCAGATATAGGGTTAGTGAATATCTTTTCCCATTCTGTGGGCTGCTATTTTGTCTTGTTAATTGTGTCCTTTGCCTTATAGAAGCTTCTCACTTTCAGGAGGCCCCATTTATTAATTGTCAATCTCAGTGTCTATGCTACTGGTGTTATGTTCAGGAAGCGGTCTTCTGTACCAATTCGCTCAAGGGTGCCTCCCACTTTCTCTTCTATGAGGCTGGATTTATGTTGAGATCTCTGATTCATTTGGACTTAAGTTTTGTGCATGGCGATACACATGGCTCTCTCTGTAGTCTTCTACATGCTAGCATCCAGTTATGCCAACACCATTTGTTGAAGATGCGTTTTTTTTCCATTATTTAATTTTTGCTTCTTTGTAAAAAAAAATCAGGTGTTTGTAGGTGTGTGGATTAACATCAGGGTTTTCAATTTGATTCCATTGGTCTCCCTGTCTATTTTTGTGCCAATACCAAGCAGTTTCAGATCTGTAGCTCTATAATAGAGCTTGAAGTCAGTGATGGTGCTATGTGGTTGTTTTGGCTATCCTGGGTCTTTTGCTTCTCCATATAAAGTTGATTATTGTTCTTTCAAGGTATGGGAAGAATTCTGTTGGTATTCTGATGGGGATTGCATTGAACCTGTAGATTGCTTTTGGCAAGATTGCCATTTTTAATATGTTGATTCTACCTATCCAAGACCATGGGAGATCTTTCCATTTTCTGGTATCTTCTTTAATTTCTTTCTGTAAAGACTCAAATTTCTTGCTATACAGGTCTTTCACTTGTTTGGTTAGTGTTACTCCAAGATATTTTATGTTGTTTTTGGCTATTGTAAAGGGTGATGTTTCTCTGATTTCTTTCTCAGCTCATTTATCACCTGTATATTTTAGGGCTACTGATTTTTTTTTAGTTACTCTTATATCCTGCCACTTTGCTAAAGGTGGTTTTCAGCTGTAGGAGTTCCCGTGTAGAGTTTTGTGGGTCATTTATGTAAACTATCATATCATCTGCAAATAGTGAAAGTTTTACTTCTTCCTTTCTGATTTGTATCCCCTTGATCTCCTTTTGTTGTCTTATCGCTCTAGATAGAACTTCCAGTACAATATTGAAGAGATATAGAAAGAGTAGACAGCCTTGTCTTGTTCCTTATTTTAGAGGAATTGTGTTGAGTTTCTCTCCATTTAGTTTGATGTTGGCTATTGGTTTGTTGTATATTGCTTTTATTATGTTCAGGAATGTTCCTGTTATACCTGATCTCTCCAGGACCTTTATCATGAAGGGATGTTGGATTTTGTCAAAGACTTTTTCAGCATCTAGTGAGATGATTATGTGGTTTTCCTTTTGCAGTTTGTTTATATGGTGGATTACATTGATAGATTTTTGTATGTTGAACCATCCCTGCATCCCTGGGATGAAACCTACTTGATCATGTTGAACGATTTTTCTGATGTGTTTTTGAATTCCATTTGCCAGTATTTTATTGAGTATTTTTGCATTAATGTTCATGAGGGATATTGGTCTCTAGTTCTCTCTCTTAGTTGTGTCTTTGTGTGGCTTGGGTACCAATTGTAGCCTTGTAAAAAGAGTTTGGCAATGAGCCTTCTACTTCTATTGTGTGGAACTATTTGAGGAGTATTGGTAATAGCTCTTTGAATTTCTAGTAGAATTCTGTACTGAAGCCATCTGGCCCTGAGCTTTTTGCTTTTTTTTTTTTTTTTTTTGGTCGGGAGACTTTTGATGACTGCTTCTATTTCATTAGGGGTTATAGGTCTGTTTAAATTGCTTATCTATCCATTTCCTTCAAACTTATGGGACACTTTGAAAGCAGTACTAAGAGGAAAGTTCATAGCATTAAGTGCTCATATGAAGAAACTGGAGAATAGTCACACTAGAGAATTAACAGCCCAACTGAAAGCTCTAGAACAAAAAGAAGGAAACTCACCCAGTTGGAGTAGACTCCAGACTCCAGGAAATAATCAAACTGAGGGCTGAAATCAATAAAGTAGAAACAAAGAAAACAATACAAAGAATCAATATAACAAAGAGTTGGTTTCTCCACAAAATCAAAAAATAGACAAACCTTTATCCAAACTAACCAAAAGGCAGAGAGAGAATATGCAAATTAACAAAATCAGAAATGAAAAAGGGGACATAACAACGTACACTGAGGAAATCCAGAGAATCTTCAGGTCATACTTTGAAAACCTGTATTCCACAAAATTCAAAAATTTAAAGGAAGTGCCAGTTTCTTTTTTTTTGGTTTTTATGAGACAGGGTTTCTCTGTATTGTTTCGGAGGCTGTCGGTCCAGCCTGGCCTCGAACTCACAGAGATCCGCCTGCCTCTGCCTCCCGAGTGCTGGGATTAAAGGCGTGCACCACCACCGCCCGGCTGCCAGTTTCTTTTAATGAGTTAAATTTTGTGTGATAATGAGAGCAGGTAGACTCATTTGGGTATTAGAACAGATAAGGAGGTTATCCCTCATTTGCTCCCCTAATATTGTAGATGGCTTCATAGAAGTACCTAGGTAATTGCTTCATAGAGATATCTAGATAATGGCTGCATTTGGTCAGGAAACTTCCTATATTCTCTCCTATGAGAACCTTCCATTAGGCATTAATGTCTATTGGCTTAGGAGATTTCAAACCAGAGTGGCTTTCTAGAAAAGAGTGAGGACCACACTCTGTTTCTTGTGGACAGTGATTCCCAAACTCCTTGAGTACCTTTTGTTCCCTTCACCTCCAGTGTGGATGACTCCGGTGATACTAATGGAGGAAATGGGACAACCGATGGGGTATCATTTACCACTCCTAGGGGATGCTGAGCTTTGGCAAATGGCCTTATGAGACTGTCACAAATTAGGGGCTACTATTGTGTGAAGGGCACCACTGCCCCCAGATGTTCCTCCACAAAAGCAGAAAAGTAATCTTAATCTCTTGTCTTACAACCCTTGAGCACTGGGTTGAAGTTGTTTAAAAACTGCCATTTCCAAATGGCTTTAGCAACCTGCCTTTTGCCTTCTTGTCCCTTCCTTGCCCTCTGAGTATTCCCAAAATATCCCCAAATGCTAGGTGGCTTGTTGTCATGCTACACTTACCCATTGGACGCGTCAAGGCCAGGCACTGTAGCAACATCTCTGCAGATCAGCTATGCTCTGCTCCCTGCCTGCAATAGGAGATGGCATAGCTCAGGATCTTACCAGTAGTCATGACAGCCCAGATTACCAGACCTCTTAGCACACTCCAGGCATTCAAAAGGTAGTTAGAGATGACTGTAACCGGGAGCTGTGCCTGGGGACGGCACCTGAGCTCTCTGCACTCAGTGCTCAGCTCAGTGGGTACAGATCTGTGGTAAAGGAGTAGAAAGGATTGCAGAACGAAACAAAGCAGATGAGACACTACACCATTCTCTTCCTTCTCCACCTTTATAGTCAATGAGATCCTTCCAAGCAGGGAAACTTTTAAAATCAAGATTCTGCATGTGGAGCAAGGAACTGAAATAAATCAAAAACATCAGTGGTTACCAGGGACACAGTTTGCAATCCCAGCAGGACCTAGGTGGAAGCTCATTGTTATGGAGATGGTACTGGTGGGAACTGAGGGGAGGCAAAGGAGCCGGAGAAATCCTTCCTTGCTTCCAGCTACTAAAGAATATCTCCTTTCTGTACCCAAGGCAAGCCATAAGCACCCAGATCCCCACCTCCTGCTGCAAGCCTATTTGTCTCTGAGTCACAGGAGGGCTATGATTAAATTTCATTATCCATTCGGTTTCCATCTCTTGAGGTTTCTGACTTTAGGTTTACCACAAACTTCAGCTCTACTAAAGGGTGGTTGACTAATGTGCAACAGCATTGAATCATGGTAGATTTTCACACATTCATAATTACTCTTCTGAAGTAGGACACATTCACTGTTACCTCCGGATAAGAAGAGCAGGGAGAATAACAGTGTCATTTTGCTTCTTTCTTCTAAGAGATGGAAGCAATTTGTGACCTAGTTTTCTGAGTATCCTAGATTCCCTTAAGGCTAAAGAGAAAAACAGAGCCTTGAAAGGCTGAGATGAAGATCAAATGCAGAAATGGTCCCTCCATCTCTGCACCTGTGAGCACAAATTCAGGGAAGGATGGGGTTTTCCACTGGACTATATCTAGTGAGTAGTGAGTGTGTGTGTGTGTGTGTGTGTGTGTGTGTGTGTGTGTGTGTGTGTAAATAGGAAGAACTACAGATGTTAGAGTTTTATGAATCCTATTATGCTATGACTAAATTTATTGTCAATCAATCACTGGTTTTTAATCTGACTTGGATCCATGTTAAGAAGCTGTCTAGCTCTAAATGAATGTTAATCATGGAGCCTAAACATGGGGAAAGAGTAAAACTCTGCTTCTAGAAGTTGCCCCACATCTAAGGTTTTGTTGTTGCTGTTCATTTGCTTGTTTTCTTTTTGTGGAAGTGGTAACAATAGAAAGTTAAATTTCTTCCCCTAGGCCCATGGTAAGTTGAGAATGAAAAAGAGAAAAATAATATATTTTGATCAATGATCAAAAAAGCCCAATGATGGCATGTATCTACAGCATCCAACAAGCCTTGCCCACATTGAGTGACTGTTTTCCAAACATCTAAATGCAACAGGAAATTTTAGTCTCAGCTCCATATACTCTGAGCCTCTTTTACAAAAATGAACAAAGCTGGACATGGTGATGCATGCCTGTGATTCCAGCATAGTAGATGAGTCAGGAGGATCACAAGTTCAAGGCCATAGTAAGATCCTGTCTCAGCAAAAAGAAACAAGAAAAAAAAAACCTGAAAACTGAACACCACCAAAGAAAGAATGTTTTGACCTTACAATTTCACTTGCTACGAATTTACTGCCCTATAGTCAGGGACATTGTCAGTTATTTGTAGATATTATGGCAAGATGTATTCCCCTTCTGTTTATCACCTACAGAGAAGTGATTCCTCAAAGCTCCTACAGCAACTCATACATGACATAGATAGATAGATAGATAGATAGATAGATAGATAGATAGATAGATAGATAGATAGATAGATAGAGCAATAGAGAGAGATAACAAGGAAGGGCTCTTCTGTCTTATAGTCTGGAGCTATTTCTAATTCAGCATATCATTTCTTTGTATGTAAGTTATACTCATAATGAAAACATTACTTGGCCAGCAAATTCTTGAAACAGTAAAGAAATTAAAGGAGAAACACACAAATTCCATCGCTTAAAGGGTATGAGAGAGAGATTTGCATTCTGCCTAAACCAACACAGTCCAGCAGATTTCCAATGATAAGGTCAAATTGTAACAAAGCTCCCTGGGGCATGCTGATGTTTGTATTGGTCCATTTTCTGTTGCTACAACAAAATATCTGAAAACAGGTACTTATAAAAACTAAAAGAGGTTTATTTAGCTCGCAGTTTTGGAAATTGAAACCCTAAGATTGGGCAACTTTACCCTTTTGTCTTGGCCTTTGGCCTGTATCACAGTTGATGGATTGACTCATGACAGATATGTAGGACACGAAGAGATCACATGGCTAGACAGGAAACCAGAAGTAAAGAGGACCCAGCCTTATTCTTTACATCAAACAACTCAGTTTTTACCAACTCATTCCATGAAACCAACACTAATCCTTTCTGAGTGCTATGTTTCTAAGAGCCCACCCACCTTCAACTAGGCCCTACCACTTAAAAGATTCCACCACATCTTAGTTACCACCACACTGGGAACCAAGTTTCCAGTGCATGAAATCTTGGGGAACACACTGTACCCAAATGTTAACTGTCTCTGACTCTCCACACTTGTATTGCTTTACCATGAGTGGCCTTAGGTGTGCAGACCAACACACAGAGTTGCCACTCACTCTCCATTAGGCATGATTAAAAAAAAACTTCTGTCCTGTATAAAAAATACTTTGTCGAGAGTGTTCATCAAGTTGGACCAACATCTTGAATTCAGGATCCTATACAATTTTGTTCAATTGACTATAGAATAGGGGATGTGTAATTTTACTGAGACAAATATGAATGGCCTGAACTAAAGAACAGTGTCATGACTCTCACATAAACTCACGACTTCCATATACAGTGAGTAGGATAAATGTCAGGATGAAATGACAACTTGTTCTTTCTTTCTTTCTTTTTTTTTAAGAACACCGTGGCTTTAGGATAGTTGTCGTCCTTTATAAATAACTTTATTATATAGCTAGAAACTTGACGATAAAGGAGAAAAATGAGGGTCAAGAGGGCCTGCATTCCTTCAAAGGAAAATTGTGGATCACCAGCTAGCTCACGATACCCCACCCTTTCTAGGGAATCCTTGTCAATGAGTGTGTGACATGCTCATGTGCCTTATGAATATACATACTGTTCAATTGCCCTTCTTTTAAGCTGTCTTTGAAGAGAACACCTGATCCTCTAACTGGCCTCCATGCCCTTGAAGCCACTATGTATTTTTTTCCCATTCAGAGTCATCAATATCTTGACTCTCAGTGGCCTCAAGGACTGTCAGATCTACCACCGTGCAGGTCTCTTTTTTTCAGCACCCACATTCTGAGAAATCAGCAGGATCTGAGCATCTTGCAGATGTGGCTATTGATCCCCAGCTCTCCTTGCTGAACAGCTTGGTGAGCCCCAGAACCTGTCAATACCATCGCCACTGCTAACCCTACTTCCTGTGAGTCCACATGCTATGTCTTTCCTAAGGGTCACCTATAGACAGACAACTTGTTATTTCTCCAGTGATCAGTCTCAGCGCTCCCTCTCCAAACCAAGTTTGTTCAGTGTCCGGTAAAGCTAATTTGAGCTGGGTTGCTATGGGAACTGAGAAAGGAGTTCCTGGAAATGTAATCATAATTGCTGTCATCTAAAAGGGCAGCAGCTTGCTACTTCAGGGTGCTCCCATATGTCTGCATTAGGCTAGTGTTAGCAAATGGGTGTCAAAAGTTATTTGCATGCAAATTGCTAAAAGGACACCCAGTAGGGTTGGGTGTTGCTCAAATGAGCTGATTTGTCAAAGGAAAATTTTTTTTGTCATTGCTGTTTTTGAAGTGAGATTCTTTTTACAAGGTCTAGTTTAGTTGCCTAGAGTCAAATCCAAATGTTGTCTCTCACAGGACACAAATCTTAGGGCCCATGAAGGTAAAAATTCCAAGCCATAAATTCAGAAGATAGATTCTGAAACTTGAGGGTTTCTTGAAAATCACTAGAAATTCCACAGGGTTTTAGAAGAGATGGTTGGAGTGGGGTCAGTGATCTCATAATTTCAAGATTCAAAGGCCCAATAGAATCAGAGTCCTTGGGGCATCAGCTGGTCTTTTGCTACTCAAAAGTATGAACCACGTATCTGCAGCGCTGATGCAACCTGGGAGCTTGTTATATATAGACTCTCAGCCCCAGCACCAGATTGCTGAATTAGAACCCACATTTTATTTAGTAGAGTTTTCAGATGCTCTATCTGTGCATGGAATTTGAGAAGCACTGGACCAGTAAAACATCTTAATTTTATAGAAAAGATGACTGAAGTCCAGAGGAGAGAAATAACTTGCCTGAAGTATTGATGAGGTTCAGTAGCATAACCAAAACAAAGTTGTACTATGTTTGAGAATCAGACATTTCCCATCAACTCACGGGGCTACTCAGAGGAGAAACTTAGGAAGAGATTAGAAATTTTATGGGCAGTTTTCTCATTTTATGGCACCCCCAAACACTTCCTTTTCTGACCTCTGGAATTTCAGGGTACATTTATGGTTGCCAGGTGATACAGGGGAAACTGGGGTCTTCTCTTGGAGTTCTTAGTCTTATTAGTAAACAAGTTTGAGGACACATGCAATTGAAAGCTCAAAGACAGTGTTATTAGCTTTTAAAGGGGAGAGCCCCCAAAGCAGACAACCTGTAAATCTCAGCGGCTGCCTGAAGAAGCAGAATGGAGCTGAGAAGGGGGAGAGCCCTTTGAGCTGCCATGGAGATTGCATGGAAAAAGAGCAGCTTCAAGGTGGGGAGGGAAGCTTTGCAGAAAAAGGAAGGAAAGCCAAAGCATCATGCAAGGTGTGCTGAGGTTTGGCCAGACTCCAGGAAGGGGTGGGAAGGGGCGAGGGGGGGTGTGGGGGTAGGGATGGCAGTGGCAAAGGCAAAGGTTGTGCCTGTCTGACTCAGACCTCAGAAAGGTAGGCAGACTCAGTGAACCTCATGATGGCTCACTGCACAGAGGGGGCCAGGAATTCTGGGAAGGAAAAGGACAGTAAGTAGCTTGTTAAAGGAGAAACTATTCCACTTATCTCTTTAACATGGCTTGAGGTTGACACACCTTCCTAGTCCCTGGCCAGATGACTGACCTGGTCTAACTGGAACAAAAGGACTCCACCAAGGCCACAGAGTCTACTCTCTTGACCATGGTGCTTCTTCATGACCTTTATTGCTGCTCTAATAAAATTGGCACAACTTACTGGCCTTGTTCAAGCCATAATGCCAAGTTTTCATGCCCGTTTGGTGGGTTCTCCATCAGTCTGTGAAGTGTCTGGTGAGTGTTCTGTTGAAAACTGAAAGACTAGATGATCATCTCCTTAAAGACACTGACTGGGGCCTTGGGTAGTATTTATCCCTGGCATACAAATGGACTTTGGCTGCCCATCCCACAATGAGGGAGGCTCTCTCAGCCTGGACTCTTGGGGGAAGGCCTAGGCCCTGCCCTGGATGAAATGACAGACTATGGAGATCCTCCATGGAAGGCCTCACCCTCCCTGGGATAGGAGTGGAGATTGGGTGGGGGCCTGGGGGACCTGGTGGGAAGGGCTGGGGAGGAGGGGAGAGAGAGGGTGAGGGAGGGGATTGAAGTGTGAAGCAAGCTTGTTCTAACTTAAATTTTTAAAAAAGGAAGAAAGAAAAAAAAAAAAAACACGGACTGGTCAATCCCTAAATCAGTGCAAACTACTCCACAGTGACATGCTTTTTCAGTTTTGAAAAGCTAGAAGAAAGTTTCTTCCTTGTAGTTGGAATTTTAAAAACTGGGAACTAACAGAGGATTTAGGGAGGGGCCAGATTCTCCCTGCCTTCTCTGAAATCACAGAACCACACTCTGCTAGGCAGGAGTAGGCGGGTCACCACTGTTTCCCATGTCAGTCATTTGGTGTGTGTGATTGTGAGCTGTGACTGCTTTCCATACTTCCCCAAAGCAAAAAAAAAAAAAAAAAAAAAAAAAAAAAAGCATTCTCTCCACTTCAGATGCAAGAGATGCCTAAGAACTAAGAACCCATATCTACTAACTCTCAAAGCATGGCACTAACAATTTAATTCTGATACCTGCAATGACAAATCACCCCCAAACTCAGCAGTTTACCATAAGGGCAGTTTTATTATCTCTCACAATTTTGTGAATGGACCAGCTCTCCAGTTGGGCACCCTCTGCTCTACATACAGACTGCTGGGAATCTAGTCCTTGACTGTTTGGGACTATTTAAGATAGTTCACTTACATGCCCTAACAGCAATAGATGGAGGTAGAGCTTATCTGAGTGCTCTCTCTCTCTCTCTCTCTCTCTCTCTCTCTCTCTCTCTCTCTCTCTCTCTCTCTCTCTCCCTCCCTCTCTCTCTCTCTCTCTCTCTCTCTCTCTCTCTCTCTCTCTCTCTCTCTCTCTCTCTCTCTCTCTCTCTCTCCCTCTCTCGTTCTCTCCTCCTCCCTCCTTCTCCTCACCCTCATCCACTCTCTCTCACCATCCTCATCATCCCTTCCAGGTGTTCTTAAACAAGACTAACTTTTCACATGAAAACTTAAAGCTCTCAAAATAATGAAACCAAGGTCCTACACACACACACGCACACACACACGCACACACACACTCACTCTCTCTCTCTCTCTCTCTCTCTCTCACACACACACACACACACACTTTCTTAAAGCTTGAATACAATTCTGTATTGGAACAGTGTCACTGAAACATAATGTATTTGTTATAATGAGCTGGAGAATGCCCAGAGACTGTCAATCACAGGATTCTCAAAAAGACCCCTAAGAACAGCCAAGTCCTTCATTTTTCTAATTGCTTCCTACGGCTTGATTCAAAACTAGGGAGATTTTATAAGCAGGTTTCAAGAAAGTCTACTAACACGTAGAAATTGTGTTTTTGATGCAGATGGACACTTTCCTGGGGAAAAGACCCCCAGATTTCCTCACATTGTCTAAGGGATCTGTCACCCAGAAAATTCTGCATCACAGGAATGAGTCACAGCAGACTCTATACACCATCTGCTCAATTGCTATGCATGGCTATGGGGCTTCGGAAGACATATGGGGTTCATAGTACATCTCATTAACTAGATTTGGAATTTTAAGACTCAGGCAAGAGCCTCATCTCTATATATTGCAAGACTCCCTAGTTTTTAGCACAGTCTTTTAAATAATAGATTTTCTCCATAAGGTATGTAGGCTGATTTCTTCTGAAGTACTTACCTGGGTTTTGATGTAATAAAACGAAGGAGGAGCCATGATTAACGTTCTTCCTATAGCATATTGTGTCACCCTTCAGTAAAAAGCCATCATCGATCTAGTTTGATACCTATCTAATTTAATTGGAGTCTGCTAGGTCAGTGGAATGGATGCTAGTATAATATTATTTTGCAATAAGAAATCTGAAATTTAAATAATTTATCTCAATAATTTAGAGATATTTGGAGTAGAAACTAGGACTCAAATCCAATTCTCCTGGTCTTGACTCTCCAGGGCTTTGTAGGGAGGAGGAATAAATACAAGTGAAGCAATGTGAAACACTAAATAAGAATAAGGATACAAGCTTCAGGGCTAGAGTTGTAGGACAGTGGTGCAGGGCTGGATAACCATGTGTGAGGTCCTGGATTTGACCTCTAGTTCCCAAGAAACAGAGCAAAAGACTCTAAGCTGTACCATGTGTCAGTATTTACTTGTGGGTGTTGTTAAACCGCAAACTGTAACCTCCATTCTTGTAACTCTCAGTTTCAAATACAGCAGGTGGCCTGCTCTAGGGACCCTGTTTTGAGAGTCCCTCGTCTCATCTTCTGTTATATATGCTAATAGAAGTTTCTCTGAGCCCACTGTTCTCACTGTTTTCTTCTAATCAGTGATAATCAAGACACAGTAGTTGTTCTTTTCTGACTCGTAGTTTTACATTCAAAACAGAACATCCTAAACCCCAAGTGTATACTCTCTCTCTTAAATAAAGGAAAGGGTCAATGCAGTCAGACTTGCTACCAGTCTCCTATTAGATCAAAGGCAGAAGTAAAGAAAGGTCAGATGTAGACCAGTGGGTAGAGTGCTCACCTAGGGTGTATTCAGCTCTGTGTTAGATTTCTCACAAACCAACCCTGATGGCACATGCCTGTAAGCATGGCACTGGGTAGGTAAAAACAGGAGGATCAGAACTTTAAAGTCACCCTGGCTACTTAGTGAGTTCGAGGCCAGCATAGGCAACATGAGATCCTGCCTTAAGGGAAATGAAGTTAATATCATGGATCTTCCAGAATGGGAAAATGAGTCAATGTGTCATCCACTTGCCTCTAATAGAGAGTAAATAGCCGACTGCATCAGAATTTGAGAGTGATACTTATGTCGGGTTCTTTGTATCTGAACAACGATGCAACAGAACAATATATCAAGAACTACTCTTCTTCACAACTTCCTCCAGACATACTTCCTTGCTTAGATGTCATTTCACTATCAATTTTGCAGAAATGAATTCTCTTTACTTTTTCAATGACCGTATTTAGTTGTTCTTTTACTACCCATCCAGAACTAGGGCAGTATAATCCTTACCTTTGAATTCACAAATTTCATGAAAGGTTTCTTTGAAGCTGGAAGACTGAGGCTTTGTTAATGGAAAAAAAAAAGTAAAATGGGCCTAGGGACATCACAGAACTTTCCTTTTCAGTCTGGAGGGCATGAGCAGTACACAAGGTATGCTTTGATGGCAATGATTGTCTCTGGACCTTTTAAAGGCCCAGACTACCATGAGATTTTTAAAAAGCATTTATCATTTGCATTGGGAAAGGTTAATGTAGTCCTTTCAAACACAACCTCCTGTTTATGCCAGAGCATGTCTGTCCTATTAGCCCCACCAGAGCTCTGGCCCAAGCTTGTATTTGGAATACGGTGGTCTTAAGTAGATATCAAAGGATTTTTGAGGTGACTCATTCTCTTGTTAATTCCACAGGAAGGAGCCAATTAGTCAAAGCTTTATCTGGAAGTGAACTGGTCTTCACCAAATAAAATATTTAGATTTTCATTAAGTGTTCCTGTGGGGTTAGAAGAATAAAGTTTTTCTAGATATTTCAGCAGTGAGGACCTTGCCACACTGGAAAGTGGTGCGATCGGCCAGGATCTGTTCCTTACAGAGGTGAAGATTACTTTTTTTTCATTAAAATAGAATTGCTTCACTTCTCCCCCTTTCTTTCCTCCCTCCAGCCCCTCCCAGCTACCCTCCATTGAAGCCCTACTCTCAACTTGACAGCCTGTTTTTCTTTGATTCTATTTGTTACATTCATATATTACACATATATGTGTATATATTATATATGCACATAATATGCGTATATTACACACACACACACACACACACACACACACACACACGTGTATGCTGAAGACACCACATCCTGAGGATATACTACTCAGGTGACTCTAACTGAATCTGACCTGAAAGCATCTTTCCTTTGGCTTAGCTCCCATAGTTCCAGAAAATACTGTGCAAACTGTCAAGGGAGGGAAGCAAGTAAATGGCCCTATCTCCTGCAACGCCCGTGGATTGTGGCAGTTACCAGCATGGCAAGCGAAGAATGAAAGTGCAAGAAGTGGTACTCACATGTTGGTGGCAGCATCAACGTCTAGCTGGACCTAAGGCCCAGGCAACAGAAAGGAAATCATGCTGGTACTGATACTGGAAACCTACCCAGCTTCCCAGAGCTAGTGAAGTCATGGACTTCAAAAGGGAATCTACTTCTGCCACTCTGCTACTCCAGTGTAATTCCTTTCTATGCTCTAAATCTTATCCTTATATCCACAGGTAAGGGTAGCCACCACCCTCATGAAAGAAACTTCTCTACAGCAAATGGAGACCACCACGGAAAACTACAAGACAACTTCTAACCAAACCATCAAACTTCCTCAGAGGTTGCTACTAAAATTCAGGGAACACAGGGATACACTCCATGCTTGATAGGTGAGCATAGATATAGTTTCAAAGTATCACACTTACAATTTAAGAATCAATATCTCATGATATCCATTAGTTGACTCTAATAATAATTTAAGCATACAATATGAGGGTTTTAATGTATGCTCTCAGATACATACACTCACTTGACAAAGTAGAAAATGATGGTTCAGGGGTGTCCAACATTTTGATACTGAGACAAGATATTGTCATCCATAAATATGTTGGGCTGTATTCATAGCTACCCTAGGGTACATGCAGGCCACAGGTTGGGCACACCTAGAGATCATTTCACACCTAAGATAACTGATCCAAAGTAGAGTCCAGGAAAGATCTTGGTGACTTGACTCCTAGTTTCAAACTGAATCCACACTTCTTTCTTTTTGGACTGGACAAATTGCCGTGTGAAAAAGTATTTCCATACAGGTGAAGGATCATTTTCAGACAGCTCCCACGATCTCCAAGGGACTTCAGTAACTGCTACCCAATTCTTTACCAAAAATATCTATTCTTGTGCTAACTAACCACTGGAGTTTGTTCTGAGTTTCAGATCCTTAATTCTCATGTTGCTTTATCAGGTCACTGGGACACCTGATTCTTATTAGCTTTCTCCTTCCACATTTGTTGGCTGTGAGTTAGAAGTAAGATTGTGAAAGAACCACATTGCTACCACTAAATAGGTCTAATGGTAGCCGGAAAACCAACAAACAAAAAGACTCCTCCTCTTTCTCCTCCTCCTCCTCTTTCTCCTCCTCCTCCTCCTCCTCCTCCTCCTCCTCCTCTTCTTCTTCTTCTTCTTCTTCTTCTTCTTCTTCTTCTTCTTCTTCTTCTTCTTCTTCTTCTCTTCATCCTCCTCCTCCTTCCCCTCCTCCTCCTCCTGCACTCTGCTAGACCTGGGTCTCTAAAAACCTTAGAGTTGTTTCCTTTTGGTTAGGTCTCTGCCCCTCCTGAGCATTGAGACAATGAAGGAGGAGACAATGCAACAAATAATCTTTATTTTCACTAAGCTCATCTACTTTTGCTCCTAGTGATTCATCACAGAGAAGGTTTCTGAATTTCATTTCAGGCTGAGAAATATACAGTGGATTCCCCTCTAGTCCTACATTCTCACACCTATCCCTGACTGTAAACTGGTTTCAATTATTATTAAGGAAAACACGCTGTGACTCAAGGAAACCTTGAGGGTGGAACTGAAAGAACAGTTCTTTGCTAAAGGGGTTGGGTGTGGAGAAGGTATTTATAAACTAAAGATACACTATTCTTGTGTTCTATTTTATTACAATTTAAATGGATCATTCTTTCCCCAAGATGGAGGTCTCGCCTGTTGACTTACAACAAAAGAATCTCCGAAGTCCTTGCTCAGAGAATCCTTCTCATTAGCTGTGTGCTCATGGTGGGCTCATGACTGTTCACATTTTTCTATGAAGTGCCTCAGAATTTTAGGGACACTTTCTCTTTTTGTTAGGTCTCCACCCCTCCTGAACATTGAGACAATGAAGGAGGAGACAATGCAGTCACCAAGGTAAGTACTGGAATTTGGACCTGGATTCAAGTTCAGAGTCCTCAACTTAATAAGTTCACACTAAGATTTCAACACATTCGTGCTTTTTCTTCAGTCAGACGCCTGTGTGTGCTCTCTATCCTTGTAGAAATGAATTAATAGTGGGGAAGGGATTAGTAAGTGTGTGGTGATATATAATTTCTCAAGGCAGAGAAATCACCTGAGGTCATGGAGAAAGTAAAGTGTGTGTATGTGTGGGTATGCATGCCTTTTATGTTTGCATATGTGTGTGTAGTGAAACTATAAGGAGATTAAAGGGGTGGGCACTATGGAATCTTAATGAAATTCTCCCCCAAGACTGAAGTTGAACATTTAGCTTGCAAAGAAATTAAGCCATTAAATGATATCTCCCTGTATCATTGTGGACTATTATTCCATTTTTCCTACACATAGTGAACTTATTTGAAATTAGGAACTGAAGACTCAATGGTATTTAACTCACTTCTGGATCCAATGATATTTCTTCCTTCCTTCCTTCCTTCATTCTCTTTCTATATGCGTATGTGTGCACACACTCATGGGTATGTGTGTATGTATACATATACACACACATATATGTATATGTGTGCACCCATGTGTGTGGGTGCACCAATATGTGCATGCATATAGAGATCAGAGATTGACATCTAATGTCTTCCTTCATAGTTCTATACATGATATATTAAGATAGGATCTCATGTTTGAGACTAGAGCTCACCAGAGCTGGCTATCTAAGCTAGCCAGCTTGTTCCAAGGATTTAGTGTTTCTGCCTCCTTCATGCTGTGATTATAGAGAGCTGCAAACCTACTCAGCAGTTGCATGCTTGCTGGGGATTTGAAGTCTGGTCCTTGTACTTTCTTTGTATTTGCCAACCAAGCACCTCACCAGTTGTGCAATCTTCCTCAACATTGCTGCCTATAATAGAAACGCAGCTTCCCTCTTTTTCATCATCTCTGTCTCTTATGTTGATAAATGAAGCAACATGGGAAAGCACCAGTGATTCTGTTCATTTGCAGACTACATCTTATTCTACTTGCATTGGATCGCTTCTGAGCATCCGGTCCATTTCCAGAAAAACTCCAGTTCCAAGAAGTTCAAGACACTAGGACAGAGCATTCTCGAGCTTCATCTACTAATGAATAAGTGCTGAAAGTTAAGAGGCAGCCACAGGCATGTCAACAAGCTTTCCAGCCTGGCTTGCCTTTAATTACCCACATTTGTGCTCTTGCCAATCGGATAGCGATTTCCATGATGAAACAAGGTCTCAAACCTTTCCTTCTGTGACCTTCTAAGGAATATCCATAATGCCTCCTCCTCTACTGGTAAGGCCTTACAATTAACTAGAGCAGTTTTCGTCTTAGTCATTACGGACTACTTAGCCACCTAGATCCCATCTATTATTTTCCAGAGACTTGGAAGGTAGCACAGGGTAGGAGTTGGGTATCGATTGTGAGATGGAGAGTTTAACCTTCATCTCATGTTCTTTGCATCTTAGCGAAAAGCTCAGAGGCCAAGCAGAAACCATCAAATGTCACTTACAGGGCAGTGAAAACATTCCTGATGCTCCACTTGTATTCAGTGCTAGTTGTACTATAGGTTTAGCGTCTTGTAGGTCCTAAGAGTAATACATGAACCATGTGTTTCCAGACTCTAACACAAAGAGAAAGCATCGCAAGAGCAAGGAGTTGAGCCTCTGTAAGTTTCCTCCTGCCCAGTGCTCATGAACCTTAGTGCAACACAAATTGGGTTCAATAAGTGAAATAAATAAACATAAAAGGTTGACATGAAGTTGGGAGGAGGATGTGCTGGGAAATTCTGGGGAAGTTGAAGGTGGAAATGAGGGGTAGATATGAACTAAAGGTTCCTTAATGGCATCAGATGCCTGAATGCCCTCCTATTCTCAACAATGAGAACTGTCTTTTACTGTTGGCTTTGTCAATTGACATCTAAAATATCCATACTTTGCATTTAATTGTACTGTCTTAAGTTTCTTTTGATTGTAAGATTGTTTTTGCCTCTTTCATTCTTGACATTTATTCATCCAATAACTGGGTTCTTTGTTGTATAGTTTTCTACTTTCCAAATTTGGCTAAGTGCATCTCCCTAAGATTGGTCTAGGGACATGAGAATGGCAGCTTGATTCAGAAGCTGGTCAGGTTCTGGTCTCTTTGAATGGTCCAAATTACTTCCTGTGAAGTCTGATATACAGCTAACCATATTGTTCTAGGTAACTAAAATTCTGGAACTCCTTAGAGTGATGTTAATAAAAGTTACTGGGCTTGTCGTTTGATAGTTTGGTTCATTCATTGCCAAGTTTTCCAGGGACTTTTACTTAATGAATTTGGTGAGTGTTGATATTTATTGTCTCATTCCTTTATGCTATTATGTTACAAAATGGTAAGAGAAATAAACTGTTTCTTTGGACTCTGCCAATTTCTCCTTCATTGGTTCCTCTTTCTTGCATTGCTTTGTTTCATAGATGGTCCACCAGTGTCTTTATTCTGTACAATCATGTTGACTCAAGATTAAGTGTAACAGACTTTGGTAAAGATTTAGGGTGAGATTGGTACAACACAGCAAGATGGCTTTAAACATCCATTATTTCTGTCCTTAAAGGTCTATTTGTAGTCTTTCCCAGTGAGGTTTCCAGTTCCTACCATGTTTTAAGAACTAAGTAGGATAACCCATTCAAAGAAGACACTAAGGAACATTTTGGTATATAGTAAGCACCCAAACTGTTTAATTCTTCAGAGTATCATTTAAAAATGTAAAAAAATGTTTATATGTATTTCCCATTTCTCTCCTTCTGACTGCCCTCGCATCCCCTACAATATAGCTCTTCCTAAACTTCATCTCTTTCTCTCTTTTAATAATCCACTAAATCCATTTAGTACTGCCCATATGTTCATGTGTGCAGGGTCATTTGTTGGATCATGGGAAATCTAGCAGTGGCCACACCCTAAAAAAAAAGATTCCCAGTCTCCCAACTGTCAATAGCTCCCCAGAAATAGGTGGGGCCCAGAAATAAGTACACCAACTATACTTAAAATTTGGGTGTCTTGATCTTGTGCAGGTCTCATGCAGGTAAACAAAGATGCTATGCTGTGAGTTCATAAGTGCCATCGCCATTCAGTGTGTAGAAGACAGCATTTCCTAGCTCAACCCTTTCCCCATCCTCTGGCTCTTGCATTCTTCCTACCCCTTCTTCCATAATGTTCCTGCACCCTTGACATGTGGGAGGGAATAGGCATAGACATTTTGTTTAGGACTGAGCACTCAGGCTCTTCTTCCCAGCATCTTGTCCAGTTAATCTCCACACTGGCTATCACCCATGGCAAAATGAAGGTTCTCTGACCATGATTGAGAACTGTCAGGGCCTATGTAGTTATGCATAAATATTTAGACTACTACTTGGCAGTATTACAGTTTATCAAAATAACAGTAGTAGGCTCTATCCTGTGGGATGAAAAAAACATAGAGATAGGTTTTCTCCAATAAGGGCAAAAATTGAGATTGGATTTCCTTAAAATACTTTAGAGAAAGATGCTATGCCAATAAATTTTGTATGATTTAGTTTAAAGTAGAATTTGTGTAGGAAAAACATATTTATCTTCCAGAGTCTACATTTTTTTCTGACTTTTTTAATCTCCAAGGCTTACTGAATGTGTGGAGGAATTGTCTGCTTCCAGACTCAGTGAAGTCAGTTATCATTACCATGGTAACAACAAGGGCAATAACTTGGGTCACAGCAGCTAAAAGAAAGGTGAAATCTATTTGGAAATCATTGAAGCCCATAGCCTTTAAGATTGAAATCTATAGCTACTTAAAACTCCACCATAAGGCCTGAGGATAATCTGAAATAAGATTAAATCAAGATATATCGCCAAAAGAATGTAAGATAAAGCATTTCTAAAGGAATGCAAATACAAAATCGAGATACATTATCTTTCTGGTACATTTACTATGCTGGTGAGTCACGGGGAAATAATACCTCCAAGGCTAAAAACAGACAAAGACTGAATTCCATTTATTCAATGAATAAACCCAATTGGAAATGGGTCTCAAACCTCTCTTTTCATTAAAAAAAATAAAGATAAGATATTCATTTGAATTTAAAAACATTGGCCTATTATATTTTTCTTTCTGTGGCTTTATGGATTACATAGTTAATAAATATTAAAGTTGGAAGACATCTTCTAACACAGAGTTATAGATTCAACAAAACCAGAGAGACAGTATGATATGACTATGGTCCCCATATTCGCAAAGACCTGGGAGAGGTAAGAATTCAAATACATTGATTAATAATTTTGTCTTTTCTATTGTATCAGAGTACTTTTGCGAAGAATGACATTATGTTTCAACAAAACTCTTCTATCTGTTGGTGGAAGGGAAAGTGTTACAGGATCACTTCCAGCTGTCCCACATCCCAGGAATGCTAAGGAGTGAAGAGAGAGAGTGATGAGTAGGTGCTGACAGGTCTCAGAAGCATTCACAGCTGCTTCTGACCTGAAGAGATCTACCATTCTTGGTATCTCCCACTCGATGGTCTGCTTACATCCTGAGAATTTTTAAATGCAACCTCTAGCCCTTTGTGCAACTCATTTCCCTTCATTGAAGCCCTTCTAACTCCTTCCCCAATTCATTTTCAAACACATTGTCAAACTGAGATGCCAGTTGAAGCAAGTTCTTCCTACTGGAGATACGGCTCAGTGGTAGAGTAAACTTGCTTAGCACATACAAATCCATGGATTTATCACCTCTCCCAGCACAGGCGTAGTAGGGGAGGCCCCCTCTGATCAGTAGTAGCTGAGGTCTCTCATTCTTTTCAAGACTTCTCTGCTGCAGAGTCCCAGTGATGATGTACTCTGCGATCAAGGTGATCTGAGGGAACAGAAGGCTCCCAGAAACTTCCTTCTTGATGCTTCCTGTCTAATTCTTAAGACCTTAGCTTAGTTGACAGATCCACAGGGGAGCTTTCCGGAAGCTCATCCTCTTCCCAAGATTAGCTGAAAGGAATGAAACGCAAAGCAACAAAGAATGGATCCTGCCTGCACCATCTCTGGCCTAAGTTTCAAGGGTTTCGCTTTCTGCTTATTTCCATCTAGGACTGATCCCAACTTCTCTGTCCTTCCTGCCCACAGTCCTGTGTTTGCTAGTCCATTGTCGCCACCCTTCCAGTCTTTCCATCCCATAACCATTGAACTACTTTTCATCAAATCTGATTTTTCATGTCCCTAGCTTTTGCCAAAGCACTGACATTTTCCTCCACCCAGTTTGATCAAGTCTCATTTCCTCTCAACTCAAACTTGACTGTTCTTCCTTCCCACTTGGCGCACTGCTACTCATGTCTATATTCTAGTCCTCCTGCCAGCAGCAGCGTTTCCCCCTCGTGCACGCCTCTTGCCTTACCCACTCTGTCAACCGTGTACTCTCATCTTCACACTTCAAAGGAGGCTGTATGTTGTGCCTGGGCACAGACACATTCAGATCAAGGTGAGTGACATTCAGCTATCCTTTTCTGCCTCTCCATCCTCCACATATTCCCAGGAGCTGATTCAACAACTAGGCTGGTAGGACTACCCAGGTCCTGCATCTTCATACTTGCTCCATTGACTCTGTCTTAGAACTATGATGCTGTCTTGGTCCTTGCTCTTATTGCCTAACTCAGTTATCCTGCTGACAAAGTGAGCCTCCCTAGTTCTTCCATCTCCATGAACTTCAGCCAACATCTGGGGCTTTTCAGACTGTGGACTAATTTCCAGGGCAACCCCACCCTACAGACTCCCACCTACATTAGTAGACTTAAAGTTATTGGATGCTCACACTAATTAATTTCCCTTAATTGTGATTATTAACTTAACATTTACTTCTGTGCTCTGAAATTTTCACTTGTTTTATTATTACCTTACAATTTTACATATTTATTTGTCTATATTGGGGCTTGTTGTATCCTCTTTTCCAATATTTTCTGTTTTAAACCTTGTAATAACTCTAGTCAGAATGTATTACTGTTTCTATCTTTCCTTTGAAGAAATTGGATCTTAAGGAGATTAGTAACATACCCAAGGTCACATAGATTGAAACACAATGATCTTTCCAAACTTGACCTAAAATCCACCTCTTATAGATGAAGACTCTCCCAATTACTATTCTAATCTTTGACTCATATGCTCAGTTAACACAGCAAATTTATGGACTTACAGGCTACTGTTTCTCCACTCTGTGCCTCAACGCCTAAAGATCCTCAAGGATAAGTGTCTTTTTAAAAAGAAAATTGTGTTGGTCCTCGTGGCAGAGGAGAACAGATGTGACAGATAGGATAGAGAACAGATGTCATAGAAAATGATGTGGACTGACTCACCCTACCTTCATATGCCCTAAGCATGAGTTGAGGTGCAGCATGATACACTCTGAAGAAACTTGGATGAACTTTCCAGGTGCCTTTTCTGATCTGTGATTCAAGCTGCATTATTAACTGGCCACTGTAATGCTCAAATCCCTGTCACCTCACAGTGACAGAGGATACCCCACCAGAACAACACCCACCGCCACTGACTCATCACAGTTTGTGTAAGAACAGTGCTTCATGGCTCATGCGCAGGGACATGGTTGACCCTCATCACAAAGCTTCAGAGTAGGCAGGTATAAGGAAGAGAGATGGATTAGGTAACAAATGAAACATGTGCTCACTTCACTCGGTGACAAAGGACAGGATTATTTATCAAGCCTAGACTGTCACGCTCTCTCGTATCACATGGCTACCTCCTGCAGGCTCCAGACAGAAGAGGCAAACAAGTGTAAGACATTCTATTCCTCAGACCAGTGAGACGGCTCAGCAGGGAAAGGTGCTTGCTCCCCACCCTAACCCTAACCCAGTTCAGTCCCTGGGACTGACATGGTGGAAGAAGAGAACCAACACTAGATAGTTGTCCTGTAATCGCTGCATGTATGTTCCCCCTCACATACACACACACACACACACACACACACACACACACACACACACACACACATCCCCGATCTACACACACATTTATCTATACGTACAAATTAAATAATAAACATAATAAATAAATTTAATTTAAATTTTTTACACTTCTATTTCTAAATAAAAGCACTCACTTTCACATTCCCTAACTGAAAATACCTCTGAGAAGACCTGACTATACCTCAGCCTAATGCCACTTGATAGAACAGTCACATTATTCTGCAGCTGCCTAAAAGATTTTGTTGTATCAAATGTGTGTTTCCATTTCCCTTATTTTCCTTGGGTCGCAGGAATTACACAGACACTAGACGAGTGCCTGAGGGCATCAGTGATCTATAATAATTCAAACACATAATGAAATGTCTAATTTTAGACTGACCCAGGATAAGGAACATTCTAGGAGCCTGAAGTGTTTCCCATCTGGTTTCTGAGTTCATAGTTTCTTGTTAATTAGCAGGGTCAGTTTAAAGATCACCCACAGCAGTACCCTCATCCTCTGGAATGGTAGAAATATGGAAGTAGTGAAAATAATTTAAGCTTTAGTTTTCATTTTACCTAACAAGGCTCTATAGGTCTATCCGGCTGGTCCTTAACAGGATGTCTCATTTGTGGTCAATGCCAGAAGCACACAAAAAAAAATCGTGGTTCTTAATTGCAAAATTAGTGAATGAGTTTTGGTTCCCTGTGAAGGGGCAGGCAGGCTATTTACAACATAATATCCTCTTTGCCTTCACATTTGTCACTAGAATTCTATTTCTGGTCTTCATGACCTTTGTAAAAAGATTTCTTCATGAAGCCAAGGACAGCAATGACTTCTGTGAACTGCTACAATCATAAACCAGACAATAAGGCTAGGAGCATCTGTATTCACATAGAAAGACCCAATATCAATTAACTCCTTGCATCTAGAGAATGTCCTGGCAAAGAGTAGACAGTAACGAGGAAGGACATTCCTTTTCAACACCCACAAGGAGCTGACCAAGACAGGCACCCTGAGGAGTATTAGCCTTTGACAATGATTCATTTAACTTGTGGAGTTCAGCTCCTATGGTGTTCTCAGAATTGTATGTGTTAAGTAGTGTGAAATGAAAAGAGAACCCCCTCAGGGTCTCCACCACCTTCACAGATGGCATCATGTGACCAAGAAAGAAAGAAAAAAAGGACACTGGTATACATTTTAAAACATAATTGTGTTACTCAAAAGTCGTTTGGGAGCACAGAAGCAAGAGCAATCCACTTCCCTGAGTCAAACTGTATTTTGGAGAAGAGGTCTCCAGAGTTTCACATAGAAACGCTAATACAAACTTACTTCTGGAATAGGATAGCATGGGGGAAGGAGCAGTTCAAACAAAAGAAACAAGTGGACAGAGACAGCTTGTAAGCATACATGCATGAGAATAATGTGATGTTCGGGAAGGTTTTATAGAGGTGAAGCATAGGGCTAGCTTTGCATTTTAGAAAGGGGATTCTGAAGGGAGCACGGGAAATGAAACAGAAAGAAGCATCCACACCAGTGTACCCATTTGGAAACTACTTAAACACAGAGAATATAATATGGCTTGGCTGATACAAAAGCTACAGAGGTGAAATAATGGAGTCTAATTTTGTGTGGATGCTGGATTTGTAATTCTATTATCAAAATGAACTTAATGGGTTCATATTTTGAGTTGGCAAATACATTAGCTCCCACACTCTGGTGTCATTTATTCCCAAGCCCAGGGAGGCTGCCAGAGAAATTATCTAATGATGATGCTTTAGACTGTAGTGATCTGAAGATACTGAAATCAGAAACAAACAAAGGGAGGGATACATCAGAGCATAGGACATTCCCGCACGAGCAGCCGGCCTGTGAACTGTAGGTAGGAATAACGTGGAATGAGGACACCAAGAGAGCGGAGGACACATCAGAAAAGCATGTGGCAGAGGTCAGCACTGGATGCCTTCCCTTGTCCTTCCCACCTTAATTTTTTTAAGACAAGATCTCTCATTGAACCTGGAGCATACAGATTAGGTTAGACTAGCTGGTCACTGAGCCCCAGCGATTGGCTTGTCTCTGAGTCTACACCCCACTGTCAGTGCTGGGATACAGGCACATACTCCTACATCTGGCTCGTTAAGCGAATGCAGGGGAATAGAGCTCAGGTTCTCATGCTTGTACTAAGAGCACTTTACCCACCGAGTCATTTCCTCAGCACCCAAGTCCTGTTATGCTCTCCTCCCCTTACAAGTTTTATTTTTCCTTGTCACCCTCAAATCCTCTCTTACCATTCTCTCTTGAATTCCATCTCCACTCTATAACAATCCCTGTCAAGGTCATGTATGTTCCTGTTTCTAAACCCAATGATTAGGTCTCATCTTTATTTCTGAACTGTCTACAGCATTTATACAGTTAGCAATGAGTTCTTCTCTACACTCCCTTCACGCTGCTCTCAAGACCTCCTTAGTCTCTCGTCTTTCTTGTATTTTGCTAGTTTCTCCTACTCAGTGTCCTTTGGTGGTTCCTCCTTTTCTACTTGTTCTCTCCATGTTGGAGTGACCCACAGATCAGACTGTGTACACTCTTTTTTGTGGTTGTTGTTGGTATGCTCTTTAAAATTTGATGGTGTGTATTCTGTTGATGGGCAGTCACGCTGCTATCATAATTTAGCTGCTGTGGACATCTCTGCTATTAGCACTGATGTGAAAGTAGCTCTGTGATGTATTGATTTGGAGTCTTTTCTCCAAATCCCCAGGAGCTGAATAAACTACTTTATGGATGATCGTCACCAGTTACTTGGCTTTTCCTTCATGTGCTGAATATTTGTAAATGTATACCTTCCACACCTTCAAGTTAGACTCTGCCATGAATTGTAGGCTCATTTTTCCAATTTCTTGCTCAGCATTTATCCTTATTTAAGTAATTAACAAATCAAGAAGGAATTTTTTAATCTTTTCCCCAATCTTGTTTAACACACAGTTATCTTAGTTCTTCCATCTGCTCAGTAAGATTTCTTGGAGTTATCTTTAGTTTCTCTTACACATTTCATATCTAACCTAGCATCAAATTCTGGTACTCCTACCATCACACTACAATCAAAATCTAATCACTGCTTACTTAGTAGGCCCCTTACTACCACCCTCCTCTTCGCTTTCACCATTTGTCACCTAGATTGCGACATGTTATACAATGAATTGTGTTTCCTCTGCCTCCTACTGACCATAAAATTATGCTGAAATCCTAAACTCCTGTCCATAAGAATGTGACTTGACTCAGAAAGGGCACTTGAAAATATAATCAAAGTGTGGTTGTTTCTATTAGGACTTCAATTTGAGTGATGTGCTTACGAGAAACACCCATTTGATCACAGAAATAGACACACAAAGAAGAAGAATGAATGTACATACATAGGAAAGACATTAAAGGAAAACCCAGGAGGGGAAAGTTATATGAAAACAGGCTGAGGCAGGAGAGATATTAGCACAAACTAAGGAACCTGGAATCAGCAGAACTGATAGATCCTCCCTCAGAGGCTTTGGTAGAACATGGTGTGACCAGCAGTTTGATTTAGATTTATCATTTCCAGAAATGATTAATACATAAATCACTGTTGTTTTTCATCACTAAGTTGGTGGTCCTTTATTTCAGGAGATTTATGGTACTAACAAATGTAACCATCTCTTACAAGATCTCTCTGCTTATCTTCCTACTTCTAAATTTATTCCCAACAAAGCAGAGCAAATAATCACATGATGTAAACTGCAGCCTGTTGCCTCTTTTCTCAAAGTCCCCAAATGGCTTTCCATCTCAATCAGAAGACTCTCAAATCCTGAGACTGTGCTGGCCTATACAGCTCTATATGGCTATCTTGTACTGTCTGTCAGCATCTTGTCCAGTTCTTTCCTTTCCTCCTCGTACTCTGATACAACCACCTTCTGTGCCTTTGAACAATAGCCATTGCCATGATTTAGCTGTTTCCCTCCTGGGGAAATATTCTCCTTTCTATATGCGGATGATGCTTTTGCTTATATCTGTCTTAAAATACAGTAGCCTGGCCAAATTACCTGCCCTTCTCCCACTCTTCCTGACCCCAAGATCCCAACTCTCTAAACCTGGTTTACTTCGTCCTTTATTCCATGGTGTTCGCTATCCTCTAGCATACATTTCTCTTATTTATTGCAATTATATCTGTTGCCTATCTGTACTCACTAGAACACGAATTTCAAGAGGCTTGATTCACTTTATTCATTCATTACCTTATGTTAAACTCCCAGATCAATGGCTCTCCACCTTCCTCCTGCTGTGACCCTTTAACACATGCTCTCCATCTTCCTCATGCTGTGGTGACCCCCAACCATAAAATTATTTCTTTGTTACTTCATAACTATAATTGTTCTACTGTTATGAATCATAATGTAAATACCTGATATGTAGCATATCTGATCTGTGACTTGGGGGTTTCAACCCAACATGTTGAAAAACGCTGATCTAGATTAATGCATGGCATATGGCCACTTCCAGTCACAAAGATACAGCAGGACCTTCTATTTGACACAACCATGAAGTTAATTCCACACTTAAGCTCACCACAGTATCTTGCATTGAGCTTTGAGTGGCACTGGAGTTCAAATACTAAGTGTCAGTAAGGCGTAAATGCCTCCAAATTACATGGCATGAGGACCTTCCCAGAAAAAAGGTACTGAGAACCTAGAACATTCAACATGTGACTTGAGAGTCAGAGGACCAACCCCTCAGGAAATGTGAGCTCAGGACATCCTTTGACAGCCACAACCTCTTTAAGGAGTATTTAAGATGCAAAAAATGGCAGAAATTCCCAGTACTAGGTGTTTTCAAAGAAGAGCGGCCAATTAAGCAACTCCAGGGGCTCGTTTGAGATCACTCTGCATCCCATAAACTGGCAATGTTCCCCCATGTTGGTAACAATCTGTGCTGAAAAATCTAGCACAATTACTTCTGTGCTCCTGGGCTTTGGATTGCCCACTTCAATCAGATGAAAAGGTTAAAATGGGAGCTAAGTATGCCCTTTGTCACAGCCAGGCCAGTGTTGAGTTAGATGGAGGTTTTCATTGAGATGGGTGTATTAAAATTTTGGGGGGCAGGTAACAAAGGTGGTCAATTGGGACACTTAGAAACACCAATTGTCAAAGAGCTGGGAACAGGAACATCTGAAATCAATATCCCTTGGAAAATAAATTGTGGCTCATTGCGTTCCTATCATAATTTCCCTCTGCTTCTGCTTTACCCAGGAAACAGTAATGACGCTGGAAAACATGCATTTACTCATTCTTGCCCTCCTGGCATTTGGTTTGGCTGCATTCATTTCACTGCCTTTTCATCTCTCACTGTAAGTAGGACACCTGGATAATAAAAGTCAAGGGAAAACATTTCACTGCAATGTCATCCTCACTGTGTGACCTCAGGGAAGCCAATTCACAGAAAAATGGTGGCTGAGGCAGGGGTGGGGGAGATGAACTTGAGCAACATCTTCCACTTCATATGTAAGATCAACAAAAGACTCCAGTGAAAGAATCCTAGACCTGGCATTCCCTTTCAACTGATTTTGGCCCAATCAACTCCATTCATTTCTATTCAGTTAACATGTAAGGAGTGCCAGTCACAGTTGTGGGCATTGGTTTAACTGGCATGAGGAAATTAATGAGAACTATTACAATACAAAAAATGTGGATCTTGCATCAAAATCATTCCCAAACCTACCTAATTCAACCAGTTTTGAGTGACTAGACTTCTGGAAAGTTCGTGGGTGATTTTTAATTCCACCAACTTGGTATTGTAAGAAACTAATGAAACTATTAACAGAAAAATCCCAGTGCAATGAAATCCTAGCTGCAGATTGAGAAATGACTAAGTCATTAAGCCTTCTTTTGAAAGACCAGAGTTCAGTTCCCAACACCCATGTCTGGTACCTCGAAGCTGCCTGTTAACTTCAGTTCCAAGGGATCCACCTCTGTAAATACTCATACATATGTGCACATAACTACACCAGACAGACACACATAAACAAAAATAAATCTTCATAAAATAATACTTGCTTTGTCTGGTCCTATTTCCCTCTGAAGGGCTTTCCATTGATCCCTTCCCTATATTCCCATATCTCTCTATAATGTATCAGTCACAATGTTCATGCAACTGTCCTATAATTGTCTTTGTCTTCTACTACGTCTGATGTGTGAGAGCAACTCAATTGCTATAAAGTACCTGGGAGGGCTCATTTCTATGATATCTTGATGGGTATACTGCCCAGATGTTTCATTAAGCACTAATCTAGGCATCCTCGTGAAGATGTTGGGTAGTCATTCACTTTGACAGACAGTTGAGTGTATGTATAAGGATTATCCTTGATAATCTGAGTGAGCCTCATGCTGCTAGTTAAAAGGTCTGCAGAAAGAAAACGCTGAAATGGACTGGAATGTGTTTTGTAACAGCACCCACCCAGCAGGACTAGGACTACTTTGCAGATTTAGGACTGGCCGATAGAACAATTATGTAAACCCATTTCTTGAAATAGCCCCTTTATGTAGGGATACATGGATACAGATGTAGACAAGTCATATGTAGATAATATGAATATACATGCTAGAGTTACATTTCATATACATAGATGTAGATACAGATACTGATTAGATAAACTTGGGTGTGAATAGATAACCTATTTGGTCTAAGTCCTGGGTAGAACTTTTAGGTGTAAATTAACCCTGACCAATAAATACCACACAATATGTAATTCATTTGTCTTAGTCCACTCAGGCTCATGGAGCAAAATATAGCACATCCAGTAGTTTTATAAACAACAGAAATCTATATCTCCTAGTCCTGGAGAAAGACAGAATAGTCATGGTCCCAGTAAGGACCCTTTGTGTAGAAACAACTGACCTTCTTGTGTGCCCTCACCTGGTGGGAAGAGTGGCATCTGTTAACAGAGACTTATCCTATCATGAAGGCTCAATCCTCATGATCTAATTAACTATTATGGTGCCCACATCCTGATGTCACCACCTAAGAAGTAAGATTTCACCATGTAAATTGAGGTGAGAGGGATGTGAGCACAGATATTCAGACCACAGAACTTATGAGTTTCCTGATTTAAAGCCCCAGGCCTTTATCATGAGATGATACAGTCCTACTTTTCAATATCACTGAATAAATCTTCTCATTTATTTCACCTATTTGTTCTCAATTCTGTTATAATCAGCATGCATAGATTTTTATAATTAAAACTTTCATAGTCATAATTTCATCACAGTTAAAATGAAATATGAGCTAAGTAATCTACATAAAGTATTTGCACAAAGCCTAGAGTGTAATGATCAATCAATAAATGTTAGCTTCATTACTCTTCCCTTCATGACTCTTCAGTTATTAGTATTCTTGTTCATTCATGTCAATGGAGGAAGTCTACAATGTTGTCACTGTGTTTCATATGTTAAGCTACTGGCATAGCCACTAGAAAACATGTTAGGAAAGGACATTTGAACTATGAACTATGGCTCTACTCCGAAAAGCTAGATGTAAGGATTTTGAAAATGGTCCCTAGCCCATTCTTCAATGGGATAATTGTTGCCCAACTTTTTTTCACAATTGTAATACTTACTTACATGCCTCCATGTTAGAGCATACCACACATAAACATTACTCAGGAAGTACTCCTTGAATGATATGAATGTTTGCTGACAGCAAAAGACTTTTTTTCCTTTTTTGTTTAAATTATAAACAATTTTATTTTATATATCAATCCCAGTTCCCTCTCCTTCCCATTCTCCCATGCTACCCCCACCAACCCCCACCCATCCCTCTTCTGCTCCATAGAATGAGTGAGGCCTTCCATGGGGAATCATCAAAGTCTGTCACATCATTTGGGAGAGGGCCTAGGTCCTCCATGTGTGTAGGCTGAGAGAGTATCCCTCCCAAAGTCCATTCGTCCACTAGATATAAATGTTGTTCCATTACCAGGGGCCCCATATACTGCCCAGACCTCCTACCTGACACCCACGTTCAAAGCCCTTGTTCCATCCTATGCTGGTTTCCAGGCTGTCAGTTTGGGGTCCATGAGCTCCCCCTTGTTCGGGTCAGCTGTTTCTTTGGGTTTCACCAGCCTAATCTTAACCCCTTTGCTCATCACTCCTCCCTCTCTACAACTGATTCCAGGAATTCAGCTCAGTGCTTAACTGTGGGTCTCTGCTTCTTTTTCCATAAGCTACTGGGTGAAGGGTCTGGGATGGTATAAGGTAGCCATCAATCTCATTATAGGGGAAGGGCATTTAAGACAGCCTCTCCCCTATTGCTTAGATTCTTAGTTGGTGTCATCCTAGTATGTCTCTGGACATCCCCTAGTGCTACATTTCTCTTTAAACCCATAATGGCTTCCTCTATTGTGGCATCTCTTTGCTTGCTCTCCTCTATTCTTCCCCTGACTCAATCTTCCTGGTCCCTCATGTATTCCTGCCCCCTTCTCTTCTTCCTTTCTCTTTCTCCTAATTCCCTCTCCCCTCCCCATGTGCTCCCAACAGCAAAAGACTTTCACAAAGTAAAAAACAATATACTAATTCACAGAAAAGGATACATTTGCGGGGGCTAAAGAGATGACTCACAGTAAGGAGAGCTTGCCGTTCTGCCTAAGGACAGCAGTCTGGTTTCTAGCACTCACAATGGGTGGCTTACAATCACCTGTGACTCTGACTCCAAGAAATATAATTCACTCATCTGGCCTCCATGGGAAACTTCTGGCACACACATCCAAACATACACATGTGCACATAAATACAGACTTTTAGAAATAAAAAATAAGGGGCTGGAGAGATGGCTCAGCCGTTAAAGGCTAGGCTCACAACCAAAAATATAAGAAATAAAAAATAAGACACTCTGGTCAAGTTAGTTTGTAACACAAATGGTGAAGTTTTAATAAACAGCTCTGATAGGCAGATGCAAAAGTAGGATACAGGATGATATGATGGCCTGTTTGTAGATGTTGCTGACATTGCTGCTGGCAAACTCTGGAGGGGAAAATCAGAAGCAGTGTGGTTGGAAATCAAAAATTGAAAAGGAAATGATGCCTTTCCTAAAAAAAGTAAATAAATAAAAGGTTTTTTTTCCTAGACTAGGTCCTCACACAAATAATATCCTATGTTTAGAGTACAAAATTGAGAGACAGAATATGATCATTTTGGTAATTAAAAAGTATAATTATGACTTAAATATCCAGTGTAGTCATAGCCTCTTCTATGCTATTTAAATAAAATCAACATATTCAAATGAACACATTTACATGCAGTGCTTCCCAAATTTGAAACAAATTTAATTCTAAATTAGGCCATTTCTATAGTGTCACAGGCTAAATGTAGAGGGAACAACAAGATAATCCCAGAGAGTAAGGCAAGCAGAGACATCACAAATTGGCCAGGTAAGCAGTCCCCCCAGGTGGATAGCCAGCACCTGAGACAGATGCATGTCATTTGCACAGGAGACAGCCAAAGACACACAGGACATGGAGTCACACTGAAGGCAGGGGCTGGGTGGAAAAATGAAAATGGATTGTTGAGAGTGGAGGGAACAGGGACAGGGAGACCTCAGTGTATGCTTGGGTGGTGATCTCCTGAGAGCCCTGCGACAGGATGTTGGCTTCTTTGCTCTTGAGAAATCAGACGTTTAGTCACCTGCTCCTAGTCTTCTGTGTCTCCCACATACCAGCTCAGCTTCCTACTTTCACCTCTTTCCATCATTTCCCTGTTACAACACTTCCTCCCAGCTGTCACCTGTCTGGTGACAGCTCATAATCGCCTCCTGAACATTTGCAGTGATGCATTCTATACTCTTGAAAATATTACCATTTATGTTATGCATGTGAACATTTTGCTGCATGTATGTGTATTCCACGTGAATGTCTGATGCTTGTGAAGATCAGAAGAGGCCATGGGATCTTCTGGAGATGGAGTTACAGACAGTTGTGAGCCATCATGTAGAGGCTAGGAGTCCAGCCTGGGCCCACTGGAAAATTAGTCAACACTCTTAACCACCTAGCCATCTCTATAGACAGGCCTCCTATATTCATTTAAACATTCCATTGACCACACTAAATTTATAATTTTCTTTCATTTTTTTATCACTGTGCAATGCTATCTATCCAGTTCTTCAATTCCAAGTTACTTCTATCTATTTCATCTGCTTCACACCCTGACTGCCAGACATGTCCACTTGATCGCATCATCTGCTGGGCCTTGTCTGCTCTGATACTTTAGTGCACTGATATGCAAGTATTCATCTGCACATTGCCTGCCCTAACTTGTCCATGAGCTTTTCGAACACAGTGACTTAAGCATATAGAACTTAATGGGTAAATGCTAGATATGTCTCACAATTTTATGGTGGTGCTTAGAACAATTCAAAGCTGAGTTGAATGGGATTGAGTTGACCTACAGAACCCTGGATGTAGAACAGTTTGGATTGCACCTACCTTGCAGTGGGCATTCCTTTCATCTGCTTAACAATAGAGAGCAAGTGAGCTTGTACAGCCAACTGCAGTCACCACCAAAGTCCAAGGATCAATGACAGTGTTAAGTATATGCTTAAGTATGTGATAGTCATAGGCAGTCTGGCACATTTAACATCCCAAAGATGATTCATAAATAAGCGTGACGTCCAAGGCAAGTCCTGCTAACTCAGAAATGCCTGAGCTCAAAGGGACACAAGCTGCATCGTGTACCTGCAAAACTCTAGTTTCCTTTAACATAAGCTTAGATGGTTAATCATATAAATGGCAATAGATTTGCATTCTTATTTTACTTTATTTGTCACAGATCCCCTATTTAGAAAAAAGAGACAACATATGTCAGTGTAATCTCATATCTCCTTTCTCTTGGCTGTCTCCTACAGTTGCAGGATCAAGGCCAGCTGCATCTACTGGGAAATAGAGCACAGGTCTTCCATGAGCTGGCAGAGCACCAGAAGTGCTAGGAAAGTGCCTGAGTGAATCACAGGGCACTCCTGGAGAAAGGGAAAGAAGATACATTGCAAAGGAGAGGATTAGTTTTGTCAGTGGTCATCACCTCAACTCAGAATTGTTGTTCATCAATGATTGAAGGGGTTACACAAGTCCCTTTCTGTTTTAGCACCTCACGGCATGTTAAAAATCAAATATTGCAAGAAAAGATTTGAATAGTTTCTCAGCCTTCTGGCTAAAACCAAATGTAATGGAATCTTAAAAATTGTAATACATGTGTATTTGATATGTTTAATTGCAATTAATTGAATTTTAATGCAAAGTATGTACTATCTGTATGTTGAGCTGCATGTGATCATGCAACTGTGAACCAAGGACTGAGCCAAATGATCCTCTTTTCCCTCTTCCCTAACTCATCCAAAGAGCAAGAGTCTGAGCCCCTTTTCTCCTTCATTTTCCTATCCCAAGCCAACCACTATAATACATGGAATCCATGAGATGTGTAGAATTGCCCATTCATGTTTCTTGAGTGCCCTGAAATTATTGGAATGAGCAGCATTTGATTTCAGTGTTTCACCTTCAGTGTGTTTTCAAATACACAATAAAATGCACTACGGTTTAGGAATTCACTTTCCATATTGCATACTTTTTATACGCGATAAGACATATTAGAGATGGCACCTCAGGGTGAACATGGAACTTGAGTATTTTGCATATAATCTTCTGTAGCAGACTACAGGTAATTTATACAAAAAAATTAATGCCTCTTCTTTTTAAGTGGGATTGACCATATGAAGTCAAGCTCGCATGTTCTGTTTGTGGTGTCAGATTCAGATTTGGGAGAATTTTCTCTTCAGGATGTTTCAGGTGCAGGAAGTCAAACCTGTAATTACTGCACACAATTGTCACCCACAAAATTATGATCACCTCCAGATAGGTGTGTGTGTGTGTATGTGTGTGTGTGTGTGTGTGTGTGTGTGTGTATGTGTGTGGTGTTGTATATATGGGGAGAAGTGTGTGGGGATTCAGAATAGGGAGTTGGATCCCATGAGCTAGAGTTACAGGTGGTTGTGAGATGTCCAATATAGATGTTAGGAACTGAACTGGAGTCATCTGAAAAAGCAGTACTCTTACCTACTGAGCCATTTCTACAGACCCAGCCCCAATATAATTCTTAAAAACTTTTTTGATGATGCCATATTCCTTTTATGTCTTACATCCTCATTGATTTTCAATACCATTCATGATTTTATGATTCACCTCCCAGAACAACTTAAGTAGGTCAAGTGAGAAAAAAAAATAATTAAACAAATAGTGTTTGAAAAACTCTGTTTTTCTGACAGTTTTAGCCATGTAAGAACCTCATAAGGATGACCAGGGAAGGGCTCTCTAGGGAGGCAACATTTGAGTGGAGGACTGGATAAAATGATAGACTAAAGTACGTCAACATAGGTGGGTAGATAGACTGCCATACCACCTAGAAATACCACTAGGCATGTATCCAAGGGAATTGAAATTAGCATGTTGAAAAGATATTGGATGCACTGTATATTTGTCACAGCTCTTCTTATGACAGTCCAGACATGTAATCTAAGTATTCATCAAGACAAACAGGGAAAGAAAATATAATACATATACATATATAATACATACATATATATATTTCCTATTGCTCTTTTTCTCTCCAAATTGTGCATTTTTGTTGCTTATTTCTGCTCTCTTTGTTGCCCCCTTTTCTTACAGACCTGTATAATCAGCAATAACCATGTCACTGATTCAATGTTACATGTCTTGAAATGTTTCTCTCCCAAACAAATTATTAATCCACTGTTTTTAATTCAGTCTCACGCAAATCCTTAGGACATAGTAGAATACAAACTCCCTTGGCAAATTTTTATATGAATGGCCCCTTAGCTCAGTTGCAAATAGAGTTCTCATTCCCTCTGAAACCTCATGAACTGAGTCTTTACTGTCTGAGCTGCTGTCTGTACTCCTGTCTTGTGTGCTTCCACAAAAGCAGCCCATTAAGCCCTGACTAAAGCACTCACTGTCTTCTCAAGTCCTGAGTTCCAAACTCTCCCACATATCTCCAAAAAACATAGCCAGATTTAAACCCTGTTTTCTGGTACCAATTTCTATACTGGTTAATTTTCCTTTACTGTGATACAATATCTAGACCAAAAAGGAAAGAAGAGAAAGGGGTTTATTTTGGCTTCCAGTTCCAAGAGGTCAGAGTCCATTGCGGTAGGGAAGGTAGGGCTGTAGGAGCATGAAGTCAGCCTGGCTGTCAAGAAACAGGTTGATCCTATTTCATCTAAAAACAGGAAGCAGAGAGGGAAACCAGAGTATGAAACCCTAAACCCTCTCCCAGCCAAAAAGATTCCACCTCCTAAAGGTTCCATAACCTCGGACATCACCACCAACTGGGAGCCAAGTCTTCAAATACATGAACCCATGGGGGACATTTCTCGCTCAAGTCATAGAAGATACATAGCTACATGAGCGAGATTTCTCGCTCAAGTCATAGAAGGTACATAGCTACATGAGCGAGGAGGAATAAATGTCAAGAGATGCACTGTATAACACATGGCTTATATGTTGTACCACACTGTTGAAAATGTGAATGAGAGAGTGAATTTTGTAACTGTTCTGTATCAAAATTATAGTTATGTAATATAATTCATTTGTTAACTAACTAGACTTAACCATTACATGGCGCATTTCCTTCATAACATTGTGTTCAATATGCTAAAAATGTAGTTACTTTTCAATTAAAGAGAATATAAAATTGTATGTGTACTGTAATGATGTCTATACAAAAAGTATCTATTCGTCTAACTACACATTTAAAATATCAGAGAGTAAGATAATTGACCTTTGGGAGTTTAAATAGTTCCATTATAATGCAATTCTCCCCTTAGTGGCATGTGTTATCATTAACATTTAAAAGTTAACGTGTAATTAGGAATTGTTAATACCATAATCCACCTTCCATACTAATTAGAGCAAAGACTCAAATGTCAGCACGCATCTCCTCAGTGAAATATTTCTAGTCTTCAAATATATTAAACTATATTTAATCTCAGTAGACAAACAATTCATCATGCTTTGTTTTTCCCCTGTACCTTGACTTGAAGGGATACACAGGAGACACCAATGGGCTTCCAAGGTTGTCTGCTCCATAAAATCTATAAATATTGGAGATCGAGTGTCACAAATGAAGTACATATAAATCCGCATCTAATTAGATGCACCAGGAAGGACAGTCAGCCATCTGGCCTGGATTATATTCCTGTAAATCCTGATGAGTGAGTGCACCACCTCAGCGCTGAACAGAAAGCTTTCTCCATCTCCTTTCATACATTTGGAACATTTCCTCTCTTGTGTTTCCCTCATGAAGAGTCTATGTGCAAAAAGAAAAGGCAGTGCTTCTCAGAGAACTCCGTGACTACTCTCTGATGATCTTTTGGGAATGCATTGCATATTCATGACATTTTCTTGACTATTAATGTTTATGACAATTCACTGAATAGGCGCCTAGTGTGTGGTGGTGAAAGAATCATAGAAATTATTTGCTTTGAGTTGTTAGCTACTAAATCAAATTTACATGCTACAGGGAAGGCTGCTGGATGTGTCTCTCTGGCAGGAAGCCTAGCAGAACCCCCTGAGTCTGATTCATCTCCCCAATGGCCCTGTGCTCACTGGTCTGATTCACCTCCTTATGGCCCTATGCTGGCTGTAGCTGCTAATGATATCTCTAAAAATTGGGTCACCACACAACCCTTGCAGCTATTCTGACCACACTATAGTGAGAAATAGTCTAGCAGTGCTTAGTTCTTCTTTTCTTCTCCAAGTAGAGTTAATTCAATCAACAAGTATGTATCTACAACTGTACAAGTCATAAGTCAACATGTTATTTTATTATAAAACACTTCCTTTGCTTCTCTATTTCTAGAAGACTATAAAATGAGTTTCTCAGAAAAAAACGCTTCTGAAATGATGGCTTCCTGGTATCATAGCAAGGTTAAAGACCTTCTGAAAGAAACAAATGAACCTGGGATATAAGGAATAGAAAGAAATCCATTGGCTGAATTCCCATCAAAAAGAAAGGAAAGGGGGCTAGGAAGATAGCTCAGTCAGTGAAAAGCTTGCCTTGTAAGTTCAATTCCTAGATACAACAGTAAGAGAAGTCAGGCATTAGAAGCAAGCTTGAAATTAATTCCACCACTGAGGAGACAGAGTTCCGAGGAACTCCAAGGCTCACCAGTGTGCCCACCTAGCCTAAAGGAGAAGCTCCATGTCAATGAGAGACTCTGTCTCAAAATATAATGTGGGTATCTCTTGAAAACTGATACCACATTCACACACAAGCAAACCTTCACTGTGAGCCCCCCACATACATGCACCTCACACAGATGAACAGGCACATACACTCTCAAAATAGGGAGGAGAAACATTAACCATAGTCTGATTGTGGGTTCCTTTAGAAGACATGCCAACATGGTCTGTTCCAGACTACAACACTAAACAGCTCAGTGAATTTATGGGAACTAAAAAACTGAAGTTTCCATTGTCCACATTTATGTCTTCTCCTGGCCCTGTCTGACTCTCTGCCTTTGCTAAATATGTGTTAATAAAGCCTAGCACAGCAATCATTCTGAGGGACTTCACTATTTTACATCATTCAGTTATTACGACTATACTTTTGATTGACATTCATTATAGATTTTGCAGCTACTGCTTTCTTTTCCTATTAGATGTCCATGTATTAATATTTTTCTCTAATTTATACTGCTTTTCAACTATTGAATGTTCATACCTCTGTATAATAATAACTGGTAGACTTTTTCTGAGAAATAAGAATAAGTTTACTTAGTTAATTACCTTTAAATGTTTTTTCAATATGTGTCTTAATGATTTCTGTATATTGTTTTAATACTCTGAAGGGTCAAGAGCATGTAGCAGTACATCTCTTAAAACTGGAATTTTCTTTCAGATCTAGTAAATAGCTGCGTTTGGTGGTTGAGAACTAGTAAACAGTACTCAAGTATTTTCTACTCTTAAACTACTCTACTTTGGCATGGCTATGGCTGAAATACCTGAGTGAACATTATAAAGGTGGAAATACTCATTTGGACCCACAGTTTCAGATGGTTCAGTCAATGCTTCTTTTGGCCCCATGCTCTTGGAGAGAACATCATGGCTGTGGGAACACTGGGTGAAAAAGGCTGCTTGCTTTATGACTAGCAAAGACAGAGGGTTGGGAAGGGGTCAGGAGAAGACATCCCCAAAGACCACCCCCATTGACATAATTATCTCAGTTAGGTTCTTCCTTCTACAGTTTCTAAAACCTGCTAGAACGGTGCTGTCACCTGGGGACCAAGTTCTTAATATGTTAACCTTTGAGGAAACACTTCATATCTATCATCATTACAAGAAACGATAGTCATCTGCAACATTCTTAACTGTGTGTCTTAAAGTTTTGCACTAAAAGTAAATCTTGTGATCTCTAAAAACTAAATAAATCAATTCTTTATTGAGTGTTTTCAACACAGGAGGCATGGTTCTAAGTTCTATAACACATGTTTGTGTATTTAAACTTTATGAATCTCAAATATGATCTCAAATAATTCAAGGTACTTTACTTTTGTCATCAGAATGAAGATTTGAACCTTTGTTTTCAAAGGCAAACACTGGCCCTAACCACTACCAATATAACCACTACTGATACTAACCAACTTTGGGATCTTCTAAAAGCCCCGTGTATTTGGCCTCTACACCCAATCTCTTCATTATACAGGTGTCCCCGAGTGTGACATTTGTGTGGGTTGTGACCTTCTGGCTTTGATTGCACAGCAAAGCATAGGATCAGAAAAGTCTGCTCCCATGACCACACAGAGACATGCAGCAAAATTGTTATGTCTGATGTCTCACACAGATTCTTCTGTCTTTGGGATAAGAGGTGGTGTTCATGGTAGTACATGAAATTTATCATGGTTTTTATATTGAGCCTTAAAATCATTTTAATTTTAAAATACAGATGCATGTGTGGGAATGGAAACAATATAGTTTTTTTAATGAAACTTCAAAGTAGTATCTTGCCCATGAGCTACTCCCCCCCACACCCAGAGTTTCCATTCTCATCCCCTGCAGATAGGAGAGTGGAAAAGTTTGGCATGCTCTTTGATCTATTTTAAAGTCTCTGCTATTAGACAGTGACATTTGGCTCTAAGCAACAGTCAATTCTTTTTTTAGGCAAAAGGAGAATTTATGAAAGGAAAACCTCTGCAGGTCAATTGCACACAATTAGCACCTTTTCTAAAGCTTTTACCAAGCCACAGTTGTATCAAAGAAACTCTCCATCCATTGTACCCAGAACAGCCTGTTTAAATCTCAAGATTAGCTGGAGACATCTCATGCCAGGAACTTCTCAGCCCAGACTGGGGAATTAACATCTGATCTAGTTCTCACATGTACAGGACAGCAAACTCCTGGGACAAGACAACTATTAACAGTCACTGCTGGTCCTTCTGGCCAGTGAGTCTTGTATGCATGTGCTGGTGAGGGCTCTTGGGAGGCCTTGCTATAGCTACTGAGGCAGGGAAAGAGGCACTAGGAACAGAGAAAGGGCATGGGCGGAGAAGCCACATAGGCCAGGTTAAATTCTGTCCCTGCTACCTAAGTTCCTCTTGCAGATTGTTAGTTACACTCTCTGAAAAACTTGGTTTTCTTGTCTGTAAAAGGGAAATGAGGACCATAATACACCATGAAACATTAGAACTATTAAAACAACCAATAATATGAACAGCTGTGATCAGAGCTGGTGATTTTTTTTATTTCTAGACAGTAGAGGGAGGCCAAAAGTTAACACACAATGTGTCATGCCACAACCCTGCCCAACACCAGATAGGAGAGATACAAGGCCAAGAGTGGCAATGCCTAACCTCTTGACCTTACTATAAGACCTACCAGTCACCTCCCCTAAATTTTAACTCCTTTTCTTAATTTTCTGTTTCAATCCCAGTATTTCTTTCTAACAAATTTGCTTCCTTTTATTCTATGCAATAGCTCACTTCTCCACCCTGGAGATAAAACTATTGTTGACGATCTGTTTTCTCTGTGCCACCTCTGTGAAAGCCACACAGAGGGACAGGTGGTTGAAATCCACACTCTGGTTCCTAGCAGATGTGAGACTCTCTGTGTTTAATTTCCATTTTAACTTTGTTTATTAAGTAATAAAGAGAGTATTGAAATATTCATTTCTATGGGAGCTAACAGGAAATGATACGTGTGGAGTATTCAGGAGGAACAGAAGTGGGTGTGTATTAAGGGTTGATTATATTCACCTTCATGATCGCTGGAGTTTGAATACAAAAATGCTTCTTCTTCATGTTCTCCCAATGTCACCAGCCATAGCCATCTGCACTAATGTACTGTTTGAGGGTAAGGAAAACCTCCATGGTCACTGACCTTTTAATTCTAGCTCTTACTTCCTTTTTGTGATCCTTGATAAACTTAATTTCTCCTAACCTCAACTTCTAAGTCTGTTGAAAATAATCCAAATACATATACAGATGGCATGGAAATTTGAGAGAATATATAAGTAGAGCTCAGGATGTTACAAACTTAATGTCATGGCCACAAGACCAGTGGCATGCTACTGGTGATGGCATCATAGCAGAGACACTTGATATCAGCATTGGCTACTGAAGAAGACATCACTTCTGAACTTGTGCAGAACAATCATGAAAACCAAATAGTGAAGATAAGTAAGGAGCAGATTCAACTGGGCTGTAATTTAAACCAGCACAGTGAACTTGGTCTTTAGATTAATAGTTAGCTTTGGGCCGAAGACTTAGGATATGGTTGGGTAAGTGACCCCGGATCTTAAGAGCTTCATGTCATTCAGTCCTTCCCTTTGATAAAGAAGGACTCTGACAACCATGGAAAATGAGATCTGCTCACTTCAGAGGGAGAAAGAAACTGCATTCTGAATTTAGGTCTTCTCATTCTTAGCCTAGTATTCAACACTAAAATCTCATAGTTATTTTTTAAAGTATAAATTCCTACTGACTTACTTTTGGGCAAAGAGAAGCTCAAGAAATGCTAATAAAAGAGACAAGGAATTTTTTGTATAACTGTGTAATGGACCAGCTCTAGTCAGGCCTCTCACAGGCATACCCACTCTCTAGCCCAGGCTTTGGTTTATGCCTTTGGGTTTCATTCTGAATTATCTCTGTCCTGGTGTCTTTAGCACATCTCTGGTTAGTAGTCCTGCTGACATAAGTATGCATGCTTAGGTCTCTGGTGAGCACACTCAGGCTAAATTCAAAGCTTTAAAAATTATCTAAGCCTGAACTGTGGATGCTGGAAAGCCTGGGCATTGCATAAGGGTAACTTTGGAGGAGGGGCTCTGTATTCTCAGCAGGATGTTGGCAAGAGGGATGTGCAGTGCTTAAGAGTCTTCTCTAGAGGAGAATGGGAGCTTTCTGCTGTTTGTCTTTACACCACAAGTCTAGGCTTCTTTGAAGTCTATTCTTTCTAGAGCCCTTCATCCTTTTCTTAGCTCCATTCCCGTGGAGTGCATCCCTTTTCAGTACTTAAAATTAGCCTAAAAAAAAACCAAAGTATTCATGGGCGATGAACTCAAAAGTTGTAATGAAAACCATGAAGCAAAAATCTGCTCTCCTGCAAAGGTCCAGTTGCAAGGATACACTGTGCACCTGCAAGCAATAGTATCCTGGTGCATGCCTCCATGGAATGACTAGCATTTGGAATTATGAAATCACCTCCATTCCTTCAAAGGTTGCCTACAAGATCCTGCCTTGCTGCTTCAGTTACCCTGCTGCTGGTGTCTTGGGATGTCAATGCACCAGAGATTTTCAAGGAAATAGCTTTCAGCCCTTTCTTTATCACACCAATTAAAATGAAGAGTTGGGCATGATTGCTTTTTTTTTAATGGACTAGGCTGAATGGCCAGTTGCAACTGTCAGAATCTCTGCTCTCTAATCTCTAACCCCATCCTTCAACACAAGATGGACAGTGGTACGTTCTGTCTTTAGAGTCCATTATCACTAACCTCACTTCATGGGCGCTCTTGAGCTCTTCAAAAGACCAGAAATCTCCTTAAGCCCACTCAGCCAGTACAACACTTCTAAATCTGAAGATGGCAACAGTTTAGACTCAAGCAGAGTTTCCCTAATAGCTAAGGAAACATAGGCTGGACTGTAATGAATATTCTCTTCTAGAACTCCAGAATATAATAACCTATTAAATATTTCTAATTAGGGAAACCAACAAAGTGATTAGCACCACTGTCGCTACTATTACGTAGTTTAACATATCTGTTCTGGTCTTCTAATCTCAGTAGGATTTGCCTTAGTGCTGAGCAAGTATTCACTGGGATCAAAGAGGATTTTTTTCTGATTACTCTTTTCTAATTAGCATCTCTTTCAGTACAAATTCTTGATGCCTCCATCCCTGAATCACTAGGTAACATCTCTGTGTCTACAGATTAAAGTGATAATTATGAGATGCTTCTAGTTCTTTCTACTTTACCTTATTCACCCCAACTCACTCCCAATGACTTCCCAACATGCTGCCACACTCACACACACTACATGTATATATCAGTATACGCAAGCACATATTTACTAATTAGCAAATGTGAAATTGTAGAGTATAATTGCTTCTGCTTGTTATATTTATTGAAAATGTACATTCCAGAGTAGTGTGGAATGACTGGGAAAATATGCTTGAATATTCAATGTATTCAAGAACATTTACTAGCAAGGAGGTTGGGACTAAGAAGCAGAGGTCAGGAATTGGAGGGGCTTTGTTTATTGCAAAGATATGGGTTTGGCTTGGAACAAAATGAGGCTCAGTGAGTGACACAGGGAAGAACACAGGACAATTATATTCAGGAGACTAATAGTATTTTAAGGTGACAATATACTCTTGCCACAAAGAAAACCTGAGTCAGAGACAAGGCAGGCACATGAGGGAGAAACATCATAAGAAATGAAGTCAGGTGGGAAAGAAAAAGGATGTAAAGAAATGATCCATTTTTCTCATGATGGTACTTTTTTTAAACCAGTTTCCCTCTGGGGCAAATATTGCCACTTGTCCCAATACATCATTTTCATCATCTTGAGAAGAATCTTGATTTCTTAGCTTCACATACAACTACTCAGAAAATAGCCCACCTAGCTCCCATTGTCTGTAGGTAGAGCCACACAACAAAACTCTAACTTACTCAGAAATGAATGGGGCAACTTCAAGGAGCTGGATTTTGAGGTCAGGCTCATGCCTTCAGCTTTCTCTCCTGTCTCCTCCAGTGGAATGAGGATGTGTTTGATGTCATTGCAGACTGTGCAGGCAAATACTGCCTCCTGGACTTCAGTCTTTTCCCAGAGGCTGCTATCCCAGCTCAGACATTTGAGTGGGAGAATTGCACTGTCTTACTTCATTCATTGTGATTTTGTGCCTCTGCTTTGTGGGACTAAATTTGTAACCAAATTGATATACCTTCCTAACAGGTGAGCAGCAAACATTTAGAAAACAACAAAATTTAAATTAATTTAAAACATTGATCCTGATCAGCTTAGGTTAGGGCCGTATCTTAGCATGATACAAGTGATCTGATAGTGGAAACTGGACTGGGCAGGGGCAGCTCCTTCGGAAGGGTGAGTGAGGTAAATACAGAAGAAGGAGGAAGGAGCATGAAGGGGAATGGCAGGATACATGTGATCTGATAAGGGAAATTGGGGAGGGGGCTCTTTTACAGAAGGGAGAAGAATGTAAATACAGTATGGTTACATCTTGATTGCAAATGTCTTAAGTAGAAAATGCCTTTTATACCCCCAACACTGAACCCTAGCTCAGTAACCTAGAATATTGGTTGTTTACCCTGGTGATCATGTAGAGTCCAGTATGGGAAGAATAGCATTGATAAGCCCAGGAAAAGATCAAAATTCAACATGCAGTTTCTACTGAACTCTAATTTTTTACATCATTGTAATGCAGAAAAAATGAAAGTCAAATTTTAATTAGAGGGCCATTAGCACCCATTTTAACACAAAGAGACTGTGCACACAGAAGTTATCTAAAGGGAAAACCATTGCATTTTCAGGCGTCTTGATAAGTTGTAGAAGTAAATGTAGTAGGCAGGGCCTACAAACTTAAGTTCCACCAAGTCTTCATGGTCAACAGATGGCAAAGCTTCAAATAGGGAAGATTTTTTTCTCATAGACAGAACTATCTAGAGCTCTTGGAGGATAACCCAAAAACAATGAGAAGATTGTATATTAAGAAGAGAGAGTCTGCACTGCACAGTGCGATTCTCATTGATTCTTCAGAAATCTATAAAGGGCAATAAACCCAAGAATGCCTGGAGATAATCACATCTCAGCAACCTGTTCAGAGACCAAACTTTGTGTATATATTAGCAAAGTTGACAACTACAACAGAAGAAGCAAAGAATAGAAAGAAACAGGAAGCCAAAGTCCCTAGGTGTTTACAGATATCTGGGGTAATGGGTTATAGATTTGGCAGTCCGTGAGTAAAAGCAGTATTATCTAGGTTCCGCTGGACAGATCATCTCAGTAAGATAACTGGGTCACTGCCTAAGTGTAAGTGCTCTTACTATCATTAATGGAAGCATAAAAAGTAGGTTAGACTTGGTTCTGAAGTAATGTGACTATGTAAGGCCCTAACACAAATAGCTTAGACCCAGATAAAAGGGAAGCAGTAGAGCTTGAGTGAGATAATAGAGCAAGTTTCCCAGTCTTTATGACATGCACATTTGACAAAGAAGAAAGTGGCACAGACGTCCTGCACTTAGACATTGATTAGTGACACTCCTGGCCTCTACTGACTGAGTGTCATTGTCCTCCCCCTGCACTCCAGCCATAACAAACAAAACTGTCTCCAGATATTGTCAGAGGTCCTGGGGTTGGATAGGGTAAAAGCATCCTCAGCTGAGAAGCACTACAATATAGATTTGGGGGTCACCATTAGGGTGATGAATATTAAAACTGAAAGTCAGTCTGGTTCGTTGGAGGAAAGAAAAGTAAGAAAGCTGACCTCTGGAATTCCCACCATTTGATCCAGGAAAAGAATTTGCTGAGCAAATGGACTCTCTATGACCTAGAGAATATTCCATAGATTTACTTTATTGCCTAACATTTTTCTAACTGAAGAAGAACTAGCAGATAAAGGAGGAAGGAGACACAGCTTACATGGACAAAATACTTGCCATGTAAGCATGGGGACCAGTTTGGATTCCCAACACCCATGTAAAAAGTGTAGGCATACATGACGTTCATATATAACCTCAGAGCTCTGAAGGTAGAGAGCTGATCTTCAAGAGCAAGATGGCTAGCTAGGCTAGCTGAATAGGTAAGATCTGGGTTCAACAAGAAACTCTGCCTTGGTAAAGAAAGTGAAAATGGTGTAAGAAGATACCCAAAATCTACCTCTAGCCTCCACACATACAAGCATGTACATGTACTCACACGTTCATGCATACACAGACAAAAGTAACACACACACACACACACACATACACACACCTTACAATGTTTTAAATAAGTTTACACTTTGATGTTATGGTATATTTTTGGCAATTCTTAGCCACACACATCCAAATGTAGCAATTGGACGTGTCTGCTGATCGTTCCAGTGCCACATCTTTCAAGCCAATATGAGTTTCCCCTGCCAAACACCTTAACACTCCTTCTGTTGTGGTTTGAAAGTGAAATATCCCCATGGGCCCATGTGTTTAAACACTTGGTCCCAAGCTCTGGGAAGTTGTGGAACCTCTAATTTAGAAGGTGGAGTCTTCCTAGAGGAATTGAGTCACTGGGAGTAGTTCTTGAAGTTTGATAGCTGAGACCCACTTTTTGTCTAGTCTCTGCTTCCTGGGTGTCTTAGTTAGATTTTCTATTTATGCAATGAAACATCATGACCAAAAAGCAAGTTGCAGAGGAAAGGAATTATTGGCTTACACTTCAGCATTGCTGTTGATCACTGAAGAAAGTCATGACAGGAACTCACACAGGGTGGGGGCAGAAGCTGATGTAGAGGCTGTGAAAGGGTCCTGCTTACTGGTTTGCTTCCCTGGCTTGCTTGACATCCTTTCCTATAGAACCCAGGACCACCAGTCTAGGAATGGCACCACCCACCATGAGCTGGGCCCTCCCCCACTAATGGCTAATTGAGAAAATGCCGTACAGCTGGATCTCATGGAGGCATTTCCTCAACTGAGGCTCCTTCCTCTCTGAGGACTCTAGCTTGTGTCAAGTTGACACACAAAGTCAGTCACATTTCTGAGGATGTAATGTGACCTGTCACTTCACATCTCCACAGCTGTGCCTTCCCTGCCATAAATCCATTCAAACTATGAGCTAAAGCTAAGCCTTCCTCCCTTAAATCATAGCAACAGAAGACTAACACTCCTCCCCTCCACTAGGGAGAGCACTCCATTTCATGGCAATCACTTCTGTAACTGCCTCACATCCAAATGCGTGAGAGGAAAAGTATGTCGGCCTTCCTTACCTCTGTAACTCTAGCATCTAACCCTTGCCCAGTACCTAAAAGATGCTAAAAATATTTGTAGAATGATTAAACAACTTGACAGACAAACTAACATAAGTAATTGTTGTAATCACCTTCATTTATAGGAAATGATTTAACCTGCAAACCTGTCTGCACTCATGATTATTTCTCTACTTTTAATCGAATACATAGATTTTTACCATCTGTTTATAAGTAAGGAAACTTACACAGACAGATGAAGACATTTTCTTCAAAAAGACCAAAGTCATATGACTAGTAAATTCATTTCCTTTTCAAGACACTTTGGAGTGTCCTGTTTGTGTGACAGCATTTGGGAACTGCACAGCCTTGGGGGCTGCAATTCTCCAGGATTACACTGCCAACAGCACCTTTGGACATCATTGAAACAGGCGTCCTGGGCCTCTCACTCCTACATCTCTGGTCCAGCTATAATCCCCACTGCTGAGAACCCAGGTTGTATTAAGTTCTACTCTGCTATCTAAATATGATTCATATTCCAATTAAAATTCTGTCTGGATACGCAGCTGAGTCCTTCCAGTCTATTCCCCTTCTCCAAACTTCCTCTTAACTGAAAATTGGATTGAAAAACAATATCAGAAAGGAAGAACAGGAAGTCTCTGTTTTACTGGAAGACTATGTTCTCAAAGGTTATCCTAGCTGTTTTTGTGTGTGTTTCTTTTTAATTTAGAAATTTTTTTCCTTTCCGCTAAAAATATAAAAGCTTATAAGAAGTAAATAGGTTTCCAAGTTAGAGCACTAGCAATCATTTAACACATAGGCTGCATGAATGTCAAGCACCCTTTATCTGGGCTTCTAAACAGTGGATGGAGTGGTTTCCTACTAGGGAGATACTCCGAAGCTATTTGGAAACTTCCTACCCAACATGACTGGAGAAGCTGAATAAGGAACCAGGTAGTGGCACAAACAACTTTAATTCCAGCACCCAAGAGGCAGAAGTAGGCAGATCTCTGAGTTCAAGGGCAACCTGGACTACAGAGAGAGTTCCAGGATGTCCAGGGCTGCACAGAGAAACCCTGTCTTGGAAAAAAGAAAATGTTTTAGCAGAGTATACCATGTGTAGAGCTGCTACTAGAGAAACTTACCACTGAGGTCTCTAAGGTCCGCAGCTTAGTTTCTCAAAGGCAGTCTCCATATTAATTGTCAGGGCCTTGGAGGTGTGGCTCAGTGGTGGAGTGTTTTTACATTAGATGTGAAGGCCTGGCTTTCACGTTCAGCAGCATTACAAAGAAATAACAAAGAAATGTAATTGACATTACACCCAGAGCACAGCATGGCGTGTCGGTGTTTAATTATCTAAGATTACATTTTGTAACAAAATGTATCCATTTGATGTGGGGATATATGGGAAAACTTTATATGGATTTATCTTTTCAAGTTCATTTCCCTTGTATGTCAAAAGGATAGCCAAAGCATACTAAATCCAAAATAAAGATTAAATCCTTCCTTAAACTCCTAGTACTCTGGGAGAAATCTCCTCTTTTCCCTTTGCACAAATAATACATTATCCACTTTGTTCAAGTCAAATACTGGAAAATTTGTAATTAATCGTTATTTGCCTTCATTACTTACCTTTCACATTAAAACAATAATAAAGTGTGTTTCTTCTGCATTACTTCAACTTCAACATTACCAGCATAGATTATTATTATTACCAGCATCATTGTTTCTCATCTAAATCATTAGAATGTTTTTTTCACGAGTTCATGTTTATTGTTACCCACACCCTCCCTGCAGTATTCTTGACATTTCCTGCTGCTCTAGTTTAGCCTGGGTGATAATCATTGAAATCTCGGTGTTAGTATTCAGCCATCTGTACTGGCCTATCCTTGGGGTTCTGACAGGATACACTCTCAGCTGCAGCCACAAAAAGCACCACCTGTGCACAATCACTACATTCTCTTTTAAGAGGGCCCTGCCTACCTCCCATCATCCTCTCTCTCTCTCTCTCTCTCTCTCTCTCTCTCTCTCTCTCTCTCTCTCTCTCTCTCTCTCTCTCTCTCTCTCTTTCTCTTTCTCTCTCTCTCTCTGCCCTTCTTTCCTCTTTCCTGCTGCTCCTGTCCCCAGAGGCTGGTCTCATCCCTCCCCTTTCCCCCTTTTATGATCTCTTTTCCTAATTTAAAAAACAAAATGAAACAAAACTCTGTTTGAGCCCTGTCACATGGCATCTTTCTTTCGAGCACTGCTTTTTCTTAAATTAGAACACTAGGTTTATAGGGCCAATGGGTGTAGTCCTGACTCATTGCAAGTGACAAGCTTTTGGTCCTAGGGGCAGGCAATAGGCTACATATTTGAATATAGGTAATTTGGATGCTGAAGCTGTTAACTCAGCCGATAGAAAGCTTGCCTAGCATGCACAAAGCCCTAGATTCCTTCCCTAAGATGTCACAAACTAAGTATGATGGTCCAAGGTTGTAACCCCATACACTCTAGAAGTAGAGGCAGAAAGGGTCAGAAGAGCAAGGGAGTTTGAAGTCAACCTGCCCTAGAGACTTGTCTACAAATAAGTAAATAAAATATATAATTTAAAACCAAGTACACTGTTGCATTCAAATGTAGAATCATCTTCTAAATTCAGTATGACTACTGTCTTAGTTATGGTTTCTATTGCTGTGAAGAGACATCATGACCATGGCAACTCTTATAAAGGAAAACATTTAATTGGGGCTGGTTTACAGTTTCAGAGGTTTAGTCCATTATTATCATGCCAGACAATGGCAGCCTGCAAGCAGACTTGGTGCTGGAAAAGGAGCTGAGAGTTCTACAACTTGATCCACAGGCAGCAGAAGGAGACTGAGCATAGCCTGAGCATAAGAGACTTCAAAGCCCGCCCCCAGAGTGACACACTTCCTCCAACAAGGCCACACCTCCTAATAGTGCCACTCCCTATGGGTCAAACATTCAAACACGTGAGTCTATGGGAGTCATACTTATACAAATCACTAAAATTTCTATACTCAGTTCTTGTAAGACTGCTTAGGAAAACTTGATAAGCGCGCAGAGTATTTGACTGGCAAGTCCCCCAAAAGACTCTATGTAGCACAGTGCCAGTGAGCTCACTATCCAAGTCCTTCTATGTTCTTTCATCTAAAGCCTGGCTCTTATTTATCATTCTTCATTTTCCATTCTGATCCCTATACCAGGACCCTTCTTCAAACAGGACCCTTCAGCCAGAGCCTAGGCTCTCAGCCTTACTTCTTTTCTAATCACCTGCTTGCCACATTCATCCAGCCCAAAATGGAGAAAAGGAGGAAAACCATGTGATTAATTTCATTTCCAGCAACCTAATTTTCACCAGATCTTATTAAATTAACAATTACTGTACTCCTGAGATACATTCATATTTCTAAAGATGGAAATTTTTTATAGTTAAGGAAATTTTGAAAACTGTAACCTATCCGACATGGTGTAGTGTTTGGGGAGCATGGAAACTCCTCTATGTAGCTTCACTCTGTTTAGGGCTTTGACCTGTAATTGCCTGTGTTGTTTTTTATTTATCTTCTGTACCAGGTGCTATGCTGTCTATCACCTGCTTCCTAAGTTTTCAGAAGTGAATTATAGCTTGACCTATACTGTAGGAGCAACCGCTTGTCTATACCAGCTGTTCAAAGGCCAAATGTCAGGAAATATTTAGTGTAAAAGGCTGGATTTCAAGGAGAATGGCATCCAAAAACTGTGGTCTATTGCCATGACACAGCATCTTCGTTATCAGTGTGATGAGTACTAAAAATGGCTTTTACAGCCATCAGTACCGGAGTTTTCATTATCTTAAGAGACTCTTGCCATGTGTTGCTGTCACAAGGACTTTGGTGAAAACAGGTTTTCAAAACATCTATAGTATTCTGGAGTTATATACGTCACTTACATGAAATCAAACATAAGGATACAGTGAGGTCTGTAGCTGTGCCATGATGAACGGTGGCTACGGCTTACTCTTGAAGTGCCGCCATAGAAACCATGTTTGTTTGTTTTAAAATTCTCAGTTGCCTAATGTCAATTAGAATATTGTCACAGGGTAAAAACAGCCAAAAAAAAAAACCGAGGTAGCATCTTGAAGGGGTTTGCAGAACAGGTTTTATGAGCTCCAGCATCTGCTCATGGCTTTTCATTTATTGCATTGGGTATGGACATTAAATACAGAAGTTTGTCTACATTTTTTCTTTCGTTATAGTGATGCAGTTCGCTTCAACCCCTTTCTGACAACTAACATCTGCCATCTGCGAATGGGTTATAAACATCCGCCGCCCACCCACACACTCCAGCAAAGTCACAGCAGCAGTGCTCCAGGGCAGCGGCACCTGCTCTCGCAGGCTAGAAGGCCATGTGACTGTGAATTCACAGGGACTGTCCGTGAGGCACTGCTTGAGAAACAGAGTGGAGGGAAGGAAAAGAGAGGGGGCAGGTGAAAGCAGAAGGCAGAACAGAGCTGGGAAGGAGACCAATGTGGGTAAAGTTTGGGGATGAGCTTTCCATGTGGCCAAGGTACAGGGTGCTACTATGCTGGGAGCAAATTACAAAAGACAGTATCTGTGAAACTGGTAGAATATTGGACCAGACCACACACAAGGCACAGGTCCAATCAGCCGTCCCTGATTGGGGAATTTTAGTGGTGTTTCTGTATGCAGGGGCTGTTCCTTCCAAAAGAGGACGTTTAGACTGTCGTGTGTTTTAACACACACGCACATGCACACACACACACACACACACACACACACACACACCCTACTCTCACATGTAGATCACTGGCAGAGAGAATGCACGAAAGTGCCTGCCAAATAAGCACAGAGGTATGAATCCTTCCTGCTTCTGAAATAACACAGAGCTCCATGCAAGCTTTAAACTACCCAGTCATTCCCCTCCACCCTCTCCCCACCATCCTGCATCCTCCATCCATCATCCACAGCGTGGTTTTCATATTCTACGACATGCAGGTAAGTAGAGTATGCAGTTTCTTAGGTGTTGCCATTATTTCTATATTTCAGCTCTATTAAATAATCACTTTCTCCTTGACAGCCAAGGATCAAACTCTGCAGGGGTGAGATGGGGATTGTGAACTCATAGCGCATCCCTCAAATATCTTGATAATCATGAATTTTAGAGGCAGAGGCTTCAAGGTGAGCCTGGGAGCTTACATCATTTGTGCATCTTTGAAAGACGTGGGTGTGAGTTAACCAACCTTCTCACTTATGAGAGAGAAAAGAAGTCTGATCATGCGTGGAGGTCCTGCGGGTCTCTAAAAGTGGTCCATCCTTACAAATGTCCCAACAAACTAAGGACAGCTCCACGAAGTCCCATTTGCCAAAGGAAAAGATGAGAGTGAGGAGAGAGGCGAGAGAAAGAGTGGGAGGGGGTTGGAGAGTGGGAAGAAGACAGAATGCGTGGGAAAAGTGTAAACAGTTCTAGTTATTCCTCTCGGCTCCCAACCGCACACTTGCCTTGCTCGGAGAGGGGGGTTATTCAAGGGAAACTTGAATTTAAGTTTACTTAAATTGTGATGGCAGTACATGGAAGGTACCTGGGAAATACTGTTTATCATAAATGGCTATGATTGTGAGTATTGAATTCAAACTCAAATATTTGACATCAACTATTTCAGCAATTTTTTAAAATGTAAAAGCAATAGAGCTGGGTATATATATATATATATATATATATATATATATATATATATCAGTGGTAGGGCACTAATATACTTGCTTATAAACAATCCTCTATGGAGAAAATTAGATGCAAAAATTAACTCCATGTTTTATAAATACCGTATCAGCCTTAATACAAACACAATTCAAGCTTTCACCATCAGTGAAACTGAGAGGGGGTGTTTCTACACACAGAAAAAGAGGAGCATATGAGACTTTGTAGTGGGGCTTGTTTCTACCAGCTAGCCACTGGGCACTGATTCATGGAAATACATGAGATGGGGATCTTTTGGAAATCAGTAGCAATGTCGAATTAGGGTACAGATGTCTGTGCTTGCAAATGGTCCTGCTACAAACAGAAGATGAAATATATCCTATGCAGAAGTTGAACTGGAAAGCATAGGATATAGGGGCACAGGACAAAGAATGAAGGGACAAGGAAGAAGGTGTCTTAGGAGTCTCACATGTCACACTCAGAGGTATGGACACTGAACGAAAATGAGGCGTCATCATAAGAATTGAATAGGAAAATGACAGATCATATTTATATCTTTATTTAGACACTTGAGTTGAACACAGTATAGAAGGCATCCACTTTCAATTCATGACAAAAACATTCACAGCATAAGAATTATTGCAGTCTACTTACTACTTAATGAACTGTGTATAATGGGTGTGCACATACATGTGTGGGCATATGTGAAGTCTATTAAGTTATATAGCACTTAGCAGTTCATTGACAATGAATAATAGAGTCTGTGATGTAGGCAGATATAATTATCTCCACTGAACAAATAAAAAAACTGAAGCCTTAAAAGATTAGTGACTTGCTTAATAACACAAAACTTAAGTCAAGTTTAAGACCAGCTCTCTTCACTCTTGGTCATGTATCTTTCTACAAATCCATACTTTCAACGCAATAGTGAACTAATAAACTACACTAAACGTTTTTAAATTTGGGGTATCAGCAAAGGACTGGAGGATCACTTACAGTTCGTGCTGCAGTGAAAGCTTAAATATGGTTTGCACCCCCAAATGCCTGTGTGTTATAAAACTGGTGACCAGTGTGCAGCAATGTTGAGATGTGGTGGGAACATAAGAAATGGACCTTCGTGGGAGGTGTCTTGGTCGTGGAAGCACCACATCTTGGCAGGACTGTACCTTCTCCAGAGACTGGGTCAGTTTCCTCAAGACTCAATTATGCCGGGCAGGAGCCAGTTAGGTCCACAGGACTGGGTTAGTCACAAGAAGTGGTCATTATTATATTACATGACAAGTGGGGCAGCCTCCCTTTGTCTCTCACACACAGTGTCCTTCCTCCATGTTCTCCCCCTCTTTCTGCTTCTTTGCTGTCACATGATACAGAGTGACACGGTCCCTTCCCAGAAGTAGAAGCAGATGTTAGCCCCATGTTGTTGGACTTGCCTGCCTTCAGTCTGTTAGCTAAAGTAAACTTCATCTCTCTATAATTTACCCAGTGTAGTGTTTTATCACAGCAACCCAAAATAAACTAAGGCATCCCGGGAACAAATGTGCAGGGAACATGTGAGGTTTCCTGGCTACACAGCAGGAGTGGAGCCTCCAGGCTTCCATACTTCTCTGCACACTCATCTCTGCCTGGGACATCTTCAATCCTAGACTCTTTTCCTGTCCTCCCTACAGCCCCGTTTCATAGTCATCACTTCCTCCAGGATGCCTTCTTAGATCCCCAGGGCTGGGAATATGCTCTTCCTTTACATTCTAGTAATACTTAGGGCTCAGGTTCGTCACAGCATATGCAGAATGTTGTAAATGCCTGTTTAGGGCTCCTGTCTTTCCCTAGTTACAGTGCGAGCTCCTAGAAACAGGAAATGTGCCTCGTCACTGATATCCCCTAATCTTAGCATAAGCCTTGGCACATTTTAGACATTCAAAAATGATTCTTAGTTTGAATGTTCTGCATAACGTTTGCTGGAGGAACTGCATGCAACCGACCAAGGCCAGAAATGAGATTTGCCTCCCACAGAAAGGATCCATGCACCTTGCACCAACCCTCTTCACTGAGTCCCCATCTCCTGAGTGTGCTTCATCACCAGAGCAACTGCCTGAGAGGGCTGTGCCCATCTCTCACAGAGCCATAACAAAGGTTAGTTTACTTTAAGCAAATGGTGTTTTCTTTCCTCCCTTCTATTTTTTTTCACTAGCTGTTTTTTCCCTTCTATTTACTTAGCCAGCGGCAGTAAGAAAAGAAAAATGACTCCTTTCTATTTAGATATTTGATATACAGCATGTTAGATAAGGAGAGCTATAAATTGCCAGCCAGGCACCATTTGGATACCCAAACTGAGTTCCTCCTATTCTAGATTTCAACATAGCAAAGAAAAAGGAGTGCGGAGGAGGAACATGCATACCACATATAGATGTTTAAAACTGTATTATTTCCAGTCCAGTGTTTGAGTTCATTACACACTGAAAGAAACGTACCTGGCACCACAAAAACTGGCAAATGGCAGGGTTCAATGTGGACAGCATTGCTTGAGTCCTGATTCTGACCCAACCACAAACTGGCTGTGTGAGGCTGGAGAAGGGCCAATTGCTCTGGGTCTCTGTTTTATCACTTGTGAAAAGTTAGGCTTGGATAGGACTTGAAAAGCCCAAGCCACTTATTTCCACAAGGAGTTGCTTTAACCTGTCTGCATGGTTTGTGTTGCACTAAGGGTGGATCATATGTCCAGTGTGCCATCCTGTCTGTGTAGGAGACACACTCTCCCTACCTGAAAATGTGCCCATTTTGTTTCCCATGTGCCTATGCTGGTGACCTTTGCCCTTTTTTTCCTTCATGAAAGTGAATACTTCATAAAAATATTTTCATTTCATAAAATTACAATTTAATCTGTTTTCAGCAATTCCCCAGCCATGAATAAACCTCTCTCTGAACATACCTTTGCAAATAGATAGATCAGATGTTGCTGCTTGAAACATGATCCGTTGGATTAATTGTGTTTCTTGGTGCATTTAAAATATTTGGTACTCAAAACGGATTTCATATGAGACATTTTATTTTGACGCGGATGTGGGCAAACACATGAAATTCAGTCGAACCCTGACTTTCCAGGTTCCTCTGAACTCCCCATTCTCAACTTGACAGATTCGCTGTACACACTTCCAGATCTGACTAGACATCAGGCGTCTCACAAGCTTCCCTTCATGCCCAGATTCATCACTCAGAAATGGTCTCTGTCCTCCCATTGTCATCAGAATAGAGTTGAGCTTATCAGCTCTTTCTCTCTCCATCATCAGCTCTCAAGCTCCGGATATAATTCCCCCGATGCTTTCAGTTACATCGCAGTAACCCATGCCCTATCCTTTCTTTTATGCTCTGTGCTTTTCCACTCCCATTGCTAATGCCATTCCTTGACACGGTGTCTCTGGCTCTTCACTCTGCAGACAATTAGATGGCATGATGTTCATCACCTTTTCAGTCTAGTTTCTGTCTAGCTTGCAGTAAACAATGGGCCTCAATATCCTCATTGGATCATGTATGTTCATTCATTTTTGGATGACTTTTTTGAGTAAATGTGGTTCTAGTTATATGGAAGAAAATTAGAGTAGAATGGAATTTGCATTGCAGTACAAAATGTAAGTTTAGGATTTAAAAAAATAATTTCAAGGTATTATACGCACAGGGCCCTGGTAAGTACAGAGATAAGTACAAAGATTACATACCATGGCTCAGGGAAGCCCATTGTGACACGTGAATAAAAACAAACTCTTTGTGATACATTAAGCACAGTAATGTGGATAAACAGAGGATGCTGGGAAAGTGGGTGTGGTTAAGAATGGCTTCATAGACCCTTGCTAGGAGACAGAGGTAGGTGGTGAGAAAATCTTATAGAAGGAAGCAGCACCTAAACTGGGCACTTATGCTACTCAAACTGGAGTGGGGGAAGTGAGACAGGAAGAAAAGAGTAAGAATAAATCAAAACATAAAACAGCCCAATGCAAACAAAAAAAAAGAGGCGAAAAAGGAACGAACACAGTGTCCAAATTATGCATATCCTTGAAGACTCTCAAACACTTTTAACAATGGATCACAGAAATAAATGTACACTTTGAAACAATGCACACATTGAAACAAAATATCACCAAGGCACATACAGTTTATTTTCTCTTCCCTAGTGTGACCTAAGTTTACAACCCAGAACATGAACGGCCCTACTTTCAGGACTACCTAAAGTGCTACCTTCTTGACAGGTCTCCCCAATCTTTTCAGTCTAGTTAATGTCATGTCTTACATCACTTATGATGCCATAACTCAAAGTCATGGTCAGGTGTGTGGTGCCTATGGAATCTGCGAAATGTGGCAAGCAGCCCATTGTCTTCCTCAGCAATTCCCAGGAATTCCACGATCCTAGGACCATTAGCCTGCACTTTCCCGATATTTCCACCAGTTTCACCAACTCATTCTTGCTAATGAGTTCAAGGAGAATCCTTGGTCTCAAAGGAACACATCTTTTCTTGTAAGGTAGGATGGCGCGCGGCATGCAAGCAGACACCGGTGATGACAGCACTAGGAAGCTAGGGAGAGGTGGCAGGATGGAGGCCAGCTTGAGCTGTAAGGAAAAAATTTGTCTCAAATTTAAAAAAAAAGAAAAGACAGGCTTGGCTGGGGTACACCTCAGTACTTCTCTCTCACTTAAACCTGCCGGGAGAGGGAAAATCAGTTTTCTCCAATGGAGTGACGCTGGTTATGTGACGCTGGTTATGTGATGCTGGTTATGTGACGCTGGTTATGACAACCACTCCAGGGCAGGCCTCATAATTAAACTCCACAGTTGGTATGTATGTGGAGGCTCTTTTAATTTTGTTAAAGTTTGGTCGAGGTTTTTGTTTTGTTTTTAGATGTGGTTCTATTTTGTTTTCTTGTTTGAGGGTTTGTTTCACTGAACTTTTGTTTATTTGTTGAGAAAGAACTCAAAGTCCATGGGGGAGGTGGAGGAGGGGATTTGGAACAACTTGGAGAAGGGGAAGAATGTGACCAAAACATATTTAAATTTAAATTTCAAAACCATGCCAGGGGTGTACCTCAGTGCTAAAGTACTTGCCCAGCATGTGCTAGGCCCTTGTCCTTGTCCTCAGTACCACAAGCAACAACAAAATAGTTGCCTTTCCTTGATACACTCTGGAATCAACATCAAACCATTCTGATTCTTTGTGATCTTCTCTGCTTTCTATCAATCTAACACTGAGTTCTTGTCATATATTCCCAAGGTCTCACACTGTCAAAGCAGTCTATAGAACAGGCCTTAAATAAAGATAAATTGCTTTGTCCATGAGTTTGTAGGGTTTCTAATACTCCCATGGTGGAGAAGAATTCAAGCCATTTTTTTATAACCACTGTATTGCTGGATAATATACCTGTGAACCAAGAATCCCTGTTACTATCAGTTCCCATCCGATAAATGATCACAGACTTCAGTGTGTCTGACTTAAAGGTCACAGTCTTCCCATTAGGCTAATCAAATGACAACAATGACAGGCTGTGGTGAACATAGGACCAGCTGCACTCCACAACCAGCAATGCCACCCTGGACGTGAGTGCTCATTTAACAAAGAAACCCATGTCAAACCACAGCCTTGCTTCCAATTATAGGAGGCTACACAATGACTTCCAGTCTCCCTGGCTAGCATGGCACTGATTGCTTTGCTCCAGTGCTTTGTCAGGGTTACTGGCTATTTCAGAATTCACACTGGATATAGAATGTCAGCTTCTAAAGGTGAGCTATCCCACTTCTGTCATTTATTTATGGACCCAGTCTTTTTTATTTCCTTTTAAGTAACAGGAGCAAAACAAACAAACAAAACACTTACATTCCCTGGGAGGCATGTAGGTTAAGGTAAGCTGGAACAAAGCCCACATGTTTTCAGAGACTTTGGCCTTGTCCCACTGGCTTATACCCATTTTTAGGGGAAAGAGGCTCAGTTTCCACCACATAGACCAGGTTTGTATACCCCTGTGGATCCAGGCCATGAGTGTACTTGAGACAGAAATACCCTACAGATGTAGAGAGGTGGCTCAGCAGGTAAGAGCACTGGTTACTGTTCCAGAGAACCCTGATTCAATTCCCAGCACCCACATGACAGTTCATAACTGTCTGTCACTCCAGTTGCAGAGGAGCAGACACCCTCACACAGACATGCAGGCAAAAAAATCAATGCACATAAAATAAAAATTAATCAAAAAAAAAAAAAAGAAATATCACACAGAGTAAGCCCAGGCTAATAAAAATAATGCAGCATGGAGAGAAGAAGACACTGCGTCTAATTTATAGCAAGGAAATTTGTGTCAGAATGTGGCACAGTGAGTGGAGGCACTGGGCAGCAGGAGGTCTGGTTTCAATGACCACAGACCGAGGATATTTGTGCAAGTGCTTCGTAAGTGAGAATCATGACTCGTGATGCTGAATGGCGACTTGAGGAATCGGGGATTTTAACTCCTAATTTAAGGAAGCTAAGGCTCAGAGGTCCAGAGAAAGTTACAACTGCCCATGGCAAAACCAGAATTGCAGCTCATACCTTCAGGTAAGAGAATGAAGCAGGGAAATAATGAATATGGCCTCTAGATCCTACCTACTGCTTATAGCTAAATATCCCAGGTTAAGTCTTTACTTACTGAGTTGAGGACACAGGTTAGAATGAGGACTGCATTGAATTCGGGTCTGGACATGTATTTGGGCTTTGAGTCTAAGAGAACCCAATGTTCCTAAGATCCTTCCTAAGATCTGGGATGAGAAGTCATGTCTACCTCATTTGTTGATGAAAACTTACACAAACCCATGTCTTTTCCAGGAATTGTTTAACTCTGACAGGACTCAAGGTCTTACCTAACAATGCTTTGCTGTCACCAAAAGAAATATCTCTTCCCAGCAGGCATTGCTTAGCAATTGCCACAGCAGACAGCAACTCCAAGAAGGAAAAAGAATCGCATAAGGCTATCCCCATTTGCATGTTACAATCTCCAGGAAGCCCAGGCCATCTTCTTCCACAGTTACTGCTAGCCTTACAGGAGCACAAGTTGCTGATCACTTGCAGCTACACTCTGGAATCAGAGAGCAAACAGGGAGTGGGATGGATCTATAAAACTGTAAGGGTTACCTTTAGTGTCTGACTACTTCCTAAAGGTTCCACACTCTTTCAAAACAGCACCAGCATACGGGAACCAAGTGTTCAGACACATAAAACGAACAGGGGACAGTTTACACTCAAACCATGTGTGCTTAAATTGAGCAGGGAAGTATTATAACAACAAATTCCACATGAAGCTCAGCCTGTTGCCTTGTTGTGGTTGTTTGGTTTTAGAGACAGGGTTTCAGCATGCAAGTGATACTGGCCTTCAACTTGAGACATGCTCATCTTGCCTTCACCAGTGCTTAACTCCAGGTATCTGCCCACCATGCCTAGCCCAGTAGCTTTTTGTTTTGTTTTAAAATCAGAAGCCTCACAAATGATTCCAAAGATCTTGCATAGAGTTGAAGCTACCATGCATCTTGAAAATGCCACACCTAACAGCTGTCTTCCCTCTGCTATTCCGTGCCCTCACTTCCTAAAAACACCTGCATAAGGATAAGTGGAGTGTGGATAATTACACAAAGTTCACCTATTCCCTTTCCTTCATGACTTAGAAGCCTTTAGCCAAATGGGTTTCCATGATGCAAGATGTGCAGAAAGGGCACTGGGTGCTCATCTTGGACCAAATATGAATTATTAATGTTGCATTTGCTAAATAATTCATCAAATCCAGTGTGGCTCAAGGATTCTAATTCAGACAAAATACAGAAGGATCTACCCTTTCCCTGTATTTCCCATTACTTTCTTATTAATAAGTTTTAATAAGAACAACCGCCAATTTTTTCACTCAACAACTATCCATGCCAAGGATTTTCCTGGGTTCCTAGGGACAGAGCTGTGAACAAAAGAGACAAAGCCATTTATAAATATTTACTATTAAAGGGGTTTTGCTAGACATACAAAGATGTAGAATTGCCATTTCTGTCCTCAATGGGTGAAACAGATGAAAGCAATGTAAGATATGAAGACTCATAAATAGCAAATGAGATATGCAAATCAGAGATGAGAAGGAAGGATTTCAAAGGAAGGACAAAAGAATGGGCTGACTTGTGTTATATTGGGTAGACAAATTACAAACCCTTGTATACAGACTTGATTTTGAAAATCTGCACAGAGCATGCAGATGGATGCTGATTAAATTGGGCAACTGATGAAGGCTTTGGGTATTGAATTTTCAATAAGCAAGTGAATCACGAAAACACTCTTGTATGGTCATTTACATTGGAAATGTTGCTTTCCAAAACAATCTATGGGCTCAATTAAGTAAGGGGGTCGGGAGGAGTGTAATTCAGTAGATGGTCACCTTAAATTTACAAAAGCTGAAAACGTTGGATTATAAATAAATCACCAGTCCTGTTTTCAGAAAACAACTGATTCATCCATATAAGAAAATTGAGAGGCTGGGGATTTGACAGCCAAAAGTGCATGGAGCTCAGGCTTAATTGGCAAACTAGGTTTGTTATGCGACTGTGATGCAGGCCTGCTGTGTTGCAAAAATCTAGAGCGTATCATTCACATGACTTTCCTACATGAGTGACAGCTATAGCACAATGTAAATGGTACCTCTGTGTAAGTGCTCAGTGCAGAGGCCAGCGGTGAGGAGTTCTGAGACCAGTACACTTAACTGAAGAACAGTTCACTGGGAATAGCTTGACGCAAATGTAAGTCTGGAAGCCAGATATGTTGAGTGGAGGTAGGCTTTAATGAGACAGTGCAAGGGCTATGTAGTGTGGGTCCCCCACCAATAACAGAAGGGCTATGCAACATGAGCCCCCACAAATAACAGAAGATTCTTTCCAGCCTTGCTTTGAAAGAGACTGTGTGGCACACACACAAGTCACAGATACCTACCAAATCCAAAATATCTCCCAAACTATCCATTATGGAAACCCAAATCTGTATATCAGGTGTCAATCAAGAGCTGCCTAATCCAAGTGACACTGCTAGAGAGACAGTTTACAGCAACTTTAGGTGTGTCCTTTCAAGAAATAAAGGAAATGTTGAATTGTAGTCACTTCAGAGACACCCTGGGAAGAGGTCTGAGGCAGAGTGCTAGCAAGTTACACCCACACCTCCATTCAGCTTCTGCTTTTTATAAGATACAAACTTGGCAAACTGCTTTCCTTAGCTGATAAGCTGGGGAGGAAGCCCATGCTCTTTATTACAGGATTTGAAGGAAAAGAAATTGGACAGTACATCAAAAGTACTAATCAGATTTCTGTTACTATGTTGCTGCTCAAGAAATGTTAGGTGTTTCATGATCCTTGGTCTTCTAAAAGGCATTTGGGTCTAAATGCATGCACTTGCGCTGTTTAATGTTAGTCATCTCCTTCTTTGGAATCAGAAGCACCTGGAGGACTAGTAGGGCACACTTCTGGGGGTGTCTACAGTGGGCTCCCAGAGACCACTGCATCATAAGGAGTCTGATCTAATGAGTGGACTAAGCATTTGCAGATTCGTAGCAGATGTATTATTGGGAGGTAATAAAAGGTAGGAGGTTGGATCTAGCTGAAGGAAACAAGTCACTAGGGGCCTCTCTGTCAGGCTGAACCCCACCCTGGTCCTTTACTGTATTCCCTTTTCTCTGCTTGGTGTCCAGCACGCTGTGAGCTGTCCTTCTCCACCTGGCCATCTCCTTCGTGATGGACTGACACCTCTGCAACTGAGAGACAGATAAATCTTTCCTGTTCTCACAGCTACACAAAATCAACCAATGCAGCAAGAGAATCTGAGTGTGGGTGTATATCTGGTAGATGCCCATACCCCCAAATTGCTAAGAAGCAGCAAGCAAATGAGAGAGCCAATTAAAAAACAAATAAGCTTGTCATAACCCTGGACGTGCCATTTCTTACTCCTCATCAGCTATATTTAAGTGAATGTTTCTTTCAATAAAGTGTTTGGTATTAAAAAAAAACAAGTTTTTCTATATTACATTGCTGGAACGTATGTCAAGTCAATATAAATTACGTGATCTCATGCTAACTGCTACTCTGCTTAACCCTAAAGCTCAGAACCACCAAACCTAGGAGTATTTTTATATCTCTCCCCACACCCAGGGAAGTCCCAAACACCACCTGCTGTGGTTTGGGGGTCTGTCTGTAAGTTTGTTGATGGGCTGGCCTCTCTGTTTAGAATTTGAAAAACATTAAGATGCATGTTTCTGATAACTGTGAACTCAGCTCTCAGTAGTATTTAATCTGGCTTTGCTTTTTAGTGCCTCAGAGCCTCATCTTTATTATTAAAATTTTCATTTATAATATTTGAAAGAGCTTTCTCAACTCTGAAATGTTTAGCTAGAACAGTCTAACAGTTCTACAATTGCTTAAGGCACACATTCTCAACCTGTGGGTTGCGGCCCCTTTGGCAAACCTCTATCTCAAAAATATTTATATTAGCATTCATTATGGTAGCAGAATTACAGTTGTGGAGTAGTGATGGAAATAATGTTCTGGTTGGGGGTCACTACAGCAGGAGGAACTGTGTTAAAGGATCACGACATTACGAATGTTGAGAACTACTCACTTAAAGGCATATGAAGAAAGGACAACACACACCTCCCAAAAGGAATTTTCAGGCAAGGCAATTCTTAAAAATGAACAAGAAATATTCAGATTTATTTCTAAAGGTGAGGCTTGGATTTCTCTCACAGTACTGTTGTCATTGGAATTTCAGAGTTAATGACCATAAATATTGAAAAAAAATGAACCAAAACAGAAGGACAGCAGAGAGCAGGAGCCCACAGTAAGTGGCTCATTGTCCTCCTGCAAAATCTCCAGTTCGAATGGTGCACAGGCTCACAAGCAACATCACATTGCAAGAGAGAGACTCTTCACAGAAATTTAATGTGCAAAAAGCTCCCTCAGAGACCTAGAAAGTCAACCATGTGGAAGGCACTGCTCACAGGCATGAAAGAAGGATATTTTTGTGTCCTGGACATGAATAAATGAAGAATTTTAGGTCAAGGGAGGAGATACTAAAAGCAATGCTAAGAGCCAAATAAAGCCCTACTTTAACTCCTAATGTTAACATTAGCAATTTGTGACTGTCTCGGGGGGGAAAAAATGTCTATTTCCTTGGGCCACAAACTACAGAAAAGTTTTATTGTGCTGTTTTAGGTTTAATTGTTTTGTGCATAGGAAAAAATTCCTAATAGCAGCTCTATCTGAATTATAAGGGTTTCCTTTCTCTTTTGTTCTCATTCACTATTGAAGCACATTGGCCTAACCACTGCAACCTCAGACCCTTTATCAATGTTTCGAAGTGAAAAGAAACTGTGTCCCCTCAACATTCTGTAGGAACTAAAAATAATAGCTACCACCACACCCATCTTTCCTTAGTCCTTCAACTACTTCAGTTATGCAAACTCAAAATGACTATTAGCTTTGATAGTCATTTTGTCAGTGTCCTTGGTGGCACCTGGATTAGAGACCCTCGTATCTGATCCACCTAGACTGTGCTCTGTTCATCACAGACACCAAGAAATCTACTACAGAGAGTCAGCTCTGAGATCCCATTTACTGAGTTGATAGAGCATATCTAGGGCTTACCCATCAATTTTAAGGCTAAACACCCTTTTCTTTAGAGAATCATACATACTCCAAAGTGCCATGAAGGAGGTTTGACCCAAAGGGATCAAAATGTAACTGCCTCTTATATAAGACACATTTGAATCTTTTTTTTAATCTTCTTTACTTCCTCTGAGTGAATCACAGTTATTTCAAAGAGAATTTGTCAAGTGGCCTCATGACTGACTATTTTTGTTTGGCGCCTATACTTGGTTACCCTCATTATCTGTCTAGGCTGTGTTTCTTGGATGAACATGTCCTTTTAAAAAATGTTGTGTTCTATAGAAATAATAAGAGTCTTTACAGCCGCTTCGATGGCGGGTCTCCCACCTCCATGTCCAGTTCTGAGCCTTTGAGAACACTACGTCGTTTATTTCACGGCCTCAATTTCTCGTGTATAAAAAGAAAGAGAAGAAATTTCACAGGGTCTTTGAGAAAATACTAAGCTGAAAAGTGAAGTGCTAAAATGCTATGTACTTTTCCGGGATGTGATTTAAAATCTACATATACATCCCTACTCTGCTGAGAGGCAACATCACCAGTTTGAGGGTCACCATCCAGCTCCTTCCTCAGGGTCTAGCTGGTTGATGGGAAGAGATTGTGTAAAGCTTAGCCAAGGGTCTATCTAGTACAGACCCATGGAATCAAAGGGAAAAGAAGTGCCCAGCCTGAGTTCTGGGAAGGTCCACACCTGCTGCTTTTGTGACTAACTATTGGGTCCATTAAGTCCCTGCTAGCTCCCCTAGCACTGTTGATTCAGGATTCCTTGTAACCAGTGTCTTCTCTGAAAGCTCCAGGGAATTATGCTGGTCCCTGTCACTCAATTTATGGAACCCACACAGGCAGGGCAACCCACAGTCCTGCACTACCACCCCCTACTTCTTGATGACTTCATTTTCCACTCCAAGTCATGATGAGCAGTGGAGCTTCTCAGGTCCAAGACAGCAGACATTCCACACAGTTCATCCTGTCGTGAAGTTCCATCTTCACTGCCTCCACCAAAATGTTGAGCCCTACGTCTTCTCTGCAAAAGGATCCTCCACCCTGGAATGAGAGTGCCTACTCATCCTTAGCTTCCTCTCAGACTTTCGCCTCCTTTGTCTCATTCCACCACCTTTTTCCTGTTCAAATAAGCCTTAAATAATGCCAGGCATAAGAAACATAGCTGACTCATTTTGCATTTTCTGTGTTACTTCTCAAAGCTTAGGATTCTAAAATTCTAGGTCTTTCTCTTCTTCAGTATATCATTTGTCAGTGTTTAGCGTATAGCTACCCAAAAAAGGAAGAATTGTGAGATAATTGGAAGTGCTACGAGCAGAAAATATTTCAGAATTCTTTCCTCTATTACTTTAAATAATTTGTGATAACCTCGGTATCAGTGGTGAACAATTTTCACTGCTCCCCCAAGCTCCTATAAAAGATCATGAACCACTCTGGATCTTCACAAGAAGTTAAGTCAGAAAAACACAAAATTAAACATGGAATTCTACAGTTAGGAAAACCTTGAAAGATAACTTATTCTCTCTTTGTTCCCAAGCTTCTCCCACCAAGAATCCTCTGAAATTTTCTGTTCGAGGCAGCACTTTGATTCGAGTGCTAATATGTACTGTCTATACATGATTCCTTCTCTTTTAGTTAATAAATCTGAAATTCAGGGTGAGGCCAGACCCCCTTGTGCCACACATGAGGAGAAATTCTGGCTGAAGTGTGCTGTCAGATAAGACTGAGAAAATGGCCTTCATTCCAGTCACACCTGTGTGACCCCTATCCCCAGGCGGGCCACCCCACATTCTCTCAAGGAAGACCCTGGACAACAGTGAGGAACCTCCCTTCCCCTCTTGCACCATGTGGCCTTCCTTCTGGAGTTAAGTCTTCCCATAACCCACCCCTTTGGCTCGGTCCCCAGCCCCTCTGTCACCTGCCTTACCCTGGCGGGCTGTCATTAAGAGCAGGGGCATCTCCCATCCTGACCCATATTCCTACTGACCTGGACCCCAGGTCAGGGCTTAAAAATTGATTCAGTTGATACACTTCCAGCACATGACAGGCAAACCCCAGCTTCAGAATAATTCACTTCATTAAGAGGGCTTGGGAGGAGGGTACGGGAGGAGGGGAGGGAAACGGAGAGGGACCTGGAACTGACTTGTGAAGCAACCTTGTTTGTAATTTAAATTTAAATTTAAAAATGAATAATAATAAAAAAGAAAAACCACAGGACATATGCATGTAGCAACAATTAATGAAGAAACAGGCTATGGATTTGAAAAAGAGAAAGAGGGTTTGGGTGGGGAATGGAAATGTAAAATGATGTTTATTTTAATGTTAAATTATAATCAAACTCAAAAAATAAAAAATACATTTTAAAGCAAAAACAAAAAAAAATAACCCCAGTTGTGATGTGCTGATTTCTAACTCTACACATCTCTCATTGCATTGCTCAAGAATTCTCTCACTCTGGCTTTCTGCCTATCAAAATATTCATCCCAATAATATTTTGTGGCTCGCTTTTAACAGAGACACCTATTTCTGAGCACTGCTGCACAGCTGAAGTCACACGAACTGGCTTCCAGCATGAGGATTCGTGATGCTGTAGGAAGAGGCATGACTTCTGAAAGTAAAATAAATATGAGCTCATATCCTAAGTTCTCTGCGCCCGGCTTCTGTGATCACCACCAGCTATTTAACCTCTCCAAACTTGCATTTCTTTATGTACAGATGATTGATAATCATATGAACTGCACGGTGTTGTTCTGAGGATTTCAGAACCACATCTGTTCTGGCCTCCCTGCTGCCTGTCATCTGTAATGAAGACAGTGTGATGTTTTCAAAATTAGCTGTTTATTGGCAAGAACAGGGCTATAGAATGGGAAGCATACCAAAGTCCTCTATTCTAATCCCAGCTCTGCTTTAATTAGCTCTGTAGCTTGGGTAAATGTCTTCCGTTAGAGAAGTGGGTGGTGGGAAGACTTTATGTTTCACATCCCTTATGTTTTCTTGCTTGTGTAGGGGATGTGGGAGGCCTCTTTCCTCCCTCCCACTCGAACTCACTTGTGACCATGGATGTGCATGCCAATGTGGCTTCTGTCTCCCTTGGGGAGGAGAGGGGATCATGGTTCTGCTCTGTTCCCCCGTGTGTACGTTCTCCCCCCTGGGGTGACACGGATGACTGAATGAGCTGACCTACCTACTACTGAAAACTTAGTATCAAGAAGTTTGTTTGTTCACAGACACAAAACTTATTATATGATAACAGAATGTGTCACCAATATCAGTACTACTTGAACTGCAACTGACTTGCTCTTTTATCTTATTTTTTCAAATATTCAGAACGTATTGGCTAGCTCTCTCTTAATTATTAACCCATAACTCTTAATCTGTGTATTTCTACATGGCCTTATCTCAGCAGGGAATGCTCGTGTCCTGTCTTCCCGGTAGCTACATGGCATCTCTCTGGTGGCTTCTCTCTGAATAAGAAGCCTGAGCCATCAGTCAGTTTATAATTCATATAAGCCTCTGTGTGTTTATTTGGGACTAAACTGCTGTGGGACCAGGAAACTCCGTCAACAAATGGCACCCCCCAACGTGAAGCAAAATTTCCACATAAGACGGAGCTGCAGCAGGCTTCCTAGGCTCACAGTTTCATGTGGGCCATGGTGCAGAGACACTGTGGCAGTCGGGCTTGAACACAGCACAGTGGATTCCCACCAAAGTACACAGAGGCTGTCTCCAAGCCACACAGTGTGCTGCATGGCAGGTTCAGCTTTTACTCACACAGACAAAAAAGGTTTATGGGAAGTGTGCTACAAGCTGCTTAATGGCAGCATAGACCAGACTTGAGGCAGTGAGCCCAACTCCCAGAGCTGGTAGGAAAAGTACTCCACCAAGTTGTAAAGCCTAACTGGTTGGAACAAGCAGCCAAAATGTCTGCTTTAACCCTAGCAACACTGTTTAGCAGATAAGACTCATGGTCAAAAAAAGATAGAGATATGCAGCAAAGACAGATTCAGAGTGAAAAAACCCTCTAAACCATTTACAGTGTGTTTAAAAATATATGTAGGTTTGGAGAGAAAGAAAAATGATAAAGTCCTTAAAAATAAATAAAATACCTTTAATCCTAGTACTCAGGAGGCAGAGGCAGGCAGATCTCTGTGATTTCAAGGCCAGCCTGCCCTACAGAAAGAGTTCCAGGACAGCAAAGATACACAGAGAAACCCTGTCTCAAAAAAAAATTTAAAAATAAAAGAAATAGAGTAAAAGAAAAAAAGCCATGTAAAGATGGAAAATACACAGAGAGTCTGCATACTGTATGTTATTGTGTTGTCTTTGAATTGTTTGATTGTAAGGAATGGGAAACAGCTACTAAAATACATTTGATTATAAATGCTGCTTGATTAATTCAACCTATATATATTGAAAATGACTTGACTTCAAAATTTAAGTCTAAGAACAGGTTACTTTGGAAAAGAGGTTGTGCTTTTGTTTCCACTGAAGATGAAAACCTGTGGATTCCTTCCACATTAATACAATTTGTTCAAGCAAGACCACCTGAAGCAGTGGCTCAGGTGATCCAACATCCAAGACAGCTGGTGTAGGGCATACGAGCCAGTCAAAGATGGCAAGGGGAAGTCAGAGTAGTGAGTCCTGAGTTGTTTACAAAAAAAAAAAAAAAAACATTGGTTGCCTAGATCCAATCAGATGAGGTCAGAGCATGAACAGCTCATGTTCACTAGGTAAAGCATTGGGCACCTAGGAGCATGATAGGCTGACCTTTAAAACCATTGGCTGACTATTACCCCCTTTGAGATGTTTTCCTTTAAAAGATACTTACTGTGGGACAAGTTCCTGCTTGACTAGATTACCTGCTGTGTCTGATTGTCTCCAGGATCCTGGGAGGCTGGGAATAGGTCAGCGAGCAGCTCACTTACCCTTTCTGTGACCCAGCACAACCTTATGTGGTTGGGCTAAGACCCTGCAGCAGGGAGGATGTATCCTTGCAGACGATTACAGTCAGGAGTTGGCCATGATTCTGGGTGTCTTGTGATTGAAAGTGCCCCCAAAGAGCAGGAAGCAGTTTTGAGAACTACACCCACATTCCCAAATACTGTTTATGAATGTTTATTTTTATTTAAATGGGGTTGGTTATAAATGGTTAATGATCACAGTGAATTTCTTCCAGAAGAAAAAAAGGGGAATATGATATAGAAATGTATACTTTGCGTTGGTATGGATTTTGGTTTATGGGTGCATATTTAAAGTCAACTTTGTTATATGTATATTTCTACTCATGTTTAGGTATTATGTTTATACAGCTCTTTAAAAATATAATGTATAATTAAGTGTGGATTATATTAAATTTAGATTATAAATAGTCACCTGTAATAGTCAAAACTTAGGGTTTCTAGATATACAGAAATATATTTCAAATGAAAAGGCATTCTTCAAAACCTTTCAAAGACTCATATAATATGGCATTTGAAATGGTCTTTTAGGGTTTTTCATGACAATGAGACACAACTGCTCTTGGCAACACCAACTATGTCAGAGAGGAAGATGGGCATCAAAGAAGCTCCTTATGGAGTTTGCTTTCAATATGGCAAGACTAGCCATGTGGGCAAGAAACTGCTCTTGCCAGGACTGTTTGACTGTATGCTGTACAAACTGGACATGCAAGACCCACAGGACTGCTGAACTTGTCAAAACAAGATGGGACAGTCCTTCAGGCTTTCCACTTCATGGAAGAGTCTGCCAGACATTCTGCAGGACACAGAGAAAATGACTGACAAACTGTCAATACAGGCAGGACAGTTTCAAATTTCCTGCTTCATTGAAAAGTCTACCAGATACACTTTAACTATGGTCTGAAGATGGATGCCCCAACTTTACAGAGGAACGTTGGGTGACTTTTCAGGTAACCTGCTGTTTCTGTCATTGCTTGCACCTTTAGGAAGTTGTACACTTACATTTCCTGCTTACCCTAGTAATGTTTTTTCCCTCTCAGGTCTTTGATGAGGTTGAAGACTAGATAGTCACAGCCAATATCTTCTAGTCTTAGATAAAACACATTAGGTACAAGACTTAGACTTTGCAGAATTGGACAGCAATCGGAGTAATCTCTGTTATATGCCATTATCCTGGGACTGGACATTTAGTATGTGTTTACTGCTTAATGTTGCTATTACTGGTTGTAGGCTAAATTTGTGTATGTTTTTACTATACTTGATATTTGTTATCATTGTATACAGTTTTTTTATCAGGCCTAAAACCCTCTTATTTAGACAAAAAGGGGAATTGTAGTGGCATCTTGCTTTGCCAGTGAGCTTGTGGTGGTAGCCACACCCTTTGGGCTTCGTTTCAGGTTCAGACTTGACCCCTTATAAGGAAGAAGAGGGGTTGGCTGATGCTCTCTTGGGATTCAGTGAAAGCATCAGAAGGGCAGAGACTGCATCTTATGGAGCAGGAAGACATGAGTGGTTTACTCTTATCTGTGTGAGTGCTTCCCTAATAAATACATAATTATCATTTATCTTGGGCTTAGTGGACTAATTTAAACCCCGCCTTCAGAAATGAGCTCACCATTAGAACTGTTCTTTGCTTTTCAGCAGAGAAAAGAAATGAAGGCATGTATTTTTCCCCTACAGTTTTATGTATGCCTCCATTGACAGAGAACTCAAAAGTCAGCCAAGGTAGTGTGTACCCCCTCATCAATTAAATTATTTAGATGTTCCTGTGTCTTAAAAGAATAGACCTTGGGGAATTCTAATCAGTTATAAGATAGTTTCCAATAAAAGCACACAAGATGTGAGATGGGCATCAGTCTTACTTCTCATCTTAATGGATAATTCACTGAGGCGTTACTGACAACTGAAGAGATAGGCGTTGGGGGTCCCAGGTCATAGTGGCTAGAACTAATAGCAGCCAAGGGAAATAAAGTCTAAAGTTGTTCATGCTTTATTCTGCTTGACTCCTGTCATATGTGGTGATTTCCCCTCCTGCTGTGTTCAATCTTCTTTTTTATTTTTTATTTTTTTATTTTCCAGCTTAAATTTAGATAAGAAACAAGGTTGCTTTACAAGTCAGTTCCAGGTCCCTCTCCCTTTCCCTCCCCTCCTCCCCTGCCTGCCCCCCAACCCTCCCCCCCCCCGTTATCCCCTCATTACCCCAGGGAGGGTGAGGCCCTCCATGGGGGTGTCCATAGTCTGTCATTTCATATAGGGCAGGGCCTAGACCCTTCCCCAAGATTTCAGGGTGAGAGTGCACCTCACATTGTTCTATGGGAGTCCAAAGTCCGTGTGTATACTTGGGATGGGTACTGGTTTGCTGCCCAAGGCTCAATAGATTATCTTTTTACACTTTTCTTTCATTTCCTTTTGACCACCTCATCAGTGACAGTTTCTCCACACCCTGGAATTCTCACCTCCACCTCCACACTCTGCTTTTTAATTAAATATATTTTAATTGATACATGAAATAAACATATTATTTGGTCATGTTTCAAGATAATCCTGTTTAAAATTTTAGTTTGGGGAGTCCTTTGTTTTCTTTTTATTAAAAATAGTTTTTTCCTCACATAATATATCTTAATTACAGTTTCCTCTCCTCCCAGTTTCTTCCCATCCCTCCCATTTGGGTCCAACCCTTTTTCTGTCTTTTGTTAGAAAACAGATTTCAAAGGGATAATAATAAAATAAAAAAATATATAAAATGCCTAATACATTGTAATAGCATAAAACAAACAGAATGAAAAGAGACAAAGAAAAGGCACACAAAACTGGATCAACTCAGAGATGAGACTCACTCATTCACACACTCAAGAATACAGTAACACTAAAGTGGAAGCCATTATATATACACATACATATATATTCATATAGACAGACGGACAGATAGATAAAACAGTGTGTATTTCTGGCTCCTTTATCAAAAATCAGGTGTTTATAGGTATGTGTATTTATGTCTGGATCTTCAATTTGATTCTATTGGTTGATGAATCTGTGTGCCTACCATGCTGTTTTATTATTATTGTTTTGGAGTACTACTTGAACTCAGGAATGGTGAGACCTCCAGTAGTTCTTTTATTTTTCAGGATTTTTTTTTTAGCTATCTGGGGTTTTTTTTGTGTGTTTATATATGAAGCTGAATATTGTCTTTTCAAGATTTGTGAAGAATTGTGTTGAAATTTTGATAGAGATTGCATTGAAACTATATCAATGCTACCAATCCATGAGCATGGGAGGGTTTTTTTTTGTTGTTGTTGTCTTCCGACATCTTCAATTTCTTTCTTCAGCCTTAAAGTTTTTATTGTACAAGTCTTTCACTTGCATGGTTAGAGTCACCCTAAGATATTTTGTTATTTGAGGCTGTGGTGAAAGATACAGTTTCCCTGATTTCTTTCTCAGCTCATCTGTCATTTGTATATAGGAGGGCTACTGATTTCTTTGTTTGTTTTGTTTGGGGTTGGGGTGTGTGTGTGTGTGTGTGTGTGTGTGTGTGTGTGTTAATTTTGTATCCTGTTTCTTTGCTGAAAGTGTTTATCAACTCTAGAACTTTCCTAGGTTTTGTTTTTAGACAAGTATACACATGTGGGTCTGTGTGTGGGTATGTGTATATGAATGTAGGAACCCACTGAGACCAGAAAAGGACCTGATATCCCCTCGAGCTGGAGTAACAGTCAACTGAGAGCTGCCTGCACCTAGGTGCTGGAAACCAAACTCAGGTCCTCTGACAAAGCAGTACTTGTTCTTAATTGCTGAGTCATTACTCAAGCCCCAAGGCTTGTGTGTTTGCGTTTTTTTTAACTCTTGGGAATAGTTTGTCATTTAACATGGAGTGCAGATTTTTCTTCTGGTAGTGAACTATGTAGACCATCTTCTGTTTGTCTTGTTTGAGAAATGTCTCTTTTAAGTCAATTACTTTTAAAAATCAAGCTATTCCTTTTTTTTTTTTTGCTACTGAACTTTTTTCAAAGTTCTTCCTATTTCCTGAGTATTACGCCATCACCAGATGTGCAGTTTGTCAATACTTTCTCCCACTATGTAGGTTGTCCGTTCACTTTTTCCTTCACAGTGCTCAAACATTCTAGTTTTCATTTGACACAATCTTAGTCTGTTATTTCCTCTTTTCTCCTTTTTGTGTGTTACCCAAAAATCTCTCACTCATTCGAATTCCCTGAACTATTTCCTTTATTATTTTCCTCTAGTAGTCTCAGTTTCAAATATTACATGTGTTTATAGTGTTTGGAGTTGATGTTTGTAACTGTCAAAAGATGTGTCTTTAATTTCACTCTTCATGTATGTGGATCACCAATATTCACAGGACTCTTTACTGAAAAGACAGCCCTTTCTTTGTTGTAGGTCCTTAAACTTTCATCAAAAATCAGTTGGCTGTAATTACGTGGTTTAAATGTAGACTCTTGACTCTGATTTATGGATGCATGTTTGTTTATCAGCCCGTACCATGGTGACTTGATTGCTACAGATTTGTTGTTTTTGCTCCAGATGGGTGCTTTGTTTTGCTTTGTTTTTGTTTTGTTACATAAAATTTTATGATATTTTATAGTTCTGTGAAAAATGTTATTGGCATTTTGATGTAGATTGGAGTGAATTTGCTAGGCAACCATTCCACCACTGAGCTACATCTCCAGTTTTCGTTAAATCTGTAGATTGCTTTGGGTAGCAGGGACCTATTATGAATATTGACTCCTCTGCTTCATAAACACAGGATATCTTTTCATTTGTTTGTTTCTTCTTTGGTTTCTTCCATTAATGTTGTACATTTTCATAAGAACCTTCATCTCATTGGTTAAATTTATTCCTAAGTATTTTTGTAACTGTTGTAAATGAGGCTGCTTTCTTTATTTCTCTTTCAGACAAGTCACTGCTAGCAACACTGCTGGTTTTTATGCTGGTTTTATGTGCTGAAACTTTGCTGACTTCATTAATTCTGTCAGGCTTCTTTTGAGCCTTTGAGATTGTTGATGTATAAGATGGGTCACCTGATGACTACTGACCTCCTCTTCTCTAATTCAGGTGTCTTTTATTTCTGGCTAGGATTTGTAGCAGAATACTGAAGCAAAGTCATTATTAAAAGAATTTTAAAGCACCTAACTCCTCAGTTTGAAGTTTTTTCATGTAAAAATGTCACATGAATTAGATTCAACTTCATTCAGCAATGTAACAGAAAACCTAAACCAACAGTAGTTGAAAAGACACACACGCCTCATATAAATGTCTTGATAGGCAGTCAAGGAGGAGTTCCTTCTACCTTGTTGCTCTACAATCCCCAATGTGTAGTTTGGTTTCTTAATGTAAGAGGGCTTCATCTCCCCCGTGCTTATGTTATGTCTGCCTTCTAGTTACAGGTAGGAAGGAAAAAATCAGAGAAATAAGTGGCCCTATTTATAGAGGCATCTTTCAAAAACCAAAAACAGGGGAGTGGGACCAGAGAAAATGGTAAAGAACATTCATGAACTCTCTCCTCCACAACAGAAATGAGAAAAGCAGCAAAACTCACAAATCACCTTTTTCATAACTCTAGAAATGAACCAAATGCTTGCACAATCCAGGGAACATCTAATCAGAAGAGGCAACAAAATCTCCAGAAAGGCAATAAGCTTCTTGGTGTTTTAACTCACTCTAGTCTCTTCTCCTCTCTTCAGTTCTACAGTGGCTTTGAAAACTAGCAAGTTGACAGCCACAGAAGGGAAGAAAATAGAGCCATGGCTCCTTTGAAGTCCATGTACATAGGATCATCATTATTTGTCTTGCCTTGTGTTTCTCTATAAAGTTCTTCACAAAGAGTTGTCTTTGTTTGACATGACTCAGATGGATCTGTCCAGGAGAAGGCAGGACGCATTTTTTCCAGGTTCTTTGATTGAGCGCAATTATAGGCAATTATTTACCTCACAGCAGCCTCAGACACTGAATACCAATTGTATCAATCAACAGACTAAACAAGAAATTCAAAATGGAAAGTTAGGGAATAAAATAAAAAGTTAGGGAGGCTTTGAAAAGCCTGACATCTTTCTAGGAATAGAAAAAGCCTCTTGCATGCTATCCTAGTGTGATAAATGGACTCATATAAAATTAAAAGTTTGTGTCTTTTTCTTGTTTTATGAACCACTGAATTTAATCAGGGTTGCCTTTGTGACCATGGGTTAAAGCATATCGACTGGAACCTGATAGGTTCACCAGTGAGCACACAACTAAAAGGAGTAACTGCTTTCCCAGAATCTATCAGTGCCACCAATCCAGTAAGGAGAGGTAGAGCCTAACTATTGAGGGCCAGTTCTTAGGCAGACTCAGTGCATGCAACAATAGATGTTATTTTGTGGTTTCTGTGGCTGTGTCCTGATCATAAGGTAGGGTTTTGCCACCCTATTCTCTATCTTCTGGGTTATGAACAAGCCTATCCTTCTTCTGCAATGTTCTTTGGTCATTAGATAGGGTAGCCTTGTTCAGGGCTGAGTATTTCATTGAGTTATTCTCAGCACCTTGAATAGTAAGGAGTCTGCATTCACTGTCATTCACGGGAAAAAGGACTTCTCCAATTATGGTTGAGAACAGTATCTGTCTATAAATTTTAATATATATATTTAGTTTAACACTGTCAGTTTAGCTAAACAACAGCAGTAGTAGGTTTACCTCCCTTGACCCAAGACATCCACAGACCTGGATTTTTGGTTTACAGTACCAGGCATGGATTCTGTCCTGTAGAGCAGGCCTAAACTTCAGAGAGCAGTTGGTTACTCCTATAACAGTTACACCACTATTACACAAATGTGCAATTCTTACCTAGCATTTTAGTATTATAGTTTGCAGGGACCATGGCTGGACAAGACTGTTGATGTTTTTCTTCCCTATCAGCTTGAAATGCCTGATACTATGAGAGCTTCCCAACAGAGAGGAAGCTTTTGGCTTAGTTCTGACTCAACTTCTTTATATGTTAAAGTCAAAGACGTGATATCTTCAGCCACAGGATCTCATCAACTATTTCTGATGAGCAACCAAGAGGAATGGCATGAGCTTGTATTATTTGGGGGTAGGATCCTCTGTAGCCTTCCTAACTAACAACTCATAAGGAGGTATACCATACCTGGCACTGGAGTTTCTGTTTAATAACCCATAGAGTCTAGGAGAAGCATTTTCCACTCTTGCGTGGTATGCCCTTTAGAGCTCTTTTTATCATTATCATCATCATAGTTTTAACTGGGATACAGGGTAATATGTCTATATATGGCTTTTCATACATCTTTCAATTTGACTAACTCTTCCCCCCACCCTCTGTGTCCCCATCATCCCTACCCCTCCTTGCTTTAACCTTCCCACCTAGTATTTCCCATGTCTACTTTCACATTTCCTATGTCCTACTCTCCTCCCTTCTTTAAGGTAGCCCCTCTCTATGGCCTCTTTCTTGTTTCCTGGCTTCTGCCGGTGTTCAAAATTGAACACTCAAATTAGAGATTCAAAGCTAGGATCCACATATGAGAAAAAATATGTGGCATTTGTTTTCTATGTCTGGTAAACATCATGTAATATAATTTTCCAGTTTCATCAATTTACTTTCAAATTTTATAATTTTGCTTCAGATTCAAGGGATTAGAGCTCACACTACCTTCATCTCAGATGCCATTACAAGTTTAAGATCGCTCAGTTACCCAAATTTCCCTCTAAGCAGGCTATAGATTTGTGTTTATCTTTAATGCCCACCCTTCAGTTTCAACAATTTGAAGAAAAAGTCACAGAACTCAATATAATTAATTGATCACAAAAGATGTTGTGGTGATATATTATTTATGATTTATTAAAGCTTGTCTAAGGATACAGAAAGCAAAGATAGATATAAGCCATAGAGTCAGGCAGTGGTGAAACACACCTTTAATCCCAGCAGCCATACTAGCTAGCCATAGAGACAGATGGCGGTGGCATGCATATTTGATCCCAGGACTCAAGAGACAAACAGATGAATCTCTGTTAGTTCAAGATCACACTAAGCTACATGAAATTGATCCAGTCCACACAAAGGTGACCTCAACACTTTGGATCACATACCTTTAATTCTAGCACTAGAGAGGTATAAAAGGAAAAAACAAAGAGCCTCATGTGAAGATTTAGTCTTCAGACACACCAATGGAAGGCGGTAGTTTAGGACTGCAGTCTGAGGATTTGTGGAGCTAGCCAGATCACCCTTTCAGTCTAAGGTAAAGGTTAAGAGTTAGTGACTGACTGTTTTGCTCATCTGACCATCAACTTGAGTCCCCAATATCTGCCTCTGGGTTCATATTACTCATGTTACAAGATGTAGCTCAGTTCTAGACTAGCTGATTAGAAGGCAAACAAGACAGGAAGCTGGCTGCACAGAATCTCCATGCTCTCTGAGTACAGCACTGTGCTAGCCCTGTGGTGTGGTCCATCATGTAGAGCTTTTAAGAAAGTGTCATTTCAACAGTCAAGATTGACTGAGTCACTGGTCATTGGTGATCAAACTCCTGCCTGGGTATGAGGTGGATAGCTGAAATCTCTAAGTTCCTAATCAAGACTGGATTTTCCTAATACCAGACCCCATGTGGAAGCTATCTGACAGCCTGGCAGCCTGCTCATCTCAGTAGAACAGGTGACAGTCCTGTCACTCATATCATTCAGAGTGTTCTAAGGATTGAGGAACTCTGCTCCAGGAAGGGAATACAAATCCCAAGCAGCACTCATTTTGTGCTGCAAAGACTCCTTTTGTCAAGAAGAGAAAATATGTCCCCAAACACTCCCAAAAATGCAGAGCAAAAATAATCAGAATCAAAGAGGAAAACCGACAACTGAACAAAACAGGGGTTTAACTATTTCACTTCCAATAACAGATTTAACAACCAGACAGAAGATCAACAAACAAGTAGAAGACTTGAACAGCTGTGTAAACCAGCAAGGCTAGTACATATCTGTGAAGCCAATAACTCCTCCCAGTAACAACAGAACATCCAGACTCCTCAAGGGTATGCAGGATGTCTTCCAGGTTGAGTTCTGAGTTGGCCAGTGGAGCAAAAGTATCAAAAGATGCCTGTAGAAATAAATTTGGGAGACTCATGAAAGGTGAAAAATGAAACAACATATTCCTAAAAACCAGTAGATCACCAAAGAAACTATAGGCAATCTTCAATGACTACACGTCATGCATTTTCTCATGCGTGTACCTCAGCATTGAGATGCATGGCCAGAACTCTGATGTGTAGCAGTGCTGTTAGTCTGAAAAGCTACCTAAAAGATGAAGTTTATGTTACTGTTGGGAAACAAAGCTATAGAAATAGGAAGATGTGTATCAATCAATCTCTGCCACATAGGATTCTGTGGGGACCAAATACAATAACATGCAGTGAGAACTTTGCCATTTATAATGCATTATACAAAGGTGAGTCACTTCTGTTGCTCATCTGGTCAGGTGGGCAGACACTCCAGCTAGCTCCAAGGCTGACTCAACCTCTAATTGAACAAACACTAAAAAATAGTTTGTTGTATTGAATTCAACATTTCTGGCCAATATGTCAACCTCCATTTAATCACAGAAGCATGTTTCTCCACAAGGCTGTTGAGAACCTGGGTTTCTGGGAGGAAAGGACTACAATGGTGGGAATTGTGAAGACAAAAGAGCATTCACAGCCCTTGAGTGCACGTGCTCTCTCTCTTTCAAATGGCCTTGCCTTGATTGAACATAGTTCCTCTTTTTTTCTGGAAGATTTTAAGTCTTTTTATATTAAAGAGGAGCAATGAATATAGCTGACATAGGTCTAAATGAAAGTCCTCAGCCTCAATTTATAAATGCAGACAGAACATACATGGTGTTATACGCATATAATCCCAGCACTCAGAAGGCAGAGGAGAGTGAGTTCAAGGTCGTTGTGAGCTACATAGCAAGACTCTGTGTCAAAAATATATTTTTAGTTAAAACTCAGGCAGAGATTTGAAAGTGTGCAGTCTTACCTTGGACCTATTCCTCAAGATAGGTACACAACAGCCTTCTCCAAATCTGGCATCCACGCAGTTCAGCTCTCAGAGGAGGCTGATGTCAGAGTGTAAAGCAATTTCTATATATTGGAAAATTCAATACTTTCATGCACTCCCCTCCAGGATTTCCCATTAAGGTACCCTACAAAGCATAACATGCTTCAAAATAGCCCTGGCATTTGCTCCAGTTCATTCACCACAATTGAGAAATTTCTTTGGCATTCTATTTTATTGTAAAATTTTAGATATATTCAAAATATTGCTGTGTTGGTCTTTATGATAAAATATTTTCTGTCTTCCCCCTTCTTTTCCTCTCTCTGCTCCCTCCCTCCCCCACCTCACGGTATCACAGTAGGCATCTTTCTCCATCACTCTCAAGTTATGTTTTTGAGACAGAGACTCTCACTAAGCTTGAAACTCATTGCTTTGTCTGGACTGGCTGGACAACAAACTCCAGGGATCCACTTGTCTCTGCTCCCCCAGTGCTGGGATTATATAGGCTATAGATGAGTGCCACCATGTCTGGCTTTTTTATAGGTGCTGGGATTCAAGCTTTGGGCCTCAGGCTTGTATGGCAGTCACTTTACCAGCTGGACCAGCTCCCTACCTAGACCCCTACATTTTAAATGACTTCATATAACAATGATGTTCTGCAAGAATCAGCCCGTGTAACTTCCAGCTACAGCCTCACACCACACTGCATTCCTCCTTTAGAATTCTGGGATAGTGCGATGCCAGAATCCTGCTTCCCCTCTCACCGAGATCCTCCCCTGATACAAAGCCATTTTAAAAACATGCCTGAGGTTACCATTATGGGCTGCTTCTCAGAGATAACTGCTAATTATTGGGTTCAGCTTATTTGGTGTATTTTGTTCACTCATGTGTCACTCAGTGCATAGAACTGTGGTGAGAACATTGGAGGTGTTCTACTGACATTTGTTGAATGACTAACATTGTCTAGGGATCTTGTTTATCAAATCTATTGTTCCAATAAATACATAATGTATCCCAAAATAAGATATTGAACAAGAGATATTATTTACTAGGGTTTAGTGCTAGGTATGTACACACAGCTACCTCACACTTTGTGGAATTGGAAAATGGGTAGGTAGCATAGTGCACACTCAACTGCTCTTGACTGTGGGTATGAGATGACCAGCTGCCTCAAGCTCTCTGACTTTCCCTCTGTAATGGACCTTAAGCTGGAATTCCACATACATTCATGGAGTAAAGATTCAGCATTTGTGGCTAGCAAGATGCTCATTGGGTAAAGTCACTTGTGAGGCCTAGTGGCCTGAGTTCCATCCCCAGAATGCACAGTAGAGAGAACAAAATCCTTAAAGTTGTCCTCTGAACTCCACATGGGTTCTCTCTCTCTCTCTCATACATACATACACACACACACAACACACACACACACACACACACACACTCAGAATAAGTAAAAATTTTTAAAGTGAAACAAACTCTCACTCCCCTAGGGCTCACTGTCTGTCCTCTCAGGAGGAAACCATTTCCTCCATGGCCAGGGAGACCAAAGGGAAGGACTCTGTTCCTGTGAGTGGTAAAAGGGTTATTTACATAGCTTGATCCAAAATGGCATGGCATGTGAGCATCCCACGCCTTAGTGTGTCTACCTAGGGCTTCCTTGTAACTCATTGTTCTGAGATGTGCAGCCCAGTACAGAAACTACTAACCACATGAGAGGATTACAAGTAGCTGAACTGTGCAATCCTAACTAATCTCTGTTCCAAATATAAAATATGCACCAGACTTCAAAGGCTTTGTGCAAGGAGAGCAATGCCAAATATCAATAACCTCATATTGGTTATATATTGAAATGGCAACATAGCCTTGCACTGTTCATATCTGCCCACTCTCTTCTGAAAAGTGAACTGGGCCCAACTGACATCTACAATTTCTGAATTTGATAGAAAACAGCAAAGTCATTTTAGGTTAATCCACTGAAAAATAGCCTCTGAAAGAATTTTTAAAGGATCGTAAGCAAATAAATTCTTCATAAATTAAGTACATGTGTAAGCATATAATAATCCAATGATCTAACAGACATGTCACTGTGACTGTTTTAGGGGAGAGCAGGGGATATGAGAATTAATCTAAAGCAAATAAACTAAGACCTTATATTCATTATTTTCCTCACTATTACAACAAAATGTGAGAGAAATATAACTTAAGGGAGGAGGGGTTTCTGTTAGCTCACAGTTCAAGATTATAGTCCACATGACCAGAAAGGTCTGGCAGCAGGAGCGAGAGGCAGCTGGCCACTCTGAAGTTGGAAGGAGAGGAAATGAATGCTGGTGTTCAGTTTGCTTTCTCCTTTCACTCAGTTCTGGACACAGCTTGTGGAATGGTACCTAACTCATTCCAGATTCAATTAAACCAGTCCAGAAACTCCTTCACAGATATGCCGAATTGATCACCCAGGTGAATCTAGATCTGGCTAAGCTGACAATCAGTGTTAGCTGTCACAGAACCCTTGCACAAAATGAAGATGGTAGCTTGTCATAAATTGAGGTTTCTCTTGCCTTCTCTGCATGTGAGGTCCCAGAAATTAAGAGTTATCATTTATAAAAATTGTTGGACTGGCTGGACTCAGGGTAAGGGATAGAAGGCTGGAAGCAGAGATCCATGGTAGGGAGCACCAGGAAAAATGAAATGTATCAGAAAGATGACAGACACGCTTGTCTTCTGCAAGGTTCCAGACAATGAACCTGAATATCAAGTTAACATGCCTCACCTGGGACCACAGGCTCCAGACATTCAGTCCTTGTCTCTATTCATGAAACAGAAAGAAAGAGACAATAAAAAAATATTTCCCAGACTTTACATTATGAGATATTATGTAAAGAATATGTTATTTCAGTGATGGTACTGACCAGAGCAGACAGCAATAAAGAGAAATGATTAAAACCACACCAATCACATTTGTACCTCAGAACGTATTGTGTGTACACGACCTCCCACCCCATCAGCTGCTGCTCCAGGCACCAAATCCACTAACACGAACTGTTGGCACTGAAAAATGTCAGAAGGCGACCATCTAAGCAGCGCTGACCTGCTTCAGGGCGGCATGAAGACAGTGTCCTCTTCAGCACCATCTGCTAAGAATTTGCTCATTTGCAAGTTAACAAAAAAAAAAGCAGTATAATTGTCTTGACAGTTTTGTTCTGATGTCCCCTGTTGTGAGTCACAATACATCTTCCCAAAATTCATACCTTTAAGTCCTAAGCCCCAGTGCCTTAGAAAGTGATCTTATTTGGAAATAGGCTCTACGCTGACGTGATTAGATGAGGTCAAACAGCAGTAGAGTGACTGGCATCACTATTTTTTAAAAAGGAAATCTGGACACAGAACACACACACATAGAGAAAGAGAACATCATGTGACAATAAAGGAAGCAACAGAGATAACAATTCCACAAACCAAAGACTCTAAAGATTGATTGACAGTGAGCCACCAGGCACTAGGAGAGATGCCCAGGGGGACAGTCCTCCTCAACATCCTCAGAAGGGATAGACCCTGCCAGCCCTGATCTATGAACTCTGAAAGTATGCAAGAATACATTCATTTGTCAAGCCACCAAATTTATGATACTTTATTATACTATCCGTAACTTAGGCTAATGAATGATAATAAGATATAGTGGGCTCTGCTTACAAACCAAGTCAGTAAATAGCTTGGCTCCATCAATCACCTGAAAGCTATGAATCTAAGAGAATATCGCACAACCTTCAGCGCCTCGGTCTTTGCAACGGTAAAGTGTGTGTAATATCATCTTACCTTATAGGATGAAATCAGCTGACACTGTTCTAAACACACTGCCTAGCATATACTCTGCACTCAAAAAATGTTAGCTATTCTTACTGACTAGGTACATTTTCAGTTATAAAACACTTTCTTGTGTTTTATTTCATCTTTCTTCAGATCCTGTGAGCGTCATGCTATTGTTTACATTTACAGCTAGATTGTGAAGCTCTCAGATTTAATGAGAGATCGGGGTAGAATTGGGGTCTAGATTATTGGAATGCTGTCAGATCCACCTTGTATTTGTGTAACTCTGAACACATTTTTCCAACCCTTTCCATTTTTCTATTCTTCTAGACAAGTTCTTCTATACAGTAAACCCACTGAATTCTCCATAATCACAGGGGTCTTTAGAGTCCTTGTCAGAGTGATGCAATATGAGCAAGACTGACCAGCGTGTTTTGTCTTGAAGATAAAGAAAAGGAGCTAGGAGTCAATGGATGGAATCTGTCCCTAGAAACGGGAAAGGGAAGCAAATAAGGGAAAATAACCTTCTGGAACTCTGAAGTCTGCAGAAAGGGAACTAGTTTCCCATAAGAAATTGTACTATGCCGGGCGGTGGTGGCGCACACCTTTAATCCCAGCACTTGGGAGGCAGAGGCAGGCAGATCTCTGTGAGTTCGAGGCCAGGCTGGACCGATAGCCTCTGAAACAATACAGAGAAACCCTGTCTCATAAAAACTGAAAAAAAAAAAAAGAAATTGTACTATTACATGACCTGCTTTGCATCCCTGACCTTCAGAACAGTTAGATGGCAAACCTGCAATGCTTAAGCCACTAAGCTGGGACAATCTGCGGCAAGGCAAACTAATACATGCCTATTCATATCTACATACCTCTACAAAGGACTTTATCTCCCTCTCTCCCTTCCTCCCTCTCCCCCTCTGATCAAGATTGCAGGAAGCAGGAATCCACTTGGACAAATCTGTCTATCTGACTTCACCATTCCCCATTACCCGAAACTCCATTATATTCTTAATATTGGGCACATCTCCACATAAAATAAATAATCTATTGTACCATCTAAAGATCTGCCCCTCTCCCACCTGCCCTCCCAACCCCATCTTGCTGTCTCTCAGAACCACTCTGATGATATAAAACCATGGGCCATTTCCTGCTTGTACCACACTCTAAGATGACCCTTCTGTCATTGTTTTTGTGGTTCCCACAACCAATTAACACAAAGAAAGTGGTTTTAAATAATAAACATTTATTCTATTAACATTCTAGAGGCCCAATATTCTAAATGAACAAATCATCAGGTTGCACTCTTTTGGAGGCTTTGAGAAACAGTCATTGCCTTCCTCTCTCCTACTTCATGGTGTCTGTAGATGGTCCTGGGCATCCCTCAGCATGTAGCTGTACCCCTCGCCCCCTCGCGCCCCCCCCCGCTTTCTGCCTCTCTCTTCAAATCACCTTCGTTGTGTCCCTTTCTTCCTCTTTTTTTCTTTTGTGTCCTGTAAGGACATGTGTCACTGTATATAAAACCCACAAGGAGAAACCAAGACCTTTGCTCCATGTTAAACCCACTACACTGCCCAGGAGCTAAACTCATCCTTTTCTTTTTTCTATCAAAGTGGCCATAAGGACAAACAGAACATGTGTGATGCAACAGCAGTAGGCAGCACGGAAGTCCATTTTCTCTGCCTCCTTGTGCCCCACCCTATTTATACCCAACCACCAACACACCACTTAAGTATTAAGAGGCACTGCTGTAATGTCATCCAGCATGATGCTTTGAGACGTTTGTCAAAAGTGTGCCTTATTGTAGACAATTCTGGCAACTTAATATCTTATAGTCAGGCGTTTAATCTGTGCCAGGGCCCAGTAGACTGCCAGGAGCTATTTTCTTTTTTCATTTATTTATTTAAGGTAGAAACAAGCTTGTTTCACATGTCAATCCCAGCTCCCTCTCCCTCCCCTTCTCTCCCACTCTCCCCAGCAGGTCCCCCAACCCCCCACCCAATGTCTACAGGGAGGGTGAGGCCCTCCATGGTGCATCTCCAGTGACTGTCATTTCATCCAGGGAAGGGCCTAGGCCCTCCCCCAAGAGTCCTGGCTGAGAGGGCATCCCATATTGTAGCAAGGGTGCTCAAAGTCCATTTGTATGCCAGGGATAAATACTACCCAAGATTCCATAAATTACCTAGGCCTCCTCACTGACACCCACCTTCAGGGGGTCTGGGTCAGTCCCATGCTTTCCACACAGTCCAAGAGCTCCCCCTTGTACAGGTCAACTGTTTCTGTGGGTTAAACCAGCCCAGTCTTAACTCCTTTGCCCATCAATTCTCATATTCTGACAGTGGATTCGAGGAGTTCAGTTCAGTGTTTGTCTGTGGGTATCTGTCCCTGCTTTCATCAGTGTCTGGATGAAGGTTCTGTGTCCCAGACTCTGTGGCAGTGGGATTGTATGCTGGCACTCCCCTGATTCATGTCTAAAATCCACAAATGAGTGAGTACATTCCATGTTTCTCTTTTGTGACTGGGTTACCTCACTCAGGATGTTTTTTTTCTAGTGCCTTCCATTTGCCTGCAAATTTCAAGATTCCATTGTTGTTGTTTTTTTCCACTGAATAGTACTCCATTGTGTAAATGCATCACATTTTCTCTATCCACTCTTCAGTTGAGGGGCATCTAGGTTGCTTCCAGGTTCTGGCTATTAAAAACAATGATGCTATGAACATAGTAGAACAGACATCCTTGTTGTATGAATGTGCATCTTTCGGGTATATGCCTAAGAGTAGAATTGCTGGGTCTTGTGGTAGACTGATTCCCGTTTTCCTGAGGAATCTCCATACTGATTTCCAAAGTGGCTGTACAAGTTTGCACTCCCACCAGCAGTGAAGGATTGTTCCCCTTTCTCTACATCCTCTCCAGCATAAACTGTCATTGGAGTTTTTAATTTTAGCCATTCTGACAGGAGTGAGATGGTATCTCAGTGTTGTTTTGGTTTGCATTTCCTGGATGGCTAGGGATGTTGAGCACTTTTTGAGAGTCTCTCAGCCATTTTAGACTCCTCTACTGAGAATTCTCTATTTAGTTCTGTACCCCACTTTTTGATTGGATTCTTTGGTGTTTTGGAGACTTGCTTCTTGGGTTCTTTGTAAATTTTGGAGATCAGCCCTCTGTCAGATGTGGGGTTAGTGAATATCTTTTCCCAATCTGTGAGTTGCCCTTTTGTCTTGCTTACTGTGTTCTTTGCCTTACAGAAGCTTCTCAGTTTCAGGAGGTCCCATTAATTAATTGTTGATCTCACTGTCTGTGCTACTGGTGTTATTATGTTCAGGAAGCGATCTCCTCTACCAATTCGTTCAAGGGTACCACCCACTTTCTCTTCTAAGAGGTTCAGTGTGGCTGGATTTATGTTGAGGTTTTTGATCCATTTGAATAAGTTTTGTGCATGGCGATAGACATGGATCGATCCGCATTCTTCTGCATGCCAATATCCAGTTATGCCAGCATCATTTGTTGAAGATGCTTTCTTTTTTCCATTGTATACTTTTAGCTTCTTTGTCAAAGATCAGGTGTTCATACATGCATGGGTTAATGTTGGGGTGTTCAATTCGATTCCACTGGTCTATCTATCTATTTTTGTGCCAATACAGACTATAGCTCTGTAATAGAGCTTGAAGTCAGGGATGGTGATGCCTCCAGATGTTGCCTTGTTGAACAGGGTTGTTTTGGCTATCCTTGGTCTTTTGTTTTTCCATATAAAGTTGATTATTGTTCTTTCAAGGTCTGTGAAGAATTGTGCTGGGATTTTAATGGGGATTGCATTAAATCTGTATATTGCTTTCGGTAAGATTGCCATTTTTACTATGTTGATCCTACCTATCCAAGAGTATGGGAGATATTTCCATCTTCTGGTGTCTTCTTTAATTTCTTTCTTTAAAGACTCAAAGTTTTTGCGATACAGGTCAAGTGATGTCTAGTTATGTGCTGTAAATAGTTTGACTGTATGCTAGAATCCTAGGCATCTATGTTGTAATTTTCTTATCAGAGCTTAATAGAAACCATGCACACATCACAACTGACTACTGTGGATACCTCTAGTACTACAGAGTCTGCAACATGATATGTCCCAAATGGAAGGACCACCTGCTGATACAGCTTGGATTTTCTGCTGAGACTTCTGCTTGGGGACCCACTGAGAGCTGCCAGCCTTTCCACAATGCCTGGTAAATAGTGCAGAGCATATTCTCAAGTATGGAATATTCTACCTTAAAGATGTGGAGAAGCCTATGGGATGGAATGTCTCTGACTTCATGGGGGAAGAGGGAAGACACAAATGTTTGTCCTTGTTTGGGAATGATTATGTCACCATACCCAGAGTCTTGAACTCCTAAATCCTCCTCTAATAGGGCAGACTTGAATCTTTGCAGAGTTTATGTCCCATATTCTAGGACATATTCATGTCCTCATCATACTTTCCACTTCTTCTTTATCTGATATGAACAAGCTGTCACAGATAGATTTAGATAATGTGATGTGTCACCCAATGCCCAGGTGGTCCTCATCCCTTTGAACTGCATTGTAATTGGTGGTTACACAGCTAACATGCCTGATACACATATATACAGTTGTCTGTTCCATATAAACGGGAAATGCTTCTATTTATATACCAAGGCTGGTGAGGAACATTGTTGTCTACTCAGTGGTTGTGTGTCGTGAGTTCAAAGTTGTGGCAGTCTGCTCCAGCATGGCAGATGCAAAGTAGCTGAGTTGGAGTAGTCTACTGATATCCATTATAGAAAACAGACTGAAGAATGTTAACATGATGAAGGCCACCACCCACACATCCTTTATATCCTCAGAATAGCAACCATCCCTCCTAGAATCCAAGGTAATGTTGTCATGGGTAGAACAGAGGAAATTTTAGAAACTGTTATAGGACCATCAGTTCTTTTACATATAAGCTCTTGTTCCAAAGCTTAAAGAACAAATGTGGGAAATCTGCTACAGATATGTCCGTTCTGGTAATATATAGGGAAACTACCATCAAGTGGTTCCATAGACTTAGACTAGGATTCCTTTCATAGCATCATTTTTAAGTGTCCAATTCTAGTGAGGGAAGGCATAAGATCAGCCCCTGTCCATGTGTATCTTTCTTCACCTAGGTTCTGCACACAATTCAGGGGATTAAAGGCAGTTTTCAGCAAGTCTGAAAGCCTGAGTTTGATACCCAATTCTGCCAAAGGAGAAAACCAAGTCCCACAAGTTATCCTCTGGCTTCTTCACAAGTGCTCTGCATACACACCCTATCCCACATAAATAAAAAAGTTAATAAAACTTACTTAATTTTGTTATGTTGTGAATATGAATATTTTCCTGCATATATATATACATATATATGTGTGTGTGTGTGTGTGTGTGTGTGTGTGTGTGTCGTGTGTGTGTCTGTGTGTGTATCATGTGCATGCTATGAAAGGGTGTTAGATCCCCGGGAACTAGAATTACTAATGGTCCATTGTAAACCACCGTGTAGGTTCTGGGAACCAAATCCAGGTCGACTGAAAGAGCAGAGGACCCCAGAGCTATCTTTCTTTAGCCACTGGTTTTACTTTTGACATTGAGACTTTTTATTTTACTAAACTTTCTTTCTTTGAGAAAGTTATCCAACTTGTTCTGTGTAGCTGGTGGTCTTTCTCTTTTACGTAAAGACCAATGTGTGTATCAACCAATGCTTTCTTTGGGAAGTTTTGTGAGTCATTTTTATGTTTAAAGCTGTAAGCCATCTGTAAATCCAATTTTACTTTCACAGGAAGAACAAGGCACTCTTTTCAAGAGGCTTTCTAAAATATTCTGCATTCCATTAAATCAGGGGAAAAAAGGACCAGATAGTCTTTCTAATTCTGCTCCTTTTTGGATAATAGTTTCTATTCGATTACAAATATAGCCTTTATGATAGAAGATTTGGAAAATACAGGAAGACAAAATAGAGGAAGGCATAAGAAAGAAAACAAAAAAATCAAAAGTAAATCCACCAATAAGTGATAATTACTGTGAATATGGCAGTTTTCTATATATTCTTTTCTAAAACTGTAGTCATGTCATATAATACAATTGATTTGTGACTTTATTAGTTTATTACCAATTCACCAGGCTTCTGTCCTTAAGGAGTCTTTAAAAGCATATTCTTAAAAGGCTATATAATATTTAATATGCATTCATAATTGGTAACCATGCCAACAATTTGGGATGGATCAATAAAAGAAATTAAGAAACCATGGACTGGAGAGATGGCTCACCTCATAAAGGTTAGGCTCACAACCAAAAATATTAGAAATCAGAGATTTGCACATGTTGAAAATATCTTCAAATAACTTCTAATATGTATTCCTAATTTCTACGTCTGCCAGCCGTATTTAAGAGTACTCGCTCAAATTGGTTTTGTTCTTTTAGTCTCTGCAAGTTTGAGAGGTGACAAATAGTTTGTTGTTGGGAGCCTTTTCAATATCATGCGATTACCTGGAAATATGCCTCTCCAGGGGTGTCCAAGGATTAAAGAAAAGACTTTAAAGTCCTCAAGGCTTCAAATCTTCTAGTTCTGAGAAAAATACAAAACCAGTTTCCTGTGTCTACTTTTGAACAGAGAAAGCCCCACGACCGTGCAGAGCGTTCCATCCTTTGGGTTACTGTGACCCAAAGAGAGTATGTATGTCCTGGTCCTCTGTCTCTTGAGTAGGGAACCTAAGTTTAGATCCTCAGAGTTAGCAGGGGACAATGCAGAGGAGAGACAAGGTTGGCAAACAGGAAGGAAAACAGGAAGAACAGGGCCTGGGTCTCACTCCTGACTCTTGCTAACAATGGATCTGAAGATTCACAATGGCCAGAACGTGGTGCAGGCTCTGGTTGAAATCTTGGGATGAGAGACTGAGATAGTCTTCTCAACTTCACACAAACTTAGACATGTCTAGGAAGATATCTCCACATAAGAATTGTCTCCATCAGATTCACCTGTGATTAAACCGTAGAGTACTCTCATAATCGATGATTGATGTGGAAGGATGGTGCCGTCCCTGGGCAGGTGCTTTTGGGATGTATAAGAAGGCAAACTCAGCAAGCTATAGAGAAGAAATAAACAGCCTTTCCCCAGGTTCTCTGCGTCTGTTCCTGCTTCCAGGCTCCTGATTTGGGTTCCTGTCCTTCCTCTCATGAGAGATTCTAGACTGTAAAGTGAAATAAACCCTTGTCTTCCCACAGTCATAGTATGCATTGCAGCAATAGAAAGCCAACTGAGAGACTCAGTAGGGGAGTGGCCCTTGATCAAGAAGGCAGTTATCTCCACATATGATACTGTAAGTGGATGGTCACAAGATGAAGCAGCATCAGGAGGGAATAGATGAGGGTCATTAAACTGTTGCTGTCCCCAGGCTTTTCTGGTGAGTAGTTTCTTCCCCCTGATTGATTAAGGAAGTCACTAAGATCAACAGTCTCCCCGTTTCCCTTTACAAACGAAAAGGAAGACGACAGGATAATGAAAGCACCACCAGTGGGCTTTATGTGTTCATTATTTTACAGGTGAAAGACTAAAGCTCCGAGAAAAGTTCAGAAAACTGACACAACTATAAACTTAGAAAATAAACGACAGGATGTAAATGACAATATCTGCTTGGCCCCTAAAGTTCCAGTCTTCTCTTGAGGAAATAGTTTTAATTTCTGTGTTCTTGGCCACCCCACCTTCAGTGTGGAAGAAGCAGAACCAATCATGTGTAGTCCAGAGCACCTCTCAAGACCCAGAATATATGAGGGTGTTTGCAAACTTGATTACAGTGATGTCCTTCTGTTTGTAGAGTCACGACATGAGAGTTTGTGGCTCAACATTTAATTTAGCCCCACGATTACCTATTTATATCCCAGGAAACCAGCATGATCTATAAATAGAGGATAATAAAACCTTATTGTGAAACTTCATAAATGTAAATTAATACTTGTTACATGTGTTCCATCAATTATTAACTATCCAGTTAAAATTATATAAATCTGATCCAAGGACTACAGGGAAACTCTCAGAACAGGGAAGTTACTATAGTGGTCCCTGCTTGCCTGCTATCCCCTGTCCTTTCTCCCTTCAGTCCACCCACCCACTGTGGCTCTCAGTTTTCCCCCTCTCATTGAAGAAATCTCATAGATCTAACAACAAGGGTTTACAGTTACTTTCTCTTTTTATAGTCTATGTCTGTCTGTCTGTCTGTCTGAATGTCTCTGTCTCCCCCCAGCTTGTTTGTGTGTGTGTGTGTGTGTGTGTGTGTGTGCATGTGTGTGTATGTTTCTATGACTGAGTGTATGCGTCTGTATGTGTTCACATTAGTGAGTGACTTTGGGTGTCTTCCTCTATCATTTTCTACTTCCATTTTGAGACAGGGACTCTCACTAAAGCTGGAGCTCACTAACTGGGCAAGACTAGCCAGCCAGCAAGCCCTGGGGACCCTCCTGTCTCTAAATCCCGCTTCTCTGATGCTGAGGTTGCAGGTATGCTCCTGGAATGCCGGGGATCAAACTCACATCCTCACGCTTGCACAGCAAGCTCTTTACCAAGTGAATCATCTTCCCAGGCCCTGGAATTCACGGCAGATATTAAATACAGTGTTCCCGGATGTTTAGACTCTTTGACCTCAGCTCAGCCCAGAGAGCACAGCAGCAGAGGACAAGGGTAGAGGAGGGAACACAGGGACAGGGAAAGAAGTTGGGCTTTGTCTACATGCAGACAATGGCAGTACACTTAAATCAGCCCCCAGTACAAGAGAAAAAGGAGAACACTAAGGTTTTCTTTTCTCTGCCACACAAGAAAGCAGAATGGAGAAAATTCTGGCCTTCCTGGTCTTGAGGATTGAAACTTAATTCTGACTCTGTCACTCTCAAACCTGAGGCAGATGGCTCACCCTGTGGGCCATTCATATTCTCAACTGTAAACTTAGGGTGCTTACATGACAGTTAGGTTTCTCTATATTGTCACTTTCTAGGAGTCTAACCTTTGGGATCTTAGCGTGTGGATTAAAGGTGATTCCGTTTATAACTAACTGATATATAAGCAGGTTTCCTTTCTTTTGTAACTTTATTTTCACTGTATGTGTGAGTGTTTTGCCTGCATGCCTGTGCATTACATTCACATGTGTTGCCTGAAGAGGCCAGAAGAGGCGCCAGATCCCCTGGACCTCTAGTTACACATGAGCCTCCATATGGGTCCTGGGAATCCAATCTAGGTCCTCTGGAAGAGCAGCCAGTGCTCTTAACCACAGAGCCGTCTCTCCAGATCCCTAGAGGAAGATATTTTCAAGACAGGCTTCAGAAGCAAACTTCCCTTTCCCTGGTATTTGGACGGAATCTTTGCAGGCCGAGATTAAACCATTGTTGACTCCCCCCCCCACCTCCCACCAACCTGTACCTATCACTTCCACCACAACATGGGGACTCCTTGGGCCTCACACTTTTCTTTGCTTCTCACCTCAAAAGTGGTGTCCTCTCATCAATGGACAGTCAAATGAGATAGACATGTGCTGCACTCAGACACGAGGCCGAGCCCTGGGACAAAGGGGTGGGCAAACACCTCATCCCTTGCACCTCACAGACCAGTGGGACTTAAAGGGGTCCTGTGTGCAAAGGTGGATGCAGATTGCAAAAGGGAGTGTTGGTAGAAAGACAGCCGGGCGCTGGTGGTGCACACCTTTAATCCAGCCCTCGGGAGGCAGAGGGAGATGGATCTTTGTGAGTTCGAGGCCAGCCTGGTCTACAGAGTGAGTTCCAGGACAGCCAGAGCTATTACACAGAGAAACCCTGCCTTGAAAAACCAAAAAAGAAAAAGAAAAGAAAGGGAAAACTCTTGCTCAATACACGCCCCACAATTATATAGACATCTCCTTAAATCAGAACCTTGAATCTAATAGAAGGCTCTATACCTACCATTTCCTATTCCTTTTTTTCTAATCTCCTTTTCATCTTACTAAGAGTAAAGTGCTTCTACCCTTAGCTAAAAATCTGGTAGTGGTCATGTGACTTCTCTGCTCAAAATAAACCACATTTGCTTTTGTCATCTTCTAAGGCAAAGACAAACATCACTCCTTGTACTGGTCTGAATAGGAATGGCCCCCACTGGCTCATATATCTGAATGCTCAGTCGTTAGGGAGTGGTTCTAAAGAGGGATTAGAAGGTGCGGCTTTCTTGGAAGAAGTGTATCACTGAGGGTGGGCTTCAGGGTTTCAAAAGCTCAAACCAGACCCAGAGTCTCTTCCTACTAGCTGCAGATGCAGATATTGAACTCTCAGCTACCATGTCTGCCTGCATGTTGCCACATTACCTGTCATGAGAATAATAGACTAATCCTCTGGCACTGTAAGCCAGCCCCAATTAAATGTTTTCTTTTGTAAGAGTTGTGGTCAGGGTCTCTTCACAGCAAGGGAACACTGACTAAGACTCTCCTTTTAATAAAAGGGTTCAGCTGCTCTTTCAGTTGCCTAGGTACCATATGAACTCATCATGGTCCCTGGATTCTGAGAGGTGTGTAAAGAACTAACTAGAGAAAAGGTGAGGACTCTCTGCCTTAGTTTCTTCTGTCAGACAAAATTGGTGGCAGCACCTTACTCCTCCATTACATTCTAACCATTACACAGGATGATCCAGCTAATGTGCTTGCAAGAGTCTGTCGTATCACACAGTGATTACGGAGAACATCCGATTGCTGGGCTCTGATGGCAGCATTTTGAAAGAAGAGGACAGGAAATTGAACAGCACCCACGGTCCACAGGCCTGTTGGCTGACCTGCAGCATGTGCTGACAGCAGGCAAGCCACTCTTGAAGAAGCAAGCAAGCATCCTCCGGAAGGTAGCTTGTACAATCACTGTGTCCATGACACATGGTCATAATCTGAGTCCCTGCCATGTCTCAAACCACTGCCACCCCCAATGCCTCCCTTCCTCTCTCCAGTACCTGGATTTCCCTACTGCCTAGGCCTCTTCTCCTCCCCGTGCCCAACAGCTCCTGTCACATCTGTGAAAGTGCAGCTGCTGAGGGAAGGGCAGGACTTGGCTTCTCTCCCAACATAAACAATTAGGCAAGCATTAACTTCTCTCTTAATGGGCAAAGCAACATTAAGCAGATGGAAGCCCAGACACGGGTCACTTTGCTGAGCGCCCAAGCTGTGGTGGGGCTGCAGTCCTCCAAGATGATCTCAAAATTGAAACTTAATTGGCCATTAATGGAATTTATCTAATTAAAAATACTTGTAATTAAGCATGAAGATGAAAAGAAGCCTGAATGTTGGACCCAGAGAAAATAGAACTATATTGAACATGGCTGCAAATACACTAACTTCAGCCGTACAGTGCTTTTGCCCACCACATGAGAAAGCTCGCTATAGTACCCCACCCAACTCCCCGGGCTGTCCATTGCAATCCAGAAACTTCAGTGGGAGAAATAACTCCATAGTGTCCCCTGAGAAACACACACACACACACACACACACACACACACACACACACAGAGAGAGAGAGAGAGAGAGAGAGAGAGAGAGAGAGAGAGGTGTGAGGAGGGGATTAAGGGAACAAACTCAACTACTAAATAAGTTTCCTTGTGTCCTAGATAACAATAAGCATCAGAGCCAAGGTTTTATGGTTATCCTACTTCACCATTCCCCAGGTGAGGAGGGATAAAATAAGATCAGCTATTGAAAGTGCATTGGAAGTATAAGGTACAGATGAGGAGACCTAACTTTGTCTTCTTGGATGCAGCAACCTTAAATCCAAACATCACAATATAACTCCTACCCCTAATGTGAGACTGAAACACAAGCTTAGTTGTTACATAGCATAGTAGACCAGTTACCAGTGCAGGCTTTCAGGCCAGAATGCATGAGGCATAGCTTGAAAGTGTTGTTTATGAACCATGCCACCTTTGCGCAAATTGCCTCTATAGGTCAGTTTTCCCATCTGTGAAATGGAGAAAGTTTGGATTAATATATATATATATATACATATATATATATAATGCTTTTGAGCAGGCTCTGATATATAGTAGATATCCATGTTAGCTGTGACTGATCATCTGCCAAGGTTGACAAATCTTTCTCCAGAGTCCTCTGTCCTTGAGAGGTCCTCAAATCTGTGTGCTGGGTGGCATTTGTGATCAGATAATCCATGGATACTTTCTCAATGCAAACATGGCATCTATATGTTGATGTCATCCTAAAGGGGAGTCTCCAAGACTCTGCAGAATCCTAATAATGTATCTTTTGTGAGTTTGGCAAGAGAGCAAGACATGTGCTGGGTATTTTGAAGCCTGTCTCACACAGGACATTGTCTGCTGTCCTTTGCCACTTTCCAGATCTTTCCTATGACTTGTATATCGCCTTTCTTATCACCTTAGCTTTCTTCTTATCACCTGTACCCCCTGACCACGGACTTCATCTACCCAGAAAGACTGGGCCATGGTCCCATCCCATTTGCCCATTTGATCCTGCTGTGGACAAGAAGAGAGTGGTGTTGGTGGGTTTCTGAGCTGGGACAGAACAGCAGCCAGTCTGGCAGCACCAACGAGACTTGGATAACTGTGGGAGGTAGCTTCTGGGAACCAGTGAGTGGCTCTGGCCATGTCCCTGCACAGAGGCTATGAACCTTTGTTGTCCTTGCCCACCAGCCTATGGAGTGTGGGGCCATGGGAGGAGACACTGGCCTTCCTGGCCTTTGGTTAGGGACCATGTTTTCACTTTACACTGGTCTAACACATTAGTCACTGCGCTCCAACACTTTCTCAGGACAATTGCCTTTGGCAACATCAATTACTTTTACTACAGCTTCATTTCTGCCACTGAGGTATGATCAGCTGTGATAACCTTAATAAGACTGGGTCTTTGGCTCTATCTGCAACCTCCTCATAATAGGAACATGTAAACCTGGAATCATAGGCACTCCTTGTGGCTTCAGTGTATTAAAATTCTGAAAAGGGACCACAGGATTCCATCACTTCAGGGTCCCACTGTGATATTAAAAACAACAGCAAAGAGATCCGAGAGCATCTGGAAACCATTAGCAAACACACTGCTTGAGGCAGTTTTGATAAAGGGAGTGCCAAGAGAATCAGGCTAAGAGTCTTATTAATTCAATCAGCTCCACAGAGCCTCGGAAAATTTTGTTCAGTAGAATCATTTTCTAAGCAGAAAATCAACATAATTAAGGCCAACCTTCAGGTAATTTATTTGACCTTAATGTCTAGTGGGCAGCCTCAGTACCATCAGCAGATTCTGGAAAACAAATAAGACTGAAGATATTATCTCATTGAAATTCCAGTGTTCTTTAAATGTGTTTAGGAGAGTGTTGGCTTTAGCATATAAGACATCTCTACCTAAAGATGCCAGTGACCCATCTGCCATCCTGACAGGATGGGACAGATGAAGGCTTTCCAAGAAATCCTGTACTTTACTAAAAGCATCATGATTCAACTAAACCATCCGCTCCTTCCGGGAGCTAAATATTATAATTAATTATTCTTTCTTATTTCTTTTCTGTGCTGGGAGTTTAAAGATCCTTTTTGTTGTTGTTGTTTGGCTGCTCTATAATTTGTTTTGTGGGTTTTATTTGTTGCATTTGTTTGTACCGTGGGCTTCCTTGTTCTTTGTCTAAATTTCTATGGAGCTGCCCACCCCACCATGCGGCTAACCTCCATGCCCACTCAACTCTACTTCTCTCCTCCTCTTCCTTAGTCTTCTCTCCCACACAGCTCCATTGCCTTGGAAGTTTTCTTTTAAACATCCACGAAATTGTCCTTGAGCTCCCATTTGAGTTCATTCTTAAGATCGTTTACTATTGAGATTAAGAACTCCAAGAGAGGATATAGATTTCTCCAGTATCACATAGCAAACCAGGAAAGCCCCCCCTCCCAAATTTCCCATAGCAACCACAGCATGGTAACAGTGAACCTTTTCCCCAAACAAGGATCTCTCCCACCAGTTTAAAAGATTTTTTTCTGAAATTTATTTTACATATGGGGAGGAATGAATGTGATGACGATGGGACTCCTCCCAAGGCATTGTTTGGTGCCAGACACAGAAGGAGGTCAACAGGTCCCCTTGAAATGACAACATATCAGCCCCTGAGATAGCAGGGGTCAGGTTAGCCAACCCTCTAGCAGAACTGGACTTTGTGTGTGAATTTGGTCACGAATACCTCAGGCGCCTCAGGCAAAACCCAGACCACTGGGTCACTTTGCTTCCTGTGGCCTCTGGTATCAGTTAGCCCTGCAGACTCACCCTTCTTAGCTGGATGATGACAAGAATATGCAGATCAGCCTGTCAAAACTAACCCCCAGGCAGTAGAGGACTCAGCCATCTCCCTTCATGGCTTCTATTTCTACTCTCTTTGTCCCTGCAGCTATGAGAATGTTAAACACAACACTGACACTGATAGCCAGACCTCGACTAACATCATCAGAGGCAAAGCCCAGACCATCAGACACCCCTGTGCTGCTCAAAACAGTTGGCCTGGCCACGCTGCCGTTTGTTTCCAGGAAGTCTCTTGGCTTGAGTCCATCTCTGGCCCATGAGAGAAAGTGCACAGACCCACCTCCTCTAATGGCCGGCTGGATTATTCTTATCACTGCACTGTGAGCATAGAACAGACGGCGTTAATCTGATCTAGTCTGTTCAGGAGTTGATACCAGAATAGAAGCCCAAAGGAGCAAGGTCCAAATAAAGTGGGGCCCTTCCCCCAACAAGCCCCAGGAACCAAGTGGTAACTGTTGGGAATCACCCTTACACCCTGATGGGGAATCTGTCTTCAGTAGACTCTTGAACAAAGAAAATATCTCCCAAGAAAGACTCTCCAGGATTTTTTATGACACAGACATTATTAGCCTTAGAAAACTGAAAGCCTGCTTTTTGTTTGCAGAAATGCACCCTTGTCATTGAAGGAGCAACAGGCTGGAAGTTACAAACACCAGCCTGAGTCACCACTGCCACTGCTGGGTGGTTCTATGGCCTCCAGGGGAAAGCGCCCCACAAGACAGGAAACTCAACTCTTTACTTCTGGAGTGCATTGCTCCTTTAAGGAGCATGCATATTTGTCACTGCCCCACAGCTACAACATAGGCGAAATGTTTTACCTATCGCTTTTATGCAAAAGAGTCCCAATATTAAGAAAGCCTGAGGAGAAGATACAAATTCAGGCCACAGAGCATTACAGTATTCTGATAACTGAAAATTTTCCATCATGAGAGCATTTTGCTGGAGAGAGGAGTTCCATAGTCCTGGCTCCTATATCATAGATGTATCCTATAGACACTGGTTAGAAATAAACATTTCTGAACGCACCTCATAACATTCTGATTCAGTTGGTGCAAGCATGACCTAGGAATTGACAGTTGTGGAAGATATCCCAAGCAATTAAAAATATTTTTAATTTATTTTGTGGGGAATGTTGGGGGCAGCTTAGGGAGGTTATCTCTCTCCTTCCACCATGCGAGTCCCAGGGAACAAACTCAGGTCTTCATTCTCAGTGGCAGGTGCCTTTACCAGACAGGCCATCCCACTGACTGGCCCAATTTTTGTTTTGTTTTTATGCGAAAGGATCTCACATAGCCCAGGCTGGCCTCCAACTCACTATGGAACCAGGATGACCTTGAAGTCCTCATCCTCCTATCTGTACCCCCGGATGTTGGGATGATGAGTATGCACCGCCATGCCTGACTCTCCTCCAAAATTTAACCATCAAGCTGGGTTAGTGATTGACTTCCTTATAAGTCTGCGATAACTCTCTTCAGGTGGTATTTGCAGCCAGTTCCGTGTTTAGCCGCTCACCTTTCAAAGATTTTATAGGAAGGCCAATAACATTTTATAGGAAGACTGCTATGGTGAGATATGGGTGCTATGGCCTGGGTGAAACTGCAGTCTTCCTGAGTGGCAGATACAGACTGAGAACCAGCAGATATTTTACCTTGTATCTGCCACCTGTTTTTTTTTTTAAATAAAAATATTTCCATTGAGAACTGGAGAGGAGACTCAGTGGTTGATTCCTTTCTGTTCTTCCTGAAGTCCTAGGTTCGGTTCCTAGAACCCACATCAGGTGACTCAGAAACACCTGTGACTCCAGCTCCAGGGGATCCAACACCCTCTGGCCACTGCAGGTACCTGTACATGTACACACAAACCTATGGAGACATACATTAAATTTTTAAATATGTACTGAACCAAGTACATAAATAGCAGTAAATACCACTAATTTTTAACCATTTGTTTTAAAGTGATACCTGGAATAAAACATGAAAGCCTTTGATATGATTAAATAACTTTCCCACTAACATTCAATTCTTCTAACTCTTCTGTTTTGTGTTTTTAAATCTAAAACTTTCTCAACAATCGAATGTCAACTTCCAGGAGGCTCAGTCTCAAATGAATTCTAACTTGCCTGTTTCCCTCCGTACGCTGTGTCTTGTTTCAATCAGAGTCAGTCCTACCTAAGGTTTCGGTTCTCTGAGCTCAAGCAAAGGCATACTTCTTTTCCCTATGTGGCAACAGAATGGAGCATTCTGAGAGATGCCAGTCCTGGGGATGAGGGGAGGGCAAAGGACTGTAGTATCAGGTGCACGGATCTGGGCGGCCAAGAGTCATGGGAGGGAGTAGAGGAAGGGCTTGGACTCAGTGTGGAGATGGGATTCCTGGGCAGAGAAGGAGAAAGCAGAAGGGAAAAACAGCTTCAAAATCCCCAGGATTTTGTTCCTGCAACTATCAGGAACAAGAACCCACAGTCTAGGCGTGGGCTAAGGAAGAGAACAGTGTGATGTTTAGGAAGAAGCAGGGGAACTTCCCACAGACTTGGGAACTTAGCACTGAGCCAGCTCTAAGTGCCACACAGAAACCAGCCATCGAGCCACGTCTTAAGTGAAGCATCTCTCATGCTGACTCTGTTCTAAGTTAGACTTGGCTTAGTCTAGGATGAGGACGACCACAGAGAACTAAAACTAAAGAGTCCGAGCAGACCTAGCAGTGCTGGACAGAGGGTTGTCAATTGTCCTTACCAGTCTGTTGGATAAATTCAGGTTCAACATTAGTCCTGGTTCTAATAGCACATTATTGTCTACCACTAACCCGTGTGTCTGCCACAGCCTGCCTTCACTTTCTCAGAAATTAACCTAGCATACTAACTGATGGCCAAATGGAACAGAGAGAGAGCAGAGAGAGAGAGAGAGAGAGAGAGAGAGAGAGAGAGAGAGAGAGAGAGAGAGAGAGTCAGAAACCTGGATTTTGGTCTTCACCTTACTTTAACTGTGTAGCTGTGGGTGAGCAAACAGGGAGAAATAATAAACGGTCCTGAAATTAACTCTCTAATCTCGAAGTCGGAGGTCTGCCATTGCAGATATTTTATTTGAAAAGTTAAATAAATATGAAAAGAGGAGGCAGACAGACAGAGGCTTGATTCCCACATGTGAGAACATGCAGGATGACTGTCGATCTCTACCTGTATGTGGCCTGAGGGTTTCGTAAATATTTTCAAGGCTATCACATCCATGGTAAGTAACCCTGATCTTTTGAATTGTTGGTAGGGACCGAGGACAAGCCTGCAAGCGTACTGATCAGCAGACTCAGGGGACAGTCTCATGTGGTCGCTCAAAGTGGAGACTGAGCAAGTGTTCCCTGAGGGAAGCCTGTGTTCTGCCGTCACAGGAAAGGGACCAAAGGGAGCCGCTGCCGTTTCTGGTTTGAGCTTTGGTCTCTGCGCATCTGGGATCTGGGGAGGTGGGGGAGGGACGGTGAGGCTGAGCACCAGGACAGAAGAATCCCAGATGCTTGAAGAGTATGGTGTAAACAGCCCCTTAAGTCCCTCCCATCATCACGTCCCCCAAAGGGACATCTCCAGCACAAGCCAGCTACGTGCTTCTCTGCATTCTCAGCCAGATGTAAGCTGGCCAACGGGATGGCCATCTGGACTCAGAGAGCCCATTAGCACCATAACAGGCAGCCGAGTCTGGTTATAAACACCAGCCTTGCTCGCGCCAGCTGTCTCGCGCTTTGAAATTACACGCTTGGGAAGCATCTGGTTCGGAACAGGAGACACCTCTCCCATGGGCTTCAGAGAGGAGGAGGCTGGGGGCTGTGGCCCAGGCAGCACATGGCTTCTGGTAGACGCCTGGCAGGTTCTTTCCTTCCCTGGTCGTACTCTTTCATCATAGTATGCCTACCTGTAAGGAGTGTGTGCCTGCACGTATGCAATTTTGGAGTTATTTTCTCAGGAACATTGAAAACAAAGAGGCTTTATTCAAAATAGGAATAGGTGAGAGGCTTGAGAACATTTAGGACTGTCAAGTAAGAAGCCATTTAGATTAATAATAATCACATTCGTAGGCAGCCCAGACCTTAGATGTAAAGGTAGGAGGAGGCCGTGGGGAGCACTTGGTCTGGACCTCGGGTGGCGGCCATCCGTGCCTGAGTCCTTCCCTTAGGTAAGTGGTCAAAATAAAACAGGAAACTGGTTAGAAGTCATGTGTGAGGGGTGGTACCGGAGAAACCCCACCTCACTGTTCGTAGGAAATCCAGAGTGAAGGCTGTTCCTTAACAACCTTCCAGAATCTTCTCTTGCCTTGCGTCGCAACCCTGCCCATGATTCCTTATTAAAATGAGCACTCTGTTTCTCGGTTATGATAGATGCCTGTCCCCTTCCCTCATCTTTGAGCCACTGGGGGAGGGGGCAAGAAAGCAGATGCTGTCAAGTGAGGTTGAAACTGTAGTGAAATGAACTGATTGGAAAACCTTAACTGATGACACTTTTCATTTAGTGGGTGGTAACCGCTCGTTAGGCACACTGCTAATGACTTTGCCTGTGAAATGGTTTCTTTAGGTTTAAGCTTCCACATCCACTGGCTTGGCTTGCAAAGCGTGCCTCTGAGATTTTCAAAGGACAGTTGCTAAGCTAAGCTAGCTGCTGAGGACCTAAGTTAAGAAAGTGAACCAAGTGGAAAAATAAGGGTGGTGACAGTGGTGGTCCTGTATAGAGCTTGAAAGATGGAAGGGACAGTTGTCAGCATGGAGGCCAGTAGCACAAAAGAAAGGGACTATTGGGTCCCACTGGCCTTTGGGAAGGTAGACCTATCCAAAAAAAGGGGGGAAGCACACATTTCAGAAGTCTAAAAATCTGGGGCATTTCTCAAAATGAGAAGCTGGATTAACCCAATCAAGCCCAGTGGGGAAAGGGTGCTGGGTGAACCCCCAATTCCAAACAGCAGAAACTGACAACGTCTCACTCCACAGCCAGGGGCACAGAAGGGAAGCTGGGGGCCACGCCCAGGGAGGCTGTGCCAGGAGGGAAGGGCATCTCAGCTCTAGCTGCCATGCGCTCCCGTCACTGAGGATGAGCTGCAGAATGAGAGCAGGAAGATTTAGGAAGGGGGCCGAGGCTGACATGACGGAAGAAAGTAAACTAAAGTCCTCAGCAGTGTTGAGCACCCCAGGCCTCTGGCTGAGGAAAATGCTACAGCCGTAGTCAGTCATGGTTACTTGTTTCTTTCTTTGTTGCGGGTGGTATTTTTGGCATTTGGGGTATTTTTAAGAGGTCTCATTTTTATTTTCTGAGCCTTACTCAAAATGACTTCTAAAGTTCAGAAGGAGGAATTGACATGAGCTTTTAGGCAGGGCCCCCCTAGAAATAGAATTTTTTAAATTGACACCGAAAAGTAGTCTTTATTTTATTTTCTCCTGGGGGGGAGGGGAGAAAATCGATTCTCAACACATGATTGATTCTCTGTTTTGCCAAGGGTGATGGGATTCCAGCAGTTGGGAGATTGAAGCAGGGATATTGTGAGTTCCAGGACGGCCTGGGCTACAAGTCCCTGTCTCAAAAACCAATCAACAGTAGGGAATAATCGATGGGAGTTTGAATGCTTTCTGACTTCTAACATGGAAAAATTAAGCTTCCACACAAGTGGCCTTAAAGCATGAAAACCCAATTTGTGCAACAGTATTTTATGCTTTCAGAATAAATAAATCATAAACGACCATTTGTTAGGCCAAAGGTGGTCTCTTCTGTTCTAATCCCTCATTCTAGACTCTGGTCCATGAGTTTGGGAGGGCCCAGTTTCCGCTCACTGAGCAAAGTAAGTGGTTTCAGAGCACCATCTGGTGTTTGAATCAGGAACTACAGTAAACTTTCCCAAAGCAGGACTTAGGAGGACTCCAACTGGAGTTTCAGCCAGGGTTATTTCTGTAGCCCACACACTTGAATTCCAAAAGAAGTCCAAAGTTCCATAGTTCTGAATTGAATGATTTCAAACTGTCGTAAAGCAGAGGCGAATCCGGGCGCTGGGGCTCAGCAGTGCTCTTATACGGAACTCACCCGTAAAACAAGCTGCCTACAGGTCTGGATTTAGAAGATCCTTCATTCTCTACCAATGCTTCTCTCTACAGTTCCAGCAGCCTCTCTTGGACCCCGTGCTTTAAAGAACAGCTCAGCTTCAAGCAAACGTTTGCCGCACATCGATACCTCTGCTGCCCCAGGTGGACTCTGAAGCTCGCTTGGACCTAGGAATGGAGAAAGAGGGTTGATGAATGTGCCCTAAGCACCATTAAAGAGTGTTAAGTATAGGATAGCTTCCAGAACACTGGTTCTTAACCTTTAGGGTCCTTATTAAACCTTATTCTAATGCAAAAAAAAGAATGAAAGAAAGAAAGGGAGGGAAGGAGGGAGGGAGGGAGGGAGGGAGAGAGAGAGAGAGAGAGAGAGAGAGAGAGAGAGAGAGAGAGAGAGAGAGAGAGAGAGAGAGAGAGAGAGAGAGAAGGGGTTGATGGTGGCTTTGAGCACAGGGGTGTTGAGACCGGAAATGGGGGGGTGCCAGAATGGAGAGAGGCAATGGCAGCCATTTTGACTTCAATACACTCTTCCTCCTTATTAATTCACCTTCCATAGCCCACAGGGACTAACGTAATTGTTCCTTCAAAAGACTGCAGTTCTACATGTAAGTCAATACCTCTGCCCTCATTGCTATAAAGTACATTTTATTTCTGGGTTTTAATTGCAAAGGCCCCCCATCATTGACTGAGATGCCACTGCTGCTACCAGAATAAACAAGTTACGGTCAAGACATTTATTTCTCTCTGGTTATCATTTTGTTAGCATGTGACCCATTTTGACTGAGTTCCTAGTTGACAGAATCTTTGAAAGAAATAACTTAAAACAAACAAACAAACAAAAAACACTTCATTGGTCCACTTGTTGCTCCATTCCCTTGTTTGTTTGTTTGGGATGTGGGGGATTGTTTGTATGTTTGTTTGTTTGTTTGGGTGTGTTTTTTTGGTTTTGTTTTTGGTTTTGTTTGGTTTGGTTTCTGGTGTTGTCCCGGGTATCCCTGGCTGTCCTAGAACTTGCTCTGTAGACCAGGCTGGCCTGGAACTCACAGAGATCCCCAGCTACTGTCTCTCCTTACAGCAAGAGTGGTTTGCATCTTTCTCAGCGCTGTCTCGCTAGTGCAGTGCAATGCTCACGGCCTAGATGAGGAACCAAGCTCGAAAGAATGGCAGCGGCACATGGAGGGAACTATTGATCCTGGCAGAGATCACTCCTAAGGGGGTGTCCAAGAGAAGGAATCCAAGAGAAAGAACGGAATCCCTCCTTGGCTCTGGGACTCAAGTATGAACGGTTAGGGACTGAAAGGATGGTTCGGTGGTTAAGAGCGATCGCTGCTCTTTCAGACTACCCAAGTTCAGATCCCAGCACTTACATCAGGGAGCTCACAACCACCTGGAACTCCAACACCCTCTGGCTACTGCAGGCACCTGCACACATGTACATATACTCACATATAGGCATGCATGCATACACATAATTTAAAATAAAAATTTTTAGTTTTTTTTAAAGATATGAACAGTCAGGAAACAATAGATAGATCATGACAAAGCACTCCGGTTTTCCAAACAACAATGTCTTCCGTAACCTGAGATTTCAATCTCTTTTCTTAGTCCCTTTATACTATGTTACACAGACCTGGTAGTTTATAAACAGCAAGATTTCATTTCTCACAGTGCTGGAGACCGACAAACCCAAGATCAAAGGTTAGGCAGATTTGATGTCCAGAAAAAGGCCCACTTCCTGCTCCAAAACTGCCATCTCCTCACTGTGTTCTCTCCTGACAGAAGGGTCGAGAAAGTTCTCTGGATCGGCTATGTTAGAGCTCTACTCTCGCTAGTTAAGAGTCTGCCCTCGTGACTGTTTTAAAAAGGAAAAACCCAAGCTGAACCCTAGAGTGCAGGCATTCCTTACTCTCCTGGTGTGGACGTCACGTGACTGGCTAGCCGAGCGCTGCTTCCGGTGTCCTGACTTCCTTATTGTAAAGGACTGCACCACTGTGAACTGAGAACCAACCCCTTTCTCCCTTAAGTTGCTTTTGCTGCAGTATTTTACCACAGCAACGGATAAAGAAGCTAAGAATACCTTATTAGAAATAAGGTCTTAGGGCCTGAAGAGAAATAAGGTCTTTGAGGAAGTGATCTGATCGAGACAGCTGCATAGGTAAGGCAATGGCTGATCCAGCACGGTTAGGGATTTTACAAGGCATGAGGAGAAGGCTATGGAAAGTTTCCAAGTAGAATTTGGTGCTCACACAAGTCAGAAGCTGGAAGAGACCGGCGTAATTCTCTTGAAAGCCTGCAGGGGGCGCGTGGCTGCCTCAGCACCTGGGTTTCAGCCTTGAGGCTCCACCAGTAAGGAAAAAATAAACAAAACAAAACAAAACAAAACAAAACCCATTTGCACTGTTTCAAACTAGCCAGTTAGGATAACTTGTCATAACAGCCACAGAAAATTCATACAGTTTCTGCTCAGCACTCAGAGTAGAGGAAAGAGGTGGACGCTTAGCTTTCTACGTGTGTGGTGGACATTACAAGACTGTGTCTCTATGGAGATGCTACATTATCTAAAGTTACTCATTAAACCCATGAAGAGATTCGGAGTTTGTTAGTTTAATAAATGGATGTACTTTGTTTCCGATAAGGGTGGCCACTGCTGTTATCTGATCACTATGGGACTCCAGCTTGAAATTTGTTACTAGCCACAAGAGGCCTGTCCGGCAGCTTTCCCGGCAGAGCAGTTCCCAAGATAGCCCCTGGCTGCACCCTCTCAGGAGAAAGCACCTGGTTTCCCAAACCCAGCAATGTCCCTGGGCGTTAAGGCCACCAGGAGAGAAGCGGGGCTGTGAATCCACAACTAGCAAATTGGGGGGGGAATGAACCAACCCGAAGCCAGTGTGAGCTGATTCATGCTGATTCACGCGGAGACTGTAAGAATCCGAACAACTACGGTTTACTGAGTTTGAAATAATCATTGGATATTTGGCATTGTTTCAAAATCGCGCATACCTTTCCAGTTTTCATTTCAGAAGCCCTAGTGGGTTTTTCTGTTTTTGTTTTGTTTTGTTTGTTTTAGTATTTAATAGGAAAGTCAAAGGCTGTTGGGTAAGTCTCCAGTGGAGTTTATTTAAGTTGCTCTTTTTTCTAATTAATACTTCACTCAGCAAACATTTATCGACCACTTATCATGATGAGGCACTCTGCTCCATAAGGAACAGTAAATAAATCCTTTACTTGAAAGAATTGGCACAACAGTGGAATGAGTAGATGAACAGTTGAAGGGACTGGTTTTTTTTTTAGCTGTAGTGTAGCGATGATGTTGAAGGACTCGGTGTGCTATTAATGTCAGGTGTGTTCTGTGTTTCAAACGTGTGAATGCCGCACAGAGAGAAGAGGATGGCTAATCTTCTCTGGAAGACAAGGCCACCTCTGTCCCCTAGAGACACTCCTTCCTCTGACAGGAACAAACCTCAGCATAGGTAGGGAGGTCAAGAAAGGAAATAAGCTAGCATGTGAAAGATCAAGAGGGTTAGGGTTCACACAGACTTAGGAAGATGCAAATATTTCAGGGGAAAATGGGGCAGAGGTCATATCCTAAAATGTGTCATGCTCTGTCTTTTTTTCCCCAGATTGGTATCCACAGCCAAATAGAGCTAGTTTTAAATTTATTTATGAGAATATTTACATGAGTGTACATTTGCCTCATTTCAAATACAGTCTTTAAAGTAGCATAGTCTGAGCCCTTGGATAACCACCTTATGTGTTAGTGCTGCCACTTAATTTTAGACTTTACCTTTATAATAGTGTTTGTGATAAACATAACTTATTTAACTATAATCTATTATATATTAAAGTGTTAAGTGATGAATCTTAGCCATCAAATTACACATATACACACATAAGTCTGTATTGTAGAAATTTTTGGTTGTCTCCTAATACAAACTCTCCTCTTCTCTGAAGAAGTGAAACTCAAAATATCTAAATAGGTTGCTACAAAATAAAAACATACACTGCTCAGACTCCCTTGCAGCTAGATGTGACCATGTGACTATAAACTGTATGCAAGTGTCTTAGGCAGCTTCTGAGAGCTTGTCTTTAAAGGCGTGTGTGTGTGTGTTTGTGTGTGTGTGTGTGTGTGTGTGTGTGTGTGTTTAACCTTCAAATATCCCATATCCTCACTAATTCTCGAACTCCCAACTGATTTTATCATTACTGTTACAGGTACATTAATATTTTCCATTATGATTCTGGAAGTAAATTTTTGTTCTTACAGTTATTTCAACTTCTACTTTTCATGTTTGGAGGAAGCAATATCAGAATATTCTATATACCCAAAATAGTCATCACTTAACTGAAAAAAAAATTCCACATGATCTCACTACTTTCCTTTGTATTTACATCTGTAGCCATTTTTGTTTCACATACTGTTGCTTTGCCTTTTTAATTCCAACTGGCAACTGCTGAGTGTTCAGCAAAGCAATTAGTTATTTGTGTGGATGACTACCGAAGCATTTGAACTCAAACTTATATCTTATCTTGTACATTGTCTTCTCTCCACAGCATTGCTTTGAGAGTGTGTTTTGATCCTCTTTTTCCAATAGTTTCCCTGTATTTAATCTTGTTAGTTATCATCCAAGAAATGATAGTGTGAATCTTAGCTTTTGAAAATAAAATGTTAGTGACTGTCTTTAGGTTTCTTTTGGAAAGAAAAGTGAAAGCTGGAAACTTACCTGATCTACTTTTGAAAACCTCCATGCTTTGTTACTGCACATTGGACATTTTGCATTCCCAATTCCCAACTTTATTCATCCAGTCTTCATTTACATATGCTCACACACATTGATTTCCTTACCCATCATCCCTCTGCTCCTAGCCTTATACCTGGAAACTTCTTTTTCTGCCTCAAACATATCCCCTGGAGAAGTTAATTTAGCAAAAACTTGAGCCTTTTTTCTTGTCTGAAACAATCTTTGCTACCCCATGCATAGAATTTTAGGTTGAAACTTGGAGTTATGGTTTGCTTTGTCTTCATAACATCAAAAATACTCTGTTTGCAAACTTACAGGATTGCTACTGAAAAGTCAGCTAAAGAGCTATAACTCCTTTGAACATTAATATTTGCCTCTCTGTCTTAACATTTTAAAATATAGGAAATTTAAAACATACTCAAAATTAGAATAGTGTAGTATAATCATTTATTCATGCCCATATTCCAGCTTCCACAATTATCAAAAGTTTACAACTTTAGTGTTATCCATTTCTGTACACATAGTCACAAATCCACTTTTGTTAGCACTTTTTCATGGAGTATTTTAGAGTACAAACAAAATGTTGTGTCACTTAATGTGTATATCCAACTGTGAAGGACCATATTGGCATGAACACCATGCTGTGAGGTCTTAATACATGCCCTGATGGTTAGGTACTAGAATCTTCTGTCACCAACGTGTTCATCTTAGAAGGTGAAGCCTTCAAAGTTGATTACATCATGGCACAGGTGACATCATGAATGGGATGGGTGCCCTTAGGAGAAAAGCCCCAGTGAACTGTCTCGTTCTTCTCACCACATGGGGATACCAGATGGCTATCTGAGAACCAGGATTCTAAATCTGCCAACACCTTCAGTCTTAGGTTTACACACACACACACACACACACACACACACACAGTGAGGTAGTTAGGGGAGATAACACCTTTGGTTCATAGACTCTCTAGTTTATGATATTGTGCCAAAATTGTACCACGTGCCATTATCACACCAAGTACAGTTAACAAGAACACTTTCATGTTTTTATATCTATTTTCTGTTCTCGTTCTGCACTTGTTCCAAAGATGCTTTTCACAGTTGGTTTATGAGGATCTAGACCTAAACAAGCCCACATACTGCTTTGGCTGTTAGTAAAAGCAGCTTCTAAACCATTTTTTAAAGTTTTTAGTATCTAACTATTGATTTTCAGTAAAATCAGGTAGTTTTCTTGGATGATCTCTGTACTTTAACAGGCTTTCTGACATTATTTATTAATTTCTTCATCAGTCTCTGGATGGCAGTCAGAGCTCAAGGTTAGAATAAATTCAGGTTAAAGGTGTGTGTTCAAGCACATGTCTGAGTCCTCAGAGATGCTACAGTTAGTCAGAGGGCTCAAGGGTGACGGCTGATTGTTCACTATGACTCCTTCCCTGAGCCTTTCACCTAAGGTTTGGGCAGGAACTATTGCCTGGCTCCATTACTCCAGAAGGCTTCCCACATACATGGTTTCTTCCGCATCTGTGAGCTACAGGTTCAAAAATCTTCCCCTCGGCAACTCTTTCACTTGAAAATACAGGAGAACATGGGGGATGCTTGATCCTCTCCATTTATTTTATAGACAGTTAACTATTGCTTAAGCAGTCTAAAAGTAGGCAGCCTGTGGTGACTTTTCATAATGAATACTGAGGATTGAACCAATGGTCTCCCATACGTTAGGGAAGCACTCTACCATTAAGCTACATCTCTTGTAATTATATTTTTATTTTTAAATGTATTTACTTGTTAGTGCTTGTGTGTATGAGTGCACAGATCCTGCAGTATGTATGTATGGTGGGCAAAGGACAATTTGTAGGAGCTGGTACTCTCCTTCCACCATGTCCTAGGGATTGAGCCCATGTCTTCAGACTTGGTGACAGGCACCTTTCACCTGCTGAGCCATCACCCCAGGTCTATTTTAAAACAAAACTTTATTGAAGTATAATCTACATCCAATAGAATCCATCCATTTTCAAGAGGTTGATAAATAAATGCATCCATGTAGACACAACCATAAGCAAAACACAGAAAGTTTCCTGTGCCCCTCCCCCAAACTCTTGCCCTTTACAGTGAGGCCACATGTGCCATCTCCACCCAAAAGAGCTACTGAAATATTTTAACCACTTGAAACTTCATTTGCTGGCACTGGCACCATTGACATCACAAAGCATGAACTCTTTTGAATGGGCATCATTCTCTTAGCATAATGCTGTGGAGATTAGTCTACATTGTTGCATATATCCGTAGTTCCATTGCTTTCCTTGAAGAGTAATTTTGATGTATAAATTCACTATGCCTTTTTTCATTACTCAGGTGCAAGCATTTAGACACTTCATTTTTGTATCAATAGTGTGGGATCAACCAAAGGTTCTACAGATACACAGCTTGAATGCACTCTGTCTCTGTCTCTGTTTCTATATCTTTGCCTCTGTCTCTCTGTCTCTGTCTCTGTCTCTCTTTCTCTCTCTCTCTCCCCCCCAGCACATGCCTGTGCGTGTGTGTGTGTGTGTGTGTGTGTGTGTGCGCGTGTGTGTATGTGTGTGTGTGTGTGTGTGCGTGCGTGTGTGTGTTTAGTTCTGCTCTGATACTCTGTCAGTCCTAGCCACCACCACAGCCTACCGAGCCTCCATTCTCTCCAGCTCAGAGCCACCTGGGCTCTATTTTGCCTGTTTTCTTGTGTTATTTCTTACAGGAATCATACTGGCATCACCTATGCCCCAACATCTGAAAACAGTTGTTTCATACATTTGCTTGGCTCTCTAGTTGTTGGAGGCAGCAATCCTTCCTGTACAGAAGCTCCCGGAATCTTCTTTAGAATCAACTTTACTAAGATATAATTTATATATTTTAAGATCCAGAGTTTAGTTTATATAATTTATGTACATTAATGTGCCAGAGTTTAGGCATATAGGTTTTTGGCCTTGACAAATGTATGCAACAAACGCATAATCACCACCTCTTTTTCCCCTGAATCTCCCTCTTTACTTTTTGCTGTCTGTCTTCATCTATATCTCTCCACTCAGAAGCCACTGAGCTGATCTCTGTTGCTATGGGTTAATTGTGCCTCTTACAATATTTTCAAATATGTCACTCTTCATCCGGGAAGCCACTGAGATGATCTCTGCTGCTACGGATTAATAGTGCCTGCTATAATATTTCAAATATTTGGAGGCAGTTTCCCTTTTGTATGTAGCTCCTTTCATCAGCCCGGAGTCTGTGGAATCGGTTTACGGGTTCATGTATCACATCTTCTTTATTAGTAAGCAGCATCCTGTGGTGGGAATGAATCACAGTTTTCTTCTCAGGTCACTGATTCATTCACTGGCCTTTCAGTTTGTCTCCATTTGAGGACTGCTATGAAAAGGCTGCCTTGAGCATGCTTGTACAAGTCTGTTGGTGCACTTAACCTTTCTTCTGGTTAAATCTCTAGAAACAGAATTCCTAAAGGTTATGTATGTGTTGAAATTTACAAGAAACTGCCATGCTGGTTTCCTAAATTATTATACAGTTTATATCTAAAGTTTCAGTTGACCTATATTCTCACCAACACCTTTGTTTGCAAATCAATCTGTTTAGTTTGTGTTAGGCTAGTGGATGGGATGGGGTATGTCATCTCATAAATCCTATTTCATGGGATTTTTATGAAATTCTCAATAACTAATTATATTGAGCATTTCTTATTTGCATAGTCCTTTTGCTTGTATGTCCTTGCCCTTTGTCCATTTTTGAACAGGGAGGTTGATGTCCTCATGTGCTGTCTGGTTGTTGTGCACACAGGTTTTTCTAAGATACATGGGCCATCGGAGCATTCAGAGCTCCGGCATACCTTTTCTCCTCTCTGGCAGTGTGCTTTGAAGGAAGGTAGATCGAGTATCTCTTGATACAGTTATTAACTATTCTCTTTTGCCTGTTTTTTTCTACTTCCAATTCTTTGCCTCTGTTTACAAAGACATTTTATTTTGCAATTTTAGCCTTTAAATTGAGACATAAAATCCCTCTTGTTCACTTTTCCCTGTGGTGTAGCTCAAGGACTGGGTTGAATTCTTCAGCATGGGTACCAATTCCTCCAGCACACTCAGTGGGGAACACATCCTTCCCATCAGTGAATTGTGCTGATGTTTTTGTTGAAAGCAAACTACTAAATGTGCAGGTCTTTTCTAAAATCTCTTTTCTGCTTTGTGGTCTTGAGTGTATATTTTTATACTGGCATAGCACAATCTTGCTGTAGCTTTAGAGTGGATCTGGAAATCACACAATGTTAGTCGTCTTTGTCCTTCCATTTTAAAATCACTTTGGCCATCATCAGTCCTTTGCATTGCCATTGGATTTTACAGTTAGCTTTTCAATATTTACCACAAAAAAATGCCTGCTAAGATCTTGATGGTGACTGAAGATTATCATGAAAAGAGCAGACAGCCTAAAATTCTCAAAATGATATTGCTTCCCATGTTTTGTAACCATTTTCTGACTAGTTCCCTTCCTGTGAGTGGTAGCCAGGGCATGATCCTGGATTGGTAATTTCATATCTGCAGTCGCCATCTTCTTTGGTTCTTTTTTTCTTCTCCCCTGATGATACTGGGCAGAGTCTCCATGTTTCCAGCCACTTGTGAATAAGAAGCCTTAGCTCACTTTAAAGCTACAATCTTTCATGCAGGTCAGACCTTTCAAACAGCCTGTGCTCCAAGGGTATGGAGGAAGAGGAGAGAGGGTGATGTCTTGCCATTCTCCTCCTCCCATTGTTTGAGTAGAGTGGGGAACATCGTGCATGGGTTTGTATGTGTGTGTGCATGCGCATGTGTATATGTGTGCATGTGTGTGTGTTTGTGTGTACATGCATACATATTCATGTGCACATATGCAGAGATCAGAGATAGGCATTAAATCCCTTCCTCAGCAACCTTTTGCTTTATTTTTCTCTCACAGAACCTTGAATTCATTCATTCAGTGAGGCTAGCTGGCCAGTGAACTCCATGGATCTCTCTGACCCCTCCCTTTCTAGTGGTGGAGTTACAGGCATACACCATACCCAATCTTTTTACACAGGTCCAGACTGATGACCTCATGCTTGTGTGGCAAGCACTTGACTGAGCCATGTCCTCAGCCCGAGCATGCTCTTTTTTGTGCCTCCATTCCCTTGTGTTCCTGACCCTAGCCATCAGGTCTTGTTTCTAGCATTGCTGCTGCATCTGGTATGCGGGGCTTTACTCTTTCTCTGCCACTGTTCTATTCCTTGTGCTTATGGTCACCTCTGCTTTAAGATGTGTGACTTTCTGGAGGAAAGTCATCTTCACCCAGACGCCCTCAGGCTGGGTCATGCTTCCATATCCTCTCTGTTGAAACATTTCTCCCCCCACAGACAGCAATGCCACAGGCACAGCATGGTTTCTGCTCCCTTGTATGGAGTCAGTGTCTCCAAGGCACTCTCATCAGGACCAGAAGACCACGATGCACACCACACTAAGGGCCCTTGGTGTGAGTAGTTTTGAAAGCTTCTCTCCCCATCGGCACTTCCTCAAGATGGCACACAAATTTGCCACAATGTCATCAGCTCTGGGGGGCAACAAAAGTATGGAGTGACAGCTATTCTGTTGCTATGCACTTTACCAGTTTTCCCGATGGGCAAGTGGACTGCCAGTCTCCCCTGGGTGGCACCCCACTTTCTGTAGCAATTGTCTGGGAGCCTGCACGCTATTTGTCTAAATCCTGGAGATGAAGAACTCACAGCATGGGAAAGCTCTGAGAAGACATCATTCCCCACCTAGAGACTGAGAACGGGCCCTCCCTCTCTCGAATTCTCAGTAATCTCTTTATAATAGTTTGTTTGCCGGGTGGTGACTGTAGTAATAGGGGCTGCTTAGCTGCTTTTCATAAACTCTGAGGGGATTAGTGGGCCCCAGTGTTGACAGCTGTCTTTAGACTGTGAAATATTACTGCCTCATATTTTCAGATGGATCCCCAAAGAAACAGTAATAGTCCTGCCCAGTATCTTCCTCTATAACCAGTAGCTCAACTCACTCTGCTACAGGTATCCAAACACGAAGACAAAAGTTGTTTAAAAACAAATCACTTCATCTAATGCTATGTCCAATACTTGAAAATCTAAATAAACTTTGAAATGCACTAAAGCAGAATAGAAGCCTGGAAACACTTGGCATGGAGTGCAATAATGTAGAATAAGCAAATTAAAAGCCCGTTCTGAGCAAAAAGTGCAGTCACGAGTGGAGAGACCTGGTACTTTCTTTTGGTTTCCAAGAAGCAGGAGAGAGGGTGGGAGATGGGAAGAATGACGGTGGGGGAGGGGGTGGGAGAGGGGAGGGGAGAGGTGCAAGAGAAGAGAACTGTGACAAACAGTGAGGGACTCTTTGCTTTCATTCTTGGCTCCCATGGACACGAGGGGCACTGCAGGCTTCTCTGGGGAAAGCTGGAAGTTGGCAAGCTTCCTTCATTCTCCAAACACGTTTGGCCTCTTCAAGAGGGACTGGTACCCATGGCTCGAGGAGGCAGCATTCCTGACCCGAGAAGAAAGCAGAGAGGTCTCAAGTGTTGCCAGCGTTCCACCAGCAGCCCTCTCCCAAGGTCCCTCCTCCTCTTTGCAGGGCTCAGACATTTAACGAAGAAAAAAGAAGACTTAGCCTACCGCTAAGATTTTCGTGGTGAGAACCTGGGTTTGCAGGTGAGTGTTGCCTACCTTGTTCTTTGGTGATGTTTCAGTCTCTAGAGTCTGAATCAAGCTGACTTAAAATAGCCTCTTAAATGCAGCTGCTTCGTGTCTGACCACATTCCCTTCTTTAGAATTAGTCCTTCCACTGAAGCCTTGTTGGGAGCAACCCACTGCTACCCTCACACATTCTGTACTGTAGCCCTGAGGGGAGAGACTCAAAGGAGAGGAAAGGTGTGTCCCTTCCTGGGAGCGGTACAGGAGTTAAGGGTGTAGAAGTGTGGGTTTGGATGTTGTGACTTTATCTGCATTAGTAGTTTAATAAAATTAGTTTTCACGCTAATTGGTGACCAATCACCGGAGGCCAGCATCTTGGCCTTGCTCTTTTAGGTTGTAGTACCTGGAAGATACTTCCTTCACTGTTTCCAACCCATGAAGAGGATGGACAGAAGCGTGGTGAGGGGACCACTGTATAAGCAGTTCGACTTGGAGAGAAAGAATGCCCGGCAAGCAGAAGCTAGACTCACCCTGAGACTGCAAAGGCTGGAGGTCGTCTGCCTCTATCACGTGAAATCGCTGGCCAGGGAGCAGAGACAGCTTCAGAAAGAACTACAGCGGCTGCAGCAAGGTGAGGCGCTGTCCTAAGGGGCAATCTGTCCCCGCTTCCGGTCCTAAGGACACTGCCCTAGCTTCCTGTAGTAAGGAACAGTTTACACCAGAGCTTGGCAGTGGGAGTATAGCAGTCTGGATCTCACTGGGGGAAATGAGGTGTTTGTCTCACGCCAGGGATAACCAGCAGAACAAGTGCCTCTGGACTTAAGCAGGCCTAACCCACCTGTCCTGCAAACTCCACAGCTCCTCCTGCTTCCTGGTCCTCGATCTCCTTGAGCTGACTTTCTCCAGGCTTCTTCAAGGCCTTGTTTCCAATTTGCTCTCCCCCCTCCCCCGCCCTTACTCCCCCCACTCCTGGCCTTTTTGATTCTTCACACCTCCCTCTCTTCAATATCAGAGCTGATTTGGTTTGACTCCTTTATCGTCGCTGCCTTTCTCTTCGAGATCTAGCTGCCAATTATTGAACTGCTAAGGTATAAGTCACTTCCCTCGCCTGTTTTATGAAAGTAAGTTATAAAGAAAAGCTTTCTCTGGGATTTTGACCTCTGACGAGGAATACGAGTGACAATGCGCATCTTGTTAAAACTATCCGAACTTCCAGTGAGACTTTGGCACAAACCTAAGCACAAAGCCTTTCTTAGATTTGACAGCTTTAATGTACTCAGGTCAGCTAGCAAGGTTCTTCCAGACTGAACCCTCTCCTGCTGTCTTGTTGGAAACGGGTTCAGCTGTGTGGTTTGTGGAAACCAGTCCTCCTCATGTTGCTTGTTGTTGCTTTCGTTAAATAATTAGGTTTCAACATTCCTTCAGAATGATATGGAGTCGGTAAACTCAGCCTCTCAGGACATCCCTCCTGACTTGAACCAGGTGCCGGAAGTCAGGAGCGTGTTCTGGGTGGGATGTGACCCGTTCAGGAGGAAAGTCAGAAATGACATGCTTTAAGTCAGAACCTCCTAGGCCTGCACAGTTTCTACCCCAGACACACAAAGCAAAAGCAGCGTCAAAACACTGGCAATCTTTCTAATTTTCAACTTTTTTCTAATTATGAAATGGTCTGAACTAAACTCTGTTTTGAACTCCCCTGTGTACAGTGAGCGGTTAAGCCAACTGAGTAAGAACGACACTGGAAAGGCATCTTAGAAACCAGCTGGTTGGTTCTCACGTTGATTCTCAGAAAGGAAAGCTGAGAGCAGGCGTTCATGCTGGGGGCAGGGAGGTATACATAAAGGCAGGCCCAGAACTGTGGTGGCCCATGCTGCATGGGAGCTCATCTCAGTCACAGGTGTGTGCAAAGGGCCAGGACCAAGAGACAGACAACTTCAGAGGTCAAGGTCTCCAGGTTCTGCATCTCACACTGAACAGCCAAGTCACGGGAAGGAGAAGGAATGATCATATTTCTTCTTGGTGTTCTCTAGATGCTGTATATAGCAACAGTTTCCAGTAATTTATTAATGGAACTATTACCACTGAGATGCAACTATTGGCCCGTTAGTGGATTGCTTCCCATGCATATTGTCGGCCCTCATCTTAGAGAGTAGGATCAGTACAAAGAAATTAGGCTCGAAATTCAGTGTTCTTTTCACTGAAGCTAAGATGGGTTATTACAGGTCCCGTGCTTTTGTTTGACTGATTGGATGGTAGTTTGGCTGGTTGCTTGGCTGGTTTGGTTTTTTGGGGGTGTTGATGCTGTTGTCATTGCTTTTTGTTTTGAGATAGAATCTCTCTACATAACCCAGGTTGGCCTAAATCTCAGAATCTTCCTGCTCCAATCAGTGTTACCCTCCTGCCTATGGGTCAGGCTACTCAGGGGCTGGGATGGACATTTGGACAAATACGGTCTCTTCACTTTGAGATACTTGTGTACACTATCAAATAGCTGAGCTTTTATAAGGCTGGTTACAAGGAAAAAAACTGTGCTTTATAAGCCCCATGAAATTTTTAAATGCTAAAAATGGGGTCATTCACAAAGTAGGAAGCGGGCACCAGAAGCCTCCTGCACCTGTTGCAAGGCTCTTATGAGAATTTCCCCAAGAGATGGTGTGTGAGCAGAACCTAGAAGAAGAGTGAAGTGATGTGGGAAAAGAGGGATTGCCGGGAGATGTGTAGCAGGAGATCATTCCTGGAAGAAAGAAAGAGTGTGTACAGAGGGATAGCAATGGGTGTGGTTTGCCAGAAATAGTTCCGTGCTGCTGAAGTGTGTGTGAACTTGCAGAACTTGCCCTAACCAGGCTTTGTCTCCAGACACAGCTTCACAAGGGTAGATCCTACCCTGCAGGGTCTGGGTGCAGGGAGATTCCATATTCACATTTTAGAGCGATCCCTCTGACTATAGTGCTTCTGAGAAAACAGCTTAGGACATAGCCAGAGTAGAGCTGATAGAATTCCAAATGCAGGCCTTGATGTAAAAACCTAAACTAGAGCACTGCCAGGAGGAAAAAATGGGGAGGCCAGCTTTTCAAGACATTTGGAAAGAAGAATCTTCAGGTTTCCATGACTAATTATACATCAAAATAGCCCCAAGAAGATAATAAAGAAAAAGACTCAAAGGAGTGATCAGATGAGTCTCATGTGATATCCATGCCCCTTGCGTGGTCCTCTACCCTTGTTCCCACTGCCTCGTACATTCTAATGCAATAGGGTGCTTTGGGAGGAGGGGGGTGTCCTGGGTCTCTTTGCTGGTGGTTAGGTGTATGTTTCGTTGTTATTCTTGGTTAGGATTGTTGGTCTGGATTTAGTGGAATGGGAATCAGTTGGCCCTAGAGATTGAAGTCAGGGCCTTGTGCATGCATAGTGAGCCATCTACCACTAAACAACACCCCTAGCCTTAGCTACGTAACTTTAAGTGAGTCCCATCAAAGCACAAAACAATGCAAAACTTTCCATCCCAAACGACTCAGTCTCAAATGCCTTGAAAACGAATAGAGCCAGTGTGCTCTCTTCAGGCTATGACTACGAGAGACCAGAACATTAACTGGGAAAGTGGAAAGACCACCTACTCATGGTCTCTGGCCATTGCAAACCCTTGCCATGGGTAGAAGGAAGGCATACAACTGTAGTAAACAGACAAAATGTTCCCACCCAGCTGTTTTTTTTAAACACTCGTGCTTGCCAAGTACAACATTCAAACAAAGCCCACTAGGGCTGGGGCAGTTGCAACATCTGATCTTGGTGTCTAAATCCTCTCTGACATGTTCTAGGCAAACAGCAGCAACTACAGGAAGCTTTGTTGTTTTCATACATTGCATCAGAGGAGGGCAACTTGTGGTGGGGACCCAGGATCTTCATGACTCTCTGAAAGCCCAGCCTTCACTCTCCTCCCCTGTTGTACTCATTTTCTAGGCTGCACAGAAAAGTACCAAAACCCACACAGCTGGGCCATAGACCTTCGCTGTCTCACCTCTGAAGGCTCAAGGTCAAAGTGGGAGTGTGAGCAGGGTTTCCTCGGGTGTGAGGCAGGAGTAGGCTTTCTCTTCAGTGTGTAGGCCGCAGGTCCCTTCACCCTGCCCTCTTTGCCTGTCCGGTCCAACTGCATCACAATGGTCAGGACCCACCATAAACGGCCTCATCTTAATTGAATCATATCTATAAAGTGCCTGTCTCCAAATAATGTCACAATCTCAAGAACTAAGGGCTAGAACCCCAACAAATGAAATTTTACACAATTCAGTCCACATTAACTCATTTTAAGCTTTATTTTATTTGTGTGCACATGTGTGTCTGTGTGCATGTCTAAGTGAATATGTGTGTATTGTGAATGCAAGTGCTGACAGAGACCAGAAGAGAGTGTCAGATCTCTTGGAGCTGAAGGGAAAGGTGTTTGTGAGCCATGGATGTGGCTGCGGGGATCCGAACTCTTGGTCCTCGTGGCTGAGCATTGAGCACTCTTAACAGATGGGCCATCCTTCTTATGGCTGAGCATCCGGCAGTCTTAACAGATGAGACATCCTTCTACCCCATGGTTTGTTAATTATCCCATAGCAGATATCATCAAGAAAAGGTTCTCCTCTCATGGGGAGAGTGGAATTCAGAAGAGACCAGGAGATGGTGTCACGTTCTCACCACAAACAGGACAGAGGCACATGGTCCCGGAAACTAAAATTAGGTAAGAAAATGATTAAGTGTTTGGATTTATGCTGAATCCCACTTCCCAAGCTTTAAAACATTCCTCTCCATCTGAGGAGAGGCTGCCTTCTCCATGGTGATGTATTAGCTATGATTTAATAAAGATTGTCTGAAGTATCAGAATGCAAGGCCAGCCACACTAGTTAGCTATAGAAGCTAGGCGGTGGTGGTATACACCTGTCAAGGCCACACTGAGCTACATGAAATTGATCCAGCCTGAAAGAGAAACAGCTCACACAATCTCAGCACTTGGTATCCGATGCCTTTAACCCCAGAATTTGAGAGGTGTAAAAGGAAGAAGCAAAGGATCTCATGAGGGAAGTAGTCTCCAGGCACACAGCAGACAGGACACCTCTTTCAGCCGGAGGCAGACATAAGAGCTTTGCTTCTCTGATCTTCATCTTGAAGCCTGAACCCCAGTATCTGTCTCTGGGTTTATTTTTTTTCCTGTTACATCCTTCCTAGAGAGATACACCTCTGCTCCTCACCCTCCGCCTTTCTCGCCCATGTAACCACCTCAGTTGAAGACACACACGCACGCACACACACACGCGCACGCACACACACATGCACACACACACACGCGCACACACACACACACACACACACACACACACACACACACACGTCGTCTAATGAATGGAAAGGCCTACCTGGGAGCCCCTTCATTTTTCAAAGACATTTATTTCTTCCTTTTCACCTCCCCTACTCCAGGGTACTGGCAACCAACATGGCGCAAGAAGTTAAAACTAACGTTCAGGGGCCCTCTTTTCATGACACTGCCCCCAAAGACGCCCTAAGAAGTCAAGAGCACCTGCACTGTCAACGTGACAGAGCCAGCTGCCACAAGGAAGAGAAGTTACAAACCTGGGAGGGAGAGTCTGCCAAGCCACTTGAGGGCACGGATGTCTCTGTCTCATGTCATGGCCAAGAGGTCTCCACCAACAGCCCTGTGTCCCGCCCAGATGGTGACAGGGGGTCAGCATCTGCAGATGTGACCAGATCAAAAAATGCTAGTCAAAAGACACATGGGGATGCTGGGGACCAAAATGCCCTGAGCTCTGGGGATTGTGCAGGCAGCTCCAAAGGCAGTTGCACAAAGCCAACCTTCCTAGAGTTGTTTGCAAAGGCCAAAAATGCCCACTATCTCCGCCACAGGGTGCCCCCTGAGTCTGAGAGATTGCTTAGCATCGGGGAGATATTTGGACATAGAGACTCCTCACTACTCAGAGAAGGGAAAACACTGTCCAAATAGCACCAGGTTCCTTCCTCCATGGCTGTGTAATGTAGCCTGGCATGACAACTATGGAAATGCAACCCTCAAATAGCGGTAGTAAGCAATGCACAGAAATAAACAGAAATCCATGACAACTTTCTTTTGCATCCTTAGGGCCTCCTGCCCTTTTATATGATCTTTCTCATAATAAACTTTCTTGTAATAAAAGCTACTATGAAAGGGAAGAGAGGGAAAATAATGTAAAAAATAGTTTAGATTGAGAACCTGGACTTATTTTAATGGAGACAGTCTTGTTTGTCCAAAGGTTCTTCTCATAGTAGAGGTGCGTACAGCGCCACCTGCTGGTCAGATAGCATAGCTAGTCGCCTTGATTCTTTTGGGGTTTGCATGGTAACCCAACTGAAACTATCAATAGGGACATAGTCTCCAAATAAAACCTGCTCTTGCCTCAGTTCCATACTCTTTTTTTAAAACTCCTTCTTCCCTTTTTTCTCTTTCCTTCTTTATCTCTAACTCCCTCCCTTTCTCTCTCCTTCCCTTCCTCTCCCTCCTTTCCTTACTTTCTTTCTGCCTTTTCTAGTAGTTGCAGCTGGATTTCTCTTTCCCCATTTTAACCTCAATACCAAACGTTTTGGGATCCCAATGAGAGAAACGAATCTGTGTCCTTTCCTCTCCTCCCTAATCATAATATCTTAAAACTTCCAGCACACAATCGGCGTTATACCAGGTGCAGTCAATAACCAACCGTCTCGCAGTGAAAGGATAATTTCCATTTAAAAATTATTGTTTTACGCTAGTGTGGTGCCGCAACTTTATAACCCCAGTACACCAGTATTTGGGAAGTTGAGGCAGGAGGATTGACAAAGACCAGTGTGAGCCACAATGCAAGGCTCTGTCAAGAAAAACTCTCTTAGACAAAACAAAAACCACTGTTTTAAGTAAGTAGATCTGCATAATGTTTGGACCACTGTAAATTGAGTAAACTTTGTTTCCCACCCAGATGATCAAAATTTCACATTTAAAACATTTAATACATCATCATCAAACAACAGCTCACTGTTAACATGCTTTAATCCTATTGCTCACTGAACTCATACCAAAAAATTGTCACTTTTGTCATCTAATCATCATTTACAATGACTTCATCAGAAAACTAGCTTGTAGTTAGAAATACAAGATCAAGTAGCAACTGTTAAATTCAATATTTCAACCTTATAGCAAATTTGGACACCAAAAAATTAAATTCAAGTCCTATATATTTATCTTTGGACTTTTTTATTTACTTTGAATTAAAAATTTTTGAGACAGAGGTTAAATTGTGCTGTCCTGGGCTGGCCCTGAACTCCAAGGTTCAGTGACCCTCCTCCCTCAACCTTCTGAGGAGCTGGGATTGCAGGCTCTTACCGCCAGAACCTATTTACAATTAGGCAAACATATTAGTTGTAGTCTAGCTTGAGGCTATCTTGAAGAAATAAAACTATTTATATCAAAGATGATAAAGGACCCAATCTTCTAATACTAAAGCTCCTAGGGATTAAATTAATTTGAGTTTAATGACAAAGTATGAATTAATTGCATTTACTTTAATAACACAATTTAATTCCCATTTGAGATGCCTGGTGTTTAAATTCATAACTCATAATAGCTCCCATTTTCCAGCATCTCCCGCTGTCCCAAACTTTCCACACAGCATACCAATTCAAATTGCTCCTCAGAACTCCACAAAGAGTTTACTTTTAGTCCTTGTCTTACAGATGAACAGAGCAGAGTGTGCCCTTGGTCTTCACACTGTCCTCTGTCACACTCTCTCCATCTACCTCACTACCATCTAGCTGAAGACAAAAGCTTGGCTCAGTCTTGCAAAATTCAGTTGTTTTAACCCAGCCTTTGGTTGTCAATGACAAAGCAATAGTTTATAGTAGAAGAAACATGAGAAATTTCCTTTCAGTGTGTTCTCTAGTGGAGAAGGCAGGTCATGGACAAAACTGTATGGCTCACAAATTATTTACACTGGATATGAAGGTAGATACTTCCAGAATAGAGGGCCCCCTTTATGAAAAGCCCAAGTATAAGGGAGAGATGTTGTGTCTCCACTCCCTAATGGAAAAAGCCTTCCCCTTCACTGTATTACCCAATTGCCTTCTATGTGGGGTGCATGTATTATTACCCAAATGCCTTCTATGAGGATGTCAACTCCTTTCTGCTTGAAGGCAGAGGCATCTGGACACTTGGAGGTGATGACTGGGCTTCTCTGCTCCACCTGCTCTAAGCTGTAACAGGTGCTCCATCAGTTCTTTAAGAAAGACTTAAAGCTGATCAAGAACCACAAACAGTGGCACCTAAGGAGACTATGCTCAGTGGATAGGGAGCTTACTGTGCAAGCATGAAGATCTGCCTGCAGATCCCTGTCATCCACATAAAATGCAGGTGTGACTGAACACACCTGGAATCCCAGCACTGGGGAGAGGTGGGGCAGAGACACCTAGATCCCAGGGGCTCGCTGCTCATCTGGTCTGCCAGAAATGGCAAGGTTCAGTGAGAGACCCTGTCTTGAAAAATAGAGAATCGGTCAAGGAAGGCGCTGGACATCCACTTCTGGCTTCCATCCTCTCCGGCCTGAGTAAGCACATCTGCACACAGGTGAATGAATATACACAAAAATAGAAGGTTTAAAGCAAAAATGCCAGGAAGTATCAGGACAATAGTAAGTGAAACTGATGACAGCTACTGTCGGAGAAAAGTGGGAGTTATTCTGCTTCCACCTCACCAAGCTGGGACTGTCCAGTGTCAAGGTGGAGAGGCAGATGCTGAGTTCCACTTACTGCCAAGGTTATAGGAGTTATCAGCAGTTCAGGGTTGAGGCCAGCTGTGCCTATGTGAGATTCTATCCCAAGAAAGTTCCTTGCCCAATATTACAAAAAAATATTTATTACACAGTCCTCATCTCACTTGTAGCTTCGAGTACGGATCACTTGAGATGCCTAGGAAACAGTCCTACCTGACGGGGCATTACACGAAACACACCCTAAACTTCCCCCACCTTCCTACTGCTACTGTGAACATGTTTCTGCTAAGTGTCCTGGAGCCATCAATGGATTAGAGTGTAAATCAGCTTTAATAGAATTAGTCATGTGTTTTTTGAATGACTTGAGTTTAATTCTGTAAAAATTGTTGCATGGAATTGAGCAACAAGGAGATCTAACCAAACTCTAAATAACACATATCCATTTGACCCATCCTGACATGATCACTGTCATTGTTGTGGTCACTGAAGAGAAAAATTCTCTATTCAAAATTTAATCTGTAATAAACAAAAAGTGTGTGCAAGCTATGTAGGCTACTTCACCGGGAAACTTAATGTATATTCTTGCCGAGGACTCTTTGCCTCCTTGCTGGGAGGAGACAAAGGATGTTAACTAAGATGGCCACACTGACTCCTACTGCTGGTGAGGGGAAGACAGCAACCAAGTGCATTCCTGCTGACCTTCAACTATTTCCTTCTTAGCTTCCTCTTGACCTCTAGAAAATAGGAAGCTATGATGAGAATCCCCGGTGTGTCTGGTGATGGTTCTGTAACTTTTAAACTTAGTTGTACATGAGGCTGGTGACTGATCAGTGGTTAAGAACCCACGTAAGCCATGGGAGATCTTTCCATTTTCTGATGTCTTCTTTAATTTCTTTCTTTAAAGTTCTTGTTATACAGGTCTTTCACTTGTCTGGTTAGTGTTACCCCAAGGTATTTGTTTGTGGCTATTGTAAAAGGTGATATTTCTCTGATTTCTTTGTCAGCCCATTTATCATCTGTATGTAGTAGCACTACTGATTTTTTTTAGTTGATCTTGTATCCTGCCTCTTTGCTGAAGGTGTTTTATCAGCTGTAGGACTTCCCTGGTAGAATTTTTTGGGTCACTTATGTAAACCATCATATCATCTGCAAATAGTGAAAGTTTGATTTCTTCCTTTCCAATTTGTATCCCCTTGATGTCTTTTTGTTGTCTTATTGCTCTAGCTAGAACTCCACGTACAATATGGAGGAGGTATGGAGTGGACAGCCTTGTCTTGTTCCTGATTTTAGAGGAATCACGTTGAGTTTCTCTCCATTTAGTTTGATGTTGGCTATTGGTTTGCTGTATATTGTTTTTATTATGTTTAGGTATGTTTCTGTTATCCCTGATCTCTCCAAGACCTTTATCATGAAAGAATGTTGGATTTTGTCAAAGGCTTTTTCAGCCTCTAGTGAAATGATCATGAGATTTTTCTTTTTCAGTTTGTTTATATGGTAGATTACATTGATGGATTTTCATATATTGAAACATCCCTGCAACCCTGGGATGAAGCCTACTTGATTATGGTGGATGATTTTTCTGATGTGTTCTTGGATTCCATTTGCCAGTATTTTGTTGACTATTTTTGCACAATATTAATGAGGGATATTGATCCATAGTTCTCTTTCTTAGTTGTGTCTTTGTGTGGCTTGGGTAGCAAGTTTATTGAAACCTCATAAAAAGAGTTTGGCAATGACCCTCCTGATTCTATTGTGTGGAATACTTAGAAGAGAATTGGTATTGGCTTTTCTTTGAACTTCCGGTAGAATTATGCACTGAAACCATCTGGGCCTGGGCTTTTTTGGTTTGGGAAACTTTTGATGACTGCTTGTACTTCATTAGGGGTTATAGGTCAATTTAAATTGCTTATCTGTCCTTGATTTAATTTTGATAAGTGATATCTATTCAGAAAATTGTCCATTTCCTTTAAATTTTGCAATTTTGTGGAGTACAGGTTTTCAAAGTATGTCATGATGATTATCTGGATTTCCTCAGTGTCCATTGTTATGTCTTCCTTTTCATTTCTGATTTTGTTAATTTGCATGTTCTCTCTCTGCCTTTTGGTAAGTTTGGGTAAAAGTCTGTCTATCTTTTTTATTTTCTCGAAGAACCAACTCTGTTACATTGATTGTTTATATTGTTTTCCTAGTTTCTACGTTATTGACTTCAGTTCTCAATTTGATTATTTCCTCCATCTACTCCTCCAGGGTGAGTTTGCTTCTAGAGCTTTCAGTTGTGCTGTTAATTCTCTAGTGTGATTATTCTCCAATTTCTTCATGTGAACACTAAGTGCTATGAATGTTCCTCTTAGCACTGCTTTCAAAGTGTCTCATAAGTCTGAGTGTGATGTGTTTTCATTCTCATTGAATTCTAGGAAGCCTTTAGTTTCTTTTTTATTTCTTCAAATGACTCAGGAATGGTGCAACTGCGCATTGTTCAATTTCCATGGGTTTGTAGGTTTTCTCCAATTTGTGTTGTTGTTGAATTCTAACTTTAAAGCATGGTGGTCTGATATGATACAGGAGGTTATTCCAATTTTTTAGTCCCTGTTGAGGTTTGCTATGTTGCCAAGTATGTGGTCGATTTTAGAGAAGGTCCACGTGGTGCTGAGAAGGTACATTCTTTTGGGTTTGGATGGAATGTTCTATAGATGTCTGTTAAACCCAATTGAGTCATAACTTCTATTAGTTCCTTTGTTTCTTTGTTAAGTTTCTGTCTGATGGTCCTGTCTAGTGGTGAGAGTGGGGTGTTGAAGTCTACAGATTCAATGCAATCCCCATCAAAATCTAGCACAATTCTTCACAAACCTTGAAAGAACAATACTCAACTTCATATGGAAAAACAAAAGACCCACGATAGCCAAAACAACCCTGTACAATAAAGGAACTTCCAGAGGCATCACCATCCCTGACTTCAAGCTCTATTATAGAGCTATACTCCTGAAAACAGTTTGATATTGGCACAAAAATAGACAGGAAGACCAATGAAATCAAATTGAAACCCCTGATATAAATCCACACACCTATGAACAATTAATATTTGACAAACAAGCTAAAATTATACAATGGAAAAAAGAAAGCATCTTCAACAAATGGTGCTGACATAACTGGAGGCTGGCGTGTAGAAGTCTATGGATAGATCCATATCTATCACCATGCACAAAACTTAAGTCCAAATGGATCAAACACCTAAACATAATTCCAGTCACACTGAACCTCTTAGAAGAGAAAGTAGGAGGTACCCTTGAACGAATTGGTACAGGAGACCACTTCCTGAACATAACACCAGTTGTAACTTGTAATCTTCCTGGCTAGCCACCTGGGCCCTGCCTCAGTTGCAGACCCCAAATAAGACACACAAGACACTATATTAATTATGAAGCTGTCAGCCATTTGCTTGTTTCTTACTGGCTAGCTCTGACTTAAGTATTTAACCCATAATTGTTAATCTAAGTTTCTCTTACCGGAGAAAAGGGTCCAAACCTCTTACTCCTCTGGCGGCCTACATTGTGTCTGCCTATGTCTTTCCCAGAATCCTCCTTGACTCCTAGTCCCACCTATCTTGCTTCCATATTGGCCAACAGGGCTTTATTCAAACCAATCAGACACATTTTTACAGAATAACATCTCCCAATAACCAATAGTAGAGACACTGAGATTGACAATTAATAAATGGGACCTCCTGAAACTGGGAAGCTTCTGTAAAGCAAAGGACACAGTCAACAAGACAAAAAGGCAGCCCTCAGAATGGGAAAAGATATTCACCAACCCCACATCTGACAGAGGGCTGATCTCCAAAATTTACAAAGAACTCAAAAAGCTAGTCACCAAAACACCAAACTGTAAAGGGCAGCTTTTCCTTGTTAGCCGCTTTGGTTTATCCCCCACCAGCCGCCTGGGCTCTGCCGCGTTGTAGTCCCCAAATAACACACAAGACGCTGTATTAATTATGAAGCTGTTGGCCTTGCTTGTTTCTTACTGGCTAGCTCTGACTTAAGTAATTACCCCATAATTGTTAATCTAAGTATTTCTCTTACCGGAGAATAGTTCCGGGCTTCCTACCCCATGGTGGTTACATCTCGAACTCCCGTGTTTCTCCTTCCCAGAATCCTCCTGGACTCCTAGCCCCACCTATCTAGATTCCTATTGGCTCAACAGTACTTTATTGACAAATGTACACGACTTCCCCCATCACCAAACAATCCAATTAAAAAGTGGGGTACAGAATTAAACAGAGACTTCTCAATAGAGGAATCTAAAATGACTGAAAGACACGTAAGAAAGTGCTCAACATCCTTAGCCATCAGGGAAATGCAAATCAAAACAACTCTGAGATACCATCTCACCCCTATCAGAACGGCTAAAATCAAAAACACCAATAACAGTTTATACTGGAGAGGATGTGGAGAAAGGGGAACACTCCTCCACTGCTGGTGGGAGTGCAAACTCATACAGCCACTTTGGAAATCAGTATGGCGGTTCTTCAGGAAAATGGGGATCAGTCTACCACAAGATCCAGCAATTCCACTCTTAGGCATATACCCAAAAGATGCACATTCATACAAGAACATCTGTTCAACTATGTTCATAGCAGTGTTATTTGTAATAGTCAGAATCTGGAAGCAACCTAGATGCCCCTCAACTGAAGAATGAATAAAGAAAATGTAGTACATTTACACAATGGAGTACTATTCAGTGGAAAAAATGGAATCTTGAAATTCGCAGGCAAATGGATGCAACTAGAAGAAACCATCCTGAGTGAGGTAACCCAGTCACAAAAAGACAAACATGATATATACTCACTTATATATGGATTTTGGACATAGAGAAAAGGAATACCAGCCTACAATCCACACTTCCAGAGAAGCTAAGAAACAATGAGGACCCTAAGAGAGATATATATGGTCTCCAAGAGAAGGGGAAAGGGACAAGATCTCCTGAGCTAATTGGGAGCATGGGGGGAGGGGAGAGGGAGTTAGGAGAAAGAGGAGGGAAGATGAAGACATGAGGGAGTAGGAATATTGAATCAGGAGAATAGGAGAGCAAGAAAAGAGATACCATCATAAAGGGAGCCATTATAGGTTTAAGGAGAAATCAGGCAGTAGAGAAATACCCAAAGATCTACAAGGATAACCCCAACTAACATCCTAAGCAACAGTGGAGAAGCTATCTTAAATGCCCTTCTCTGATAATGAGATGGATGACTACCCTATATGCCATCCTAGAGCCTTCATCCAGTAGCTGATGGAAGAAGAAGCAGAAGCAGGCACCCATAACTAAACACTGAGGTAAACTCCTGGAGTCCAATTGCAGAGAGGGAGGAATGGTGAGTAGAGGGGTCAAGACCAGGCTAGCGAAACCCACAGAAACAGCTGACCTGAGCAAGGGGAGCTCATGGACTCCAAACTGATAGCTGAGAAACCAGCATAGGACTGATCCAGACCCCCAGAACGTGGGTATCAGTTTGGAGGTCTAGGCAATCTATGGGGCCTCTGGTAGTGAATCAGTATTCATCCCTAGTACACGAATGGACTTTGGGAGCCCAGTCCACATAGAGGGATGCTCTCTTAGCTTAGACACACGGGGGAGGGCCTAGGCCCTGCTCCAAATGATATGACAAACTTTGAAGATACCCCATGGAAGACCTCATCCTCCCTGGGGAGCAGAAAGGAGTTGGAATAGGGGGCAGGGGAGGAGGGGAGGGAGAGTGTACTGGTATTGACATATAAAAGAAGCTTGTTTCTAATTTCAATAAAGAGAGAGGGGGAGAGAGGGAGAGAGAGAAAGAGAGGGGAAGGGAGAGAGGGAGACAGACAGACAGACAGACAGACAGACAGAGAAGAACCCACATACTGGAGAGATGAGCTCTCTGCCTCTTCTCCCTGGTGAAAAGGAAGCTTTCGCCTTTACCCCATCTCCTGATTGCTCAGAAAGGCCACAGTATGTGTTCAGAATCTCAGAGGTGGCAAGCCTCAGAAGCAGGGTGAAGCCAGGGCACCACCCTCTGCACAGCGCTGCCACAGCCACCTGTCCCAGCAGGCTCAGAAGGTCTGTCTGTACCCAGCCCGTCAAGTGCCTCCTGAAGCTGTGGAGGCTGTGGAGGGAGCCAGACAACAACAGACATGGAAGCTGGGGGTATTGAGCAGGTTCCTGAGAGAAAGAGAGAAGGTTTGGACTTAGAGAGGCAGGAAGAGGTTTTAAAAATATATGTAGAAGCTAGAGAGATGACCTAACAGTTAGGAGCACTGACTACTAGAGGACCAGGTCTCTATTCCTAGGATCCACATGACAGCTAACAACTGTCTGAAATTCCAGTTCCAGGGGACCCAATTCACACACATGGGGCACAGACATACATGCAGGCAAAACACCCACACATAAAACAAAACTTAAAAAAGTAAATAAATAAATATAGTTTTACATCTGCATGGTGTTTTCTTTACTCTCTGTTTCCTTGGGGAATATGACCATGCCGTGCACTCACGCATGAGAACTCACATGAGCGCGTGTACACACACACACACACACACACACACACACACACACACACACACCACTCTCTTTAGGAATAAAAGTAAAGAGAAGCACCCAACAGTTCCACAATGGTTCACTATAGAAGTTCACACCCGCAAAGTAGTGTCTTTCAGCAAACTGGTGGGAGGTGGTTATTTTAGGACCTGTGGGTGAATGGTAATCCTAACACAGTTTGGATTTGGTTGCTCTTGCTACACAGCCCAAGCTAGTCTCAAACTCAAAGTCCTGCTGTCCAGCCTCCTGAGTGCTGGCTTATTATCCAGTCACCATTACATTTGGTGACCAGATTTTTTTTTAAGTTCCATAAAATTTTGCCACAGGTTTTGCCAGTGTTTTCATCTGGGTCCATCTGAAATAACAGTGTAAGTCAGGTCCTAAATGTAAAGGAAAATGGGCCAGGTAAGATTTGTGTGCTTGGAATAGATATATAGGAAGAGAACAGACCAGAGCAAGCCTGGCAGCTTCTCCAGGGAGGACACAGGACAGGTTAGCTCACTGCTGATGCCATCCCCCAGAAAACCAGCCTCAAGTGAGCATACAGCCCACAGGTCTGAGCTGGCTGTCCCTAGTAGCAGGTCTGAGCTGGCTGTCCCCAGTAGCAGGTCTGAGCTTGCTGTCCCCAAGAGCTTGTCTCTGCAGCAGAAGCACTACCTATCGGTGTCCTGTTAAACAGTGAACAAAAACCCTGCTGTGGTGAAAGTCCAGCAGGTGCCCCAACCACCAAGTCAAAACTTCCATAGTTATATTCACAGCATCAAGGTGGGTGTCTCTTCCTCATAAGGACCAGCATATAAGACAGACTCTTTCACTATATGAGGCAGACACCCACTTTCCTTTCACCTGGAAACCAGCTCTCCTGAGGCCGAAAGTAGTTCACACACAGGAGGGTGTGCCCCAGATCAGCGATCAATCCCCTGGGTTTGTCAGCTCACTGCTCACCCTTGCTCCGCCATTTTATCCAAAGTATCACACAGATAAGCAAAACAAAGTAATGTTCGGGGACAGAAAGATATCTTAGTATCCACCTGGGTTTTTGCCTAGGACCCCAGAATTGGTAGAGGAGACAAGGTTAGTCTGTTCAGCCCCAGTTCAATTATGTGAAATGACTTCCTAAAAAGAAGTAGAATATGAAAGTATTTGTTTTGGGTGAATTTTTATCAGCTAATTTTGGTTTAGGATGGAAATGTTCACAATATACGTTCCAATGCTGCCCCCTAGTGGTATCGATACCCACTCAGGAAGAATTACCTTGAGAGCCAAGAAGTTAGCTATTATGCTAACATCATTTCTCAAAGGGTTTTCCAAGAAATCTTGCTAAGTGCTATTAGAAAAAGACCTTGAATTGAAGTGGGTCTGGAGAAACCTGAGTTAGATAATTGGAATCAATGTCTCTAGATGGGGCTTCTCTTCAGTCTTTAATATGTTAATATCAAGATGAGCATCCAGAGGGGAAATTAAATGAAGCTGAATTACCCCAAAGGATATAGCCATGGAAATTGTCCATAAATCATCTCCAGCAGCTATGGTGACCCACTAAGCACACTTCAGAAACGTCATCATGTAATAAAAGCTGGATTAGGATGGGTATATATATGTATATGTATATATATATATCATAAAGATCAAATAGTCAACAGAGATCCCATACATTCCACAGGGTAATTTTCCTTTGCTATTTCCCTTTGCTATTCCTATGGGTATTCCCATGAATACACACACACACACACACACACACACACACACACACACACACGTGCATACATACCCATGCAAATGTGGCCATAACCCATTTAAAACTCATAGAGTAAACGAGACAGAAATGGTGAGATAAGGAAACAGACTGCTCCACTGCTGTCACTGCTGCTAGTGGTGTCAGGGGTCATCTTCACTTCGTTTGACAGGTGAGAAATCTGATGGAAGAGATTTGAACTCTAGGATCCTGTGCAGATTCTGAAGAGGCAACAAGCAGAACTGGGGGTCCAGTCTATTTCCGATCAGCTCCAAGGTCCATTTACAGTGTCAACGACACCTCTCCTCCTTCCACAGGAGAGCTAACAAAAGAAACAGTCCCTAGTCTGAGGCTCCCTGTCCTGGTGAGGTCGTCTTGCTCCAGGTTGAAAGTAACCAGCAGGGGATAAGCTCAGAACCTGGTAGAGGTCAGATAACAAAAGGCTTCCTATTAAGGTTGCTGTGTGGCTTCTCATCTGAATGAGAAGGCTTCTGAGAATGAGAGGAAACATTACTAAAAATAAACTGGCACAGAAGGCAGAAAATGGACAAACCTGGCTATATGTGATGCCAAGGAGCCTGGGAAGCCAATGCCAGGGCTGGAAACAGGGCAAAGTTGTAGACAGAGTAAACAGAGTCATCAAATGTTTGCTAAGTTATTAGTATATGCAAGAAGCCATTCTAAGCACATTTCACTGAAACTGGAGATCTCTTCGGTGCTACAGCATATGCTATGTGTCCACTACATGACAAAAATCTGTGATATGGAAGAAAGACTCCTGCAAAGAATTGCCTGACACACATCCCTGGCCAGCTACTCTATATTTGCCTTTGATATGGCCAGGGAAGGGAAAACGATCTCAAGGCAAAATACCCATTGCACTGACCTAGGTGAATGCTTAAAGTGTTTAAGGCACAAGAGAAAATTGGAACTGAATGTTCAGTATGAAATATTCTTCCTGGATCTCATCTTTCCAGAAAGTTCTCCCTAGGAGGAAATTTTCAACCTGCATAAAATTTATACTGGTGGCTTTTGACTGTTTGTTCCCACACAGAGGTACATCTAGGGGCTGGGGACGTGGGTTGGTTTGTAGGGTGCTTGCCAAACATGCACAAAGCCCTGGGTCCCAGTTCATCCTTGCATAAACAGGACATGGTGGCATACATCTCCAATCCTACCTCAAGAGGTAGATCAAGAAGATCAGAAGTTCAAGGCTATTCTCAACTATATAGTAAATTTGAGGTCATCCTGGTATACATGAGTCCCTGTCTCAAAAATACATAAAATAAAGTGACTTGTCAATTGCTTCAGTGTTCTATAATGGTTTAATTTTCAATAATTTGCTATTATTATTGTGGTGTGTGTGTGTATGTATGCTCACATGCCATGCTTTTTTGGCATGCTACATGTGTAGGGAATCACAGAACTACTTTGTAGAGTCTGTACTGCCTGGTTTTGTGTGTCAACTTGACACAAGCTAGAGTCATCAGAAAAGAAGGAGCCTCAGCTGAGGACATGCCTCCATGAGATCCAGCTGTAAGGCATTTTCTCAATTAGTGATCAATGTGGGAGGACCCAGTTCATAGTAGGTGGTATCATCCCTGGGCTGGTGGTCCTGGGTTCTATAAAAAAGAAGACTGAGTAAACCATAGGGAGTAAGCCAGTAAGCAGCTCCCCTCCATGGCCTCTGCATCAGCTCCTGCCTCCAGGAGCTTGCCCTGTCTGAGTCCCTATCCTGACTTCCTTCAGCGATGAACAGCAATGTGGAAATGTGAGCTGAGTAAATCCTCTCCTCCCCAACTTGCTTTATGGTCACAGCAATAGAAATCCTAACTGAGACAGAATCTGTTCATCTTCTTCCACCATAATGTAGATTCAGGAGATTGAATCAGGTCCTCAAGCTTGCATTAGCAAGAGCCTTTACTGGTTGAGCCATCTCTCTGGCTTATATAACGAATGGTTTAATTTTTGATGACATATTTTAATTATTGATTGTAAAGAGAAGCCTTTCCACCAGCCTGGTTGCAGAGCCGCATGTGTCCCAAATAAACACACAGGAGGCTATATTAATTATGAAGCCGTTGGCCTTGCTTGTTTCTTACTGGATAGCTCTGACTTAAGTATTTATCCCATAATTGTTAATCTAAGTATTTCTCTTACCGGAGAGGTTTCCGGGCTTCCTACCCCATGGTGTTACATCTTGACTTTCTGTGTTTCTCCTACCCAGAGTCCTCCTGGACTCCTAGTCCCACATATCTTACTTCCCTATTGGCCAACAGTGCTTTATTGACAAATACACAGGACTTCCCCCATCATCTCCTTTTCTGTCTAAACAAAAAGAAAGGTCTTAACTTTAACATAGTCAAATTATATATAACAGAACAGTTATCAAGTAAGAACACAGTTACAACATTTTGTCTATCAACATTCAGCAAGATTTAAAGAAAATATCATCTATCCCATCCTTGTGAGTCCAAAGTCCTATATGTAGCTTATCTTTTATCATAACTAAGGAAAACTATAATTATAACTATCTGTCTTCAACTCCATCAAAGACCACAGAAGGATAATATATAAACACTAGGATTGATAGAGACATCTTGCTACCTGGACAGTCACCCAAAGTTCCTCTGTAACGTTGGGGCATCCATCTTCAGCCCATAGGCCACAATGTATCCAAAAGATTTCTCAGCAAAGCAGGAAATTTCAAAACTTTCCATCTGCATTGGCAGTCTGTCAGTCATTTCTCTGTGTCCTGCAGAAAGTCTCGTAGACTCTTCCATGAAGCAGGAACCCTGTAAGACTGAGTTCAGCAGTCACTTTCCTGTGGGTCCTGCATGTCCAGATTATACAACAACAGTCAAGCAGTACAGGCAAGAGCAGTTTCTTGCCCAAATGGCTAATCTTGCCATGTTGAAAGCAAACTCCATAACAAGTTTCTTCGATGCCCATCTTCCTCTCAGATGTAATTGGTGCTGCCAGGAGCAGCCATTTCTCATTGTCAAGAAAAACCCTAAACCATTTTAAATGCCATTTTCTGAAGGTCTTTGAGAGGTTTGAAGACTGTTTATCTATCTCAAATATATTTCTGTATATCTAGAAAACCTAACTTACCTAACTATAAATTCTATTATAAGTAACTATCTATAGTCTGTATTCAATTATGCATTACATTTTAAAAGATAAGTATAAGCACAATATTTAATCAAGAGGAGAAATATACACATCACAAAATTGACCTTGAATTTGTATCAATAAATGAAAAACAATACCCATACCATAATTCCCCTTTTTACCATTAAAAAGAGATTGGTTGTGATCATTAACCAATTATAAACAATCCCATTTAAATGAAAACAAAGGTTAATTATCACCCTCTATTTATATATGTTGTATATGTTTGAGTTTGTATCAAATTTAAATCTTCTACTTAGACTAAAAAGGGAATTGTAGGAGTGAACCCCACAAAGCTATCCACCCATGAGGGGCGGGGACATGTAAACTAACACAGGTAGATATAAAAGGAAGTGAAAGGAAAAGAAGCCTCCCTTTTCTCTTGGAAGCCAGCCATGCTTCTAGCTCCTAGCTTGTGCGACTCTCTCTCTGGTAAATAAATATATTGTTTTCCTTATAGCATTGAATATCCTCTTTAATTGATAATTTAAAAACACTTATTTTACATCTTAATTTTAACTTGTTAATTTAAATTAATAATCAGCCATAAACATAATAGACACTATGTATGATTATTGCTTATAATTATATATACTACATGTGATTATATCTTATTTTGCTCTAATTTATTTCAACATTACCCTCAGTTTTGTATTAACCTTGGTTGTAGCCATTTAAGTGAAGAGTAGGAAGAGGTGGTGTAAATGATAATGTCCCAAATTAAAGACTCCATTGCCTCTGTGTGCCTGCTCAGCAGTGAGACCCAGAAGGTAGCAAGAATTTCATGACCTCTGGAAAGGAACGGGTGACTCACCTTGGACTCAATATCACAGCCCTTGGAAACTCATTATTTATTAATTTTTAATTTATTTTAATAAACACTGAGCACATAACCATGGCTACCATGCTCCAGATGCTATGGTCAGGATTTCATAAATATCAATCCAGGACTCACTTCTCAAAGGGGAACAAGCCTCATCTCGGGGAATGCTCGGGAGGGCTGAGAAAGCTGCATTTCCATCTTCTGTTTAGAACCAACCTAGTTGAGGGAATTACGAATGAAGACTCATGGTCATGTAAGTCAGTACTAGATGAAAAGTAACTGAGCAGAGGGACGGTAGCTTCATGGGCCGTGCACTATAACCACACCTCGAGTTCAGTTCAGGGGAAAGACCTTCTGGAAGGGACATCTGAGTTGTTTAAGTCTGATATTCTGCTTCTAGGAACCCCGACAAGACCAATAATGTAGCCTCTGTAGGAATGTTCTAGTTCCACTCTCTATCAGAGCCTTTATCAGCAAATTCTTCAGAAGGAACATCCTACCCGGACTTCATTCTTATCTCAAAGGTTAATTCCCACCACTAACTTGATTAGTTGAGGAAGCATCTAGGCATCAATGAGACACACTTGGGTGTGATAATAGGGCTTTCCCAGAGAGGTTTAATTGAAGGGAGAAGCTCTGCTTTGAATATAGATGGTGTCTTGATTAGGATTTCTATTGCTATGAAGGGATGCCATGACCTGGGATGGTACCATGCACAATGGGCTGGACCCTTCCCCATCAACCACTAATTAAGAAAATGTCCTATAGGATGCCTACATCTGATCCTATAGAGGCATTTTCTTAATTAAGTTTCCTTCCTCTTTAGCTTGTGTCAAATTGGCATAAAAATGTCCAGCACACTCATAAATACAAGGATTAGGCCTCATCACATAGTAGGCTGAAGGCACACCCAGGAGGGACCAGCTCCCGGTCCTGTTGAGGCTAAGATTCTGGCTAAGGTAAATCTGGCTAAGGATCTCCTGATGTAGGTTTGGTAGGCTTAAACCCTGAACATTGAGCCTGGTTGGGAAGAGGCATTCCCCCTGAGGAGCAAGAGGTCAGGACATGGAGCAGGTCCAGCTATGAGTTCTATGCTTGGAACAGCTCATGTCACCAACTTGTCATTAGACAGAACCTGATGTGGACACTGGGTACCACAGGCACGGTCTCAGAAGGAAAAAGAAATGAAAACTTTCCAAATGGGCATAGGCACAAAGAAGGAAGTTCCCACAGCAAACGCAAGATTATAGACTATAGATTTACAAGATGGGATGCCTCATTTGCTACATTTTGACAGAAGATTGGCTTAGCCACGCCTTCCTCCAAATGGAGCAAAATGCCTGATTGCTCTGTATGTTAGTGCACACACCCCCTGGTGGGGGCGGGGACAGACAGGAAACCAGATGCCAGCCACACTGAAATCCCAAGGTTTTCTTTCTTCCTTCTCCTTTTCATTACCTACTTTCATGTCTCTGTTACTGCAAAGTCGTCCCCCACAACCCCTTTTGGTTTTTGTGATTGCAACAAGGGGGGCCTGGAGCTTGCCCTGAATGATTGCTGTAGGGAAATGGGTTTGTGGTTTTTATAGATTTGGGTGTAAGGCTAGTGCTTCGTGTAGCCTGTAGCTTGCTCATCCTATAGGCTCTTTACAGAAGGGACCCTGAGAAACCTGGGGTTGGATCAACTCACCCAGAATGCCAAGGGAGCAACAATGGTGTAACTGCAGTAAGAGACAATCACAGTACTTCAGGGAGCATCTCCAGGCAGCTGAAGGAGAGGCCAAGACATATACAGCCAAAGACAACAGAGGATAAAATTGCTGGACACAAGGCAAACCCTTCTCCAAATGAGATCTACTTGAGCAGCAGAATAGGACCTGGGAGCATAAATGGATTTTCACCCCTCACCTATTAGGAAAGTACCTGGCCATCATTCCCGAATCATTACTAAGACTTGAGTCTGGAGGGACCGAATTCCAAGTTGACCGTGGAGTGGGACATAGTGGGGAAGGAGCCCCCCTGAGAGCATCCTCCTCTCTTCTGCTAGTCATGCCAATGCACATCATCAGCATGGTGCACATGAAAACAGACCACCCAGCAGGGAGCACACGCAGGAGTTTCTCAAGTAAGAAGCCACCAGCAACAGATCCCAAGCCCTTATCCACACACAGCAGAGCCATTCCTTCAGTAGCACCTCACTCAAGCCCTATTGACCTATAGCCTGGGCCCTAATCCTGCAGGCACCCTCAGATGGCCTGACCCTGAGGCCCAGGTAAGGGTGACCTGCCACCCATCCCGGACTATACCACAAGTCCCACCACCACTTACAAGTGGCTCTGTTTTGGAGTGGTTGGTCTGACTCTTGTTTTGGTGGGCTAAACTAAATTATCTCACCTCGGTCTTCCTCTTCACTTTGAATATAAAAATCTGGAAACTGTCATGATTAACTCACATTCCATAACATCTTTTGGGGGGGGGACCTTTACACTGCGAAGGTAGCTATGAAAACAGTCTTCCCTTGTCTCTGTTGTTTTTTTATACCCTGAGTAGTTTATTTTAAGCATATTTAAACACAACACAATTAACTCAATCCCGTGGGTACAATAAAGGGCATGTAAATAATGAGGGAAAAAATAAGCTAAATAAAGATTCTATGTCACACAGCAAAAATCTCTATAAAGGACATGTGGCACTTTCCATAAAGACAGGTTCTGTAGGTTAACTGAGAAAAACAAGCTAATGATAAGACTCAGGGGGAGATCCAGTGTGGTCTCCACCACAGTGACCAGGCTATTCACCAGGTTCACTTCCAACCTTCTTCAGGGGTTAACAAGTTATGCATCCCCTACTTTGGGGGAACAACCCTGTGTACTTAACATTCCAATTTCCCCTAGAACTTATCTGTGGGCACACAAAGACCTCCCTGCCTTCTACAGCATCTGATTTTATTCATTTAACTCACAATCCACAGAGACCTACCTCATCCCTTTTTTCAAAGATACTTATACTATCACTTTTAGTGTATTTTATGGAAATGACATTATTCTTTGTCTAGCACCCTAAAGACAGGATAAACATGCTTGAGTTTTTTGTATTCTCCTGCTGTGACTGGACAAAGATGCTGTAGTGAACAGTGTTTTGTGGGTTTAATCCCTCACCTGCAATCCTGCAATTTTGAAGGCCAAACAGTTAAGAATGCGGAACATCCTTCACATGTTTGGCAAACTCTGTTGGCAGCTAAACTCTAGCTGAGCTGGTGTGAGGCTATTTATAGCTTTTATACTGCTTTAATGTGAATTCACACATCTTTTTCGCTGACATACAACTGGCTTTGATTATAGGTTGTTATCCCAACTCCCTTTAGTGCTGTTACAAAACATACTGTATTGTGTGCATCAACTTATCCTTCCAAAGTACAAAGCAATTTTAATTTTGAGGTATATTTAGTACCAAGGGTTTCCAATGGGTGACAGTAACCCTGACACTTTATATATATTTGAGTTATATCTTGAGGATAAATTTAGAGATGCTGAATTGCTAAAGGCACATGTACTTTAACTTGTGATAAACATTGTCAAATTGTTCTTCAAGCATTAACTTGCAAGTTCAGACAATAATGAGAAGGACACATATTTATTAGTATAACATAATGTACTAAAATTAGAAAATAACAGAGCCTCAATAAACTCTAGCTTGGTATTATGACTATTATTCCAAATCAAGATAAATTATAAGTGGTTTTAATTTTGGTATAATAAAAAAAAATCAACTAACCCTGAAAGAAACATAGCATACTTTTATTCAAACAAACACTTGTTCAATCAACTGTTCATGCATTTATCAAGAGCTTAGAAATTGCCAGTCATTGATTGAAAGCTAGAAATACAACTATGAGTAACAACAACAGAAGGTCTTGGAGCTGATCCTTTGGTATGTCAAAGGACAATAACAACAGAAACAACTACAAATTAGATAAATAAATGGTTTGTAGGCAAGAGCTTCATTCTCTATTAATTAAATCATATCTCTTATAATCAAAGGTTGAAAATCAAATAGGAAAGGGTAAGATATATAAACACACAGCTTGATGCAAACAGGTAATTTTTAAAGCACCCTCTATCAATACAAGGAAAATCAACCCTAGTATATATCTCTCAGAAAGGAGGCTTCAAATGTGCTTAGGATCCTCTAGGTAGGATAGGAGGGTACACTCCAGGTTAGCCTGGAGAGGAGCAGGAAGAGGAAACAGGGCAGCAGCCTGCTTCTAGATGTCTATCAGGAGGAATCTTATAGGGAAAGAAGGAAAGCACCTGGTGATGTGCACAGGTTTCAGCTTTATCACAATTTTATTTTTCCCCCAAATTAATATTTTTTAACTTGGGATTCTTCTTATATTTTTATGTGCACGAGTATTTTGCCTACACATGTGTCTGTGCACCTCTTGTGTGTCCAGCACCCCAGAGGCCAGAAGAGAACACCGGAGCCCCTGGAACTTGAGTTACAGATGATCGTGAGCCCAGATGTGTGTGCTGGGACTTGAACCTGGGTCCTCTGGAAGAGCGGTCAGAGCTCTTAAGTGCTGAGCCATCTCTCTGGACCTCAAATAAATGTGCTGTTGATAAGGATGATAAAACCTGAGGGGGCATGATGAAATTTTAAATTCAACTTTCAAAGACCTCACTTGAAGAGTGAAGAAAACAAAATGAAAAACAAAACAAAACAAAACAAAAACCCTCCAGTTGGCAACTCGATGCAGCACTCCTCCCCAGGGAATCAACCTCAAGGGAGGAGATGGACTCTATAGCCCTGAACTCAATACGCCCAAGCATGCAGAATAAATAAATAATAAAATAAATTAAGAATAAATGAATTAAAATTTTGAACCTAAAACCAGAAATGGACATAGAACAAGAAACACTGACTGAACACGAGACAGAAATAGAAGAGTGAAATTAGAGCAGAATGAAGGCTGATGGAGAAATGAGAAAAATTGCTTTCAATAGAGCAGTGTGGCCCTCCCACACAACACCTGCCAGAAAAGCACAAAGAGAGCAATCTCCAGTGTTCCAAAGAGGAAACACAAGCAGGCATGATGTGAAAGAAAATCCACAGAATATTCCAGGTAGAAAAGATCCTGGGCCATAAATAAAACCCAAAACATTTAATACAGAAATAGGATTCAGAGTATTCTGATGACACCAACATGAAACTAGAAAATCCCAATCGACTGCCAACTTTGAAAAGAACTATTTATTTTCCTGTATACAGGTGTTTTGTCTGCATGTATGCCTATGTGTCATATGCATGTCTGGTATGCATGGTGGCCAGAAGAAGGGCATTGGATCCCCCTGAAACTGGAGTTACAGATGTTTGTGAGCCACTGTGTGGTGCAGGGAATCGAACCTGGGTCCTGAAGAAGGGCAACCAGTGCTCTCAACCACTGAGCCATCCCCCAGCCAAACACTAATCTTTTAAATCTCTAAAAACAATATGAACACTAAATAACACTTTTAATAATTCATAGAAGGAAATCTCAACAGAAATTAATAAGACAACCCAGGACCTAAAAAGAAGAAAATAAAAGCAAGGCAGCAGGTCAGCAGACATGGGATGCAGTTAAGATGCTGAAAGGGGCATTTATGTCATCAATGCTTACACCAGCCATGAAGAAAAACTTCTTAGTAAGTAACCTAAGTTTCTATGTCAAGAAACACAAAAAATGGTTTATTTTAACCCTAAGGGAGAAAAAGAAGATAATTAAAACAAGCATAGCTAAAATCTCTATGGAAAATATATAAGCAACTGGGGATTAAAAAAGAAAAAAGATCAGTAAGGCAGAAACATGGGTCTTTGAAAAACACCAGCAAAATGGGAAACCTCCTGCACTATTGGCAATGGAAAGATACCAGCATCAAGAACAAAGTAGAGGGAATTACTAATGCAGCCAGCAAGAAGAAACAATGCATAATCTGATGTTCATAAATTGACAACATTGGAAAGGGACATGTTTTTCCAACTCAAAAATAACCAAAACCTAAGCTATTCTTCTCTCTCAAGGCCAGTTTAGATTATGACTACCCAGCCCCAGGGCCCATAATCCTCCCCATCCCATCCTGCAGTGCTCCATGCATGCTGTCTCCTGGAAATGCTGGAGCAACAGAACCGACTGTCAGAAGGGCCGTGGTCAATTGGTGCCTTATGCGCAGAATCAGGACCCCGGCACTCTGGTTTACTGACTGCTAAGGGACTCCATCATTCTCTACAAAATGAGGGTGTTCACGGTCCACACAGACCGTCAATTCCCTCCTCACTGTAAACCCGTGAGTAAAAGAGCAAAGAGGTTTCACCTTATACAATAAATGTGAGCTCACTTTGGAGAAAGAGCCTTTTCCAAACGGGAGTTCTGAGTGGATAAAGAATGAACCAAGCCCCGCGCAAGCTCCACCCTCATGTGCCAGAGATGGGGGAGGGGCGTGCACCCATTTTTATCTGTATTTTTCTAAAGGTTTATTTATTTATTATATATATACAGTGTTCTACCTGCATGTATGCCTGCATGCCAGAAGGTACCATATTTCACAACAGATGGTTGTGAGCCACCATGTGGTTGCTGGGAATTGAACTCAGAACCTCTAGAAAAGCAGCCAGGTTCTTATTCACCAAGCCATCTCTCCAGCCCTCATCTGCATATTTACAAAAAAAAATCTTTGTCAACAAAATTAGAGAAACTCTAATCAGAAAAATTCCATAGCATAAGCTATAGAGAAATCATATTTATGTTTTTTTGGACTTTTATTAAAAATTTTACTGACTTTATTATATCCCAAGTGATTAGGATGGCTTTATTCATGATAAAAATATCTAGCCATCTTTAGCATTCTGCTTCATAGCAAAGGATGCTCAGGTAAATGGCTCTTTAAGTTTTACAGAGAAAACGTTTGAAAAATTTATCATATAAACTGACACATAAAAATTAACTATTTCCTTCTACTTCCATTGTTAACCAGATGCCAGCACATGGCCTAATAGCAGTTTCTCAAGTTTTTTTTATTGTATTGAAACATGAATATGAATAATTTTTGCTTTAAATTTAATTTCAGTGAAATACTATCATGATGATAGGCTGTTCTTACGAGTACGTCTGAAGATGTTAACTAAAGATTCGGCTCCACTACCTGATAAAAACAAAACTGCTTTTAAAGAGAAGAAACAATGTATGTGGTCCAAATGCATTCATACTGTGCTCCTGAGATTGACTGTGTGGACAGTCGCATGGGGTGGACGATCCTGTGAGATTATCCAGAGCAGCAGATGAAGAAGACAACAGAGAGTAGGAAAACCATCACAGAAACAAGAAAAGAAGCTAGACTTGCTGGGACTGAAAGGAGGTTCAGGCTGCACCTGTGGCCCAGTCACTCAAGTCTCATCACTTGGCTCCAGGTAGCAGAATGCTGCATGCAGATGCTCTGCAGGAAACTCTAGCAATCTGAAAGGACACTATTGGAGGGTATTTACTTGGTTCCTCTATTTTGCCAATCCTTTCTCATACATGTGTACATGCCTGCACAAGTGCACACACACAGTCTTGGAGATCATTCATTCAGAAAGGTAGCAGCAGAGATCATCATGGCTGATGGTTTACTACAGATGCACATCATCGCATCATCCAGCACGTGGACAGCCACACATCCCGGGATGTGCAGCGGGTACCGGATGCTCTGGAGACTGTCAGCATCAGCTCAGGTGATCTGATTTTTCCATGGTGATCCTAACTCGCTTTTCCAGGTCCAGTAAGGTTTGGTAAAATTTCTCAGCAGTGTCTTCATCTATGTCCATCTGGAAAACAAGCACAGATAGAGATGACTGCAAAAGAGAAACAAAACAAACAGCATGAACGTAAGAGATGGGGAGTCCATGGATGTAAAAGAACTGGAAACTAGGGAGGGGCAGATGGGGCCACCCAGGGACTGCTGGGAAATACTGAGGGCGTTAATATTCACAGAAACTCAGCGCTCACCAAATCTCCTGCTGCTTGCAAAGATATGAAATGCGAGTGTCTTTTCCTACTGTTTCCTAGCACCCAACCAACTGCTAAGGAAAAGGGGGAGAAAGGAAACCTACAGTCTGATTTCCTATAGATGTCCATCCCCTTCCAGAGTGCTTCTACGTGCAAGAAACTGGAGAGTTTGTCTTAAGTCACTACTATTTTGCATTCTTGCTCTTCTTGCAGAAAAATCTCACTTTAAAAGATGGTAAGAACCACCTCTGAGCTCCTACAGCTAGACTTTCTTTTTTCCAAGTCAGCAAAATGGGATCTTCTTAAAACCAAAAAGCTACAGATTAAGGAAACTTATTAACATTTTGGCCATAACAATTATTCTCATTTAATCCTGCTCTTCATTTTGAAATTGGAAATGTTACAGATCACTCCTGTCCAATCTTGCCTATGTTTTTAAAGGTAAATTTGTTCCTGGACAATTCTGCATTCTTATTACATTCATCCCCACTCACCCCTACTCCCTCTTCCTGCTTTCACACGGGTCTGTCTCTGTGTTGTGGCATACTGGGTTTAACCGGGGTGGTCCACATCTGCATGGCTGAGGCAGTCCACAGCAGCATGGAGCACTCACCAGTGGACACACAGCGAAGACAATGACTCCCTCCCTCAAGGTCCATCACTAGATCCCCCGTCCTTCAACAGAGGGAAAGCAGATTTCCTCCAAATGAATCAGAGGCTAAAATTCTATGAAAATTTATGAAATGCTTGGGTTTGTAAAATTAAACATTTTCCCCCCTTGAGGAGTCCCTGTAGGGTTATAAGATAGCAAATTTAAATAATTTAAATAAACTCTGAAGGTCCTAAAGTAATCTTATTAAATTGCAACAGAGTTTCCCAAAATGTATCATTTTAGATGTTAAGGATTTGAGTTAACTCCAACTTGAGTTTTAAAAAAACAAATAAACAAACAAAACTCAGAGCATGGAGCATGATGGTACTTATCTTCAATCCAGAACTCAGAAGGCAGAGGCAGGCATATCCCTGTGGCCAGGCACTACAGGCCAACCTGGGTAAATAACCAGTTAGTGAGGGCTAACCTTATGTCATCTTAACACAAGCTACAGTCATTTTGGAAGAGGGAACCTCAGTTGAGGAAAATGATTCCACGAGCCTGGACTGTGAGCAAGACTGTGCTACATTTTCTTGGTTGATGAACCATGTGGGAGAACCCGCACACAGTGGGCAGTGCCATTCCTGGGATGATGGTCCTGGGTGCTATCTTCATAAGGCAAAGTGAGCAAGCCATCGGGGACAAGCCAATAAGCAGCACCCTCCATGGCTCTGCTTCAGTGCCTGACTCCAGGCTCGTGCCCCGGCTTTTCTCAATGATGGGCTGTGATGTGTAAGTGTAAGATGCCTAAATAAGCCCTTTCCTCCTCAAGTTGCTTCTGTCGTAGTGTTTCATCACAGAACAGAAACCCTAACTAAGCCAGAGTTCCAAGTAAGCCAGAGTTCCATGGTGAGACCCTGTCTTAGAACAAAACAACAACAACAACAAAATGCAATAAAGAACAATTTGCAAATACCAAGACCAACAATCAACCATGTCACCTCTACACCACTTAACTGTTTCAACAACTCAAAGCCATTTCTGGGTTAACATACTGTGGAGAAGCCAGCAAGAGAATGACGAAGGATTGTTCAAGTCTACCTGCCTGGGGAACCATGGAGAAGCCAGCAAGGGAATGACGAAGGATTGTTCAACTCTACCTGCCTGGGGAACCACTTCTCGAAAATGCTCTCAAGTCACTAGTATCCAACACAACATGCTTCCGAAAAGATGAAAGGCAGGTTTTTACTAGCAGGTAACATGAGTAGCAACACACAACAAGGCTGGCTGTCACTGGACTCATGCTGCTGCCAAACTGACAGAGGCCGCTTAACTGCCTCAATCCAGTTGTACCAATGCATCCTCAGCAAAGCTGGGCAGAGAACAACAGGAGTCTACTACATTATACCTTACCAGTGACAAAGCTACAGCATGCTCTTGTAGTCCTAAGTAGATGTTCTCACTCTCCCCCACTGTAATTCTATATGATTTTTTAAAAAATAAAATGATTTGATTTTCCCTATTCTACCCTCTGCCTCTTCAAAACATCTGCCTAACAAAGGTGATAATAACCTCAAGCAGAATGAACATTCCAAGAGATGTTAACGTCACATAGAAAAGACGCTCTATGTTCCAGACAGCTCATGATGGATTTATTAAAAGTCTCCACATGAGGCAGCATACAAGGGATGCAGGTATGATCCCTCTTGCAGAGCATATTCACTGACAGGGGCAGCTGAGGGTGAGTGCTACAGAGATTAGGAATGAGAAATCCACAACAGGCCATAGGGCCCTGTCTAAAGAGACACAGAGAGGGTTGAGAAGATGAGACCTGAAGGATGAACAGACATCAGTAGGAACACACTAAGAGTGGCTTAGCAGGAAGAACATGCCCAAAGCTCTGACACAGGAGGAAGCAGAAAGCAATGACATGAACCATGACGTGCCAGGGAAGACTCAGGTACAGAAGCTGTGGGGCTCACTGGTCAGCATCATGGGCCCAGTGCCTCAGACTGGCAGCATCTTCCATGTGACAACACAGACGGACTTACCTTTTGGTCCTTGACATAATTGGTCCCGAAGCCTGTGGTGGAGCTCAGGTATTTGGTCAGAGGATTGAGAGACTCGGGTTTCTGGTGGAAAAGCCACACCTGGAAAGGAAAAGCATATCAGTGACATTGCTGCTGCCCAAAGCAAGTGGCATTTGCCACCAGTACTTTACAAAGGTCTCTGTGAAATTGCAAGATTCCTCTCAAAAAGCACCAGTCAATCTAAATGTGTTTGGAAATTGCTGTCGTATTTTGAAGGGAGAATATAAGGCAGCCTGCTTCACAGTAGACTTTTGAGAGCTAATCTAAGCAAAAATAAATAAATAAATAAATAAACCCAGCCCATCTTCTCCCTTAATTCCCGCATAAAGTCATGTCTCACTCACTGGCTTATTTAGTGTCACGGTTAGCACACAGCACATCCCAGGTCGCTGGGACGCTTTACCAGTGAGAAGATGCACGTGTCCAGTAGATGTGCACTGCATAAAAAGGAAGTCGCCTTCCTTTTCCTGTTTCGCAGCCACTTAACTAGCATCTCCGGGAGTAACCCTCTCTTCTATCATGTGTGGTCATGCCAAAAATGTCTCTGCATTTAGAAGCACATGTCCTTCTCTCTTACATGGAAGCATGACATACAGAAGTTTTCCCTTGAACGTCACACCTGCAAATTTTCAAATCTGTGTATACCGAGCTGTTTCACTTGCTTTTGAAAGTACAGGACCCCATCTTGGGCATGAGCTGTAACGGGTATGTTCAGCTTTTAATTAAAAGACAAACGCAGTAGAATGCGGTCTTTATAATTACAATCTATACCGTGATGAATGAGAAGTACATCTATCTATCTGACCCCCGTGAAAGGGTTGTGACTTGGAAGCTGAGAACCACTGCCTTACAGCTGTTACCCCAACACTGCTCACTGCCTTACACATTCCATCACTAAGTCACTTTATAGGCTATGAAACTCCAGCAACGTACCAATGCCTCTGCTCCATTGTACGGTGTCAAGGTGAAAGCGTTTGCAAAAAAGCGAAGCTGACAAAAAGAAAACAATAGGTATTACGTGGCTGTTCAGAGCAGGAACAAAAAGTCAACTTTTTCATTTAGATTTAAGAAAGAAAATTTGCATCTATAATTACAGCATATCATATCAAAAGCATCAAGTCAAATGGAAGTCTGCCACTTAGAGTTGAACTCTGAATTTAAGTAGAAAATGTTTACCACTTACCAGCCACATCACTGGCAGGAGCAAAGTCCACACAAAGGGAGGCAGAATTCCATATGTCAAATTGGTCAATACTACCCCCGGGCATATCACACTGGAATACAGACCCTGGGAACACAGAGGAGAGTAGCACTAAGATTTTAATTAGATGCATATTGACTCAGTTCAGGGATGCTCATTAATGAAAGACACACACACACGAGCCAGAAAACTGGGGAATGGCAAGTTTGTGCTCTCAGTTGTCCTTGTCCCTTAGGAGGACCATTTAAATCTAAAGTCACTTACTAGGATCAGGAGGCAAAAGTTAGCAAGATGAGGTCTATTCTCAAAACTTTATAGTTTAAAGACAAGCCAATCATGATGACGGGAAAGGAAAGGGAGGTCTGATTAATAAGATTTTCTATTACTGGCTTAATTAAAGGTCAATTCATCAATCCCAAGAAGTATATAGCAGCCTTACTGGGGTTAATTTTTGCCTTCAATTAGTTTCTGATTAATTAAATACAGTGACCAAATTTAAAATACATGCTGTTTCCCTATAGCAGAGGTTCTCAACCTGTGGGTTGCACCCCCTATGGCAAACTTCTAACTTCAAAAATATTTATATTATGATTCATAACAGTAACAAAATTATAATTATGAAATAGCAACAAAAATAATTTCATGGTTGGGGGTCATCACAACACAAGGAACTGTACTAAAGGGGTCGCAGCATTAGGAAGGTAGGAACATAGCTGAATTGAATGCTGTTGACATCAGGAGGAACAAAGACCTTCAACTCAAGATCTCCAGCCAGGTCCTTAGTGAAGGACTGATCACTATGTAAGGATCTATCATATATGTATATATGGCTCTATAAAGAAAGCCTCAATTAATATGGTGATTATGGTAGTAATAATTACCCTGTGCCAACCATACTAAGTTCTACGGCTCTGGAATTAATTTTACTACATTTTATATTCCTTTTAGAGTGACTATTTTAACTCATTCTTGCTACTTTAATCTCTTGCTCTCTCTGGGTTTTTTTCCCCTTTTAAATAAAAAGTAGGACATGGTCATTCCTCTAGCCCTAGCCCTTATAAAGAGGCAGAATTTTGAATTTGAGACTCATCTGAACTACATAACAGTCCAAGGCCAGTCAAAGTTACATAGTGACATCCTGTCTCAAAACACAGGAGCTTGGTTGCTCTGGAGTGTAGCTCAGGTGGTGGTGTGCACCACCATCAGCTACATACCAAGTCTGAGGCCAGCCTGGGATCTACGAGATGCTGAAGAGAGACAGAGATACAGAGAAAAGACACAAACCCATCACTGGAGAACTGAGGTCATTGCTCAAGCGGTAGGGCACCAAGTGCAAAGCCCCAGGTTTGACCCCCAGCACCAAAAAGACAAAAACAGAAACACACAGACAAATAAACAAACAATGAGAAATCTGTTCAAACAGCAAACTAAAACTATGGAAGATATGATTAGAAATGCTTCCAACGGAACCCCAGTGTAATTCTTTCTAAGTTTTCCTTTCTTGGGAATGCCGAAAAAGAAAAATGGTAGGCTGAAAACAAATTCCGACAGACTTTAAGACAGAGCTGTGTCAGCTTAATCACTCTCACTGTCCTTTTAAAAAGATAAAATCCCACACCTTGCTTGGCAACTAAAATGTAAATAAAATCCCAGAACCTTTTATGCTTGACATTTTCAGCTTGACTCTGCCTTCTAAAAGGGGCGTGTTGACAGGACTTGGATTTAAAGATCCCAAAAATTTAGAAGGAAACTCATGGTTGGACCAACACACTGACTCCAAGCTGTAATGACAACCAGAAAAGGCCCAAGGGAAAGACAAGAATTCCTGTTAAGATCTTGGACCTGGGCAATGAGTTAATACACAGCAGCCTTAATTCTAGGCGACCACAGTCAGTAGAAGCCAGCATGAACAATAAGGATTATTTCCCTCTTTATATAAGCTATAACCTCACAGAGCTCCAGAGTCTCATCATCACCTTCCAGAAGGTTTATAACATCTGGTTGCCTTTGAGTCATCCACATGACAGAGGCTAAAAGGCACGAAGCTTAGTAGAGAATAAGTCAGTCAGCCTGGCACTCCGCTGTAATGTCTGCCATTCACAAGTCATGTGACATTGCATACACGACCCCACTTCTCCAAACTTGAGTGTTCTCATCTGAAAACCACAGTGGGGAAGACACTAAATGACATCACAGGAGAAGAGTACAGAACGAGAAGTACTTAGTGGTTGTTCTGTTAGCAGAGGTCAGAGTTCCTAAAGAATGCAGAACGGTAAATAAACGGCATATTGCTAAAAGGACTGGAACTGTTTCTCTCTCACCCATAGGGCTTTTGTTACAATGGTTAGCGGAAGCCAGACATGCTCTATAAACAGTGACTCTGATGGTTAACTTCTGCATCTCTGACAAGGGCCTTGCCTTCTGGTTGAAATTCCTGTTCAAAGCCACATTCAGAAGGTCAGTAGCGTATTTGGAAGAGCTGTAGGGCTCCTGGCCTTTGGTGTGCTGGATGTCCTCAAGACTGAAGTTAGATTTCTTCGCATTGCGAGAGGAGGTCCAGATGAGCTGAGAGGGGCTGTCGCTGTGGCAGAGAAGAGGTTCCAACTCCCGGATCTGAGTGGAGACACAGGATAAAAGATATCACAATCCACTGAAGGGTATATGCCAACAATCCAAAACTACTGGGTATGTATGCTTGAATTCAGGAAGTAAAGGGATGAGGATAGGGCGAAGAGAACAGGTTTCTTACGTCGCAAGAGGAGGAAGCTAAAAAAGGCTTACAGGCAGCAATGAATTAGGGTTAGAGGCATCAGTATTCCCTCATGTTGGACTGGCTACAGACATGTATGGATATGCATACACCCAGAAGTTAGCATATACACATTTATCTCCTTGGTTCATTAGCAGAGAGGGCCGAGAGCTATTCACATCTCAGTAGCAACAAGCACCAGATCTTTGTTTCTGATAGCAGTTCATCTTGGCTTACATAATGAAAGATAAAAATAAGAAAAACTTGTAGGGATAATCATATAAATACATCTAATCACCATTCTGTGACATATTTAATAAGTAGTATATATTACAAAAACTAAAGAGAGGAGAAATACCATTTTTGTTTGTCTTGTCTGTTTTTTGGGGTTTTGGTTTTTTTGTTTTGGTTTGTTTTGGTTTGGTTTTTCAAGACAGGGTTTCTCTGTGGCTTTGGAGGTTGTCCTGGAACTAGCTCTTGTAGACCAGGCTGGTCTCAAACTCACAGAGATCCACCTGCCTTTGCCTCAAGAGTGCTGGGATTAAAGGTGTGCACCACCACCACCCTGCAGGTTTTTGGTTTTTGTTTTGTTTTTGAGACAGGGTTTCTTTGTGTAACCCCCTGGATGTCCTGGAACTCACACTGTAGACCAGGCTGGTCTCAAACTCACAGAGATCTACCTGCCTCTGCCTTCCAAGTACTGGGATTAAAGGCGAGCACTATCACCACTTAGCTGAGAAATACCATTTTTAAATGAAAAACTTTAATATAGAAAACATATAACCACAAGTCTACATAATTACAAAATTAATTGAATTTTTTAAAAAATGGAAGAGAGAAATTTTCCTGAAAGAAAAATTCCAAACAATTTCTATAGATAATCCATCTTTAGGAAGTTGAAGTTCAACTCCTTGTGTATGGGTTACACACAAGAACTTTCTTCTGAACACTTAGTATGGAAGAGGGAGCATGGCTTCACAGTGGGGAAGCCTGACAAACCACCTCAAGCCAGGTTAACATGGAAAGGTCTAAACTCTACTGTCGTCATCATTCTTCGGCAGGCTCTCACTTGCAGCAATCCTCCTGTCTCAACCTAAGTGTTGGGATGTAGGTGTGGGCCGTCACTTCTCAGGTACTATGAAAGCTGTCCCATAAGCATGAGCTGGAGGCAACATCACATAACACTCTAGATAAGTCACGCATCTCATGCTGAATCTGCTATATGTGTCTAGAATTGTACTTCCAATTATGGACACTTAAGAAGAGACCATGATAATGAAGAGTCAACTCTGTATCAGTGTCTAATAACAGTATGCTTACTCTGTCAAGCCCAGTTTGTAGAATTACTTAGAACAGAACTAATGTGCTTTTTTATGCTGTTATGTACATTGTTTCTAAAGGTGACTGGGTGTCCAGTAATCTGCTTCCTCCATTCTCTGGGTAAATCACATTTTCAGAGGCGGGTGAACACATTTAAATTCTCCAAGATTTAATGTTAACCATAAACTAAGGAGCTTCACAAAACAGTCCTGTGTCCATGCATGCCCTCCGGATCCAGTAATAAGTATGGAATTAGTATGACCCAAGCCTTTTTTTACCAGGATAAAGTGGCCAAAGAGATTGGTTTCAAACACCTCCTGGAAACCGTCAGCAGTGACCTTATCATTCTGGGTCAGCAGTCCTTCTGCTGTAGAGAACATATGAATCACATTTCTGAAATAGCAGAAGAAAACAGCACTTTTAACTGAAAATACTAAAGATGTTACTCATACACACACATACACACACACACACACACACACACACACACCTTCTTTGATTCTATAATGACAAAATACCAATTTCTTGGACACTGTGGGTATTAAATGAGTTACTAATGCTTCTTCCCCCAATTCACAGGTGTACCTAACATGCTTTTCCTCTTCCCACTACCCAAACAGATCACATGTAAACTATCAGGCAATCGCAGCTATGCCGATGAGAAAAAGTCTTCACCCATATCAAGTGTTTAATTACTGAAAACAATTTAGTCAGGTCATCTTTTTCGGTAGGAAGTCTAAGAGCATCATTCAATGGACCGTCTAACAAAGTGTCTTATTTATCAGCTTAGTAGCAGGATTTGTGCATGCTTCGTTTTTTCATGGAAGAAAAGTAAAAAGAAACTGGATATGAAGCCCACATCAAAAAGCTCTATGAATACATGCATTGGGTCACAAACAAGACTTATTTCTAACTCGGGTTCATAGTGGTTAGATAGCTTTGGAAGCCACTTGTGTGTACTGAGACTCTCTCAGGCAGACGCTGGTTCTCTGCATGCCCTCGGTTTACTGGTCAGCATAGCTGACACATCTCTAGGCAGCCTGCTAGGTGCTGGAGGCTGTCTAAGAATGTCACTTTCTCCAGAAAGGCTCTGCCGGCAGCACATTCAGCCAAACCAAAAGCTGATGACATGAACCACCTAATGATATGGAATGTTCCAGAGACTTAGAACATTATAAAAACCATGACAGCGTGCAGTGTTCTCCACAAAGATGCGTACTTGACTTGCCTACTAAGGTACCAACTCCTCCTTTCTATACAACTTCATCCTCCTCAGCATCCCCTCACTCAACACACACACCAAAGGCAAAAGGAATGCCTTCCTTGAAATCAGCTCATCCGGCACAGTGGTTCACAACCTTCTTAATGCTATAACCCTTTAATATAGTTCCTCATTGTGTGGGGACCCCCCCAACCATAAAATTATTTTCATCGCTACTTCATAAGTGCAATTTTGCTAGTTATGAATTGCAATATAAATATCTGATGTATGATATGTGACCCTTTTGAAAGGGTCATTTGATTCCCCCCCAACACCCCAATAGGTCATGGCCCACAGGTTGAGAACCACTGGTCTAGAACATGAAAATTACCTTGAAAAGATGCCAGAGAAAAATGCTTTGATATTTAACTGGGGATTGGGCATGATCCCAGCGTTCAGATATAAGTAGTCTAATCTTTGAAACCTGCAAGCAAAATGTCAAAATGACATTATTAGAAAAGATGACACAGAAGGTCCAAGGACAGAAAAACCCTTTGTGAACCAGGCTATGACATCAGTGTTGAAATGGTTCTTTCTCAACAGCTTCTCCAGCCACAATGAGTATCTTTGCTCTGGGTGGTTTTGGTAGGCTTTCAAGATAAATCACCACAGGAAAATCCAACTGTGGCCCACCCATTAGGCACTGAAGAACTTTCTATAAAACTCATCCTTCCTCTCTACCCCCTCCTCCTTTTACAAAGTTACTGTACTTTTTTTTTTTAACCAGCTCACATCTTCCATAGTTGACAAGTTAAATTTACACAATGTATAGCAGGCTTGACTGCACCTATCAGCGCTGGAATCTGGATAGCCTGATATCTACCAAAACAGAAGACCCAAGTGGAAACCACTCAGTGTCCACAACCAGGAGTTACATATTATAAATTGATTAATGGTCACTCTCATACGCTGAAACTATACATGCCCTATGGGGATTAGGTATTCTCAGTGGGCTTGCTCCAGAATACATGTCATGGAGTAACTGAGAAATGGGGACTTGGGTGAGCTTTTTCAGTTTTGAAATTCCATAAGCCTTAACAGAAATACATCCCTTTGGAAGCAGGATCAAAGCAGGCAGTACATGCTCCCACAATACCCAGGCAATATCCATGCTGAGAGTATCTCCCAGAATTCTAAGCACCACACTGTGTTTTCTATGTAACCCAGGACAGATCCACAGCTAATAAAACTGGACCTTGAGATATATACTTGCCTGACAATACAGATTATGCACCAGCCTTTCTTGATCATACTATATAATAACCTTATGGTCCAAATTATTAAAATGACTATTTAAAGTAATGACATTGTTGCCACTATAACCACCATTCATCATGCAAGTGAAGCCAGTGGGACCTCAGATCAATTGTTCTATTAGCTAATTTACAAACTTCAGTTATAGCAACTTATTTTGCTAGGCATGAAGAAGCAATGCTTAGTAAAATGTGGAAATGAACTCTGGCTTCAATCAAACCATATAATTAATTTATTCAAAGATGAAAGGATTGGCCTAGTGTCTCTATCTAGATAAAAAACAGCTTCAGTATTTCTTGTGAGTTCCACCCAAAGAGAACGCTGTAGGCGGAAAGACCTGGTGCCAGACATAATGAAGCTTTTGCCAACTGGGCTCTGAGGTCATTCTGTAGATTCCCTCCGCACAATTCATTTTACAGGACACCCATTACCTTCCCGTACCTCACTGTCCTTTCTCGTTCGATAAATGTTATGCTGCACTACCACACGAGAAAGCAAGCTGTCAAAAGGAGACCTACTTCTGTTTGACTTCCTTTGCACCCTGGACCACCGATCGCAGGCTGCTGACATCCATCTGCACAACGCTGACTTCGGCAGAGGGGTGAGAGGCCAGGAGGGCATCACGGACAGCTCCTGCTTTGCTCAGGTTCCGACACGCCAAACACAGGTGCAGCTCCTCATCTTCTGCCAGCAGCCGATTGCAAAGGGCGAGCCCAATGCCACTAAGAAGACAATTCAGGCACAGGGCAGGAGTTCATCGACATGGTTCTAAATTGAGGCATTTCTCTCTGGTTCAGAAACCTGATTGTGTCAACATGAGCTCCAATGAGAACCCCACGCAGACAGAAAACACCCAAACACCATGTGAAGGATGGAATCCCCCACCCCATGAGTCATTTGATTCGGCTCACATCTAGTTGCTCACCTCTAAAATAGTTCAGTGACACAGGGTAGGGTGCAAAGTACCTGTTAGGTTGTAATTTAATACATCCCCAGCAATGCTGTCAAGAGGATCGTAATAGCTGTTTATTATCTCCCCATTCTCTTGTGCTGCCTAGGTCCCTCAAAACCAAGTGTTCTTGGCATTGTAAACTTGTACTCAGTGCAAGTGGACAGAAGGTAGGAATACAGTCAGATGGAGGAAAGACAGAGAAGCAGGGTTGAGCATAGAAGTCCACTGAGGCTTTAGATACACTAGGTCAGAAAGAACAATATCAAAGTGCCCAGCAGGTGGGGCCAGTTGCTGGTAGCAATGACATCCTGGATACTAGCAAATTCTCATGCAGACAGACTGCCAGCAAATAGAACCCCCAAGTGAGTCTGGAACTCACATAATCTGGTGGCCCTGCCAGGAGTATCAGACATATAAGGGCCTAATCATTCTTACTTCAAAATAGCATACCTTTAGTATAAATATCCAATTGCACATACCACAATGTATATCAAAGAAACACAAGATCAGGCCTGACTTCCGTATGCACCTCCCACATAAGAACCACCAAAACCAATTGACCTAAAAGAAAGGGCAGACTAACCAAAAGTTCAAGAGAGACCCCTCCTACACTGGCTTACTTAATATGAACATGGCTAGATCAGTGTTAGTTTCTCAAAAATATCAATGTAACCAGCTGGGGTAAGGTTGGACAGTTTCGTCCCCTGCACATTCTTCGTGAACAAATAAGAAATCTAGAAGGCAATAAAGTAGGCCAAGGGTCAATTGAGCAAGCCTGGAAAATCTATGAACTGGTGACTGATTAGGGAAAGCCTTAACAGGAGGCGACTGATCGTTCTGTATGTTCCTGGGGAGTGTATGAGAAGTGTGCTGCAGAAATGCAATCTCCCCATTCTCCTAAAATTCATGGATGCTGACATTTAAACACCGCGGTGTTAGACACACCGCGTGTTTAGGGTTAAAGTGAAGTGGGGGTACCTACAGAAACTACTGGAGCCTTGTCACTGATAGGGAGGTGGCGGAGTCTGAATGGAACCGCCAGGTCCCTTGAGAGCACAGCAGGCTGATTAGTAACTGGCGCTCTAGTTTTCCTTTCCACTGTCATGTTTAATTCAAAGCACGTGATACCAAGCACCCAGAGAGGCAAGCATGACCACGCCTCTTGGGAGGCCCAGAGAAGGGTAGAGCAGGTCTCCGCAGAATCCCCACCTAAGTGAGTCCAGGGTCACCGACCCGCGTTTCCCCGCACCCGAAACTTAGCCTCCAGGGTTCCGTAGGAGGCCTCACCTGCTCGCCCCGGTGATCAAAGCCACCTTCCTCATCTTGCACAAAGCGCAGCAAAGCTAATCTGCCCAGGCGACCACGGCCGCTTACAGAAGGGACCAGGATCCGCGCCCTTAAGCACCACGACCAATCAAGGCTCCGCCAGGCCCCGCCTCTCCTTGCGTCATCCGTCCCCGCCTAGGGCAGCCAATTGCAGCCCGGCATCCCCTCTCCACGCCGGGGCCGGGTGGGGTGAGATAGGCCGAGGGGCGGAGCCCCGTGACACAGAGGTCCTAGCCAATCCAGGCAGTCCTCACCCTCAGTTTGCAGGCGGTGTCACCGCGAGGCGGGGGCGGGGTGAGGCGAGCCGGTGGGCAGAGCTGAAAGCTTCTGGGGAACCCTGGCAGAGGGTAGGGTGCAGGAACCCAAATCCAAGGTTACTTAGAAAGTATAGATCCATCTTCCGATCCCTCTTTCAAGCATGATCTCTGAGAAAAGGAACGTGGATTTTTATTGTGCTTTATTTATGTAGAGTCACGGGTAAATTAGGAATTTTCAAGCTCTGAATGTGAAATGGAAATGAGAATTTCAGAACTCTTAAAGGAATGTGTGCTGTCATCGCCTTCAGTGCCTGCCAGGCCTCTGTAAAGGTCCTTTTTTTTTTTTTTTTTTTTTGTCGCCACGCCATCCCAGATGAGTATTTTGTTGGAGGGGGTGCGGTGGGGGAAAAGCTAGTTAATGAGGGAAGGAAGGGAAAATGCATTCAAATTACAGCCCTCAATTTTTATTAAGTTCAGTTCCTACATAATCACCTTGCACAGCTCTTATAATCCTTATTCTAGCTTTCGCTATTTATAGCTGGTTAAAAGTACTAATACATAGTAGAACTGAACAAACATCATGACTCTTTCAAAACTGTAATGATTATGAATCGCAGTGATCCTAAATGATTGAGATCCTCTTTTCTGGATTTTGATCTTGATGTTTTGATAAATGGTACCAACTGACTCCTAAAAATTAAAATGGATTTTTTGATCAGTTCTTCAAAGATGGTATCTTAACAGTATTTTCTAAAAGCTTTGAAGCTAAATTCTTCCTAATCTTGAGGTTCTTTGCCCAAAGGATCCTTTCTTCCTTTTTTTGTTTTTGTTTGTTGGAGACAGGGTTACTTCGTGTAGCCTTGACAGTCTTGGAACTCGATCTGTAGACCAGACTGGCCTCGAGATCACCAAGATCTGCCTGTCTCTGCCTCTAGAGTGCTGGTAAGGGGTGTGCCACCTTGGCTCCAAATGATTCTTTTTAAGCCCTGGAGATTAGAAGTGACATGTAAGAGAGCATCAAGAACTATGTGGCTCCCAAAGAAAGCCCATTTCTTTAAAGAAGTCAGCAAGCATGGAGTCTAAGGCCAAGCAGGTATATCCTAAACGCACCCTAAAGTAGCTCTGAAAGTGGCCCAACACAAAACTGTAAACTTATTTAAAATATTATGAGGCTTATTTTGAGATTTTTTAAAGCTATATTGTGTAGTTCTCATCGTGAACTTTGTCCATGAAAATATATCACAATGCCAGGTTGGATGTATCAGCTAGGGACAGTCTCAGATGAGGTACTATAGGACCAGTTTTGAATTGCATGATTCCCAGAAGACTTCAGAAAAAGTCTCTCCTCCTCTTTCACTTCTAGGAAATCTGGGTGTTTCCTTTTGTTCTACTAAAGTTGCTGCTTCAAGGCCCTGTGACCTTCAAGTGACAGACTGAACTGTTAGATTAGAATGTTTTATTTTTAAAAAATAATATGTCATAGGGAGGACACAACCCAAAACCAATTGAAATAGATTTTAATTCATATCTGAGTGAGTTGTTTTTGTTTTTTAAACATTTCAAACTACTCATCTTGAGTATGTGTTTTTCAAGGGCTTCTTCTGTTGGGTTCCAGAACAGTGTGTACACAGTGAGTCTACCCATTACTGACAAACTTTGGTATATGAGCTGAATAGTAGGTGTACCAACTCTACCATTATTTAGTCTCCATACAGTAAATGTGTCTCTACCCTAAGCTCTGGCACTGATCTCTGGCTCTTTTATCGTGCAGTAGATAAGGATGAGTGAAGTAACTTTTGTTCCAATAACAAAGCTCCATCCTTGGTCCTTATAAACTTTCCCAGAATTGAGTCTCTAAAATTTTCACCCCTTTTCCCTGGAAATACTGCATTCAGTCTGTCCCAAAACTAAATAGGAATTTACCCAATTCATTAATGGTAAACAGTCATGTGTTATCCTGTGTAGGATCCAACGGCTACAGAAGAGAACAATTTATAGATATGTGGCCAATTCTTCTTCAAATGGGAAATAAATATAAAACTATAAATGGAAAATAATTTTCTTGTTCTCTGCAACTTAACCAAGCTCTTGCAAGTTGCTAATGAAGAATTAAGTAGACATAATTTCCGTCCTCATTATCAACCTATGTATTAGAATAAATAAATATTCATGAATATATTAATAATTATGTATGTATATATTGTATGTGTATATATAATATATGAAAATGTATATGAATAGCTTGTCTGTGTGTTTGTGCATGGGTGAATCCAGATCATCATGTCCACCTGCTGTTAACCCTGGGCAATAGGTGATGGCATCTCCAGTCCCCTAACCCTGGGCAATAGGTATTGACATCTCCAGTCCCCTAACCCTGGGCAATAGGTGTTGACATCTCCAGTCCCCTAACCTGGGCAATAGGTGTTGACATCTCCAGTCCCCTAACCCTGGACAATAGGTGTTGACATCTCCAGTCCCCTTGCTTCCTTTACTTTCATCCCAATTCCAGCACTCAGGTACGTGAATTCCTGGTCTTGAGTCTCGAAATACCAGACATTGTAGAGACAGAGCAATCATGAATACTCTATTTTGAGGGCATTTAGACCCATTGTCTTATCTACTGTGACAAGTGCTGGAAAAAGTGTGTTCATGGTACTCAGAAACTTATTCTGCAGGTTGACATAAAATGTGTTTGAGATCATTCCACCTTAATCTATTGTGAAGTCTGAATGTGGATTCTAGTTTTATACAATTTTGTTGGTTTATGCTTGTGTGATCAGCAACCTGAGACAGACCATGTTTGAATTTAGCAAAGGTTTCTCTTCCAAAACAGACAAACAACAACAACAACAAAAACCTCCATAGCAATAACAATAACAGTGGAAATTCCAGACTCAGGTTCCCAGGTAGGCACAATACTGCAAAGATATAAAATCACAGTTTCTACTGTGTTTAGATATGTCAGAGACATAGCCATGTTAGTTAGGGCCTAACTAGTATCAAACAGAAACCTATTCACATGCCCCTGTGGGATAGCCCTGACACACATGTCCAGGCTGCACCTGTAGGTCTTTCCCTATGTCTCATCACTTCTCCTCAAACCCTGTAAGGAGGAAGGATAACAGAGACCACCAGAACCGTGACTGCTGAGACAAAAAGGAGGCTCCATCAGTAGCATGACTCTTTAATCACTGTTATTTACAATTTATCATCCAACAGACTTACAGAGAATAAATAAAGAAAAGAAAATATACAATTGGCATCATGTTCTGCCCCTTTTTCTAATACAGATGATTTTTATGTATTCTATTTTAGGATGGCTGTGATAGCTCTAAGCAGAAATTAAATCCACTTGCTGCTTAGCCCTCAACAAGACATATTATCAACCACAGCCTGTCGAATAAAGCCCAGATGTTGCCTCATCATAGAAGAGTCTACCATATTGCTGCAGAAAGTTAGTCCTCAGGAACAGTTACCAGACATCGGGCTAAAAGGTGAATCCTTGAATAACAAAGAATGATGCAGATGAATAGTATAGATTACAAACCTCCTTGTGTTTGCAGGGATGCTCCCACCTTTCCCCATTATCCAAGTCTCTTTTTAAGGAAACACATTTGCAGTAATAACAGCTGTCTGTGCTTTCCATTGACAAATGTTCTCTTGATATTCAGTTGTGATTGTAGATCAGCCCTGGAACTTACATCTGTTCTCCTATAAGACCTGTAAAGTTATTGGCAAGGTGTGCAGAAGAAACTAAATAAACAACTTGCTTCAGAAAAGCTAGATTTGGGGCCAGATTGTGCTCTCCTGTAAGAACTACCGTGCATGGCTGTCTGAATCAGTTTCACCATCACAAGGATGCAAGGGTATCCACTGCTTTAGGACATTTGTTTCCTTTTTCTTTGTAATTGAAAAGAAGTCCTCTAGGTTCTAACAAAATACTTCTCCCAAAATTCACACTTGTGGTACATAACAATTTCCATACTTTATTTATTGAAAACATAAAATTCACAAAATATTCACTTGTGTGCTAGGAGCTTCATAAGCCACAGACAGTTATTATCATGTAGCCCTGAAGCATGGCAGCTTAAAAATGTCCGACAGAAAACCCAAAGTCATGATCCATGAAACTAGAGTTTCAACTTTTTCCCAGGAAGCTGTTATGTTTGCATTTACTTTAGCAGCTGTTATTACAATTGTGGATGAACATTTAAGCAAATGAGATATCTCTGCTACTCTGAAAAGAGTGTTTTATCTCACATTAGGGGTTTGCATTTGTGTTATAATCTATCCACAAACTATCCCTGCTCCTATCAAGTACCACTTGAATTCTTGATCAAAATACTGTTTTTTTACCCTTTTGTCACCAACAAAAATTCCATTATTCTGTTTAGAATTTCCTTCTGCCTAAAAACCTTTTATATTGTTACTCCTCTTAAGTTGTTCTTGGATTATTTGGGGTGTCAGGCTATGGCCATTCTGGGTCCAGCAATGATGAGCACTAATTGAAAGTGGATTCAGCAAGTAGGTGGGATATCGTTCACTAGCAAAGGAGCTTATCAATTTGCTGTTTTCCCTCAACGTTTGTAGAATAATATCCAGAGTCCCTCCTGCCATATACCACCAAGGCCAGGTTACAAAGCAACAGAAGTGATTTCCAGTCAGAAACTGAGGACAAGGCAGGAAAACTGGTGAAATCCAAGGCAAGCCTAGAGTTCAGTTTGGAAAATGGCTCAAAGTAGACTACAGTTTTGATGGATGAAAATAGACTGAAATGTTATCAGCAGGAGGACACTAGATCCAGGGTAAGGCCACTCTGCACTGATTCTTTTGTAACTTATTCCAAGTCTCAGATAATTTGAAAATAACAAGTTTCTGAAAAGTATGGGATAACTAAATGGACACTCCCCAGTTTTTCCCTGCCAGCCTACTTGGGTCATTACAGAGCAGAGCTCAAAACTGCTTAAGATCAAATCCTTATTAACTACCCAGTTTCTGTCCTTCTTAACTCAGGATTCCAAATAATCCACCAAGTGCCAATGACATTCATCTGTTTCTAGAATATGAAACTTGAGTTCAAAAGGATTTCCCAGAGTAGACAGGAATTGGCATCTTGTCAAAACATTAGGGGCCTACCCCACACAGCGCCCAAGGACATGGGCTTCAAAACAAAGAAAAGAGGACTATGACAGCAAATTCTAGGCTCATGAATTCAACTGAGGATCAAAGTGGTCATAACCAATATATTATAATTCTCCCCATTTTGTACTCTGGGATAAAAACAGGCACTCTGATGTCTACTAGTGTATGTTCTCAGAACATCTTCCCCGTTCCCTTCATCCTGACACTCCCCTCTTTCTCTTCTTTACTTGAAACACATGGTCTAGACCCACATCCTGGTTTTCTTGTGGGATGCCTGGGTGTGACTAGACAAACATGTTTCCAATATGATGCACCCCTCTGTTTAAGAATCAGACAAGATTTAGTCTTGTCTAACTTACACCCATTGTTTCCATGTTTGCTGGGGCCATTCTGGGTCCAGCAATGATGATCATTATTGAAAGTGGATTCAGTAACTACCATAAGGTCCCCAAGTCCTAACTCTTCACCCCCAACAGCACATGGAGCACCAAATCCAGTGCACAGACAGCTTTAGCTTGTCACCAGCACTAGATATGTTCTAGAACATACAGGAGAGCAAACTGCCTCCTATACTCACTTCCCCTGAGATGAAAAGGGCATCCCTTGTGGCTACATGTTTCTTTATCCATGAAGACCATCCCCTTCCTTAATTCTGCAAAAATCCCATCCATTTCCTATAGCACACCTGACTTCATTTTAATAAACACAGTCTCTCTCACCCAGCATTTTTTCTTTTACTCACCCTCCATTCTTTTCAAGTCACTTTTCCTAACCTCTCTCAGATCTCCTTTCAAGCATTCACTTTCATGTATCAGAGTTGATTTCATGGCCTCCAGTCAGCCCTGTTGCTACCTTGCCCGATTTTCATCCTACCTTGCTTGTGTCTATCCATAATCTCTCCTTGCCTCTCTTCATGATTCCTTCTTTCTCATTTTCTCCTTATCCTTTCCATTCAGTCTCTCTCTCTCTCTCTCTCTCTCTCTCTCTCTCTCTCTCTCTCTCTCTCTCTCTCTCTCTCTCTCTCTCGTAACCACTTTTTAAAATCACTACTTGGCACACTTGCTCACAACCCTCTTTTGTTACACAGTCTTGAACACTCATGGGTGTTTTCTCCACAGCTTTAACAATTCATGTCCCTCCTCAGAGCACTCCTTTCCACTCCACATCACATGCATGAATTAGTGACATATTAGCCTGGCCAATAGGGCAAGATTTGAACATAGATACCGAGGCTATTGATCAACGACAGAACCCTGCCAAAGCATGTGTAAATTCTGGGTTTAATCCACAGCACTAAAAAAATAAATGGACCTGGCTATCAATACATTTGTCAATAAAGGTATAATTTGTGATACAATAGTCTAAAGGACATCTTGACATAAATGGTTCACATATATGATGATCATAGATACCTTGGGAAAATAACAGTAACCCACAGCTTCCCATTGGCTTCTGCTTTCTTTGTCAAAGCCTATCATCATTCCTCTAATTTATATCTGAGCTACATGTTAAGTCTATATGGTAAGCCCTTACCATCTACCGTGCTGAGTCACTCAAGTTGGTACAGCTCAACTCTACAAGTGTAATAGAAACTAAAGCTTTGTCTATAATACAAAGGTCTCAGTGCCAGAAGGTGGAGCCTTCTGCATACAAAAAAAGAAGGAAAGACAGATGGACGGATGGTGGTAGGGAGGGAGGTAGGAAGAGAGAGAGAGAGAGAGAGAGAGAGAGAGAGAGAGAGAGAGAGAGAGAGAGAGAAGGAAGGAAGGAACAAAGAAAGGGAGGGAGGAAGGAAGGAAGGAAGGAAGTGAGGGAGAGAAAAAACGGTGCCTGTACATGGCGATACATATTTGATAACCATCTGCAACAGATTAGTTCCATCATGCAAACTCAGAGAAATTTCATTTTAAACGTGATTTTAGCCGGGCGTTGGTGGTGCACGCCTTTAATCCCAGCACTTGGGAAACAGAGGCAGGTGGATATCTCTGTAAGTTCCAGGACAGCCTCCAAAGCAATACAGAGAAACCCTGTCTTGAAAAAACAAAAACAAAAAAAGTGATTTTTAAATGGCAGGTAGAGGAATAGAGTGAATTGGGAGCAAAATCCTAAAGAGTGCATAGTTAAGAGTTGTGAAAGAAACATGTCTGTCCCTAGACCTATCAAGAGAGATAATGTGTGGAAATGCCTGGTCAGTCTAGAGCAGATGCCATGTAGGTGTCAGTGTCACTAAAATGTTGTTTCCCGAGATCCCTTTTACTGGCCATAATTTTCTGAGCAAGACAGGTAACTGAACCTACACCAATCACAAATCTAGTTCTCCAGCAAGCACAAAACACAGCAGAACTCCAAGAGCTTCAGAATCTCTAATTCAATTTACAAGTTAGACAGGTAAGGAAACAAATTCAGAGACAGTAAGACTTGGGAAGATGGCATACTTGACTTGAGGCTGAAAGAGGGCTGAAGTTCCCAAACCATGCTCGCCTACCTCTCCAGTCAATGACCCAGACAGAGTTAGTCTTGGGAAAGACTAAAGCTGTGAATGATACAAACTGAATAGGGTCTGCAAATGAGACTTAGAGCTACACCTATTGCTGTGTCCTGGAGCCATACTAAAGAGCTGCACCAAGAAACAGTCGGGTTTCTGAGAGACCATCGAGCAAGCTGACTGGCTAGACAACAGAAGCTTTAGCACAGGAAGCTTATTCAATAGTCTTTTCTTGGTTCTCCTCTGCAGGACTTGAGGTTTCTGTATTCTAATTTCCCCATGAAAACATAGGATCTGCTCACAAGCAGCTCCTGATGGACTGTGTATCAGTTTCTGTGAACACTGAATCTAGAACCTCCTGCTTTGCTGCTGGCCGCCATCTCTATGGCAAAAAGCACATACAGTAACACTGAATGGTCATCCTTTCATTATCCCATACAGACATATGCATCCTGTGGTCAAGAAACTCTCACATGGTTCTTCAACTATATCTGAATGTTTCAGGGATGAGAGACTCCCCATTTCTGGGGAGTCCTTCCATGCCTGTGTGTTCTGATTCTCTCCATATTTTCCCAAATAAAGAGTGGAAACCAGTCTTCCTATACCTTCCTTTCAGTAGTCTAGGCCAACCTTTTGGGGGACACACAGAATGATCTACTGAACGTTGTACATGACATTGGATATTTATGCCTGAGAAGTTCCCATCCTAGCCTATAGGTCCTACAGAGGCATCACACACTGAAAGAAATATAGCTGGGCAAGATGAGCCAAAGAAGCAACCACTAAAATATCAAAACATTGGAATTTTACTGATTAAATAGTCAAGGTGTCACTTAAAACACACAAGTGAAAATATTTAAGCAAGAAAAGGCCCTCACAAGTGAACAACAGATAGTATATTTGCTATTAATCCTCCTTGGACCTCCTTTCCTATGACCCTGTGTACAGAGAACCCTGTGCAGTCTTTCTCTTCTGTATATAACTATTGCCCTTCCAACCTTACAACAGACACTTTTTCCTGCCCACATGCTGTTTCATAGGTATGCCCTGATCTCTGGCCATGAATGATGAAAACATTCATTCAAAGAAACAAGGTAGAGCTTCTTAAGTTTTAAGTCCATGTCACTCACTTTGAAGAGAGGAGAGAGAGAGAGAGAGAGAGAGAGAGAGAGAGAGAGAGAGAGAGAGAGAGAGAGAGAGAGAGAGAGATCTGAGAGTGTAAGTGGGACATCTCCAGAAGCCAAATCAGAAAAGCATCCATTAGTTGTGGCATGCCAAGTCCTGCAATTCTTCATGGCTACCAAGTGTTTTCCTTGAACATAATCTTGTGCTTCCCAAGACATTCATATTCTTCAAGTTTTCTTCCTAAAGGTATATTACAGAAAGTGACATGGAAAATATTGTAAGATCTGCACACTTATAAGCATAACCTTTATAAATTATCTGAGCTTCTAGCCTTTATTACCTAACACTTTGGTATATCAAGTAATATTTATTTTACTAAATTTTATCTGCTCTATTTTTTTCTTTTTTAGTTATTTCATGTAAAAAAAGTATATATGAGTCAGTGGTAGGGAGTAGGGAAGTGTAGTGGAGGAGGCAAGAGACAGTAAGAGGCAAAGTGAACACTTCTCTGTCTCTCGGGTCCATTAAATGTCCAGATGGAGTGGCTTAGATGTATGTGGGTGAGCAGTAGGTCTTGTAGGGAGGACCCAGAGGCCACAGGAACATTGGCAGGCATTGAAGGCATCACTCGTCCCCTTGTTGAAGAAGCAGAAGGTGTATTTCTTGGAATGATGGTCGGTGTTTGGTCTCTCTTCTCCAACAGCTGAGCATCAGCTTATACACAGAGTCGGGGCAAATAGCTGGTTGAGGGAGATAAATCTGTGGGAACAAAGAGAATTAAAGGAAAAATATGTATTAAGAGGAAGGAGGAGAATGAATTGTATCATAGCTTGACTTATGCCATCACCACCTTATAGAACTCAGCAACTGAGATGGGTGTTTTACCTACTCTTCCCATTTGTGGAGTTCTAGCTCACCAGCCCCTTCCTCATGACCTTGGTCTTTTCTAGTTCCCTCAAGCAGTATTTCATGGTGGGCCATTCTGTGGGCCCCAGAGCAATGAGAGCTCAGATCCTCAGTTCATGAGCATGTGTCTCGGTTGAGCCAATACAACAGATATAAAGTATATTTGCAACTTCAGCACCATAAAGTATTTGGAGTTTTATTGCAATTGTGATTGAATAAAATTTCAACCAGATGCAGAAATTGGAATGTAGGCCACATCTTTGTAATGCCTACTGTTGCTCTCTGTGTTTCCCCACCTCCGTATTGGTCTCATTTAGAAGAGATTAGATTTCACTAACAGGTGTGGTCACTGTGCCATAATCCCAGTCTAGGATGCTACTCTGAAGTTGCCAGTTACCATCTCCACAGGAAGATGGCACTCAGCTAACTCCAAGTCCATCTTCTGTCTTCTATATATTATTACTATCATCCCCTTACCTATAGTTTTAATACCCTGCTATACTAATAGATTTCTGAACATTTCATACTTCGTATAATATATACAATTTTGTTACCTCTTATTACAACAAAGTAAAAATTAAAATTAATTAATTTTTAGTTACTTAGTTTTATTTACACTGTGAGAATTCAAGAAAAATGTTATCTGTAATTTCTCCACATCTTGAGATTGTAAATTAAAAGCAAGAAAGGCAAATACATTTTAGTGGCTGAAATTCTGCTATGGATGTCTAAGCATTTTAAACTGAAGATAAATTGTTTAAAATTTACATAAGCTATGAACCCAAAGTATGAAATTTCTTCTAGCATTTACATTAGCCAAACTGTCATTTCTCTTCCTTGTATCTCCTGTGTACAGTAGGTTTGTTGGAGGACTGGAAAATGAGTTCCACACATGTGTGTAGTTCAGTGACCACAGAAATCTTGTAGCTGCTGATAAAGACAGTATTTTCCAAATATGCTCATGTCAAACTCTAAAACACAAATACTGAAATTTCAGTTATAAACACAATAGCAAGTAATTTTGCCAAACTTAATAAATTGTGCTTCATCAATTATTTACATTTGATATACCAAATTTAGTAAATTTTCTGTCAAAATTTCTAGTTGTAACTGAGAAGTGCCTCAGTATATGATGGTAATATTTGACTTTTGACTGAATTTCTGACTTTAGTGCTACATCATTGGTAGATGGTCAAGATGTATATTTGGTACATGGCTGGTATCTTGTGTAGGTAGAAATAGTGTGCCTTCTTACACAGACTTCCAAAACTAAATGAGAAAAGTTCAGTTCTGAAGATGATTAGAAATGAGAATTTCTATTACTAACTGATGGTTTAAGGAGATGTGTTCTTGTGAAATTGAATAACAGAATTGAAATAACATTTGGCTATTTAAAGATCATTTTTAATATCACAAGCACTAATGTAAGAAAAGTGCACAAGAAAGAACTTAGAGTCCTTCCTCTTGTGGCATGGATGCTGATCTAATTTTGCCTTTGTATAAAAACTGACTCTTCAGGATTTCTGTTGATCAATAATAACTTGAAAAAACTAAGAGGCTTGCGATAATTCCACCTTTGCCTACACTCAAATTAAGACCATTATTTTGTTGAGTAGGATCCATTTTCTAATTGAACACACAACCCTTCTTTAATGGCCATATGTCCTCTAAAGGGTGGTTTGAAAACACTGATCTATGAAGAGAAGATTTTTTTCTTGGTTCATTGCATATTTCATAAAGTCAAGGACAAATTTTTGCTTTATCACAAGAAGAAAGCAGTTATCTCCTGTGATGGACAGTTTTATGTCAACTTGACACAAGCTAAAGTCATCTGAGAACCTCAATTAAGAAACATGAGAAAACCTCAGTTAAGAAGAGGTCTCCATAAGACCGAACTGTAGGCAAACCAATAGGCCATTTTTTAAATTAGTGATTGATCAGGAAGGGCCCAGCCTATTGTGGGTGAAGCCATTCCTGGGCAGGAGGTCCTGAATTTCATAAGAAAGCAGGCTGAACAAATCATGAGGAGCAACCCAGAAAGTGACACTCCTCCATGACCTCTGAGCCAGCTATTGCCCCGAAGTTTCTGCCCAGCTTGAGTTGCTGTCTTGGCTTCCTTCAGTGATGGACTAAAAATGTGGAAATGTAAGCCATCTAAACTCTTTCCTCCACAACTTGCTTTTGGTCATGGTGTTTCATCACTGCAATAGAAATCCTCACTAGGATACCTCCTAACTAAGATAGGTGATTTAGAATCCCTGCTACCACACTATCTAAAGAATATTGATATAAAAATTAAATTGCAGGCCCGTTTCTCATTTTCAGTGTATATCAAGTATTAATCATGCCCTTCTCTTGGTGTTTGTTTTCTTAAGTCTAGTTAAGCCAGAAAGGACCTACTTTTATCTCCTGAAAAACCTGTCTCCAGCTATTAACCATCTTCCTGTTGGTGATACTGTGATGTAAGGTGTGCTACAGATAGACCATTTGGGGTACTGCAATGCTCTAGTCATTAGCAAGCTTTAAGTCCTAGGTCTCATAGGAGCACTGAAAAGTTGACCAACCAAAGAAAGCTTGATATCTCAGGGAATGAGGACTTCTTGTTAGCTTGAAGACTCAATAGTCCTTAAGTCCCAAGAGGCTCCATAAGTAGGCCCAAAGGTACCTCCCCAGAGAAGTACCAGGGTACACCAGTCCATTTGTAGATGTCCAAGGGCAGAAACATTGCTTGTCAGCCCAAGTTAATACCATATCTTATTCTTTTTTTTTTTCTTTTCTTTTTTTTTTTTTTTGGTTTTTTGAGACAGGGTTTCTCTGTATTGCTTTGGAGCCTGTCCTGGAACTCACTCTGGAGACCAGGCTGGCTTTGAACTCACAGAGATCCGCCTGCCTCTGACTCCCACGTGCTGGGATTAAAGGCATGTGCCACCAATGCCTGGCTAATTATTCTAAGATTTTTTTAAAACAAACACCATTAACTCTCTTCACTCCTTTTTTTTAAACCACCAACAGACTTGCCAAATAATCAAGATCCAGAAATAGACTGAGCATAAGAAACAGAATTCTGTTTGCATCCCAGACCTGGGGCCCTCCTACTAAGTTGACACCTTCCTTTCTCCCTTGAGAGCACCCAAGTCCACATCCCCAACAGTTCATACCTGTCTCCCTTGGTCTCGGAAGAACTCTCCAGTATTCTCAATAACCTGCTCATCTGACAACTGGGAATATGGCTGCTCCTGGCAAAAGGTGAAAGTCTCCCACAGAGTCACCCCGAAGGCCCACACATCACTTGCTGTGGTGAATTTGCCCTATTGGAGGAAAAGAAGAGAAAATCAGAGCAAGCCAGGCACCAAAAAAGAGCATGGTATGTGCTCATCATCTGGAATCAATCTTCCCCTACCAAAAGCAAGGAATGAAGCAACTGGCAAATGCGCATGGAGGAGCTGGAAGCAGCAATGTGATCTTGTTGGAAAGAAGTACATTCTCCCATCCCTACGACCTCACTTAGTTCTGCTTCTCTTGGAGATGATATCCAAGGGCTGAAAGGATGCAAACCATAAGCGGCTGGACTCTATGTGTGCTAGAACTGATACCTGTAGGCTACTGACCTTCTGAACACTGTAAGGGCCACCTGTATGATATGGGTCACTTTGGAGAACCACTTAGGGAAAGCCTAAAATATCAGGAGAAAGTTAGTGATTTTGGTGGTACAAATAAAAGAAATTTTAAGGTTTTAAGTGCTTGGAGTTAGGCCTGGTGGATCCAGGACTCTCACTTCCCTGTTCAATGCTTGTGTCTAACTAACAGCAAACCTCCTGCTTCAGCCTCCCAAGTATTAGGACAACAGACAGATGTGAGCATTTATCCTTCTTCCAGAGGAAGAACCAGGTCAATCCCCAGCACCTGCTCCCTGTAACTGCTTATAACTATAACTCCAGGGGATATGACCCCCCCCTCTTCTGGTCTCTGCAAACACCTATCTTATGTATACTGCTACCCCAGACACACGCACACACGTACACACACACACACACACACACACACACACACGCTTGTATAATTAAAAATAAAAAAATTTTAAGCCAGGAGGCAAGGGCATATGCCTTTAATCCTAGAACTAGGAGGCAGAGGTAGGAGGATCTCTGGGTCTCAGGGTAGTCTGATCTACAAAGTGAGTTCCAGAATAACTAGGGCTACACAGAGAAACCCTGTCTAGAAAACCAAAAATAAGTAAAAAGATAAAATTTCAAAGGCATATACACATAGAAATAACACACACACACACACACACACACACACACACACACACACACAATGTCTTAAAGGCAGTATTCCAAAGCATTAACCATACTTATCTTGATGAGGAGGTTGTGTACACTTTTCCATTTCCAAATCAATTTATAAATCTTATATGAATATCAGCTCCAAATAAGCAGTTGAAGTAGAAATGAGCAAAATCAAGCTAGGCTCAGGTTTTTCTCTGAGTAATATGGAAGGCAATCCAGGTAGCATTGTAGGAAGTGAAAGTTTGTAGTTTACTCATTCTGCAAATGAGTGGTTATAAAATCAGCATTGAAGTGGCTTAGATGTGCACAGCCAGCAAAATCAGACCCCAGGAGAGGCATCTGAAGTCACTCATCCGTGGTTTGGAACACCAAAAATTGGGTAAAAATCGTAAAATGAAAAATACTGGAATCAACAAGTAAATGGTAAAAATCACCAAAATAAAACTATAATTCTAAACAACTAATAAGAAGCATGGTCATGAACTTAATATGGGAAAAATACATTGAATCATAAGTTTTCAATGGAGAAGGAATTTATTTATTTATTTGGTTTTGCTTTTGTTTTTGTTTTTGTTTTTTAGACAGGATTTCTCTGCATATCCCTAGCTGTCCTGGCACTCACTCTGTAAACCTGGCTGGCCTCAAACTCACAGAGATCTGCTTGCCTCTGCCTCCCAAGGGCTGGGATTAAAGGCAAGCGCCACGACTGCTCCAAATAGATTAGGATTTTAATGCTCTGAATTAACAGGTGGGAGGGTAGAGGGGGACAAGGATACTAAATTCCTTATACTTTTAAACCTTTTCCCTAAAGTTTCTATAACAAGGCATTACTTACTTTATCAGAAATTGTCAAGTCTTGAGTAATAATAATAATAATAATAATAATAATAATAATAATAATAATAATGATAGTTCCCAGAGACAATACTCTCAAATCAGGGACAATATCAAGATCTGTGGAGCTTGTCTCCTGCTGCCTTTTGTTCCAGTCTCCCACCTGAGCAGCGGATCAGCTGCTGGGGCAGGGCTCACAGGAGTAGACACTTACCAGCAAGATGCTCTCCCATGACATCCAGCGGATAGGGAGCACTGCCCGGCCCTGGATCCGGTAGTAGTCACCACTGTACAGGTTTCTGCTCATTCCAAAATCAGCTATCTTGATGGTGTAGCTCTTGCCCACTAAGCAGTTTCGTGTGGCCAGATCTCGGTGGACAAAGTTAAGGGATGAGAGATACTTCATACCAGAGGCGATCTGGGTAGCCATAAACTTCAGGTTGGCATAACTAGGGGCACACATAAGAAAGAGAAAGCAGCTGGGGACATCATAATCTAATCAACAAATCAGAACCATCTGTAGTGGCATTTTAACAAATAAAACTTGACTGAAGATCAGAGTGCAGAGCTAAGCCACTAGTTAACCACACACCTAGTTAAGAGCTAAGCCACTGGTTAGTCACACACACACTAAGCCACTAGTTAGGCACAAAGGACAGGCAGTAGTGGCCACACCTTTAATCCCAGCACTCAGAAGACAGATGGATCTCTGTGAGTTCAAGGCCACTCTGGGCTACATGAGAGTAAATCAGTCTAAAACAGAAACAAAGCTTACACCTTTGATCCCAGCACCTAGCATGACACACCTTTAACCCCAGCACTAGAGAGGAATGTAAGGCAGGAGCTCAGTGCAGTCTAAGGTTTTTTGTGGAAAGCTTTACAGTCTGCAGTCATGCTGAGGACAGGATCACCCCTCTTTGGTCTCTTAGCCTTGGTAGAGGTAAGAACTCTCTAGTGACTTGGCTGCTTTGCTTTTCTGATCTTAGCTTGAACCCCAATATCTGTCTTTGGGTTTTTTATTGTTCGTGCTATAACCATTTCTATCCTGTACCCATCTTAAAGAATCTGTTTGATCTTCCCCCTAAGGGAGCTGTACCATCATTCACTGAACGATAATTAACTTCCCACACTACCCCCAGGACAACTGGAATCGTATGTTTCACCACTCCCCATTTTCAGGCCCTGGAATTACTCTTATGATCACAGAGAAAAGAACTAAGATGTGACTTGTGTACCTGACCGTGGCATTGCTAGAACAAGAACTCAGAGGCTCGTGGCGGGAAAGAAACTGATTGAGATCTCCATTTTCCATGTATTCCGTGATCATGCAGAGTGGGTCATCGGTGATACACACAGCTAAGAGACGGATGATGTTTGGGTCCTTGAGCCGAGACATGATCTTTATCTCCTTAAGAAAATCATTCCTTTGAAGGACACAATTATAGAACAAGTCAGAGGTTGTCAGAGTCAGAACTGAGCAGGGAAGGATGCACAGTGGTGTCCACTCCCACCCGTCATGCCATGTCTTGCTCCCATCCGTCATGCCATGTCTTACTCCCCCTTTGGAAGGTCTTTGAGATGACAGACAAACAGGCACCTAGAACTATCACATTCAACTCCTCCTTGAACACAATGGACCTTTATTTAACCAATAATTATATTTCCAAGGACAAGATCTATGACTCACTTTTATAACCCTCATATGTGGCAAAAATGGTCCCTACATAGAAAGTTGTTGATGTTACTAACTCAGATATGCCTTGTTTAAAACTACCTTGTAAATGGAGCTTTTAACTAAAAACCAACCTAAGAACTTTAAATTATTTGCTTCTTTCAAAAACTACTGAATCACACTATTAATGAAGACACTTTTTACAAGGTGGATAACCATCCTCTTCTTATCTGATTATTTCTCTTTTTCTCCTACTAGATTTTCCCAATCCCATCTGCACCAGTGGTCAGACATAGGATTCATTGATTTGGTGACAAAAAGCTGTGATGGTAAACTAAAATCATATCAAAAGTACTCATTTGGCCAAAACTTGTAACTGTTTGAGTTCACAATGACAGCCACACTTGAGTTGTAAATTGTCAACATGGAGCCAATATCCCACATTCTTAAAACTCCAGGAGCAAATCAGAAGTCTATGGTGAGTTTTATAGGAATTCTGCACTGAAAGTCAGGCTCCGTCCATATAAATTTTTGGAACCCATGGAGTCCTAATTCAGCATCTCCTCTCTTATTTTTCTATGAATTCCAGACCATGGGTTTTGGCGACTCTTGAGGACCCAGAGTTTAGGGCATCTATCACTACCAAACAAGAATGAATGTAAGTGGAATCAGCAAATTTCAACAACCCAGAAATGCATTATCCTATTTCATACAATGTCTTTTCCTGCTTGCCACTTTCTCCTGCCATGTGCAAAGATTAATATGATTAATATCCCACCTCTCTGTTAATCTTTAATTCATTCGTTAATATTCGCAAGTCAAAGCTCTTGGTTAAAATGTGAAAACGTACACAGTTCCAATTCTTCACCTTTCTCTCCTCTTTCATTCCCATCTTGTCCATTGTAAGACTTTTAATGAAACCTATCATTGTTTTTGGAATTTACAATAACTTGGAGAATAGGAATAAAAATCTTCCTCTTGGGATGAATATCAGTGAGACAAATCAAGACAATACACATGGGAAGATGCACGTGCTATCCAGAAGTTCAGGTTTCTCTGGGACACAAACAATTAGTTTTCTACCAGCATGCCTCTCTGGGTGAGGATTAACTCACCATCACCGTAACCGAAAGGCTGTCAGGGGACAATGCAGTGTGATGGAAACCGCAATTTATGTCATAAAGGATCTGAGAGACTACTAGCCAGTTAGGAAACCTGTTAAAGGACTGTGGATCCTTTTGCTCTGAGGTCCATGGATGAGTTTCCAAGTAGAAGTAGCTTCTCATTGTGGGGGGCTGCTGAACATAGAAGAAAAGGAGCATAAAAGAGAAAACACAGGATGAGAATGTAAACAGAGATGTGAAAAAAACAGGAGAACACAAAGATGTAGGCAGAAAGATATCTGTCATTGTGAAAAATCAGCTAGAGAAGAGAGTGGCATTCAAGAGTACATCTGGGTATCATGAGTGAGGCACACATTTGGGCTACTGTATGCAGCGGATGAAGGGATTTAGGAAGGAAATATATAGTGAAATAGAATATAAATATATAAATCTGTGTTTGAAAGAGATGGAGAAAAAGATGGGCACTTCCAATAACATTGGAAGCATGAAGCATTAAGAGTGGGCTTGTGGGGATAGCTCACAGACCTTCCAATCTCAGAAGAAAAAAAAGAAAAAGAAAAGCTCAGGAATTTCCAGAACTATTCCTAATCCTCACCCGGAAACAAGTAAAGAAAATTCAAAATTCAGACCACAGACCTGGCATTCTTGTTGGCGTCTGCTCGGAGCATCTTCACAGCCACCAGGACAGGCTGGTTGGCACTGACATCCAGGGCAAAATCTTTGTCTCTGAATTTTTCCATTCCCTCCACTTCACAGAGATGAACCTAGACAAAAGTCATCTAGTTTCAGCATCATCATTTCTCCCGGAGATATCTCAGTACTCTTACTGGGCATATTCTGGAGATAAACCAACTCTTACAACTCAGGAAAAATAACCAGAGACCAATAAGAGGCTATGGCTGACATATCTTTGATTCAAGTAATTGAAAAAAAATTAGTAAGCAATGCTTAAGTACCCAGCTAATGTGATATGTTGATGCCTTGTAAGAGAAATATACATTGAATGCAATATTAATAAAGAATGAAATGGATCTATGACATCGTATTTTATCACAGCACAACTCTAGAAAATATTATTTGGCATAACTGTTGAACTTTGATTTGAGAAAGTTAATCCCTTGATCATAAAAATCAAAGCCCTTGGGGTGAGAAGAATGTTGTAAATTATGCCTATGTGTTATTAATAATATAGCGGGCATTGGATTTCAACCCAGGAGACAGAATGAGTTCATATGACACCATAGACAGATGTCATGGATCCCTCTGCCTCTACCCAGAGGGAGAATAGAAGACAGGATTAAATGGACCCTATTACAGCCAAAAACATTGCTCTGAATTCCCTGAAGGTTCCTATGACTTCTACAAGAGTGAAAAGTTTAATATCACATGCATCATTCTGAGGACAACTCAGAAGAGGCCGGCCCCTCCTTATTTTTGTAGCGATGCATTCCCTAGTGGTTAATTCTGGAACTAACGGAAGGGTGAGGTTGTTTTTGGTTTTTTTCATTCTGTTCTGCTTTTATCATTTTGACATATAACTGTCATGAAAAGGAAAAAGATGACAGCAAGCATCAGTGCATTCCTAGATAGACCATAGAAGATGATGATACCCTGAGCACCACCCTTAGTAACCTACTGTAAACGGTCTTTGAAAGCATTGAGTATTGTTCAGGATCTGAACTCTGGCGACTTACTTGCCCTCAAATTTTCTGCACAGAAATCAGATGTCCCAGGAAATCCACAGCTTTTACACAAAGATGAGGTTGGCCATTAACTATCCATCCTGACAGCAATTCAGACAAACAAGCAGAGGAGATCTACTGCTAATTCACTTCTAGATGGACTCTTTTGATACTGATCATTTTTTCCACCTACTTCCTTCATGTCATCAAGGACTGCATGTCTCATTCCAAAGAGCAACTCACCTCCCCAAACTGGCCTTCTCCCAGCTTCTCCTTGAAAGTCAACAGTTTCCTGGGGAACTCTTCCACAGCCACATCTTTTCCCGAGAGCAGGTCCATGGTGACAGCAGGCACTGAATAGGTGTTGCCACCCGTCACTCCCTGGAGGTTCACTATGTCAGCTTCTGCATAGTGGGGCACACCCTCAGGTCCATTGGGCTGGGCTGGCTTCACAACACCACTGCAGCCTGAGAAGACATGGCCACTGAGTCTGGTTCCCAACGGCAGCTGGGAGATGTCTTTAAGGAGGAACATCTGAGGGGATAGCAAGTATCTGGTCCCATGGCAGTCTAACCCACTTCATAATGTACTTATTTGGGGCCATTTGTACTTCCTCCAGACACCTGCCTTTTGAACTACAGAATTTAGGCCACCATTTTGTTTTTCACTCTCCTCATAGGCTACCATCATGAACAAGTTCCCAACATTGCTGTACGGGGACAGCAATCTTGAAGGTTAAAGGTTTAACAGCAAATTTCCTTAATTTCAAAACGCTGACATTAATTTAACAGCACAGTTTAGGGAAGAAAACAACCATAGATTGAATTTATATGATGTTGTTTAAGATAAATTTTAAAAAGTTAAAATATGTTTGATATGGGAGACGTTTTGGCCCCCAGGAAATAGGTTAGTTATTTCAGTTCTGTTAAGGAAGTAAATTCATGTATAGTCTTTACTCTTGCTGTTTCTAGAAAATTTGACGAAGTCAGTGTGCTCTTTCTATGAATTTTTTTACCCCATTAGTGATAAAGTAGATGTTACTTTCCTTTCTTCTTCTGGCAAGCTTATTCCTTGATGAGCCTCTATTCTTCTATTTAGTCCTACCAGCTGGCTCAGGCTTCCTCTGCTACCAACCTGCTCACTTCTAGGCTGTGAGGATGCCAGAGCTGATCAAGCATGCTCTTGATGTCACTCTACAGAACTTTTTAAAGGGACTGGGATTCAAAGCAACTGGTACTATGTACCTTATCCGATACTTTTACTGAGAAAAGATAAAAAGATATTTACTACCAAAATAAAAATGTATGCTAGTGCAATGAATATTTACCAAAGAGAGTAATGAATATTTACCAGAGAGAAGTCAATAAAAATTAAATGATTCGATTATTCAGAGAGCGACCCACAACTAGGAAATGTCTTTAGCTTCATTTATCTTTTTTCCTTCATTGTAATTTCCAGTCTAGAATTTGCCTCAGTGAAGTCTGGTGTCAAGTGAGTACACCAGCTGGGTCTTCTCTCCCATTACAAACAAAACAAGAAGGTTACCAGGAGAGACTGGCCAACTGCTTCTGGGAACACATTAGTGATACTTTGCCATTTTTTACGAGTCTCTCTGAACATCTTATGTCAAATATAAAAGAAAGGGTTTCAGAACCGGCTAGAAGCAGAAACAACCAAATCTAGAGATGGACTATAGATTTCTCCAGAGGCCAGCAGAGACGTAATGGATTTGGTTAACCTGCATCAAGAGTGTTATACCTACATCATGTGCATCAAAGTTTCTCCTGCCATGTCCTGCTCATGATTTCATGCTCACCTGATTCCTCCTCCCCTGGAGAAAATTCTGGGAGTTTTCGGATCAGTCTAGACGGCTCCTGGTAATCAGGGCGAAGGGGAAAGATTCGATCATAAGTAGAGTTGGACTCCTGTTCACTTGGTGATGAGGAGCGGTTGTTATTGAACATGCTGGACTCGCTGGGCAGGGAAAGGCTGACTGTCATTTCGTCATCCAGCATCCTCCGTGAAGCCTGAAAGTCATGGAGAAGATTGTCATACTATGTTACAGAAACTTAGCAAAGTCACTTATGTCCTCAAGGCAGAGTTTAGCCTTCTAATTGTGTTGACAACATTCATCAGCTTCACTGGGGCATTTACTAGCATCATTTATACAACTCTATAACATCTGATCAGTAGCCAAGCACTTCCTCTGTTTTTTAGAGGTGTGTGTAAGAGAGTAAAATTTAAGCTTCATTATCAACCTGATGAACTTTAGTCACCATGGAAGCCTAATTATGCATATGTAAGCAGGTGTTTGGAGAAAGGGTAGCTGAGCAGGGAAGACCAACCCTGAATGTCTTCAGTACCATCCTATGGGCTGGGATCCGGAACTAAGAAGTAGACAGCAAACTAAGCACCATCATTCATTTCTCTCTGTTTCCTGACTTGGACACAACGTAACCGGTTGCTTCCTTTCTGCCACCGTTCCTTCCCTGCCACGATAGACTGTCTCTCCTCTTAGATCATAATATAAAACAAAGCAATCCTTAAGTTGCATCTTGTCATCTATTCAGTCACAGCAACAGAAAAGTACGTAATCAGACACCAAAAAACAAAAGGACAAACACACAAACAAGAAAAAAGACTTTAGCATTATTGTTAAAAAGTTTAGCAGGACTGAGAGTGACCCCCAACCCTGGCTGTCCTTCAAAACCGTTGCCAAACTGAAAATCCATTCATGAGTGTCTGAACTCTACCTCAAACCCAACAAACCAGATCCTTCACAGGAAATGCCCAAGTTGAGGTTCTAAATCCTTCAATCTGAAAATCAGAAACTAGACTTAGCTAATTAGTTTCTGACTCACTTCAACAGCCTTCTCCATACCATGCTTCTTGGAAGCCTCAGGCAGCTCATTGGCCTCTTAACTGTTTTTTTTTTTTTTTGAAATCTGGCATTTTTGGTGCCATGGCAGTGTAGGAAATGAAGGCACAGCTTCCTGTCCAGACTACGCATTCTCACCTTTTCTAGCATCTTCTGCCAGAACTGCCTCCACAGGATGATGACGATGATGGCCAGCAGGATGAAGATGATGGCAACCAAGCAGCCAATCAGGATCCGAGTGTTGCTATCATCGACTTTAAGCATGGGATCTGTGACCAAGAAGAGAAGGCAGAGAAGAGAATCATCTCACAAGGCAAGTAAAAAGTAGTCGTGCCTGGAGCAGAGTATGGAGACAGACCATGTTCATTCAGGAGAATTCCAGAAGGTGCCATCCTTATATCCCTGTTTTTGCTGATCTTGCTTTATTTCTTTGCTTCTATTTTCTACAGTCCTCCTCCATCACCACCACCCTCCATCTCTCCATGTCTCAGACTAGATAGTGAGGACTTTTTCTATGCATCCCTTCATTGTTTCCTGCATATTGCAATGGTCGGTATGTATAAGCTCTTGACACTCATGGAAAATTGTAAGGAATGAATTCCACTTCCTTTATTCTTTGAGACTCTTCCCAAGGGATATCCAATCATACACTTGCAGGTTGCTGGCTATTATTGCCAGTGACTTCCTCAAGCAAAGAATGTACCTTTGCATACTCGTATCCAAACAGATAGGAAAACATTTTGTTTCATGGACCACTGATACATTGAAATCCCTACAGTGGGTCTCATGTAGGAATGTCCCCTTACATATTTCTTCTCCAAGCTACTTAAAACTTCATGGAGCATTTGGAAGACTCTAGATTCTGCCCCTCTCAACTGAAGAAACTCATGAATGGTCACAAGTTAGAGTAACTCTGGATCCTTCACTTTGGGGGTAGACTGTTCTTACTCTGCCATGCTAATCTTCATCCAGAGTCACATGGAATCCAGCCACTCACACCCAGTGAGGTCTTAGCAATATCTACCTTTCTTTATCTTCTAGTAGGTGCCTTCAGCTTAATATTTTACAATTAATAACAATACATACCATAGGTTGTGGGTGCCATAGGAGAGGTGGGCAAGGCTCCAGAGTTGTTATACATTGCAGCATCTGTAATAGAACAAGAGTGAATCAGAGCTTGGAGCGGACAGCCAGGCAGGCGGTGGCTCTTCTGAAGGTAACCCGAGACCTAGCACATCGTAAAATCAATATAATGGGTTACCAATAGCATTTTTTAAAATAAAGATATCCTAGATTATTATATATGTATTAGCTCTTAACACTGTAGCCCATAAACTCAAAAAATTATAATATCAATTAGAAACAAAATAAAAATGAAACCATAAATAAAGTCAATAAAGTATCTGTACAAGTAAAGGCAACTTTTCTGGTGGAAAAAAAAAACAACTGTGACATAAAGCAAAGGACAACCAGCCTACAGACTGCAACCCCAGAGAACCTAGGTAACAAAGAGGACCTAAAAGAGACACACATGGATCTGCCTAGGAAGGGGAAAAAGACAAGATCTCCTGAGAAAATTGGGAGTGTGGGAGGCAGGGGGAAGAGGGGTTGGGGGAAATGCATAGCTCAATTAAAATAAAACAAAATTGTTGCAAATATTATATACTGTCACAGTATAAAAAAGTTAACACATGGTATTTCAGAGGGCTGAGGTCATAGATCACCATAGAGGAGGACCCATATTCAACAGTATGTTGAAAGAATTCAGTGGCTAAATGAGCAAGGAATAGACCTAGTATGAAAATATTCCTTTTTTCAAAGAATTTAAATTATTTTCTAAAGGGATTTTTTACTGTGCTTCATTGCTCTAAATCTTAGGGCTTCATTCATCCTAGAGATAGAAAACTGGCTTTGAAGTATTCTTTACTGTGATGCTGAAGCCCTCAAAAACAGACCCCAAAGTATGTTTTCCTTATTGATTCTGGCAACTAATTTTTACCTCTGATGTGCCAAGAATTAAAATTTGGATTTCTCTTCTACCAGATATTCCTTTAGCAAATCCTATTTTTTTTCTTTTTACCATTACTAAACAAATAAAGAGCTTCTGATGTCAGCTATACTTGTTAAGTTAGGTCCTCAAGAAGCTAACATTATCAAGACATAGGATTTGAAGCCCAAGAAACTCCTGGGGGAAAAAGAATAATCCAAGCTTTTCTTGGACAAAATAAGACAATTGCATCAATTACTCTGCCCCAAATACCCAAGGATAGGTGGACATCTGTGTGTTTATACAGATTATTCCCAAGGACAGTGAAAATCTATTTGATCCCCCCACCACCATGGTTATTATTATAAGCACCTCTTCTTTTGAGCATATAAATTTATACTATGACAAAATTATATGAAATAATTAATCTGTTTGCTTTTAAATTACATTATTGGCATAGACAGAATATAGGCACCAAACCTCTTTTCTAAATACACACACATCCTCTTTTCCTGTTAGTATAGTTTAATAAGTGAATCTTGAAAATTTCTTCTTCAGAAAAAAAATCAAGCCAGAAAGGATATCCCCTTCTAAAGCATGGCTAAGTTACTCTCTCCTTCTCTAGCATATTATTCTATTCATTTGCCTTTCTTCCAAGACTGACATAATTCTCATACCTTTGGCAGTATATGACAAGTACGTGGTTTTGCGCCCTTCTCTTCCTGATTGCTTATACTTGGTTTTGCATTATTTTTGAAAAGCCATTGTATAGATTTCTATCTTCCAAACTAAAATTGAATGGGATGGACAAGATCATAAATTCCTTTGAACCTTTCAAGGTTTAGTACAATGCCAGGTTTCTGTGAACTCTACTTTTGCTCAAGGATGATATAGTCATTTTTAGAATTTACTGGTAAATGCTGTAAGTTGTTATAATGACATTACACTCAAAGAGGCATTTTCTTATATGCGTTCCAAAATGCTAGTAATCAACCAAAATGTGTTTCAGATTTGCTTTCAAATACTACAGCAAAAAAGGAATGAATAAAGGTCACAAACGATTAGTGATAAAGATGAGTGATGGGAGAAACTCCATTGTTCTCTTCAATTTTGTACATAATGGTTAGAGATTTTCGATTGAATACTTTGATAGTGCTTAAATGTTTTCCATTAATAGTCTTGATTTGTAATTAGTAATTTGTAACAGACTTAATTTGTAGCTTTTGGCACACTTTATTATCATTTTTAAAATCTTTTGCCATAAATCTCTTCTAGACAAATGTGTAAAAGGAGTCTAACAAAGTTTGTACTGTCCCATTCCTGTTCCTTACAATTACATAAATTAAAACTAGAAACACAAAGGATTCTCTTTTTCCAAAAATAATCTGTGAGGCACCTGGTAACACCACTCCTCCAGAGATCTACCAGAAGGCAGCCAGGATGCCCTTCACACCTCCTGCATTAACCACTCTCTTCCCTGTGGGGACCAAGGCTTCCTACCTGACTGGAAAGTGATCTCGCTGAACATCATCCATGTGTCAGCAAAATGGTACTGGCATTTGATGGCACTAGCCATTCGGTGGTGCAGCGGCACTGTGACAAACCGAGCACTGGGGTTCACATCATCTAGGACGAGGGGAAAGGAGACAGCAGTAGGTTCCCATTCACTGGCCTCAGAGCGGAAGTAGCACTGGACCTCCTTAAAGATCTTCACACCTTTAGCAAACATGTTGTTGCAGTGGACCTGGCAGAGAGAGGGGCATGTGAGAGACAAGCTAACCCTGCTGGGTTGCACAGGCAAGCATCCAGACTAGCCCAAGAACCCCCTAGACCTGCCTATTACTCTGAATGCTACCCATAATTCAGTCTTCTGGAAAGTGACAGTGATACCCAGGTCAGTCCTTATAACATCTAGGATGCTGCCCCATTTCCAGTTTGCGGCTGTGTGCTCTGACAACCCGGCTTCACGGTGCCAGATCTGGTTCCGCAGTGTTAAGGGAGGGCTGTATTAGCATCGTCCCTGGTCTTTACTCCACGAGACTTCCCTTGGCTCTGCAATCTTTTCAATCACACTTGCTACTGCTGAGCTATTCTGAGATGGTGAGCCAACCTGATGCCCTACTTCCTCGCAGGTACCTTCCAAAGCCAGACCATCCCTTTTCAGGAAGGCTATGATGGGAAACTTGAAAGAAAACCATATACAAACAAATGCAATTTCATCTTTCTTTATGGAAATCTAACTTAGAATGTCATGGATTGGCACTCTCAGCCACAGACACAGACTTACGCAAATTCAGTTTAAGTAATACCATTCGGATGGGAGCATCGAATCTTTCTCATCAAAAGTTTCTGAGATCAGACAAGAAGTGAGTCAGAAGGAAGCTGGCATCCACTCTCCCGGCCCATGACCCTTTTAGTGGGATGTTTGTTTGGCTTGTGAAGTCACCAAGAGCAAAAATTCCACAACAGTCCTTCAACAATCCACAAAAAAATGTAATGTGTATATTTGCAACTGACTTGGGTTCCTTACAGCAATTCAGTTCCATTTCTCGTGACTCACTCTTACATGGTCATTGCCCCTCAAGAGCTTCATGGGTTGCAAAGGCATGACTGCCATTCGTGGACTATATTTCCTGGTTCCGTTTTAATGTCTGCTTAGGGCCTGACTTACACTGTTTAAGCTCTTTAATTCCTTCTAGATAATCAATTCAGGAGTACCAGGCTGAATTCAAATTCATTTGGAAATGAAGAAGAAAATGATGAAAGAAACATAATGACAAATGACTGGAACAGAAATACTCTAAGGGTAGACCATGAGATCTACTGAAGGATGTAAAACCCTTCTAGCCCAGGTATGTGTACTGACAAGATATACATACTCACATGTTTTCCCTACCTGTGGTCAGTCCACAACACAACTGGATATAGAGACCTAGACATTTACCCCAATGCCCTTTTCTACATCATACCACATAGAAATGTAGCAGCCACTTTAACTTTTCCATTTGGGTTTTTTCTCCACAGGTTTTATTGATGAACACATGTGTTAATATCTTCCTTGAGTGAAATAACCATTCTAGTTTATTGACCCCCCCAAGTCAATGGAGTGAAGCTAAGGGCAAAAAAATAAATCAAAGAAATACCTTCTCTGGCTTCAATAGGTTTTTCAGATGTTCTGAAATCTGCAAAGTGTTGGGTAAATACCCTGCAGGGAAGGTAATAATCTTTCCTACAGATGTTTCAAGAATTCTTCTGGAATGCAAATAAATAGCATAGGATTTCATCCCATGTGGGCTTACATATTTATTTATTAAAACAATATGCTTTGAGTGCATGAATAAGCTTTAATGATATATTTTAACCATTCTTCAAAGCAAGAAATGAGGAGTAATTTGCCTCAGAAAGAAACCTGATATATAGAAGATATTAGTGCCCTGGAAGTCATCTTTTACCTTTTTCACCCAGAAAAATTAAAACATATGGAGGATCTGTTTGCCTAAGAAGTCTGTCCTGAAGCTACCCCTAAGAAATCTCTGGATTATTAATGTAATCTCCAGAATCATTTTGATCTGTGATAAACTAGCTGAAAAGAATCCTGAAGATTTAGGAAGATCAAAGTTTCCTGATGAAATATTATAACTTCATGGATAGCTTAAAATTCATATAATTAATTATTCATTAAACTATACATCCTCCCTGGGGCATTTAAAATTGTGAGTTTGTGTGTATCTTCACAGGTACATTAAAGACAAATACGAAAGTATTTTCTCTTACAGCATATTCTTGTTACTATGCATATACCCTTCTTCTGCCCCTCCTTCTTCCCATCTACAAAATCTCTGGAGAAGAATGTGTTACATGTAATTGCACACACTTATGTTTTACAATTGCCAAAGATCTTCCAACAGCAAGCCAACAGAGTGTGCATATGTTGTTCCTTCTATTCTCATCTTAAATGTTTTGTTCATTTAAAGAATAACTGTTAATCCAGTTAAGAAATCTTATCCATTAACATCTTGGAGTAATATAGAAGACATGTATTTTTTAAACTTAGTTTATAGAAGAACAACAAATTTGCATTGGGAGGAATGCTTAATGATGACTGATGATGCATATGTACTTCTTCTGGGCTCTATAAGATCCTGCATATATTCTTTTTGCAAATTAGTATTGTCTTTCCTACTGACCTTGGGACCAATTTGTCCCAAAACAGGGAATATTCTTTACTCACAATCTGGCATACTATGCTCCAAATATAGTTGTAAAAGCAATAGCACATACAGATAAACAAATTTGAATTACGTAGCATATAATTAAAGGGTTACAATTTGCTGAATATTAATACTATGCACATGAATATTAACATGGAAAAAGATCAGATAAGTAAACATTCATGTGGTAGGCCAAATTGATTTGACCACCCTTTCCTGGGGCTTTTAGTGAGGTTCCCTTTTGCACTTTCATAGATGATTAAGAGTTATGCACAAACAGTCTCATCTTACACTGAATACATGGGCTTTCCTCCACACCCCTGGGTCCTACTTTTCCCTAACCTTATAATTTGGATTTAATCCAATCTGGTTCCTTTTTGCATGAACTTTTGTTCTTTTCCATGACTTTCTCTCTAAAACAAACCTGGGGTGGAAAGAGGAGGAAAACGATTTAAACTAGGAACCAGGAAACACTTTATGTTACAACAATAGCAGCATCCAGATTTGGCTCCCTGGTGGGGTCCTACTTCAGAGAAAATGAAATCTAGACCTCATATTTCCTTCTGCAGATCTCTTCATGAATTCGTATTTGCTATGGTTCATTATGTGGAAGTCTCTAGGGCAGTCTATGCTAAGTCTTTGGCTTTCATCCAACCACTCAACAATAGTCACCAATTTCCAGTTAACTGTTCCATAATTGTGCACTGATGAAATAACTGTTATACCTAATTGGATAGCAATATTTTGCTCTGTTGTTAGGAAGGGAGGAAGGGGGAGAGGGAGGGAGTAAATCAATAATAATGACTCTAACCTAACCTATCACAGAATTAACAAATGAAGAAGCAACCATAAAAATAATGTGACTCAGCTACTCGGTCCAGGCAGGTAAAAGACACCCACAGGCTAGACTGGATATTCACAGTCCTGGCTCCTGCTGACATCCACATGCCCACCTGGCACCTCATGCACAGGGTGGGTAGGTGCCTTTATGGTGGGCAAATATATGGTGGAGAAATAGAAAGAAAAGCAAAATGGTTCATAATTCTGTGGAAAGAGCCAGAACCAAAAAGGCGAATGTGGTAAACATCAGGCTGATGTAGGTGGCCTCCTTGTTCCCTGGGGCCAGGGTGATGTCTGAGCCAAGGCTGCTGCCAAGGGCCATGTCTGGGTCTGTGGTCCTACCCAGCTGGAGTCCATGATGACACCCATGACCCATGTTGCCTCCAAGGCCACAAGGATATGTTGGATCTGGGCTATCGTCTGTGGCCATGTTGGTATCCTAGGGTTATGCTGCTGCTGGGGCCATGCCAATCTGAGTGCTCTGCACTACCTGGGGCCATGGTGGTGTCGGTCCCAGGCTGCTGCCAAGGGCCATGGACTCAGCCAGGATCTGAGTTGATTTCCATGGTCCCTGTTACCACTGAGAGCTGTGTCGATTCCCAATATCTGGTCAGCCACCTGAGGCCATGTTGGTGACCGAGGGTCAAGCTGCAACTGGGTCCATACTGATCTGGGTGGTCTGCACTGCCACTCAGGCCATGGTGATATTCAGGCCCAACCTATTGTTAACAGCCATGTCTGGGTCCATGGTCCTGCTGTGGCCATGGTCTGTGTTGATGTCCATGGCGTGTTTCCAGAGGGGGCCATAGGAACCATGTGTGTTGAAATCCAAGAGCCATGCTGAGCTGGCCCCCCTTCCACTGGCCCTGGGATTGCTGGCCCTGCACCTTCCTGGACACTGCAGCAGGAAAACTGGCCCCACTTCTCATGGGAGAACCACACACACTCAGGATAGGTGGACCCCTCCTCACTATGGGTATGGGAAAGCTGGCTCAGCCCCTCACCTGAGAAGGACTGACCCAATGGCCCAGACTGACTACCTCAGCTATCACCCAGGTCTACATCCTGGACCTTGGGTTGGCCCACCCTAACATTTACCCCATCTGTGACCTACTAGAGCATTCGAAGGGACTGGTCCTATGGAACAATAGCTGTAGGACCTCCATGACTCAGGGCGACAGCAGGATGTTTAAAAAGAGTTTCTGTAAGGGTCCAGTGATGATGGTGTGCCAGAGAGCTAGAGGTCTCGGACCAGACCAATAACTTATGGCAATGAATGTTTGTGGGTGGGGCTGATTAGACAAAAGGGTATACTGTGTGACACACCATAGCTCCCAGTGCCACTGAGACAAGTGAAGAGGTATTGGAGAGGCAGGAAGGATGAAGGAATGAGGTGGGGTTTGTTTCGTTTTTAATTATTTTGTGGGTTTTTCTCTTGGGGTGATGCTGCAGGTATGAGGGGCAGACAGGGAGGTACTAGGAGGTGAGCAGGATTGGGATGCATGCTGTGAAATTCCCAAAGAATCAATAAAGAATTATTTTGAAAAATAATGTGACCCTGAATTCATATATACTTGTACTAGTGGAATATATTTTAAAATCTAGTTCTGTTAACATCAGATTAAGACACCTCAAATATCCCCCCTTCCTTCCCCTACCCCACACTCCCACTATAATTTTGGATTTCTTTAAGAAAATATATCACACCTAACTCCACTGACCTTCATAGTAGTAAAATTCCTGATCCGGTCAAATTCAAACATGATCTCAATGTAGCCATTGGTAGCACTTTCATTCCGCCAACCAACGTAGTCATAGCCAGGCCACACATGGTATTCATGGGTCTGGGTAAAATCATCCAGGCCAGATACCCCATCAGTCAACTGTCCTAGCCCTTCCGTCATGCTGCTCAGGCCATGGGAGGAGGAGAGAAGACAGAGTCCGGAGTTAGTCATCAATCCACAGAAGAACTTTTCACCCACTGCTTCACCGCTGGATTTTGCAAGAGACGATAATCTTAGGGAAAGCAATCAAATGCATTTTATACTTCTTTTTCTGAATCATGTAGTCCATGAAGGGTTGGCAAAGCTTCAGACCAGCATTAGTCACTGATGGAGCAAGTGCCGTTTGTTGGGGTCTTCATGTTATTCATGAACTCTCTCATTAATGAATTAATCTAAATGCCTTTGATAATAGTGAGTCATTTTATTTAGACACCATTTTCAGAGGCAAGGTTTTTCATATAAACTAATAAGATAGTTCTTAAAAGTTTTGCTACTAATGTAGTAACATTGTTTTTTTTATGACAGTTGCTTATGTGAAATCTGACTCCACTGGTTCAGGGGAATACATCATTGGATGGTATTAATTTGATTGGATGCCTATAACACCAGAATAACTATTTCTTCCTTATTCTTGTTCCCAGTATTGTCATTATTCATTTTACCTTATAGAATTTGGGATTTTAAAATATACCTCATAATACTGATGGGTTGATTATCAACCACAATTTTTTGTCATGGCCATTTTCCCCATTCTAGTGATTATTTAAATCTCCTAGATTTTACCTGTACCCAACAGCTCCATCATAGACAGAATCATTCAGATAAATGATGGAGCCTCCAGGGAGTACAAACTGCTGCCCAGCTGGAGCACTGTAAGACACCAAGCCATCTGCCAAAGGAAACACAGTGGTCAGAGTCTCGGATAAGGAGATGTGCCTGCTACCTGACCAATTGCCCCAAGAAGCTACTTGAGCTTCCAGGGCTGTTCAATGTAATTCATCATGTCCACTGGGGCTCAATTTGGGTTCATAGTCGAGCACTGTTGGAAGCACACCTCAGTGCCAGTCATCTGAGTAACTCTGAATGTCATTCTAGGCAAGGGCACCAAACCATGGGTGAATAGGCATGGCTTATTTTTCTCTTTTAACCAAAGGGGAGTCATTTCATTCCAAGGATGAATGACTTATCCCTTTCTGAGTTGATGGCTGGTTTTCAGTTCCCAGGACTTGGAAGTTTCCATATGGTACATAAGATCTCTGCGGTAGAGACTTACCTAGCCAGACACAACCATAAAGCTCAACCCTCATGCACACATTCATCGAGTGGTCAGTGACTGGTATGAGGCGAACAAATCTGGCTACAATAGGTGGCTCCAAGTCCTTCAGGAAGACATCATAAGGGTTGCTGTTCCCATCTAGCACCTAGGAGAGAGAGGAGAAAAAGCAGAGATAGTATAAAACCATACTCACCTTCCTTCACTCATCATGCATTTGATGGAGCCTTCGCTTTTCATTTGCGAGGAGAGTACATGCCCTCAACTCTCCCAGCGAAGCTAACAGATCCTCTGTGCCATCTCCCGCACCTTGGGTCACATTTACAATGGCATGTCAGATTTGAACATTCACATAACTGAGTATAGTCCATTTGAACAGTTCTATCATAAGTCAACATATGGTCCTAGGTCCCCCCCAGAACATGGACATTTTCTTCTTACCTGCTTCCCATGCCGGTTACGCCAGGAGATCCAGCGAGTGCCATCTCGACTGTAGTTGATCTTGTACATGGGTGCATATTCAATGCCATGACCCCCCGCATGACGTCCCTGGGTCCCCACAAGAGTGATAAAGTGTAGGGTACGTAAGTCAATCTGCAGAAATTCTTTCAAGTCATTGGGTCGCACTGGTTTGTCAGGGCACCAGGCTCCATCTCCTTCTTCAGAGTCCAGCCTTGAGAAGGATGGGTAGGAGAAAGAGAACAACTGTGAAACAAGAGACACTCACCAGCTCATAGCAAGCAGCTGTGCTGTGCCCGAGGAGTGAGTGGAAAACTGCAGTCTAGTCCAGAGGGACTTGTGGACCTCCCCGTATGTCTCTTCGTCCTCACCACCCCCATTTGTGGTCAGTTTCCTGTCTCCAAAGCACCACACAGTCCCGGGAATGTCACCACAAAGGAGCTGGGAGCTTTCATAGCACATGTAACCTTTAGCTTTTTTAGAGAACTCTAGGGAAGTGAAACTCTTTCCACCCCTGTCCCCTTACGGAGTTCTTTCGCCATGCCCCTTCCATGTCTCAGCCTCAACCTCACAAAGCTAGTGGTTTGGGTATCAAGTTATGGGAGAGAGGAGGGAGGAATGGCAGGGTCTCCAGTGTGGGCTTTGCAATGCAGTGGAATGCCAGCCAGCAGAATGGGCATGGCCACCCAGTAAAAGCCATGGGAACTGTGCTGAAGGTGGGCGTGAGGGTGGAAAGCATTCCATGCCTGATTTCATTTGTTACCCGCAGGCTGGGCTAGCACTGAGCAGCATGCAGAATCACTCTAAGGTTTATTTGGCACCCTCTTTGTGTTTTCCCCTCTTCCTTGGGATGCTCCCTTTCTTCACAGATGATACCTACTCTTTTCTTGCTCCTCCCTAACTCCACCAGCCATCACTCTAGTCACTCAAACACTAAGATAAATATGAGGAAGGTCTTATGGGTGATTCCATTTTAACAGCATCGGTACTAAATTTACACTAAAATAATTAGTTAGGTTCAATCAGGAAGAGTTGGCATCGGTCAGCAGAATAGTTTCTGAGCTGGGAGTCTGTTCATTTAGGGAACCTTGGGAATTACATGCACCACATAGACTTTGCTCTGTTTATAGATGAAGATGGCCCTTCTGTGTGAGGTTTCCTTGAGGGAGGAAAGAACTTACTGGAAACCTCAGCGTCTGGTTTAACCCTCGAAGCTCTGTGTAGTGACATTCCGGGGACCTCTTGAGAAGCAGGCTTCACTCACTGCCAGTGTCCTACATTATCTACACCTCCCTGTACCTTGGCCTTTCTCCTGCAGCAATCCACAGTGAGGTCAAGCAAAGCAGATCCACTACATATCAATGACCCCATTCACAGTGGGTGGTGTGGCTCTGCGGCCTCTGTGGTTGGGAAGAAGTTTCCAAGCCAGCAGCTACAGCCAAGGCCTGGCCTCCCTCTGAGACATCCCAAGCAGCACAAGCCCCTCACGTCTCTCTCCCAGTCACTTTGAGTTCTCACCAACACCATGCCTCCCCACCAGCATCTCGAATCATGGCTATGCATCTGCTTCCCCAGCACGCAGGCTCTCCTGATGCAGCCATCCTCACCTCCCATATCTGGCAGCCGTGGATTCTGACCACTGACTTGAAGCTGTGATGTCCTCATCTGGAATGTGGCCTCCTGACATGCCCAGAGGATAGCGACATATGGCTGGACAAAGGAAACGAAGAGAAAACAAAACGTGTGCTTTCATTTTTATGCCAGAGTCCCCAGGAAGGTTGAAACCAGTAACAGGACAGGAAATAGAGGAACTGAAATCTTCCTACATCTCTCTATGACCACAGCTCAGCCATTCTACTGCAAACTTCTTCCTAACCCTAACTCCAAATATCATGCAGACCTCCAAGATTTAATCAACAGCCAACTTACATTTTGGCCCAGACTCTGGCAACTAACATAAGATAATTTAATATGCAATTTTTTTTAGTTTATTGAGTAATAACCCCAGTAGCCCATCTTTAGTTCCTTTTTAGCAAATTTGCATATTGAATTGATTTCCTACAAGTAGATCATCCTTATAGCCCTCAGATACCCCTAAGAGCCACATCACTCTGGTTTTCTAGGGATCTGACTACATGAAATTGTGAAATAAACCAAGCAGGGCGGTAGTAGCACACGCCTTTAATCCAGCACTCGGGAAGCAGGGGTAGGCAGATTTCTCTGAGTTCAAGGTCAGCCATGTCTACAGAGTGAGTTCCAGGACAGCCAGAGCTGTTATGCAGAGAAACCCTGTCTCAAAAAATAAAAAGAAAGAAAGAAAAGAAATTAACCAAAACACCCTGTTTTAGTATTGAGCATGCTGGGTCCTAGCTAAAAACAAGAGTTTCAGGGGTAGGCTCCACTTTCAACAAAGAGAGAATAAAATAGAACAGAGGAAATCCCCTGTGGGAAATAACCCAGCTTTCAAAGAATGAGCACCAGAAAAAAAGACCCCCACTTCTGAGAGATGGGAAACGGGGGGGGGGGGCTCAGCACATGAGCTGGCTACTGCCCCGACAGCACCCAGTTACAGCAGGGGAGGGGGAACACAGGCAGTGTGGTGGGACCTTCCAGAGTTACAAAGACAAAACAAGTGAAATTTGAATACTTCGAAGTCACTGTTCTGTGCAATAAAACGTGACCAGGCATATAAAGCAGGGGAAAGCGGTCAATATGAGGAGGGAAGAGGAAGAGCTTATTTTCAACAGTATTTTCTTTCCGAGAAATATTTTTCTTGAATTGTAAGATTCACATGAAGCCACAAATGACCTTGCAAAAACTAGAGCCCTCTTACAAAAGAACAGACCTGGGGATATTAGGAGTCTAGATTTCAAAACATATCACAAATAAATAATTAAAACAGTCTAGTGCACCTATGGGGGGGGTTAGGGTGTGTGTAGACCAGTGAGACAGAATGGGGAGCCCAGAAATAATCTCACACTTATAAGTCAACTGGTTTTCAACATAAGTGCCAAAAAAAATGCATGGGGGAGGGGAATCAACCAACGTGCTGGGAAATTTGAGCATCCACATACCCAAAAGTGAAACTGGACCCTTGTGTTATACATAAAACCCACACACATAGGGGGTTTCTTAGACTGGCTTACAGGATCAGAGGTGGGATGGTTCCTCTGGCCATCTGCAAGCAGCTGAGAAAAAGGGACTAGGGGTTGCTCAGTCTAAGTCTCAGAACATTAAAACCTTGGAAGAAGAGGCCAGTGATGCAGCTCTCATCTGAGGCTGAAGGTCTGGAAGCCCTTTGTGTCCAAAGCCTGAATAGCCTAAGTGCACTCTCAACGGCCAACATCAAAAAAAGAACACCCACCCAAGAAAAGTCAAACTGAGCAAGAGCTAATTCCACCTTCGCTTTTTCTGCTCCATTTGGTCCTCAGCCTGTTGCAAGGTGCTGCATGCATTTGAAGATCTTAGATAGTAACTCTAGTGTATCTGAAGCCAAATCTGAGAATTGCATGTTAATAAAGACCCAGAGTTAGTGTGCTGTGGGTTTGGGCTCAGAGCTCTGTTCCCAGATCTCATCCATCCTGGACAGAGAACAATGCTCCGGGGTCATGCTGGCAGCCACAGAATAGATCATCCCCAGTCAGTAGGCTTCCAGTCCCATCCATCACACATCTCCAGATGCTGGGCTGTACACATCATGAGAACCTCTGCACTCTGGGACATGTGAGGTAAGCCAGACATTGGGAAAGCAGAGCCAACAAGGTGAGTCATGGAATTATCATAAATAACTTCTCACTAAGGGGCCTGCTGGGCCTTGGGACAACAACCAAGACATTTGAAGCTGCTGCTGCCTCTACAACACATCCAAGTAAGACTGTATTTCCTGGGGATCCTTTTTATGTCATATCCTAATTAACTCCATGCAGGAATTGTTCCCTATTGAACAGATGGAAAAAAATGAAATAAAAGAGAGTTGAAGTATGTCTGACAGGCAGACGGGGGAGTGACAGAGAAAGACCATGTAGGATTCTCTGCTGTGAGGTGTCAGAGGACTGCTGAGTTCTTCCCAGAGGCTTAAAGACAAAGTTGTGGGGATTCAGCCAAGAGAAACCTTGACTCATAATGTGCACCCAGACAACAAGTAGAAAAGGCTTCCCTGTAAGTCTGATCATCTCTTAAGCACTGAGCCATCTCTCTATCCTGTCTCCCAACTTACTGAACAGCACTCACTCTTCCCAAGATGACACGGGACTTACATAAGGAGGCAGAGAGAGAGGAAGGGAGGGAGGGAGGGAGGGAGAGGAGCCAGGATTTCATCATGTGAGCCCCAGTCACTACAATCTATCTATCCGTGTATTGAGTTAACAAATGTGCTCATTAACCAGTCTGCTTGTATTTATATAACTGGTCAGTACTGAATAAGACACAGAAAATGATTTCTCTCATAGACCTCCATTCTGGCCCAAGTGACAAAGGTAAGATGATAATCTTCAGAAATCAGACTGACACAAGTTGCTTGTCTACTTGACAGTGGCTATCACTGTTTCACAGAGTCTAACAAAGCTATCAAAAATACTAAAGTATGATATCAGGATAAAAGTAACAGATTCTTTTAGGAAATAACTTTCATCGTGGATTTTCTATGACACTCATACCTCTATCTCCTTGTTGAGACTGCAAGCAATTTTGAGCATAGTACTCATGTTGGATTCCTGGCCCCTTTCAACACCTGCCAACACACAGTACTGATTAGGTATTCAACACACATTGGGCAAAGAGGTAAGTAAGAAAGAGTTGAGAGGCAGAAGAATAGAGACAACAAATTGAGCATTAGATCTTGGAGAGAAGTAGAGGATTAATTTCTAGCTCAGAAACTCCCAGTGAGTCACCATCTGTGGGGTTCAACAAGTTTTTGTGAAGCAGTAGCTTACCCAGCTGCCTCTCAGCAGGCAGGGTCAAAGTTCACCAGAGGGGCGGGCAGATTATGGTTAGGAGAAGAAAAGCCACAGCACAGGTCTTAGTCAGCGATACTGGATAACCAGTTACCAAGATTCACTGAGGAAGACCTTCTCGAGTGTAGTTTGAAGAGGCTCCAGTGATTATAGGCCTGAGCGATAGCAGGAATCTTGTTCTATGCCATGATGTGAACACTCAGATCAAGCCAGAGTAAGTGCTGGGCCCCAAGTGTCACAGTAGATTCCCATTTATTAAGACAGGATATTTTCCAATGGATGACTAAAAGAACTGAAAGTACCAAGTCCTATACATAGGGCTTGCATATATATATATATATATATATATATATGTGTGTGTGTGTGTGTGTGTGTGTGTGTGTGTGTGTGCATACCTATAACAATGCTCAACTTAGAAATTAAGCATAGTAAAGACAGCCAATAATTAATGATAAAATAGAACAATTATGGTATTCCATGGTAAAAGTTATGTGAATGATGCTCTCTCACACCTTTTTTAAGCGTTTATTTTATTTATGTGTCTGTGTATGCAGGTACATGTACTTGTATGCACTGAGGTCTGAAAGGGTGTTTAATCTCTCTGAGCTAGTATTACAGACAGCTGTGGGATGCAGGGCTTGCTATGTTGGTGCCGGAATCTGAACACAGATCTTCAGCTGCGCAGCAAGGTCTCTTAAGCACTGAGCCATCTCTTCATCCTGCCTCCCAACTTACTGAACAGCACTCACTCTTCCCAAGATGACACAGGACTTACATAAGGAGGCAGAGAGAGGGAGGGAGGGAGAGGAGCCAGGATTTCGTCGTGTGAGCCCCAATCACTGCATTTAAAATCTGTGGATTAGTTCAGACTTTGTCCATCTAATATTTCCAGACTGTGATTGACTCCAGACAACTGAAACCACTGATAAGGAGCAGCTAAAGTTCCATCCATCCCCAGACAATGGGAGTTAGGCTATAGATCTAGAAATCAGAACCAAAGAACATAAGTTTTAAAAAACAGAATTCAGAGACAAAAGCTTGTAAAGCAGCAATGAAACATGTAAGCAGGGTTTCTCTGTGACTCAGTGTTACCGGGGCCCCCACAGGAAGGGCAGAGGAAAAGGACAAGCTGATCTTGGATGGCCTTTCGCATCCCACTGGGTCTTTGGAACCAGAAGAGGCCTTGGCCCAGGGAACCCAACGTGGCACTTCTCCGCAGCCCCCGTGTGGTTTTCCTATTGAATGTGCCTATTTTGGGTAACTCGTGGAAGGGATCCCAGTTACTAGGGAAGACTCGGACTGTAGCACTGACTCCAGTGCCAACCGTCAGACCCCTTTCTTCCTCACAAGCCTCTTTCACCAGACCCCACTCCCCTGTTCACTCCACACCTTGAAATATAAAGACACATGTAAAGAGGACAGGCCTGTCACAGGAAGCTGGAGTCGCTGAAGCAAACACTTTGCTTGCTGAGTTGTCTTGGTGGTTTCTGGGTGCTTCCGCTACCCACCAGTCTCCTGACGGAGAAACCAACAGACACTTCCAGTTTCCCAGAGTGGAAAACTACCAGCAACAGCCACAGTAGGCCCAGCTGAGAACTCTGTCCATCCCAAGCTCCTGTAAGGGTTGGCAGGCAGGCTAAGGAGAAGCAGCTGCCACCAAGGCCCGGCTTCCCAAGAATTACTTTTCATACTCTCCTGCCAAGGCTGTAATCCTGAAAGCATTGCTTGTTCCAAGATGTTTACCACCCCACAGCCAGCTCCGGCCCACTGGCTCCCCGTCAATGAGTATCCTATAAGCAGCTTCCAGGAACACACATAGCACACGAAAGGCCTGAACAGAGAGGTATGACCCCTGCCTCTCTCCAGGCACGCATGCTTGACAGAGAGAGATTATCAGGGTCGGGGTTGGGGTAAACCAGTCTGTAGTCTAAGGAAATGTCAATAACTGAGAAACTTTAGAGCCAGGAAGAAATCTTAATGTACTGAACCCTAGAACTCTATATTTGGTATCAGAACCTGTGAGTATCAGAAAGGTGAATAGTGATGCATGAACTCACAAAAGTATAAATTTATTAAGAGGCGCAATTAAAAGGACAAACTCACAGATACAGGGTAATGCTGTAGCCGTCACTAATCTTGTGACAATTCTCTGCTCCCTTGGGTCTCTGACCACGCCAACAGAGAGTGAGAGCATGTTCCTGGAAGGCTTATCAGTTCATCACACAGCACCCCAGGCCGTGCCCTAAGGCTGTAGGGAGAGACTAGGTACCTGCAGCTGACCATGGCCCCTTGGGGCTTGGTCACTGGTACGGGGGAAGATTCAAGGGATAAAAGAAGGAACAGGTGGGTGCTCTTGGTTCTCTTGGATCCTGACCGCAGTTCGGGGACCATAGAGTACTAACCAGGCTGTCTGTGTAAGTGATTGCTCTCTCTAAATAAATATCTAGACCTACTTTCCAATATTAATTGTGTGGATCATCATCATAAAGCCAGTACCCCAAAGCTATTAGCAGAATGAATTCCCACAACACTTCCCCCTTTTGTCTAAATAAGAGGGTTTTAAACCCAATACAAAACTAGATACAATAAGAACAAATATCCAGTATTGTCCTGGAGAAAGAAAGGGTAATAACATAAACAAAAAATAGAACTACAACCAATAAGAACAACATCAAGCAAGAAACATGCACTCAATGCCCAGGCTCTAGTAATTGGCAAAAAACAGAGATTATTCCAACAGTTGTCCTATCCTGAGGAGTCTAAGCCTTCTGAACTCAGGAACTCTGTATTCCATATCAGAACCCATGAGTCCCACACCAGTGAACTTAGTCAACCAGAGACTGGCAGAAGACCAATGCAACAGGTACTGACATCCAGTGTTCTCAGCTCTGCTCCTCCTCACAACCCCCTCAATCTACTTCTTCCAGTTCTAGAAAGGACAAACCCAATCAAAAATGTCACCTGAACCCTGCTTGTCACAGGCTTCACATAGCTTATTCACACTGAGATCCTGTCAGGGTCCCAGCAGGGCTAGGGTTGCCTTCTGCAGGCTGAGGGGTTGTTCTTTTGACACATGGCTCTCTTTCACAGAGACCACTTTTCTTCCAGTTGACACCCTCTTAGGAATGGTCCTGTGTGATTGCTCTGAGAAGTCAAAAGAGTTTGCAGAAATGAGTGTTAAAGACTCCAGGAAAAAATCTGAAGGTATGGGCTTCAGGGATCAGAGGTACAAATCGGATGACATGCCCTTCCTGGTTACAAGCATGGGCCAGTGGATGGGAAAGAAGAGTGCTTTTGCACCAACAAGGAGGTAAATTCAGAAGATACAACTGAGTAAAAACAACAGGGAGGCTGGACGTTTATCGCATGTAGTAATTCTACATTTCATTTAGCAGAACTCAAGGACTCCTGCAGAAGAGGTGGAGGAAAGACAATAGGAGCCAGAGGACACTACTAGAACATGGCCCACAAAGTCACTAAGCAGGGTTCATAGGTGCTCACACAGACTGAAGTGACAATCATGGACCTTCTGAGGGTCTGAGCTAGGTCCCCTGCATATACGTTATGGTTGTGTAGCTTGGTGTCCTTGTGGGACTCCTAACAGTGGGAGTCGGGGTAGGACTGTCTCTGATTCTTTTTTTTTTTTTTTTTTTTTTTGGTTTTTACGAGACAGGGTTTCTCTGTATTGTTTTGGAGGCTGTCGGTCCAGCCCTGCCTCGAACTCACAGAGATCCACCTGCCTCTGCCTCCCGAGTGCTGGGATTAAAGGCGTGCGCCACCATCGCCTGGCTGGTCTCTGATTCTTTTCCCTGCTTTTGGGATTCTTTTCCTACTACAGGGTTGCCTCACCCAGCCTTGATATGAGGGTTTGTGCCTATTTTCATTGTATCTTTTTATGCTGTGTTCCGTTGATATCCCTGGAAGGCCTGTTCTTTTCTGAAGGGAAATGGGCGACTTGTGTTCTCTGCTAAGTCATAATAATGGTACTTGATTATGGGAATGTATAAGAAACCAGCCAATTAGCATCCTTCCAAACTTGGAGCAATGATGTGTAGTAATATTTATGTATTCTTGGTTCTCTGATTATTTTTATTATGACTCTTCCTAATAAAAGATTTCAATTGGCCTCCAGAATTTCACAGGGTAAAAACAAATAAGAGGTGGGGAAAGAGAACAAGAATAAAAATAAGGTAAAGTTAATACCCAAAGTTACATTTTCTTTTGCATGTTAGGTGTCAAGGCCAGACCTTGTATGCATGCAAGGAAAACACTCTTAACACTGAGTGCAGCCTCAGCCACACTTTGTTTTATACTCTTCACTGGTGGGAACATTTTCACTTTGATTCTGAGATGCTTAGAAGTAAACTCAAAAGAGTAAAATAGTCTAGTGAAGTGACTCATGGGTAAAGACATTTGCTATGCTAGCTTGGTTACCTGAGTCTGATCACCAGAACCCACCTGAAAGTGAATGGAGAAAATCAACCTCACGAAGTTCTCTGACCTCTATATGTGTGCCATGGACTGCATCACATACACACACAAACACACGATGATGGTGATAATGATGATGATTATAACAAAATAGTAACAATATAAAATCCTAAGTGAAACATGACCATTTAAGAGGAATCATAGTGACGACAGAGGAAACGTTAACTTCTGATTCCTGTCCCCAGGTGGACTACGGTAGCTTGTAATAATCAATGTTTCCCCCAAGAGTACCTGGAAAAGCTGGATAAAGTTCATAAATGTTCTACTCAAAAGTGCCTTTTGATGAACCAGGGAGAATAGAACAACCAAGACCTTAGAGAAGGGAGCAGTGTCAGAGAGGAGAAAGACTCCTTTTCAGCCTCCAGAAGACTGGGCCAGATAAGATGCTAAAGCTTGCCATAGCACCCGCAGAGGGCTACTATGAGAAGAAAAATAGCGATGCTGATGAGAATTTGGAGTGAACTGTGCACAGAGCACTTCCACTCTGCCTTCTGCCTGGTGCTGGGCCTAGTAGAGCAGGAATGTTCAAGCCAAAGAATTCAAGACTTGCCAGTGAGAGAACTCACAGGGGTTCCGGACACTCTCAATGACCAAGAATTCAGCCTACCAACTATGCAGAGAGAAGATGTGCTGCTCTGCCAAATACAGGCAGATCCAATTGCTCCACCAATGGCCAATCTGAATTTGGGTTCACAGCCTCTTACAGAAGCCAAAGATTCAACAGCAAGCTCCAAGAGCTAGCCAGCCCCTCTTCAAGAAGAAACAGACCATGCCAATTCTGCCTACTACTACTAGGTTTTCAGTAGCTACTCATAATGAATAAGGCACAGACATGTGCCCAAATATGTGTAAATCCTTTACTTTTGGCATATCAAGGGAAAAATTCCAGTTCAATCTTTTGGGCATTATAACCTGCTCTTAAGGTCTAATGGAATCTATAATGAAGGGTGTTTTCAGGGTACAAGCATTACTAACTACAGAAAAGCTGCTTTCTCAGGACAGAAATTGGACATGTGTTTTATTTAATCAAGAAACACATCAGAGCCAGGCATGATGGTGCACACCTATAATCCTAGCACATGGTGGAAGGAAGAGCCAGAGTTCAAGGGCAGTCTTAGCTACATTGAAAGTTCTAAGCCAACCCAGGCTATGTGAGACCCTGTATCAAAACACAATATAAAAGAAAGAAATGAAGACAGGAGGGAGTGAAAGACACTCAGACAGACAGGCTTACCCCTGCAGGGTAAGCACTTGGGAGGCTAAGATTGGATGATTTTTATTTGAGGCCAGCCTGGATTACACAGAAAATTCCAAGATAGCCCCGTCTCAAAACAAGCAAACAAAAAACTCAGGAAGACATAGGAAAGAAATACACCAGTAGCTAAAGACAGAGTACAGCCATCATTAACTTAGTTGGGGAGGGGGGTCTATCTATCACTATTGAGAAAGTTCCTAATATGAGACTCTACTACCAATATTAAATGTTGATCAAACCTACTAAAAGAGAACACATTAAAAAAACATAGCTTTTCTAAATTACATTTTCCTCATCTCCATAGACAGGGCTAATGTCACAGCAGGGATATGTTTGTGATGACAGAGGGCAGACTGTGGTTGTGACACTTGAAAGAAGGAGTCTGAATTCACCCTTACCAATGCCGAGAGAGTTAGAGATGTACACCAAATGCAACCACAGCCTCCTTTATTTATAACTTTCTATTATAGATAGATCATGGGGTGGGGGGTGGAACTGAGGCATTTAAGAATAAACAGAGTCCTCTTGTGCCTGTAGGGTCAAGTTTGCTCTGCTTCTGCAAATGGGAAGGGTATGCTCCCATTCAGACCTGAAGAAGACTGGGCATTCCTACAGGTGAGAGAACCTCAGCTCATCCCCCCACCCGTCTGATTTACCCCTCTTAGCATCCCATTGTTAAAGGAATTACATTTCCATGGCCTTCACCTCAGTTTCTCCAACATCTCTTGTAAATCAAGCTTCATAGGACACAATTTACATTTTCTTCCAGCAGCAAAACACAGAGAAACCTCGGAGTCCCGGCTTTCATTTCTTCCCTCCCTGTCCTCATTACTCAAATATTTACTGATTGCCTTTATAAGCCGAGCACAGCAACAGGCACCCCTCATGGTCATGCGTGTGTGGGAGATCATCACCACAGAAAAACAGATAAAGGCCAAAGCTTCAAACATCTCTCAATCGGAAGAAAAAGATGCATACCATTTAATAATTTATCACCACCCACATAAGCCCATAAAAAAATCACACACACAAACCTCAAAGATTTAACTACTGTAACTTTTGTTTTACTTTAACTGTGTATGTGTCCAAACCACCAAAAACTCTGAATGGCTTGTTTTGCTACAGCCATGCTCTTCAGAGACTTGCTAAAGGCAAGAGCTAAGTCAACAATCACCATACCCTAGACAAATTACACTGCCTATGCTCTGACCCTGTGGGGTCAGGATGACCACAGCCCATGGGCTGGCAGAAGCCTTATTCCCCACTAACAACTGAAGTCTTTCCTACCCTGTTATCTAATAGGTACAAACTTGGTGTGTTTGGATTTTTTTCAGTTCCCTTCTCTTCCCAAAGTCACAAATGGCAATTCAGTTCACTATTCGCTTGTGATTTTTCCAAAGCCCTTTTATCTTCACTAGCTACATTAACTATTATCTCCCCTGTCTCCCAGACAGGCTGGGTAACCTTGTGAAATGCAGATAGTAAAGACACATCCCCCACCTTATAAATGAGCAAAGCTGGTGCTGTGTGGGTTTTTGTTTGCTCCCCCAGAGGTCCATGTAATGTGAAGGGAACCGGGTCCCCAGTTTGGAAATCTGGAAGCAAATGGAACCCTTAAAAGGTGAGGATTCTGGGAAGTGCTTAGGTCGCTGAAGCCCCCCCCCCCAGAAGGCAAGGTAATTCTCACAGGATCCCATCGTAGGTTGCCAACAAAGCCCGGAACTGGCCCCATACAGCTGTCTTCTTGCACACATTCCTTCTGCCGTTGTCACCCACCATGCTCTTGAACCTCCCAAACTGTGAGTAAGCAAACATGTTTTCTTCATAACATTGTCCTATCCTGGGTATTTCGTTATACCAACAAATAGCTGGTGACCGTTATTACCAGATGAGATAGAAAACTTTCCCTTAGGATTTAAGGTCATAACATTGAACAATGACAGAACGAGAAGCAGAATTTGACACTTGGTCACTGTCTTTTCACCACTCTGTCACTGCACGCTGCTGACCACCAACAGTTGTCACACTACCCAAAGCATGATCTCAAAGGTCAGCAAGACCTCCAAGCTAAAGAACAATCTGGAAAAAGAAGGCTTTGAGGAAGGTTCGTACTGATCTAAACTTTGCAATGTCCTGGTCTCAGAGACACTGAAAAAAATAGCACAAGAAACCTGTCTCCTGGGGAGAGAGTATAGCATGAACCTTAGTGCTGGGTGAAGACAAGATCTATGGTCATGAAATATTTAGCACACACCAACGATTGCAAAATTATATGTCACCTGCTTACTATACCACCTGGCACACCTTTGCCCTTGTGACTTCTCATTCCTCTCTTCCTACTCTTGTTTTTCATGTGTGCCTCCACGCCTTTTCTTAAACTCAAATTCTTTGCCTTCCTCTTGTCACCTGGCCTGGCAAATTTCTTTAGCTTTAGCTCAGGAAATACCTTAACATTTCAACCAGCAAGACACTGGAGATTTTACTTCCTTGGGCAACATGTGAACATGATTGTAAATATACAAATAAGTTAGTTGGGCATTGTGGTATGCACATATAATCCCAGTTGGGGCAGGGAGATCCCAAGTTCAAAACTAACCTGGCCTATGTAGTGAGGTTGGAGCCAGTCAAGCAATTTAATAAGGCTCTTCAAAACATTAATTAATTAAGTAAAAAGTACTGAAGATTTAAGTCAGTGGTTGAGCATTTGCTAGCATGCACAAGGCTTTAAATTAAATCTCGACGTCACACACACACAAACACACACATCCCTATTGTATATCTTAATGATAGCAGCTTCAAGAAGTTTTTGTCAGATCTTAGAAAAGGCATTGCTAAGCAAGAATGTTGTAAAGTAGTCATGATACTTGACCCTAGACACTTTAATGCTATGCCTCTACAGTAACCAGAGACACTGGCACCTTGTGTGTTTCTGCCAGGATTGAGGGTCCTACTATAGTCTCTTGGCTTCTCAACACAGAAACCCAAAAGCAAGAATGTTGTAAAGTAGTCATGATACTTGACCCTAGACACTTTAATGCTATGCCTCTACAGTAACCAGAGACACTGGCACCTTGTGTGTTTCTGCCAGGATTGAGGGTCCTACTATAGTCTCTTGGCTTCTCAACACAGAAACCCTCAGCAAACCTGAGTTCGAAGATGGTGGCAAAAACCTAGAGGCCCAAGAAAGGAACTGTGTGTGGTACTGATAGCAATCACATTGTCATGATTCTGGCTCTGAGGCTTAACCTAAGTCTCCAAGGGCTCTGATTCCACTAACCTCAAGAAGAAAAGCTCTATCTTTTCTTGCTCTCCAATGACTGTCTGCCTCTTGAAAACTTGAGACCTGAGACACAAGACTGTAAAATAACAAAACACAAGCAACACTTCAGAGTATAGATAAGAATCTACCAGATACTTTAGATAGAAAGCTGTGTTTTCACAACAAATGTACTTGGAGCTCCTTAATCCTAAAGTGCAAGACCCAAGAACTACACAAAGGAGTATATTCTGCATAGTTTCAAATATAGAAGACAGTGTAGAATAATACAATTATCAATAAAGTCTGTGATCATCATCATCATATAATAAGTAGAATTAAGGAAAAGAAGACCTGGCATCTCTTAAGCACACCTCATATGCTGGGTGTTAGACCAGATCCCTTATATGCATTATCTTATTCCTAATATCCCTTAGGTAGTGACCAATAATGGAGAAGAAGACTGAGGATGTTAAAACGAAAGTTGAAAACCTGCCAAGCTCACCCATACAGTCAGGTCACAGCCTAGATTAGTGGTCCTCAACCTTAATGCTGCAGCCCTTTTACACAGTTCCTCATGCTATAGTGACATCCAACCATAAAATTGGTTTTGTTCTCACTTTATGACTGTAATTTTGCTACTTTTATAAAACGTAATATAACTATCTGATGTACAGATGGGTCTTAGACAATCCCTTGTGAAAGGGTCATTTGACCCCCAAAGGGGTCACAAGCAAGGGGTTGAGAACTGCTGGCCTAGATCCAAAGTGAGATGTGGCAATTCGCTTTCTAAGGTGTTTCCACCCATCATCATTTTATTTCTGTGAATCTGTGTACCAATTAATTTAAAATGTCAATTTGTCATAATCTGGAATCACCTGGGAAGACAGCCTCTTTGAGGAACTGCCTAGATAAGGTTGACCTGCAGGCAGGTCTGCAGGGGATTGTCTCATTTGTTAATTGACCCAACCCATTGTGGGTGGCACCATTCACTAGGCAGTGGGTTCTCAACTATATAATAATGAAGGAAGCTAGTTGAGCAAAAGCAAGCAGCAACCTGTATTTATTTCTCTCTTGACTAAGGGTGTTATGGGACTAGCTGCTTGAGTTCTTGCCTTTCTTCTCTGGCAATGATGGACTATAACCTACAACTATAAACCAAACTTCCTCTCTGTATTCCTTTTGTTCAGGGCATTTTATCACAGCCACAGAATTGGTGCAGCCACAACTCTCAGTTTCCTCATTTGCAAAAGACTAGATTAAACCAGTCTTCCTTGAGCTTTCTGAGGACTGTTCTTGGAGTCCTTTAAAAATTCAGTAACAGAGAACTTTTTTTTTACAAAATGCCTCCACAAATCAAGCTTGACATTCAATACCAGTGGCTTTCCAGACCCTAGTATCCATGCACACACAGCTGGCCCACGACTCACAGGCTCTTCTACACTGATACTCTGAGGTCTCAGTCTGCAGGAAGCAGTAGAGCTTGGAGGTCAAGGTCTGTCATCTTGCTAGCACTAGATGGGGTCCCATCCAGGCTACTCTGCTTGGTCTATAACCTTCAGTTATCACCTAACATTTGTGGGCCCCCATCCCTCATAAAACGGGAGTAATAATTCTGAGTATTCCTCGTTATCTTACTCTGAAGATTACATTGTTAACACCACTTCATATGGTACAAGGAGTATACAGCATGGTCTTTGAATATCAGTTGGTGCGTTTGTTGAGCTCTGCAGTTTACAGTTTCTTTTTTTCCCTGTTTGGTGTAATCAAGAAAGCTCAAAGGACAGTTGAGTTTCTGCTGTCCCCAGAGGAAGATTCTTTTACTGGAAGGAAGGATACAAGAGGCGGCACAGGACTAGACTTGACAAACAAACATGCAAGAAAGACAGCCCATCTAGCATTGCTCATTTGAGAGAAATTCATCCAGGGTCATCTCCTTCTTGCTTTTCTATCCTTCCCTCCCAGGGCTTTATTCCAGTCATCAGGGAGTGGGAGTGAGGAAGAGAGAGAGGAGAGACCACTAGTTAAACTCTCAGCATTTCTCTGGAGACATGAATAGTGGGAACACAGGGAAATGAAAACAATTTTTCATTTTAGACATATATAGAAGAGACAACATGAATAAGCTTTGATGGAAGTGAAGGGACCTGGAGTAAGGTGACAACTTTGTACTGAAGGGGCCCAGAGCATCCCCAACACTTCAGTTTCTTTGCCATGGCCAACTGGCCCTGAAGGACTTCTACCTCAGAACTTCCTAGTTTAACACGATAAAGAGACTAAAGTTCCAGGTAAGAGTTCTGTGTCCTCCTTTTAATCTTAAGCTAGTCTTTGGCTTCAAGTTGAGCCTTAAGCTTAATTAGCTTATAGTAAATAATTAATTAATAATAAAACTAACTAGTTTTCTAAATGAACTATAGATCATCAGAATTTTCCAATCCCACCCTAATTGACTTGCTGACTTGTAAAAAATGATTTTTGTGAAATTGTTAGAATAGTTGTTTATTGGGTGTGGATTGCCATTAGTCAACTTGTGAATTATGATTCTGTTGTAAGATGCTGCTGCCCTCGGTCCTTCCAGTACCTCCCCCATCAGATTGGCAATTGCTAGGGTTGGGTTGTACACTGTTGGTACTGAAAGGTTGCTAGCACACCACCCATACTGCTGGGCTGGAGCATACTGCACCTCAGCATTTCTTATGAAGACTTCCAGAGCCCTACCCTGCAGCCCCTCTTGCCACTTTGAACACTGTCTGATGGGGAAAGTCCTGTATATATGTCACTAAAGCACTGTTGGCCAATAGGAAGCAAGATAGGTGGGACTAGGAGTCAAGGAGGACTCTGGGTAGGAGAAACACAGGGAGTCAAGGTGTAACCGCCATAGGGATAAGAAGCCCGGAAACTTCTCCGGTAAGAGAAATACTTAGATTAGCAATTATAGGATAAATACTTAAGTCAGAGCTAGCCAGTAAGAAACAAGCAAGGCCAACAGCGTCATAATTAATCCAGCGTCTTGTGTGTTAGTTGGGGACTACAACGCGGCAGAGCCCAGGTGACTGGCGGTGTGGGGGGGGGGGAACTAAGCTGCTGGCAAGGAAAAGGCTTCTCTTTACAACTGTCATCTCTGGAAATGCCAGTGGCATTACCCAACTTAATAACACCTTTGCCAAAGCTCAGATGCATGAGAGCGTAGTGCCTTAAACTGTGGGTCACAATCTCACATTGAAGGAGGGGATGTAGCTGAGCGTGGGACTTGTAAAAATATTGGCAGCAATAGAAGGTTTTTGAAAGTGCAATGACAAAGATCAAAATCAAACGCATAACAGCTGTGTGTTTCTGGCAACGCTCACCCATGTTGCACCGGTGTTACATCACCAGAACCTTGCTCCTCAGCCCACAACACATGCACTTAGCACTGAGTAAGCTATCGGGACCCCAGTGCCAATGAACTCTGCCCAAAGCCACAGGGCTCAGTCTCCAAACTATCATATATTGTGGGCTGCAGTGTTTTTTATTGTATTGCAAAGATTTCTGCTCTTAGAGAAACATAATAATTTAATTATGTAGGGTAGACTTAACATTTTCCCATCACTCCTCCATATGTATCAAATTAGTATATCTCTAGCACTATGTTAGAATGTTTGACTTTTTAAATTGCTATTTGAGTTGCTGAGTTCAGTTTCATCTTTTAACAATCATCAAATGAATTTTTGACTTGTGAAAGGATTTCTGATATCTTCTGACATGGCCTTAAACCTATTTCTGTCAATAGATGGCCATATAATATTTGCTTATAGAAAAGGTCTCTCTGCTACACGATGTGGCTAACCAGTGTGGAAAATCTAAGGCCCAGAACTCATTGCTTTCAGTCACTATCAGTACTTTGAGTTGCCCCAGTATTTTGGGAAATACCAGTAGAGACCCGTGAAGAGTCTCCTCTAAGTCAATAAGTATTAATCATGCATCTACTCTACATTGAGCAGTGGCTAAACCACACAACTCCATGAGCCCCAAGTTCCACGTCGACCACTTAATACTGAGAAATGGAAATTTTTTTGTCTGCTTTTACATCCTCGTCTCCAGTTTAACTTGGTTAAATGAAAGGGGATGGCAGAGAGAAGGGTTAGTTCTTCCATATGTACCATGTTCCTAGGAAAGATTTCTCAAAATCAAGCCATCTATTTCTTTGTGCTGGTGGAAAGAGCCAACAGAAATACCTAACAGCACAACAGGGAGTGAAATTGCCTTCAGGCAGCCTGTTTCCTATTCAAGGACTACAGCTTGCATCCCAACACTGGAGCCTGGCTTTCCTGGCTCAATTGCTTAAATGTCCCCAGGTATACCTCTATGATGACACCCTGATGGCAGATGCTCTTCTGTATATATGTTTCTCATAGTGGTTGATGAATAAAACACAGTAGCCAGGCAGGGAGAATAGGCAGGGCTATGCGATGAGGAGAATTCTGGGGAGAAGAGGCAGAGAGAAGGCCCGAGGGAGACACCATGCTGCTGAAAATTGTATACAGAAGACCATCTCCCATCAACACCCAGAACCTAGACATTGTGTGCACTCTTGGCCTCTTTGGAGCTCAGAGCAGGAAGACCGTCATAGAAGACAACCAAATTTTACAGAGTAAGAGGCATACAAAGCACAAAATTAGAGGTGTCCAAGGTGGAAAAAAAAGCATTGAATTCATTCAACTGACAATGCTTTGACTTTGTTTAAAGGAGTTTTGACCATGTTTCCTATTAAGGGTATAAAGAATAGTTCCTGAATGAGGAATTGGTGGAGGAGGTACTCTCTCAAATGTACCATTATGCTAGTAAAAAGACAAAATGAATACGCCCTTAAGAATGTAATTATGGATAGCTGAAAAACTGAACTCTACATATTACTGTGGGAGGGTAAGCAGGTAGAAATCACTCTGGAAAACTCCGTGCCATTATGAAGAACATTAAATCACATGTTACAAGTGACCCAGGAATTCCACTTCTGGATATAACTCCAGAAAATTGAGTATATATCCTTACCACAAACTATGCAAGAATATGGAAGACTTTTTCACAGCAGGCCCAAACTCTATACTATCCAAGTTCCCATCCATCAGAGTCACTAAACTATTGAAGTTGTTAAATAACATTATTGTGTAACAGACGAATGACATAATCGTATACTTTAGGTTAAAGACATGTAAACGAAGTGTGCAAACAAAGCAGTATTATACAAGAGCAAGAATGGGCCAACAACCACTGGATGTAGCCATGGAACGAATGCCATGCAGGAAATGTCCAGTTAAAGAAGCTAGACGCAATACTCCAATATTACAGTGCTCTCATGTCCTGGCAGGCCAGAATCAGGGCTCTGTCTCTGAAAATGACATTGAAAAACTGGTGATCTCTCCCTGGGGAGTGGTTGGGGGATAGGATGGGGGTGTTGCTGGGGGGGCATTGGAGAATGAGAGGGAGAAGGAACTGGGATTGATATATAAAATAAGATTGCTTCTAATTTAAATAAAATTTATAAAAAAACAAAATAAAAAAGAAGCTAGACACGGTATGCATGTATCATATGCCTCTATTTATATAAAGTACAAATAGACAAAATGAGTCTTTCTTGCTAAAAAGCAATATAATGGATGCCACTGGGCTAGCGTAGAAGAACAAGCTCCGTGATGCCTCTGTTTCTTATATATAAAAGTGTAGCTCACTGCCAGGTCTGTCTAATCATTGGATATTGCCACACAATGTCATCTACAAAGTTCACATTCAAGAGCAGCACAATCAAAAAGATCACATAAAAAAATCTCTTGTTTTATCTAAGTGTGTACTTTCGTGATAGCCCACATTCATAGCTACCCTCTGCTTCAGGTTAGACATGTCTGAATGGATATGTTGGGTTTGTTAAAATCTATCAAATTGAACACATAATATATGTGTACTTCTATTTGTTTATATTTGTCAAGAAATAAAAAATATGACTTAAAAATCTCTACCTTTCTCTTTACTGTGTACTTTTTTGTTCCTTTGGACTCTGGGCAAAGCTATATATATGACTTGCCTTGATCAAAGAGGCCCCACCCTGTTCAGTGCTGGGAGTTAAAACAGGAACTTAGTGGACAAGCACCACCAAGCGCAGCCCACATCCCTGCCAATATCGTCTTAAGAAACATAATTTGAGCAGTGGATTGAAAGATTGTACTTTCCTGTTTCCACTCATGCTCTTGTGTAATTTCCATGAAAACATAACCAGGCTAGCCTGCTGGAGGAATCCACATGGAGCAACAGCCAAAAACTGCCCTTAATCAGCCAATAGCCAGCTGATTCCCAGAGAGAAAAATTCACAAAGACAGGTCAAAGTACAGTCCAACCAAGCACAGCAGAGATCATCGAACTGGGAGCTTGTGAGAACAAGAAACACTCATTTTAAGTCACTGGGCTATTGAAAATTGTTAAACAGCATTACTGTGTAACAGACAAATGACACCATCACATACTTTAGGTATATGAGAAAAAGAGACACCACCTGGGCTCTTGGGAACCTGGTATCCTACACTGACAAATAGCTGTTCCTTCTCCCATTTAAACAAATAGCATTTAAACTGCTCTGAACTACATAAAACCTCTTGTATAATATCCAACACATTCTATGTGGGCAGGGAATGGATAGAGCTTTCTGTTCCTGACTTGGCCACATTTCACCACGCAGGTGAAAACAACTGACACTGTGGGTTCCCTTGGCAGAACTCTTTCTAAAATAACCACTAAAAGGCATTGGCAGGCACCTGGTCTTGAGCATCCACCTGAGTAGTGGCTGTGTTACCTGGATTAACCTGAGCTTTTGCAGAACCCAGGATGGGCAAGAGCAGGAGCAGCACCAGGGGCATTCTGGGAATCGGGATCATTTCAGAAGATGGAGTTGGATCCGGAGTCTGCAGCACATAATACAAGAAAACAGAAAGAGAAGGAAAAGAAATGAGTAATACACATTTCACCAACACACATGAATATGATCTTCACAGATAGTGTGGGATTCTTGCAATGTTTATTTCCATATTTAAATCTTTAATATACCCTGGGAACATCTAATGTAAGAATTTTCCAATTCCATTAGATTATACAGTCACTCCTGTAATTAAAATCAGCAAAACTACTATACACAGGTTGCAACATATTACTGAAGCAAATGCAGAATGGTAACAATAAAGTAAAATTTATATTTATGATGTCATCTAGCATTTTCATATTACCAACACTAGTTCCAACATTAAAACAAAAAAATCAGTAACTTTAACATGTTTTTAAAGTTCTGTAAATTCAACAGTTATCTTGGTCCATTAGCTTCAAAGTGATATGCAGAACTTTGTAGCTTACTGTTTTAAAGTTTCCTTGTCACAGTGATCATGTGACAATGCATTAAATATAGACATATCAGTATATATCAAGAATTAATTCCATAGAAGCCTAGGTGGTTGGTTACATAAGGAAAATTTTATAGGTATTTCTATGTATACAAGTGAATATAATGCATATCATTTGACCCCCTCACTTCCTCAGCTAAAAGGGCAAAGCATCCTGGAAGTGACCCTCCATTGACAATGCAAACCAAGTGCCCAGATCTTAGTTTCTAACCCCATCTCCCAAAAAAAGGAATCAAAGTTCCTTAGAAAAATGGTTGATTCTAAGACTAGGTCAGGAAATCCATTAAAGTAAGACTGGGATATATGTTGTATGCGCACACGCATGTGCATGCGTACACACACACACACACACACACACACACACACACACACAGTGGAGTATAGCAGAAGCACATAGGAGTCAGCCAAAATATCTCCCAGAAACCAATGCTGGAACAAATTGAGCATCAAAATAAATAAAGGAGTACTGGATTATAGCTCAGAGTATAAAATAAATATCCACAAGTCGTGCTGATGTAAATAAATGACTGAATAAACAAATGAGGGAAAACAGCCCATTTCCCATGAAAAAGAATTCCAAATAATTTATGTAACTAATCTGCTTTTAGGGAAGTGGAGCCTCTCACCTCCCACTTCCAACTCCTTACACTTAAGTCACACATAGTAACTTGCTTCCCAAGGATGCAACATGAGCTTGGGGAGGGGCAGGAGAGCATCTCTTCAGTGGTGAAATCTGACAAGCTGCTTAGTGTCAGGCAACTGTGGTTATATAACATCAGCACTGAAAAGTCATTGTGACCTTGTATGTCCTTGACAGAATGTAATGGGAAGGCACTTGAGGTCAATGGTCCCAACCCACAAACCATGGCCTTTGTCTGTTCCTAAGGAAAACAACAGACAAATACTAAGTGGGAGTCTTTCTACAAGATTCCCAACTGATCCTCAGTGTTGTCAGTCATCCAAAACAAGAACGCCTGAGTAACTGTCACTGCTAACAGGAGGGAAGGCAATAGGAGACTAACGAAAATGTGATGAGTGGCTCACTGTATGCATCCTGGACTTGAAAAGGGACATGGGGGAAACAGAAGAAGTCAGAGTAAGTTATGGACTTTAGCAATGTATCAACGTTGCTTTGTGCATTTGACAGACAGTAGTAATGTAAGACACTGATTCATGTCAGGCACACAGGGATTCTGTATAATGTCTTCACAATGACTACATAAAGATAAAACTGTCGTCCAGATAACACTGATAAATGACAAGGAGAGAAATCCCTGTAAGCTCGACTGAGTGGGGAAGACTCAGGGAGACATCAGTCTGATTAGTCTGACAGGCAAGGTCTGAATGGGCAGTGAGTGAGATGGAGTAAGGGAGGGGATGACACAAACAGGAACTTTCTGTGATGATTTCTAAACAGTAATATGTGGTTCCACTTGAAAACCTTTTCATTTATTTTTATTCATTTATTTAGTGTGTGTGTGTGTGTGTGTGTGTTGTGTGTACATGCACACATGCATGCATCATGAGAGCACAACCTGCAGAGGTCAGTTCCCTTCTTCTATCACATGTGTTCTGGGATTTGAACTCAAGTCATCAGACTTGGCAGCAAGTGCCTTTACCCCCTGCGCCATCTCATCGGCCCCTAAAACCATCTTTTTATTAAATTTCTACATTTACTTGTTAATTAATTGTGTGTGCATGTTCACATGTGTTCATGTGGCAATATGAGGAAAACTTGTGGGAGTCCATTTCATGGAGGTCCCAAGGATCAAACTCAGATCATCAGGTTTGGTGGAAATCTCCTGTACCCACTAAGCCATCTCAACAGACACCCCCCCAAAAAATTTAAGTAGGACAGTCAAATGGTTTTCTTTAAATAAAATAGAGTTGCCAGGCAGTGTTGGTACATGTCTTTAATCCCAGCACTTGGGAGGCACAGGCAGACAGATCTCTCTGAGTTCAAGACCTAAATACTCCATGATTATATCTGGCTAATCTGAAACTTTTTGCCCTAAGAGGAACTCTCTCCAATGATGCCTATGAGCAGACAAAACACTCTGAAGGAACTGTCTCAAGGATCCAGGATTTAGTCACGTGACATGTGCATGGAGCTCACAGCATATGTGTAAATATTAGCGTTAGGAGAGTCCTTCTCTATGAGGTTTTGCCAATAACAACATGAACTTCTTTGACAAACAATTTATCCAGGTTTGAAAAAATAAAATTCAAAATGCCCCTGGAATATTGCCTTTCACTCATTTACTAATAAATTATTTTGTAAACGTCCCCTCACAGGGGATGCATATGTCTTAAATGTCCCAGAAGGACTGGGGAGATGGTTCAGGCAGTAATGTACTCTACAGAAGCATGAGGTCCTGTGTTTGACCTCCTAGAATCCAAGTCACTAAAAGACACTAGCACAGCTGTAAATTGCAGCACTGGGGAGGCAAAGAAAAGAGGATTCACAACCAAATTCCTGAGCTCCAGACTCAGTGAGAGACCCTGACTCAAAAAAAAAAAAAAAAAAAAAACAAGGTGAAGTGTGATCAAGGAAGGTATCCCGCATTGACCTCTGGCCTTCACCCATACATATGTGAACACATAGATACAAATAAACAAGTCAGACAAGATCATCATCATCATAGAGCTTATGGTATGCAAATAAATAATGAAAGCATGAAAAGGTTTATGGGTGAAAACTGGCAGGCCAAATGCTCTAAACCTCTTTCAATCTTGTAATAAATGGGACACTCTGAGGTGTGAAGAGAATCTCTGTACAGTAAAGAAAACAAGGTTTACTGCAACCGTGGTGAGCTGTTCCAGGAAGGAGTGCAGTAAACTCTTCTAAGCGAGCAAGTGTCTCAGAGACAGACAAACAGAGCAGGGAAGAGGCTGGGCAGCCAGGAGTCATGACGAATAAACAAGCATTTGACAAATAAGCATCTCAGTAAAGGGGGCACAGAAAGTCAGTGAAGTGTCCAACGATTCAACAGCCTTTTCAAAAGCAAAACCCAAGGCATATCCACACCTCACACAAAAATAAAGAACCCACAATAAAAGACAGAATAACAATCCCAGCACCTAGGAGGCAGAGGCAGAGGGATATCTATGAGTTCAAGGCCAGCCTGGTCTACAGAGCAAGTCCCAGGACAGCCAGGGCTACACAGAGAAACCCAGTCTCAGAAAAAAAACCAAAGGAGAAAAAAGAAGGGAGCTCAAGAAAGTACAAAGCTTTGTCATAAACTAAAGGAAAGAAAACCTTGCATGAAAAAGCATGGAAAGCAAAATCCATAGAAGAAAAAAATGATAACGTTTTCCATAAAAATTCAAAACATCCTAGGGATAAAAAATATTCTGTAAACTTAAAAAATAAGCAGGGAACAAAGGTTAATATTTGAAACTATGAAACAAAACAACTTCTGTTGTAAAAAGCTACTAGAAATATGGGCCAAGTAAATAAAAAACTACTTAACAAAGGGAACAGTAAACTGCTTCAGAAAGTATTTGAGCTCAAAAAACCAAACATCAAAGCAGTAGTTCAATCAGTCTCACAAGCTTGTCAAGTATGGTGATGTGAGATTGGACAACACCACGGAGAAATGTGTGCTCCACACTGAGCCACTGATCAGAGTTAGAAGATAACTTAGCTGAAATTGTATCACATACCCTACTTGTTACTTGGCCTAGAGAAAGAGTTGCATGTAAACACAGTGTATGTGTACAAGCAAGTGCTTGCACTGTGTCTTCTAAGTAACAAAACCTTGGGAAGATCAACAAAGGGATGCCATAAACTATACTGTTCCTAACTATAAAATACTCTAGGATGGTGAAAAAGAATGAATTCCAGGGGCTGGAAAGCTGACTCAGCGCATAACAGCACTTACTGCTCTTACAGAGGACTCAGATTTATCTCCTAACATCCACATAGCAACTCACAACCCACTGTAGCTCCAGTCCCAGGTGGAGTCAGTGCTCTCTTCTGGCTTCTGTGGGCACCACACATACAGGGCACATATACATACATGCAGGCAGATCACTCACACACACACACACACACAATAAATAAACCTTTAAAATAAAAAGAAAGAGTTACAGCTATATGTGGCCACATGACTTACCATTCATGATATATTTTTAGGTGAACAAGAAGGCTGCAAAGTCTCTATGAAACACGCTATATATTTTTATGGACACACACATTTATCTATTCATGGAAAATCTGAAAGGTGAATCACTGTGCTAACAACAGTGATTCCCTCAGAGCTGGAGATGTGAGATGGAGTGTAGATTTCAGCAAGAGGACTTGTGAAACACTGAGTTATTCATAACAATTCTACTGTTTCATGTCTATGTGTATGTGGCGTATGTGCACATATATAGATATAAGTGTGTTTGCATGGATAAGAAAATGCACATGTGTGAGTACCTTTGTGTAGAGAACAGATGTTGAATTGACATCAACTGTGTTCCTAGATCATTCTTCACTTTATTTACTGATGCAGCTAGTCTCTTTCACTGAACAAGAACTCATGGACATTGCTAGTCTGACTAGCCAGTTTGCCCCAGGAATTCCCTGTACACCTGGAGATTTCAGGCAAGGAGAGACACCCATCTGGCTTTTATGTGGGCTCTAGAGATCCAAACTTCAATCCTAGCACTTCTATGACAAGCCCTTTATCTTCTGAGTCACCTTCCCAGCTTGCCGTTTGATTTTTAAAAGGAGAATGTGTTCTTGGTTAATGTCACTTATAACAGCTTTTCTAAAAAAATATGGAAAGATCATTCCTGGCATCAGGCTATCATAATATCAAGATTCTTTCCTTCTGTATGTTCCAGAATGGGAGGTGTTGGGGCAGTATGGCCTGTACCTCCAAGAGTCACTTGGACTACTCAGAGACTGTATTGATCTGTACATCTGGCACATGGGGGCAGCAATGGTTGAGGATCACCTTGCACCTTTCTAGTTCAGAATGTTGAATCCCTTCTAATCATGGTCCTCAAAATCATGTGGAGGGGAATCACCATCTTTCTTCTACAACCTGGATAGCCTTACTTGGGCTGGCTGCTACTTCTCATCCACTCTGAGTATAGTTCACATCTTTACCCATCTTTATTGTCTGCCAAGTCAAGAGTATGAGTCATCTAAGATCTGGGATTCTGCTTTCCCTACTTAAAAATGAAGTTGATTTTCTACTACTTTGGGCCATTAAGTTAGAAGGAAAGACAGTTAACATTGATTCCAGTTGCTAGATTGCCAAGGCCAGCTTTTCTCTGCCCTTCCAAGGAATATCAGGGGATATGTGGCTCAAAGAGAATATATAGTAAAGAATCCCATTTTTTTTCTCCCTTCACACTCAAAATCCTCTTCCCTTCTCCGTGTTTGATAACTACTCCTAAGTGAACATAGAGGAGGCCACATCTCAGGACTTCCCATAAACTCTGCAAAATCTTATCAAAGATTATTGCCTGTCTACCTCTGGATAGTCCACAAAGGATTTGGGAATACTACAAAGTCAGGAAGAAAAATGCAAGGTGTGGCATCCACACCCAGAATTGATCAACAATTCGGGAAGGGAAAAAACAAGAGTATGGTAAATCCAGCTTCTTACTAATTATCTCTCAACTCATAAGAGCTTACAAAAGCCTCTCTCAACCATAGTGAAGGCCACTTCATAGAGAAGGGTCAAAGCTAATGTCACCATCTCATCTTATTCATATGCTCCGTGATCTCGGAGCAAGGTTGACCTACCTGTGATGGTGGAAACAACATTCTTTAGCAGTCCAAACCACAAGCCCCACTGCAAAGTCTGTTCTTCACTATAGAACTAAATCCATGTGACAGATAATAGATGAAATTGATGGAGGTATAGATGAATAGATGATAAATATATGCTAGATGATGATGAAGGTAGATACATACATAAATAGGTGATTGATAGATGATAAATGTTGATTGATGGGTGATACAGAAAGTAGACTACAGTAGATGACAGATGAATCAATAGATACATGATAGATGTCCATTACATTTAGATGTAGATACATAGAAATGTAGATACATAGAAAAATAGTAGGTAGATAATTGATTACAGGTAGATGGGTGTTTGGGTAGATAAATAGATAGATGATAGATGATAGATAATAGACGATGAATGTTGACTGGTAGATGATATTAAATGATGGATGAATAGAGAAATAAATTGGTAGATGGTTGATAGATTATAAATGAAAGATAGATGAAAATGATAGATGATATATAAGTGGATGATGAAAGATAACAAATTAAGACAGATGACATGTAGAAGGCAAGTAGGGAGGTAAATAAACAGATTTAGAGGAGGGATATATACATATAAATATAAGCAGAAATTCCTTTATAAGCATAACTATAATAAATAACATTCATTTTTTTAAAAAATATCACCCCTTATTTCTAGATGGATGGTTTTGAGTAACAGATCCCGCATAGTACACTTAAAGTAACATTTTAAATCTACTCATCAAAGTTGTAAATTGTGGAGCAAGTAGCCAACACTGCTAAAGGACTCATGACTAGGCATCATTAAACAGCCAATCCATTCAAAATATGATCAAACATGCTAAAATCCAGTTCATAACCAACTGTTCAGGTGTGTAGCTTATGTTCCAAACAGAGCATCCCAGTTTAGCAGGTGGTACTTCTTCTCAAACTGTCCATTGTCCCAGACCCAATAGCTAGGGACTACCTGGGATGGTGCTGGCTTTGGTGAAGAATCAATGTCTATAGGTTTTCCTCAAGGCTCTTGATGAAGCCTGTGTCAGGGACTACAGAGGAAGTGCTGCCCTCCGAGAAAATCAGCTCTGCCCACACATCCCTGGAAAGTCCAAGGTCTAGATGGAAATGAGATCAAAGGACTTCAGTCAATCTGGAGTGAGCACGTATGCACAGATATAATTGTATGACACCTACATGTACACATGTAGAAGATTAGGTTTTGGTGAGGAGAAATTTCACACTCACGTGTTTAACTCAGAGGACATTGGAGGGCATTCAAGACTTGTTTTTCCTCTCTGCTGAGTAACTTCCATTTCAAATTTTACAAATATGAAGAGTCATCTTTGGAGTATTTCATATTCAGCAGACAAATATGCAGAAATGACTTTGGTTTGGGTAAGAGGTCCCCAGACACATATACACACAAACAACAAAATCTGCCAAACATCTTCATGTTTATCTTGACTCCTGAGGAGTCAAAGTCTCCCTCACTCCCAACTTCCTCCTGGGCCTTTTTCTTCCCCATATGATGCCCACAATCCTGAGCCAAAATCCCAGAACGGCCCAACACATGCCTAAGGACTGGAGATGTGACTCTGGTGACCTGGGGTGACCCGCACTGCTTCATGGAACAGTAAGTGCTACTCCTGCCTTTGTCAGAGCAGTTTGTTTCCCTTTACCTCTTTGTTTTCATCTGTAAAACGGAGGCGACTAGAATTTGTAAAGTTTTTGAAGGAAACAGTGATCCAGACAGCTCTCATTGCCTCATGCCCCATTTAGGAACAGGAGGGGGTAAAGGACAAATTCACTGTTGCGGAAGATGCCCTCTTCCTGGACAGAGAATGGTCACCAATCATAGACCCTATGTAACATCATCCACCTGTTTTCATTTTTGTATTACACTCCATTGGGATGTTAAAGCTATATGTTGTCACAAGATTTCCAGGAGGAAGAGGTAGATAGCATAAAAAAATAAAATAAAGGATCTAGAGATCTCTCCAAACACAAAACATGCAATGCAATATTCTTTGGTTTGTCAAGACCTTAGACATGACCTTGTTATGCTCCAGCAGACCCTGGATCTTCACACACACACACACACACACACACACACACACACACATCTCACTTCCAAATATGATTTAACATATGAATCTCCTTCCTACCCAGTCTCTCGTTTTCTTTCCCCCATCCCACTCCTGTCCCAGCTCCTCCTTAGCCCTCCAAAACACGAGTTCATGAGCAGAAGCTATCTCTCTAAAGCTCGGGGCACAGGAGTATCACCATGAAGAATGGTGCCGTGAGGGTTTGGAAGGTGCCAGAGGAACTTGCTCGTCCCCAAAACAGCAGAACCACAGTGGTGAAAACTTTAAGAGATTGTCTTTCTCAATGCTCTCCAGATGCATGACCTTTCTCCAGGGTACCAGAGGCTGGGTCAAACATCTAATCATCAAGTCCAGTAGTCATTCTCTATTACTCTGCACCTCCTGTCCCAGATACTTGGTCTTCCTTCCTAAAACTCAGAGCCACACACAACTTCTTTAGGTTCTGTTTGCTTGTTTTAAAACCAGAATAGTTACTAGGGAAATCTCTGTGGTTGTTTTAAAGCACCTCCATTGGCTGTTTTTACATTTTCATTGAGTGTTCATGTCTAATTGTCCTCCCTTGAACATAAGTTTAACTCAGTCACATCTAGCAAAATGAAGGGGTAGAAAATGACACTTGTGAAACTACATACTAAAGACCATCTGTTTTGACTGCTAACCTGGAAGCCCAGCCACCATGCTGTGAGAAAGCTGGAACCACATGAAGAAGTCATATGAAGGTGTTCTCACCAAGGTCGCAGGGGATAACAGTATCCAACTCACAACTGGGAAAGATGAGTCCCCTAGGCAAGCTCCATCACAGCAACTTACTGCAACTTGAAGGTAGGCCCTGAGCAAGAACGCTTAGCTGAGCCCAGTCACCTAAGCAGAGGCATGTGAGAAGTGATTAGTGTTGCTTTGGTTCATAAGTTTTGAGGTGGCATGGTGTCAAGCAAAGAATAACTATAACAAGTTGCTCCAATAAAGCTCGCCTGCCATAAAACGAAGTGTCCATTTCTTAATATTGCTTAGATTTTAATTTATCACCAATTTGTTCATGGTCTTGAAACTCAGAATAAGGATTTAGGTCATGGGATAAAGGAGTCAAGTGGGAAAGAGTGACAAGCAAGGACTTGAGTGTGGTGACAAATTGCCTTTCTCTTGAGGTCTCAGTGGTGAGTCCTCAAGCAGCATCTCATCCAGTTTTCATTACTTTATTTGAACTCTGGTGGCAGACTCAATGCTTCCTTCCCTCTCCAGGATGCTCCAATTTCCATCACTTTGTCTGAAGTCAAACTCTCCAGGCTTCTGTAGAATGTTACCTCTACTTCTCACCACCTAGAGAAGCCTAGGCTTACCTTGACTTTGGTACCTTTGTCCTCACCTGTGAAAAAGAGGGTAATAGTGGCACTTATCCCTCAGGAATGCCGTAAGGACAACACATAAGAAGGGCTTTAGAGCTGGGCGGTGGTGGCGCACGCCTTTAATCCCAGCACTTGGGAGGCAGAGGCAGGCAGATTTCTGTGAGTTTGAGACCAGCCTGGTCCATCAAGCAAGTTCCAAGATAGTCTCCAAAACAATACAGAGAAACCCTGTCTCGAAAAAAAAAAAAAAAAAAAAAAAAAAGAATGAGGGGATTCTAAGCTGTCTCTCAGCCCCAGTGCTCTAAATTTTTAAGTCAAATTTTAACTTATTTTCAACATTTTATGCATGTATGCAATATATCTTTATTATATCCACCCCAACTCCACACTCCTATTCCTCCTGTCCTCACATGTCCCCCTCCTACCTTAATGCCCTCTTCTTTTTTTTATAGACATTGATTCAAATTAGTGCTGCCTGAATGCATGTGGTTGTGTGGTCATCCATTGAAGTATGTGCAACCTAGCAGTGTTTATGCCCCCCAAAAAAGACACCCCCTCTCCAGCTATCAGCTGTATCCTAGTAGAGATGGAACTCCAGGCATCCTTTCTCCATCCATCCTGGAATGCTGACTAGCTTGACCTAGTACAAGTTTTGTGCGGGGGGGGGGGCACAGCTGCCGTGAGTCCCTGAATGTAGTAGCCATGTCATATCTAGACGATAGTATTTCACAGCACTCCCTCCATCCCCTAGCTTACATTCTCTCTGCCCCTTCCATGATGTTCCCTGAGTCTGGGACAAGGAGGGTCTAGTTATATCTGTCCCACTCAGGGATGGACACTCTACAGTTACTTGTTCTCATCTCTTGGACTAGTTATGAGTATCTGCATTACCTACTGTTCATTGCAAAAACACAACTTCTAACACTGTATCTGGCCCACCGTAGTTTAGCAGAGCAGACCCCAGCTCAGGAGGGATGTGACCAGCCCAGGTGCAGGCCATCTACCAATAATAAGAGCTTTAGTTGTTCTACACACCCCAAAGCACCAGGACAGCCTGGTTTCATCAGAACTCCTTACCCAGTCCACAGAGGAAATCTCTGCCAGACCCAGGCCAGAGTGGAGACGGTAAGAGACACCCACACAGTCCCTTTCAGAAACCCATCGGCTCCTGTCTGGAATGAAAATCACCAATGGTAAAGGCTGCTAAGAATCAGTCTGCTAGGCCGCCTACAAGGTCACTCTGGGACAGAGAGGAAACCCTGGCTGGAGTCAGATTTGAGATCTGAACTCACCAGGGAGGAGTTGGTGCCAAGCCTGAGGCTGCGGGAACCACAGCCTCTCACCTCTGGGAGATACAGCAAAAGTGCAGCTGAAAATCTTCACGGAAACAAGGCTAACTAATGTCTCCCTCTGGGTCCTGGGGGCATCTTCAAAGTAGAGGAGGCAAGCCTGCAGAAAGCATTGGAATTTGAGACTTGCTCTCTCCGAGCTGTGCCTCAGGCAAGCCTTCAGGGGGCACAGACCTAGAAGCAGAAGCTAAAGCTATGCCATTTGGTTCACCATTGAGATCATCTAGTAAACTCATCCTGTTAACTGGTCCACAATGGTTCAGAGGTCTCATTGACAGTGCTGGATGCTGGGGTGACCCGGAAATTCCCGGTGAAATCCTAGCTGCCAATGGTATTGGCACTTGTGATAAGTTACTCCATCATGACAGAGATCTTTTGGTACCTTCATAAAAGTACTCTTTTTGTTCCTCTTTCAGAAGACTCCAAAGCTGGAGACTCATACCCATAAGCCCAGCATTTGGGAGGCTAAGACAGCATGGCTGCTGTGAGATGGAAGCCAACCTGGACTATATTGTGAGACCTCATCCGAGAAACTTAAAGAAGATAAAAACAAGACCCTATAGAGCTCCCCTCACCTGCTCAATCATGTTAGCACAGTGAAAAGGAACCACCTGTAATGATGCCATTTGACAGTCCTAAAATAATGAGACCTTCTCTGCCCTATGACTCTTGGTTCCTCCCGTGTTGTTCATCTGCAAACACATGGGTAAATTGCCTCTGTCTTTCAGGTCGTTTTCCCTGTGCCTCAATGATTCATCAGGGTGCAGAAAGCTATTGGAACACAAGTCCACACTGCTCGGTGTTTCTCTGGTTTCTTTTCACTGCCCCACACTCGGTGATCAACTACAGAAGAGAACACATTAATTTAATTGCACAACACAGAGTTTCCTTCTCTGTCCTTAACACTAGCCGTGGGCCATCTGGCAGCATGAGCTGTGTGCCCTCTTCTCCCCAGTGTCCTAGAAGTGCTTCATAACCTCAGATAACACGCCACAGTTTCTCCTCGATACAATCCCTTCTTATGCCTTGCCATGGCCCCAAATTCCAACAGTACAGTCTCAAGTTCCATTTCTTCTAGAATTTTGATTAGAATGTGCATTTTAACATGTTTGATAAAAGAATTATCCCACGTTTATGCTTCTGGGCAAATACTCCTTGTGTAGAAGTTCACCTATATACTATGGATGCTTAGCTGAATCTCATGATTACAACTCTGAAAGTTCAACATTATAGTCCCATCCTCGGACTCCATGAGAACTCCTCCAGGTACGGATCTTCAGATAAACTTCACGATGTTCCTGACTGGAATCCCTGTCAGGGGATGTGGTGTGTGGAAGGGGGCTAGATCAGAGTCCTAGAGTTCAGAGGCCTGGTGCTCACAAGACCTGAGTCAGGGTAGAAGACACGGGCAGGAGAAGAATAGCAAAACACTGTGTTACATGTAAAATACCAGGAGATCATGAAAAATGTCAAGAGAGAGGTGGGCTGAGACTCAAAAGAAGGACTGAAGATCACATGGTTCTAAACTTACAAGACTGGAAAATTGGTAACGAATGGGCAAAGTCATGGTCACAGCAACTGTGATGGCAGCCACCTCTGTATGGCCCATTGCAGTGGTGGAGAGCTCTCTCCTGAGGAGCAATGTTTGCTTGCAAATGGCAGCACACAAGCTTTGGATAAAAGTAGGGCTCCTGCGGGATGCCCACCTCCTAATGGCTTCACATCAGCTGGAGTGATAAACTGATTCCACACAGTGAGGTGAGAACAGGAGCTAATGGAGATTAGTGGGGATCCACAGCTCTTTCTGAGGCTCATCTCAACCAGAATTTTAGAAAGACATTTGACTCTCGTTTTTTATGTGTGGGTTACAAAACTAAGCCTAAATTCCTCTTCCTCCTCCCCCTCCTCCCTCCCCCTCCTCCCTCCCCCTCTTCCTTCTCCCCCTCTTCCTACTTCTCCCCTCCCTCTCCCTCTCCTCACTCACTCCCTCTCTCCCCCTCTTCTTCTCCCCCTCTCTCTAGTACTGGTGGTTGAGCTGGGGGCTTCGTTTAGGGTAGACAAGCTTACCACCCTTGAACACCCACATCAGTTTTTCATTATGCTTCAGATTTTTAGACGGTATCTCATTAAGTGACCCAGGCTGACCTTGAACTCACCCTTTTGCTCAGGCAGCCTTCAAATTGTTTGATCCTCTTGTCTCTGCCTCTTAGATAGGAAAACAGGCCCATGTCACCTGGCCTGGCCTAAAGATGGGTTTTTGCCTTCATGAAACTGATGGCATATGTAGGAATAATTAGTGATTTTTACAGAAAAGAAGTTGAAACAGAGTTAAGAGAAATTGAAAATACATTTTAACAAAGTACAGAGAACAGCACGATGGTATATGACAGCCAGATGGACAGTTTGCAGAAACCAGATCCCAGAAGCACAGTCATCCTCACACAATTCTCCAACAACAAGAACTTTGTAGTCTTCAAACCCATCAATTAGGGCTACAACTGCAGTCAGGTCTTCAGGACAGAGTAAACCTGTTTCATTTCTGAGTGATACTGGGAAGTAGGAGCAATATCCAGGAATAAAGCAGAATTTAGCGCATCTCAGCAACTCGATCTGTGATGCCTGGCCGGCCACAAGTGTGCACACAATGGCAGCAGAGGGCCACCCACTCAGGACCTGGCAGCTTCTGAGACTCCAACACTGTGGCTCTTCTTGAACACCTTACCCATCCCACCAACCTCTGCCACTCGATCCTTCTGCCTTCTGACTACCCTCCCTTCTCAGTTTTCTCCTTAGGTGACACCCGCATTCTGTTTTGGAGGCAGTGTCCTAAGCAGGACAAGTCTCAGGCAGATAAACAAATGGACAAATTACAAACATCAGTGACTAACAAACCAGCAGGTTCTCTTTTCAGTCTCAAAGAGGATGTCTTCAACATTGGTAGCTGTTGTCACTATTATCAATGAGGACAGGCTCTTGGGGTTAGAATGTATAAGCCCAGCCCAGCCCAGCCCATCCGATCCTACAAACTTATCGCCTATCTTAGCTTTAGAACAAGCTGCATTGTCTTCAGTTTCAGCTCTGGTCTTGCTGCCTGTGTGATTGCAAGCAAGCTGGTGAAGGCTCATGACCAAGTTTTCTCATCCAGAAGAGTGGTAGGACCTGCCTCTGGACTAAACGAGTTAACCCTGAAAACAGTGCCTGGCATCAACTCTTGCCCACTATTATTACAAGTGGAGTTGTTTAAATGACTGGAACCAATCTCATTTCACAGCAAATGCATTCTGATTCTCCCTCATACACGGCAGAGGCTCATGCATATTAAACAATCCTGACATTACAACACACCTTGGCAGCAGAAACAAACACACCAAAAGCAAACAAAAAGCCTGTCCTCGTCTGCTTTAATGAGAAGCAGCCCATGTTCGCTCGCATTCAGGGCTGTGAGATCAACTCTCTTACCCGGTCTTATTTTCCCAAGTGGATCTAGTCTCACATTCATGAGAAACATGGGATTCTTCAGTTGTTAGCAGATGGCCTTGGGAGACTCTAGAGTTTCAGTTTTGCCTGTTGAGGGGTTCTTGGGACCTGGATTTTATGACTTCTCTGGGAGATGGGTTTAGCCCAACATTTGGGCTGTTCTCTAAACTGCTGGGGGCAGGCCTTGGCTCTTTTTCAAATGGTTTGGAATTCCATCCCTTCTAGCTGGTAATTCTTATCCATGAAATCTATGAACTCCAACAAATGAATGGAGAAAGAGTTGTCCCAAATGTGTTCTTTCTTCTTTGTTGAGCTCCCTTGTAAGCTCTTGATAAGGTTATGAATGGGAATGGAAAACCTGCAGAGAAGATGGGGAGGCCCAAGGAGAGGGATCTGGCATAGCAAGATGGAGGTACTGGGCTACAGCATAGCCGAGCAGTAATTGGGAAGCAAATCTGCAGTCCCAAACAGAAGACTAGCATAGCCCACCTAGGCGCAGGGTGAGGAGAGGGCCTTTTCATCAGAGAGGAGACAGAGGTGGCTGAGGAGAGAGCTAGTGGGAAGGACCTTGGAGGTCCATAGCTCCCTTGGGTTTCCACAGAAAGAGTTGGCAACAGCAGAGGTGTGGGTGGAGAGGAATGGGCGGAGCCTCCCTTAAGAAGGTTACATCCTGCCACCACCCTCCACCCCCCACCCCTGCCTCCCCGACCGAAACAGTGTATCTTTCTATTTCATTTGGGTCTGGAGATTGGTAAGTTGCATGTCCAGACATCACCTCCACCAAATATGCATCCAATCAGTGTCATTTTGCAAACCCTCGCCCAGATCTGGCTAGGCAGGCAGCAAATGAAAGCCAGAGGCTCAGCCTAAAGCAGGCCGGATCCCAGAGCTCTGTGGCAGGCTCAGCTCATGAAATGAGACACCCAGAAAGAAAAGCTGAAGGGAAAGTCACAGCCAAGCAAACACACCCTCAGCCTTGAGCTCTAAGCCCGGAGGCCTGAGCGGGTGGAGAGACTGCAGCAGAGGGCGGCCAGATGTTTCCGATCTGTTCCTATACAGCATCGTCGTTCCCCCAGAGAGTAATACTGCCCCCACCCACATTTCCAAACACTTCAGTGGCGACCTTCTGCTAAATGAAGCCTATGTTAGTGTTGTCTGCTGTGAAAGATGCTGTTTCTGTGTCCCCTGTGGGTCACTTGCGTTATTGGACCCATGGAATTCACCTTGTCCTCCCCTGCCCTTTAAACAGCACTGGAGGGCAATGAATGCATGACGTAATAGTAACCTACAGCAGTAACCGGAAGGAAGCTGTTCACAGTTCCAGAATCAGTTATCTCAGATGTTTCCAATATGAGAGATGTAGAACCTAATGACAAGGACCCTGGTACATTTCAAGCCAGAAACACTGGGTTCTTCAGTTTAGTGCTACCACTGGCCTGCTGCATGACCCAGGACAAATCACAGCCTCTCTTGGCCTTAATTTTGATCAGTAAAATGGGATAATGACATGGATCCCAAATGACAATTGTTAGAATTAAAATAATACAATCTACTTCAAGCATTTGATATCTGGAGTATAGCAGTTGCTCAATAAACAGTGGCTATAAGTACCTGATGTGTCACCGTTCATCTTTACAATTCTGCAATTAAACCTGTTGACACGAACTTCCAAAGACTTTGTCACAGGTTCCACAGCACCATGATTAAGTCCCTGGTACTCAACTCTCTCCCATTGTCCTACTTTATGGTGACTGACAGCTTCATTTATCACTCAATACAAAGACCTTCTTTCTCCTGCTATCTTGCCTCTGCCATTTCTTGAATGTGAAAAGCATCCATTTCTATATAGAGGGACAGTGACAAATTGAAAGGAATATCCACTTTGTTTGCTAAAAAATTGACAAAACTAATAAACTTTCAGAATATTTTTCTAGAAATTAAGTTTCAGTTCTAGAAACCAGTCACAGAACAATATTATACTGGAGGCAGTGAGCAAGACACCTGATATCCAGGTCTGAATTTTTTTTTCACAGATACTACATTCCATAAACTGAAAGCTTACATGTGACTCAGTGAGGGGAGTCGTGATGTATGTACTTGAAATTTTAGGGAGCACACAACTACCAGGGGTAAAAGAAAACCATAAAAATGGTCTGGTTTTTGTGAATTAATAAATCCTGTTTGGACTGTAAAATATTCCCATCTGCTATTAATGAAGAGATTTTCAGGCTCTTACAAATCATAAAGATCCAGGCCAATATGCATTCACTTAATAGTTAGTGAGCAATTTCTCAGGGCCAGTAACTATGCTAAGTACCCAGGATGCAAACTAACACAGTTAGTGCCTGTCCAGCCCATTAGAGTACAGTGGGAGACTCAGAAAAATTCCAGAATGATATAAGGAGGTGAAGACAGGGAAACGCTGCCAGCCCACTGAACATCTGACCAAGTTCAGAAGGGTGAGATGACTTCCCAAATGAAAACGGCTCCCAAGGCAAGCCCACAATCACCCCCCCCCCTTTGCTCTATCCAGAAGAAGAAGCCAGCAAACTCACTTCTGGCCCCCTGTGGGTTTTTTTTTAAGTTTTCATACAGGAATTTTTACTTGTATTAATTGGAGTCTGACCCCTCTGACTCCCAACTATATCTACGCGATATATTCATACCATTATACCCAGAATGACACTCTGTGCTTCTTCATAGCCGTATGGCATTCCTCCTTGTGAATAGTCCATAACTTATTCTCAACTACAGATCGACAAATGGCTGTTTCCAATTCGGAGTCATTATTAATGGTGTTGTATGAATGAACATTCTAGTATAAACCTTTAGGTAACTCACGTATGATGTTTTAGCTATATTTCTAAGGAAGCAATTAGTATGCTGTTTTAACAAATACTACCGAAAGGTTTGTGGAAGGCTGTACCAGTGTCCACTCTTACTGACAGTGACTGCTACTTTTCTGCCATTCCACAGCCTCCCTCAATTTTCCTACTGGGTTGGGAGAGTTCCCTGTGTGTTCTCAACTCCAGGCCTTATTGCACAGAAGTACATCAGTAAGTCCCCTGATTATGCTGTTTGCCTTTCCCATTTTAAGAGGAACTTGACAAATCTAAATTCCAGGCTTTTATGCAGACACATGTCACTCTTTCATGTCACTGTCTATGATTCATGGCAGTGTTGTCTGTGGGTTGCAATTGTGTTCATAAGAAGATTGAATGAGGCTGGGACATAGAGAGGGAGGGAAAGCACCTTCTGAATGAGGAACCTCCAGGAACAAGGGAAGGATGTGTCCTCAGGACCAGAAACAACATGCTGTGTTGGCTAGAGTAGAAGAGTTGTATCAGCAAGTGTGGGAACAAACCTAGGTGGGTGGCGTGCAGCTCATCTGCCGGGAAACTTAAAGGTAGTCCAAGGCCTTTCCTCCTGGCTTGAAGGCAGAGAGGCTGTTGAAGGGTCACTGTCTCCAACTCCCTAGAAGCCTTCCTTACCATCCCAGCTGCCTTTGTCTGAGCCACCTGAAAGTGCTCACCACATAGCTGAGTCACTGTCCCTGGGAGAAGCTATGGGCTCACCTGTCTCTGAAAGCAGACATTAACAGAAGGTTCAGGACCAGCTTTTACAGGCCTAAGAGATGGTTCTCACATACTCAAAAATTCTGGCAGCCAGCTGACATCACCACCATAGTCCAAACTAAGCAATTACACAGCAAATTTGTCGAAAGCTACACATCTGTGCTGACTAGCTGTTCCATAGTGCTTATTCTTGAACATTTACCAGCACTTCCCCAGATATTGATCCTACCCATCTCTCGATGCCTATCACAGAACATAGTGCCTGTGAAAGTATTTGTTGAGAAAATTGTGTTTTTCACAACTCATAACACTGTTTTTTAAAGTCCATGTAGGGGCTAGAGAGAGCTTGCTCAACAGTTAAGAGCATGGGCTGCTTTTCCAGATGACCCAAGTCTAGTTCCTAAAATCTGTCTGGGGTACTCACAAACAACCCACCTATAACTTCAGCTCCAGGGGATTCAATGCCTTCTCTAAATTCCACAAGCACCTTCCCTCATGTGCACACATGCACACACACACACACACACACACACACACATACACACACACACACAATTAAAGACAATAAAAACAAATCTTAAAGAAAGCTAAAAGCCCAAGTAAATAAATTCTCCTAATCAGGGAGCCCCTGTTCCCTCCTGCAGCATTATCAACATGTCCTGCTCATTTATTATACACAGTGATTGCTCCCTGAGCCTTTACAGGTGAAGCCTGAAGACTTTCAAGACTATCACAGAGTTATGCACAACTAAGTACAAAATAGTGTGTGACAGAAGCCAGTCCTTCCAGTGCCCAGACCTCCAGAGATATTTACAAGCCATCTGCTGTCCCTAAGAGGTCTATGAAGCTGCCTTTCCCATGAAAACCTAGAGTAAAAACAGCCAAGCATTTCCTAAAGCCAAAGGCGCATCTAACTCACCAGGCCCTGAACAAGGAGCCTATGAGCTGCTGTGTCAGATTCCTGGGCATGGCCCTTGCTGCTCCCTCCCCAGACAGGATGGGGAAATGTCAGATGGCTCCAAAGCACATGATTCATATCACCAATGTCCCGGGGGGGGGGCGGGGGGATGAGGTTTTCAGAAAAAGAAATGAGCAAAGCTTTATTTGCCGCACAATTTCCAAAGCTAGAACTGGGTGAGAGAATGAACATAAATTAAAAAGACACAACCCCAGCATGTCAAAGTAGTTAATGCTGTAACTGTAGATCTCTTTGTTTTAGAGAGAGAATACCCAATACTTCTTAACCAAAAAGAATGCAGGCTGTGACAGGGAGCAGAGGAGGAAAATCTTCTAAGGGAAGAGAAATGAGGGCCTGTGTGATTCAAAGATTACTCAACATTATAATTGTTTTCACTTATTTTTAGGCATCATAAGTCACTTACTTGGAAATTACAAAAATTAAGGAAGGCATAAACTATGTTTATAAGTACGTTTATAAACAAGACAGGCACGGGGTTCTGAAAGGATGCGAACTACTCATCTGTTCTAATGCTCATCTGTTACAGAGAACGAAACTAAAAAGCCATCTGTGAGTTCTGGAAGAACACATACTGTTTGTGAGCCAGTAGCATATAGCCTTCCCTAACAAGCTCCAGCACACAGTAGATCTGCTAGAAGGAGCTGTTGAATAAATGAATGAAGAGACATGGGTCAGCCTCAGGAAGAGTTGGCCTGCTTGTCCTAACTCAAGCACGAGGATCCTCCTACTGGAAAGAAGAATGGATAATTAGGAAGATGGGGTCTGGAGCCAGGCTGCCTGGGCTCCACAGAAACAGCTCTCTGCTTGCCAGCTGTGTGGCTGTAAGTGGCTTTCATAACATCCTTGAACTTTGGTTACTTTTTCCATATGATGGGAACCATGATAGTCTGGCTCCTAGGCAGCAGTCACAACATATGACAAGATGGGACCTATTTCCTGTGTTCTTGTAAATCCTTTGAGAAACTAACCTGAGGACAAACCTTGGAGTACTATTTATGGACAATACTGTATTTTTTTCTAGTAGCGTATCAACTTTGGATAAAACCAAAGTCTACCAAAAACTTAAATAACCAAAAAAAAATAGCAAGACACTATAGAAAAGGGTATTGTCTGCACCATAAAGCCTCTACTGCTTGCCAAGGACCAGGTAAGCCAGCTTGGCAGTCAAGAGCATGGACTCTAAGCCTTCACTCCCTCTGCTTAAAGCCCTAACTCTTCTCTGTGATTCCTATATGACCCAATGTAAGTGACTTCCCCTCTATACTTGTGTTGTTTTAGTTGTAAATGAGACTTGTGATTTGCAGCTTACCCCATAGGATCATGACAAGGACTAAAAACCGGCAATTTGCTAGAAGGACAAGCATTAACCATTGCCAGGCATGATAGACAGCCACACAAGGTCACATGAGTCTCCATAAATCCAGCCCCATGATGGAGAGTGATGTTGTATTGGGATTGGTCATCCTCCTGAACCGTATCACAACTGGAGCCAGAGCCACGGTCCCAATCCACATGCAGCCCTGACCCAGAGCTGAAGACAAGCACAAATAACCAACAAAGCCAACACTGGTTACTGGAATAAAGTCCTGTGACAATTGGCTTGAATTATGGAAGTTGGGCCACACATCAAAAGTGGAGGCTATTATCTGGAGAACACTTGAGGGAATCTAGGGACCTGGGTCTTTGAAATCAGTAGAAACAACTTATAACATTGCAACCCATTGGCATAAAACTACATCATACAAAGCCAGCCAAACTAAGATGGGCAAGCAGGTGCCGAGGGTTAGGCTGGGAGCAGATTGCTCTCATGTCACCCCTCCACCCTTGGTACTTTCCTGGGTCTTCTCCAGCCAGAGTTCTGGCATAAGTACAACCCAGTTCAGCCCAGGACAGCTTTGGGACTCATGTCTATTGACGCACCCTGTGCCCCTCCTCTGTGAGTCATAGAAGTCTTCCTTACAGGCAGATTGAAAACCCACATGGATTTTTAAATAGAGATAGTGTGTAAATGTTCTCCAGCTAACAGAGACTAAAATCAATAAACTTAGAGATTTTATGGAGCCCGTGTTGCTTGTGGTTAAGAGCTTGGGGTTGAGGCTGCTTTCCAATCTTACCTGATCCCCTTGTTTACTTTGAAGCAGATATTTAGCCTAATTGTGTCTCTGTTACCATATCAATAAAATACAGCAATTGTATTTACCATACATGGTGTCCACAATATTAAATGAGCTAACACGTGCAAGCATTTATAAGGTGCCCAGAAAGTAGGCTAGCTATGATTGGCATACCACTTACACTGGGTGGGAAAGGGATCCACATAAATGGAGAGAAAAGAAGTGTTACACTGGATACAACAAGAAGTTGTAGCCATTTGTATATGCTCGTGTTTCCACTGTAAACACATGTAGTCTCATTTGTTTCATTTTAATGAAATATTTTATTAATATTTCACATTTTCTTATAATATATTTTGATCATATTTACACATTTTTTATTCCCCCATTTCCCCCAGTTCCAATTCTCATATGCCTATCCCTCCCAACTTCCTGTCCTTCCTGTCCTCTTTTTGTTTCTTTAACAACACACCAAAGTCCAATTTATGCTGACCACATATTCCTGAGTGTGGTGTCATCCACCAGTGCATGGGTACCTACCAGGGGCCACACCTTTAAAGAAAACTGGCTCTCTCTCCCTCTGAAGCCATCAACTGTCAGTAGCTTCTCAGCTAAGGATGGAAGATTATGAGTCTCCATGATAGAATGTTGACTGGCTTGGTCTTGCGTGGGTCTCATGCAAACAAACAGTGCTACTGTGAACTCGTAAGTACAGTGGTCCCATTATGTCCAGAAGACACTGTTTCACCCCTGCCCTCCTCAACCTCTGACTCTTACAGTCTTCCTATCCCCTCTTTGGAGATGGTCTCTGGGCATGGGGGATATAGGTGTCCCATTTGTGGCTGAGTGTTCTACTGACACTTATTTTTCATGTTAATTAGTTAACACGGCACTTAGTTACCATGTTAATTAATCACTATCCATTGCACGAAAAAACTTCTCTGTTGAGGTCTTAAGATATGCTCAAGCACTGCCTTTACGAAAAGCTACTGAGAGCCTGTCCCCAGGCAAAGGCTCTGTGGACTGTCCAACCGCCTTCACATTCCTAACGCTGAAGCCAGTCACTGAGTCAGTCTTAATCTAGGTTTCCAAAACAAACACCTTTGGACTGAGTTGGCCTGGAAACTTGGTAAACTGGGTTGCAGCCCCAAAAGGCTGTGAATGAAAATACCAGATGGCTAACTAAAGCTGATAACACTAGCCAAGGAAAGGGAGTCCATAAGAAGGATGCACCCTTTAGCCCATTAATACTCAGAGTGCTGCCCTAAGCCCTCCATATTCATTGTGGCATCTAAGGCCCTAACTGCTGAAGTCAAAGTCTCAGAATACAACCCCACCCTCACTCCCATGATAGATTAGTCACATTCTGCTGGTTCTGGTCTTCATCCATTTCCTCCATCTCCACTGGAGACCTCATAACAGAGTATAGGTCACAGTAGTTCACATTTGTTACCCCAGCACTGGGAGGGGGATACAGGTAGATTGGGTAGAAGGGATCACTGGCCAGTCAGTCTAGCCCAAACAGTGAGCTGTAGGTTCAGTGAGATAATCTGTCTCACAACATAAAATAAATTGGGGGGCAATGAAGGAAAATACCTACCAACAACTTCCGATATGTTGGAGTATGTACATGGGCACGTGTACCTGCCCAAACACAGCTACACATGCATGAATGTATCTCACACATGCCAAAATGATGATGATGATGATGATGATGATGATGATGATGATGATGAACAGCTAAAACCTTAGAGCACAGTCAACACATCAACGCATTCCTCATCTACCACAGTCACTTCTGGAATTAACAAACAAGTTTTCAACATTTTATGGGAATGAATTTCAAGAACAGCATGGAGCTCCTAGAGGCCTGGAGAGACGATCCGAAGCAGCAGGACAATCACTGCCACAGTGGACACAACTGTTGCTCAAGATGAAGCCACTGGGCACAAACAGGAGAGCAAAGCTTTGCCAGTGTTCCTGGTTCAGATAATACCTTGTCTCACCTTTCCCTGCCACACCCAGAAGAGCATTCAAGGAAATCAGAAAGCTGTATGTCTATCCCCATGGAGATACACAGAAACCACGTTGCCAAACATGAGAAGACAATAGCAGGCAGAGAGCCAGAGACCCAAAGCCTGACAACCTTGTTATCTTTCTCTCGCTCTGTACCTACCGCTTCCTGTCCAGCCAGGAACTCTCTTCTGTCCCTAAAAGACACCCCTGCTAATATGTGGAACATATAGCAAATCAAAATTAAACTTCCCGCAGGCACCTTCACTATATTCCCAGCAACCCAGAAGGCTAAAATCAGTTTAGCTGAGCCCGTGTCTACAATCATCCAGGATGGTAGTCTCAACTGAGGATCCAGGAGGAGTTGCAGAGACACTCACAGGGCTATGGAGGAGATATAGCAGTTAGGACCCAGGGCTTTAATTTGCTTATTCTTACCTTAGAACTACCTGAATCTGAATAGAACTTCTGATACACCAAATCCCAGCTCTGCCATTAATTGTCATGAAACCTTAGGCAACTCAGTTTCTCTCTGCCTCAGTTTCCTTGTTCATAGGTAAAGATAATGATATGCCTTCATCACAGTTTGCTACAAGAGTTAATTAATGTAAAGGGTTTAAAAGGGGGATTGCTGCAGAAAATATATACAATGAACTCTGTGTCGTTAGTGAGAGTTCATAGTGTTCCTGTCAGCAAAGCTACTTCTTCACCTGAGAAGTCTGTCTCTTAGAAAACAGTCACAAAGGCCCTCAGTGGGCACCCATTCAACTTCCTCAATATACAGATGGGAATGGGGTTCAGGGATACCAAATCTCTTGTCTGTAACTATATACCTGGTTGATAGGAGCCCTGAGATTAGACCCAAGGTCTGAACTGCCCACGAATCTAATGGATTACATATTATTCTGTTACTCCTTCTCAAAATATACTTGTATTTCAGTGACTAAAAAAGTGGATGAACATGATCACAGTAGCACCAGGATATGGTATATGGAGACAGTATTTTAAGGCAAAAGTGCCCCCATCTCATTCCATCCACATATTATACAAATAGAATAAATGTATACGAATACCCCCTGCTTCATACATAAAAACTGAATATAGATGGCTTCTTACAATCCTCACACTAATCCTATGAGATAGATACTACAGTTAGCATAATGATATTGAAGGGAAAACCAAAGCACAAAATAGTTAAACAAAAAGTCAAGAAGGGTGAAATTATGATTTAAACTCCAGAGGAAATTCACGCTTCTAACCACTCTGCTATACTATTTCATGAGCATAACCTAGTTCAGATTTAGATATTGCTGTAGCTATAGGCTTCAACTTTCCTTTCTTGATTTTAACCATAAATCTTTATTGTAACAGTCACAGAAGATAGCAATGGTGCTGGGGGAGCTACTAACCTCGTGGTGTGTGTGTGTGTGTGTGTGTGTGTGTGTGTGTGTGTGTGTGTTCCATGTTCCTTTGCAGTTTCGAAGATCTTAAGGACTCACATACTATGAATCTACATGTACTCATCCTTGGAAGATTGACTAGCTGTTTTGGATCACGTCAAGATCTTCCTGCCCACACAAGCAGAAGCATTCTACTGGGAACAAGCAATCATCTTTGAACCTCCCTTAAATTGCTATAAAATCTCTTGTTTCCAGATATTCTCAGAAGTTACCTAACCAAGCCTTAAGCTCCAGGTCTTCAGTAAATCTCAAGGCAGCTATCTAAAACTACGCCCGGTTGCTCACACTCTTTAAGCTGGCCAGTGGAAGAATTATCACTATTAGGCATTTGACTGAAGATTTACACAGCCCAATTTTCATGGTATTCTCTCAACATACTAATTATTTTGGAGTGCAGAATTCCTTATTCTTAAAAAGACAAGGAAGAGCCTAGGCTTCTTCCATAGATAGAAGAGAAGCTGTACCCGAAAAGGTCAAGTGACTTAGAGACACCAGAGACACAGAGAGTTTAAGAGTGGGGAAATTACCTGATCAAAGACACAGTAAATGAATGGTAGCCCTAGAACCTGAACTTGGGCTTCCTGATTCTATTATTTTTAATAAGGCTACACCAAGTTATATTGTGTGAGATGATTTCTGAATTGCATAATGTGCTCCTTCCAGCTTTGTGTCTGACTTACAACAAACGTCGTAATTGCTGAACCATGTTTGATAAGTCTTCGGATATACTGATTTGTTCCCCATTCATCTTTCTTTTCTAAATCATTTATATCCTTGTCCTTTGCACCCAAGTTTTAGGCAAACACTGCCCCCCCCACACATAAGCACTAAGATTTTGGCAGGAATTATGTTAGACTTATGAATTGATTTGGAGGGAACTAGCGCTCTTACTGTGCTGTGGTTTCCTGTGTTCAGTATTTCCATGAACACAGTACTTCTCTCCAACTATCAGACTTTTAAATTTTTCTTTTATAAGGTTTTATAATGTTCAGCCTATAAAGCCTAGATATATTTTGTCATACTACATTTAATTATTTCTGTGTGATTATGAACTCTATTGTAATTTTAATTTTGGAGTTCATGTGTCTGTTACTGGTCTACAGGCATGCAATTGATGTTTGAACTGTGAGCTTTCTGAATGCATTTAGTAGCTCAAGGGCAGGGTACTTGATAGATTTGGGTGGGGGTATGTAGGTAATTATGTCATTTTTAAAATTAGTTTTTCCCCCTCATTTCCAATCTTTACTCTTGTTCATAATATCAAGAACTTTTGGAATGATGTTGAAAAGAACAGCATAGGCAGGCTTCTTTGTCTATATTCCAGTCTTAAAGAGAAGGCACTTCATCACTATATACAAGCTGAGCAGTAGACTTTATATAAGCTCTTTATCAGACCAAGTCATTCTCCTCTATTCCTGATGTGCTGAGACATTTTCCTTTATAAGTAGCTGTTGAATTTTGGCAGATTATTTTGTGCATCATTTAGTATGGTCATATATGTTTTATATATAACCAATATTGTATACTTGGAACAAATCCTGTGCACATTCTCCTTATACATTGATCACACTAAATTTGCTAATTCTGTTGATGATTTCATTTTCTTTTTCTTTTTTGGTTTTTCAAGACAGGATTTATCTGTATTGCTTTGGAGCCTGTCCTGGAATTCACTCTGTAGACCAGGCTGGACTGGAACTCACAAAGATCCGCCTGCCTCTGCCTCCTGAGTGCTGGGATTAAAGGCATGGGCCGCCACCGCCTGGCCTTGTTGATGATTTCTAACAGTGATTAATACAGTCAGTCTGGTTTTCTTTTAATTAATATCTACATGGTAAAACATTTCTTTTAGTCTAATACACTTGTATCCTTGTAGTTCAGAGTTTTCTCATATACAACATAAAATTGAATCACATTTTTAAAGCACTCTACTAACCTTTGTCATCCTTTGATTAAGAGCAGATGTCAGCAACTTTCATGTCTTCCAACCATACACATTAGTGTATTTAATTCTTCAAACAATATTATTGATATACAATCATTTCATAAGGGAAACTAAGACTCAGAGAAATAAAAACATTTTCAGAGTTAACATCCAGGGAGCAGTGGACTCTTGGCCTTGGACAAGTCCCACAATTCTTGCTTGCATCTAGTTACTTGGCCAGCCCAGGAGAGCCAGCAAGCAGGGTTGAGTTTGGCACATGGTACACATATTCTAGGAGGTCCACCTGCTTAGTGAGCTCCGTCCCCACTTGAGGGAAAAGTGAAGGTCCATCCTCCGAGCCTGACAGTGCCATGGATTCCGGGATGATTACCTGCTATTACTGCTAGGTTTGAGCAACAGTGTTATTGCTGCCCTTCTCCCCATCCCAGAGGGCCTGGACATCTGGGCCTAAAATCACCAGCAGGCCAAGTGATTGAGGTAAAGTCTCTGGCCAATTAAAAAAAGGAGGGGCCAGAATTCAGCCTGGGCAAACACAGCCGCAGTGTCCAGCTCAAGGGAGGCCCACCAAGATAAACACTGGCCCCTCGCCTTGCAGCCTCACTGTGGATTTCTCCAGGAAAGAGGAGGGAGGGGCCCACACAGGAATCAGGGCAAGGCCTTGGGGCTGATCCAAAGAAGACACATGGAGCCAACCCGGCACCTCACGAGGGTATAGCACTAAGCTGTCCTGGATTTGGCAGGCACTGCATGAATGTTTCAAGGGGACCCAAAATTAACCTTCCTCCCTTGAAATAACGCAGCTCATAAGATGACTCAGAGCAGTGGAGTGGAGTCTGCATACAATTTATTTCCCTCCTCAGTTAAAGCATGCCTGTGCAGCCTACGCACACCCTGCTGTAGACTGAATGTTTATCTCTCCCCAAACTCATACTCTGAAAGCACATCTGCAACTGTAGGTATTGGAGCTACAGCCTTTGGAAGATGATTGGGGCTCAAGGGCAAAGCCCTTGTGAATAAGATTAAAACAGGAAGCCAGAAAGCTTATTCCTCCCTTCCACAGTGAAACAACATAGCAAGAAAGCTCTGTCTGCCAGCCAGGAGGCAGGATCTCACTAGGTATCAAACCCCCTAGCACTTGGACCTAGGACTTTTGCCACTGAAAAAATGTGTTTCTTTTGGTGATTGGCTCCAATCCATGTCATGCTTTACAACAACCCAAACAGATGAAAATGCTATCCTACCATTCCATCTTCATATACAGTTTTTGCATAGGCCCGACCAATCAAAATCATGAAAGAGAGAAGGTCAAAACAGTCTGCTATGGTCACAGAGCAAGGGCAGGACCTGGGGGCACACATGAGGAAATTAGCTACTCGTCTGCTCGAAGTGCAGGAGCCTATCAACTGCATCACAGGTGGCATTAATAAGACAGCAGCTGACCCTTGTGAACCTTTTGCTGAGCACAGTGCACTTTCAACAATTAAACCATGACAGCTACGCAGCCATTAGCTATCAGATCCAGGAAGGTTAAGACACTTTCACAAGGTCATCCAGCAAAAGGGGAAGCCGAGCCCAGATGTAAGTTCTGGCTTCAATCTGGAGCTCTTGGCCCCAGATAGTGTTCTGTTCTCCTTAACTTTATCATCCTGTCCTCGATGATAGAAACAGATGCAGATGCCTGGGAAGGACATGGGAGTACTCTCCACCAAGAGAAGCCTGAATAACTTCTGGGAGGTTAATCAACAAGTCCCTGAGAGAACTTGGGTTTTCTTAGAAACATCTTGCCTTCACAATCTCAATTCTGTAAGTGTGGTGTGACTATAGAAGATGACTATAATACATCAGATGTCATGGCTGTAAGTGAAGTCCTCCTCTGCCACCAAAAAAGAGGCCCTCTCTAGGTTTGGATTTCTGCTGTTTGTTCACATTTTTGTAAAGATGTTCCTTGTTCTGTGTGACAGTCTATGTACATGTGTCTAAGGCCATTGAAACTGAATGAAGCTGTCAACAATGAGCTGGCACATGTCACTCTGACATCTCTCAGCCCTGTAAGAACCAGCCTGAAAAAAACATGGTCATGTTCCTGTCTTTAAACAGTACTCATGTTTGTTTCTGAGACTATGCATGATTCCCCTCTGTCCCTCAAGATATCCTGGCTCTGCACCCAGCCTGGAGAGTAAGGGACAGTCTTCGCATCTTGTTAGTCTTTGAGCATGGCCTACACTGTTATATAAAATGTTCTATCCAGAGCTGCTTCCTATGTAAGAGGTCTTTAAGAGCAGGTCTAGTAGAGGACCGGTCCATCCTCTAAACCGCAGACCTGTGGTTTTGTGTGAAGAAAGATGCAGGCAACTGACCCAGACTGTTGTTGAACTCTTCAGTGACTTACTCTGTGACCCTGGGTCTATGTTTCTTCATCTAGGAAAAGATGAGTTAATGAAATTATATCTATGGTTCCTCCCAGCTCTAAGCTCTGCAAGGCTCAGTTTCTAGCAATAAAGTAGGCGGATTTATTAGCATGGGGCTGGCATGTGAGAGAGGAGGCAGTGCAGTGTTTACCGTAGCTGGTTTACTGTGTGGCGGTTGCTATTCTTGGCATTCTACATGTGTTGCCTCCATTAGCACAGTAGCCCTACTATGGGGGTCTTAGGTTCTCTGATTTACACATAAATAAACTATATAGATATTGCTTTATCTGACCCAAATCACATTACTGTCAGCAAGTTGGGTTCTAGCACCATGACATATGGAAAGACCTGTCCACATGGCTGTGTCTCTCCCTAAAGTGACATTTACTGATTTAAGGTTTTGCCAAATTTACTCTCCTAACCATTACCAAAAACGGAGCTGATCCCACAGAACTGGAGCTAACCCTAAGCCTAAACCTAAGCCTAACCCTAACCCTAGCCCTAACCCAATATTTTATGGCTGTATGTTCCCCTTCGTACAAGTTTTTAAGTCTTTGTCCAAGCACTTGTCTTGGTTACTTTTCTACTGTTGTGATAAAAGACCAAAACCAAGACAATTTATAGGAGAAAGCCTTTCACTTGGCCTAGGTTCTGGGGTTACAGTACAGGAGGGTGGCACAAATGGACAGCTGAGAGCTCACATCTTGGTCCATGAGTAAGAACCAGAGGGGAGGAGCACACTGGGAAAAGTAGAAGTCTTCTGAAACTTCAAAGCCTACCCACAATGACATACCTCCTCCAACAAGGCCTGTTGGGGAAGTCCTTTGTCAATAAAGTACTGTTGAGCCAATAGGAATCTAGATAGGTGGGACTAGGAGTCCAGGAGGATTCTGGGAAGGAGAAACACAGGAGAGTCAACATGTAATGCCATGGGGTAGGAGCCCGGAACTATTCTCCGGTAAGAGACATACTTAGATTAACAATTATGGGGAAATTACTTAAAGCAGAGCTAGCCAGTAAGAGACAAGCAAGGCCTACAGCTTCATAATTAATACAGCGTCTGTGTGTTTATTTGGGGACTACAATGTGGCAGAGCCCAGGTGGCTGGCGGGGGATAAACCAAAGCGGCTAGCAAAGAAAAAGCTTCTCTTAACAAAGGCCATACTGCCAAAATCCTTGCCATACAGTTTCACGAACTGAGCACAAAGCATTCGAATATGAGCATATAGGGGGAAATTGCCATCTAAATCACCACAAGCACCAATATATTAGGTATAAGAAATATAAATTGGGGGTTTGGAGAGATGGCTCATCAGTTACGAGCACTGACTGCTCTTCCGGAGGACCCACATGGCAGCTCACAACTGTCTGTCACTCCAGGATCCACACCCTCACACAGACATGCATACAGGCAAAACATCAATAAACTAAAATATATATATATTGGAAGAAGCTATGAATAGTTATATTTCAGATATATATGAAAGCTAAAAGGTGATGGAGTGAGATTCATATTGAGTATAAGAAGGTATAGTAAGTAGTAAGCAAGATAGTTGCTGGAGAACTGGAAATTGTACCCAACATTTTCTTAGTTCTTTGACAATTTCATACATGTATACAATGCACTCGTGGTACTGATTCACCCTTAGCCTCTTTTATCTCCCACCCATCCCCACTTCCTCCCTTCTTGTCCCTTTGCTGGATTCATGACTTTTGACTTTGCTTTGTGAACGATTTACTTTAACCAGAATCATTTATGCTTTCTTTGTGTTGGAATTATCCATTGGATAATTCACAAGTAGCGATATAAGAAGGCAATGACTTCCCCTTTCCTGAAATCTATTGGTGTGAAATAGTTCCTTGGTGACTTCTGATCCCCACCATTACCCATGCCCAGCTGATTATGGGACCATTCTTGTGGATACCCATGTAGCCACCTGCAATTGGTTAGTTTGTGATTACAGTGGTTGTGTATTGCCTGGAAACTGGCATTGCATGGCCCTTCTCCATAGCTTCCAATTCTTACATTCTTTCTACCCACCCGCTTATGCAATGTTCCCTATGCCTTGAAGGAGATACTATAAATGTCTTGCTCATGACTGAACTCTTATTGTCACTTATTTGCAGCAGCTCATATGGCCATGAGTCTCTGCAGTCACCACACTTGACCAGTAAGAAAAGCTTCTCTGAGAGAGCTCAGGGTGACAAGCCCCATATTCTTGTTGCTGCTGGTTACTAGGGTTGAAGGCTCCTTGGGAGGCACTAGTAAGTTCCAGGATGTTAAATAAAAGACTATGTGGATGAGTCACCCAGCTTGGAGAGTGGTAACAAGTCAGACGGGGAGAAATACTGCACAGAGGGCAGGATCCTCTGTGTTTCCTCTTTCTCCTGGGTTGCCCATGAACACGAGAATCCCAGTGGGAGAAGATACAAAGAGCCTGGAAAGAGCGACTGAGATTTATTCATGAGGTTTATCTAAACCATAGCCAGTCAGTTAAGATCCCTCAACAAATAAATTATTCATTGAATGTCAGCCTTGTGCAAGTCAATCTGGAGATGGAGGGTCTGTGCTCTTTTGTTGAAATCTACCACAGCAGCTAACACAGAGTGCAAAGGAACAAAGTGTAGACATATTTGAAGTTTTCTAGCCTGTAACAGCCACACTTGGATGTGGCTTCCTCCGCCATGGAGAGTGCCTTGCCTGAACTATTGGAGAACAACAACAACAACAAAAAGGCAATAGTTTGAGGGAAGGGGGACTCTATCTCAACCCACCATGAACTTGAATCTCAAGTGAAATATTATCATTCCCCATTTGTCCCAGGTCCAGCTGACATTATCTAGTGCTGGATCAAACCCAAAGTAGCCGTGACTCCTGGGTGATGTTTTTGTTGTTCTCTGGGATTGATTGAAAATTCTTGAGCACAGAAGAAGCAGTTCCCTTGTAACCAGATGGTGTCCTTTGATTTCCAAGAAGAAAGGCATTGGCTTTTCCACTTTAGCAGGAAATGGAGGGCTAAGAGTGATGTATCATGGGGAATGGAAGCCTGTGAATGTAAATGATAGCAGTACAGACTTTGATGGGCAGCCTTAGCGGTGTGACTTGAAAGTGGCTTAACTTTAGTAAGCCTGCCTTCTGTCATCTGTAGAAGGCAGGTGACAATATTTCCCTCCTAGCATTTTCTAAAAGGCACCCAACACACAATAGGTAAGTAGTAACTGTTATCTGCTACTGTTTCCAAAAGGTATGTGAGGTAATAATGAGACTTATGTTATAGCTTAGTGAGCTGTAAATGTCAAAAAGAAACTAAATGTTTTTGTTTTTAGTTTATTCAGCATACATTAGTTAAGAACACATTAAGAACCTGAATAAATGAGACTCTGGGAGCAAGTCCATAAATAGCATGCTTTGCCCACCTTTTCTGGCAAGAGAGAAGCATCCTATAAATTAATAGCAATATGCATCAGGGAGTAAAGTGCTGTGTGAGCCTAAGGTTGGCGTACTTTACCAGCTTAGCATCAGTCAGCAGGGAAGTACTCTGTCACGTTCTGCCTGTGACTTGCAGCATGTGATCAAGAATTAAGCATAAATAGTATTTTATGAAATGTTAAATAGAACAGATAAGTATTAGATAATTCTTGGATGCTCATTTATAGCTCATTCAGGCACACACTCACCACACACACACACACACACACACACACACACAGAGTGGGTGGGGACCATGTTCAACTTACCTGTGAGACACACATATTTCATGTACAGATTCACTCCAACTCACACACACACATACACACGTGCATGCACTAATGCACCCTCACATGCACACACACACAAAAAATTCAATTATACTCATTCTCACATTGCAATCAATCCTTACATCGGGATTTCACCTCTGCTCTGGCCTTTCTACCCTTATCAGGCCCTGTACTTCTCCCTGGACTCCATAAGAATCCTTCCTGTATATGATTTCATCCTCCTGCATACCTCAGGTCCCTTTTCTGTCTATCTATGCTCATAGCTTTAGTACAATTCCCATAAGCCCATCCTCTGTCTTGTAAACAAAGCCATTGCTTCTAAACTCCAAACTGACCAAGACTTTCTCCTAGGTAAAGGAAACTTGATTGTCAACCTGTCACTTACCCCAGTTTTCCGCTGTTGTGGAATATCAGTTTAACTATGAAGATGTGTTATGAAGATTTGTTTCTGCTCTCTTTGTTAATGATGTAAAGATGTGTTACATTTGCTTGGGTTGCATTTGTTTAACTATGTAAAGATGTGTTGCTGTTTCACCTTGCCTGCCTAAGGCACCTGATATTCTAATAAAAAGCTGAACTGCTGGTCAATAACTAGACAGTAGAGAGATAGGTGGGGCTGGTGGGCATAGAGAATAAGTAGTAGGAGAAATCTAAGTGAGAGAGGAATAAGAAGAAGAAAAGAATGAAGGAGAAAGAGAGGGACATGCCTAGGGCCAGAAGACAGCCAGCCACCAGTCATAGAGACAGACAGACAGACACACATACACAGAGAGAGAGAGAGAGAGAGAGAGAGAGAGAGAGAGAGAAGAAGAAGAAGAAGAAGAAGAAGAAGAAGAAGAAGAAGAAGAAGAAGAAGAAGAAGAAGAAGAAGAGGAGGAGGAGGAGGAGGAAGAAGAAGAAGAAGAAGAGGAGGAAGAAGAAGAAGGAAGGAAGGAAGGAAAGAAGGAAGGTAGGATGGAAGGAGGTAAAAAGCCCTGAGGCAAAATGTAGATAAAGAGAAACAAATTAAAATAAGAGCTAAGGAAATGCCAAGCATTCATAACTAATAAGAAGTCGACATGTCATGATTTGAGAGCTGGTTATTAGCCCAAAAGAAAGTCTGGTACACACTACAAACAAAAAGAACATGGGGTCCCCGTTGCCCAAGTTCTTCCAAAATTTCAATCTTCTTCCAACCATTTATATGTTTATTGAATGAATATCGGCTAAGTGCCTAGTGTGCAAGCCTTTGGGCCCGCTCATGCTTTCCAAAGTAAATGGAAACAACCCAAGTGTCCATGGATGAGTCAACAGACCAGGGAAATATGGCTCCTTAAAGTCACAGGCCATTTCCAGGCTGCAGGGTTTTGCTCATTCTGACTGGAAAGCTCACAGGGACTGGAGCTGGAGACATGACTCAGACAAAACACTTCCCTCACAAGACCAAGGACTTGAGTTTGGATCCCCCAAACCCATGTAAAAAGTCCAGCATGGTGATAGATATGTAACCCCAGAATCAGCAAGAAGGAGGGGGGGGCAGTTAGCCTGGTCTACATATTGAAATTCCATGACAATGACAGGCCAAAATAGAAATCATCTGAGGACTGACACCTGAGATTGTCCATGACTTTCATTCATGCCTGATGTTCACATACATATTCCCATACCCCCAAGTTAGCTATGTACACAAACAGACACACACACACAATTTTTTTTGCATATGACCACAGTTGCCCTAACTGTTCTTTCCTTTCCCATGACTCATCAAACTTTAATGTCACTAAGTTTTCCAATCAAGAGATACAGATTCAACATGAATTTAGGGGGTCTTCTCTGTCTTCTGTAGTCCCGACTTGCCCTATCAGAAAGGAGGTAGACAATCTACAGGGGAGTGGAGGAAAGATAAGACTCTCTTGTGAGGACACTCCCAGGCTCCTGAGAGCTACTCTCTGGGAAGCTTTTTCCATGAACAAGTTTTTATGGTGTATTAATTTTCCTTGTAAAGTAGGCTATGGGAAAGAATTTAGAAGTACGTTTTAGTTGATTGTTATGTCTCTGAAATTAATGTCTTTATACCTAATTACAGAACTAAACTGGACTTTAGAACCCATAATTAAAGAATGTACATAACAATGAAATTATAGTGGGCAATGATTTGAGAAAAATCCTAATTATACTCTGTGAACTTGAAGTCCCTGACACAGCCTCACATTGCTGTTTTCACTACATAAATCACTCGAGTGATCTCATCTCCAAGGTTTATGTGTCTCTGAGTGTGCTCATTTCATGGGACAAAGAGGCCCTGAGATCAGGCCCACTGTGAACTTTCACATAAATCAGGTAGCCCAGAACACCTTTATAAAAACAAGACATACACTGGTGGAGGGGTCTTGGGCTGGGGACATGGCTCAGTGGGTAAAGTATTGGCTGATCAGGAGTAAGAACCCACATTTGAATCCTCCAGAACCCAAAGAAAAGTCAGCAACATAGCACCCACATTTTATCCTTGTGTTTTACCCTTTTATCCACTTTATTGCAAGGAGGGCAAACAGGAGACTCCCTACAGCTTTCAGGCCAGCTAGTCCTTCACATGCAGTGGAAAACAACAAAAGTAACCTGTCTCAATAAAACAGAAAGCAGAGGCTGACACCAGAGGTTGTCCTCTGACCTGCACTAGTGTGTTCACACACACAAAAACACACAAAGTGAAAAATAAAAAAGCCATCCATCCATGTCTCATTATGATGACAGATTGAATGGGGATTTGACCAAATCTTTTATTTAGAAACATCATCCAAACACTGAGCTGGTTAATAAACTAAAGAGTATATGAATTTATGCACATATATCTGTTTAGTATATAAATGGCAATTGTGCATGGTGTGTGTGTGTGTGTGTGTGTGTGTGTGTGTGTGTGTGTGTCCAGGGGAATGTGAAGAAAGATAAACGTCATGGCTTAGATATGGTATGATGAAATGCCCCCCACTTGTGCTTGCATGTTTGAACACTTGGTCACCAACTGGTGGCACTGTTTGGGGAGGGCTAAGAAATTCTGAGAAGAGGGGTTACTTGGAGAAAGTGGGTCCCGGAGAGAGTGGGCTTTGAGGTTTACAGCCTGGCCCTGCTTCCTGCCCTGGTTCTGCCACCAGTTCCACTGGGGTGGAATCAAGCAGCTGCCACCACAGAGCCACCTGCCAACATGCCTTTACTTCCAGATGGGCCAGATTCCCTCTAATCACAAATCAAAACAAACCTCACCTCCATTAAGGTGTTTCCAGACAGGTATTTGGTCATCAGAAGAAGCAAGGAGTGAGTATGATGTGTGGAAGATAGCCCATGTGGCTCCAGTCACTAGTTTGTGAGCAACGCTACAAACAATTCAGAAATACAGTGAATAGTGAGTCATAAAAGCAAAAGGCAAGTACTAAGAGTGTCCTAGCTGGTTTTTTGTTTGTTTTGTTTTTGTCAACTTGACACAAGTTAGAGTCATCTAAAAAGGACACTCGGTTGAAAAAAATGCCTCTATCAGATTGTAGGCCAATCTGCAGGGCATTTTCTTTATTAATGATTGATACAGGAGGACATAATCCATTGTGGATGGTGCCATCTCTGGCCCAGTAGTTCTGAGTGGTGTAAGAAAGCAGGCTGAGCAAACCACAGGAAGCAAGCCAGTAAGCAGCACCCTCCATGGCCCTTGGTTCCCGACTCCAGGTTTGCTGCCTTCATTTCTTGCCCTGACAGCCTTTGATGATGAACAATATTATGTGAAAGTACAAAATGAAGCAAACCTTTTTCTCCTTGAGTTTCCTCAGGTCATGCTGCTTTCTCACAGCAGTACAAACGCTAAAGCAAAGAGAGACTGGGGGGCAACAAGCAGCAGAGGATTGCCCCCAGGGAGTGCTGTGATGTCAGTCACTTAAAGGCACACATGTTGACTCATCTCATTCCATCACAGCTCTGTGAGAGGAACACAGTCCGTTCACAGACAGAATGACCACAGCACACGGTGTTGAAGAATATGCCCAGGTGGACCAGGAGTTAGATAGCTCGGTCAGATTTAGTACTGGTGTCTACATGCAGAGCTCAGCAGCAATCTCCTGCAAGGTTAGCGGTGATGAGGAGACAAGCTCTCAAGACAGAGTGTGAGCTCTGCAGGCTCCTGGGAAATGCCCTCTGGGCTACAGAGGCAGGAAATAAGCAAGCAGAGAATGGCAGAGAACACAGAGCCGCAGCTGCATGCCAAGTGTCCCAAGACAGTCATGACATTGCAGGTGAGAAAAGAATCTGGGGAGAGAGGAGTGGCAGAGCGCAGCCAGGACGAGGGAGGTGACTGTATAAATTAGATGGCAGAAATGGGAGGCCAAACGCCGCAAAGCTTGTGACTGGGATGGCAAGAAGGCTGATAAAACTGTTCAGAAGCAGAAAAAGGAAGGCAGGGTATAATGGACAGTGAGTTCTTCACAGAGGTTGTATCTTTGGCACACATAAGCGCTTCCACAAAGAAGTGTGCAACAGGCAACTTCAGATTCCAAGGAAAACATCTGAGAGGACTATCAGGCCAGAGAGGTTGGTCTGTGAGAGAGAGGACTTTGAAAAGAAGGGCATGAAATCTAGGGCAGCCTGAGAAGGGGACTTGAGGGAAGAAAAGTACATTGCTTAAAAGATAGTGACTCCAGAGTAGGACAGGTATTGGCTATTATTAGTCACTGCTTGAGGAGGCTCTGGATGCCCGACCCCCACCCAGGCCAAGTCACTCCCTGTGGTAGAATATCTTTTGTCTATGCTATCTATATTTGCTTAATTCTGTGAAGCTGGGAGTCTTTTTCTGTGTAAAACACCTCATGGTCCTAATAAAGAGCTAAATGGCTAATAGCAAGGCAGGAGCAAGGACAGGCAGGGCTGGCAGCAGAGAGAATGAATAGAAGGGTAAATGAGGAAGAGAGGAGTGATGAGAGAACAAGGAGAGGAGGGCATGAGCGGCCAGCCACCCAGCCAGCCACAGAGTAAGAGTGAAAGTAAGATTTACAGAAGAGAAAGGTAAAAGCCCAGAGGCAAAAGGTAGATGGGATAATTTAAGAAAAACTAGCAAGAAGCAAGCCAAGCTAAGGCCAGGCATTTATAAGTAATAATAAGACTCCATGTGTGATTTACTTGGGAGCTGGGTGGTGGATCCCTCAAAAAGTCAAAAGAGTAAAGAAACAAACAAACAAACACAGCAATTCCCAATTCCTCTAGCACAGCCACACACGTGGTAGACAATAATGATTTGATCAGTTGCTATTCATTCCAATTGCTCAATAGGTAAGCTATAAAAATGTAAGATTCGCATGTGTCTAGTTCACAAGTGAATTCTAATAGCCCTGTGCCTGACCTGCCACTAAATAAATAAGGACAGAAGTAGGAAAACTGGGCTGATGGGAAGACAGGAACTAGAGGTCATTCCTGGCCCTATTCTATTTCTCATACCTCCTGCCTCCCTCTACCCACACCAGCCCATTACTCAGGGCAGCTTTCAGAGTTCGAGAAGATGCCCCCACATGATGCGCGCACGTGTGTGTGTGTGTGTGTGTGTGTGTGTGTGTGTGTGTGTGTGTGTGTGTGTGTGTGTGTGGACAGGGTGCAGAGAGGCCAAGCCACAGCCACTCTTCCCTAAGAGTCCACACCTCTCATTTACTGTGAACCTCCTGGCACACAAATCAAAGATTCAATCCAGCAATTCAACCACCACACCAAGCATAAGATGTTTACGAGGGCCAGAGGAAAAAGTAACATTGCAGGCTCCACAGAACTTGTACCACAGTCAAATCCCTAAAACTGTAATTCCGACTCCTCTAACATAACCACTTTCTTCTGGCAAATCAGGGAGAAGCCATTTACTCTTCCTAATCACAGGAGCTAATAGAAGCAGCCAGAAGCTTGCGCTTATCTAAAGCAACTGGAGTCAGGGGCATCAGTACAGCTGAATCCTGCCAATATCTTTGAAGTCTTCAGACTTGTGTTAGAAGTTGGTGGTGGTTGTGATGGCTAGTCTTGGTTGTCAACTTGACTACACCTGGGATTAACTAAACTTCAACAATGGAGAGCACACCAGTGAGAGATTTTTTTTTTTGCTTAATTTGTAGTAGGAAGATCCACTTCTAATCTGGATCTGGAAGACACACCATTAATCTGGGCCACACCTTCTGCTGGAAGCCCATATAAGGACACAGATGAAGGAAGCTTTTGCTCTTTGCCTGCTTGCTCTCACCTTGCTGGAAAATCCATTCCTTCACTGGTAGTAGAACCTACTTCAGTGTTCCAGCATCTACTGGAGACCAGCTGAGACATCCAGACTTGTGGAGTGAGCAACATCTAGATCCTTAAACTTTTCATTCATAGCCGGTCATTGTTGGATTAGTTGGACCATAGCGCCTGTAAGTCATTCTAATAAATCCCATTTAGATAGATAGATAGATAGATAGATAGATAGATAGATAGATAGACAGACAGATGATAGTCATTCTATGTTCTGTTATCCTAGATAACCCTGACTAATATAGTAGTCAAGATAAAAACCAAAGGGCAAAGAGTTCCTTCATCAACAAACATCATTGTTTGCCAATGTGACTCCCTAACTAGAATGTTGTGGGACATTACTTGGTTGATACAGTGTTGCTGTGCAGGGACTTTGTGGGTGTAATGAAACATAATGAGTTTGGCATTTTCAAAGGTAATGTGGATGTATCCTATCTGATCTATCACAAAACTATAACTTTAAAGTGCATCTGATATTCCTCTGAGGAAGAAATCCTGCCTGTGTACAGCAATCTCAGCCCAGGCCAAGAGTTCCAACTTTCCTTCCTGAAAGTTTGCCCATTGACATGGACTTACCAACCATTCCTTGTAATCATCTGAACCTATAATTGGATATTTTGATACCTGCATGCATTGGTTTATTATCAAATAAGTATAACCATCACCTTAGACGTCTATCGTCTCCATGGAGTTACAGCTCAGTCTTTGCTCTGAGCTCTTAAAATGCATGACATTGTTCATCATATCAATAGTACTATGCATGAGAATAGCATGTCTTACTTCTCCAACCTAATATTGAAATTCTTGACCCAGCTTTTTCCTCTCCCACTGTCATATTCAATAATGCATTGACCAAAAGTAAAATTAGGAACATAAAACAATCATAATTATTGGAAGCTTACTAGAACCCAGGTGCTGTTCTAGATGGCAGAGATGTGAATAGGAGCCATGACCTGTGCCTGTGACTAGTGAGAGCCAGAATGCCCACCTCACCTTAGATTCCTCCCACATAGCCTGAAACCCATCAAAAGGAACACAGGCTGTCATTAGGAGCAGTGCTTACTACAAGTTTCTTAGATGCATATGTAATACCTAAACCACCCTTTCCCTGTTATCTTAGTGAAAATGGTGATAAGGAAATAAGATATTTAACACAAGCAAAATTTGTCCAGTTTTTTTTTTTGCAAGATGGGAGAGAAAGGGAGGAGGGAGGGGAGGAAAAGGATGGAGGGCCAGAAAGAGAGATTGTACAATTTGAGAACAGCAACCTTCTAAGCAAGGAAATGAAGAGAGGTTGACAGAGAGTGGTCCTTGAGCAGGAAGACTTCCAGGGAAGTAGGCTGCATACAGAAGGACACTTTCTTCTCTCCTAGCATGCCACTAAGTCTAGCTCAAACTCTGAATCCAGCCATGCACAAATACATAAGTTCTTTCCATTGGTCTGCACAGGCGGAGGGGAGGGAATATATATACATCAAAGAGGATACTTCAAGTTCACAGAGAGAATCTGTTCTAGAGGTTACACACTTGAGCGGCTATGGCTTGGATGTGAAAGTCCCCTACAGGTGCACGTGTTTGAGCACTTGCTCCCCAGCTGTGGTGGAAAGTGACAGAACTTTTATGAGGTGGAGTCTTGCTGGAGTGAGTGCGTCACTTCCGGGACTTTGAGAACCGGGCTCCATTCCGTGTCCACTCCCTGCTTCTAGAGTATGAAAGCAATGTGACCAGACACCACAAGGCTACCTACTGACATGACAGACTCTATTCCCTCAGACTGTAAGCCGAAATGAACCCTCCCTTAAGTGGTTTCTTGTGAGGCATTTAGTTACAGCAATAAGAAAATAAACTAAGAGGATACCAATTGAAATCTGAAAACTGGAAAACCCAAAATATCCTGTAGCCACTTAATCCAAATCCTAGAACATTTTAGTTCCCTAAACATTATTCTAAATTATATATTATTTAGATTCTGTTTATTTAGAATTTATAGTAAGAAAAGCTCAATTAAATTAGAATGAATTCAATTTTACCTTTCCACAATAAAAATTTTGACAAATCATTTATGTAAATGAAGCTACATGAAGAGCTTGAACCATTTTAAGAAAGCAAACTGTTTCTAGAAGATTCAACCAGCTTCCCAGGTGCAATGGCCACGTGTAGTGAACAGAAAGACAGGGTCCCAGATTTGCCAAAGGGCATCTATCCCCCACCCTGCAATTGGTGGATTCTCATAAAAAATTGAAACTTATTACACTTGGTAATAATAGGAATAATTTAGTCATTTGCTTGGTATGAGAAGAACAAACTTTTAACAAAACAAATAGCAACTTAGTACAAACAATACCTGATCTTTGTCAGCTGAGTACTTGAAATCAGCACTTCATGTAAAATTCTGTGCCTGTTGGTGTCCATTATTGAGAGTATAATGTAGGCGCCCACTGGTTCCTATCCTACATTTCCTTAGGGATTTAAACTATGAAAGGTCTGTTCTCAAGACCTATTGCACTCCTGAAAGCATATGTTTCTACATGAAGGGAAAGCCTCTTATCTAGTAGTGAGATGGTTGAAGTCAAATCCTGACTCTGCCAGCAAACAGGACCTTATTTGGAAATGGGGTCTTCATAGGTGTTCTGAAGATTCACTTTCTGAAGTAGGTACCATCCAATGGATCTTTATGAAAGAAACCAGGCAAACACAGGGAGGAGGCAAGGTAACCACACAGGCAAGACTGGATGGGCGCAGGAACCCTGAGAAGCCCGACGGTGAGGGCGGGCTATCTCCCTGGACTCTCCAAAGCAACCTTGGCTCTTGACTTTGCATTTTCTTCAGAACTATGAGGCTGTAAGTTTCTGTTTTCTTAAACATTCAGCCGCTGGTAACTTGTTATAGAATCACTAGACAGCTAGTAGGAACAATCTAATCCACTGGTTTTTTTTTCCTTCAGAAATATCTTCTCTCATAGGTCACAAGCTAAGGTTTCATAGTCTGACATTCATGAGCTTAACCCAGCATTTTAAACATCCAAGACTAAGTTTGGATCTCCCCACTACTGGACCTTCATTTCTGGTGGCTTGTCCATAAAATTTTACATGTAGACATGCTTTTGGCCACAGATTGTTAGTTACTAATCAATTTACTATCAGTTACTAATCAATTAAGACAGTATTTATCTTGACTTCCTAATTTTACTTTTGGCATCCTTAAGTCTGTACCAAGGCACATGACTCACCCACTTCTGGTCTCTAGCCCCATCCCTGTCTCCCTAAGATTTTCCTGCTGTACCTATTCGTCCTCATTTTGTCCACACTGAATTCTTCTCCCTTTGTCCAACTTCCCTCCCATCTCTTTGTCTCCTGCAAGTGACAACTGACTGTACCTGTGAATTTTAATAACAAAGCTGATGTTTCTGGTAGAGAATTGAGGAAAGTGTCAATTAAAGCTGACCCTAACCAGATGCTTATGGGCCCTCCTTAGACACTTCCCTTGAGCATGGGAGAAGTGCCATTGTTGGTGTGGTTATCCTTTGACAGTCTCCTGCTGCACCTATGCAACCTAAGGCATGCTCACCCTCTGGCTACCATATTGGAGAATTGCAAAAGAGGTGGTCACTAGTTAAAGGACAAGTCATCCCACACTGGCCACTTTCTCAACACTGCTCCAAACTGTATCTTTCAAAAGTATTTAGCCTTGACATTTTATTTATTTTTTTAAACATAACTTAATGCAAGCCTCTACTCATTGGCCCACCCCTCTCTTTGCTGTTTTGGATTTATTCAGTAAAATCCCTCTTGGTTTCATTAAAGTGAGATCAAAGAAGCTCTGAGCCACAGTTCAAATCTTCAGGAGATCTGGGCTCTGGCACAGTCTAGCTATGTGCCTGCGTGTATCTCAAGCAGGCCACTCCACCCTCCACCCTCCACCCTCCACCCTCCACCCTCCACCCTCCACCCTGCACCCTGGGCCCTCCACCCTGCACTCTGCACCCTGGGCCCTCCACCCTGCACTCTGCACCCTGGGCCCTCCACCCTGCACCCTGCACCCTCCACCCTCTACCCTGCACCCTGCACCCTCCACCCTCCACCCTCCACCCTGCACCCTCCACCCTCTACCCTGCACCCTGCACCCTCCACCCTCCACCCTGCACCCTCCACCCTCTACCCTGCACCCTGCACCCTCCACCCTCCACCCTGCACCCTGGGCCCTCCACCCTGCACTCTGCACCCTGGGCCCTCCACCCTGCACTCTGCACCCTGGGCCCTCCACCCTGCACCCTGCACCCTCCACCCTCTACCCTGCACCCTGCACCCTCCACCCTCCACCCTGCACCCTCCACCCTCTACCCTGCACCCTGCACCCTCCACCCTCCACCCTGCACCCTCCACCCTCTACCCTGCACCCTGCACCCTCCACCCTCCACCCTCCACCCTCCACCCTGCACCCTCCACCCTCCACCCTCCACCCTCCACCCTGCACCCCGCTGTTTTTAGTCTATTTTCCTCATCTGTAAATGGAGTAACAATCTCTGCCCTTCTTTCTCACACTGTTTATGAGTCAAGAGAATATTTAGTGCTTGAATGCCTGATTAACAAAGTGAGTTCTACCTCAAAGCTAACAAATGCTTTTGTGTAAGGAGGATCACAGAACAGTGTTTGTAACCAAGGTGGTAGATCATGGCACATTCAAACAATAAATTATTTTGTTTGCATTCAAACGATAGTTGATTTGGAGAGGAAACAGAGGAAGAGATATTTCTATTTTTAAAATAGCGTATGTATCCAAAGCTATAATCTATGCAACTTCAGGGATATACTAGGAGCTCTAAGGTTAAGGCAAGTAGCCACCTCTGCAGCATTAGAAGAGACAGCCAGGAAGAGGAATGTTACTTCACATTATATCATTTTTAACTGGTGGGCTAAGGTTAGTGTAACAGTGATTTGGGGTATTTTTAAATATCCCCCCCCAAAAAACCTAGAGTAAGTAAAATGCTCCTGATGTACCAGCTGTCCAGCTATAATCAAGTGTCAGATGATACGTCCATCCTAAGACAAGAATGTTTTTAACAGCATTGAAGATTAACCCAGGGTGCCATGCAAGCTACACACTCTATCATCCAGCTATATCCGTGGTCTTCCTTTTACTTCTTATTATGAGAAAGGATTTCTAGCTGCTGTAATTTAAAAAGTGGTGGGAGAGATACCATGTGACAGAGCTCACATGTAAGGGTTTGTTTGCTTGCTTGCTTGTTTTAATTAGGGGAAAGGGGATGGGAAAAATGGGGAGGAGAGGGAGGAGACTGGCCTCTGGGGACAGGAGCAGCAGAAGAGAAAAGAATCAGGGGTGTGGGGAAGGGAGACAGAGAGAGAGAGGCAGCAAAGTAGATAGAGCGAGAAAGAGAGAGAGACGGGAGGTGGGCAGGGCCCTTTTAAAAGGGAACATAGTGAATGTGCACAGGAAGTGCTCTTAGTGGCTGTAGCTGAGGCTGTATCCTGTCAGATGAAGGCAGGCCAATACAGATACCTGAATACTAACACTAGTCTGTCCAGGCTGGTCTTGAACTCACCGTGAAGCCTCCTTGGCCTCTATAGTAGGCGTGTCTGGGTTTCCAGGTCTGTAGCACCACTGGGAAGCATCCTTATGCCCTAAGTCTCCTCCACACTCACACATGCACACACTTTTAAACGGCTGAAAGAACTAGCCTCGCCGTGGTTAAGGATTTATACTAGCAACTCAGAGCAATGACCCATCACCCACTCCATTATGGTGCTGAACACTTTCCGTAGTCCACACTATCCCTGTTGCCATCAAATACGTTCACTATTTGTCTGCTGCTCATTCACCCAGCTTACAAATACTTAAGGAATGCCCACCATATGCTTTGCATCGTACTTGGTTCCCGAAAGACGAACAAGAAGAGATTTCTATACTTAGGCAATTCGAAGTCTTCTGAGCCGCTAATAAAACGGAAGACTTGGAAATGTTTGCCTCTCTGTCCTAAAGACCATTTAATTAGGTCTTCCCACCCCATGGTGTTGAATGCTTATTCAAATTATGTTGTCTATTATATTCTTGCCATATGTTATGGTCTTAATTAAAAAAAAAGCGTATGTGAGTGACCAAAATTTCATACATGATCACTGTTAATTGAAACCACTGGGAACAGATCAAAAAGGAAATGGAAAGGACTCAGGAAGTGTGGCATCTGAAAGGTGGAAGGGGAAAGCCACTTCAGGCACAGTCATAGCCTGTGAGGAGGCGTGGATGGGGAAGATGCAGAGGTAGAAGCAAGGCTCACAAAGTTCTAGAGCTGTTGGGAATCTTGGTGCGTATCCTCAGACTCCCTGTTTCACAGGTACAATGTGTTGTTCCATCTGAGAAAAGACAGACTTGCCAAGACCACACAGCTGAGCCAACCTGGTCATGCTGAAAATAGAACTGGACCACTTTGCAGTGCTAAGCACATGCCCTCGGCATGTGCTGTCCCCAAGAACAAATGCAAGTTCCAATGTGGGAAGCTGAGCACAGTCGAAAGAGCGAATCTGAAAGAGCTTTGGAGAAAATGCATAGAGGGAGCTGAGGGGGTTGACCTTGGCAAGATCAGCTGGGATTCATTATGAAAGACTGTGGACATCAATCTGAGGAATGCGGACCCCTGTTTTCCATGGAAGTCACAGAGCACTCCATAGGTTTGAGCCGAGCCCAACTAGAAACCCTGTGTTTTGTTGTTGCTGCTGTTGATGTTGTTGTTGCTGTTGTTTAGCTAGGATTGGATTGATTTTTGGAAAGAATTCAACTTTGAGCAAGGAAGATCTTTCAGAAGCTTTAAAAAAGAAAAAGATCTCAGAATACAAAGAAGGAAAAAATTCTCTAGATTTTGTGTATTCTCTCTAGAGAGAAAAAGGACACTTTCATCACATCCTCCTGTCTTCAAGAGGTATATAAGGTTACATATTCCTTCTACTTCCTTTTCTCATATAGAGGTAATTAATTTATGCATATTTATGGCAGTTTAATTATATAAAGAACCAAGGATGCATCCCTCATCTTCATCTCTAACTGTGATGGCTAATCTTGATTATCAACATGGCACGCCTGGGAAGAAAGAACCTCAGTTGAGAAATTGCCTCCATCACATTGACCTATAGGCATGTCTGGGGGGCATTTTCTTGATTGCTAATTGGTGCTGGAGATTCCAGCATGTCGCAGTGCGCCTCCAAAGCAGGCAGTCCTATGAGGTCTAAAAACAGTAGCTGAACTGAGCCTGGGAACAAAACAATACGCAGTGTTTGTCCCTGGCTTCTGCTTTAGTGCCTGCCTCCAGGTTCCTGCCTTGAGCTCCTGCCATGGCTTCTTCCTCCGTGATGGACTCTAACCTGCAGGCTTAACACATCCTTTCCTCCGCAAGTTGCCTGTGGTCTTGCTGTATTGTTATAATAATATGAAAACAAAGTAGAACGTTTGGAGACATCTATGCATTGATTTTGTATTTTTATGTAACTTTGTGGTTTCTATTTTGTGTCATATAAAACTGCAAAAGTCTTCTTGTATTATCTCACACTCCAAGAGACTATCGCTGAAAGGTTTGTTTCTCTCTGTGTGTCTCTGTCTCTGTCTCTGTCTCTCTCTCTCTCTCCACACACATATACACAAAACTGTGACCTCAAAATTGACAATTTACATTATTTTTATACACACAATTTTATCCTTTTTTATACACACAAAATGTTGTAATAAATGTCTCTGTATAGAACTTGCTCCTTTTAGAGTGTTTCCTTAGTGCATTCATAAAACTAAAATTCTTGAATTAAACAGTATGGGCACTTCGTAAGGTCGTTCATACATCTTGTCTAGTTAATTCCTTTATGTGGTTTAATACATTAAAAAAATACACAAATTCTAGGATTGGAAAGAATTAGAGATTTTATTGAATGCTTCTCCTGTTTTAATAGTTTTTTATTTAATTAATAAATATCCCTATTAAAGAAAAGAAAAATCTCCATAAAATTAGTTCCTAGTGGGGGAGGAGTGGCTGAACCCGCTTTGTCTCTCATTCCTTGGCTGTTCTTTGCATCCCCATGTTCTTCTGCCTTCCCATCAGCATTCCCCCCCTTTCTGTTCTCAGAGGCCATCCCACCTCTAGGATTTATGAAGGGGAATTCCACTATGAACTTCCTAGCACAGGGCCCAAATGTTCATCCTCAGGCTTCTGCATCCTTGCCTGGGGCTTTGAAAAGTGCAATTTTGCAACCAAAAAAAGATTAATGTTTTTTTTTCCTGGCCCTCATGGCCTATGCATTTCCACATTATCTTCCCTTGGGTGCAATCACTGTCTCTTGATCTGTAGCAACAGGAGACTGGCCTTTGTCCATCCCAGAGCTAATACATCTGCAGTCACCACCCTCCAGCGTAGCCAGAGCCCCTTCCTGTCTCTTCCGCTTGGCACTGTTTGTCTGCAAGCCCCCTTGTTCTCTCACTGGGCACCATCCTAGCTGCTGTCCCTTCTTGTCTTTCTCACACATTGCCGTGAAATGCAATCTTCCTGCAGCAAAATTTGTAACAACTCACAAATGTCACTCAAACAACTACACCAATTCTTTGTCATCTACATGGAAACAAAGATTTTGCAGTGGTTTAATTAAAAAAAGCCTCATGTGCTTTTAAATGAGTAAGCCACAACATGAAACGCTCTGGGATCTGTAGGATAAGGTCTTCTAGATATAAGGAATGTTAAATTCCTTAAGGAATTCCCTGAGGGCTCCCTGGAAGAGGTCAGGTAATTTTCTATGCAAAGAGTCTTAATTCATCCCTATAGTCTTTCTGAATTATCAAGACATGAGTCAGATTCTGGATCTGAGAGAAAAAGAGGGCTCTCAGCTAACACCTAATCGATTCTCTCGAAACCTTGTTTATGTGGTGAGCTGTGCAGACAGAAGAAAAAGGAATTTAAAGTCCCAGGGCGACAGCAGATTGCCACAGACTCCCACACTGAACCTCTTGGGCTCCAGGTAAATCTGCCTCCTCCTCTGCCTACCTCCTTTGAAATTTTGTTCTACAAGAAAAGTCAGGCTAGGACACTCAAGACTTGCAGATCAGAGCACAGTGCCCACATCCTCAAGTGACTCTGTGGAGTCATCTGTTATATGATGATTTACTCTTTTGGTTCTTTTTTTTTCTTTTTTTTTCTTTTTTTCTTTTTTTTTTTTTTTTTTTTTTTTTGGTGGGATGGGTTTCTAGACAGAGTTTCTCTGTGTAGCCTTAGCTGTCTTGGAACCCACTCTGTAAACCAGGCTGGCCACAAACTCACAGAGATCTGCCTGCCTCTGCCTCCCAAGTGCTGGGTATATAGGTGTGTGCTTTTTGAGGGGCCCGCCACCCACCTCCCAGATAAACCACACATGAAATCCTATTATTATTTATGAATGCCCCGCATTAGTTTGGCTTGTCTCTTGTCAGCTTTTCTTAACTTAAATTATCCCGTCTAGCTTTGGCCTTGGGACCTGTATACTTTTCCTTTCCTTCTTACTCCATGACTGCATGTGTAGCTAGGAGACTGGGTAGCTGGCCCCTGAATCCTCCTCCTTTTCTCTCAGTCCCAGAGCTCTCCTCCCAGATTTCTCCCCATATGTCTCCTCTCAGCCTGCCAGCCCCTCCTATTCCTCTCTCCTGCCTCACTGTTGGCCATTCAGGGCTTCATTAGATCATCAAGTGTTTTAGACAGACATAGTAAAACAGCTTCACAGAGTTAAACAAACGCAACATAAACTAAAGTAACACACCTTAAAATAATATTCCTGAGCAGCCCTTCCTCCTCCTCCCACAGCCTCTGCCGTGTTTGTGGAGCAGATGCCAGGTTCAAGCCACTCTGCTACAGCTCGACCTAAACCCTGTCTTCTGTCATTGCGTACAGCCTCCAACAAGCGGCGTGTACAAGCAGCTATTCTAAGAACTGTGGGGCGACATCATCTCACAATTCAAAAATCCCAAAGAAGACATGGGTGGTGGGATTTTCCTGGGAAACTGAAAGAAGGAAACGCCTGAATCTGGTTGCCCAGAGGCCAGACCAGAACTGGGCTAGAACTAACACTGCCTTTCCAATGGAAAGCACAAGTGACAACCAATCCATACAGGATTCTTTTTTCTTTTTATTAGTGTGTGTGTGTGTGTGTGTGTGTGTGTGTGTGGTGTGTGTGTGTCTGTGTGTGTGTGTGTGTGTGTGTGTGTGTGTGTGTGTGTGGAAATCAACGGGCAACTTTTGGGAGTCAGTAGTCAGTTCTCTCCTTCCACTGGGAGTTCTGAGGATCACACTGAGGCCATCAAGCGTGTGTGGCAAATGTTTTTATCCATAAGCCCAAGCACACTTCTCAGGGTTTCTTCTTGGCTCATTCTATCATCTGTCCAAAAGAAGGAGCCAGGAACCCTGTGCCCCAGGAAGTGGGCACTAGACTAGCTTTAGGCTTTGGGAGAAATTCAGTGAACATTGCCAGCATGGGACTCTTAACATTATTCCCCACAGCCCACGATTGAGGCTAAAATACTCAAGATGATATAAAAAAGTGTAAGACATTGAGAGCCGAAGCTATGAAAGCAAGATGTCTTACTGGCAGTTCACTTTCTGCTCAGAGAGCAACAGAGTTTATGGCTGATCCTTAAATAAAGATCAAATCAAGGCTAACAGATTGAAATCTTAGTATGCTATGCATGCATAGTGTTTGGCCCCAAGTCTAGTATTTCCCCTTAAAGTTTGTTTATATGACATCTCAAACCTCATCCAGAACTACCTGCACTCAACAAGACGAACATCAGGAATAAACATCTCCAGAAGTAAAGCCACCCCCCCCCACACACATATCCAGAGCAAGGACAGTACAAATGCTGAGTCCCCAAGATGGTATCCAGATGTCCTATCCCAGCCAGCAGTCAGGGCTCTGTTCCCTTTGGCAGCTGTTCTCCTCTGCAACCTTACCCATCACTCCTCCACCCACCCTCTGCTCCAAGTAGACTGCTATTTCCTCTCTCTTCTCCACCTCACGTGCCCAGCCAGGTCTCTCTGGGTCCTTGTGGCCGAAGTCAGCTCCAACAATAACAACTGACCATACTCCCCCTTCTACATGTTAAATTCCTTCCTAGCTCCAAGGTTTGGCTCAAACTCCATGCCTTTCAAGTGCAGGGCATTTCTCCTATAATACTGCAGAAAGAAGTGCCATTGTCACCTTCCCGTCTCCACTGCTCTCTTAAGTGTATGGTGCCTCTGTCTCTGTCTCTCTGTCGCTCTCTGTCTCTCTCTGTCTGTCTCTCTCTCTCTCTGTCTCTCTCTGTCTCTGTCTCTGTCTCTGTCTCTCTCTCTCTATTTCCTTTTTGCCAATGAATAGCGTATCTGGCATTGTCTCTTATTTACATAGCTCAATGACTTTCACTTCCAACCACTTTCACAATTCCTCAAACATCACAGACCCTCAATAAACGTTTGTTCCCATTTTGCTAAGTAAAAATGTCATCCAAAGTTCTTGACTCTCAGCAACAACGGAGCTCGCTGACCTCCAGCCCCCAGTTCTTTGCCTGTGCTGCTGACACCCATCCTGAGCTGATGCTTTCCGAGCATGGCTAGAGCTCTGTGTAGCCAGAAATGCCTAAGTCAATCTGGGAGTTCCCTCTTCCACTCCCGGTGACTCCCCTCACTCTGGGGGCACACTTATGATAGCTGTGGACCCTCTAATTAGTTACTTCTCCCAATCCCACCTTTTCTAAAATAACCCTGACAGATCTTCGTCCCCATAATCACAGCATTTCATTTATTTCAGTCACAACTTACTCAGTAGCCAGCAGATGGCTCCCATGTTTGTTTCTGTTCAACCTTCAACAACTGCCACCCCCAACACCCTAAGCAGTGCTGTCTTCATGCCCTAGAACATATGTCCTCCTGGATACGGGGGCCCACTGTCTCCCATCACAGATGAATGAATCGGAAACAGACCATACCTAGGTCTCTGTAATGGGAAAAAGCTTCTAAGTCATGGAGTTGAGAATTCAAGGAGAAATTACTGTTGGCAGAGCTCTCAACAAGAGATGATGCAACTGTTTTAGTCTGTTTAGAGCTTAACAGGGATCAGTTAGTTTCCTGTTTCCTGTTTGATGACCAAAAGGTCAGCATCCATACTGAAACATGCAGGAAAAAGAGTTGTCAGTGGGTCATCCAGAGCTCAAGGCTTTTTGACAGTCCCGCATAGTGAGTTCTGACACAGGAAGTTAACTTTTGCCTTGGGCAGTTAAATTCCCTGAGTTCTGCTGCCTTCTGTGGTTAAAGCATGGGTTTCACAGCACAGAGCCTGGTCCCTAGTGGACATTAGAGCTCCCAGGGAGACACTGCCAATTGCTACAGAACATGAGTGTTTGAGATGCTTGTATAATGTAGCTATAACTGGCCAACTTGTCTTCCTCTCCCTACCTCTGTCTGCTCACTTTCTCCCCATGTTCCCATCTTCTACTCTGCCCTTTCTTCCATTCTGATTTTCCCACGGTCTCTCTGCACTATCTTCCCCCACTCAATAGCTCTCCTGTTGTCTCTGGAAGCTCAAAAGAATTTGCACTGATAACAAAAAGGGCTTGAATCTGAAGGAAGCAACGTTCTTCAGATAACTCCCAGGTGCAGCACTGTGAAAGTGATGGGGAGGGGGCGACAAGGACAAACCAAGCCTGGTGTCACAGGGCTGTATTTAGCATATGATCTCCATATCGAAAGAATGGCTTCTGGAAATAGTTATTTCAGATGGGTGGTGGAGGAAGCGAGACCACAATGATAGCTTCTGAAAGGTAGGGAATGATTCATAGATAAATAATGCTTGAAATCTAATGGGTCGGGGAAAACCTGCAATAACTTCTGAACAGTGGCTTAGCATAGCTATGAATTATTCATTCTGAGACATTCACCGTGAAGGCTCTGGCTGAGAGTTTGTCAAAGGAAGGAAGAAAAGAAAGGAGAACAGGATGGAGACTGATAAGGCAATCCGGGGAAAGAATTCATTAAACTATGACATCACCACAAGGAGGGTAAGGAATAGTGAGGTGTTCCCTTGATCAGAAACAGAAAATTGTACACAGTCAAGAATCCCTGCAACAGAAGAAATCTCCCTAGAAGAAAAAAACACTGGAATTTCCCTGTACCCAAGAATCATCCTCCTCCACAGTCCTACATGATGTGCTCAGTCACATACTCAACAATATTCTAGAAACCCTACGGTATATGGGTAAGTTTAAGGCAAGTCAGGGATTCCCACTGAACAGCCTCCATGTGACATGTGAAGAGACAGGCACGAAGGAGACGGTACTTCTTAGCTCAGGGAGCTCCAAGACACGAAGGTCTCAGAATCAGGACTGTCACACAGTGAGTCTTCACTGCACGGCCTCTGTGGGCCAGCCCTTGTGCAAAGACCTAAAGATACAGGCATGAAACAGACATGATTTGGTACCACTGAGCTCTATGCTAGAATGGTCTCAGAGCCATGAAGCTGCCATAGTGCTAGGTTCACTGGTGAGATCTGACCTGCCCAAAGGGTGAGGTGAGAAGACTCATAGAGACCAGATGTTACCTCCGGTGGACCTCCTTGACCTGTGGGGAAACTCTACACTGTAGCATGCTTCTCTTTTTGTCTCGAGTCCTGATTCAGTGTGAAGATCTTTCCTGTCTCTGGGGTAGGCATTACAGCTATCTATTCCTCTAAAACTGTATTACACATTTCTGCTCTAGATCCCAGTTTTGGCAGATCTAAGTATTGTTTTCCTATAAATCATTTCAAATTACCATTGAAAGAAAGCAAACTCTAAAAGATGATGAGATTGTAATATTAGAAAACATACCCAGGAATCTAACATTCCCATGAGTACTGGGATGGGCAAGTCCAGCATTAGCCAAGATACATGTGTTTCGATGTGAGTCACACCCGGACGGCCACTACTTCCAATATCATGTGGCAACAGAGCTACAGTGACTGACTACTTACGTCAATGGGTGCAGAACATTCTCTGTGGGACAGAACCCTCCAAAACAGAAGGCTCCTGCTCCTCTTCAATTACTCCAGCTTCTTTAAAAGAACTCAAGCAACAAGCCTCAGAACTTTCTGGAACATCGAATGTCAGGCCACTTATAGATGTCTCTTGATGAAAAGGGAGGAAAGAAAAGCAATGTTTTGTTACAAAGTTTTATTTCATTCAGATTTTGTCCCTTCTTAGTATCCCCATCCACAGTACACACCAAAGCTTTCAAGCATTCAAGGCTCCCTGATGGGACCAGACACTTCCAGAGAACCTCAAAGGAGTTTCATTTCTATCTCCTGATACTGATTAATTGATAAATTAAAACAGAACATTTTAAATTTACTATGTATTCCTTGATGACAATCCTACTCACATAAATATTAATTGCTGTGAAAAATAAATTTTCTCAGAAAATTTTGTGAGAGGAACAACATCATTTTACATGTTTTGAGATCCCAAACATCTGGCTTCACCAAAAACAGCTGGATTATCATATCTGCTTCTGGATTCAATCTGTTGCAGTGTCACATGTCAGTAGGCCTCTGGAAAGCTCCTCCATGTACTCACAGGAGAATGAGAGGAAGAAAGCAAAAGACTCTTGGCACCATTGTAAAAATAACTGTCACGTGAATCAGCCAATGAGCCCCGAGGACTGGAAGGAATCCCATACGGCAGCCCATGTGATAAAAACAAAAAACCCCACATGTACCTCAGATTATCATCCCCTGCCTTAGATGCAACTGTTTATCTGTTTGAAATAGTTGTCTAGGGATACTCCACATACAAGTAGATTTCATATATATACATATATATGTATGCTTGCTATGAATGTTTAGATTTAAGTTTATAAGTTCAAGTGACAGCAAACTGCATTTCACTTGGTTCCTCTGTTTGCAAGTTGGGGCAAATTCTAAATCAGTCTCATTTGCAGTTGTCCCACTAAATGAATATGACCACACACACACACACACACACACACACACACACACACACATACACACGCACATGTCTGTGTGCAAATAGATACACACATATATGAATCCTATGTGGTGTCTCTGGTTTGGGTGAGTTACAAAATGACTACGTAAGCATGTTTCCTGATAGGCACAGAGTAGATATACCAAGTAAGAAAAAGTGTCATGTAGCTGAAAACAGTTCTCCTCATCTTCTGGTTTCCTAACAAAGCACACAGCTGAAATCTTCCAACTCTGAGAAACAGCTTAACTTTGCCTTAGATCCCTGTCATTCCACAGCAGGGCTTATTACTAGGGAAGCATGTCTCAGGATCAGAGGCCAAGTGAACAGGGCTATTTACTAACAGCAGCCTCTCTTGAGACATCCTTTCCCATCAGCATCATGTTGACATGAGGAGAAAGCAGGGTCCTACATCTGAAAGCTCTTCCTCTGCAATACTGACATGGCAAATGAGTATCCTCTTGGCTTACAACTTTCCTGATACAGAAACTAAGAAAGAACCCAACTCCTACAGTGAACTGGGTATACATTGAATCCCTTAGATGTAAAACTCTGCCCACATCAGCAGTGGCAGAGATGGAGATATACAGTACCATTCTGTCTTAGTTCTATTGCTGCAATGAAACACCCTAACACAAAGCAAGTTGTGGAGGAAAGGATTTATTGGCTTACACTTCCAGATCATCACTGGAGGAAGTCATAACAGGAACTCAAGCAGGCCTGGATCCTGGAGGCAGGAGCTGACTTAAACACCATGGAGGGAGCTGCTTACTGGCTTGCTTCCCATGACTTACTCAGCCTGCGTTCTTATAGAACCCAGGACCACCATCCCAGGGATGGTACCACTCAACAACAGCTGGGTCCTCTCCATTGATCACTGAGAAAATGCCTTACAGCTGGATCTCAAGGAGGCATTTCCTCAGCTGAGACTCCTTCCTCTCTGATGACTCTAGCTTGTGTCAAGTCGACACACAAACCAGACAGTACAGACTCCACAAAGTAGTCCTGTGACCTCTACATATGTAGTGTGCCAAAAAGGCATGGCATGTAAACACCACACACACACACACACACACACACACACACACACACTCACTCACACACTCACACACTCACACAATAATAATAATGACAAATAATTGAAAAACCACTACAAAACTAGCAACAGGAGAGGGGAGGGAAGAAGTCTGAGAATCCTGAGCTCCTTGCCTGCCTGAGATCAGGAACACATTTTTTTTAACTGGGAAAACCAAAGGAAGGCTTTGTTCATAAAGAATGGCTGAACGTAAAGACTTTGGCTTCCTATGGAGAGAAAGAGATACATATTGCCTGTAGAGAGGCAGAAAAGTGAGCCTGTCATTCAGGTGAGTGTGGTGCTGTCCATACATGGATTAATCAACCCCCTAGGACAGGAACACACACTGATGTGGATGAGAAGACTAAGGAGGAAAGAAACTGAAGACATTCTTGGGGTCCATTTGCCCTGGGTAAGCAGGGGGGAGAATACTCATGTGTTCTCTGACACAACCTAGTTTCCTTATTTTTGCAGATGAATCCCAAACCCAGAAGGCTAATTCATCCAGCATCTCAGAACATTTCAGAGAGTGAGCAACTGGAAACAGAATTGTCTTAGCATCTACAATACTCTGAGAGAAGCCTGAGAAGAGTCTCAGACTCACTTTGTCTCTGCTGTAACAGTCAGCAGTGTGGAGCCCAATCATATCATCAGCTCTGGGACTCAAACCTCATCTTGTTCATCACCACGTCACTGTCCCACTACCTCCCCTTTCTGTTCCCACTACCAGTTATTAAAGAGCAGAAAATCGCAGATTACTTCCTTCTTCTGCACATACACATGATCTCAGACATCTGGACTTGAGAGGACTTTAATAATTCATCTAATATTAAAGAAAAGACCTACAGAAACTGGGAGTGGGAGGTTGAGAGGAGCCCAGTGACTCGCCCCAGATGGTCAGTTAGTAGATTCCAGAGCCAAACCCATTCTGTTGTTTCTTTCCTTTACACTACAAACTACTAATGTAAGAAGTTGTCTTGGGGTTTCTATTGCTCTGAAGAGGCACCATGACCACAGCAACTTTTATAAAGGAAAACATTTAATTTGGGTGGCTTGCAGTTTTAGAGGTTTAGTCCATTATCATCATGGTGAGGCATGGTGGTATGCCAGCAGACATGGTGCCGGAGACAGAGCTGAAAATGAGTCCTACATCTTGACTTGCAGGCAACAGGAAGTAGTCTGCCTCACTGGGTGTAGCTTGACCAAAGGAGACCTCAAAGCCTGTCCCCACAGTGACACATGTCTTCCTACAATACAAAGTCACACCTACTCCAACAAAGCCACACCTCCTAATAGTGCCACTACATTTGGGGACCATTTTCTTTCAAACTACCACAGAGCCTTATATCTTAGATGTACTCTCCAGTGCCTAATTTTCCACACATGCAATGTGCATTCCTTTTCTCTTGAGGTGTTCCTTCCCAAAAGAGCTCGAAGTTCATTAATCTTGTGAAGTGCTACAATCTACCCTCTCGATGATGAGTAACACTCTGTTGTGGAGGGGTTCAGGTACACTGTAATGGTTTCTTCTTGTGTGCATGTTCACGTGTGTATAGGTGCCTGGAGAGGTCAGAGGTCAGAATCAGTTGTCTTACTTAATCATTCCCCACCCTATTTTCTGAGATAAGAGTCATTGACTCTGGAACTCACTGATTTGGCTAGACTAGCTGACCAGCAAGCTCCAAGGCATCTGTCTCTGCCTCCCCAGTGCTGAGATTATAGGTATCTGTCACCATGACTGTATTTTTACAGTTAGGGCTCCAAACTCAGGTCTTCATGCTTGCACATCAGTACTTTACCAGCTAAGCCATCTCCCCAGGCCCGTGGTAACACTTTTGTTACCATATATAAAGAAAGAAACCTATCTAATCCTCTGGTAGTTTCCAAATTCACTTGACCACAGGACTCTATCTTTACCCCACTGCTTCATTTTTGACTAACATGTCTCAAGCTCCCAAAGGTGATGCTTTGGAAAACACAATCTAAGTCTCATTCATAAGAATTCCTTTTTACATCCCAAGCAAAACATTCCCATGGAGTGGTCTTCTTGGTGGGGATCTAGTAGGGAAGCCAGAGACACAAAGGAAGAGAAACAATAGTCGTCATCTGTTCCACAGCCATGTGCCCTGCCAGCAGCTAAGCGTGAGATGGCCACACACACTGTCATCTGGAACTCGGGTCCCAAGCTAAAGACACTCAACTCCAACTGCAGTCTCTCATATACTCAACATCAGCTAATGTCAGTTTCCTTCTACTTCTGTTCTCTGTTAGAGACACTGCCGTGCCAGGTCTTTCCACATCTGCTGGAGCCTCTTACCACCCTGATGTAAAACCTCTGGACTTACAGTCATGCCTGCACCTCTAAAAGATGCATTCTAATTCCCTATCTGACTCCTTCTCCCCCTCCAGTGCCCCTTACAAGATGTCGTCCTGTTAACTTAACCTTCCTAAGACAACATCGCATTTGCTTTCGGAGAAATAAAATGTTCAAAACTCAACAACAACCAAGGTCCCTCACTGTGCACCACAACACAATCTGTGCTCCCCCAGCAAGTTCCGCATCACCCGGGGCTCATCCTGCACTGCCACCCCCATCACCCATGCAGTGTAACTGTTGAGCTCTGCATTGCTGCTGTTTCTGCCTCTCAGATGTCTTCTGGTTCTTACCTTCCAGCCTCCACCACCAGTGCCGAGGTCGAACAAGCACCCGGCCCACCCCTCCTCTCACAGATACTCGACACTTGCACAGCTTGCTCTTTGACTGATTCTTGCTTTTCCTGCCTGGTAGTAAGCATGGGAAGGGAAAACATCAGGCATTGTCAAGTGTACTTAGAAAGTATTCAGAAATCTCTCTTGGTGGCTAGAAGAATCCATATTCATCCCACGGCTGTAAGTTAAGCAGACAAGTTTAAGTCTACAAAAACTAGGAAAAAGACCCTCTTTCAGGGACCGAGGGGCATTTAGAATAGATCTTTCTCGCTAAATTGACCTTGGATTTTGAAAATAGTGAAACAACATATTCTACCTCATCTTAATAGACCCAGAGTTGAGCTTTCTGCCATGGACAGAGCTGAGCCTAAAGGACAGAGCTGAGCTTTCTGCCACCTTCTGGCCAGCTTCTCACTGTGCTCTGGGAGGGAGGGTCTAGACAGGGTGTGTCAGGTGATGTGTCTCCAACAGTCCAAGAGGTTGGTCGAAACAAAATTCATCCCAAGAAGACTCTCTCTTGACAACTGCTCTTTCCTTCATTCATTTTCGTTTCGTTTTGTTTTGTTTTTGCAGACAGGGTTTCTCTTTATAATAGTCCTGACTGTCCTGGAACTCACTTTGTAGACCAGGCCGATCTCTAACTCACTGAGATCCAACTGTCATTAATTCTTTTAATTGCATCACTACTATTTTGCAATCAGTATGTTAAGACATGAGGCTAGATTTTAAACAAACAAACAACAACAACCAATCGTGGTACTTGAGTCATCTGCAGTTAAATACAGTTTTACTCACAATATGTGCCCGACCAACCACAGATCCACCTGAAGGAAAGCTGCTAAAACAAATACAGGTCCCCTGGATACTGTGTGGAAATTTTTTATTCATTGTCTGGAACAAAGCCTGAAATGTAGAGTTTCTGATTCTGAAGTATATTGAAATTTGAAAGCCAGATGAAATACCGGCCCTGTTTTGTTTTTGTTTTAAAGAATAGTATATTCGGGGTTAATCCTAAAGCAGTTGTGCTTGGGAATGGGGAGGTGGCTTGTCCAATAAAGTGTTTGCCACACAAACAGGACCTGAGTTCAATATCCACATAACAGGTCAGGTCCACTGGTGTGCACTTGTAATCCCAGTGCTGGAGTGGAGATCAGTGTGGTCCTGGAGCTTACTGGCCAGCTGCTTCATCTTCTCAGTGAGCTCCAGGTCAGTAGCAGATACTAGCTCCAAAAAACCAAAATAAATAAATTAAAATGAAAAATAAATTAAGCCAGGCAGTGGCACACTCCTTTAATCCCAACATTCAGGAGGCAGAGGCAGGTGGATCTCTGTGAGTTTGAGACCAGTTTGGTCTACAAAGCAAGTTCCAGGACAGTCAGAGCCATTACACAGAGAAACCCTGGCTAAAAACAAAACAAAAAATGTAAAGGTAGATGACTCTTGAAGAAGGGCAACTAATGTTACCCTCTGCCATCCACATGCATGCACACATGAATAGGCATGTGCACACACACAAAGTCATTATGCTTGCTTGCAATAAAAGGCTCACAATGGCCGGGCATTGGTGGCACACGCCTTTAAACCCAGCACTTGGGAGGCAGAGGCAACTGGATCTCTGTGAGTTTGAGGCCAGCTTGGTCTACAGAAAGAGTTCCAGGGCAGCCAGGACTACTGAACTACTTCACAAAGAAACACTGTCTCAAAAAAAACCTTAATGTATAATGGAGATGAGAATGAGCCATTGGTAAAACTTGCATAATGCAATGTTAAGGGTGCAGGTTCAAATTCTAAACCAGTCACCTCCATGCTATGCACCTCACATTTTCTTAGGGTCCTATTTCCCAGTGCAAAAAAGGAAAAGTCCCCACCTCACCATGCTGTAAGATTTCAGGAGATTCTCTGCGAAATGCTGACCTTAACCCCAAAGCACAATAGCACTCATCACTTACGATTAGTGAAATTGGAAAGCAGACAAAAAAAAAAGATATTCTGAAGAGTACCATGCCTACCCTAATTTGCTCTTCTGTTGCTGTAATAAAGCATTGCCCAAAGCAACTTGGTGAAAAAAGGTTTTGCTTAGCTTATGGTCTATCACTGAGATACCAAACTCAAGGCAGGAAGCTAAAGGCAGGAACTGATGCTGAGACCATGAAGGAGGGCTGTTTGCTAGTTTGTTCTCTGTCCATGGCTTGCTCATCCTGCTTTCTTAAACAGGTCAGGACCACCCGCCCAGCAGTGGCACCACCCACAGTGTGCTGGGCCCTCCCACATCAATAATCACTCAAGAAGATGCCACAAGGATGTTCTTACAAGACACATTTTCAGTTGAGGTTCCTGTTTCCCAGATGACTGGCTTGTGTCAGGCTGATAAAGGCTAGCCACCACAGAGACCAACTGCAGTTTTATTGTCATGTGTTTTTATAAGTGCATTCTTGAAGTCCACAAGACTCCTAGAATCTTTCAAATTAATGCTATGTCTTCTGTTTTCTAATTTGACATTTAGTACAAGAGATAGCTAAGAGCCATCATGCAGTCAGTCTTAGTGCCTGCCTTTTCACTTGTGTTTATAATTGTACAAACACCAAACAAAAGCCAGGTCAAAACAAGAACCAATCTGAAAATAGAAGAATCAGTGGGAGAATTGAGTCATTGCTTGGCACGAGGCAATTTAATCTATTCAGCCACAGCATCCCTGCTGCAAGGAGATGCATGATTTGGACTCTGACATCTTACATACCAGCAAGTACTGGCTTATAAGCAGAGCTGAGGCATGAGCACACAAAGCAGAATGATTTCATGCCTGGTTCTATTAGCAATAAATGGACAGAGCAAACAGAGTACCAGCATTCCTGACTGTGTACCCAGTGTGACCAGCTCCCTCACACTCCTGTCCCCACGGCTAGAGGCACACTCCCCACCATGTACCATGCCTACCCTGCTCCGCCCTCTGCCATAATGGACTGTATCCATAAACAGTGAGCCAACGTGGCCCTTCCTTCTTTAAGATGCTTTCCTTGGTTCTTTGGTCACAGAAATGAGACAAGTAGTTAATGCCGCAATTTAGTAAATGGTCAGATGATACCCTTTTAAACTCACATTTAATGATTAACTACTACTGCATTTTGGTTGGGATCCAAGTTTTCTGAATTTATAAGCCCTTGAGGCTAAGACAATTTGTTCAACGTGCATATGCACCAGCAAGCCTTCTCCGCCTAAGTATTAATATATTTAAATAATCAACCTGAGTTACAAGGAAAAGGACACTCTGTTCAACTCCATCTACTAATGAATTTAAGTAGAATCACATCATCTCTCCCCTTACAACCATGCTCCTAGCTGAAACTAATAAATTTAGTTTAGCTTTATGGTTGCCTTTGAGCTATAAGCACAAGAATTGTCTATAGTTCCTAGTTTCATATTTACACATCTCAAAAGTATTTTGAAATTTTTATTGTACCTGTATGAGTGCTTCCCTGAATGTGTGTATATGCACCGTGTGAGTGCCTGGTGCCCACAGAGGCCAGAATAGGGCATTGGAAGCCCTGGAGCTAGAGATACATATACTTGTGGGCTGCCATATGGGTGCTAGTAACTTAACTTGTGTCCACTGAGCCATCTATGCAGTCTCACATTTATACATCTATTAACAGCATATTAGTAGCATCGCCTGAGAAGCTGAATTCTCTCCTTATAAAATAGATTCATGCAGTATTTATATAATAATGGCAAGTTAGACAGTCCTAAAGAAATGTTTCCTGAAAATTGAGTCTACCCCATGTCACCTATGAAAAGGCTGTGTCTCTCTTCAAGTTTCATATTCATGAAACTTACAATTATGATTTATAAGAAACAGAATTTGAACCCAGAGCTCCCAACAGAACACTCAGTGCCTAGTCCATTTCCACATGATCAGATTCCTGGCTACCCTGATCTAGTGGCATAACCAATTAACAGAAATCGAGTTCTTTTATGTGCTCAAAAACAGCGTGTGAGGCTTTCAATGCTCCCCTCTAAGAATTTTCCCGACCACAAATCAGAACTGCCGTAGGCTTATAAAAATCCCTTAGTCTATTTTAAGAAGCCAATAAAAACTCGCTTATGGGTTATACAAGGAAGTAATTTATAGAGAACTCATAAGATATGTATGGGCCTTGCTCAACTGAATGATCCTAACAAAAAAAAATTTTTAAATCCTTAGGATTCCAAGAAATGAGACGTGAGCCACAGAGACAATCTGAAACTGGAGTTTGAATCTTCAGAAGAGAGTTATTTAGCTTAAGTACAGGGAAAAGGGGCACTATTCGCAGAGTATAGGGCTGAGGTGACCACAAAAGTGTAGTCCATATGACTCAAGGCTTTACTGTAAAGTGACTCTGGGTATGGGTGCTGTTTCCAGACAGTGACTAACAGAGCCAAACTGGAAGTTGTAGAAATTTTATAAAGTTCTTTATAGATACGGACGTTACATTTTTGCATTTATCTATTGTGTGTATGTGTGTGTCTATGTACGTGCACATATGTGGACCATAGCCCATGTGTGGTGGTCAGAAGCAACTTGCAAGAGCCAGTTCTCTCCTTTAACTATGGAGGACCCATAGGGAACCAAACTCTGGTGGTCTGGCTTGGCGGCAAGTGCCTTTGCCTGCTAAGCCATCTCACCAGTCCATATAAGAACATTTAAGCACAAAGAAGTGAAAAATAGTTGCACAAGGTCTCACTGTTAAAAGTTTGCAAAGTTAACATTAGAATTGTACCCTACTAAGCCTTGGCCTACTGCACTTACAACCATAAGATGATTTCAAGTGACATTATCTGTTGTTGTAGCTGAAATAACTTAAATGGTTGCTGTTTAAGTAATAGTTGCCATGTGACAAGGTTTAATTCATCAACTATCCCCTAGAGTGCTCAAATGCCTGCCATGAGCCTTTATCAATAATATTCAAGTTTCTGCTTCAGATAGCGTTAGTAAGTAAAATAATAAAATATTCAAGTTTAAAATACAATCAGAACAATGACGCTACCTATGAGAAACACAATCATTTTGAAACAAAAGCAACCCGTGGCTATTATTACATTACAACTCTTTCCTTCAGATAAGAAAGAGGTCAACAGAACAGAATCATAGTGCTACGACTTATAGGCTTGGGGAAGACATTTATTCTTTATTGCATGTTTTTTAGAGCAGTTCTGAGTTACAGAGAAACTGAACAAACATTGGAGATTCTTACCATATGCCACCTGCTCTCATGTGAGTTTAACCTCTGCTATTAATGTTGTTCCCCACCACTGTATGGCACTATAGTCTACAGGGCCACACCATGGATGCCCAATGTCATGGTTTGCCCTAGAGTGCACCTGTGGTACTGATGATCTATGGATTTTGGCAAATGAATAATGGTGTGTATCCATGTGTCACAAAGAATAGTTTCAACACCCCAAATCCTACCTATTCACCCTCCCTCCTCAATTCCCAGTAATAGCTAATACTTTCACTATCTTCATGGTTTGGTCTTTTCCAGAATATCATGCAGTCAGAATCATAAAGAATGTATCCTGTGAAGACTGGCTTCTTCCACTTAGTCCTATGCATTTGAGTTTCCCTCATGTTTCCCATGGCTTCATAGCTTATTTATTACTTTAAATTGTTGAATAACTTTTTATTAATAATCAATTATTAATGTATATGTACATATTCATGTATATCAGCCAGTGCCTGTGCACATATGTGTGCTTGTATATGAAGGCCAGAAATCAACCTTGAGTAGCATTCCTTGGATGTCCTGTCTTGTTTTTTGAGACTGGGTCTCACCCTTCATACCTGAGACTCATCAGTTCAGCTAGGCTAGCTGACCAGTGAGCCCCAGGGATCGTCCTGTCTCCATCTTTTCAGTGCTGTGATTGCAAGCATGCACCACCACTCCTGGCTTTTATAAATTATTTCAATAATTAAGGTTACTAGAACCATAATTAGTTTAGTGCTACTGTCTTAGCACTGAGCAGTGCTCTATGGGCCAGGTGTCAATTCTTCTGCTGGAGAACATCATGGTTACTTTCAGATTAAGACAATCACAAATAGAACTGCTATGAAAATTCACGTGCACACTTTGTGTGGCTACAACTTTCAATTCATGTAAGCAAATACTAGAGCATGCACATGTTACAGCCTATAGTGAAAGTGCATTTAGCTTTACAAGAAGCTGCATGTGGGCGTTGCATTAACCTAATTTGAAGTTGCTCGGTGTTCTGCGCAGCTGAACATCTTCTCACCTGCCCTCTGTCTCGCTTGAATGCACTGAATATTTCATCATTTTTGACCTACTGCCTGTTTTCTTTACTGTTGGGTTCTTTGCATTTCTTAGGTAATGTCTTTTGCAAATATTTGTCCCTATTGTGTGGTTGATATCCTCATTTATCTTGACATTGTCTTTAGCAGGAAGGAAGTTATTCATTTTAACGATGTCTAGCTTATCAATTATCTCCTTCATGAAGTTTCATCTGTAGAGCTGGGTCTGAGGTACATTTTCATTAACTTTTGTGAAGGATGTCAGGAATTGTCTAGATTCACTGTGTCCACTAAAAGAAAAGACTTCCTTGTTTTTGCTGTCTTGCTCTTACTCCTTTGTCCTCTTTGAATGAATTTACATGTGTCTATTTAGGGCTCTCCATTCTGTTCCATGTGACCTTTTGTCTGTTCTTTGCAAGTGCTGCCCTGCCTGGATTACAAAAGCTTTCTAGAGAACCCCAGAGTCAAGTGTTGCCAGCCTTCCAACTGTTTTCCTCCATCCATATTGAGTTAGCCTTTCTGGCTATTCTGAGTCTCCATATAGAGTTTTTTTTTAATTAGACAGGCGTCGCCATGTAGCTCAAATTGACCTCCCTAGTGCCAGAACACAGGTTTGTACACCACACTCCACTCCACAAAAGCTTCGCCATCAGTTTATCAACATCCACAAAATAGCTTGCTAGGGCTTGGGTTGGGGTTTGAATTTCTTGGAAAGGCAATTTGTAAAAAAAGGTACATCATGACCCAACCAAGGCTAGCAAGCAGCAATTTGGATTTTTTTCAATTTCCTTTCATGCCATTTTTATATCATCATCACAATCTTAATTTTAAAGCAACATAATCCACACATTCTAAAGTCAGAAAAGCATCTAAGCCAGGTGTGGTGATGCACATCCTGTAAGTCTAGCACTGGGGAAGATGAGTCAGAAGTGTGTCCCTGAGTTTAACTTCAGCCTGAGCTACATAGTTGAGGCCCAGGCCAGCCTGGGATACAAAGTGAAAGTCTGAGTCAACAATAAGCAAACAAAAGCTTCACCTGGTCACCTGGTAATATTTAACACTTTTTGGAGAATTTAACTACCATCCTCTTTTCTTTAGATTGGTTCATTCCCTATTAGGGTCTTGTAGTGTTGATCTCTAAGTTTTATGAGCCTCTGTGAAGTTACAGGATAGCAAGGCATGAGATATGAGGTTCTTTTACAAATATTAATTCATTTTACTCCCAGTAAGCAAGGTGAGTGGCATGTATTAGTGTGATGGTCCTTCAAATCTTCCAAAATCACTCACTCACACACACACACACACACACACACACACACACACACACGTACGTACGTACGTTCGTTCTCTCAATCTCTCTCTCTCTCCTTGCCATGAGGCGTTGGAGGTTGCTTTCAACCTTTGATTAGATGTGCAATGATAAGCATGATTGTGATGAGAACGAAGACAGTGACAACACAGACAATGATAATGGTAAGGAACACAGTCCCAGTCAAGGAGATGGACCTGTTGGTAGGGATTTGCTATGCTAGTGCTGTCTCCTTTATCCCTGATTAGGAACTGATTTGTATTGTTTTTGAGGTTTTCTTCTGTTGCTGCTGTGTGTGTTTGTGTCTGCTAAGTCCTAAAGACAAAAACTATGTTTGACGTCTAGATCCTTCATTTTGATGTATTATTCATCAGGTACTAAGGGATATTTCAGCCCTAGCACTGTTGGGCGTGTACCAAGTTACAGCAGCTGTTTAAATAAACGAGGCTTTAAACTATGGACATGTAATATTATACATTGTTTGAAAAGAAGAAATGTGATTGCTTCTTCTATGCCTCCATAATGACTAACAGAGAACATGAAATGTTTAATAAGTACATATTGAATACTAGATAAAAATAGAAATGCCAATACCAAATGCTGATAGCAGAGCAACTGTGTGAAGTGTGGAGGAGTACGAGAACTCAGGACGGTGTCCTCAGTTGTTCTGTAGGGATAAAGTTGCTATAGAATATAAAGCTGACTGATTTTCCAAAGGAAATTGTGAAAAATAAAACACAAAATTTTCAGTCTTTTTGTAAGACACCTGGCTCTACTACTTGCAGGAACCATTTCTGAATTACTATGACTGAATTATTTAATCATGCTTCAGCAAAATTTAAAGCACAAAATCCTATTACCTAATCCTGATAGCAATTTTCCAAATCAAGCTTTGTCCAAAGGCATGTGACATACCCCAGAACCTATAGTAATGACTGTCGAAAGATGCAAAGGAGCAGGCAGTGTTGAAGGTGCCATTGTAAAGAGTTTGCTGAACAAGCAGAATTTGGATGTCCCAGAATCTATGTTCTACAAAAAGAGCGTGGCATAGTGGTACATGCTTGCAATTCTCAGTACTGGGGAGGAAAAGACAGGTTGATCTCTAGAGCTCCCTAACTGGCCACCCTAGCCTTCCGGAAGAAAGACAGATTTACACACACATGAACGCAGACATAAAAAACAGAAAGAAATGAAAGATCATAAGTGATTATAATCACTGAAACTTAGAACTTAGAAGGCAGATACCAAATAAATATTTGCTGGGGAATGACTAAATCAATAGAGGAAAACAAAATTATGATAGATGGTGCCAGAATGCTATACAATTCACTAAAGGTAGAATACATTTTTATATACCAATTAAAATTTTAATGAAAATAAACCTGTGAGTTTTAAAAGTAACACCATTTGAGAAAAAACAGTTAATGAGAAACCTTTTTCTTTTAGACAGGAGAATTCAGACGTTATCTCTGCTTCAAGTTTTATGAATTCCTAACATACTAAATTTATAAAGGAAAATTAAAAGGCACTAGATTAATCCATCTTACATCTCAATTTATTCTGGCTTCCTATGCCATTAAGACCCTAAACATAGAGACTGCAGAGATTGTCCAATGGTGAAGAACACTTGCTGTGCTTGCAGAGGACCTGAGTTCAGTTCCCAGCACACACATCAGGCAGCATACAACCACCTGAGACTTCAGCTCCAGAGGATGCAATGCTCCCTTCTGACCTCAGTGTTCACATGCAGACATAGATGTACACACATACACACACACACACACACACACACACACACACACACACACACACACTAGGGTTGGGTTTTTTTGGGGGGTCATCTTTACAAAACACATCTTTAGCAAACTTCACTGAACAAATTCCTATGAAAGACAGAAAAGAGCATCTCCACCTACCATCTTTGTATGAACAATACTTTCCAGTTTCCAAATCATTACCTTATCTGACCACCCCCATAAAGAAAGAGAGAATAAAAGTGCATGAGCAAGACAAATGAGGTCGTAGCTCCATGAATCTAAGAGTCCTAAAGAAATACATGTGAAAAATAATAGTGCTGGGACCAAAACCTTCTAACACGACACTAGCCTGGCAAGTTCTTCCCATCCATGTCCTCCCCCATCTCTCACACTGTGGAGCACCAGGCAGCATTAACCTCTGAGTGAGTTCAAAGGACTCATCAAAGCTTTAAGGTGGGTATGAAGCACATCGACAAGAATCTACTGCCAACAATGCTTCATTTCTGGAAAAGCCATGGAAGTTCAGCATTGTAGCATCAATCTAAACTCAACTTTACATCATCTTTACTTGTACATTCATCTTCCAGGCCAGGACAACACTGACAAAGCTGACCTTCCCCTGTGTTTACATGCCAAAGTGAAAGTCCAGCTAGCAAGTCCACAATTTGTCAAATGACAGGATTCTGCATCGCCTGAGAAACTACGGAAGCTTGAAATACTCAATGGTTCCACACAAAAACATTAAAAGATACCAAAATTTAGAATGGACATCAAAATAAGAGACTCGTTTATAAGCAAATCATTTGTGAAGCATGCAGCTTTGATTATAATATATTCAAATATATTCAAATACAGTGAGTAAAAGGAACAGCTTAAAGTCACTCAGCTTCACCATCAGGTCATTGGAATTCCAGTAAATATCACTGGAAAGTTATCCAGACATCTTTGTTAAGCTGTGCTATTTTGAAAAAAAAAATCTAACAGAATTGAATTGAAATTCCTTGGGCTCATGTCAGCATTCAAATTCGAATAACCTGGAAAATACCTCAAAATACCAACTCCCACTTTCTACCTTTTGGTCTAGAAATCCTTCAGGTCTAGTCTACCTGGGGTCCCGAATTACCACTGAACCAGTCTAGCAAAGCATCATCTTATCAGCTGTAAGGACGCACACTGAGGTTTTGAACCCAGTCACTGAGTTCAGAGCAAGGCTGGGATGCCTGGGAATATCAGGCACATTCATGGCCTGAGTAATCCTTGTCAGCAAAGAGTCGACTGATGCCTATGCTGCGCAGCTTTCAGCAGGCCAAGCACATAAAGAATCTAGTGTGCCTGCATTGCAGGCAAGTCCACACTGATGAGAGCCAGCACACACTAGCGGGTTGTGGACGTCCACTTCTAGTCAGGGCTTGCTTTGGCTTGTGTGTTTGAGGTGATATATAATTCCTGAAGACACATCTTCCCAAAGAAGTTGAGATGGGTGCCTGAGCTAAAGCTAAATTTATATAGATGGGAGGCATGCTGTCTTTATTAGAACATCTATTTAAAATGCTTCAATGTGGAAAGTTTGAAGCTAAATTCCCTATAGGAGATACAGGTCCAAATGGCTTCTATTTCTGGACATGACTGTGCCAGAAGGTAAGAAAGCAATACAGAAAGACCAGGAGAGAGAGAGAGAGAGAGAGAGAGAGAGAGAGAGAGAGAGAGAGAGAGAGAGAGAGGAGACTTCTCTAGATGATGGATGCCTCTGCTTTGTTCTTGGATGGGATGACTATTGATCCTAACATTCTGCAAAGACATTCTCAAGATCTCTTACTTTTGAGGTTTAAGAAAGCAACTGGATCTTAAGCAGAAACAGAGGTGGGGGTTTCAGATGTTAGCCTTACCCTCCACTTCAGCAGTACTGTCACCTTTAGTGTGACAGAGCAGGCAACGTGAAATAGATGGAGGGAGATGACCTGCCAGTGAGAAGATGCTCCTGGGTCCAGACCTGTCCTCCAGTGAGAAGATGCTCCTGGGCCCAGACCTGTCCTCCAGTGAGAAGATGCTCCTGGACCCAGACCTGTCCTCCAGTGAGAAGATGCTCCTGGACCCAGACCTGTCCTCCAGTGAGAAGATGCTCCTGGACCCAGACCCATTCTCCAGTGAGAAGATGCTCCTGGACCCAGACCTGTCCTCCAGTGAGAAGATGCTCCTGGGCCCAGACCTGTCCTCCAGTGAGAAGATGCTCCTGGGCCCAGACCTGTCCTCCAGTGAGAAGATGCTCCTGGGCCCAGACCTGTCCTCCAGTAAGAAGATGCTCCTGGACCCAGACCCGTTCTCCAGTGAGAAGATGCTCCTGGACCCAGACCCGTCCTCCAGTGAGAAGATGCTCCTGCACCCAGACCTGTCCTCCAGTGAGAGGATTCTCCTGCACCCAGACCTGTCCTCAGCCACTCTGAAGTTCCTTCTGATTAAGCCTTTCTCATTCGGAGATGGTGCACATCACAGAGATGCTTAAAGTAACCTACTGGCCTCCATCCGACTCTACTTTGAATGAGGAACCGTGGACAAACCAAACCACAAGGACACTTTCAGGGAGGAAATATGAACTGTTTCTCCATGAGGCAGAATTGTTTCCATTACACGATGGGCATAAAGGGCTGGGGAGATAGCATCTCAAAAAACAAATGGAATGACACCTGAGGCTGACCTCTGGCCTCCACAAACATGTGCAGGTGACATATACACACCTGTGCATGTGCTCTCCCTCCCTCCCTCCCTCTCTCTCTCTCACACACATACACACACACTCACACACACACACACACACACACACAAAGATGGGAATGAAGAAAGAGGCCCCCATTTCAGAGCTTCAAACACAGTCCCATCCAAATGCCCTCGCACAAGTCTGCACGAACTGCCAGACAGCGTGACAAAAGCTGCTTCCCAACACATCCACGAATATTTCATACAATTGTAAAAGCTGACATAATGAAGCCCTCCATAGTCCTTAGAATGCTTTCAGGTGCGTGTCTCTTCTAACAGTGGAACTCATGGGAGAACACAGAAGCTGAAATGAAGACAACAGTCAAAGGAAAAGACAGAACCTAGCCTGGGTCTACCAACTCAAAAAGTCCCAGGCTGTCTGCATAACAAAGCTCAACAGGCATCCAATACCTAGAGAGCAGTGCTTCTGACAAGCAGGTAAGGTCAGGCTCCACACTCTTCCCTTAGCCTGACATCAGCACCTCCTGGTCACCCAGGGAAAAATGGAATTTGACTCCAGATATAAGCAGGTCCGCTCGTCATACGAAGGGGTTGATGGAGAATTGCCCAACCCTGATCGGAGCCCAGGATCGAGAGCTGCATTTTAACAACATTTAAGTGTATTTGCTGGGTTTCCTTGAGCAATTCCTTTCACTTCTCTGTGTCTTAAAATCCTTTCCCATGAGATAGGAATAAACTTTCAGAATCGTGGGGACTCAATCAAATAACAGGTAAATCTCTGGGTGGGGAGTATGGTCAGAGCAAGGACTCAGATGTTAGAAATTTCTTTCATTACACACACACACACACACACACACACGCACACACACACACACACACACACGCACGCACACACACGCGCGCGCGCACATGCACACCAAGAGCCACTGGCTGATAACCACTGCTACCATCTTCTCTATTGTTTCTTCAAAATCTTAAAAATAAGCCTGAGAGAGAGGTAGGGAGTACAACAGGCACGCGCCATCAGCTGAGTGCATTTTCCACGCCACTTCTAACGTGCTATGACACCGAAACAAGTCAGGCCTCTGCTATCGATTTTTGGAATGTGTTCAGTGAGAGGGTCAGAAGGGATGGCGATTACAAAGACCCTTTTCCAGACTCCAGTTGCCACCAGGAAGGATGCGGAAATTCCGCTGAGTGGTTAAAATGGAGCTAAAGCCGCCACTGGCTTGAGCACTCCCAACTCTCCTCAAATGGCTGGCCTGAGTACGTCTGCCACTCTGAGCGAACTCTCTCCCTTAGATGGGCCTCTTGAACCCTGGCCAGGACTCTGGGTCCCAACTGGAATCAGCCCCAAAGTCCTCTGATAACAAAAGGAGAAGCACCTAGTGCCGAGGAAGACTAGTGTCTGCTTCACATCACCCACTGCATACCCTCCAGGCAGCTCCCCTTCCTGCCCAGCCAACCCAGCCCAAAAGTGAAGCCACCACAGCTCACCCAAAGCCCTCACCCACAGTTGCCCTTCCCACAACTAAATCCCAAAAGGTGCTAGGTCGTGCTCTCACCAAAACTCAGGCCCTTCAAACACCGCCACTCAACGCCTGAAAACACAGCTCGTGGCCCTCCTCTCTCCGACAGCCCAACTCTGCGATCGGCCCGTCTTGCCTGCCAACATTTCCAACTCTGCTAAAGCTGTTTATTGTACCTTGCAGCTGCCGTGGAGTCATGTACTTCACTTCGGCCTTCTTTGGTTATTGGCTCCCATTCTTCCCTCCCTGACACAAATCCAGACCCCAAAACGTTGAGATCTGCCTTGGTCCTGAGTCTGTAGAGCCCAGCTCCCGACCTTCCTCCTCCCTGATTCAAACTGTCCGCTGCCGCTTTTAAAACTTTTCCTGACACACCAAGAGAAGTACACGCAGAGCTTTCGTTTCTGAACAAGAAAATGAAGAGACAAAAAAAAAAAAAAAAAAGAGCCACAGCACTTACTTCCATCCAGGGACGACCAGTTTTGAAAAGAAGAAAACCGTTATAATCCAGTGTGTTCCCCCAACCCCAAAGGAAGAATTTGTTGCCAATCACTTCTTTTTCCACTTTGCCGGGGAAGGAGCCCCGTGGTAGGCATACATCCACAGGCTGATGCAAGATGCCTTTGAGAGAAACCTCACATTCTGAGGATTCCTGGGCCTGCGCCAAGGATCCCAGCATCCAATATATTACACATTTGCTTTCAATTAGGAAGGGGGTTGGGGAGGGAAGAAGGCAAGTCACCAATCAGAGCGGTTTTCTGTTTAGAGACCATTTCTTTTGACCCAAGGGACCACGAGCAAAGCTATAATTTACAGCAAAACCCATTCATAGAAGAAAAATATGTATAACCATAGGACAGACTTAAAGACGCAGCTCCCTTCTGCCATGTCCCAACTCATGTCTCCCCGTGCCCTTCCCCTCCATCGAAGACTTGGTCCCCATCGTGGGATGCTCCCCCCACTTCGTTTGTCTTACTTGAGCTGAAGCTATGAGAACAACTTCAGGTTTGGCGCCTCTTCATTTCACACTTCCTGGACAGTTGAGTCACACACACAGAACTGATCTTCCGTGTTGTAGCCACGAGAGCTTAGAGCTGAGCCCTCCTGGAAGAAAAGACTTGATTTAATCCCTCCCCCCACCACCTCCTCCACAAAAAAAAAAGAAAGAAAGAAAAGAAAAAGAAAGAACCTGAATGGTTCTAGCATCCAGGATTTCTCCTTTAAAAAAAAAAATTCAGTCCTCAGTTAGCTGCTGCTGAGATTCCTGCTGTTAAATGAAAACACAAAGATTTATAAACCTAAGTATTTTGTAACTTTTTTCTCTTCTCACCCCCCCACCTCCTTTCTGTGGTCAGAGTGAAAGAGACATCATGGACAGGAGGTATGTGACAGGGGAGGGACACTTGCTGGACTGTCCATGATAACTAACAGTCCTGTCCATCCACCCAGGTTCCGCCCTTAACTCTCCAGAGCCTGGAACACTCTTGACAAAGCATGGGACCTGGGAGTCTTGATTTTCTGTGTGTGTCATGACTAATGGGCAAGCAGAGCGGTGGAGGGAGGCAGATGGCCACAGGTAAACTCAGAAGACTTAGCCACCCTGTGAGAGCTAGCCTCTTCATAGTGATACCTCTTCCTGAGGTTTCTGAGAGATTGCAGCTTTTCTCTGCCCCCAATAGAGTAGACAGGAGAAGAGGTGAGGCTCCTCAGGAAAGGGCATGGCATACCTCAGTAAGCACCTCAGTAAGTAGTAGGGTGGCCAGTTGGGGTGTATGAAATTAAAATCCATACTGTCAGTGGTGAGTCACTCAATGGTCATAAACCCAGCATGGGTCCAAGAGTCAGAGAGTGGCTGTGAAAACCGTGTTCCTCAGTGGGAGAGGACACAGAGAACTGGCAGACTGTGCCAAGACCAACCACCCAGACAGCAACAGACAGAAAATACAACTGGGGAGAAGAAAACTAGAATTAGGGCTATTTTACAAAGATAAGGTCAGAACAGAGATGAATGTTATAAGAGGGCCCTTCAAACAATATAGCGCATATGACATCAGGTGTGAGGATGACTGAGGCCAAGATAGTTAGCTCAGTTGGCTAAATACTTATTTTTAAAAAACCCCACTGGTCAGACACTTCACTGGGTGCTTGCCAGAGGCATCCACGAACATCTGGCTGATTCTGCCTCCCGGTGTCTATGAACCACGTTTGGTGAGGTCACAAGTTAAAGCTGAGAAGCAGTGGGATAGCTTTGCAAAGGCTGAGCCTAATAAAAGGCAGGTATTTTTTCTTGTTTTGTTTTTTGAGACAGGCTTTCTCTGTGTAGCTCTGGCTGTCCTAGAACTCACTTTGTAGACCAGACTGGCCTCGAACTCAATGAGATCCATCTGCCTCCGTCTCCCAAGTGCTAGGATTAAAGGCATCTGCTGCCATCATCACCCAGCCAAAAGACAGGTATCTACGTATGTGTGTCCTCAGCGTTGCTGATTTCAAAACCCAAATCCCTGGCTCTGCCTGAGGATGGCTGAACAGCCCCATTGGGAGTTATTTGTGTACAGACCAAGGAGACTTCTGGGGAAACGTGAGGAGAGAGAACCAAGAGGCTTTGAAAGGTGCAAGCCCAGGATCTGGAGAAATGGGCCAATAAACAAAGTGTTTGCCACACAAGCATGAAGACTGAGTCTACATCCCCACATCCACATTAAGAAACAGCAACAAAAACCCTGAAACCGCCATAATCATTGCAGATTGCAGTGAGGCTGGTGAACGAAGAATCCCTGGGACTTGGTGGTAAGCTAGTCTAGTCCAATCAGCAAGGCCTGGGTTTAGTGACTGATCATATCTCAGGGGGGAAACAGTGAAGAGTTATTGAAAAAGAAACTAGACATCAACCTCTGGCCTCCATACCCACTAGCCTACACACACACACACACACACACACACACACACACACACACACACACTCGATGAGGAAATACAAGTCCAGCTAAGTTTTGCCAAAGATAAGGAGAAAAACTGCTGCATTTGTCATTCAAACCATTACATCACCCCAAATTCCCTGTTGTTCAGGCAAACTTGAACCACATCTCAGGTCTAATTGTGAACTCTAAGAAACAGATAGAAACAGATACTACCAAAACAAGAGCAAGGAAAAACTAAAAGTAATATTTCACAAAAAGAAAATACTTACGTGCTGTTTATAGCATTAGGAGGGATTGTTTTTGAGATTTTTTATGAGTGTTTTGTCTGCATGCATGCCTATGAACCACATCTGTGCCTTAGATCCTGGGACATCAGAAGATGATGCTTAATCCCATGGAACTGTGAGCCACTGTATGGGTGCTGGGAATTGAACCTGAATCCTTTGGAAGAACAAGTGCTCTAAACCACTAGACCAGCTCTCCAGTCCCAGAAGACTCATACTTGAGCCTCAGTTTCCCAGGGCATCTCTGGTGGAGTTGGGAGGCCTGGGCTATACTGGGGAGAAAAGAGGTAGCAGGTGTTACTTAAAAGCTGAGAGCACCGCCTTTAATCCCAACACTCGGGAGGCAGAGGCAGGAGAATCTCTGTGAGTTGGAGGCCAGCCTGGTCTACAAGAGCTAGTTCCAGGACAGCCTCCAAAGCCACAGAGAAACCCTGCCTTGAACCCCCCCCTTGAAAAAAAAAGCTGAGCACACCAACACAAAAGAAAATTCCTGAGGACTTTAGAACCGTTTGACAGTTTCAAGTAAGACTGGAATTCATAGTGCTTCAGGAACAGATGTGGAGAAGCACTGTTTTATTAGTCTTTTGTGTGCAGATTTTACCCCCTGGTTTGTTTGGCTTGGGAGGTATGAGTCATAGCAATCAGAGTTATTTATATCCCATAGAAGGTAATACATCTTAGTTAGGACTACTTTTTTACACTGAAAATGAATTAACTGAGAAGCAATACACAATTCCCTTAGTAGGGTCTCACTAAAAATAGAATCCTGTGTGGGATGGTGAAGATGCAGTGGTCCAGGTGGGGGCGTGACTCAGTGTAGAACACTTGCCTAAATATGTGCAAGATCCTGGGTTCAACTCCCAACATCCCTCCCCTGCAAAAGAACAGTGCCAATTAAGGAAACATGTAAATGGTAAATGACTTTTCAAGAACTTGTCACCTGTATACCCGAGATGCAAGTGAACACAAGTGCTGACACAGAAATAACTGTCCTATCTCACCTGGAAATATGTAGGAGCTGGTGTCTGTGTGATGCTTCAGGAAGCAGAGAGTGGAAGTGAACGAAATTTAATGTATCCTTAAAAGGATATGTGGGTTTTCACAGAAATTGTCTGCCAGTGACCTAGTCCATGATTTCTCTCCACCTTCTTCTCTTCTATTTTCCATGTGCATTCATTTCTGTCCCTCCCCCACCACGCAGCAAACCAGCTTTTGTGTGTGTGTTTCTTTTCATACATGTCTAAAGGTGGTAGCCCTAAAATAGTACCTTAGTTCTTAAATTTATACCTCTTCATTCCAAGTAAACATGACAAGATGACTGGAGTATTTGAAGCCTGATTCCAGAACCTAGGGCTGCAGAATTTGCTTTAGTCAGGCATGGTTCATGTGTTCATTTTCTACATTTGAAGAGGGTTTGGAGGTGACACATGATGTCCTAGGTCTGTGACCCCAAGGAGCCACATTCACACGTAAGTCAATTATCAGAAAATACTAGACAGAGTAAGCAGACCACCAAATTGTTTCTATACCAGTAATTATTAAGGACTGACAAAGCCTAGACTGTAAAAACACTATACCTTCCCAATGTGAAAACAGAACTTTGCATACAATAGAGTTGGGTGAGAGGAAGCAAAGGAAATACTATTTTTCTTAAAGGGAAGGATCCCAGGATATCTAAATATCTAAACAGCAGCATAACATGTTTTCAGTTACCTCCTGGACACTGGTTTAGGATTATCAAATCTACACAGGCTTACAAACTATCTATAAACCCATGTGCATCAAAGCATGGATAGTGTCCAAGATCAATCTATCTCTGAGATTATTCCTTTTCTAGTTCAAGTCTTCACCCTGCATTCTAATAGACAATCTTCTTCATGGGGAATGACTGAAATTCAAACACCTAGAAGGCAGAATCACCTCAAGCAAATCCTTAGCTGGTCATAAAATAAAGAGCAATATGAGCAGACATATTTTGAGGATCTGATGATATAATGAATCAAGTATTATATAATATTCACAATGCATAATACATAAAATAAGATGTACTAAGTGTTCACAATGTCCCAGGCAGCCTTGTAAGAATCTTCCATCTATCTCTTCATTTGATGCACACAAGGATTTCTTTGGGAGGGTACCCTGACATCCTCTGCATCCACAGAAAGAACTGATGTATAGAGACACCAACTTGTCCAAGTCTATTGTGGAGCTCTAGAATGCATGTGTGCATGCACATGCTTCACTAACAATAAAGTGTGTTTACATGGCGAATAGAAAAGACTGAAGAGCCCTTGGGAAATCATTTTTAGCTCTTCAGAGATTGAAGACACATTATCCATGTTTCCTTTCCTATCATTTTCCACTCCTGAAACCCATCATTGACTGTCTCTTTCCCTAAGCACTTTTCCCAGAGAATGAAATGAGAATTAAGAGAGAATTTCAATTGGGGCTGTCTGCTGTCTGTTCTGTGGAGTAGAATACAGAAGCTGGGGGTCAATGATGAAAATAAGACTCCTTTTGCTTTTGTTTTGAACAATGCCAAATACAGTATGTCACAGTTGAAGGAGTGCGATTGCAGACATGACTTCATCTGATTCTCAGACAGCCCCATCGTGTGCTCAATGCAAATATTAATATCCTGTGTTACACATAAGGAAAGCGGGGCCTGGGAAGCAGTGGCTCACTTGAAGCTTTGGGCTGGCCAACAGCAGTAGCATCTGAGTTTTGTCCAGTTCTTATGATGTTGAGTATTCCCTCTGCCCAGATGGTATCAATAGCAAACCATCCCAGAGCCTCTAGGCCAGATGGGCACCTGATTCTGGTGGACACACCAGCAGGTTTCTCTGCCTTCTGTTCTTTCTTTTCTCTCCTAGCAGACCTCCTGAGAAGAAGCATGAAGAAGCAGGACCAGGAAACTTGGAACCGTAACCTGGCTTTGGGTTCCTGAAGAAAATGATGACTACAAAGTGTGTTGAGACAGCTCACTTCCCAGCGTATCATACAGAATAGGACCCTCCTCCCAGCTACAAGGCTGGAGCACTGCTCTACCCTTAGATAGGAAAGCAGCCTATTTTAAAATGTCTCCAGGGAACATCTCTCGACAGCTCGGTTGTTTATCAACACCCATAGTCTGCTTCAGACACATCTTGGTCCTTTCCCTACTGCTATCTGTGCCTTACCCTGCAATCAGAAAACAATTACCCCCCAAAACCTCATCTGTCCCAGGAAAAGAGTTTGAGGAACAGCAGCATCTTCCCTGCTCTGTCACAGTTTGGAACCATCATCATGTGCACATCCATAACCTGCCTTGTGGACAACGGCAGCTGCCTCCCTTCCAGCCTGGGGTTTTTCCAGTATGTGGGGGACGAGCAACAGTCTACTTGGGATCCAAGTTTGTACGATCAAATCATTCTCCCTTTTTCTGAGGCTTGCTTTTAGAGATTTGCACGACTCTCCTCATTGACGTCCAAAGGGCACTGGGATAATACCTGTGACTGTCACTTGTATGTGGAGCTTCTAAATAAGTATTAAGGTCACGATGTTCTGTAGAGCATCTCAGTTTAGAGACTTTATACCTTTTTACTCTTTGTGTGACACTCCATCCCATTGCCCTGAGTTATACCATAAACACCACCTCCTTGCTTGTAATATACAATGTAGTTCACAGTACAAAAGAATTTATACCATCAGTGTTAATTTTCTGTGAACCAGAATTTCTGTGAACCAAATTCCCTTTCAGTTTCTGGCTCTGTACTTTTAGGAAGGCTCAGGTGTAGGAGGAGACTTTAGGACTGTGCTGCTAACCATGCATGTGCTAGAGGTGCATACGCATGTGGTAATGAAAGGGCGGTGAACCAAGCTAACCACACCCACTTTGGGCGTGGCTAGAGGCATGTACAGAGATGCTAATAAAAGACCGTGCAGGAGAGCCCATACGGTCTCTTTTCGGCTTCTAGTTTTATGGTGAAAGCTACTGACTCACCTTGGTGGCCCATATTCTCTTGTAAGTAATTTCTACAACATACAGTTACATATACCCTCAACAAGTGTGCCATTTATCATTACAGCGACACTCAGGTGTTAGACTTACAGGCCCAAGGCCTTTCATGTCCAAGACAGAGCCACTGAAGAGATTTGCTGCTGATGAACTAGGAAAAATCAGCAAAGCATCTTGGACCTGTGAGGAATTATGGGAGTGGTTTGTGGCGTATGATCTTGAGGCTAATCTTGGTTGTCAACTTGACTACGTCTGGAATCAACTAAAACAGGAGCAGCTGGGCATCCCTGTGAGGGATTCTCCTGATAGTATTATTTAAGGTCAGAAGACCCACCCTAAATCTGGGCCACACCTTCTGGTGGCAAGCCACATAAGGATAGGGAAGAAGGAAACTTGTTTTTTACCTGCTTGCCCTCACTTTCACTGGCAACTTCTTCTATTCTGCTGTTGAGGCTTTCCTTCAGAGTTTTTAGAACCCACTTCCTAAGGGCTCCAACACTAACTAGAGACCAACTGAGACATCTAACTCATGGGTTGAACAACTAATGGATTCTTAGCCATTCCATGGAGAGCCAGCCATTGTTGGACCAGCTGGACCACAGTCAGTAAGTTGCTCTAATTAATCCTCTTTTAGTACAGATTAAATAGGAATGGAGTCAGGAGAAAGTCATCCCACTGGGTGTCAGCAGCATTGGAGAGCTCTGAAAGCTCACATTTTGCTGAGCCAGTGGGAGGCCCTCATCTCTTCAATGGGATGAGAACATTGTACTGAGTCAATGGGTGGCCCTCATCTCTTCAATGGGATGAAGACTAGAGGTAGAGTTAAGCTTTCATGAGAAATCTGGGATCTGCTTGAGAGATCTAATGAAGATGAGTAGTGGGATATGTCCTGAGTCTTCAGCCCCATACTCACTAAAACTGGGGCCCCTCAATCCTTACCTGGAGACCTAGTTCTTCCTCCCACATCTTTTTAGAATCAATCTGAAACAACCATCAAGACCAAATCTGATCTTGACTTGAACGCCAAGTTTCATCATCTTTGCTAAGACCAAGCCTGACAGATACCTGAAGGTGTTCACGATCCACAGTGACCTTGTCATTCATACCGGGTAGACTGCCTGGATCTGTGCTTGCATTCGGTAACCTCTGCTTCCATGGCCATAACTGAAGGCATCATGAATAGAACTCCAAACTAAGCCATTCTTTGGTTTCTGTTTTATAAAATTAAAATATGGAGAAGAGAAAAATCCTACCTACAACTCATTTTGAAAGAGGCAATATCAACCCTAAAGCCATAAGTATCATTGTGGAATCAGTCAGAGGAAATAAGTCCCCAGGAGAGGGATGAAGTAACCTGCAGGAATATGATGCTAATGAGGATCCTGGCAATTTTCCAGATCCTAATCCTAAATTCTCCCCAAGATGGTGCTGCCACCCGGGCCTAGGATCTGTACAACACTCTGAGTCCTTATACCATCAATATATTCCCATTTGCTGCTTAAATTGTGACAAGTGAATTCATGTAATTTGAAATCAGAAAACTTCCAAGTCTCTGTACTGGTGTGTTTCCTAACATTCCAATAAGAATAAAAGGTAGGTATTAATTCCAATTAAGGATTGCAAGAAGACTCATATCACTGTTCCTAGTAACTCCTCAGCTACCTGCTGACCTACTCCTCCCTTGTCTAGACCCCGGACTACTTCTCTTTTGAGTTCAGTAGCCAGAGCTCTCTCTACTTCTGGATTAGTAAGAATGTAAAGAGAGATGACTCTGAAGTTAAGAGTGCTTGTTATTCACTCAGAAGACCTGTGTTCATTCTCAGAATCATCTGTAACTCCAGCTCCAAGGGCTCCAATGCCCTCTTATGGCCTCTGTGGGTACCAGCACACAAATGGTTCACACACACACACACACACACACACACACACACACACACACAGAGAGAGAGAGAGAGAGAGAGAGAGAGAGAGAGAGAGAGAGAGAGAATGAAAATTACTTTTTTTAATTTAGCCAGGGTCCAGAGAGATGGCTCAGTGGCTAAAATCACTGGCATAAAGTGCAGATAAAACATTTATACACTTTAAACAAAACAAAAAACTTAGTCAGAATCTTTGAGGAGGACTTACCCTCTCTGAGGAGCAGATGGAAGGATAGGAGGTGGGATGAGGGAAGGAGGGAGGGAGAAGAGAGTAGGAGGAGACAAGAGAGGGGGAACTGGGACTGGAATGTAAAAAGTAAATTTAAAAAGAACTTAGGAAAAACAGACACCATCCTGAGTTTTTCAACAGAAGTTGAAGAGAGTTATTATGAGGAATTGGACTCACAGCTGCTGGAAGGCTAACCAGGAGAAGTAATACCTTCAGACAGCAGTTACCACCCTTACTCTGGAAGAACAAAAGAAGACAGATTGGACTAAAGAGCAGGGAGGAGGGGCCACCGTGAAACTAGAGCTTGACATTGGAGGTGGTCCACACATGGTTTCTTCTGACGTCATGAGTTGACACTTTGAGGGAGGCTGGTTCTGCAGAGAGGGAAAAGGCTAGAGCTGCATCAGACTGCCACAACAGTGTGAAATGCCACAACTGCGTGCAATGCCACTGCTGGGGAAGGGGCCACATCTGGAGCAGTGATGTTAATATCACGGAAGCAAAACTGACTTCTTTCTCCTCCTCCTCCCTTTGGCTCTGCATCCTGCCTCCTACGGTCACAACCCAAGAGAAGTCGGTTAGAGAGAGAACCCCTGAGTCTGGTTTGCAAAATCCCAGCTCTGTCATCATAGACCAGAGCACAGAAGGAGGAGGTTAGAGCTAAGATGACAAGCAAATTGCCACCACTCTTTTGGCCACTTGGACACACCGTACCCACCCTTCACAGCCTCCTACCCTGATTTCCCTCCTTCCTTGGAGGCCGTGTTTTGCTATGCTCCTCAAGCCTTCTGATGACTGCCCCTAATACAATGTTTCAGCTATCACGTCATCTCACAGCATATGCATAAGCCATAGGCCACCCCGGCAAGCTCCATCTTGCTTCAACTATCAGATTGTATCACAGGCCAGTTAATACTTCTCAAGTGTTACTGCCCCAACCCAGAAAGTACTAGCAGATGTTTAGGTTTAGATAGAATAGATGTTTGATACATTTTGTTCATGAACACAAGTTAGTTGTCTTTTTTAGACTAAAAGGGGAATTGTAGGAGGAAGTCTGTGTGCCGCCATTAAACTATGTGACTTACTAGAGGCACATACAGATGAGGTAATAAAAGGGCGGTTTACAACACCTCTAACCACACTCACTTTAGGCATGACTAAAGACATATACGGCCGGACGTAAAGACATATACGTACGTAGGCGGTGAACTACGTCACTAGCCAGGCCCACTTTTGGGCATGGCTAGGGGGCGTTACGGGGGAAGGCATAAAAGACAGCACACAGGAACTCTCGGTCTCTTTTCCCAGAGTTCGGCTTCCGGTTCGGCAGCGGAAAACTACTTGGCTCATCTGGGTTACTTGTTTGGTATCTTGTGAGTAATTTCTACAATAAATACTTAGTTTTACTTTCAGTAATTGTGTGTCGCTTATCGTTACAGCGTCCTTTGGAGCTACAATTACACGATTCAAGTATCTGACAAAAACAGATCCAAAGACAGAAAAGGGGGATCCTTCCTATAGGTCAGGGGATAGTAACTCCCCAGGGTGTACAGGTCTCCCCTGACAGAGGCACATTTCTATCATTGGGAAGTTTCATCTCCCCTCTCTGCACTCCACTCCATGTTGAATATTCAAATAAGCTTTTCTTTTACTAGTCTCTAAGCTTCCTTTTCCCTAATTTTTAAATTAGTGAGACAACTGAGTATATTTATGGGGTATGGTGTGATATTCCAATATATGTATACACTATGTCATCAAAGAACAGCATTTGGTATAGCTGCCACCTCAAACATTTATCATTCCTTTGTGCTGAGAACACTAACATTCTCTTTTATGGTTATTTTTGAAATACACAGTATGATATGAGCTATATTGGCTGCCCACTGCACTACCAGAACTTGTTCCTTCTGTCTCACAATGACTTTCTAACTATCAGCAACCTCTTCCAGACATCAGTGACTATTCTACTCTGTACTCTTAATACGGAAGTTGTTTTGTTTTATTTTATTATTGTTTTGTGTGTATGCATGAGGATGTGCATGTCATGACTTTGGGGAATCAGACCTCTCCTCCATCCTTTACATGGGATCCAGGAATTAAACTCCAGGTGGTCATGTTTTTATAATAAATATCTGTACCCACTAAGCCATCTTACTGGCCTCATATATATATGTATATATATTTTTTAAGGTACCACAAATTAATGGAAGCATCTAGTCTTTGTCTTTCTATGCCTGATTATTTTGCTTAACATGGTGCCCCCAGATTCACCGTATGGATGGAAATGGCAAGCTCTTGTTCTGTCTATGACTGAGTAATTTCCAGTGTGTATACACAGTCAAATTTTCAGAGGCTTTACCTGTCTATCCCATTGTTTTACAGCTCATAGTGGATGCTCCATCACAGTGCCACTGTAACCCATGGTAGAAAGCAGATGACATGACAGAGACCACAGTCAAATGTACAGGATTTTAGAGAAAAGTGAGAGAATTTCTTGTTGGGTGAATCACAAAGCCTTCAGAAAAAAATGTAATTTTTCCAAGTCTTAAAATTACAATCAGAGAGAACTAAGCCAGCAATGACACCAAGGCCAGGAGAAGCAAACCACATCTTCAAAGCAAAACAAATGATAATAAGGTCCCAAAGATGAGGACCTACGTGTGATAGAAAGAGAAGAGATGAAGGCGTTGAGGTTGACAACATGAGAGAAAGGCAACAGTGTCCACCCCTGGGCACAAGAGCTGGCTGAGGAATGCGAAAGACAGAGTGGCTTAACCAGGTGCTCTGGTCCTTAAAGAGGATGGGAATAGCAGCGGTGGCGAACCCTTTAAACCCAGCACGCCAGAGGCAGGAGAAGGTGGATCTCTGATTTCAAGGCCAGCATGGTCTATGGAGTGAATTACAGAACAGCCAAGGCTACATATACAAAGAAACCCTATCGAGAGAGAGAGAGAGAGAGAGAGAGAGAGAGAGAGAGAGAGAGAGAGAGAGAGAGAGAGACAGAAAGAGAGAGAGAGAGAGAGACAGAGACAGAGACAGAGAGAATGAAAACAATAAATTTGTTCACAGGGCTGATAAATAAGTGTGGAGAGGAAAAGGGAACAGTGACATTTTATTCAATTTTACATTAAAAGCAAAGAAGAGAAAGTGTGAATCTCTGCTAAGAGGACGCATAAGGTTAACTCTTACGGGCACAGTGGCATGGTGCAGTGGTCACCACCACGATTCTTAGTAAGTATGGATTTTAGTTCAGCTGTGTGCTGTCAGCTTGATTGTGAGCAACGCATCCAATCTCTTTGTGCCTCATATCCCTGATACATGCCCTGGATGGTTGCTGTGAGAATTAACAGGGCTCATCAACATTTGGAAGTAGCTGCAATAAAATTGGTATCATACTGGTATAATGTACATTGGTATCATATTGGCCACTAAAGAAATATTAACTGGCTAAACTGTTGAAAACAGAGGACATGCCTTTAATCCCAGCACTCGGGAGGCAGAGGCAGGCAGATCTCTGTGAGTTGGAGGCCAGCCTGGTCTACAGAGCGAATTCCAGGACAGCCTCCAAAGCCACAGAGAAACCCTGTCTCGAAAAACCAAAAAAAAAAAGAAAGAAAGAAAGAAAACAGAGGACATATGTTATACTCTGTGTGTGTGTGTGGGGGGGGTATGTGTGTGTGTGTGTGCATCTGTACTTAATGTATACTAAATATCTATAGAAATGCATAGAATGAGCATTGTCAGGAAATACAGAAGGCTCTAACACTGGGTAATTTAGGATTCTGTTGCACAATCAGAAAGGTTTCTTCCAGTGGCTACTGGAAAACATAAAGAACATGAAGAGGTTTTGAAGCTCATTGGCTCCAACTCCTCCTTCATCCTCTCTGCTCCACTGTCTCTTCCATACTATAAAAAGGAAACTGAGGTTTAACCAACATGATGGCACATCCCTATACCCCCAGTACTTGGGAGCCTGGGGCAAGTGAATGGAGTGACCGAGACCAGGAATTACCATAGTTAACAACAGTTAACCAAACCTTGGACCTTCTACATGATGTATGTATGTATGTATGTATGTATGTATATGTATATGTTCAAGTATCTTGATTTCCAATCTAGTGTAGAGCAGCCATCTTAGAGAAAATGCCATGGAGATGACCTGGTCAGTTGGTCTAAATCTGAAGTAACTTCCAAGGGCTGAGAAAGGAAAATGCAGGGAGACCTCTGGGGCAACGGGTACAAGGAAACATATCTACACCACCCAGACAGCCGTCTCTCCACCCCAGTTCTCCAACTATTTTATTCCTGCTCTGGAATCAGCTTAAAAGACCAGACTGCTAGAAGTAAGCCACAGAATATTTGATTCTGAAACACAATATTGTATAATCAAAATGTTCTTCAGAATGTATACTCAAGGATAACGGAAAAAAAAAACTGTACTTCAAAGAAAAAAAAGAAGCAACCACACCCCTGTCCCCGCCCCCCAAATCTGTGGAATGATAAAAATACAGGGTAAACTTTTAATTTTCCATTTTGGAACTTTCTCAAATGATATGATTTTGGTGTGTCCTATTTTATAGTAAATAGTCTCTGTTGTATATGGGAAGCCAGATGAGGTTTCAACGCAGCTGGCTGTACTTGCTCTCAGATATACCAAACAAAAATTGGTTACCCAGTAGGTCAGATTGTGTTTCTGGATAAACAGCTTGCTGGTTAAATATAGGACTTGAAAGTGTCCAGATCACCACTGGTTTGCTATTGTTTGGTTCTCCACAAAGGAGTGATTATTTGGGAGGGAGGGATGGGAGGAATAAAGGAAGCCTGGTTTTTGGAATAATATAAAAGGACCTAATTTGCACTTCTTAGGGGGGAAAAAAGAATCAAATGGAAATAAAACTAGTGTTCTGGGTTTGGGGACCTGAACAGACCCAATATTAAGGAAATAAATTTTTATGGGAATGTGTAACTATCATAAAAACTTCAATTTCAAGTTTAACATTTGAAAAAATTAAAAAGGAAAGTTTCTAAAACAGAATTTTTCACCCTGCTGACTGGAAATTGAGGTTTTTGTTCTTCTTGGCTTGTCGGTTCGACAGTGTGGTGGACTTCTGCTCTGAAACGGGATGGCTTCCTCCCTCGAGAATCTGTTGAATGTAACGAAGAACAGACTACACTGGGAAATTTTTTTTTAAGCAGCAGAGACTGGAGCCTCTGGGACTCATCTTACAAGGGTGTAGGGCAGCTCTGGCTCTCACTTAACCACTCATTACATCCCTTTTGGGTACACTCTGCAAGCCTCAAACAATCACATTTCTTAGATAAGCATTGGTTATATGATTTTTGTCTAAACCATGAAATTCGATGCCTGAGTTTACCCACCAATAAATACAAAAGGCCTGTGTGATTCTGCCTTGTGTATGTCTAAGGGGAATCATCAAAGGAAGGCAATGTTTGTATCCTTGAAATTGTTTAACCAATTAGTAGCTGAGTGTGTTGCTCTATGCTGACCAGCCCTGTCCCTCTTCCAACATTCAAGTCACTGGATCAGCCACAAGACGTGTTTTGCTGTAGATGAGACGCATGCTCACACACCTTGAAGCATATCTGTAAAGTAAGTTTTCTGTGTGCTGTGTTGTAGCTAGCCTTTCAAATGGAAAAACAATGAAAAAGTGAATATATTAACTCAACCGCATTTCAAGATAGCCGACGTCCATGTGCTCGTGCTCCTATCACCTGAGACCCAGTGAAAAGCCAGCAAGTGGGAGGAATGTGCAGCCAGGCAGTAAGTGCCTCTAAAAACTTCCTCCACAAAACAAGAACACTGCGGAAATCATTAAAATCAACTTTCCAGACACTTGGAACATTTGAAGGGATGGTAATAAAAAGCATCTTACCCTCTGCTGCCCAGCTTGGGAGTAGCCTTATAAAACAGTTAGAGAAGCCCATGCCTATAATCTCAGCTCGCAGAAGGTCAACATCATCCAGCATGCTCAAGGCCAGCCTGAGACCCTATATGAAAAAAGAAGCGGGTGAATATTGCTGAAGAGATGGCTCAGTTGGAAAGTGCTTGCTATGAAAGAGCCTGACTTCAGATCCTCAGTATCTGCATAACACCAGGGGAATGGCAGCCTGCGCCTGTAATCTAGAGGGTTCTCACACCTGCTGACCAGTCAATCTAGGCAGTTGACTAGTGCCTAGAGAGAGACCCTGCCTCAAAATACAATCAAAGAAGGTTTCAACATGAACCTTTGGCCTCAACACACATCTATGCCTGGAAATGCCTGGAAAAGGTGTGTTTTCTCAGCTCTGGCTAACAATAAGACACTGGGCAAGCTAGATTTGAAGAGAGAAGGGGTTATAAGTGACTGGCCAGTGCATTGAGGATGTACCCCAGCACTCACATAGAATCCACCAGCAGAAAGGAAAGAAACATTTGGTTCAAACTACCTAAAGAAATTTCTCTTATTAGCTGGCTACTAAGTTAGCCTAGAAGAAACATTAGTGGCCACACATGCAAATAATGAAAACTATTAAATTAGTAACCATGGGGAAAGGGGAAACGGGATTTTTTTCAGGGTCTCTATGTTACATTATGTTAATTGTCCAGTATTTTGTTTGTTTGTTCGTTTTTTACGAGACAGGGTTTCTCTGTATTGTTTTGGAGGCTGTCGGTCCAGCCCGGCCTCGAACTCACAGAGATCCGCCTGCCTCTGCCTCCCGAGTGCTGGGATTAAAGGCGTGCACCACCACCGCCCGGCTGTCCAGTATTTTTAAACAACACACAACCAAAAATAAGTCCATGTAAGAGAAAAAAGGTAATTGATAAAAATAGTCTCGAAGGAAGCCAGTTCCTAGTAAGTCAGACCTTACTAGTAAAAGATCTTAAAACAGATATCATTAATCTTTTCCAAGAACTAAAGAAAACTCAGTCCAGATAGTTAAAGGCAAGTATGAGAACAATGTCTTACCAAATAAACCACATAAAGAGGAAGCTATTTTTAAAAGAATTAAATAAAGCTTTTAGAAATGGAAGGTACTACAAATAACCAAAATTAAATTTTCATATGCAAGATTGTAAAGTGTTTGCAAAAAGCATGAGGACTCGAATTCAATTCCCAGAGCCCATCTGAAGAGAATCAAGGCATTTGTCTAAAGGGTATGACACTATTACTTAAGAAACTACACATTTTGGTTGCAGGACATAGAGAAACCAAAGTGGAACTGACCAGAAAACCCCCTCCCTGCTGGCTAGCTTTCAGAATACAAAAAAAATGTTCTTCAGGTAGCTGGGGGAGAAAAGGTATTGATGGTCTTCCTCAGTGTTAGACCTAGCAGGTTACAACTCACCTGCTTAGGAAAGAGAGTACACCGGTGCAACTGTTACAAACAACCAATCACTTTCTGATAGTGAAGCCTGCTCTGCAAGAAAGAATTCGGCCCCAGGACTGTAACCTGGTCAAAAACTCATGGCCCTAGGTGTGGGGCGTCTACTATTGTTGTTTTGCTAAATGGTCATGATATCAAATGGCCTTCTAAATAATTTGTTTTTTATACTCACAGACCTGCGCTACTCTCTTGGTTAGAGAAGATTTGGGGTTTTGTCTTAGTTAGAGTTTCTATTGCAGTGACAAAACACCATGACCAAAAAGAAGTTGGGAAGGAAAGGGTTTATTTGGGTTACACTTCAGCATTGTTGTTCATCACTGAAGGAAGTCAGGACAGGAGCTCAAACAGGGCAGGAACCCGGAGGCAGGAGCTGATACAGAGGCCATGGAGGGGAGCTGCTTACTGGCTTGTTTCCGCTGGCCTGCTCAGCCTGCTTTCTTATAGAACATAGGGCCACCAGCCCAGGGGTGGCACCACCCACAATAGGCTAGGCCCTCCCCCATTGATCACTAATTGAGAAAATGTCTTACAGCTGAATCACATGGAGGCATTTCCTCAGCTGAGGCTCCTTCCTCTCTGATGACACTAACCTGTGTCAAGACGACACACAAAACCAGCCAGCACAGGTTTTGTTGTTGTTTATTTGCTGTAGCTTGCAGCAGTTAACACTGAGATTTGTAAGTAGTCAAAATGCTAAGAATAAATGATAGTGATTGTTCAGCTCTCAATGAGACATCTGTATCGTGTCTGCACCCAAGGTTCAGGGAACACTGCAGAAGAAAGATGGAAAGAATGTAAGGACTGAAGAGTGGATATGAATGCTTTGAAATGTTGTCTTCTGGTCATGACATAACAGTTGTACTCATGAACTCACATTAGCTGTAATCATCCACACAAGATCAAGACCATCAAACTCCAGCATGGATGGGGTAAAGACCCCACGCCTAGCTGAGAAGCTGTTGGCCACTGATAGCTGCTGGTGGAGGGAGAGTCATTTTTCGTTGTGTGTATGGCTACTGGTGAGTTCTCCAGTGGATGGCTTCAAATCTGTGTGCATTTGGACAGCACTAATTGTATTCAGTGGATTATTTGGTTATTTTTATTTTTAAAAAAGGTATGAAAAGGTCATAAAGTTGGGGAGGGGCCATCTTGAGGGGGGACCCACGAGGAACTGAAGGAAGGAAATGGTGCTGCCAGGCTGAGGGCAGAACCTCTTTTAAATGGTTAAGCCTCCCTGGGAATGTCCCTTCTCATAAAGGTGTATCTCTTAGATAATTCCAAAATCCAGTCACATTGACAGTGAAGAGTAACCATTGCAAAGTCTATACATTTTCAGTCTTCTAAGGCCAAGAGCCAACACACAGCGGTCTGGAGGTCTGGAGGTGTGTACAGGCAGGCAGGAAGTGAGGTAGCTGAGCGGAAACTGGATATAAGCAGGGAGAAACAGGAATCTCGCTCTCGTGTCTGCTGAGACGCTAAGGAGGTAAGTTATGCTGTGACTTGATCCTTCTCTCTGGTCTCTCAGTATTTTCCTCAATATCTGACCCCGGGCTTTTATTACTTAGATCAATTAAGAACTCTATTTACACTCACCAGTTTGTACAATCCTTGCTATTACTATTTCTTGGTCATAAGGTCTATCCTTCGTCTTCTCCTACAGTTTCTGCTATTTAAATCACACTTAAAGCTGAATTACTTTTAGTGAACAGTTGATGCCTAAATCCTGGCCCTGCCCAGATCTAACATCTTGTCTGAACTGTTACTAAATACAAGTGCATTGTTAAGGGAATTAACTTCTTTTTTTTTTAGATTTTTTTTAAAATTTAAATTAGAAACAAGCTTGATCACATGTCAATCCCAGCTCCCTCTCCCACCCCTCCTCCCCTGCCCCCTCCAGTTCTCCAACCCCCCAACCAACCCCCACTTCACTCCTCAGGGAGGGTGAGGCCCTCCATGGGGGATCTCCAGAGTCCATCATTTCATCTGGGGCAGGGCCTAGACCCTGCCCCATGTGTCCAGGATGAGAGAGCATCCCTCCATGTGGAATGGGCTCCCAAAGTCCATTCCTTCTCCAGGGATAAATACTGATCTACTACCCAAGGCCCCATAGATTGCTGAGGCCTCCTCACTGACACGCAAATTTAGGGGGCCTGTAGAAGTCCCATGCTGGCCTTTCAGCCATTAGTCTGGGGTTCATGAGCTCCCCCTTGTTCAGGTCAGCTGTTTCTGTGGGTTTCACCAGCCTGGTCTTGACCCCTTTGTTCATCACTCCTCCCTCTCTGCAACTTGGTCCCAGGAGTTTAGTTCGCTGTTTGGCTGTGGGTGTCTGTTTCTATTTCCATCACCCACTGGATGAAGGCTCTAGGATGGCATATGAGGTAGTCCTCTCTCATTATTGGGTTTTTAAGGTAGATTCTCCACTATTGCTTAGTTTTCCAGTTGATGTCATCCTTGTAGATCTCTGGAAATCTCACTAGTGCCAAATCTCTCCTCAAACCTATAATGACTCCATCTATTATGGTATCTCTCATCCTGCTCTCCTCTGTTCTTCCCCCGAATCAACCTTCCTGCTCCCCCATGTCCTCCTCTCCCCTCCTTCTCACCCTCTCTTTTTCCCAGCTCACTCTCCCCTCCTCCCAGGTTCCCAATCTGATCAAAAGATCATGTCCCATTCCCCTTCTCTGGGGCACCATGCATATCTCTCTTAGGGTCCTCCCTGTTTCCCAGACTCTCTGGCAGTGGGATTGTAGGCTGGCACTCCCCCCAATCTTGCTCCATGTCTAAAATCCACATATGAGTGAGTACATACAATGTTTGTCTTTTGTGACTGGGTTACCTCACTCAGGATGGCTTCTTCCAGTGCCATCCATTTGCCTGAAAATTTCAAGATTCCATTGTTTTTTTCCACTGAGTAGTACTCCATTGTGTAAATGCACCACATTTTCTCTTCAGTTTAGGGGCATCTAGGTTGCTTCCAAGTCCTGGCTATTACAAATAATGCTGCTATGAACATAGTGGAACAGACATCCTTGTTGTATGTATGTGCATCTTTTGGGTATATGCCTAAAAAGTGGAATTGCTAGATCTTGTGGTAGACTGATTCCCATTTTCCTGAGGAATCTCCATATTGATTTCCAAAGTGGCTGTACTGAGTTGACTTTTAGAGCCTCAGTTACTTATATGCAAAACAAAGCACTCAAACTAAGTGCTCTGGTCTCACACAAGTTGGAGCAGTGACACAAAGACACACCTGTGGGATCCCCCCCCCCCAGGATTCATTATGGCATTCATTGCTACAGAGCCAGAGCCCTGGTTCTAGGTCCAGCGAAGACTGAGAGGCCATTCATCTAAGCATTTGTTCATACTGCCCTCTGCTGCTCAAACATAGCCCTTCCAAGAAAGCCACAAAGAACCATGGCCTGCCAAGACACCACTCCCGCCCCGTGGGGGGAGTGCAGGAGCAGCTGACTCACAGGAAATAGTCTGTAGCACAGTCAGAAGATGTGAAGAAGCAAGCCTGCCAAATACATTATGCTCTTATTTTATGCTTGTTCATGACAGCGTGTCATCTGTTTCTGGCTCGCTCCAAACTCACCATGTATTTGAGATCCTTCTGCCTCCTTTTCTCAGGGGCTGTAATAACAGATGTGTACCACCACTACCATACTGGGTCTGATACCCTCATATTATTAACCTCAAGTTTTCTTTATACTAGTCCTCCTGGCAACTAGGCATATTAAAAATAGGTTAAGTCATGGGGGTGGGCAGGGGAAGACTACAGCTACATTATAGAGGATTCCCGACAGTTCTAAGGAAAAAAAAAACCTCTATACACAGATATGTCCAATCTTCTGGACATTATCACACAATGTTGTCATCTACAAAGTTCATACTTAAGAACCAAACAAGTGACAAGCCCCTTCCCTGTCACGTGTTGCCTTCCCACCAGCCTGGTCCCTGCCCGCATCAGTCCCAAATAACACACAAGACACTATATTAATAATGGTCCTCCCTTCTACTGACATTATTCTGATTCCTGTCAAATTCAGACTATCAAGTGCACTGCTTGTCAGTGTGTCTGTTGTGAGCAGATAGACATGTGTTGAGAATGTAGGAGCCTTTCCCTTGAAACAATTAGATTCGCCTAAATATAGCCCTCAAATATTATTATTCCCAGAAGTACTCTGCCGTTACACACGAACATGCGTGAGCACACACACACACACATACACACACACACACACACACACACACACACACACTCCTATGTTCCTGATAATATGGAAACCTTACCCAGGAACAATAACTGGCTTTTAGCTGATGTTGCAAACCTTTTCAAGATTAATTACTTCATAGTAGCCCAAGTATGGCCCTGGCACAGCCATCGACTATATTATCTGACCCTTTCTCTTCTTGGGCTATAATTCTTCCCAACTAAGATATCAAAGGCTGACCCATCCGGCTAGGACAGTCAACGCAAGACCGGGGATGCCTAGGAGAAAATGGGGGGACAAGGGAGTACAAGGAATGGACAAGACAATAAGACAACCTTTATTCATTCCAAAAGGGGTTTATATAGGGGCTGTAGGAGGGAAGTGAAGAGGGGTAGGCCATCCTGTGTCACCTGCTAACCTAACTATAGGTTCCAATTCTATCTTTCACAATCTATCCTCTATTGCTCAAGCCTATCACCGGAGTGACTTGGTAATTTTCACTAGGCTTAATCTTTGACTGAAAGATGAGCCGTGTGAGCCTGTTTCTCAGAATTTGCTTCATTTCTTCAGGGTGGCCTGGGGTCACATTCTCCATGTGGACAGGGTGAAGGAAGAAGAGTTGTTAAGTGACCTAGCTGCAGATTGCTATCAGCTATTCCTGTGAATCCTAATTCTATTTGTCAAGGCGTTGGAAAGGGCAGGAAGGTTGGTAACAAAATGGGCTATACTTGAAAGACCTGACAGTAATTACAAGAGGTCCTAAGTAACAATGACCACTCCCCACAAAAGGCCAAAGCTTGGCGCTTACCTTTTCCTTGAACTATTGATGAAGTTCGCCAAAAACAATGGTCACCCCTTCCTACTTGGCTTTCCAATTTCCTCTTCAGCACACAGAGTTTAATCCTTGTAGAACACAACTGTTTCCTCCTGTCCCCCTTTGAAAGGCTTTAGATTGTATTCAACATTTTCAGAATTCTGTTTGGATTAGACTGTGTGGCAAGATTTTAGAGCCAGGAGACTTGGATTGTAATCCCTACTCTTCCATATATTAGTAATGAAATTTTAAGTTATTTGACTCCATCTTTGACCAATGAATCTTAATGCATCTTGAAAAAAATGCATGAGGGTTAAGATGTTTTCCTTCTTAATTGGGGCATAGCTTCAAAGAATAAGAACAAATATTAACTGCTTGACTTTAGGATTTTATTTTTTTCTGTATATATCTCTATGACCACTGCCCAGGTACAGAATATTTATAAAACCTGGCAAATTCCCTGTGCTCCTTGCTCAGTAGGTATCCCATTCTAGGACGTGGCTATTCTACTTTTTCTATTATGAATTCATTTTGCCAATTCTTGATTGTCCTCTCAACAGAAAGAATTTAGTCAAAAATTGGAGACAATTTAAACATAAATTTAGCCAAGCAATGATAGTACATCCCAAAGACAGGCTGAGACAGAAACATTAACATTACACTAACCTGTGCTGTAAACCTTTAAAGTCTATATATTTAAGTTGTAGGTGGCATACATGTATTTTCCTGTTAGAACTCAGTGATCTAAGCCCAATTTATTAAGCATCTATGTTCCCACAATGATGAGCAGATGTTAATTTTGTGTCAACTTTATCAGGCTATGGAAAGCCTAGAGAGGTGGTCAAACATTCTTCCCCAATGTATCTCTAAAGATGCTTGGGGAAGTGAGGGAAGGAAGAATGGAAGATAGCATCAGTAAAGATCAGCCTCATCCATGTGGGAACTATGGAGGGCCTGACAGGACAAAAAAGCTGAGGAACCACGCATTTGCTGTTTGAGCTTGGGACAACCATCCTCTCTGGCCCAGGACATTGGTATTCCCAGTTCTCTTATGTGGGAACACCAGACCTTGAGCAGAGACCCACTTCCCCTTCTGCCTGGGAGTAGGCAGCTGTAAGACAATGTTTAGTAAAAACATGTTTACTAAAAACGATACAATAAGTTCCTGGCCACTTCCCCTTCTGCCTGGGAGTAGGCAGCTGTAAGACAATGTTTAGTAAAAACCTGTTTACTAAAAATGATACAATAAGTTCCTGGGAAAGGCCTTCCCACGGAAACCGCCCTGACCTCGACCTTGTCCAAAGACTAACCGCACCTTCAAAAACCCACACACATCCACCTCTGGTGTCAGAGCAGAACCAGCCAGGGGAGAGGAGAGAGCAGAAGCTTCTCTGGTGGGAGCTTTTCTTAGGAAGTTTTTCTTGAACCTTTTTGGAGCCTGTTTAAAGTTCTCTTTATATCATTGAACGAGTCTCTGTGTTTTCAATACCCGACACCCTCCGCACGTTCTTGGACACAGGCCGCGCAGCAGACGTGACAATTGGAGGTCCCACTGAGATCGTGAAAGCGAGGTAAGTGGACGGGGTTAAGAAACTATGGGGAATAGTTCCGGGAAGCTAGAATCATTGCAGTATCAACTAAAAAAGTTACTTAAAGAACATGGGACTGCAGTCAAGTCTAAAACCCTAGAAGGCTTTCTAAAATCGATCGAACGAGCCAGTCCATGGTTCATTACTGGGGAAGCTTAAATATTCCAGATTGGGAGGAGGTTCGCCGTGATCTTCATAGACTTTTACGAAAAGAGGGATCTGAGTCCTTGCCCCCTACGACATTCTCCTTATGGAGATTAGTGAGGGGAGCACTTTTGACAGATAAGGTTCGTCACCACCAGGTAGTTCAGGACACAAAAGAGGCTTTTTTTAGAGTTACAAGAGACTGAGACTCAAGCCTCCTTGAGTTCAGGGGCAGAGAGTGATGATGAAGAGACTGTGATTGAAACTAGAGGCTCCATTGTTAGTGAGGATGAGGAGGAGTCTCTTAGTAACAACAAAAAAACGGGTAGACATCTCCGGGCGCGACCCAAAAAGAAGGACTCTGGTCAGAATTGGTTATATCCTTCTCTATCAGACCTAGAAAATGGAAGTAGCTCAGACTCAGACTCGTCACAGTCTGAAAAGGAACGGTTACTTGCTGAGATCGCAGCCCTTAAAAAAGAACTAAAAAAGATTCTAATTAAGGAAAGACAGGACAGGGAGAGAAACCCTTCCCCATACTCTGAAAAAAGGGACTCCTCCTATGAGATAACCCAGTCCTTCTCGGACCTGGAGGGAAGACCCAGAGGAGGGGTCCAATGCTGCCCAGTGGTGGCCCCAGTAATAGAAGTTCCAGATCCGAACAATTCTGGACAGGTCATTCGGCGTCATAACCCTTTAAATTTTAAGGATATAAAACAACTTAAAGAGGCAACTTTAAATTATGGAGCACAGGCTCCCTTTACACTTTCCTTAATGGAATCTTTTGCGTCTCTTAATTTGACACCTGGCGATTGGCAGCAGCTTTGCAGAGCAGCTCTGTCGGGGGGGAGATTATTTGATTTGGAGAGGTGAGTTTCAGGAAAGATGCAGCCAGACAGCCCAAAGGAATGCACAGGCCGGACAGCCCCAGAGAAATGTGGAGATGCTTACCGGAAGTGGTCAATACGCCACCATTCAGCAGCAAATGCAATATGACATCGCAGTCTATGCCCAAGTGGCAGCAGCGGCCCAAGGGGCTTGGAAAGCATTGCCTTCCAAGGAAGGAGGAGATCATCTGTCCAAAGTCCTTCAAGGACCTTCCGAACCTTTTCAAGACTTCGTGAGACCGTCTCAGTCAGGTAGCAGAAAGAATATTTGGGGGCATTGGGCCTGCGATGCCAGTCATAAAGCAGATGGCATTTGAAAATGCAAATAAATATTGTAAGGAAGCCCTTCGCCCCTATCGCAATAAAAGTCTAAATGACTATATCCGGATCTGTAGGGACATTGATGGGAACTTCATCCAGGGCCAAGTGTTAGCTGCTGCTATTCGGCCCCAAGTGGGGAAAGAAAGACCTACTCTGGGAGGGAGAAAAACATGTTTTAGCTGCGGTAGGGAGGGACACTTCCGTAGAGAGTGCCCTCAAAATAGTACTGCGGGTCTCAAGAGACCTGGTTTATGCCCCGTTGTCGAAGGGGATATCATTGGGCCAATAACTGCTACTCTAAAACTGACAGGGAGGGAAATTTCCTTTCTGCTAATAATAATCAGGGAAACGGGAGGAGGGCCCCGCCCCAGGGCCCCAAAACCAATGTGTACGGGGCAATGACCCCTGCTCTGGGCAGTGGCAGGACTCATTTTCTCCCCAGAGCAAACCCTTCATATCTCAGACCTCCTTAGAGCCACCTCGGGAGTGCAGGATTGGACCTCGCTCCCTCTGCCCGGGCAATCCTAACACCGGAAATGGGGATCCAGGCCCTCCCTACTGGGGTGCATGGGCCATTGCCTCCAGGCACGGTCGGACTACTCTTGGGACGGTCCAGTACTATTCGAGGCATCCAGGCACACCACAGTGTTATAGACCAGGATAGTGAGGGGAGATTAAAATAATGACATCAGTGGGCAGTGGGGTTGTTGCCATCCCTGCAGGAGAACGGATTGCTCAGATACTCCTTCTCCCTACAGCTCCTTGTGAGGCTAGAAAAATTAAAGAGAAAAGGGGCAACCAAGGTTTTGGAAGTACCGGCCCGGCAGCATTTTGGGTAGCCACTATGGAGAACCGCCCCCATCTTACATTAAAGATAGAAGGCAAGTCCTTTAGGGGCGTCTTAGATTCTGGGGCAGATTTTTCTGTCCTCTCAGATAAATTCTGGCCCCCCACCTGGCCGAAAGAGGAAGGGACAGTGACCCTCCAGGGAATAGGACAGGCTGTGCCCCAAAAAAGCCTCAGAATCTTAAAGTGGCAAGACTCTGAAGGCCACACAGGGCTTTTCCAGCCATATGTTTTGCCTGGCCTCCCTATTAACCTCTGGGGACGGGACCTCATGCAAGAAATGGGAGTGGTCCTCACCACTCAGGCACCCAAGTCCAAAAGCAGGGGCCCCCAGATGACGCAAGGGAGGGGCTGGAGCCCGGGGAGGGAACTAGGTAAACTAGAACAGGGAGAGGTTTGCCCTGTGGCATCCCTCCCTTTGGAGACCAGGGCCCCAGGGGATAGGAATGGTTTTGGCCATTTTTGATGAGGGTCACTGTTGCGCCGCCAGCCCCCATACCCATCACATGGCTATCAGATGATCCAGTATGGGTGGAACAGTGGCCCTTACCAGCGGAGAAACTAAGGGCGGCTCACCAGCTAGTTCAAGAACAATTGGAGGCAGGTCATTTGGTTCCTTCCACGTCCCCTTGGAATACCCCTATATTTGTAATAAAAAAATCTTCAGGGAAATGGAGGTTACTACAAGACTTGAGGGCAGTGAATGCGACCATGCAGCCTATGGGGGCTCTGCAGCCTGGCTTGCCTGTGCCTGTGGCCATTCCTAAAGACTGGCATTTGATTGTCATTGATTTGAAGGATTGCTTCTTTTCTATTCCCTTGCATTCTCAAGATAGTCCTCGGTTTGCATTTAGCCTTCCTGCGATTAACTTTAGGGAGCCTGCCCTTCGCTTCCAATGGGTGGTGCTCCCCAAGGGATGGCTAATAGTCCAACTATATGCCAGATTTATGTAGCTGCCTGTTTAGATCCCCTCAGACGTAAGTTCCCTGATCTTTACATTATCCACTACATGGATGATATTCTTTTGGCTGCGGCCGAAGAAAGACAATGTTACATAGCCTTTGCAGAGCTACAGGAGCTTCTGGAGGCCCGAGGATTTATTTTGGCTCCTGAAAAGATCCAAAAGAGACCCCCTTATACTTATTTGGGTCATCAAATTCAACAAACTGGCCTCCGGCCACAAAGACTCCAAATCGATTGTTCAAATTTAAAAACACTTCATGATTGGCAGAGATTCTTGGGAGAGGTGCAATGGTTTCGCCCTTCTCTTTCTATTAAAACAGGGGCTCTTAAAGCGCTTTATGATATTCTTCCTGGAGATCCTGCTCCAACTTCCCTAGACAGATTACCCCAGAGGCCAGGGAAGCCCTACAATTGTTGTTAAGAAGTATAGAGCAAGCCCACCTTTGGCGTATAGATTATGGGCAGCCCCTTGTTCTGGTTGTACTTTCATCTAGCTTTTCGCCCACTGCCGTGTTTTGGCAGACTGGTCCTATTTATTGGGTACATTTGTCAGCCTCCCCTAAGAAGGTAGTGACCCCTTACTATGATCTCATTTTACAATTGTTGTGGAAGGCGCACAAGTTTAGCATTCAAACCTTTGGAAAGAGTCCTGATAAAATTATCCTTCCTTATGGTAAGGAGGAGGTGGAACATCTACAGATCTTCCATGATGGGTGGACCCTGTTTCTTCTCAGGTACGGAAGAGGGTACCCATAGGGCAGATGTCAGCACAAGCCGCCGAGTTGTTTGCATGCTTGATGGCTTTCCAAATGTTTGAGGGAGAGCCCTTTAATTTATATACTGATAGTGTTTATGTTGCCAACATTGTTAGACCTTTAGAAACTTCTCCATATGTTCTTCCAACCTCCCAGGTTCGTTCCTTATTAGTTCAGCTCCAACATCTTATTTGGCAGCGCATCCACCCTGCTTATGTGGGATTTATTCGTGCACATACTAACCTTCCAGGACCCCTTGCCCAGGGCAATGAAATTGCTGACTCCTTGACCCGCCCTAGGGTCTTATTTACTCAGGAGCAGCTGGCCCACCAGCTCCATGAGAGGTATCATCTAAATGCCCGCTCCATTAAATTTCACACTGGGTGCCCCTTATCCATAGCTACACAGATTACCTCTCAGTGCCCTGATTGTGCCCCTTATCATAATTCTCCCAATGAGGGGGTAAATCCCCGGGGCCTCAGGGCCAACCATCTCTGGCAAATGGATGTCACTCACCTGCCGCAGGCAGGGAAATTAAAATATATGCATGTCTCTGTGGATACGTATTCTAAACTGATTTTTGCCTCTCTCCACTCAGGAGAGAAGATTAAAGATGTTATTTCTCATTGCCTGCAGGCCTTTGCCTACATGGGCGTACCCGATGCCCTAAAAACGGACAATGGCCCTGCCTATGCCAGCAATCGCTTTGCTGCCTTTTGCAGGGAACATCACATTGTCCATTCTTTTGGTATTCCTCACAACCCCACGGGACAGGCTATTGTGGAGCACACCCATGCCACTCTCAAACAGTATTTTAAGAAAATAAAAAATGGGGAGTATGTTACCTCCCCCAATATTCAGTTATCCACCATACTTTACATTTTAAATTTTTTGACCATAGACCATAATAGTTTGTCTGCTATGGAGAGACATTGGAACAAACCCTCCCAGTCCTTGGGATGGGTCAGATGGAAGGATTTGATTACAGGAAAATGGCAGCCACCCACTCCCCTACTAGCTAGGGTCCGAGGGGCTGTTTGTGTTTTCCCTCCAGGAAGTGAGAAGCCCATTTGGGTCCCCGAACGGTGCATCAGGCATGTCGACCCCAATACTACTCCGGATACTAGTAATGCTCACCATGCTAAAGATGATCCAACCATTGCTGAACACTCAGGTAAGGGAAATATGGGCGTTGGTGAGGATTCCCCCCATGTTGATGCCAGTTAGTCATTCCAGCTCCCTGTTCATCCATTTTATAACACCAATAATACATTGGAAGCGGCTGCTGCCAATGAGATTAAAAAGTCAGAAACTAGACATTCTGAGTTTCCCCTCCTAAGCCTGATACCAGGGTCAGGAAGTAGGGGAATCCAAGAGATTCCCAGCGGCATACGCTTTTAATCCCAACACACCTTTATGCAAGTCCCAGGACAGCCTCCAAACAATACAGAGAAACCCTGACTCAAAAAAAAAAATTGGTACTGATATTAATTAAAGAAAAAGACAAAGACAAAGGTATATGGAATGGAAAATTTTGTTTACATTTAAGTTCTATTTTGTGAGTCATCTCTAAAAACTTTTGGCCAAAAGCCTGGCCTCTCTACCTTGCATCTACAGAGTTACAAGGAGTAGGTACGGCTGTACCCCATGACTGTAGCTCAAATGGAGGAATGATAAAAACATATAGGACTTTTTAACCCTTTTAGTTCAAGGATTGGCTGGAGTTGTTCTTTTACATAGATTTCAATTAAGGAAGCTTCATTGCAACAGACTAATCATGACCTAGGGAAAAAGGATGACTGAAAGATGCATGTATGTTCTGAATGTATGGTGTGGCCACACCGGTATGTATGAAATGTGATTGTGAATGTGTGAGTGTGAACTGCTAATATGATTAAAAGGATACTTAAATCCCTTCAAAAATAGTTAAGAAGCTACCTAGATTGCTTTAAATATAGCCAAAAGGAACATCCAGCCAGTCTGTTAATGTTTTAACAGAAAAATTTAAGATGCAAACGAGGCCTTGTCAGCTAGTGAGAGCTCTACAGGTTAGATTGGGAAAGACTGCTCACAGACTTCAAATAATTTTCAAAAGTTATTTGGACACAGTATAGTTTACAATCTTTGAGTGATTTTCAGAAGTTTTTGGGAAATATCCAAAGGATATGTCCTTTTTAATGGGCATCTACAAATAATCTAAATAGTAATCCCAATTTACCTAGATAGTCAACCAAAGAGGGTAAACAAATCCTTCTACTGTTATGGTCCAGCTTCAACAGTTCAAAAAAACTTTTTTTTAGAAAATAAAAAAGGGGGAATAATGTTCCCAGTCCCCACATGACTCATCAAATAATACACTCCTCATTTTAAAATTTTATAATGTGAATGCCAGTGAGCTTCAGACAGATTCTGGCATGATGGAACTTGAGCAACCATTGCTCAGGTCAAATGGAGACATCCATACACTAGACAGTGGAGAAGACCCTAATTTGGGGTCGAGGGCATGTTTGTGTTTTCTTGCAGGAAAAGAATAAAGCTTTAGCAGCTGTCAGACCATTTAGTGAGATACATGGAGCAGAGAAAAACTGGACCTGAGACCATGGGAGCCTACCTAAGCCAGTTTGAGTGAGATCTCCTAAATCAGTGTTCCTGATTCTTGATGTCATCGAATCTAGAGCCCAAGAAAGAAAGAAAACAGTCGGTTTGAGATTTCCAGTTTCTCAACAGACCTGCTGCATTAACCTTCCGGACCCGTGAGTTTTCATCCCGAAGCCAACAGAGAACTGGAAAGACTAACTGTCTGCCCTTGACACACCTTGAAACAACAGAATTCATTTTGCCAGTTTTCCCTTTAGGGGAAAAAAGGACCCATTTAAAGTATTTGGACATTGGTATGGACTATGAGTGGCAAAAGCCTCTTTTCAGTATTTGAACAGGACATGGTCACTTGATGGTTCCTGTTTCTGGAATCACGACTAGGCCAGTGTATTTTTCTGGAGAAATGCAACTTGTCCTAATGTGACAACTATTGTTCATATTTTTTATAATGCTACATGTGTAACATCAATGATTGTACCTAATGTATCTGTGCAAGTGCACTTTCTAAATGCTTTCCTGAGCAGATCTTGAAACGATTGGAAACTTTATCAAATTGTAAATGTAAATCACATGCGGGTTACCCTTGTAAGAGACGAAGGCTGGTAGAATGTTATGGCCCAGATCTGGTGATGGGTATGGTAATGGAGAGGCGCTATGTCAATGGGGGTCCTGGAAATGGTGGCAGTGGCGGTAGGCATTCTGGCTTTATGCCGAGCTCAAACGTGCCTTGTTCCAGAGACAAGAGATCCGTAACCAAGTATTGCTTAGCTTAGCCCATGGCAATCCCGATAGCCATGAAGGTTGGTTACAGATGATTTAAGGTTGGGGTATCTCCGATGACAGGCAACCTGTGGGGAAGACCCCTCCCACCTAAAACAGGGGTTCAAGGTCCCCCAAAGACGGGAAAGGGAGGATGACCCTACTTGACCTAAGCCAGGAGTGCCTCATTTGAAAATAAAAAGGGGTGAATTGTGGGAACACCAGACCTTGAGCAGAGACCCACTTCCCCTTCTGCCTGGGAGTAGGCAGCTGTAAGACAATGTTTAGTAAAAACATGTTTACTAAAAACAATACAATAAGTTCCTGGCCACTTCCCCTTCTGCCTGGGAGTAGGCAGCTGTAAGACAATGTTTAGTAAAAACCTGTTTACTAAAAATGATACAATAAGTTCCTGGGAAAGGCCTTCCCACGGAAACCGCCCTGACCTCGACCTTGTCCAAAACCGCACCTTCAAAAACCCACACACATCCACCTCTGGTGTCAGAGCAGAACCAGCCAGGGGAGAGGAGAGAGCAGAAGCTTCTCTGGTGGGAGCTTTTCTTAGGAAGTTTTTCTTGAACCTTTTTGGAGCCTGTTTAAAGTTCTCTTTATATCATTGAACGAGTCTCTGTGTTTTCAATACCCGACACCCTCCGCACGTTCTCGGACACAGGCCGCGCACCAGACGTGACACTCTTACTGTGGGGCTCACATCATTGGTTCTCCAGCTTGACTTTGGATTGGAATCGTACCACTGACTGTCTCAGACTTCAAGCTTATAGGCAGCAGGTCACAGAAGTTAGCTTCCACAACCTCATGAGCCAGTGTGTCAGGAGACATCTCTATGTAACTCTTTAACAACCCATCCACCTCCTGTCAGTCTCCTATGAGTGGTTTCCCTGGAAAACCCTAACACGATATAGTATTCTTAAGAACTCTTGCTGCCAAACTCCAGTTAATGATGACAAATTGCTTTGCTTTTTTTGAACTTGCTTCTTAGCAGAGTTATCTTTCTACTGAATTTTCTCTTTGAATGAAAACTGGTGTGGTTGTTTTCATTATTATTGTTGATGTTGTTGTTTCGAGACAGGGTTTCTTTGTATAGCCCTGGCTCTCCTGGGACTCACTCTGTAGACTAGGCTGGCCTCAAACTCTCAGCCTGCCTCTGCTGCCAGCATGCTGGGATTAAAGGTATGCACCACCATTGCCCAAGAAAATGAAAAGTTATGCCTCTTTAAGTGCTGGATATATGAAGGGCACTTAGACCTCACTGGCTAAAAAATGGGGCTGCAAACCAGGCAGTGGTGGCACACACAGAGATCTACCCACCTGTCTCTGCTGTTTCCCAGTGACTCCAAGTCCTGTTTATAGACACTATCCAGTTCTGCCTTTCCTGACGTTGAGGAAGGATTTTACAGGAACTGCTTGTGGTAAGCAGAGCTTTCCCTCATCATTTCATGTCTCAGAGGCTCTCAGATGTTTTCCTTGATATTCCCCTTTGTCATTCCTCTCTAATAAAAATTGTCATCCCAGGTTCTAGGCCTCCTTTTTCCTGGGATGAATGGTAATCCAAAGACACAAAAGATAAGTAACAAGTAAATGTCAGAAAAGAGAACAGATCCCACACTCAGGTGCTAAAATCTCAATCCATTTGAGTTTGTTCCAAAGAAAAAAGTTCCATAAATCTCTTGAGAAACTGAATAGAAAATAGCAAAATTGGGCTTTTGTTGAAACAGAAAATATGCTAGATATACTATTTAAGTCTTAATTTTAAAAAATCAGTACACAATCTCTGTAAAAAGTGACATTTAACCCTGGGTGGTGGTGGCACACACTTTTCACACCAGCACTCGGGAGGCAGAGGCAAGAGTAGTCTACAGAGCACATTCTAGGACAGTCAGAGCAGTTACACAAAGAAACCCTGTCTCAAAAAACAAAACAACAAAAAAATGACATTAAGGGTTCACATGGGTTCCATCCTATGGTAGCTTTTATTGGAAAATAAAGCATGCTGGTCTCTAGATATAATTTCTAGGTTAATTTTTGTTTTTTGTTTTTTGGTGTTTTTTTTTTTTTTTGAGAAAGGGTTGTAGACCAGGCTGGCCTCAAACTCACAGAGATCACCTGCCTCTGCCTCCTGAGTTCTGGGATTAAAGGTATGCCACCAGGCCCAGATGATGCTCAGTATTTTCATGCATGGTGAATTTTTCAGACACAGAGAACCTTTCTCAACAACCATGACTTACTGAAGATTCACATTTGCCTTTATTTTTCTATCCACTAATTTAAAACATCAGAATTGCAGTGATAAATTTGCTAAGTTTTAAGTGCTATAAAACACTGAGAGATAATAAAGAGGATAACATTTTATCAACCTTGAATCCTGGCATGCAGGCTTGATGAGTCCTTGCTGCAGGAGGCTACTCCGTGCATTTAGCAATGACTCTGCTTGATGGTGTTAGTAGTACCAGCCATCCCACCTGTCCAGTACCAAAAAGTGTGTCCAGACCTGGTCAAGTGCTCTTTGCAATGGGTTGGGGGAACATCTTTAGTAGAGAGAAACTGTAAAGTGACAGAAGACAGAGTCCAAAGTCAGCTGTCTGTTGAGCAAAGCTGTGACTGCATCTGTCTGTTTTTATACATTATCTCGGAAGTTGTCCCAAGTCTTTTGTTTTGCTAATAGAATTTTCTCAAGGTACAAATAACTCTCCAGAGACAAGAAGATAATTTTATTTTGCTGTCTAGTTATTTTCTTAAAAAACTTTAATGCTTGATAAAATAAACAAAATTTTAGTACCATAGAAACCTTTTGAAATGTACAATGACTTATTATCACTATGTACAACTTCAAAAACAAAAGCTTCCAGCTCCAAGGGAAGTCATGCTCAACATTCCAAATATAGTCAAGAGGAGGAAGTTTCATGGATAGCCAATGTGAGCCTTGGCTTGGAAGAACTTAGACAGTTAGGAAATATAAATAAGACCTTCAATGAGTTGAGAATCATGACAATGCTGTCTGGAGTCCACACATCTGGATCTTGGAAGTTTGCACTGTTTATCAGATACCAACAAGCAAAATGAAACTCTGAATGTTCAGACTTCATCCTTCCAGGAGAGGGAGGTCGCACAGGTTCACAGTTGGTCTATCAAAAACAAGGCTCCTGTGTGGCAGAGCGCACTTTAGGATTCATAGGCCATTTTTCACCAGCTCATGGACTCCATTCTCATCAATGATTAAAGGTGCATGGAATTCTTTATCTGCCACATAGCCTTCTAGCCCCTAAAAGGATTGGAATGAACATAGTCAGAAACATAGCAGGTTTTATGAAATATTACTTTAACTATGTAAAGGTGCATTACATTTGTTTATGCTGCAGTTGTTTAACGGTGTAAGGATGGTTTACCTTGCCTGCCTAAAACACCTGACTGGTCTAATAGAAAGCTGAACACCAATAGCTAGACAGTAGAGAGACAGGCAGGGCTGGCAGGCAGAGAGAATTAGTAGGAGAAGGAATCTAAAAGAAAGAGAAAGGAGAAAGAGGAAAATACCTAGGCCAGCCAGGCAACCACCAGTTAGTCAGACACAGAAAGCAGGAAAGTAGGGCATAAAGAATAAAAGAAAGGTAAAAGGCCTGAGACAAAATGTAGATGAAGAGAAACATGTTAAATTAAGTTTAAGAGTTACTGGGACAAGCATAAGATATGGCCAATCATTTATAATTAATAATAAGTCTCCGTTGCCGTGATTTGAGAGCTAGCTGGTTGGTGGTCCAAAAGAAAGCCTGCTACAAGCAGGTGTTTGTCCAACAACACCAGTCTGGTGGATGCACTAAAGATTTAAAGTATGAGTGTCAAAAGTTAGTTGGAGAGGAAAAATTTAAAAGTCTACTTCACATACTTTGTACAGTAGATATAATTACTGATTTATGGAAGCATAAGACAAATACCAAAATAAAAAGTTATTCAAATTTCTTTCTTTTTGGTTTGTGTTGTTTTGTTTTCGGTAGTATGGATGAGACCCAGAACTTAGTACATGCTAGTCAAGTGATTATAATGCAATTTCTATGTTTAATAAGATACTAATCATTCATCCCACAATCATCAATAAAAACAGTTAATTTTCTAAGCAAGATAGCTATCTCTGCTACTACAGTAAACAATAAGAAACTCCAGGAAAGTTTATGTAACCAGAATAACAGGGAACTTCAATTCCACGGTTTGTAAGGTATCGGTACTAAGTGTATGGGCAAAACAGGTAAGATACCTGGAAAGAAAGCTTACACCACATTACAAAAGCAGCCAGGTGATTATAAAACTTAGTTAATTTTCAAAAGCCTACATAGACACTAATGGGCAGGTAAAACATACTACACATTATAGACTTCTGTTAATAGCAAGTAGTTCATTTATGTTATAGATCACTGGTTCTCTACCTTCCTAGTGCTGTGCCCTTTAATACAGTTCCTCATGTTGTGGTAAGCCCCAAACCATAAAATTATTCCATTGCTACTTCATAACTGTAATTTCGCTACTGTTATGAATCGCAATGTAAGTGTCTGATATGCAGAATATCTGATATGCAGCTCCCTGTGGGAACACCAGACCTTCAGCAGAGACCCACTTCCCCTTCTGCCTGGGAGTAGGCAGCTGTAAGACAATGTTTAGTAAAAACATGTTTACTAAAAACGATACAATAAGTTCCTGGCCACTTCCCCTTCTGCCTGGGAGTAGGCAGCTGTAAGACAATGTTTAGTAAAAACATGTTTACTAAAAATGATACAATAAGTTCCTGGGAAAGGCCTTCCCACAGAAACCGCCCTGACCTCGACCTTGTCCAAAGACTAACCGCACCTTCAAAAACCCACACACATCCACCTCTGGGTCAGAGCAGAACCAGCCAGGGGAGAGGAGAGAGCAGAAGCTTCTCTGGTGGGAGCTTTTCTTAGGAAGTTTTTCTTAAACCTTTTTGGAGCCTGTTTAAAGTTCTCTTTATATCGTTAAAAAAAAATTGGTACTGGTATTAATTAAAGAAAAAGACAAAGACAAAGGTATATGGAATGGAAAATTTTGTTTACATTTAAGTTCTATTTTGTGAGTCATCTCTAAAAACTTTTGGCCAAAAGCCTGGCCTCTCTACCTTGCATCTACAGAGTTACAAGGAGTAGGTACGGCTGTACCCCATGACTGTAGCTCAAATGGAGGAATGATAAAAACATATAGGACTTTTTAACCTTTTTAGTTCAAGGATTGGCTGGAGTTGTTCTTTTACATAGATTTCAATTAAGGGAGCTTCATTGCAACAGACTAATCATGACCTAGGGAAAAAGGATGACTGAAAGATGCATGTATGTTCTGAATGTATGGTGTGGCCACACCGGTATGTATGAAATGTGATTGTGAATGCGTGAGTGTGAACTGCTTATATGATTAAAAGGATACTTAAATCCCTTCAAAAATAGTTAAGAAGCTACCTAGATTGCTTTAAATATAGCCAAAAGGAACATCCAGCCAGTCTGTTAATGTTTTAACAGAAAAATTTAAGATGCAAATGAGGCCTTGTCAGCTAGTGAGAGCTCTACAGGTTAGATTGGGAAAGACTGCTTACAGACTTCAAATAATTTTCAAAAGTTATTTGGACACAGTATAGTTTACAATCTTTGAGTAATTTTCAGAAGTTTTTGGGAAATATTCAAAGGATATGTCCTTTTTAATGGACATCTACAAATAATCTAAGTAGTAATCCCAATTTACCGAGATAGTCAACCAAGGAGGATAGACAAATCCTTCTACTGTTATGGTCCAGCTTCAACAGTTCAAAAAAACCTTTTTTTTAGAAAATAAAAAAGGGGGAATAATGTTCCCAGTCCCCACATGACTCATCAAATAATACACTCCTCATTTTAAAATTTTATAATGTGAATGCCAGTGAGCTTCAGACAGATTCTGGCATGATGGAACTTGAGCAACCATTGCTCAGGTCAAATGGAGACATCCATACACTAGACAGTGGAGAAGACCCTAATTTGGGGTCGAGGGCATGTTTGTGTTTTCTTGCAGGAAAAGAATAAAGCTTTAGCAGCTGTCAGACCATTTAGTGAGATGCATGGAGCAGAGAAAAACTGGACCTGAGACCATGGGAGCCTACCTAAGCCAGTTTGAGTGAGATCTCCTAAATCAGTGTTCCTGACCCTTGATGTCATCGAATCTACAGCCCAAGAAAGAAAGAAAACAGTCGGTTCGAGATTTCCAGTTTCTCAACAGACCTGCTGCATCAACCTTCCAGACCCATGAGTTTTCATCGTGAAGCCAACAGAGAAAAAAGGACCCATTTAAAGCATTTGGACATTGGTATGGACTATGAGTGGCAAAAGCCTCTTTTCAGTATTTGAACAGGACATGGTCACTTGAAATATCAGACTTGGTGGTTCCTGTTTCTGGAATCACGACTAGGCCAGTGTATTTTTCTGGAGAAATGCAACTTGTCCTAATGTGACAACTATTGTTCATATTTTTCATAATGCTACATGTGTAACATCAATGATTGTGCCCAATGTATCTGTGCAAGTGCACTTTCTAAATGCTTTCCTGAGCAGATCTTAAAACGATTGGAAACTTTATCAAATTGTAAATGTCAATCACATGCGGGTTACCCTTGTAACAGATGAAGGCTGGTAGAATGTTATGGCCCAGATCTGGTGATGGGTATGGTGATGGAGAGGCGCTATGCCAATGGGGGTCCTGGAAATGGTGGCAGTGGCGGTAGGCATTCTAGCTTTATGCCAAGCTCAAACGTGCCTTGTTCCAGAGACAAGAGATCCGTAACCAAGTATTGCTTAGCTTAGCCCATGGCAATCCCGATAGCCATGAAGGTTGGTTACAGATGATTTAAGGTTGGGGTATCTCCGATGACGGGCAACCTGTGGGGAAGACCCGTCCCACCTAAAACAGGGGTTCAAGGTCCCCCAAAGACGGGAAAGGGAGGGTGACCCTACTTGACCTAAGCCAGGAGTGCCTCATTTGAAAATAAAAAGGGGTGAATTGTGGGAACACCAGACCTTGAGCAGAGACCCACTTCCCCTTCTGCCTGGGAGTAGGCAGCTGTAAGACAATGTTTAGTAAAAACATGTTTACTAAAAACGATACAATAAGTTCCTGGCCACTTCCCCTTCTGCCTGGGAGTAGGCAGCTGTAAGACAATGTTTAGTAAAAACATGTTTACTAAAAATGATACAATAAGTTCCTGGGAAAGGCCTTCCCACAGAAACCGCCCTGACCTCGACCTTGTCCAAAGACTAACCGCACCTTCAAAAACCCACACACATCCACCTCTGGGTCAGAGCAGAACCAGCCAGGGGAGAGGAGAGAGCAGAAGCTTCTCTGGTGGGAGCTTTTCTTAGGAAGTTTTTCTTAAACCTTTTTGGAGCCTGTTTAAAGTTCTCTTTATATCGTTGAACGAGTCTCTGTGTTGTCAATCCCCGACACCCTCCACACGTTCTCGGACACAGGCCATGCGGCGGACGTGACAGCTCCCAAAGGGGTCACGACTCACAGGTTGAGAACCTCTGGTAGAGATGAAGGACATGGCAGAGGCTACCAAGAATTTAGAAGAGACACAGCTCCTCCTGCTCACTCCCTATAGGAGCTCCTCAGGAAAACACCACATTCTCTGAAACAACTCTACTGCAACCTAAAGCAACACTAGATCCCTGCTTTTGTAAAGTTTATTTTGAACTGGTAAGTACTAATATATTAATATATCACAGGGTACTTAGTGCTGTGGCATGATCCACAGGAGCTAATTAACATACCCACCTCTTCAGCAACTCTTCGCACTTCTTGCTAGTGCAAACATTCAGCTATTTGGAGACACAGAGGACTTTGTAAAAGAACAGAGGGGAAAGTGAAGCAAACTTACTTCTCCAGCATAAGAGATGAGAGGAGAGATTTCACACTGGATTGGTACATCGTTGGCATCTTTCAAGCTAAAAAAAAATACATATGCATGTTAAAGATTCTACTTCCCAATGTTACTTGCTAGTATGAAAATAAAGGCCATAGCTTTCCTCTGAGAAGCTTGCAGGTAACAAGATTCTAGTTAAAGAATGTAGCCCATCCTGGGTCCTAGTCTCCACTAAATTCCCCGAAGGTTAACACATTCTCATGGTCAGATACAAACTACTTGACCAAGTACCTATAATTACTTCCAGCTCTTTATATACTGCCCTCTTAAATAATCTCATTTCCCATTTCAGAAAGTTCATTGTTTTAAAAAAAAAGGGACTATTGATTACACACATACTATGTCAGCCCACTGCTAGGTCTCTTGAGTCCTTATTTACTTCAATTCTCACAAAGCACAAACTTGCAAGTCAGACCCTCATGTTGACACTCTAGAACTGCACTGTCCACACAGTGGCCACAGTGCTACTTAAAATGAAAATATTCTAATTAGTTGGAATTTCAAACTTCAGTTTCTCAGTCATAATAGTCACATTTCCAGTGCTTAGGAGACACAAGTAATGACAACCAAACTGAACAGCATGTCCTTGTTCCATGACTTCCCAGGACAAGATTTTCTTATTTAACCTAAGTATCCTGTATTAGCTCAGTTAATTTATTAATATGTCCCAAAATACTTGTGTTACCAAAAATCCCTTTTAAAGTACTAGGACAGAAAATGCCAAAGCAAAGCCAAGGGCAAAGTCATCATTTGCCAATTCTAGATCACAATCACGTATCTATGGACACTTGGAATCCTGAATTTCTAGATAATCTAACATAACAGTCAATAAATAGTGTTTTCCTTATAGTCAGTCCTTGGAGAGCTGTGCTATTTGTTATCTCAAAAATCTTGCCAATAGTAGGTTCAGAATGTAGCCTAGCTAGAAAACTGCTTGCCTACCATACATGAGGCTCTGGGTTCAATCCCCAGCACTGCATAAATCAAGCATGGTGCTCCATGTCTGTAATCCCAGCACTCAAGAGGTGGAGGCAGGCGACCAGAAGTTCAAGGCCATCCTTGCCTACATTGCAAGTTCAAGGCCTCCATAAGGAGGTGATACTAGTAATCAGTAGTTCTCTAACTGGACTGATAGTCCACTTAACAGGGGTAAATTACATCTGGTACTGAAAATCCAGTCAATCATCCAGGGCTACTGAAGACATGTCCCTTAGAAGAAAGCCAACTACCGCCATCTAACTAAACCACCATAATTCCTAACTACATCTAAATATCCATCCTTGTACTCACAGGTAAGTATAGCTCTCACTCCTCACCAAAAACAAAAACAAAAACAAAACAAAAAAACAAAAACAAAAACAAAAAAAACTCTCCTAGAAATGACAGGAAAGCTTCGTGCATGACATCTCAATGATATGGCTGCCTAAACAAGAGCTGAAGAAGCACAATACCAGTAGACATACTAACATGAAAGGGAGAAATCTCACCTGGCCCCAACCCTAGACCAAGAACTACAGGCAACAGATGAAATGCTGAGATCAGGAGAAACTCTTTTCCAGGGATGAGCCCTCTAATTGGTTATCTAATACCAAGTGGATGGCCCTGAAATCATACAAGTGACACTAAACAGACTGGGACAGAACAGGTTGTATTTATAGATTTAGATATGTACATACATATATTAATAAGAAGCCATGATTTTGAGAGAAACCAAAGGGGGTTAGGGTATAGATGAGGGGCTAAAGGGTGAAAATAGAAAAGGAAAATGATGCAAGTGTATTTTAATTTTAAAAAGATAAAAGAATTTTAAAAAAAAGAAAGAGAGCGGAAGGAAGCCAGGGAGCCAGTCATATGGAGCACCTGTAATCCCAGCACTTGGAGAAGCTAAGGAAAGTAGACCACTAAGAGTCTGAGGCCAACAGGGGCTGTATAGTAAGAGCTTCTCTCTTAAAAACAAAAAACAGTCAGCAACAGTAGACAGTACACACAAAACCCAGCCTCTCTGTAGCCTCAAACTCAAGCTCTTTCCACTTTCAAGAATGAATTCTCAAATTGTGGTAACATCAATAAAATCTAGCTCCTAAGGCTAGCTGGAGGCCAGTATTTCTTCAAGTGGGTCAGCTGAGTATACCCAAGGCACTCTATGTCCTGTTCCAATGCCCTGCATCCTGCTACGTCCACACAGAATGACGTGCTATAAAATAATGGAGAATTTTCTTTGGATTAATCTGTTATCCCAACTATGGTCCCTCTGACTGTAAAGACCATCCTCCAAAGCTTAGCACAAGCCCCAACATTCCCTTGCCATCTCTATTCATTTCAAAGTGACTGCTGCTTTTCACTGGTAAATGTAAGATACCGAGAAATTCCTGTCTCTAAGACTTAAGCATTACTTATGCCACATAGAACATAATTGCGTACTGCGTGATAACATCTCTTGATTCCTATGGACATGTGCGTTGAAGTCCACAGGCTGTCAGGAATGACTATTTCTCCTACACAAGATACTTCAGAACCTAAGAGATTAACAGCAGCTGCAGCCTGTGAGCTTGCAGGATATATGACTAAACCAACTCCAATGGTAAATGACGGTCTAGAGTCAAGAAAAGAGACATAGGTCTCCCCACATATGTGTAATATTTTTATGATAAGGGGTCTAGCTCTGACCCTCTGGGGAAGCTCAGTCATACTAAACCTAGTGGGGGAAATGAAGGCCTATCACGGTAATAAGATGCACAGATCCCAGTTCCATTTCATCCCCTGGAGTATTCAGTTATCATGATGAGAATGTGGTCTGAACCCAAAAAATGAATATATAGCCAATCTGAAGATATATATATATCTTCCATTCTAGACCTGCAGTGGTAGCCCTTGAATCCAAATGGGAAGAAACCAAGAAAATAAACTTCAATAGCCAAGTTTAGAGGCCCCAAAGTAGAGAAGACAGAAGTGGTCATCACCAAACGTAGACTCGCAGCTTCTAGGTGAAACAGCCCAGTAACACACTGGCCCCTAATTCCCTCACCAAGCAACCTCTTAGTAGCTAATAGAAAGTTAAGATGAAAAGTAAAATCCTCACATCCTTGCTTCTGTTCTTCAGAGTATCTCCAAGCTATTCCTCTCTTTCCCACATAAAGTAGTTCCTTTTTGTGTCTTATTTTCTTAATTTTTTATTTATTATTTGTGTGTGTGTGTGTGCGCACATGCGTGCGCACACTCTCGCACACACCTGCACCTCTGTGTGTGTACACGTGTATGGGTAGGCTTCCCACAGCACATATATGGTGGTGAGAGGACAACTTTGTGGAACCCTTTATGTAGGTCCCAGGAATAAAACTTAGGATATCAGACTTATGTGGCAAGTGCCTTTACCCACTGAGCTAGCTCAACATCCTTTTACATCTCATTTTCAAGTAGTCTTTTCAACTCTCTGCAGGCATCCTTTGGTACTAAAGATTTTTAGCAGGAATTTCTTATGAATCCATGATGTTATTTGGTTTGATTGTTCTACAAAAAAAGGCAATGGGAAGAAACACTAGAGGAAAAAATCCAAGTACAAACATGTTTCTGGATTTTAACAAAAAATAGAATAATGTTGCTTTTAACTACATCGTTAAAAAACTGTTTCATTTTTAAGGTAATACCATGGTTCAATAAGGAAACTCAGAGTCAAAACTATATTTCCTAAGTTACAAAAGTAGTTTTCTACATATTAAAAATGATAGATGCACAGAAAATGATGAAGGGCTCTGTGCCCCAGCTCCCATGGTGTAAGTGACAATGGTCATCTATGACTCCTAGAAAAACTGGACAGATCTATAAGGTGAGGTCCCTTTCTTGTCTACAGGGTCACAGAGACAAGGCTCATAGGGCCTTGTCCCCTGGGCAAATGAGCAGCATGACAAGAGGCACATGAATGGAAAGTGTCATCAAAAGTGACTCTACTTCTGAAACAATTCCCACCTTCAGATTCTTGGCCATGGACCTTGTTCCAAAACTACCTGAAAATCTTAAAATTCAAACCAAATCTAGTGACTTTTAAACTTTTTGATTTGTTATTTCATGTGTACAGGTAGTTTGTCTGCCCATATGTCTATACACCATGTGCATGTCCAGTGCCCAGTGCCCAAGGAGTCCTGAAGGAGGTGGAAGATCCCCTGGAACTAGAGTCACAGATAGTTGTATACTGCCATGTGGATGCTGAGAACTGAACCCGGGTTCTCTGTCAGAAGAACCAGTGCTCTTAACCACTGAGCCATTTCTCCAGCCTCTAGTAACTTTTAAAGGGCAGCAAAAATATCAGCTGATCTTTTAGCTATAAAGATAATGCAAAATCATACAAAAAACAACAATAAAAAATCTTTTCAGGCCCGGCAGTGGTGGCACACACTTTAATCCCAGCACTCAGGAGGCAGAGGAAGGCCAATCTCTGTGAGTTCAAGACCAGCCTGGTCTACAAGAGCTAATTCCAGGACAGCCTCCAAAGCCACAAAGAAACCCTATTTCGAAAAAAAAAAATCTTTTCAGTAACCAGATGACAGAGGTTATACTATTTCTATCTATAAAATGGACTGCTGATGAAGAAAAAAGACACATGCTTAGAATCAAAATAGCTCAATAATGATGAAAACACAGTGACCCCAGCCATATATGCTGGTGGTATGTGGCCATAATCCCAGTACTTGAAGGCAGACAAAAGAATAGAGTTCCAGGCCAGCCCTGGCTACAAACCAAGACCCTTTCTCAAAGCAACCACAAAACCAAAAAGCGTGCAAATAAAATAAAAGATGTATCTCCATAGTAGCTGTTGAATGTCAGGGTCAGTCAGCCTCCATATTGAGAACATGTATAGTCAGTTCAATAAAACTCATTGCAGAATGCTATTTTCATCTAGTTTATGCTACGAGGGATACACTGGGATCCAGCTTTGTTCTCCCTGGCTGTCACCTGTCCTGGATTCCAACACCTGCAAACACGTCACTGTGGGCTCAAACACCCATACTCAGATTCTTTAGTGAAGCATGCTCCCCACTTCCGGCATGCACCGAGTCTGCGTTAGTGTTATCCAGAGAGACACCTGCCACCAGGAAAGCAGCACGCCCACACCAGAGCTTCAATCACCCTCCCTCCAGAACCCCAAAAGACAGAACACTAACTACGATGCCAGTTAGTATGGAGAGAAGCACAGCCCCGTCACCATGCATGGCAGGCAGGCTGGTATATTTACTTGTGATTGACATCAGCTGTGATGGTCTCAGACTTTCCATCTGTAGCACTGCTATGTAGGAATAAATAAGCATTAATGGGAATGGAAACAAATAACAATGAAGTGGAGCTGCAAAATACACTTAACCAAATGGCATGCCCTATGAGAAATCATAAATTTGGCACAACAAAGTTAAAAAAATTAAAAAACCAAACTCAGTAATCAAAGATGAGCATGAGAACAATGTGACATGTTACAGAGCAAGTTTATTGACAAGGCACAACCTGCTATAAGTGGTCTTGACTAAGAGACAAGCAGCACCATTCCTTCTAGAAGGATCCATCATGGATCTTCCCAGTGGCCCAATGTTAAAGGCTTTCTAACACTTCGGTGCATGCAGCAGGAATTTTACCTCTTAAGAACGGAAATTAAATGGCAAGATAAATCACCTAAGTGCAAACACAAAAGACTTATAGAGGGATATTCTAGGTGCCAGTGAGTTCTATTGTAAGATAAAGGATTTGGGTTAAAAGTGCTTTATCTAAAATTGGAATGGCTCCAAGAGCCCTTTTCCCTTTTCCTCTGAAACCTACAACACTTCTGAAGTTTGTGTGTCACTGAATGGAACTGGCATTCACTTCCCTTCATGGCACCTTCCCTAGTGCATGGTAAGAGAATGCTGCAGACAGCCTGTAGGTGAGAAAGTTCTTGGTGGGTCTCAAAATTAGACAGGGCAGCAGAAATAACTTCTGTGGCTAAGCACAGTATATTCATAATGTCATTAACCATATGACATACAAAAATAATGTCGTCTGACCACTATAGTGGAAATTATTTCACTGACATAATAAGGATGCTTCAAAACAAACAAACAAAACCCAAGAGCTCTTCAAGAGATTTCTCCTTCTTAAGAAGTGAAATTGGCATTCCCTTCATAACAGGCAAAGCTGTGGTCAATTTACATCACTAATTACCCACACAATGATACTTTAAAAATAAATATATAGGAGAAGACCTAGGGATACATCAGACAGAAGAGGAAGAAGTTCAAAATAGTACACAGATACAAAAGCAAAGACAGTGACTTACCGGGGGATTGCTGGGAGGCGAGAGCCATTTTCGTCTATGAAGTGTCCCCCAGCATTGAGGACCCAGCAATGATGAAGGGACATCAAAGCATGCCTTGCGGTGGTCGGGTTGTCCTTCCCATTCTGACTGTCTGCATTCTTGAGTGGGGAGAACTCATCTTCCCGTAATACTTCATACACCACAAACTTCCTAGAGTGGAGCCACAGAGACTTCATTAATAGGAAATAAAACTATGCATACAGCCTCTGACTCTGCCCAGAGACTTCATTTATAGGAAATAAATCTATCCATCCTTATAGCCTCTGACTCCACCCAGAGACTTCATTCATAGGAAATAAAGCTATCCATCCATACAGCCTCTGTCTCTGCCCAGCACACCTAAGCCTTTGGGACTCAGTGACTAGGTTTCTTCAGCCAGTTTCAAGAGATCACAAACAGTGCTCATCACTAATCCAAACAGAAACGGAATTTTCTTCTGCATTACAAAATGAAAACTCCTTTCCATAATACTCAGATAAGAAAGATAAAAAATTAATGTACAAAGATCACATTAATGTCTATTTGGGGGCAGATAAAAGGGGCATTAGTAAAGTGTGTGGAAAGCAGATGGGACTCACTCATAACCCAACACTCATGAGGAAGAGGCACAAAGATCAGGGGTTCAAGCACACCCTGGCTAGTTGGCTGGCCTACATGAACCCTGTCTGAAAACAGGAGTAAAAGGGGAAAGGAAAAGAAGGCACACGGTTGTGTAAGGATGATCTTATACAGCTAACCCGTTCTCTGCAGGTTGTGTAACGATGATCTTATACAGTAACCCATTCTCTGCAGGTTGTGTAAGGATGATCTTATACAGCTAACCAGTTCTCTGCATTTTCATATGGGCCAAGTTCTGAAATGTGTATCTCAGCATGCAATGTGATCTCTATATGGCCTAAAGAGTTCACTGGACACGCACTTACAGGTCAGTTATGCTAAACAAAACTGGTCAACTATTTATATTGATCCCTTCAGTCTCTGTGTAAACAACAAACAACTTTAACAACTTTGCAACAGACCTAGATAGTGACAGTTGATTATTTTTAATATTGTGCTTTCAGGCAACTCAGACCACAGCACACCTGGAGTGGTGGCTTTAGACGGGAGAATGATAATGAACTTAAACTATGCACTTGTGGTCAAGATGTCAGGATGAAATAGACACAGCTTCTTGGCTAACAGTAAAAAAGCAGCATTTCAAGGCATATATTTCATCTTACTGGTGCTATTCAAAGCATACTTTGCAAACTGGAAGATGTCAAAGACAAATTTCTCCATCTTTATTCCATTTGGCTTGTCTGGCTTAATTAAGTGCCCCTGGGAGTCCACATATGGGATCTTCTTCTGAGCCACATGGTGCTGCAACTGAGGTTCATAAACACTAAGAAATAAAAGCGGGAAAGATAGAATCACTTTCCAATTCAAAACAGGAAAAGAATCTGGAAACACTCCGGCACAGTGTATCAACAAGTAACCCTGAGGTTTTCATCATTACGTTTCAGCTCATGTGTAAATACATATAACTAGACTCCTCCTGGGAAATTCAAATGATTTTTCATTTTTAAAAAGACAAAGCTAGATGGTGCAGTGCACATACCCACACCCCCAGTCCTAGCACTTGGAGGCAGGAGGCTCTCTTGGAGGCAGGGGGATCACGCACCAGGAAAGCCTCCTGCCCAACCCAGCATCTGACACAGATCATGAAAAGCAGTCACAAGTGAAGTATTTCCTCTCTGAGAACACTGATTCTCAAGGAGGAAAATGGGGTCTGTGTAGTGGGCTTGGGGTTCCTGCCAACCCCCCAAAGGTTCACTTTCTAATTAACAACAATTCAAAACAGTTTAAGGGCTCTCATTTTGTTCATACTTGACAACATCTTTCAGGAATGGTACGGTGAAGAAATGGTTGGCAATGTTCCCTGCGTTAAACAGCAGTCGTCCGTCTGAGCTTCGCTTCTGAGCTGTCGCCAGAGAAATCTCACTGTACTCTACCACCTGGTACACGCCGTCCACTCGGCAAACCACTCCAACCGGCTCTGTGGGGTTTGTTTTCTCTACCACCTGCCCACCAAAAAAGACAACAATAAAGGAAGACGTTTAAGGAGAGGTTCTTTGGGAGACACGCCATATGACAAGACCACCTTTACATTTGTTTATATCGTCTGTAAGTCCAATACAAGATAAGGCTTTACCTTTAAAAAATTAACTATCTATAGTCTTTGACAAAATTATTCCCAACAAGAAATTAGGGACACTGTATCCTTCCTACTTTCCAAAAGCCAAACCAGAGCTAAAACACCACCGTCTACATCCGGCCCAGAGGAAACCAGAGGACAAGGAATAACTAGATGAAGAGTTGATCTCTCCAAATATCCTGCATTTCTGATTTAACTTATCCTGATTCACACTTAAGTTCTTGGAAAATAAATTAATTATCTGGGAATCCTAACACAAAAGATGCAGGGAAGTTTAAAGCAAACTGTCCAAATCATTGTTTCACTTGAATTCTGATTCTCGAATTTTCAGTCAACAATTAAGCGTTTTCCTTATTTTTGAGAAACCTCGATAGCAAACAGGAAGGTGAAAACGGGCGGGTCACCTGGCTCCCACTCCACTCCAATCAGAAGACTCCGCCCATACTTATCACTTCATGCTGGATTTCATTTGAAGTACAAGAGTCTGTCTTTAAATTTTATGAAAACCACTGATTTGTTCATTCAACACTGGCTCTAGGCTGACAGAGGAAATGAGGCAGTTTCCATCAAAGCCCAAGGCAAAGATAAAAACACGCAATTCTTAAAATCCCTCAGGTAAGCCTGAACTGTTACTACCCAAGTCTCAACATGACCAGAGGCAAATACCTGGAAGAAAACTATGAACTAACTCCACATAGCACTAACATAATAATCAAAAGTTAAACTGAGCCTGGTGGATTGGACTGCTGTAACAAAAGCATTTGGGAAGCTCAGGCAGAAGGACTGCTGCAAGCAATAGGCCAGCTGGGACTATAGAGTGATACCTATTAAAATTAAATGTTGAGGTGAAGTGATGAGTAGCCTGGACAAGAATCAAGTAAGAGAAATACTTGATAGAATTGTTTTATAAGGCAGTGTATGGAAGAGTGTTTTTAAAAGTCTGTCCTGATCTGGAAAGTATACCCTAAGTTGATACGAAATATTACCAGTAAGCTTAACCCTCTGCGCCAGTGACTGATTTCTTAAAAATACACAGGGCCAGTCCTGGCCTCATGCGGGGAACTAAAGCCACCATTGCGGATTTCAATTACACAGCAATTAAAGGCACAGGCGCAGAGTCTGGCTGCACCAAGAAGGGGTCCTGCACATGGACGTGCCTGTGTAGTCAACTGTTTGTCACCCTGAAAGCGACACAGTACTGACTGAAAAGGAAGTTTTAACCAAGGACGTAGATTAAAATGGAAGGAAAAGAAACAGCAAAATGATTTAAAGCAATCAAGGCCCATTCGTACTTCCTGTCAACCTCTCACCACCCTCACTCCCTATACTCTACAACAGATGCCTCACTAGGCAGAGACTTTTCAGTTTTTAAATGCATGTGAGGTTTATTTTCCAGTCACCACTATGCACCCCCATACCCAACCAGCCATGAGATGTAAAAATAATCATATCCATTTCCACTGTTCATATTATTAGTAAAAAATTCTAAATTACAAGTATTTGTCAACTGTATAATATTGGAATTGTACTATACAGAAAAAGTCTATGGTATAAAATTAAGAGAGTTGATCAACAGCTTATAATGTTCTCAAAAGCAAGAATCCAAGATAACACAATTACTGTCTGTAATCACTTCACAAAATGACATCCATTAACAACAGTTCCTAACTTTTTATGTTTGTGCTGTTTTGTTTTGTTTTTGTTTTTGTTTTGTTTTGTTTTGTTTTTTTGGTTTTTCGAGACAGGGTTTCTCTGTGGCTTTGGAGACTGTCCTGGAACTCACTCTGTAGACCAGGCTGGCCTCGAACTCACAGAGATCCGCCTGCCTCTGCCTCCCGAGTGCTGGGATTAAAGGCGTGCGCCACCAACGCCCGGCTTATGTTTGTGCTGTTTTATAAACCATCTCATTCTTCAAGTTTATCACTCCACAAAAGAATATTTAATGCATAAATGTAAAGAAAGAAGTTATGCCTTTAATCCCAGTACCTGGGAGACAAAGGCAGTCAGATCTTAGCGAGTTCCAGAACAGTCTGGACTGTTACACAGAAAATCCCTGTCTCGAATAACAAAAAAAAAAAACAAAAAACCAAACACCAACAAAAAGAAAGGAAGGAAGGAAGGAAGGAAGGAAGGAAGGAAGGAAGGAAGGAAGGAAGGAAGAAAGGCAGGCAGGCATTACAAAGTACTACAAACAAATTTCATTACCACATGCTAGGACAATGGTGACACAGAGCTTGTGGGGGAGTAACCAACCAATAACTGATTTGACATAAGGACCAATCTACAAAAAGGAGCCCATACTTGACACTGTTGGGGTAGCTAAGAACCTGAGATTAGACAGCCCAAGGTCTCAGGGTACGCAAAATAATACTAAAAAGAAAGAAAAAATGTAGTGATAAAAATGACTCTTAATGGTATTCTGCTATACTCATAGATTAGTATCTTGCTCAGTCATCAGAGAAATTCCTCCTGCAGCAGGTGGGAACAAATACAGAGACCACAGCCAGACATCATGTAGAGTGAGAGTCCTTGGAGCACTCTTCCATAAATGAGACGTCTCCATCAAATCCTTCCCTCATAGCTTAGGTAACCCCGTGGGAAAGGAAGAAGGAAGAATGGAAGAGCCAGAGGGGATGGAGGACACCAGGAGAACAAGGCCTTCTAGATCAACATGCTCAAAGCTCTCAGGAACTCATCACACAGACTGAAGCAGCATGCACAGAGTCTGCATGGTCTGCAGTAGGACCTCTGTGCATATATTATGGCTCCCAGTTCAGTGTTTTTATGGGATTCCTGAGTATGCAAACAAGTGGGTCTCTGATTCTTGTGTCTTCTCTTGGGCTCTTTTCCTTCTATCGGTTTGTCTTATCTAACTTCAGTGTGACAGCTTTTACATTACTATATTTATAAAAAAATAAATGAAAGAAAGGAAGGAAGGAAGGGAAAGAGAGAGAGACAGAGAGACAGAGAGAAAGAAAGAAGGAAAGAAAACTTAGCCACTAGGGTAAAGGTTAACAACTGAACCGTGTGTCATTTATACCTGCTAGGAGAGGGAAAATCAGTTTTCTCCAATGGAGTGACACTGGGTATATCAACCACTACAGGGCTGACACTCATGTTCAAGAGTAATTGACTAATATATAATGGGTTTCACAGAGTTTATTTGGGGGGGGACTTTTATTTGGTTACAGCTTGATGGTTTTTTATTGTATTCTCTTTGGGTGGTATTTTATTTTGTTTTCTTGATTTGGGAGTTTTGTTGTTATATTGGGGTTTTGTTTGGTTTTTTAGAAAAAGTTTAGTTGGGTGTATAGGAAGGAGAGGATCTGGAAGGACTTGGGGGAAGGGAGGAATATTATCAAAGTATATTTAAACTAAAAAACTGTTTTAATAATAAAAAACAAAAAAAGAATGTGACAAAATACATTTTAACACCTTAATTGTCTTATTTTTTTAAAAAAAGAAGAAGGCAGCTAGACACATTGCATAAATATCCACAATCCTAGCACCTGGAAATCAGAGGTGAACTTGCATCTCAAAAACAAAGCTAGGGAGAAACAGCATTGTTTCACATTTCTAAAAACTTTAAGATATGGTTCCTTCTGAATTCTTTTCCAGTCCCTGAAACTAAGTGGTGAGTGTGTAGAAGACACAGCTAGTGGAGATGTGGCACTCATGTCTCCGTTAGAACAGGGCCCTCACAAAAGTCAGTGCACCAGTTTGCAGTTTCTGAGCTGCCAGGAAACACAGGCCTATTCTCTACATGGGCTTGTAGAAGGGAAGTGACAGTAAGAGTTAGAAAACATGAATTCTAGTCCTGCTTCTGCAGACACCATTAAGACCCTTAATCTGGGACTTAGAGTTTGTCTGAATGAAGACTGCCAATATCTTGGATCAAATGGGCTAAGGAGATCACCTGTGATGCACCTTCTACGTCTACTCTGGTCTCATAGTCTTTCCATTGACTCTGAAGCTTATAGCAGTAAAGATTGTTTCTATTTCAGAAGAAGAGTGACACCAAGTGGAACAAAGGCAGAAATGCACTGTTTTGTTTTGATAAGTTTTTAAGCCTGGTAGCTACTTACATCCAATAGGCTGTTTCCATTACAATTCAGTAGCTATTGAAACACATGGCATGTGCTACTGAGTATGATTACACAGATGCCTCAAACAGATGAACTAAATCAGTTATTCTCTTCAAAGCCAAAGAGCCGTGTGTGGTTCTTGGTCTATAATTCCAGTCCTTCGGGAAGTTAAGACAAGAGGACTGCCATGAGTTGCAAGTCAGCCTTGGCTAACAGCAACACCCTGTCTCAAAATAGAAAATGTCTTATTAGACCAATCACTTCAATCTCTCTAAACTTGTTTTGATAAATTGGGAACTTCAGCTTCTGAAGATGACTTTTTATTATATTTTTAGACTACTGTGGTAAGAAATATCATTTTTTTTAATAATAGAAAATCTCTAACCAAGATCACAGTCTCTTAAGGTCTCATCTTTAACAGACATTTCAAGTTCATTATGTGATTCACTTTGTTTTTGTCAGATCGCACGTTTCTACTTTTAAATCAAAATCATAATGCATCCTACATTGTAACATCTTCATGGTTTCACATTTATATTGTGATTGTATGTCTAACAGCGATTTTGGCGTGATTTCTGAAGGAGAGAAAAGTCTTATTTAGCCAGTTTCCTCATTCATTCTTACAACAATTTGAAATGCTCTATTTCTGCAATTTGTTTCATTTTAAATTATTATGATTGTATATGTTTATATAATACACTATAATTCAATAAACATATGTATATGTAATGATCAAATCGGGCTCATTAGCACTGCCACCTCTTTGGCTCTGTAGGACATTATGTCAAGTGAGCCTGTGTTGTATCTTGACCATCTTCCCATGTCTATTCTAAACCTTGCAATCATTTCATCAGCTCCAAGGGACTTAATGTTATTCTTTATCTACTGAGAATAGAAGTTCTTAAAACCTTTCCGATAAAACAGTGTTTATGTCAATATTTTAAAATCTTCTGAAATGTTAAGGTCTCTTCTGACTGTCTTATTCCTAGCCTCATCTATGTCACACACACACACACACCCAACTATTTAAAACCATTACTGTATACAGCACTATAAACCTCCCTACCTGCTGTGTTTATGGTCATTCCAGCAGTCATTGACCACCTCTAAGTGTCTTCATCCACAACATCTGCATTTCTATCTCATTCATAAAAAATGATAGAACCCTTGTTAAATGCCTTACTCAAGTCTACACCTGCTCTTTCTCCCATACTCCCTTTAGTGACTCCAGCAGGAGAAACAACAGGTTAGGCTGCTTGAACATGACTTTGATATTAATGAGTCTACCACAGGTGTGGCAATAACCATCATTCATAGTCACTCTCACAGTTTAAATTCTTACTTGTGACAAGCATCCATTAACTTCTTGAACCAAGTGCCATCGAGTAAAGAAAAAAAAAGGGGGGCTGGTTCTGATACTCTAGAAGGATGAATGGTTCTAAATTCCTCAGATCATCTTTAAAAGTCTGACAGAGAAAGGTCATTCACATTACCTTTGCCCCACAATCTGCTCCTTTCTGAATGCAGAAGCCGATGAACCGTGGGTCTGCCACTTTTACCAGTATGTTGTCCACACAATAGACATGAATACTCCAGATGCCTCTTTGCTCCATGTCCTCCACGATGTTTTGGGCTGCAAGAGCCCGGTAGAGACCACCATTCCCATCTGAAAAATAAAACAATACCATGACCCAATGTGAAGGGAACCAGATAGCTTTCATAACAAAGTTAGGAAAAAAGCTGAATAAGTACTGAGTTCAGATATCAAAAGTTATAATACAAAACTATTTTGAAGGCTCTTTAGCATAATTAAGCATAGAATATCATTAATGTAAATGCAGAAACTCTCAAAACAATAATTTAGCACATAATATATAGTATAATATAATACTTATCAGGCAATGATTATCTCAGACCATTTTAAGTTTTAATATTTATGATTCAAATCAGTGCTGTATTTATATCCCAAACCAACTTAACTATCTCAAAATAAAAATATTTAATAATTTTATACTAACTCACTGTTAAGAAGCCAGACTTACATGAAAACCTATTGAGATTTAAACTAAATGAAAATAAAAGCTTTTCTCTATTTTGATTGCTGTTTTAATATATTTCTAACAATCTTGACCATTACTATTAGACAACTTCCCAAAACATAGTTAAGAATAATAATAAGCTCTTCTACAGAGAGAGAGAGAGACAGAGACAGAGAGGGGGGAGGGGTAGGAACCGGGAATGCAGTTCAGTTGGCAGAATCATGCCTAGCACACATGACACTCTGGGTTTGATCTCCAGCACCTTGTAAACAGAGTGTGGTGGCACAAACCTCTAATCCCAGCACTTATGAAGTGGGAACAGGAGGAGAAGGAGTTTAAGGTCCTGTCAGCTATATAGTGAGTTGCAGACCAGCCTGGGCTACCTGAAACCTTGCCTCAAAAAAAAAAAAATGAACAAACAAACAGTATTCTCTTGCAAATAGGAATCCAGCTAAAACACAGGCCCACACTTGGCGAAGGTCACTGGTTTACTCTCTGTTTCTTTCAAGCTTTCTTTCAAGTACAGACTCACATAGATGCAGGTCTCATGGCTGAGCTCGCACTCCAGGTCACTGTGTGTAACTATATAAGCAGGACATTGTCCAGTTCCAATAAATGCCATTAACAAACTGCAGTGTGCATACACTAACTTCATATATACAATTCAGGTGTCACTACTCAAAGTGTATACAGTTCTGCATTGTACACTTAATGTATCAATAGTTCTCTTTGCTATGTCTCTAAGCAACTACATGACTTAAGAACTAAAGCCATTTGTACACTATCATTTAGCCTCTTCCTACCATTTTGATGGTTTATTTTTCAATGCTGTCAATGTGAATCCAGAACCTGTGCACATCAGGCAAGCAATCTAGCACTGACTTACATCATCAGCCAAGCCTCCTACTTACTAGTGATGTTTTCCAGTTTTTCACTATAGTAAATAGTGTGCTGAGGACACTGTTGTGTATGTGTGTATACATACATATGTACACATACACACATATGTATATGTATATGTATATATGAAGACAATAAATGTCCAGAAAGCTGCTCAGTAGCAGACAGTCACAAGAAGTGTAAAAATGGATCCATCCATTTCACTAATGGACATTTTCAACTTTTTAAAAGGGGGAGGGCCTGATTACTTTTAACATCCAAATCAGCACATTCAAAAGAAAACCAAAGTTAATGATTTGTTCCATTGCTATCAAATAAGTCACCATTAAATACAGATGATTACAAACCTGGAGCCATAGAGACTTTGTTTTTCTCTTCCAAGATAATTTTCCCATCAAAACTCATAGCTGGCAGCATTCCCTGCTGAAAAAAGACCACATTCTCCTTTTGTAAACCAAAGTACTTGTGCTTCATGAAGAACTCCTTCGTGGATTCCATTGTTCTACCGCTGGTCATTATATACCTAACAAAAGAAAAGCCAATTTTCTAAGCAATGATATTGCATGACTTAGGGCAAAAGAACGTGAATTCCACTTCCTAAGTTACACAGAATCTGTGAGAGCGCTTGCTTTTTTCTTATTTGACTCACCATCTTTCTTCTGGCTTAGACACACTAATTATTATATTTCTTCCAGCAGTTTTATCAATCTTTATGCATAAAATCAGCCTGTAACATTATCAAATATGCTTCCAGAAGCAGAGAACCTATAATTAGCAGTATAAGTAAGCATTTAGAACTCTGTGAAAGTATATGCTGAAATTAAGTTTTATTCTAGAGGAAAAAAGGTAACAGCTACAAGCTAATGTTCTCTTGTAGTTCCTATTGAAATCTAAAAAAGACTCCAGACTCTGATCACCATCCAGTTAGAATCACAGAAGTAAATTATACATCTTATTGCCACAAAACTTTAATTCAGGGTCAATAGTTAAAGCCTCTGTCTGCTCTTCCAGAGAACACTGCTCCGTTCTCAGCATGCACACAGTGACGCACAACTGTCTCAAATTCCAGTTCTCGAATCCAGTGCCTCTTCCTGTCTCCTGAGCATCGGGCACACATAGGGTGCTCAGACATATATGCAGGCACAACACTTACACATTAAAAAATCAAAACAAATCTTTTTAACTGAATTCCTGATAGAATGGCAAAGGAAGAAGAAAAAAAAAGCCTATCTAAAACTACAATTAGAAACTGTAGTGGCTCAGGGCCCTACTAGAATAAAAGCTCCATAAAAGTTGGGATTTTTGTTTCAGTTAGTGATTAATACTTAGCACTTAGAGACAGTAACTCAATTAATAATCACTGAATAAATAAACTGATAAGAACAGAGCTGGAGAGATGACTCATAGGTTAAGAGCACTTGCTTGGTGGTTAACCACTGTAACTCCATTTCCAGAGGATCTGAGGCCCTCTTCTGGCCTCTGCAGGTACTGCAAACATGTAGGGCACAAACATACAAGAAGGCAAAACAACCACCCATAAAACAAAAGTATTTTTTTTAATTTTTAGCTTTCTCTGCTTTGAGCCCTTGGATTTTTTTGTTTGCTTGTTTATTTGTTTGTTTTTCCTCCATATATGTTTTTATTTAAATTAGAAACATGAATGCTTCACATGTCAATCCCAGCTCCCTCTCCCACCCCTCTGCCCTTGTCCCTCCACCAGCCCCCCAGCACCCCACCCCACACCCATCTCCAGAGTCTGTCATTTCATCCAGGGCAGGACCTAGACCCTTCCCCATGTGTCCAGGCTGAGAGAGCATCACTCCATGCGGAATGGGCTCCCAGAATTCATTCATACGCCATGGTAAACACTGATCTGCTACCCAAGGCCCCAGAGATTTCTGAGGCCTCCCAAAAATAAATTTTAAGTAGATGAAGAAAACGGCATAATTTCCCACCACAATAAGTAGGTCTGCTAAAAAAAAAATCTTTCTGGGCATTTTGATCTTTGTATAAGCTGGGCCACAATTCTTTGTTTTATACAAATATAAAAGGTGAGAAACTGCTCTGCGTAAGAACAGAAATTGAGCACTGTAAAAAGCAGAGGGAAGAGAAAAAGGAAAAATCAATCAACAGGTAGAAACCGGAGTTGTAAATAATGTGATGGCTGCATAAAACACAGATGTCCCACAAACCTCCCACAGGAATCAAGATGGAAAAGCAAAATTCACAAAGTGCTTGTACTAGAAGAACTTGAACATCTTGGAGATTATTCCAAACATTATGTCTTCAAAGGGTACAGAGACCTGCGGAGCAGCGAGGGTTGGGGGGGTCTTCTAAAAGGGAATCAGGATAAGCAGCTGCTTTGTCCTGACCATCTTTTCTCAGGATGGTACAGGCTAGGAATCTGTACTAGGACCAGAGGCTGTTGCTGGGAGACAAAAAAACAAACAAACAAACAAACAAAAAAAAAAAAAAACAGCAGTTTGGTTGGCCATACGGGACTGAAGTCATGAGATGAAGGTACTGAGGGATGTCAACTGCACAGCTGCTTCCCCCTCAAAACATGCTGCTCCCAAAACTGCTCTGGGAAAGTGATCAGAGGGATATACCAAAAAAAACCCGGGCAGTGCAGAATTGCCTGTCATGGTGCTCAGGAGGCAGTGCCCGAGACAGAAGCCCTGCACACAGGATACAAGAAGAGGCTGGGAAAACAAGTGTGATCCACAGCAGAGAAGTCACAGTAGCTTTCATCTCTGTCGGGGAGAGGAAGGGGTGTAAGAAGCAGGTAACCTGTACTTAAGGACCTGATTCGCTAGACTGAAAAAGATAACCGGCACCCAGAACAGACTGATACCATCTTATCATGAAATTCCAGACCCTGTAAAAAGGCAGTCCCAAATGCTCGAGAGAGGAAACAAAAAAAAAACAATTAGGAATCAGAATAACACTGGACATCAGGCAGCAACACAAGAAACAATAAATGAATGCCTTCAGATTTCAGGAAGCTGGTTTTTAATCAGAACGTCTCTTCTAGACAACCTACCGATCAGTAAGACATTTCTGAATTGAGGGATTACTAGGTACTGAAAGGAATTCCTAAGGTGCTCAGTGAGGAGTGTAAAAGTTAAGTGTATACATTGCCTTGTAAAGCAGATATCTATAACATATATTACTTTCAACATATACAGAGAATTACAGTTCCTAAGAAGACCACTGGTAACAGGAAGCATGTCTCCTTGTCAGTAAGTTTATATACATTTTTGAATGTATCAGAACAGATGTTTCAACATGAGACCTGTCTTACCATGGGATGACACACTTGTTGCCATAGTGCTTTTCAGCTAACTGCTGTAGCTTCAGAATACGTTCTGCTTGAATCTGAAAAAGTGTTTTGTGGGACGGCAAGCCAACATCATACATGCCCTTGGGATATGCAACTCCAAGTCTTGTCCCCTGCCCTCCAGCCAGAAGGAGAACTGCAACTTTGTTCTGAGAAATCTGGGAAAGTCCTGAAAAAGAAAACACTTGTATCACAAGACTTCCATAATCGATATGCAGGGTTAAGCTTAGGCCATCCATTCAAACACGCAAAAACTAGAGAGGCTTCAGCGAACCCATTAAAACATTTTTCTAAGGCTGGAGCATTGGCTCAGCTGTTAAGAGCTATTCCTCTAGAAGACCCAAGTTCAGTTCCCAGGTGGCTCACAACTGCCCTGTAACTCCAACTCCAAGGAGGTCCCAATGCCTCTGGTCCCCATGGGCACATGCAAACACACACACACACACACACACACACACACACACACACACACACACACACACCAGTTCTGAGTCCACAATTTTTCTTCAGTAACTACAGGTCAAGGACCAACTCCACCAACCACCAGGTATTTCTTTAATTAAATATTTAAAGTATATTATGTTTCCATAACTTTCACCCTTAAAGTAGCCTTAGCTAGATGAGATTTAATTTTCTTTCTGGCTTGCCTAAAACCAAGACAATTTCTGTTATTATTTCCATAAAATTTAATTATACCTTATAAATATATATATATGTATATATATATATATATATATATATATATATATATAACCTCTTTTTCATCTCTTCATAATAGGACCCAACAGTTAGACTTTCTTACAGGAAAGTCTTAAAAAATAAGCAAAAGTGAGACAGTTCCAGATCTAGAGAACATCTCTCTTTAGAGATGCACACTCTATGAGCCCAGTAGGCTCTGACACAAAACAGGGTTTGCAGTGGCCTGTGAAAGGTCAAACACTTCCTGCATAATGTCCTGGTTGGACGAGTTCCTCTCCAATGCTTTAACTTGGACAGGTGCCTGAAACAAGGATGGTCTCACGAGTTCTGGAGCAGAGCACAAAAGAACCTCCATTTCAATTGTGAGAACTCCAGGACAATCCAAGAGGCAGCCACAGGCGATTCAACTAGCAGAAATAAACGAAAAGTACCCAAGACAGCTAGTCAGAAATAATACTGAAACACAAGGAGTTTGGCTTGGCTTGTTTTTTTGAGACAAGATCTCACATAGCTCATGCTGGCCTCAAACCCCCTTTGCAGCCAAAAATGGACTTGAATTACTGATCCTCCTGCCTCCACATCCATACATTGGAACTACAGGCATGTACCACCACACCAACCTTAAGTCTTCACATTCTAATCATGTTATAACTGAAACTGTTTCCCAAAATGTAAGCATAAAAAGTAGACTAACAAAAAAGACATTGTGATCAGTGTGGGCGGGGAGACCATATGTTTGGCAATGGATATATATTTAAAATCATATATTGAACTATGACAATAAAAATAACATACTTGGAATGTATCTTAAAATACAGCAAAAAAGGGAACAAAGAGGAATCAAAAGAAATATTAATTTTTAGTCAAAGTATCATATGTAGGCATTTATTATGTCATGTTTGTCTCAAAATATGTTCATAATATACTTCAACTACTTCATAAGTCCATATAAAGTTCTACACAACAATATCCTATATATGTATGTAAAAGAAATACTACAAAAGATTACTAGTGGTTATTTTTCTCTGGATTGTGGAATGGCAGAAATTGGTATTTTTTTCCTTTGAAATTTTTAGTATTTTCTAATTTCTTTAAGGTAAGTATGTATTAATTTTAAAATAAAACAAATCTATTAAAACATTACTATACTAATTTAAGAAAAATTAGGAGGTAATGTTATTAGTACATTTCTTCTCCACAAGACAATTACCTTCTACCCTAGAGTAATATAAAGACAGCACTACAGGTCCTGCATATGCAGCCAGCTCCTAGCATCCATTCTCAGCACCACTATGATTCCTAGGAAAATGTCTCATGGCAAGAAAAGGGGTAACACTGAACAGTTGTTAGTATAACAGTGGGAGAGTAATTTGCATTTAAGTAAATATGCATTTTTAAAGAACGGATGATATTTTATATTAAGCAATCACATTTTCCCAGTTTATCTTTACTAAAATGGCATTCTTCTCAGACCTTCTAATTGCTTCTCTTTCCAGATCTCAACAGTTGACCTTCCATGTTACACTATATGTAGCCAGAAAACTTTAAAACTCAAATTAAATTAAGATCTCTCTTCAACAAGGAGATTACATATTAACCCCTAAGAGATAACTTTCTACCCGTGACTTTAAATGTTCATTATCATTTTATTAACAGACATTTTGAAGCTACTATAAAATACTCTTTTCCACCATCATGGAGACTTTATGAGATTCTTCACAGCATAGAAAACACAATGCTATAGTCTTTACAATGGCAATCTCCTCGCTCTGATTAGTAACTGCAGAAACTCTCCTTTGCCATGTCACACAGCAAATTCAGGCTAGTGACAAGGACACAAAGTCAATTACAAATCTCCACCCTACTGTTAAGCCACAAATAAATACTTCTCCCGGATACTGAGCCAAAAGGAAGTTTGCTTTGCTGCCTCTTGGGCCATACTTGGTTCTAACAACTGTGGATTACACTTTAGATGAAAAACCATAAATGCACATTAGAGTCCACTAAAAGCTAAAGAAGACTCAAATGAAGGATGGCCTGCTTGTTACTTGCAGCCACTATACAAGGTTCCTTAAGTGTTAATATTAAGACTCCGCCCTCCTAAGTGCCAGGGAGAAAAGCGGGCAGCTGGGATATGGGGGGAAGAAGCGCACGTGACTTCTGGCTTGGAGGAGTAGCCTTTTCTAAACCCAGGAGTAGGGCGAGGTTAGTGATTCCAAACTCAGTGTAAGTTATGGCTTCACCCAAACTCTCCTCTCCCTCCTTAGTGGCCTTGCCCAATTCTCAGTAAGAGGCTGCAAGGTTAGGCAGGGCTCTCAGTAAGGGGCTAGGTTAGGCACGGCTCTCCTTAAGAGGCTAGGTTAAGCACACCTGAGCATTTCGGATATGAAATATAGTCTTCTCAACAAGCGACCAATGTTTCCCAAGCTGCTCTTTAACCTTTGAATCTTTTAAAATAAAGCCTCATTGAATGATTAAATATACAATGCAGGAGGAAGTAGAACCATTATGATAGCTGTGAAAGGTTAGAGACCTGCCTAGTTAGAATCTGCTTCCTCGTCCCTAAATCAAACAGCTCTCTCAGACTGAACTTCCTGGAGCTCTTCGGAGCACAGTTTAAAAATCAATAAATGTGTCAGTCTAGAGGGAGAGAGAGGTATAGAGCATGTCGATTGTGCTAGATACCTTCCTTTTTCAAGGAGTCAGAGGTGGGATGTCAAAGTCCAAGACGAAACTAGCCACCTATATAAAACTGTAGCTTCAACATTATTCACATCTATAAAAGTAAACATGTGGGGCTGGAGAGATGTCAGCAGTTAAGAGCACTTACTGCTCTTCCAGAGGACCTGGGTTCAATTCCCAGCACCCACATGGCAGCTCACAACTGTCTGTGACTCCAGTTCCAGATGATCCCACACCCTCACACAGACATACACAGATATTCATGAGGGCAGAAACACCAATGCATATAAAATAAAAATAAGTAAATTATTTTTTAAAAGTAAACATGTATACAACTAGGTAATACAAGAAAATATAAATAAATCTGATATAGTTAAGGCAATTTCTGATATTTTGATATTCATTTCTATAATGAAGTAAATTAGTCTCATTTGTTCGTTTAGTTAAGAAAATGAGACAGAGATTTAACAAGAAGTGTAGACAAACACTCAAAGGTTGTGTTGATCTGTTGTGGAATAGATTGTTAACTATGTAAAGATGTGTTACATCTGTTTGTGTTGCGGAATAGTTGTTTAACTATGTAAAGATGTGTTGCATTTTTTTAAGCTGCATTTGTTTATGCTGCTGTTTCACTTTGCCTGCCTAAGTGCACCTGATTGGCCTAATAAAAAGCTGAATGGCCAACAGGTAAGAGGTGAAGGGACAGGCAGGGCTGGAGGACAGAGAGAATAAGTAGGAGGAGGAATCGAGGCTCAAGAGAGAACGAGGAAGAAAGATAGGGAGCAGCCAGGGGCCAGCCAGTCAGACACAGAGGAAGGAGCAAAGTAGCGCATACAGGATGAAAGGTAAAAAGCACCAAGGCAAAACGTAGATGAAAAGAAACAGGTTAAGTTTAAAAAGGTGGCCAGAAACAAGCCTAAACTAAAGCCAAGCATTCATAACTAATAATAAGTCGACATGTCATAATTGGGGGCTGGCAGTCTAAGAAAGCCTGCCACACTGGTCTGTCTTCACTGTCAGTCTGACTGATGTAGAATCACCTAGGAGACTGGTGAGGCAAATTTCTGGGTACACCTGGGAAGGTATCCCAAAGGGGAAGAAGGCCCACTGTACATGAGGATGACACCGTCCTATAGGTGGGGCCCACAGAATAAAGGGGAAAGAAGGAGCCGATGAAGAACTTTACTTGCAGGTCAGCCGTGATGTGAACTGCTCTGCTCCAGCAAGCCTTCCCCATCAGGACTGACAGAACTCTCTGAAACTGACCCAAAATACACATTGCTTCCTTTAAACTGACTTGTCTGGTATTTCATTAGAGCTGTGCAAAAGTAACTAATGCATGGGCCTAGGGTATAATATTTATCAAATTTCTTAATACAGAAAAGTAGTAGATTACAACAAAGTTTCAACTCTACCAAAAAAAACTCAGTTGAGCTATTCTACCGTTCTCAAAAATATAAATTAGGCCAGGTGGTGGTGGCGCACGCCTTTAATCCCAGCACTCAGGAGGCAGAGGGAGGCAGATCTCTGTGAGTTTGAGACCAGCCTGGTCTACAAGAGCTAGCTCCAGGACAGCCTCCAAAGCCACAGAGAAACCCTGTCTCAAAAAAAAAAAAAAGAATATATATATGTTAGTATAAAACATGAGAATAAATTATATTTTTTTTAAGATTTATTATATATACAGTGTTCTGCCTACATGCCAGGAGAGGGCACCAGATGAATTGTAGATGGTTGTGAGCCACCATGTGGTTGCTGGGAATTGAACTCAAGACCTCTGGAAGAGCAGCCAGTGCTCTTAACCTCTAAGCCATCTCTCCACCCCAAATTATATGTTTTGAACAAGAAATCTTTGGAAAGATTCAACACATGATACTGATCAATGTGTAAGTGTAAATGTTCCTTCTAAATGATGCCTGACGCGTATAGACAATCAGTCTATGACACGATGAAGACGACAAATGCTATGAGTAAAGGTGGAAGCAAAAGCAAGCACAAACAACGGACTAACTAATGAAGAAAGCACTGAAAACAGCAAATACGGAGACTCGCAAAGAATGAGCATAAGGAAGTTGGTTTAGAGCATTGACTGCTCTCACAGAGGTCCTGAGTTCAATTCCCAATACCTACATAGTAACTCACAGCCATCTGTAACTTCAGTCTTGGCATCTGACACCCTCCTCTGGCCTCTGGAGGCACTGCACACAAGTGGTGTACAGGCATACACATAAAATAAAAATAAAGGAAAAATTTTAAAGAAGAATGAGTCTAAGAGTTGAGCCTGTAATTCCAGTAACCCCAACTACTCAGGAGGCTGAGGCAGAAGGGCTGCAAATTCGAAGCCTTCCTGGCCTTCAGAATGAGTTCAAAACCAGCAGGCAACTACTGAGACCCTGTCTAGAGCTGTAGCTCAGTGCAGTACTTTCCTAGCATGCAGAAGGCCCTGAGTTCAAGCTCTAGCACCTCACAAGCAAAACAAAGAATGCCAGTTCACAGCAGCAGAACCACTGCCTGCACAACTCCATGACCTTCAAGGTGCCCCACTAGGCAAAGAAAGGCACAGGCAGACCAAGCTAAAGATAAACATAAACACAGGAGGAAACGCATAACAGAATAGAGGGAAGGTAAATTATTTGCCTCAGCTAAAAATGTGTGCAGCAACAGGAATGGGGAGTAATACAGAAGAAAACAAAACTGGAAATACAGGCATGGGCCAGTTTCTGAGTCAGGCTCAGATGAAAGCAGCTCAAATTAGAACATTCAGCTTGTGCCACAACATTTCGGGGAGAGTAACCTAGCAAAGGTATAGAATTTAAAGACAAAAAGAGACTGAGGCCAAATAAAGACTAGCATGAGAAGAGCTCTGAGCCCAGCAATGGAAGACACTGCAGCTACCTTGGCAAGGCTGTCTGTCACTTGCTAGTGGGTCATCTGGTTTCTAGAATCATAGGCAAGCACAGTGTTAGCTACATGATCTAGCAACTTGAAGAATTTCAGCGCATCTCAGATAAAAGGCTGTGTAAGACGTGAGCCGGTGCTCAGTACCTTCCTTCTCCCAGGCCTGCAGCTGGTCTTGATCTCTGGTGGCACTGCCCAACACCTCTCGGGGCACAGGCTCCATTCGTGTATCCACCTTTTCTCGGTGAGAGGAATGATCAAATCCTCCAATGGCCTTCTGGAAAAACAACTTCAACTCTTCAAAGTTCATGGCCTGGAGCTCCATATAAAGTTCTGTCTGTTGGGCTTCTTCCAGCTCATTCCAAAACTGCAGCAGGTGCTCTTGCCCAGCTTTGGACAACCTGAGTTTGAGGTCATTAACATTCATAGTGCCCTGGTAGTGAAGCTTTGTAAAGACACGGTTGTGAGAACTGTGAACCAAAAAGAAAAAAGAAATTAAGAGGCAGAAGTCCAACTCCAAACTGGAAGGGATTTTTCTTATTAAAAAGTCACACAAAGCATAATGATATTTCGGTCAACAAGACCATTCATTTGACAGTGGTTCCATGAGATTGTATCACCCCATCTTAGCTACCCCCGGTTCTACATGCAGTGATGCCTGCACAGTTATGAAGCAGCCTGCTGACACATTTCTCAGAACATAGCCTCTTCATTAAGCTATGTATGACAAGGATTCTGAGAGCTCAGTGTTTGGAAATGAGCTTCTGCCTTTCTGACACTCAATATCTGTGAAAGCTCACACTTAGAAGACAGTAATTAGCCCGGTGTGCCAGCCCTACATGATATGCCGGCACCTTACTTACAGGTCTCGTCTAACTTTCTACCACTCGCCATCACTTGGAACTGCTATCACTCTTCATATCGAGGAGACTCTAACACAAAACTCAGCAGAGTGGCCAGCAGAGTGGCACATGATCCCAGGCATCTCACTCCACTGTCACTCTTCATATCGAGGAGACTCTAACACAAAACTCAGCAGAGTGGCCCGCAGAGTGGCACATGATCCCAGGCATCTCACTCCGCTGTCACTCTTCATACCCTTCTTGCTGCACTACTCCTTAGAACACTAAGCTACCACTTCATATTTCAACGGGTCTCCTTTTGCCTCTAGTGATGAAAATAACTACTGTTGTATTCAGAGTACAGCAATCTTCAGTAGAATAGGACTACCTATAACCATGGAACCTGTATTTCAACAGCAACTTGGACAGGAAAACAGTAAGATCGCATGCATTATCTCTACTCGCTAAAAACACAGACCCTAGCTGGAAAGAAGCGTGATGACCACTTAACAATCAGGGAGGAAGACCTATAGTCACAAACATGAGTCTTCTATGATCACAAAGCAAAATCTTATACTGCACAGTGCTAAAAAGGAAGAGAATAAGGAAATATTAAGTCTGCCACACAGCTAATACTGATAAATGCAAGATCTCAGACAGATACTGGCTGGAAAAAGTTCACAATGTAGCTGTACTTCCAGGGTCAAGCAGACTAAATAGATAAGAGTATGAAACAAGGAGACTTTGATAGCTCTGGGCAATGAGCGTGAAGAAAACAGAAACAGTCAGAAAGTGAAGGCTAGCACACAGTGACTAGATAAGGTTGCGGCAGGACTATCCCATGAAAATCAGGCAACGGATTGTAGATCAAATAGGAAGCAATAGGAAGCCAGCGGTGGAATGCTACCCAGGGCACTGTTACCATGTGCTTTAAAAGATGAGAAAGAGCTGGACAGTGGTGGTGCACACCTATGATCCCAGAACTCTGGAGGCAGAGTCAGGTGGATCTCTGTGAGTTCAGGGCCATCCTAGTCTACAAACAGCCAGGATTGTTACACAGAGAAACCCTGTCTTGAAGGGGAAAAAAAAGACAGAAGAAAAACAATTATGAACTACGTATAATGGTACATGTCTAAAAATGCCACAATGAAATCTATTTTTGTATGCTAACTAAAAAAGAAAAAGAATTGCAAGAAAAACAAGGGTATGAACCAGACTAGTGTTTTTGGGGGGGAGGAAATGAAGGGAATAAATTTGAGGCTCACTATAAGGACCTTCATTGCATTCCAACTGCTTAGATACAGGAGCTAAAGGGAGGAGGAGGTACCAAACAAGCAACCTACTCTCCTTTTATAGGATGGTGAAACGTGGCACAGAGCATTCAACATCTGCATCATTGAACTTCCCCATGCCTCAGGTCCATTACCTATAAAATGAGATGACCAACAGTTTCTACCTCATCACAACCATTCAGCATTCAACACAGTTTACAAACTAGGAAGAGAGCCTATACCTTGTATCTACCAAGGCACTGTGGCTTTTGCAACAAAAGGCAGTAGGTGCAGGCTTACCCACTGCAACACCAGACACAAAAAGTCAAAAGGACCCTTCCCCAGAGGAAGAAGGTCTCCTGCACCTCCTGCAACCATAAGAAGTCATGCAACATGAAAACGGACCATGTTGCAATGGATTACACTGCAACAACACCAGAACCACCCCATGTACCAGGCATACCTAGAGGAACTCCAAAATCCCATCACACAGCTGTCAGACTTGGGAACAAAAGTCTTCTAATTTTACTACCTACACCAAGTTTATATAAACACTTCCAACACTGGTATCTATAAGATTTTCACTGGTACCTATAAAATGGGAATAAGATTTTCATTCAATGCTGAGGCCTAACAAATAATCTTCACAATCAATGAGAAAATAAGGCTCAAAGTAGTTATGTAATTTGCCTCAATCTATATTACTAGTACCTAGAAAGATGGAAATTTTTTGTTTTGTCTTTCAAGACAGGGTTTCTCTGTACTGCAGCCCTGGCTGCTCTGGAACTCAATTTTATAGACCAGGCTGGCCTTGAACTCACTGAGATCAACCTATCTTGCTGGGATTAAAAGCATGCGACACCACACCCCATAACTGAGATGTATATGACAAGTCTATCCTCTTTCCCTCTCCTCACAAAAGCAGAGGAGATGTAAAGAATCCAAGGGGAGGTCTCACTTAAGTACAGGCAGTATAATTTGACAGGCAACCGTCACTGAGCTTTAGAATCAGAATGGGTAGGTTCCTACCTCAACTCTACCATGGTCCAAATGTGTGATTTTGATCTCGTTATTTAACCTTTCAATGTCCTAATTTTTCACGTCTACAAAATGGAGCAGAGATGTTCTTAGCCAGGTGGAATAGTGGATGCCATGGTCTTAGCATTTGGGAGGATTTGGAAGCTTGGTGTCAGGCCCTCCAAAGAGTAAGAGCAAAGAATAAAACCAGCCATGTGAGTTAGACAAAGCTAAAAGAAAAGAAACTCCTCAATAGGAGCAATAAGAAAAATTGCCTCCCAGAATAATCAGCAAAGATCAGGACATGGGTGGCAGCAGTTGTCTAAATGTTGCTGTGGTATTCTTCTACAAAGGGACAGATCCTGAGAACCAAATCATTCAGTGAATTTCATCATATGAGCAGCACAGCACTGTGAGCACAAACATGGGTAGGTCAATCACTCAGCATGGCTTCTTGATGGAAACAAGACCCATAGGAAACACAAGATCAGTGGGCTGTTGCTGGTGAAGCATCAATTGTTTCACTGTAATTGTTTTACAAATTTACTGTAATCATCAAGAAGGTAGTAATGGGTCCTGCTACACTACTACATTACAAAGGCAACTACTTCATTAAAAAATTTTCACTTACAGCATAATCTATGAGCCCAACATGGTTTCCTGTTTTGTGGTACAAAACTAGTGCATTCTCACTATGTGAATGATTGTCCATAAAAGCTGCCTTTTAGGGCTGGAGAGATGGCTCAGTAATTAAGAGCACGGACTGCTCTTCCAGAGGACCTGGGTTCAATTCCCAGCACCCACATGGTGGTTCACAACTGTCTGTAACTCCAAGATCTAACAGTCACACAGATATACATGCAGGCAAAACACCAATGCACATAAAAATTAAAAAATTGGTTTTTTAAAAAGCTGCCTTCCGCCGGGCGTTGGTGGCGCACGCCTTTAATCCCAGCACTCGGGAGGCAGAGGCAGGTGGATCTCTGTGAGTTCGAGGCCAGCCTGGTCTACAAATCGAGTTCCAGGAGAGCCTCCAGGAGAGCCTCCAAAACAATACAGAGAAACCCTGTCTCGAAAAACCAAAAAAAAAAAAATCTGCCTTCCAACTGGACAGTGGTGGCCTGGAATTTAAGATGTACAGCACCAACGCCCGGCCTAAGACATGGATTTTTTACTGACAACAAAAATCTAAGAGCTAAAAATCTATACTAGAAATTATGACTAAATTTGGTATATGCCTATAACCTAACACATCTGAATCAATACAAATGACAAACCATTATCAAACATGCCTTTTATTAGAATTTAAATGCCATATTAAAAATGTCCAGTATTTCCTATTTCTTCTCCCCCACCTCTGCTGCTATATGTCCTCAAAAATGTGTAGTAAACTTTTGAAAAAAGGTACCAAGCCAACGGTGGTGGCACATGCCTTTAATCCCAGCACTTGGGAGGCAGAGGCAGGTAGATCTCTGTGAGTTCAAAACTAGCCTGGAACAAGTTGAGTTCCAGGACAGCTAGGGCTATACAGAGAAACCCTGTCTCGAAACCAAAAAAAAGAAAAAAAAGAAAAAGAAAAAAAAAGAAAAAAAAAAAGAAGAAAAAGAAAAAGAAAAACCGGTGTGGAGACTGACTCCTAACCACTAACGAACAGCACAGACTATGAAGTCTTTTACCCCCAAGCCAAATGAGTCAACTAATACTGAAATAGACAAATGCCTTCAGTTCCCTGAAAACCCTTGGGTCCATGCCCAGTGAACTTCACCTCCAAGTCCCTAAACTTTTGCTTCGCATGAATATTAGCATAACCACTACCACCCCATTTCAGATTTCATCAGGCCAAACTTTCAAAAAATCTTCAAGTGATCTCAGCCCTCCAGGCCCATCATTCTATCAGGCTAATAGAGGGGGAAACCCTGAAATCTGAACCCTCTCCCCGCTACCAGTATCAAGCGAGGCAGGGAAGTGGCAAGCCGGTCGGGTGCTAGTCACATCCCCCATTGGGATCCCCTGTCCTTGTCTGAGCTTTCAATTCTTACTCCAAAACATTTTCTTTCCCCTGACAGTTCCAGCGACCATTTATTCCCACCGGGGCCCCGCAGATACGGCACAACTATTCGTGAGCCCTGGTCTGAGACCCTCGTGGCTCCTCTTCCCCATTCAGGCGAGGATCCACTCGCAACAGCGCTGACAAGCGCCGGGGACTCCATCACCGCCCCAGACTCCTCTCCCTAAGTCCCAGCCCTGCCGCGACACAGCCCACGCCCCTCCGGAGCTCCTGGCAGTCGGCACGAAGGAAGGTGCGGCGACGCGTGGCCCGATCCGCGCGCTTGGCACGGGGGCGCGCGTTGGAGGGGGGGGGGCCCTACCTCCTTCGGCGCTCCCGCGGCTCCGCCCGGATCCGGCTCCTTCGGCTTGACTACTCGCCGGCGTCCCGCGCGCGCCTGGAATATATACCGTCATCCGGGGGGCCGGGGCGGCGGGGCGGGCCGCTAGCTGCAGCGGAGAAGAGCGCGGGCCCCGGCCACCCCGCCCCTCTCGCCGCGGTGAGTGGCTGCGGCCGCTGGGCGGGGCGGAAGCCTGCAGACCGGACACGTCAACCACCAGGAGCCGCCGAAGGGGCGGGCACCTGCGGGGGGGGGGGGGGGGGGGGGGGGGGGGTAGGCGGAGCCTTACGTCACTCGGGCTTCTGTCCAATAGGATGGTACGAGGTCCTGTCAGTCTGCGGCACCGCCCCCTCACGCACTGGTGGGGGTGGGTTGGGGCGGAGGCGGGGGCGGGGCCCGCTGCGCGTGCGGCCCTAGAGAGGGTAAGGCCCAAAGGAGGCGACACCTTGAAGACAAACTGCTACGCTGGGCCTTGGAGTCACCCCAGGGGTGGGTCGTCGCGCCCTGTGCCCGAGCTGAGCGGGGCGCGGACACTGTGTCTTCAGGTGACGGATTTCCGAACACCCACGGGTGTGATTGGGAAAGACCCGCTGGTTTCCAAGCAGAGATCCCTCGGGGCGGGCCTGTCACCTTAGATTAGCTGGTTTCATCTCTGTTTTTGGTTTGTTTTGGGTTTTTTTTTTTTTTTTTTTTTGGTTTTTGGTTTTTCGAGACAGGGTTTCTCTGTATTGTTTTGGAGGCTGTCCTGGAACTCGCTGTGTAGACTAGGGCTGGCCTCGAACTCACAGATCATCTCTGATTATTCTTTAGATACCTGTCAGCCAGTGCCTCGTGCTTCCTCTATCACTTGTCTTCCAGGCTCAAGGACATTGAAAGAAGAAACGCCAGCAAAAGGGGTTGGATAACCCGAGGCTGTGCGTGCTAAGTGCCACAGTGACAATGGGCCCAAGAAGCAGGGTTTAGCTAAGAGTATGTGACTTTACCTTGCCTGGAGGAAAGAGCCAATGTGCAACTGTCCCATTATGCCTAGGGCAGCGGGCGTGCACATGCAGGCTGTATTCTTAGTGTTATGAAATTGCATTCATGCTTAAAGTTATGTTGGGGTTTGCATTTTCTGAGAGTCCAATTTGCTGAGATGTCAAAAGCACCTGCAGAAAGGCTTCCTCGGTTTTCTTAGTCATTCTTGCATATTCATTTTTCATTCATTTACTATCAATTGATGTCCTTCAGAAATGTTATCATTTAACAAGGGGTGTTATTTGTCATTTAAAAGATAGGTTTCCATTTGATAAGAACTTTTGTGGATTTAGGGTATTTAGACAATTGCCTAGACAACTAAAGAAAATCTTTAACCTCCAAGGTTAAATGGACAGATGAATGGGTGGTCAAAGAGTTAAACACCACTTGGTAGGAAAGGATCAAGGACAGGGGTGTGATATGTTAGCAGTATTTGCTTGGCCTTAGTCTCGAATGCCCTCTGGTATCCTGTCATATGCCACGTCACCTGAGAAGCTGTAAATGCCACCTACAGTGCCTTTGAAAGTGGCAGATGTGCCTTCTTGGAGCAAGAATAACAACAGGGAAGTGTCTCTGGTTTTCACACTTCTAGTTTTGAAAACACTGAGTCTCAAATGAAGAATACAGAACAGGTACACAGTGGGAATTGCCCAGAATCGCTTGATCTTTACATATGCATTCCCCTGGGGTTGAACTGTTCTCTTAAGAACAACCTGGCTGCTACAGCATTCAATAAAGAGCATATTGTTCAAACTGCATTTATCGAGTTATTCTATGCTAGACCTTATGATAGGTATCACGGGAGATCAAGAGTCTTGGAGGAATTGCTAGTACAGTAAGAGACAGGGGAGACAGATGCTCTTTTTTTCAAAATGGAAGGCTATGAGTGCAGCAGCAAATGCTCAAAGGAAGGCCCTCAGAGCTCAGAGAGAGCAAGGGATGCTGTCTCCCTCCAGATAGGCCCAATGGTTTCCTACTGGACCACCTCACACTTCTGAGTGCTGTCCTTTGGTACTCAGCCTCCATGACAGAGGCAACTTCAGCACCTTTGCTAACTCCTGTTAACCTCCTTAATACTAAGAAAAAAAATTTTAAGACCAGGAAATTTGTCCATAGACTTTTTTTAATTGGGAAGGGAAATGTCTACCTAAGATTTGTTGTTAAATATACTCTGAAATTTGAAGTATCAAAAGGGAATACTTAGGTAGGTGATGGTGGCTTCCATCTCTAATCCCAGCACTTAGGAGGCAGAAGCAGAAAGCTCTCTGTGAGTTTGAGGCCAGCCTGGTCTACAGAGTGAGTTCTAGGACTGCCAGGAATGTTACACAGAGAAAGCCTGTCTACAACCCCTCCCGCAGAGGAAAGAAAAAAAAGGGAATACTTGCCTAAAGTTACTTATTTTTAGAAATATGAGCTTAACCCAGTTAAAAATACCATTAAGTGGGCAATAGTTTCATCTATTAGGTGGTTAGATAAATGGGTGGATAGGCAGTTAGATAGATATTATGAGATCTGGAAAGAAAAGATCACCCTGAACTTGAATTCACTCAAATTTGAGAAAATAGCATCATACATTTTCAGAGTTGGAAAGGGAAAAGAGAAAGTGCTAGCCTACAGTAGTTAGATAATAAATGTTAACTAAGAAAAGGATAAAGGAAAAGAGAAATGGAATAGTTATATGGTAAAACTACAGAACAAATACAGCTGGGGATATAGCTCAATGATAAGAGCATTTATTTACCCAGGGTGTATAAGTTCAGCCCCCAGAAACACACACACAGACAAAAAGTAATGTTGAGATATGAGATGTTTCATTTTTTATAATTGTTAATGCATGTTAGTTACACATATTAATGAGTTTCACTGTGATTTTCCATACATAGCTTTTTATGTATATTTTCCATATATAAAGATGTCTGTATGTAGCTACCCTCCTTACTGCCTTCTGAGAAAAGTACTTTTGTTTTGTTTTGTTTTGTTTTGTTTTTTCGAGACAGGGTTTCTCTGTGGCTTTGGAGGCTGTCCTGGAACTCGCTTGGTAGTCCAGGCTGGTCTCGAACTCACAGAGATCCGCCTGCCTCTGCCTCCCGAGTGCTGGGATTAAAGGCGTGCACCACCAACGCCCGGCTTGAGAAAAGTACTTTTAATGAACCATTATTGTGAAACAATTTAAATTTTGAAAATGCCATATAGTAATACTATGTTTCATGTTTTTTTCCTATGAGGACAATGAGATAATAGTAATTTTATATTATTTTAGGTAGGCATATTTTGCTAAATTGTAAATTATTTTAACTTTGTGGGATGTTACTTAACAAAAGCAGCCACTTGGCTTGACTGATTTTCCCAGTAATGTGTCAGATACGTGCCAATCTGCCCACATTTTCTTGTTTCTCATAATCCATTATGACCCACCTTTTTTTTAAGTGTGCCAGTACTTGGAGCTGCCACAGCAGAGGAATCTTCCCTCCACTGTCCTGAACACAATGGCCTCAGCTGGTGTTTGGAGCTTTTTTTCAGCAAGATTCACAAAGCTCCAGGAAAGTCTGGCTCACTCAGACTGGATCAGGGCAAGGCCTGAGCACTTACGACATCACTGCTTCCAGGAGGGTACAGACAGCTGGGTGGGGTACTGATCAGCATTTTGACTTTCTTATGACAGTTTCCTAGGACGCAAGGAATTTGTTCTCTTGGGAGATGATATGGCCTTAGCTCACCACTCCTCCCACACTTAAATTCTCCGTAATTCAGGCTGTGTTTTAGAATATTGTGAAATGAAGAAAACGCCCTGTTAGATGTCAGATTTTCACTCAGTGTTTTCCGTCCCTTCCTAACATTTATACAGTCCTTCGGAGGATTTTGAGCTACATGGTTTATCTAGAATGTGTGGGATGTTGGGAGTGATACACAAGAATGAGTAAATACATAGTCCTTCACAACTGACTCCAACCTGAAGAGCCCATAAGTCACTGAATGAAATACACTAGAAAGTAAAGTGAGCGTCAGTGTGTGATGACTCCAGGGGGGGGGCAAAGCTGGAGGACTCACAGGGAGGCAAGGCTTTGTATAGTGGCAGACTGCATTCTATTCCAGGGCTGGCCAGACAGCAGTCTGGCCCCTTAATAAAGAAACAGCTCTGTCAACAGTGAAGTGATTTACTGAAGGACGAAACTGATAGTAAGGCATAAAAGCAAGATTCAAAGACAAGCTATTAGTATATAACAGCATTTCTTTGCAAGTAATAATGTGTGAAAATAATCCAATAATTAAAAAGTTCAATCATGATAATAAATTGCTCCGATTTTTTTCTTCTCTTAAAGCCAAGTAGCTCACACTGTGATAGTTATTCGTCATTGCCAACTTGACAGGATTTAGAATCACCATAGAAACAAATCTCTGGGCATTTTTTGTGAGGGATTTTTTTTCCAAGTTGGAAGACTCACCCTAAATGTAGGCAACACCATTCCATAGGCCGGGTGCCACCCGAATAAAAGGGGACAAAGGAGACAAAAAGTGGCATTTATCTCTCTCTCTGCTTCTTTTTTTTTATTTTTTTTTTATTTTTGGGTTTTTCAAGACAGGGTTTCTCTGTGGCTTTGGAGGCTGTCCTGGAACTCGCTTGGTAGTCCAGGCTGGTCTCGAACTCACAGAGATCCGCCTGCCTCTGCCTCCCGAGTGCTGGGATTAAAGGCGTGCACCACCAACGCCCGGCTTGAGAAAAGTACTTTTAATGAACCATTATTGTGAAACAATTTAAATTTTGAAAATGCCATATAGTAATACTATGTTTCATGTTTTTTTCCTATGAGGACAATGAGATAATAGTAATTTTATATTATTTTAGGTAGGCATATTTTGCTAAATTGTAAATTATTTTAACTTTGTGGGATGTTACTTAACAAAAGCAGCCACTTGGCTTGACTGATTTTCCCAGTAATGTGTCAGATACGTGCCAATCTGCCCACATTTTCTTGTTTCTCATAATCCATTATGACCCACCTTTTTTTTTTAAGTGTGCCAGTACTTGGAGCTGCCACAGCAGAGGAATCTTCCCTCCACTGTCCTGAACACAATGGCCTCAGCTGGTGTTTGGAGCTTTTTTTCAGCAAGATTCACAAAGCTCCAGGAAAGTCTGGCTCACTCAGACTGGATCAGGGCAAGGCCTGAGCACTTACGACATCACTGCTTCCAGGAGGGTACAGACAGCTGGGTGGGGTACTGATCAGCATTTTGACTTTCTTATGACAGTTTCCTAGGACGCAAGGAATTTGTTCTCTTGGGAGATGATATGGCCTTAGCTCACCACTCCTCCCACACTTAAATTCTCCGTAATTCAGGCTGTGTTTTAGAATATTGTGAAATGAAGAAAACGCCCTGTTAGATGTCAGATTTTCACTCAGTGTTTTCCGTCCCTTCCTAACATTTATACAGTCCTTCGGAGGATTTTGAGCTACATGGTTTATCTAGAATGTGTGGGATGTTGGGAGTGATACACAAGAATGAGTAAATACATAGTCCTTCACAACTGACTCCAACCTGAAGAGCCCATAAGTCACTGAATGAAATACACTAGAAAGTAAAGTGAGCGTCAGTGTGTGATGACTCCAGGGGGGCAAAGCTGGAGGACTCACAGGGAGGCAAGGCTTTGTATAGTGGCAGACTGCATTCTATTCCAGGGCTGGCCAGACAGCAGTCTGGCCCCTTAATAAAGAAACAGCTCTGTCAACAGTGAAGTGATTTACTGAAGGACGAAACTGATAGTAAGGCATAAAAGCAAGATTCAAAGACAAGCTATTAGTATATAACAGCATTTCTTTGCAAGTAATAATGTGTGAAAATAATCCAATAATTAAAAAGTTCAATCATGATAATAAATTGCTCCGATTTTTTTCTTCTCTTAAAGCCAAGTAGCTCACACTGTGATAGTTATTCGTCATTGCCAACTTGACAGGATTTAGAATCACCATAGAAACAAATCTCTGGGCATTTTTTGTGAGGGATTTTTTTTCCAAGTTGGAAGACTCACCCTAAATGTAGGCAACACCATTCCATAGGCCGGGTGCCACCCGAATAAAAGGGGACAAAGGAGACAAAAAGTGGCATTTATCTCTCTCTCTGCTTCTTTTTTTTTATTTTTTTTTTATTTTTGGGTTTTTCAAGACAGGGTTTCTCTGTGGCTTTGGAGGCTGTCCTGGAACTCGCTTGGTAGTCCAGGCTGGTCTCGAACTCACAGAGATCCGCCTGCCTCTGCCTCCAGAGTACTGGGATTAAAGGCGTGTGCCACCAACGCCCGGCTTCTCTCTGCTTCTTGACGGTGGACACACAACACGATCAGCTGCCTGCTGCTGCCTTCCATACCTTTCTTACCTTGATAGACTGTACCCCCCGAACTGTGAGCCAAGACAGACCCTTCCTTCTTTAAGCTGCCTGTATCAGGTGTTTTGTCTTAACAATGAGACAAGTAACTAAGACATCACCACTGGGAATTTAGGTCAAGTATTGAATGCTTATGCTTGGGAAGCTATTGTCTGGAACTTCTAATGCAGACAGCCTCATAGTGATGTGGTCTCCAGAGGATGACATCTGACCTATGGATGAAACTAGAATAGAGAGATTTTATTCCAAACCTGCCTTCCCACATATGTAGTGACTGTAGAGCCACCCACCTCTGGTTCGCTACACAACTGTCCATAGTACTGTCTCTCAATGTAAATGTTTCTCAAAATGCAGTTTGGATTTACTGTACATTTTACTGCTGCTGAAGAGATCTCTTAGTCTCATATTTTGTTTCTAAGAGCCCCTACATATTAAATTTGCTTTATATTGTTTTGGGTGATATCTCTTTATTTTTCCGTGAATGTGTGTTTTTTCTCCATATTTGTCTATGTATTACTTTCATGCCTGGTGCTTGCACAAGAGGGCATCAGAAGCCCAGAGACTGGACTTATAGATGTTTGTAAACTGTTGTTTGGGCACTTGGAATTGAACTCAGGTCCTTTGGAAGAGTATCTGTGCTCTTAACTGCTGAGCCATCTCTCCAGCCCCAACAGGGAATATCTTTAAATAAGAAAGAATTTTCAAAACAAAAAATCTCCATCCTCTATAAGATCTCAAACATACAAGAAATTTCGAGCTGGGCAGTGGTGGTGCATGCCTTTAGTCCCAGCACTTGGGAGGCAGAGGCAGGTGAATCTCAATTTGAGGCCAGTCTGGTCTACAAAGTGAGTTCCAGAACAGCTAGGACTGAACTGTTACACAGAGAAGCCCTGTCAAAAAAAAAAAAAAAAAAAAGAAGGAAGGAAGGAATTCCTAAGCATTTTTTGTTCTAGGACCCATATCTTCCCTTTGTCTGTCACTTAACGTAAGTTAAGGAAGATAGACCTATGTCACAAAGTCTAAAGTGATGCATCAGAATTAAGCTGTTAGAAGTATAGTCTTGAAATGGGAAAAAGACAAGATCTCGTAAGTAAACTAGGAGCCCAGGGAGCAGGGTGGAAGAGGAGAGAGGAGGAGGGAAGGAGAGTCGGGGGAAATGTATAGCTTAATTTAAAAAATGGAAAGAAAAAAAGGTATAGTTCTAATTCTGACTTAGAGATAGTGTGTCATGAATGAAAATAATCTCAGGAACTCAGGTGGCAGAGTCAGGAATATCTCAACTTCCAGACCAGGATGGCTACATAAACACTATATAGGAAAACTGGGAGGAGGGAAAGATTTACTTGGATTCCTAGAGCCATTGTCTAATTATTTTCTGTGTCCCCACAGCATTGACTTACTCACTTTATTCTAGACAACTCAGCATAACATATGAGAACATGAACTCCAATGCCAGACAGCACGAGTTTGAATTGTGGCTCTGTCTACAGTCACTAGTTTAATGCTATTAACAAGTTACTTATCTTTGGGCCCCATCAGGGATAATAATAAGACCTACCTATTAGGGTTGCTGTGAGGATGATTATTTTTATAATACTATTGTAAAAATAGGTGTCTTTTTTTTTAAAGATTTACTTAATTATTATGAATGTAATGTTTTGTCTGCAAGTATTCCTGCAGGCCAGAAGAGGGCACCAGATCTCATTCGAGGTGGTTGTGAATCACCATGTGGTTGCTGGGAATTAAACTCAGGACCTCTAGAAGACCAGCTAGTGTTCTTAACCACTGAGCCATCTCCCCAGTCCCTATTTCCATAATGTTTAAGTGTAATTTCTTTTTTTAACTTATTTTTTGTTTTCTTTCTTTTTTGATGGATTATTACATTGTTTTATTACTTTAATTTTAAATAGCTTGCTTCACATGTCAATCCCTGTTCCTTCTCCCTCCCCTCCTCCCGCACGCCCTCACCGTCCCCCAAGCCTCCCACCCTATCCCCACTTCCTTTCACATAGGGAATATCCAGAGTCTGTCATTCCGCTCAGGACAGGATCCAGGAACTCCCCTAAGAGTCCAGGCTGAGAGATCATCCCTCTTTGTGTTATGGACACACGAAGTCCATTTGTATGCCAGGGATAAACACTAATCCACTGCCCAGGGCCCCATAGGTTGCCCAGGCCTCCTCATTGACTCTCACATTAAGGGGGTCTAGATCAGTCCCATGCTGGCCTCCCAGCTATCATTTTCTGATTTTAGAGGAATCACATTGAGTTTCTCTCCATTTAGTTTGATGTTGGCTGTTGGTTTACTGTAATAGCTTTTAATATGCTTAGGTGTGTTCCTGTTATCCCTGATCTCTCCAAGACCGTTATCTTGAAGGGGTGTTGGATTTTGTCAAAGGCTTTTTCAGCATCTAGTGAGATGATCATGTGGCTTTTACAGTTTATGTATATGGTGGATTACATTGATGGATTTTCATATGTTGAACCATCCCTACATCCCTGGGATGAAGCCTACTTGATCATGGTGGATTTTTCTGTTGTGTTATTGGATTTGATTTGCCAGTACTTTATTATTTTTGCATCAATGTTCATGAGGGATATTAGTCTGTAGTTCTCTTTATTAGTTGTGTCTTTGTGTAGTTTGGGCACCAAGGTAATTGTGGCCTCGTAAAAAGAGTTTGGCAATGTCCCTTCTGCTTCTGTTGTGTGGAACAGTTTGAAGAGTATTGGTATTAGCTCTTCTTTGAATTTCTGGTAGAATTTTTCACTGAAACCATCTGGCCCTGGGCTTTTTTTGGTTGGGAGACTTTTGATGACTGCTTCTATTTTATTAGGGGCTTTAGGTCTATTTGAATTGCTTGCCTGTTCTTGATTTAGTTTTGGCAAGTGACATCTATCGAGAAAATTGTCCATTTCCTTTAACTTTTTGAATTTTGTGGAGTACAGGTTTTCAAAGTATGACCTGATGATTCTCTGTATTTCCTCAGTTTCCATGTTATGTCACCCCTTTTCATTTCTGATTTTGTTAATTAGCATGTTCGCTGTCTGCCTTCTAATTAGTTTGGACAAAGGTTTGTCTATCTTGTTGGTTTTCTCAATGAACCAACTTTGTTTCATTGATTCTTTATATTGTTTTATTTGTTTCTATTTTATTGATTTCAGCCCTCAATTTGATTATTTCCTGGCATCTAGTCCTCCGGGGTGAGTTTGCTTCTTTTTGTTCTAGAACTTTCAGGTGTACTATTAAGTCTCTAGTGTGACTATTCTCCAGCTTCTTCATGTGGGCACTAAGTCCTATGAACTTTCTCTTAGCGCTGCTTTCAAAGAGTCCCATAAGTTTGGGTATGTTGTGTCTTTATTCTTGTTGAATTCTAGAAGCCTTTACTTTTTTTTCATTTCTTCCTTGACCCAGGAATGGTACAATTGAGTGTTGTTCAATTGCCATGAGCTCATAGGTTTTCTGCAATTTGTGTTGTTGTTGAATTGTAACTTTAAACCATGGTGATCCAATATGATGCAGAATGTTATTCCAATTTTTTTGTATCTGTGGAGGTTTGCTATGTTGCTGAGTATGTGGTTGATTTTAGAGAAGGTTCCATATGGCACTGAGAAGAAGGTATATGCTTTTGTGTTTGGAAGGAATTTTCTACTATTTCTATTAGTTCCTTTGTTTCTTTGTTAAAATTTCTGTCTGGTGGTCCTGTCTAGTGGTGAGAATGGGGTGTTGAAGTCTCCCACTATAAGTGTGTGAGGTTCTATGTGTGATTTGAGCTTTAGTAATGTTTCTTTTACAAATGTGGGTGCCTTCATAATTGGGGCACAGATGTTTAAAACTGAGACTTCATCTTGATGGACTTTTCCTGTGATGACTATGATATTACCTTCTTCATCTCTTTTGATTGATTTTAGATATTAGGATTGCTACACCAATTTGTTTCTTGAGTCCATTTGATTGGAAAATCTTTTTTTTTTTTTTTTGTTTTTTATGAGTAGAAAATCTTATCCCAACCCTTTACTCTGAAGTAACATCTGTCTTTGATGATGAGATGAGTTTCTTGTATGCAGCAGGATGGATTCTGTCTTAGTATCCATTCTATTATCCTGTGTCTTTTTGTAGGCAAGTTAAGACCACTAACATTGAGGGATATTAATGACCATTGATTGTTAATTCTTGTTTGTTTTGGATTTGTTGGTAGTAGTGTTATTGTGTGTGGATCCCCCCCCTTTTTTTTTCTTTTGGTGTTTGGTAAAGTGGGATTATCTATTACCTATGTTTTTGTGAGTGTAGTTATCTTCGTTGGGTTGGAGTTTTCCCTCCAGTACTTTCTGTAGGACTGGATTTGTTGATATGTATGGTTTAAATCTGGTTAATTAGAAGCAATGTTGTTTTACATGTCAATCCCAGTTCCCTGTCCCTCCCTCATCCCCTGCCCACCACTGACCTCATATCTTATCCCCTTTCTGCTTCTCCTCCCCTTTCTGCTCCCCAGGGAGGGTGAGGCCTTCCATGGGGGATCTTTAAAGTCTGTCCCATCATTAGGAGCAGGGCCTGGGCCTCCCCCGGGCTAACATGTTTTTAATCTACATTCTTCCACATGCTCGTTACCTCATCTCCATCCTGCTCTTCCACCTATGGCTTGTTCTTCCCGGAGCTCTCTCTGCCCAGAAGTCCCACCTGTGCCTCCTGACTAGCTATTGGCCATGTAGCCTTTTATTAAACCAACCACACTGACACATCTTCCCACAGTGCAAGGGAATATTTCACAACACACATTTTGAATGATTTCATGCTTTTCACTTAGGTGTGTGAATATCAAATAGCAAACCATGACATTTAGATGCTGAATATGTTTGGGATCAAGGATGGATATATAGTTATATGATTCTGGATTTTTAAAATATTGATTTGATCCTGTTTGTATGCATGCACATGTATAATCAAGTGATCACAGAGGTAGAAGACATTGGCTCTCAGGGAATTGGAGTTAGTTTTTTGATTAGGTCCTGGGATCTGATACAGATGCTGGGATGTGAACTTTTGAGTAGTAAGATGGATTAACCTTAGGGTCATCTCTCCAGCCTCCATGCCACTAGCTTGTTTGGATGGGATTTTATTTTGTCTTGTTTCAGATGTATTTATTTAATTTGATATGCATGAGCGTTTTCCTGTATTGCTTGAGTTCTTGGTGTCCTTGAGCCAGAATATAGTATTCTATGCACTAGAACTGGAATTACCACAGTTGTGAGCCCCATATAGGTTCTGGGACCCAAGCCTGGTCGTCTGCAAGACAGCAAGTGCTCTTAACCACAGAGCTATCTCTCAGCCCCTACATTACATGTTTTGATCACTTATGGACTTTGTATGATATTGATCCCAGAGTATATGTATTGCCTACTAACATCATAGTCATTCTAGCTTATGTAAGTAGAGCCTATGATGTTGACAATGACAAACTTATCAATGAACTTCCCCAAGTAAATCTCATTTTTATGTGTGGCTGCAGGTTAACTGGGATGTTTTTGGTTTGTTTGTTGTCGTGTGATGTGTGAAGGCCCTGAGTAGTGATTCTAAAGGTAGTTTAATCTTTAAGTCTTAAACCTGAAATATATCTGGATTAGAGATAGGAATTTTAAGCCATCAGTGAATTATTTATGACTAAAACTAAAGGGGTAACACAACATATAAGAGAGTTGCAAATGTGTCCCCTCTGGGAAGTAGCACTTAGGGACTCCATGAAGAAACAGTCTAGGCAGGGAACCTGACAACAAAGGTTCAAAGCAGTTGAAGGAAAGCTAGGAAGACAGTGAGGCCACTAAAGCCAATGGAAGGGGGGTTTATGGATCAAAAGGCTCAAGCGGGGGAAGGGGGGAGGAGGGTAGAGGGTAGAGGGTGGAGGGGACCAATACTGAGGTGTGGCCAGACTCTGGACGGTCCATCCTGCTAGGGTGGGTCCACTACCTGTGGAGCGAACCCAGGATGCTCCAAGGAGGAGATGGGGGGAGTTGGGTCCAAGCAGAGTCCACACTCACCTCAAGCAGAGGGTGGAGGGCATAGCTTAAGAGTAATTTATAAGAGTAATTTCTAACAATCAAAATTACAAATCTCTGCTTGAAAGATAATATTTGCTGAGCTTAACTAGGTGTCAGGAAATAGGGCATGAGTTTACTATTCTTGAGTTTGGCCAGGACTCTTTTCTAATTAACAGTTTGCAAAAGGTGATGAGATATTGCTATGGTTTGAGTTTTCCCAGCAGAGAGAAGTAGGAGGCAGAATCTAGGTGTGTGAGATTCGAGGAGACAGGGAGTAAGCAGGATGGGCAGTACTTGACAGAGTGTAGATTAATAGAAATGGGTTAGCTTAAGTTGTAAGAGCTGGTTAAAAACAAGCCTAAGCTAACGCCAAGCCTTCCTAATTAATAATTAATAATAAGCAGGATGGGCAGTACTTGACAGAGTGTAGATTAATAGAAATGGGTTAGCTTAAGTTGTAAGAGCTGGTTAAAAACAAGCCTAAGCTAACGCCAAGCCTTCCTAATTAATAATTAATAATAAGCAGGATGGGCAGTACTTGACAGAGTGTAGATTAATAGAAATGGGTTAGCTTAAGTTGTAAGAGCTGGTTAAAAACAAGCCTAAGCTAACGCCAAGCCTTCCTAATTAATAAGTTTCTGTGTTGCTATCTGTGAGCTGGCAGCCCAAAGAAAAATCTGACTACTTAAATAAATTAACAGATATCATTTAAAATTAAATTCATAGCCATTACAATACTACTCACTTATCCAGTCCACTCATTCTGCCATTCTCTTAGGTGACTCCATTTTTTCCTGAAACTCCTATTACTTCTCACATACTCTCTCTTATCAGATAAATTTGTTCTTCCTTTCATTGAGAAATGATCACAAGAGAATTTTCACAGACCCAACCACAACCACATCCACCAAATTACTGTATCTGTGCCTCTGTTTTTATTTTAAGTCCTCCTGATAAACTTGCCCGTGGTCCAGTCCTACTACCTATGTATGAATGTTCATGCAGAGATCAGAGAACAACTTTAGGTGTCATCCTCAGGACCACCTTCCACCTCTTTTTGAGTTAGAGTCTCTCATGAACCTGGAACTCACAAATCAGGCTAGCCTGGCTGGCCAGTCAGCCCTAGGGATCCTCCTGTCCCACTTTCCCTACAAAACCACACCATCATGCTGGCTGCTGCTGACTCTCCTCCTTCTTTTAAATTTATATTTGCTTTTATGTGTTTGAGTGTTTTGTCTACATCTACGTGAATGTATACCATGTGAGTACTTGATGTCCAGAGTCCAGGAGAGAGTATTTGAGTCTCAGGAATGGGTGTAAAATGGGTGTCGGGAATAGGACCCCAACCCTTTGGGAGAGCAGCAAATGTTCATAACTACTGAGTCAACCTTCCATCCCCATACCTAGGGTTTCTCTGTATTGTATTGGAGGCTGTCCGGGAACTCGCTCTGTAGACCAGGCTGGCCTCGAACTCACAGAGATCCGCCTGTCTCTGCCTCCCGAGTGCTGGGATTAAAGGCGTGTGCCACCAACGCCTGGCTCATACCTAGGTTTTTATCTGAATTCTGGGGATTGATGTACTGATTCAGGCATTTTGCTGGCCTGCCCCTGTCACCTGGCAGAATGCACTCAGGCAGTACCCTGGTCAGCCCAGGGTCTGCACACACAGGTGCAAAGGACCCCTTTAAAAGAAAGAACCCTCCTGCTTATGCTCTCTTTCCCACTGTTCCCCTGGGGCAGACAGGACTTTTCCTGTCTCCCTCTTTGTTTCTGACCTTTCCCTGTGTCTCTGTGTCTCTTCACCTCTTTCTCTTTCCTTTCCCCTCCCTCCCCTTCCTAATAAAACTTCTCATATAAGCTCTGTCGGCCTGGCATGTTTGTCCCCTGCCTCTGTCAACCTCTGACATAGAATCTGCCAAGGTCCCCCATGCACTTTATCATAACAGCTGATTGCAGGTCCTCATGCTTGCAAGGCAAGGATCTAAGTCATCTCCCAGGCCCTGGTAGATTTTTGGAGTTTTGCTTTGTTTTATTTCAGAATCATTGTTGCAGGGGAGAGAAGGTTTGAGGCATATGTAGTCATGGATGCTCTGGAACTTATTTGGGCCCTGCCCTTGAATTTGGAGTGATCCTCCTGCTTCTACCTCCCAAGTCCTGAGATTACAGGCATGTATCACCATGTCAGGCCTTAGATATTTCTTTTTATTACATAGGCATTATAATGTGTTTATAAACACAGAACTTTAAATACATAAAAGAGAAAAAGAGGGAAGAAAAAATAAAGGAAACCCCCTATGGGCCTACCACAGATAAGAATTTGTGAGAACACCAGTTTCTTTCCTTACAGACTGGAAATTCTAAGTACTTTAAAAAAGAATACAGATAATTTGCAGCATTCTGCCCCTCCCTCTGTCTTCCCCTGGGGAATGAGAGGAACAACAAGTTTTTTTTGAAAACCTGACTTGGTGTTTACAAACCACACCCTGACCCAGCTGAGCTCATCCCTAGCCAACAACCTTTAGAAAAGACAACTTGGGAGTTGCTTTGTGGGTGCGCCTGGGCCTTTCCCAGTGCCTCACAGAGGTCACTTCTGACAAGGCTTCTCAACCCTAAGGCTGTCCAGACTCTAGCTTTCAGAGAGAAAGAAATTACATTGCATTGTATTACCAGCAAGTAAAATAAATGAATGGTAAACTATAAACAGAACAGATAAATCCAACAAAAAAAGATTAAATTCTTTAACTGAAAGGGAGCTACAAGCCAGACATGGTGTCACATGCCTGTAATCTTCACAGCTGGGAAGGCTGAGGCAGGAGGATGAAAGCTTGAAGGACACCTGAGCTAGTTCCTGTCTGAAATAGAAGGGAGAAGGGTGGGTGGAGGTGGGATGGGGGAGTTAACATACGAACTTTCTTCCCCTTAACTAGAACCCTCATTAAATGACGTGAAGAATTTCACTCTTAATCTGTTTTTATAAATTCCAGGGTGTCTTTTAATAATTTTGTTAGTTTATTTTTGACGGGGTGTTTTGTTCTGTTTTTTATTTTCTTACTAGAAACTATCCTACTAATGTTCCACTGTAACCACTAAAAAGGTTGTGACATTTTGTTTATAGTTTAAGATCCATATCTGGGACAAATGGCTGAGGTGTCTATTTAATGTATGAAGGTGGACCTGGCTGCCAGGTTCTCCCAGCATGCCTCAGTCCCTACTTGTTGCAGGGTATGGCTGGCACACCCCACCCCTTTCCCTGTACTCCCAGCCCAGAGGCTGGGTTGCCCTTCCCCAGAGGCTCTTCCCTATATAATCCAAACATTTTGGTTACCTGCCCCTTTTGCACCTTTGGCCTCCTGGTTACTGAATCTGGTTTCCCCCCTCTCTCTTCTCCTTCTCTCTCCACATGGCTCAGCTCAGCCTGGCCATGTCCACTCTGGACTCTCCCAGATGTCCCTGCCTGTGACTATGCTCTCCCACATATCTACAATAAACCTTCTTCCCCACCATACCTAGGAGCAGTCATGTCCTATCATTTCTTTTCTATTTCTTTTTTTCATTCATAGATGATCACTTATTTAAATAAGTGTTTTTAGCCGGGTGGTGGTGGCTCACGCCTTTAATCCCAGCACTTGGGAGGCAGAGGCAGGCAGATCTCTGTGAGTTCCAGGCCGGGCTGGACCGACAGCCTCCAAAACAATACAGAGAAACCCTGTCTCGTAAAACCAAAAAAAAAAAAAAAGTGTTTTTAAATTATTTGTTATTGATCTTAAAAAGGAACTGGAGGCCACAATTTAACAGACAGAAGTAGTAATTTCCTCAGAGTTATTAATAAATATAAAAATACAAATGTAACTTCCCATCTGGCAGTTGGTGGCTGGCACGGACATATGAAGAAAGTGACAATTGTACTAACAGGAGACAACAGAGAGTAGCTCGAGCTTCTCCTCACCAAGTTGAAATCAAAGGGAAAAATGGAATGCCATTTTCTAGCAATTAATTGAATATTTCATCACTCAATTTCTATACAATTCATCTAGAAATTATCAGTAAACTGTGTCCTAAATGTAATTAATTGCTCTGAGATAGGAAGAGTTCCAGAGTTTCATCATTTGTTAAGCACAGAAAAATACTTTTGGGATTAAAAAGACGTTTTACTTTTTAAATTCCAGAATTGGTTTAAATGATATATATCTTTTACTTCTTAGATACATGTTATGAGACACTGAGTCTAATTCATAACTTTGTTAACAAAGTTAAAGTGCCTTTTAGGTGACTCCACAATGTCCTGACTTCTCTCAAGAAGCCCCAGTGTGGGTGCTGGGGGGGCGGCTAGGGTGGTTAAAGTCCTGGCTGCTACAGAGTAAGTGCCGAGCTTGGTCCCAAGTACCTGAAGTTAAAAACCATGCATGGTGGTGCAGGTGTTGTAATCCAGCCCCGAGGCAGTAGAGACAGGCAGAACCTGGGGCTTGGTGGCCAACCAGCCTGGCCTAACCATCAAACCCCAGGTCACTATGAGAGAGCAGACCTCAAAATTTCCACGTGGATGGTGCCTGAGGAAGAACATCCCAGGATGAGTTCTCACCTACACACAAACACACAGGGTGGGGGCATGAGGGAGGGGGAGGGAGGAGAAAGAAGTAAGGGATGAGAAATAATGCCATGATGCTTACAGGAAAAGAAATAAGAGACGTCTAAAATCTGCATCTAAAACAAACACCCGACACTTCAACATCCTATTGACAAATAGTCAACAGTCATTTAGGGAATATGGGATTTGCCAAGGCTTGGGTAAATCAGTTTTATGTGAAGTCTGAATTTGGAGGAAGAACATTCTATATATTTGAACCATTTCCTCTCCCTGAGTGTCACAGAATCCTCAGAGATAAAGCCTAACCCTGCACAAACTGAATGTGATGGTGCGCACTGTAAACCCGCACTAGGAGTAGACCTAGGAGGGTCTGGTAGCTCAGGTCATCTATGGCTACATAGTGAGTTTACAATGAGCCTAAGATACATGCAGTTGTGTCTCAAAAATAAACAGACATGAAGCCATGAAAACGCATTTCTCAGTCTTATTTATACAGTTACCATTTCAGAGGCTCTGGATTTTCTCCCTATGGACTCAAAATGCCATCTGGGCCACTTCCTTCAGCCTAAAGCACTTCCCTCCATGTTTCTTAAAAGCAATCTTGTAGCGAAGAATTCTCTCCCACATGTCTAAATCCGGGAATATATTTAGCTTGCCTTCATTATTTAAAGCATAGCTTTCCAGAATATAAAGGTCACTTGCTTCTTTGTGACAAACTTTTATATCTTTGCTGCTAACACGTTTCTCCCTTTCCACCCAAATAAGCCAGTGCCCTCCAGCAGGGAAGCCTGTGTTCTGCACTGTGAGTCCTGCAAGGGTGTATGTGTGTGTGTGTGTGTGTGTGTGTGTGTGTGTGTGTTTGCGTGTGTGTGTGTGTGTTTGCGTGTGAGTGTGTGTGCGTGGGGGGGCACCTGGTAGAGGAAGGGGAAGAGGAGGTGACCATGGGAAGACCACAGGCTCCATGCTCAGACAGAAGTGCAGCCTTTTTTCATCAGAGTAACGGCTCTTAAATTTTGGTCTTAGCCTCAAGCTTGTAAACAATTGCCTTTTCTTAAATGCACGCGTGCTTTTATAGCTGTGTGGGAGGAAGGACTTCCCACCGTTCACACTGCTCTGGTGTGTACAGACTAAGTGTACACAAAGCTGGAAGCCTTCCAACAGCAGCCACTGGCTTGAGAACACTTCCGTGAGTTGCCTATCCCTCTGCAGGATGTCACTTCAGCTTTATTTTCTTTTTTTCTGCTGGAAATTACAGAAACTCTTTTCACCGGAGGTCAAAGGGGACTCAGAGCTCCTGAGCATCTGCTGGTTTCTGGTGTGACATACTGTCCATGCACTGTTGCTCTCAAAGACAGAATTTTGGAAGCCCTGTGTCATGGCTCACGTTTGCGATCTCAGCACGTGAGGCTGAGGTGTGAGACAAACCATGAGTTCCCGGCTAGCCTGGGCTACAGAGTGACATATGGTCTCAAAAACACATAGGATGCTGATGGTGATGGCAATAATACAATAATGATGAAGACCTGGGGCTTTTCTTTTTTTCTAAGAATGTTTGAGAAAGCACAAGAAAATTCACCTTCGGAAATATTTCAAATTGCTGCCACTCCAGAGAAAAGTTTACAAGTTTAACATTTGAGTCTACTTTAGATTGCCACCACCAAGAGAAAGACATATTCAACACATCTAGTTGTGCTGGTTTCTGGTGTGACATACTGTCCATGCACTGTTGCTCTCAAACACAGAATTTTGGAAGCACATTGCCTGTTCCTTCTTTTCTCTCCACCCCTCCCCATCCCAGCCGTGTGTGTGTGTGTGTGTGTGTGTGTGTGTGTGTGTGTGTGTGTGTGTGTGTGTAAACACATGTCTGTTATGTCACTATGGGCATCCTAGATTAACTTGCTGTGTAGCTCAGACTGACCTTAGACTTGTGGTGCTCCTCCTGCCTCTGCCTCCCAGATGCTGAGGTACAAGCATGCACTGTCATTCTCTGTTTAGAGATTATTGTTGCTAGTAGGATAGATTTCCATCAGAACAAACTTGGAACACAAGGAAAAGAATTTTAACTTGAGGTCACACTTCCTTTCTTTATGGGAAGATCTAGGACATCATTTACGGACGGCTACGAGCCTAGGAAAGATCAAATACTTTAACAGCCAAGACAAGAACTTTGCAAGGAGCAACCATACCAATAGGAGTATTTAATGCTTGTGTCTTTAACCTTTGTCCCCAAGGGGGTGCAGGGTTGGGCAGGGTAATTATTCTTGTTAGTCTGAGCCTGTCCTCATTTTTGGAGTGAAGTCAGAGAGAAATCATTGGTTGATCATACTCGGGAGGGGTGCTGAACTGGGAATAGAGTACCCACCCTCTTCCATCACTTTCACTCCAAAAAGAGGAGGATCCTTCCCCCCAGGAGCTGACACAGACTGGGCAGAAGGACCACCACTGCCAAAGCCTGAGTCATTTCCCTCAATGCTCAGGCAAACCCTGAAAAACACTTCCTTCTCCAGCATTTGGGACTGGAATTTCACAACGGCTAAGTAACCTCTCGGATCTGGGAGTTTGGAGTCTTGGAATTAAAAGAACAGAGCCTGAAGGTAGAAAAGCTGAGAGGGTAGAGAGACTAGTTAACAGGACAGCCTGGACTCTAATCCTCATTTGGTTGCCATGGGGAGGATCTGATCTTGACTTGGTCCTAGAAGCTAAGTTCTCAAATGGACATGAGTACCAGTATGAGCTCAAAACTATATAAACATAAACGTAAACCCCTGCTGTACCAGGTGGAGTTTTCTTGTTCCTGAGAGTATCATAGTTCAGTTATCTAAATAAATAAAATAATCTCTGTGCCATGGCTCTGGGATCCCCACAAGGAAGACAATTGGGAAAATCACTTAACATTCTCTGTTTGAAAGTAACAGAATCTTGTGTTCCTGAGTGTGTGTGTGTGTGTGTGTGTGTGTGTGTGTGTGTGAGGGGGGGGGAGAGAGGGAGAGAGTGTGTGTGTGTTTGTGTGTGTGGTGGGGACAGAACCATTAAACTTACACAGCTTCCAGAAGTAGTTTGGTCTTTGCCATATCTATACACTAGCCTGTGTATCAGTCTTTCTATAATCCAAAGGCCCACTGAATTGTTTTCCCCAAACAAAAGCTAACTAATTCCTTGTAGAGTTATAAAATACAAAATTGCAAAATTACAGTGGTTTTGTATTTGTGGCTGCTATCCAAAACCTGTTTTAAAATGACTGAAATTTTCCTGGCTTCTTACTCAAAGCTTATCTTTGGTCTCTAGGATCTTAATGATCCTATTGAGAATATTTTCTTTCTTTTTATTTTTTTATTTTTGAGATAGGTTCTCACTCTAGCTTAGATTGGCAATGAACTCACTAAGTAGCCCATGCTGGCCCTCAATTTGAATTCACGGCACTCTTCCTGTCTTAGCCTCTCCTGAGTGCTAGGGTAATAAACGTAACCACTCTGTCCATCTAAGAATATTTTCTTTAAAAAGCGATACTCTTCTTATTTTGAACAATGTCTTTGGATAGGAAAAACATGCATTCGTTCATCATACAAATCCCTGGGCAAGAGTCACGTTTGAGGTTGGGCTTTCAGTTCTGCTGCCTGTACAGTGTGGTCAGGCACACCTGTCTTTTACCACTCAGGCTTTATCCAGATTGTTCTAACAGAGCTCACAATTGCCATAGTTAATATTTGACTAAAACTCTATTTTCTATAAAGAGAGTGTTGTTTCAAGCTAGTTAAAAAAAACTATCAGAAAGGTGGAGTGGTTCAAGAACAAGAAAGGCTTATGAACTCACACAGCTAGAAAACAAGATGTGCTCCAATCAGATTTAAGTATGTCTTTTTTTCTCTTGTAAACAGAAACATAATTTTTTGTTGTTGTGTTAATCAGTTTGCAATTGCTACAACCAAAATACGTGACAGGCTGGGCAGTGGTGCACATATTTAATCCCAGCACTCAGGGGGCAGAGGCAGGTGGATCTCTGTAAGTTCAAGGCCAGCTTGGTCTACAAAAGTGAGTTCCAGGACAGTCAGGGCTGTTACACAGAGAAACCCTGTCTTGAAAAACCAATTCATGGGGGCTGGAGAGATGGCTCATTGATTAAGAGCACTGGCTACTCTTCCAGAAGTTGAGTTCACTTCCCAGCAACCACATGGTGGCTCACAACCATCTATAATGAGATCTGGTGTCCTCTTCTGGCCTGGAGGCAGACACCTAGGTAGAACACTATACATAATAAATAAATCTTTATAAAAAGAAAAGAGAAAAATCAATGTGCAACAGAAATGAGGATTTCTTTAGTATTATGGTTTCAGCATGGTGGAAAGGACAGGATAGACAGGGTAGAGTGAACAGGGTGGGGGGGCAGGACAGGGTGGGCAGAGCAAGGTGGACAGGGCATGGTGGGCAGAGCACAGTGCAGCAGCACAGCTCACATCTGGTAGGCCAGAAACAGAGAGAAGGAGAAGGGGATTGTTGGTATACTCCGCTGGCTTTCTCCTTCCCCTTTCTAGTATATCTGTGCTAGAGGGTGGGTTCTCCCTAGCAAACAGCCCTCTCTGGAAACGCCCTTACAAACACACCTATCAATCTCCTAAATAAGTCTAAATCCAGTCAAGTTGTCGCTGAACATTAGTCAGTTCATAGTCATGATCCTAGCGCATGAACCATGAGTAATGAATCTGAATGTGACATGTGTCCAATAAATAGAAATTATCTGCATAAAGGATATGTATTCCAGGGGCACATATACAAAGTCATGAAGCTAATTGTGGAATGTATAATTAAAGAGAGATTTCATGCCTTAAATTCTAGCTACACAGGATAGACTCTCTGAATGACCTTTACAACTTTATTCCTGGCATTAAACAAACACACTGACAAGTAATTGGCTCACACAAATCCACACCTATGTTTATTGTAAAGTATCCTTTGTGAATTAATAATCACCTATTATTGATATTTTCATCCAAGTAATGAGTTCCCCCTTGGTCTATTCATACGGCTATTGGCTCTAAGAGATTGTTAAAATCCTCAACAAAACTCCTCACCAGGTATTTAAGACTGACTTTGAACTTGAATTATTGAAATTCACAGTGATGGTTTAAATAGGAATGGCCCTCATAGGCTCATATGTTTGGATGCTTGGTCATTAGGGAATGGCCCTACTGGACAGGGATTAAGAGGTGTGACCTTGTTGGAGGAAGTATATCCCAGAAACCCAAGCCGCCCCCGTCTTCCTGCAGCTTGTAGATCCAAATGCAGAACTCTCAGCTACTTCTCCAGCATGTCTCCCTGCCATGATGACATGGACTAACCTCTGAAAATGTAAGTTAGCCCTAATTAAATGTTTTCATTTATAAGAGTTGTCATGGTGTCTCTTCATAGCAATACAACAATGGCTAAGACAAATTGGTACCAGGAATTGGGGTGTTGTTTACACTGCTTTTGTTTGAGGAAATATGGAAGAGTTTGTGTCTTTGGATGAGAAAAGAGATTAGACATTTTAAGCAGGACTTAATGAGCCATCCTAGTAGCATGGAACACAGTGGTGCTGAGAGAGATTTGAACTGTAGGGGCCTGGCTCAAGAGGCTTCAGATGGGGAAATTGTTGGTAGCTGCCTAGAGATCATTTTTGTGATGTTTTAGTGAAGAATGTGGCTACTTTTTGCCCTCGTATGAAAAGTCTACCCGAGGCTAGAGTGAAGAGATCTGGATGAATTCTGTTGGAAGGAAATCTCAAAACAGCCTAGTGTTGACTTCATTGTGTGGCATTAGTGGTCACTCTTATACAGATGTATAAAGAAAGAAAAAAGCTGAGTGAGGAAAAGTATATAGTATATACCCAGCCTCACTGGGACTGAGCAATTCTAGATTCTTGGACTTTCCATTCACAGCTAGCCATTGTTAGACTGCAACCTGTAAGTCATTCTAATACATTCCCACATATATACATGCACGCACGCATGCACACACACACACACACACACACACACACACACACGCATATTTAGAGAGATTCATTCTGTTCTGTGACTCTAGAGAACCCTAATACAAATTGACTGGTGCAAATTCAGGGACAAGCAGACTGCTGGTGTCAGAGAACTTGAATTCTGGTATCTAAGGGCTGGAGAAAGTTATCCCCGCTTCAGCAAATTCACCTTTCCTCTGCTTTGCTGTTCTACCCAGGCGCCTAGCTGGTTACAGTCCACCACACCGAGGACGGACTTTCCCCACTGAGCCTGTTGACAAAACGCCAATGTCTCCTCAGAACACCCTCATAGAAATCCCCAGAAATAACACTTTACTAGCTATCTGCACAGCTTCCATGCAGCCAAGGTGACATCCAAATAGCGTCTTTCTTCAGGTTCTGTAGAAAGCGTGTGCAGTTAGACTGTTGGTGAGCCAGCAGTTAGCATGCCATGTCTGCGGCAGGCAGCCTCACCAAGTCGCTAATACTTAGAAAACTTGTAGTTTCTGCACCTAAACTGTGTTCTTCAGCTGCTCTAGCAGTTATAGAAGCCATCTGATTCCACGGCTGGACCAGTTTCTCGGGAGGCTCAAGAAGACTTGTTCAGAAGCAAAAGAGAGTCTTTTATTTATTCTTTCATTATTTATTTATTGACATATAAAGTGTCAGTTTTATTACAAAACTTCTTCTAATAAATTCTTTTCTAATAAAATGGCCTTAAACTCAAAGAGATCCACCTGTCTCTGCCTCCCAAGTACTGGGATTAAAGGCGTGGGCCACCACTACCCAGCATTTTAATTTGGGCTGTTTCTCCTTGACCCTTTCCCCTCCCCTCACCCTGTACTCACTGTCCCCCAGTAGCCTCCTTTTGTTTACATGTCATGTGTCCTTTTGCTCCTCTCCCCTCTTCCTTGACACCACTCTCCTCGTGGTCTCCTACCTGGAGCCATCTATATACATTTTCACACCCCTTGTTTACATATATGCAAATGCCAAAATATCTGCATATGACAGAGAACACTTAACTTCTGTTTGGATCCTCTCACTTAATATAGTACTTTCCAGATCTGTCCAATTTCCTGCGTATTTCATAACTTCAGTTTTCTTTATATTTGGGTAAAATTCCATTTGTTTTAATATCACGATTTCACCATACATTTATTTATTGGTGAAAATCTAGGCTGATTCCATTTCCTTGCCATCAATATGATACAGCAATGAATAACCCCGTGGAAGTATCCCTGTGGTAGGATATAGTGTCTATCTAATTTTGGGTCATTTTAATTTTTTTGTTGTTTTTTTTTAGACAGAGTTTCTCTCTGCCCTCACTGTACTGGGACTTGCTCTGTAGACCAGGCTGGCCTTGAACTCAGAGATCCACCTGTCTGCCTCCTGAGTGCTGGCATTAAAGGTGTGTGCCACCACCATCCAGCAATTTTAATTTTTTAGTAAATGCCACACTGATTTCAGCAATGTCTGTACTAGTTCATTCCCCACTAGCAGTGACTATGGGCTGCCTTTTCTCCATATTTTTTAAGAAATCACATTGGCATTCTGATTTTAAATGTATCCTTCTAGCTGTGAAATAAGCAAGATACAATCACTGCTCTTAGAGATCTCATGTACAATGGAAATAAGCAGGGAAATGTTATCAAGTGTGGGCATGAGACTTGTTGGGGCACCAAGGAAGACGAATAGGTGAGTCAACCTAGGAACCACAGGTCTGCAAACACCTGCTTCATGGGTAGACTCTTAAATGATAGTTGTTTTCTAAGAAATGAAAATGCGGGAAATATTCTCAGCAGACACTACCATACCCAGGGTTGAGCTGAAAGAGGAGTGGGCAGAGCATATGAAAAGCTTGGTAAACACTGTAAGCAAATGAGATGTTAATTTAAAACACAAAGTACGGCTAGCAAGATGGCTCAGCAGGTCAAGACGTTTGTTGCAGTAAAGGTGTCTGCGGCCTGAGGACCTCAGAACCCACATGATAAGGACAAATGCCTGAAAGATGCTCTCTGACCTTCACAAGCATGCTGTACCACGTGTGTGTGCCCTCATACTCTTCTCTTACACACACGCACGCACACACACACACACACACACTAAAATAAAGATAATACGGTTTTAAAAAGCACAAATTGGCAGGTTGTACAAGTTTGCTAGTTAAACATCTCCAGAACAGTGGCTAGAGATTCTGTACTTTCAGTCAACATACAAGTAATTGCTTTTCTTTTCTTTCTTCCTCTTTTTTTCTTTTCTCTTTTTGAATACAGGGTCTCATAGTACTGCTAGCTAGCCTAGAATTAACAATCTTCCCATGTCTGCCTCCTAAGAGCTGGGATTACAGACATGTACCAGCATTCCTGGCTTCTGTAACTTTGGGCAGCACTGCCTAACTGTGACAAGTCATTGAAGTGTTTCAAAACCAGAGGAAACTAATGAGGAGAAAATTTTCGCTATGTTGGTAGAGTGGAGCCTGAAGTCAGGGAAACCACATTAATAAGCAACAGATTCTAACTGTGCACAGTAAGCTGTAGTAAGTACACACTTCAGGGGCTACATTAAAATGCATTTAAGGGGCCAGAGAAATGGCTCAGTGGTTAGGAGTGAGCACGCTCTTGCAGAGGATCCAGGTTTGGTTCCCAGCACCTACTTCAAGAAGCCCACAACTACCTTTAACTCCAGTTCTCTGGGGATTCTAGCCAGATCCTCTGTCTTCTATGGACACCTGCACATACCCATACACAGAGACATAATTTAAAAAAATAAAAATCTTTTTTTTTTTTTTTTTGGTTTTTCGAGACAGGGTTTCTCTGTATTGTTTTGGAGACTGTCCTGGAACTCGCTCGGTAGACCAGGCTGGTCTCGAACCCACAGAGATCCGCCTGCCTCTGCCTCCCAAGTGCTGGGATTTAAGGCGTGCGCCACCAACGCCCGGCTAAAAATAAATCTTTAAAAATGTATTTGAGAGCCGGACATTGGTGGCACATGCCTTTAATCTCAGCGCTCGGGAGGCAGAGGCAGGTTCGAAGTCAGCCTGGTCTACAGAGCGAGTTCCAGGACTGGCACTAAACAATACAGAGAAATCCTGTCTCAAAAAAACAATATATATACATGCATATATATATATATTTATTTTTTATTTATTTATGGAGATGGCTCCACAGGTAAAGACATTTGCTGCATAAATTTGATGACCTGAGTTCAATTCCCAGAGCCCACATACTGGTGGACACTGTCTTCTGAGATCCACCCCTGGCATTCACGAATCCCTCCCACATATACTTAACACATAATAATAATAGTAAATACAAATAATGAAGTCTAAGATGAGGGTGACTTTCGGCTGCACATTGATGAGGAAGGGAAGGATGGCACAGTGGGTGGGGAAGCCGACGGGAGGAGGAGGACACAGGAGAGAGACTGACGGCTCAAGGCGGGAACCCATGAGAAGCGACAGCAATCTAAGAGGCTAAGTAAGACAAGGATCAGGGACGGTCCTGCAGCCTGCCAGCCCCAGGTCCTGGCCTGGGGTGAGGCCTGGCTGCGTTGCTATTCTTACACCTCATAAACTCAAGGGTCCTTATGCATAACTCTTGTTAACTGTTCATTTCAGCTAGCGCTTCTCTCCGTTGTTGACAGCCTAAGAAAAGAGATGACAAATGGGGCTTAGGGCACACAGAGACTGCAACAGCTGAGACACTGAGGTGAAAACATCCAGTCGAGCTTTGACCTATGAGTATAGCACATGGAATGTGACAAGTAGTTGGGATTAAATAAGTGTATGTCTGTGGTTTAGTGGAATTTGAAGGGATATGGTCACCCCAAAAGAGAAGAAGAAAGGCACATTGGAAAAATAAATGTCAAGGGAAAAGATTAAATAGCACAAGTCACTTAGGACACTAAAATGATTAGGACGTAAAGTTAAATACTTGTTATTTCCTGGAGTGTAGAAATGATTCCTTGAGTATCACGGTTAAAAACAGAATTGTTCTTCTGATGATTATTAAATATGATTAAACAAGATAAATACAATTAATGTAATAAAACTAAAACAATGTATTAATGAAGAGAAACCAGTCCCATACCAACCAGACATAACATTGCATGGTTTTTACTCCAGATGAGTGAAGCATCCACACTCAGTGTTTCCATTTCCTCTTAGAAAAAAAACAGCTCCTGGTGAGCAATGTCATGATGCCATTGGCGATGCTCAAGGTAGGGGGAGTAATTCCTCAGCTTAGCTCAAGTATGGACCAGAATGCCTGAGTCACACTGTGCTATACGTCAGAAACCCCAGTGGGTGAGATTCTGTCTGGGACGATTTCCAACATATGCTAAGCATTATTTGTCTTGGAATTTTGTGTAATAAGACTTTCTAATTTATTATTAAATGATCACTGGAATAGTACATTTGTCAAGGATGATAATTCTTTGGACCATATTTGTTTTTTTTCCTTTTACACTCAAATATTCCTTCAAATACATACATGTACATGGGGTTTAGTTTTTGAGACAGTGTCTCACTAAGCAGTCTAGGCTGGCCTTGAACTCACCGTGCTCCTACCTCAGCCTCCTGAGTGCTGTGATCACAGGCATACTCTACCTTATCCAGCTAAAATATATATATATATATATATATATATATATTTTTTTTTTTTTTTGGTTTTTACAAGACAGGGTTTCTCTGTATTGTTTTGGAGGCTATCGGTCCAGCCCGGCCTCGAACTCACAGAGATCCGCCTGCCTCTGCCTCCCGAGTGCTGGGATTAAAGGCATGCGCCACCACCGCCCGGCTTAAAATATATTTTTAAGCATAGCCCTTGAAATAAATGTCATTTTCAGCATGCCATTCCCATGGCACACTCACTGCCCATACACACATACATATACAGAGGCACACTCACAGAAACACATGCTTTTACCTGCCCACACACATATGCACGTGTAGACACAAACACACAATCACATGTACAAGCACACATGCATAAGCCTTCTAGCGCACACATGCAAACACATTTGCATGTGTAGAAACGTATGTGCACACACTACAGGCAACAAAAGGTCATAAAGGACAATTAAAGCTTAGACACTGCTGATTTGACTATCCAGAATGAGCCCAAGAGGGCAAACAATGAGACAGCTGATGATGGCTAATACTGGATAGTCAGAGAGCCTGTGGTAAGCAGTGACATAATCTGTTATATAACTACTCCTGGAGAAAAAAAAAGCCACTTTTGTGTGATTTTGTTTAAACATTGCCTTGAGATCCAAAGCTTTACCTGTTTGCCTGTAGGCCTGTCTCTAATTACGTGCAGTCTGTGTGAGATGATATGTTCTGGGTGCCTGCCAGCATCTACCTGTGTTTCAGTTAGTATGTCATATCTGTCTGTGGCTATTCACATCGTTAATTTCCCAGCCTCCTGTGATCTTTCTCTTCTGGTGTTGGAGCTCACACCTGACACATACACACATGCATGTACAAAGTGCATAATTACATATACATGTAAACTCACATACACATGTATGCATACTCACATGCACAATATAACCACGCACATGAGCACAGGCATACATTCATACATAAGTACACCCACAAGCGTGTACATTCATATATGCAAAAATACATAAAAACACATAGGAATACAATTATGCACCCAAATATGTAAATACACATGCCCAGTATACCCATGTGCGTGCACACGTGCGTGCACACACACACACACACACACATACAATCATGCTATTTTTCTTACAGTGTTCTAAGAACACTGCAAAGCTCATAGGTAATTTGAATGTAAAAGATCCAATAGCATGGTAGTGCACACCTGTAATCCTAGTGCTTTTGTTCTGGAGGCAGGAGGATCAGGAATTCAGTGGGTTTGAGGCCAGTCTGGGGTACATAAAGCCCTGTCCCAAAAATCAAATAATAGGATTCCACAAAAGGCGAGGAGCAAGCAACTGAAAGGCATTTTGATGAGGAGCTATACCACAGGAATGAACTAAGAATTAGCAGAGATGTGAGTATTCCAAATTAGCTGAAGCATGAAGTACAAACTGGGAAAGACACAAGCAGGCTGGACTGGCAGGCAGGGCAAGGCTGTGAAAAGTCTTACCAACAATTTTAGAGGATGAAATCACTAACCTGAAGGCAAAAACAATCTTTGGTTTCCCCCCACCCACTGACCCCATCCCCACCCACTGACCCCATCCCCGCCCACTGACCCCACCCCCACCCACTCGCCCTACCCCCACCAAGAAAGGGGTCTCTATGTAGTCTGGCTGTCCTGGAACTTACTTGGGTCTGTAGACCAGGCTGGCCTCGAACTCAGAGATCCACCTGCCTCTGCCTCTCTAGTGCTGGGACTAAAGGTGTGCGCCACATTTTAAGCTTATTTTAAAGCAGGAAGTAGTGTGGTCAGGCTATGTTAAGAAATACCAACGAGCTTCACAGGTGATTTGGTGATTAAGTGAACTTGCTGCTCTTGCAGAGATCTAATTTCAGTTTCTGTACCTACAAGTAGCTCACAACAGCCTGTACTTCAACTCAAGGGGATCTGATACCTCTTCTGGCTTCTATGCGCATGAAACCCATGGGCACGTGCGTGCGCGCGCACACACACACACACACACAAATGCATGTTAAATCTTTTGGTTTTTTTTTTTAATAGAAGGCAAACAGCATCGTGAAGAGGAAAGCAGAGCATATAAAATTGGTAGCAGGAGCCTTGAAAGCAACAGTAGAAAAAGGGTTCAAGGACCGAAGTGTTTGCATTGGAAATGGAAAGAAGGACTGTGAGGAAATGGGGGTTCTATCTAGCAGTGGCACTGACTGCATAGCATGAAGGCTGAGAAGAAGGCTCAGTGGTTAAAGCATTTATGCTGTAGGCAAGAGGGCTGGAGATGGGATTCCCCAGAACCCACATAAATGACAGGTGGGTGTGGCAGCTCACCTGTAATTCCAGCTATGGAAGGCAGAGACAAGAAACCTCCAGAGCAAGCTGGCTAGCCAGATCAGTCATTCAAAAGCTCTGGAATTGACTGGGAGACCCTTCTCAAATACTAAGGAGGAAGAGTGATTGAGAGGAAAGAGTACTGGGCCAGGTGGTGGCGCACGCCTTTAATCCCAGCACTTGGGAGGCAGAGGCAGGCGGATCTCTGTGAGTTTGAGACCAGCCTGGTTTACAGAGTGAGTCCAAGACAGGCTCCAAAGCAATACAGAGAAACCCTGCCTTAAAAAACCAAGAGAATGAGTCCTGACATCAACCTTAGGCCTTGACACACATGTGCACACATGGACACCTCCTCTGCATCCACCCCCACACACATGCACACCACACATGTACAAGAAAGGAAAAGCAACACAAAGTGAGAGGCTAGACATTCACTGCACAGACCCTAGCAAGCTCATGTGAACTGTTTCAACCATAGAATGGAATGAGTACTGCACTCAGAGTTAGAACATGCCTCAGAAGGTTAAATGGAGCAGAGACACTGCATTTAAAACAAAACAAAAGCCCTGTTGGAATTGTTATTATTGTAGTCTCAAATGTCAGGGGGTCCTAGGTATCTTGTGAATTGGCACTGTTTCTGCTTTTCTATTTCACAACCAGTTGTTAAACTGAGACCAAGAGTTCAACTGTTGGGAGACATCATTCTGTAAATATGTTTCTGATTGGTTTGAATAAAGCACTGTTGGCCAATAGGGAAACAAAAGAGGTGGGATTAGGAGTCTAGGGGGATTCTGGGAATTGTAGTGAGGAGAGCTCTCACCATGTGATCTCCTGGGAGCAAGGGCACTCAGAAGTGCATCCTCAAAAAGATAAGTTCTTAGCCGGGCATTGGTGGTGCACGCCTTTAATCCCAGCACTCGGGAGGCAGAGGCAGGCGGATCTCTGTAAGTTCGAGACCAGCCTGGACTACCAAGCGAGTTCCAGGACAGCCTCCAAAGCCACAGAGAAACCCTGTCTCGAAAAACCAAAAAAAAAAAAAAAAAGATAAGTTCTTATAAAATATATATTAGTAGTTATGGGTTAATAATCAAGTCAGAGCTAGCGGATAAGAAACCAAGCAAACAGCCAGCAGCTTCATAATTAATATAGCCTCCTGTGTGTTCATCTGGGACTGACATGGCTCTGGAACCAGGCTGGCGGGAAGACTACACATTACATTCAACAGTTCCAAGTGTGGCTCCAGACAAGCAATGGCTATACCTGTGAGCATGTTAGAAATGCAGTCTCAAATTTCACACAAACCTAGTCAGTACCCCAAAGCAGAGTAACAATATTCTAGAAAGCTCTCTGAACTGATTCTATTGTGTGGTCTATTATGGGATTTGCTGATTTCAACACACATAATTGATGGGGGCTGTCCTTCTGTATGCTGTGAATATGTTTCTCTTATTGGCTGATGAATAAAGCTGTTTCGGCCAATAAACAGGCAGGGTTTGGGGGGGGATCCAAACAGGGATAGGATAGAGAAAGGTCACAGGCAAAGTCAGGGAGACTTGCTGAGGAAGCAAGAGGCCTGGGCATCACTGGTAAGCTAAGACCACTTGGAGATACACAGATTAATAGAAATGGGTTAGTAATAAAGAGAGTTGATCAATAAGAAGCCTGAGCAATAGGCCAAACTGTTTATAATTAATATAAGCCTCTGTGTGTTTATTTGTGACTAAAGGGCTGCAGGACCCAGCAGGACAGAAATTTCCATCTACACAAAATCTCTAGTCTGAGTTCTTGAAGTCCCTTAATATGTCCCTCTTACATTTCCCTGGAATATATCATTCAGATTACTGTGGGTTTTTTTTTTTGTTTGCTTGCTTTTTTTTTTTTTTTTTTTTTTTTTTTTTGGTTTTTCGAGACAGGGTTTCTCTGTGGCTTTGGAGGCTGTCCTGGAACTCGCTCGGTAGACCAGGCTGGTCTTGAACTCACAGAGATCCGCCTGCCTCTGCCTCCCGAGTGCTGGGATTAAAGGCGTGCGCCACCAACACCCGGCCTGTTTGCTTTTTTTTTTTTTTAAAGGTACCAGTATCCATAACTGTAGGAAATTGGCTTAGTTTCATAAGACTTTGAATCTCAGAACATTAAATATATGATCTGAACTCTGGAAAAGTGTCTGCCACCTAAATTATGTGCTCTCACGAATGGTTATTTATTATTACTGTCATGCCATTTCATTCACTCCTCAAAATATAACTATTGTCAAAATAACATCACGTGATTAAAGCAATTCAATCTGATAAAACACAGATTAGCATGCAAATCCCAACTGTGGATTTCATTGAACCAGGTTATTTCTACGTATCATGAACATTTTTTCCAAAATTAAAAATAAAAAATTACATTTTAGTATTGTCAATTTGGTTCAGTACTTACCAAAATTAAATATATAGTTTTTTCTTTTGTGTATTTATTTAGTGGCATGAATGCACATGCCTGCGTATACACATGCTTCGAAGAACAGTCCGTGGGGGTCAGCTGTCCCCCATTATATGATTTTTAGGAAAAGTAGTTATTTACTCCATTTTATGTGTGTGTGCCTGAGTATATGTGTGTGTGTGTGTCTGTGTGTATATATACGCGTATGTATGTATGTATGTGTGTATACATATATACATTATGTATGTATATACATACACACGTGTATAAACATGTATGTACACACATACGTACACATTTCTGCTGCCTACAGAGGCCAGAAGGGGGCAGCACTTACCGTGGAACTGGAGCTATAAAACAATTATGATCTGTTATGTGGGTGCTGGGAACCACATCTGGGTCCAAGCGGGAGCAGCAAATGCTAACCACTGAACTATCTGTCCAGACCCATGAAATTTTTAATATATTAAACCTAGGATCTACTGTCAGAAACCTATAAAATAAAGTGGGCAGTGGTGACACACTCTTTTAATCCCAGCATGCAGGAGGCAGAGGCAGAGGCAGGCAGATCTCTGAGTTTGTGGCCAGCCTGGTCTACAAAGTGGGTTCCAGGACAGCCAGGGCTTTTATACAGAGAAACCCTGTCTTGAAACACCAAGGAGAAAAAAAAAAAGAAACCTATGAAATAGAATTAGGGCATGACGTACACCTGTAATCCCAGGATTTGAGAGGTAGAGGCAGGAGGATTACAAGCTCCAGGCCAGCCTCAGCTACATACTGAATTGAAGGCCGGCTGACCTACATGAAATGCTATCTTACTAAAAAGAAAAAGAAATAAAAGAGCATTTCTTTTCTTTGTAAGCTTTATTTTTATCACTCTTATCCACCACATACCAGGAAGCTATCAACAGTGCATTGTATGGTGAGTCAGTTTACAACAAAACTGAACAAGGCAATTGTGTTTACAAAGAAGTTTTCAGCAAAAGCCCGCAAGACAGCTCGCTGAAACACAGTGCTCACACTTTATAGGGAGGTGGAGATAAAGTCCTCTGCTATCAGCAAGAAAACAGACATGTGAAGGAGTGGTGTAGAAATCAGAGATTTAGGGATTTGGAAAAAGAGCATCTTGGTACTAAAGCACATCTATCTACATTTATAGTTCCAATTAGTTAGAACAGAACAACAACAAAAGCCCAACCACTCATAAGCAGTAAAACATCACAAAAAGCAGAATCATAGCATCAAGAAATGCCAAGACCAACACACTATTGAAATACCGGGTAGAAATGTCACAGACAACTACTCATTGCACACTGTAATGCTCCTGTCACTCTGAGAAGATAAACCAACAGAGCGAACACTCCTTAGAACTGGCTTTGGTTTAAGTGACCTTTCACATGTTTTTTTTTTTTTTTTTTAAACCAGACCTCCTATGCCCAAAACAGTAATTCCATGTTGCAAGGGAAAACAGTAGGTTTTCATATTCCCAACCAATCACTCCAGTGCTGACATAGTCTGGAGACCAGATCATAAATGGATTTCTAAGAGTGACAAAAAAGATGGAAAAGTCAGAGCCCTTTTTAGGATGGGAAAAAAGCCTTCTACCCCAGATCTGAACTACTTAGGAGATTTAAGGAATGTTAGAGTATTTTAAGATTTTTCAAAAAAGAATAATAAAAAGTAAATTCTGATGGAAAAGATGTGACAGATTTATATTCTGCTAATTACAGAAGTGCAGATTAAAGGATTTTTTTCCTATAACAATAAACACTACTTATACTTCTTTTCACAAGGTGCTGTAACTCTGCAGTTAGTGCACACTAACGCTATCCACCCCATGTGCAAAAGAAGACAGAGATGCCTGGCCCCCCGTTTTCTTCTGAGCCTCAATTTGTAAGAATAGTAGTGAACCCCAAATGCACAAGGGTTGAAATTCAAATACTTTAAAAAATTAGGACAAACTGACTATGGAGACTTAATCTGGCCTCATAAACCTGACAACTATCTCCTAGGGAAACAAGGTTGAGGAATGTGTAAGAAAGACAATGTTTTTATGCCATAGGTAACAAGTATAGATTTTTAGATCATGAACTGTATGTGGAAGATTACTAATGCCAGTAATGGAGCTACTTTCTTCCTTTTCTCTATTCATATTAATTGTTCTCTTCCTTACTCTTAACTCGACAGCCTCTGGTGACCCACCTAATAAAAGAACATAATAAAGGTAATTCAAGTAACTGAAGAGATTCTGAGGAGCTGACAGAGAAAAGGGAAGTGATTTCATGCAAAGATTTTACTTATCTTTATTTTATGTGCACTGCTGTTTTTGCCTGTATGTATGTCTGCGTGAGGGTGTTGGATTCCTGGATCTGGAGCTGTGAGTTACCATGTGGATGCTGGGACTTGAACCCAGGTCCTCTGGAAGAGCAGCCAGTACTCTTAACCCCCAAGCCATCTCTTCAGCCCTTCAATGGAGGATTTTAAAGAATGATTATATATTCACTTACTGATCAGTGGCTGAAGGTGGTAGTAGCCTGCTTGTTACACAAGTTTCTCAGTAAGAAACAAACAAAAAAGCAAACAATTCCAGTTTTCTTCTCAGAATGTAACTTGCTTTCATTATACAAAGAAGTAGAGATTAATGGCCACGAAAGGAAAACAAGAGCACGTCTTGCTGCCTTTTCAGTAAGCACTAGGAACTCAGTTCACAAAACACACACCACCGTCAAAGGACCCACCAATTTTTCTTCACATTGTTGTGACAGCTACCCAGTTTAGAGAGGTTCCCAGGACGCCAGCATTTGGAATAGTGCCAAGAAACACAACTGTTATGATTATGACTCTCAGAAAGGCACAAATACAGCAAATTTAAAGCAACCATTCCCATAAGCAGCACAAAAACAGGGAAAGTGCTAAGCTAATAGAAAATCAATAGTTTTTATCAGGACAACAGAATTCGTGTAAACTTTTGAGTTTGTTTTATATCCTGAAAAATTACCTTTATGACCATCTATAAAATAGTTTCCTAAAAGAGCTGGGCATGATGGCGCACACCTGTGATGATAAGCAGCCCTTGGGAGGCTGAGACAGAGATCCTGAGTGGAGGCCAGTTTAGACACCGTGAAACCCTGTCTCCAAAAATCTCTTTACCCTACACGCTTATCTGTATTTCCTTGACAGCTCATTTCTTTTATAAAGTCATAGCAAAAATAGTCTAAGCTGTTTACCTTCTTATTTATCTAGTACCTGCCAACTGCTTGTCATGGTCTGAAGCATTAGTCATCAGACAACTTTAAACATAGGGAACACCATCTTGGGGATGTGTCGAGGACAAAAAGATGATTCATCCTGTGGTGTCAGGTGAAGAAAGGAAAAACCTCCAATGTGGGGGCCACTCTAAAAACTAAAATAGCCAAGCTTCCCCATGATTAAGAATCTAAAGGCTAAACATACTCAGATGAGCTCCACATGACAGAGACCCAGGATCCGTGTATTCTTTGAGGAAGCTAGTAATACCAAGTGGAAAGAAACCCCTATCAATAGAAAGGTGAATGCTGAGCACCTCAAGAAACAGGAATTTTTGATCTAGCAGTGACCAATCACTGGTCACTATGTGACCACAATTACAGCAAATAGAGAGCTGGAGCAATGAGATCTGAGGAAGGAACCTAAGCGGTGAAGCGAGAGCCCAGAATTAGAACTGGCCTTTCTGTCAACATGCAATACTGAGGTAAATCAAACAGGAATAGTTTTATACATATGTATGTTTTAAGTAAGCCAAGGAAATTCTGAACTCACATGACTCAATCCAAGTTATTCTAAGAAGAAGGTGACAGTGCAGTAATCACCTGGAGCTATTGCCCAGATGAGGTTTAATATTCACCAGGAAACACAAGGCACTTGCTCATAACTTGAGCTAGCTACACATCTAACAGATGGAAAGTCACGATGTAATCCTATCTGTACCCTAATCTGAATAAAATAGCCAGCCTGTACCCTATGAGTGAGAGTCTAGGTAAACCACACAGTTACAAGTGTTTCCCTGACAGAGTTCCTTCACCCACTATGCTGTTCTAATTATCAGCAGTTATGATGATGCTCATTTTCAATAACTGGTGAAAAATAAAATGCTATGTACATTAAGCCTAATAAGTCAGAGTGAAAACTACCAAAAATGATGACAACTGTCAGCCAGCTGCCTTTGATAAATAAATTCAAAAGAACCACGAAACAGCTTCTGAGGAGTATTCTAAACCCCCCTTTAAGTTCTTCCATAACTGACACCCTCACCTGAGGGAGAGTCCAGTGTAGTAAGACAGAAAGAAGCCTAATGTCTGCAATTCTTCCACACCTCTCTAGGTGGCAGCATGGTTGGTGGCATATTAACTAGCTCAACACCCTTTAGCAGCTACAAATGAAAGAAAAGGCCACACTTCTCTCAATTAAAACAGAGACAGATGAGTAAAACTATGTTAATCATTTGATTCCAAAGGCAGCCATTATTTAGCTCAAGAAGACAGCAGAAAGGGATATTTCCCAGAGAGAGCCACTGTGCCAATGGCCACCAAGGAAGGAGGGTATCCAGTGACAACAGACACCTTACTAACATGCCCAACCTTATTCCCCTCTAAATACACTATTATAATTTTCATCATGGCTACTAGCCACCTCCTCCAAATACTTCTAAAGAACCCGAAATTTCCCAGGGGGCAATTGCTTCTATGCCTTATCTGGGACAAAATGGAAGAGTGAAGAAGGGAGAGGGATGGCAAGAGGGAGGAAGCGCAAATGCTAACAGGGAAGAAACACTACCTGAGATAACCCTGCCCCCAGAGGGGGCAAGACACGAACCTTGACCTCTTTACCTTGCTTCTTAATATGGGAATTCTAGACTTTTAATAACTTAAAGAAGTAAAATTCCTGTGCATATATTTACTGTGAAAATTGCATCTTTTATAATATTTGGTCCTAGTTTAAGAAAGATGTGAAAATGAAAATCCTCATAGTATCAGGAGGAAGAGTCTGCAGCTGTCCTCTTTAGTAAGTGGGCTAAGAGCTATCAAACAATGGTTTAAATCATAGAAGGCTATATTTTGTTTTCAATTCTGTGGCGTCAATATAAAATATTTAACTCAATGCAATTATTTGGCCTAGTCATTTACTTCCTTAGCTCCCTTAAAATCATCTTCTGTAATAAGTCTACAGTGTCAAATGCTACATATATTTATGAATACATTTGCAGTAATAAGGATCAGACTGCTGTAAGTGCAGAAACGTTAGCAGCATACTGCATGACAAAACTCGGAAGCCTATCTGCAGTTCATTTGCAAGGATCTTTTTATGAGATGGGGAACATGTGCTGACCATACTTTCCCTTCAGAAGAATTCACTGTACCCTGTGACCAAAGCAGCAGCTCCTGGAATATATATTTAGGTTTTAGGAAACCTTACGGCTTCATAGTACTGATTCTACGCTCTTCAATTTTGACTTGGAAACCAACCACCCAATCAACTCCTGAAAGATCCTTCTTTCTAAGGAACATCAGGGACCATGACATAAGACCACTAGGTATAACAAGTTTAACATCAGAAGAGGGAGCTCTGAATAATTTGATTTTACTAACAAATGTTGGACAGTGTATGTTTGAACAGGGTAAAATAACTCATCCTCTAAAATACAAAATTTAATGGAGCTTCAGGAGCTTGCAGGCATGGACATGAGAAAACTATGAGCAGCTGCCACGAGGGAAAGAAACACACACTCTTCCCTAAGGAAGAATAAATAAAACTTCCATTCGGGTAAGGAGATAGGAAAACTTCATAACTGGTGTACACTTTGTGGGTTGTCTTGTATAATCAGTGCTTTACAAAGGTTTCCTAAGTTAACACCTCTCAAGGCAATCTACTGCAGTAAGAAGACTCCATGCTCACAATTCTCAAGCCAGTCAGCCTGTGCCCACAAACTCATGAGAACAGGCGCCTCTGATCAAGGGCACATTCCATTGCTGTGGAGCTTTTAGGACAACTGAGTTTTCCTTCCTTTCTACTTCCACCTCCTAATAGCTCAGCCTTCCTTTAACCCCTACAGCCAGGTGGCAGGGGCACTGCCCTCCGGTGCCGACAGAGGCAAAGGGGAGAGGCAGTGAAGGTGACAGGGCAGCAGGGAGGACCAGGGAGGATGAAAGGACCCGTGATTAGCTGCCTTCTTTACTTTTCTCTCTTCCCTTCACGTAACTGTTTTTCCAATCCACTTCAATTTGCCATTTTCACAGAAAAAAAAAAAAAACATTATCTGGAGAAATTTTATAATTATCACAAGAGGTTCAGTACAAAACAGATAAGTCGATCTTGGGTCTAGAGTAGACCAAAGAATGGGATAATTTACAGGTACCAAAATCTTTTTTGTTCCAGTCACTTTGAAGAGTTTCAATGTAACCCTGGTCTAGACTCCAGTTTGTTCTGCACTTTACAGGAATGAACTGTTTTGTCATTTACATTCTATCAGTCAGACCAACTTTCAAGAAACCTATATTTCAAGTCTCACAAGTGTGAAACAGGTAGGAAGAAATGGTTATAGACTGTATTAGCTCACAAGACTCACACTATAAAGTACACTGACTCAAATTTCTCTATTCTTTCACACCCACACACCCATTCAAGCATACACACTAGACATAAAAATTGTGCAAGATCAAGCATCAGCTTTCTATTTTAAAAGCCTTAATAGTAATTTTAAAAATGTCAATAGGCTCACTGCAGTTTCTTCAGAAGAATATTAAGTCCTACAGTACTCCCTTAGAAAAATTCACAACTCATTGTTAAGAACATGGTTGGTAACTGCTGCTTGACAATGACTTAACATTATTAGAGCATCCAGTGCCAGCTAGAACAACAATGAGATACACCTGACAATATGAACAAATAATCTGTGATGTCACCAACCCTAACAAACTTGATAATAAAATTCACTATGACAAATACTCATCTTTGCCTCATCACCACATGAAATGACATCTTTTAGGTTACATACTAAAGAGCAGCACCTGTCCTACTGCACAAACAAAGGGTGCCCACATGGGTGCTCTAACCCCCTCAATGTATAGCTGAGAGGTCTTGTCCTACTCAGTGCCAATGTTTGCAATGCAGTCACTGTTTGGGCAATGGCTGCACATTAGTAGGATTAAATAAATGTACAAGGTACCCTTTAAAATGGGTAAAGGGGTGCTCCTGCATTCAGCTGTGGAATATAGTAATTCAAGAAATGGAAGAGGAGAAACAGGAAACAGTCCTTAGGTTACTGATTAAAGCAAGGTTTGATACAGGTATCCCCTCTTGTAGGCACTCAGCGGGTAGAATGTAGCCACAACAAACTTTCCGTCAAACATCCTTCCAGTCAGCAATTTTTGAGCAGCTTTGGAATCACCAGCATTTGCGTACTCAACAAAGACCTGAGGGAGGTTAGAGAAGACAACATCATTTCACAACAGTGATTTTGGATTTAGATCATTGCTTTACCAACCTTAATGTATTCCCAATAATGTGCCGCATAACAACACCCATCAGTGAAAGACCATGTGAGACACGAGTCCCCTAAGATTAGAATAGTGAAAACTCATACTGCCTCATATTTTACTGTACCTTTCTGGCATTTATACCATTACCCATGCAGCATAGTTGCCTACAGTATTCAGGACAATAGTATCACAGGTTTGTAGCCCAGCAACAACAGACTTCATCATTCAGTCTAGGTGTCTTGTTGGCTTTATCGTGTAAGCAGGCATAATTGTCCTGTGTATCAGTTTACACAACAGAATCACAGAGATATATTTCTCACACTATTTCCTGTTATTAAATGACATGACTGTATATCACTTGGGGATTTTGTTAAAATACAGATTTTGCTTCCATCAGTCCAAAATACAGCTTCAGTGTCTATAATTCTTTTAGAAATTAATTCTCTGTGTATGTGTGTAAGTGTGTAAGTCAGAGGATAACTCTCAGGAGTCCATTTTCTCCTTCAACTTTGTGGGATCATGCAATTGAACATAGGCTGTCAAGCCTGCTCTCAAGTGCCTGCCCACAAAAACTTCTACCCCAAGCCATCCTATCTGCCTGTGTCTACTTCGTCACATTTCTTAAGTTGCAGTAGCAATGCTGACAATCCATTGAGCACACTTTATAATAGCATGTTTAAACACTTCCTTAGAACTCAGTTCAATTCATCAAATTCTTAAGAGCCATCAAAGACAAATTAGGTGAAAAAGCATACACATCTGAGTGAAACTCACAGTGTGAGTGATGAATTGTGATGAGTGACAAGTGATGAATAAACAGCCAGGGGAGGATGGAGAGCCCAGAGAGAAACTCCAACACTACCACAAAGACGCTACACTTGGAGAAATATCCAAACAAAGCTACTAGGAACTATGCCTGTTAAAATGGTTGTACAAAGTATAGACCAAAACTATAACAAACAAGCTCAAAACCAGTGATTTCCTTTCCCAGAGCATCTGAATCCTTCCCAAAGGTAGGGACTGGGACACAGAGTCATGTAAGCTCTCTTTGCTGAGAGAGCAGGGAAAGGAAATGATCTGGAATGACTTATTCTCAATTATCCTACATATTAAAAAAATGAATTAGACTCAAGAACTGCCTCTCTATTGTGTCCCTTATTCACTATGTCAAGAAATCCCCTGAGCTCCGACATTCAGAAATGTTTGAAGGCAATGTGAAAATGGATCCTAACAAAACTAACACTTAGATCCTCACTGTTCAGTTTCTTTTAGACAGGGTCCCAAGCCACCCAAGCTGGCCTAAACATGCTATGTAACAAGAAGTCCCTCAACTCCTCATTTTCTGCTTCTGCTTCTCAAATGCTGGAATGACAAGCATGTGCCACCTGCCTAACTTTACTATACACATTCTTTTGTGTTTTCCTAAAATTAATCTACCTACAAATTCAGGTACATTCCTAGTTTTCACCTCTGCTTTCACAGGAACCCTTCTCTCATTTGGAGAAAAAAAAAAAGAAAAGCCAAATTCATTTCCATGGAGTATAAAAGAAAAATTCCTGCAGAGTTCCATGTGCATAAATGTGTGTGTCTGTCTCTGCGTGCAGGTCAGAGGTTGAAGAAGGTATCTTCCTCAATCACTTTTCCATCTTTTTTTTTTCAATGATTTATTTATTTATTTATTTATTTATTTATTTTGTTGTTGTACTGTTGTGTTTCTGTGAGGATGTTGGTTCTCCTGGAACTGGAGTTGCAGACAGTTGTGAGATGTCATGTGGGTGCTGGGAACTGAACCTGGATCCTCTGGAAGAGCAGCCAGTGCTCTTAACCTTAGAGCCATTTCTCCAGTCCCTTTCCCACCTGATTTTTAAAGACAGGGTTTTTCAATGAACCAAAGCTCACCAACTAGCTAGAATGAAGAATCAAAAAGCCACAGGGTTTTTCCTGTTTCCAGTTCATGCTGAAACTGCAGATACATGACAACACACCTGGCTTTTTGCATCAATACCAGTAATTTAAATGGGTCTTCATGCTCAGATAGCAAGTCCTTTCCTATCTGTGCCATATCCCCCTAGTACTCAATTTTTTATGGAATATTCCTTCATTAATATACAAAGCCCTATGTGACCTATGCCTAGTCATTCTATCTCATGCAACTGTTATGCATATTATATAACATAAGACCTAAAGAATTAGGATCTCTGATGGAGTTTTCGGAATATATAGATGAAAATGGAGAGGTGGTGCTAATTTTGGTCTTTCCATATAACTATGTCTAAGCTATGCTCTTGAAGACACAGTAAGATTATCTAATGATAAAACATGCCTTATTTTTACACACACACACACATACACACACACACAAACTGAAAATAGGAAATCAGATAAAGTGACTTAGCTATTCTGAAACTCTAAAATATGTCATTAAATGGAAATAAAAGCATTTCCAAATGGCCCACGAGCTATAAGATAGTATCTACAATCAACAGGCATGGTGGCATGTGCCTGCAATCCTAGCCCTCAGGATGCTGTAACAGGAGGATTTGGTAGAATGCATAATCAAAAGTGATTGTACCACTCCTGATGAACATCTCTTGTGAGAGACATTCAGGGTAAGAAGGGCAGCTAATGTGCAGAGGCAAGGGCTGCTACTGCACAGTCTATACTCTACAGGGCAGTTCCCTCAACAAAGTGATGTGGCTTGAATGTTAACAGCAAGTAGAACAGAAACTTGAAATGTAGCAAAATATTCTGCTTCTCTAAAAGTAGAAATAATATAGACAAAGCATTTGCATTTTCTTATCCTCTTTGCCATGTGATTAGATTAGAGACAGTCTCTAGTAAAAGTGATGTGATCGTAGTTTTTACAGAGGAAGGCAATATGGACCATCACAGGCTAGTCAAACTGAGACAGAGCTCACACATGAGTCTCCATTCAGCATGTTTTTCTTGTGTAAATGATCACTAATCATGTCTATTGCAATCAGAACCTAATCCAACTGGGTTTCCAAGTGTACTTAATTCAAACAAAACTGAACCAAATAGTTCTCTAATTGAACATAATCAAAATTAACACACAATTCAATTGGTATCACTGTTTGCAATGGCTCAAAAGTACATTTTTTAAAAACAAAGTTTAAGTGATTACAAAAATCAAATATATTGTAGAACTTTTAGACAGGTAAAAGGCCTAAGTTAATGATAATCTATACCAAAAAATTTTGTGTACACCTTCCCACAGAACCCATCTAATATACAATTTTAATAATCTCCAAATAATTCTGCAATTATAAACAATTTCCTTACTTGTCCTCTGCCAGGATTTTCCTTTGGAACAAGCAGAGAAACCACTGGTCCATATTTTTGACACTCTTCTTTTACATCTTCTACAACATCTGGTTATAAAACCACACAACAGCAGGTAATTACTACTTGAGAATTCAGTGACACAGCTAAGTAATGATGTTATTTTCCTTACCTTGGGAAGAAAAGCTTAAGAATATAAATTCAACACATTAACAATTTCTTTTCTTCTTTCTTTCTTTCTTTCTTTTTTTTTTCTTTTTTTGGTTTTTTGAGACAGGGTTTCTCTGTATTGTTTTGGAGGCTGTCCTGGAACTCGCTCTGTAGACCAGGCAGGCCTTGAACTCACAGAGATCCGCCTGCCTCTGCCTTCCAAGTGCTGGGATTAAAAGCGTGCGCCACCAATGCCGGGCTCCACATTAACAATTTCTTACTAGCCGACATCTAATGTTTTAAATACATGAATTAAGAATTGAAAAAAAAAATCCCACTGTCATTCTGTTTCTCCTCTTGAAGTCAACCAGCACCACAGCTGTAGCTGACAAAGCATACACAAGCAAATACAATTTTATGTATTTTAAGCAAGAATTTCAACTTCTGTATTTCTTTAGTAAATCTCCGTGGTTTTGTATATTTGAAGAAAATTAAATGTATTTATTTTATGTGTATGTGTTTTGCCCGCATATACACCAGTGCACCATGTGAATGCAGTACCCAGAGCCCAGAAGAGGACCATTGTGAGCTGCTACGTGACTGGCAATCCATCTCTCTGCACAGTTTTCCATATTATTAAATGAAATCTTCTCAGCCGGGCATTGGTGGCGCACGCCTTTAATCCCAGCACTCGGGAGGCAGAGGCAGGCGGATCTCTGTGAGTTCGAGGCCAGCCTGGTCTACAAAGTGAGTTCCAGGACAGCCTCCAAAGCCACAGAGAAACCCTGTCTCGAAAAACCAAAAAAAGAAAAAAAAAAAAAAAAAAAGAAATCTTCTCATTTGTTTTTATGGCTGTATACTTTTGGAAAATTTACTATGTTAAAAAAATTACCTAGTGTCTCCTAACTTAACTATTTCAAAACTATTTGGTATTATAAACATTATTACTTATAATTCATTTAACTTCATTATTTCTCACAGTTGATATTCTAGAAATAACATTGCTAAGTCAAAACTAACGAACTTGCAGTGTTGTTAGAATTATCAGGTTGTCTTTCCTAGAGGTCTAATATAAACTCTTTCAAGCAGTATAATCAGAAATTTGATTTCCTATTCCCCATAGTTTTTGCTGTTTATGTGCCCAACAACAAAGACATAGTAATTTGGTTTGAAATGATGTCATTTGCTCTCTTCTACCACAAATGTTTATTGGGTGCTTACTATGCATTCTTTCAAGGGTGCTACATTCCAGTGTAACTATCTCATGAACAAGATCCAATTCTTAATCACAATAATCAAGCCTGTTAGGTATGTGCATACTGGCTATTGCTGCAACTTTAACTGTTTTCCAATAAATAAGTTAAGATACAATCATTCCGAGCTGCCTTCTCTGAACACGACACGCTTTCTACTTGATGTTACTTATTCCTACCCACTCAAGCTTTTAGATAATTAACCCTGTAGTGACAGCCCTCATCGACTGACCACTCAAGCTAGGATAAGTGCCCCTTTTCTCTGTCCTCATTTGTATATGTCAATCTTGCATTAATAACAAGAAATAATCCCATGGGGCACAGTAAATGTGTCTGAATGAAAAGCTGTTAAAAGCCAGAGAGAGAGAGAGAGAGAGAGAGAGAGAGAGAGAGAGAGAGAGAGAGAGAGAGAGATAAAAAGCAGAAATGACAGCACAGAGAAGGGACAGAAAAGACAGACCAGAGACAGAATCTTAAGGGTAAATCTCTATTAATTTCATAAAATGAAATGTCATACTCTGAATGACTTCATGAATCAATATTTTAGACATCAGAGTTCAAGGCTCTTTTTAAATTTTGTGTTTAGAAAAAGCTAGAAGAATCTTATGAATAAAATGTATATTACACAGACACTGGTCAGAGTCTGTGTGTAAGAAAGACATAATACAGTATAATTTAGAAAGTACTAACCTTCATATTCATCTTCATTTTCAAGGTAATCATCATCCAGTACATTGAGGAGTCTAAGCACTGGTGTCGGAAGCATCACCAGATCTTCAATATGAGGGGCTGTGAAAGTTCATGACAATATGGTTAAATACAGTAACTGATGAGCTGACCAAATATGTTGCCTGAGAGTACATACAGACAATTGCCAAATGACCAGGGATGGGAAATAATGATAGATACACTTACTTACCAAAAGGAATGCTAAAGAATGGGCTGCACAATGCCATCTCAGCAGGGATCCTTCTGCTTGGGTCATCATGAAGCATGCTAAAACACAACAGCATCATTATATTTACTGTCAGATCTTCTGAAAGTAAAACTATCAGAAAAAAAGGTTCAAGGTTCATTTCAGCACTACCTCTATTATCAAGAATTACTGAATCATCCCCGGTGGGGAACAGAAAGGCCAACTGAGCACCAGTGCAGTAAACCATGAAACATTTCTGACATAGCATCATGCTATGATTTAATGTTTATAACTAATAAACGGAACAAAGGAAAGTGATGTATATGCCATAGCACAATGGGGGGGGCTACACAAATGTTTATGGTAGCACAATTAAAAAACTAACAGACAAACAAAAAGCAAAACAAAAACCAGAAGATAGTGGGATAACTGAATTTTGCCGAATTCCCCTAATCTTAAAACAATTTTATGTAAAAATCTACAGGCAATACCATACCAACAAGACTATAAATAGTAGTAATGCTCATATAGTATAGATATTCATAAGAAAACAGAGAATAAACAAGTGTATGGATAATAAAAGAAAATAAAGAAGAAAAACAAAACGAAAAGCCAAACAGATACTCATCGGGAAGTATAGTAAGCCAATTTTAAAAGAGCAGATGAAACTACAATGGACTGCTGCTCTTATTCCAGCTAAACACAAGCGAGCCTCTGGGAAATCCTAAGAGCTAGAGTAACCCAGAAACTAAGACTTCCTAAAATAACCAGCAAGGACACCTTCACGGAAAATCCCAGTGAGGAAAAAAAATTGGGAAAAGAATTCAAATGATCAAAATGGGGAAGACAGGACGACAGACAGCAGGAAAGAGGGATTTATGGGGGTGTGGGGACAAGGAAGAAGACAGATCAAAGGGGGGACCACACCTTCATCGCCTCTTGTTTGTTGATGTGAGACAAAATCTCACATGTAGCTCAAGACAGCCTCAAGCTACAGCTCTCCTGCCTCAGTCTCCCAAACACCAGGGTTATAGTGTGCATCCTCAAGACTGGCTCTCCTTTAACATTACATAAAAACAGCAGAAGAATGACACTTATATAACTAGAAAGGCTATCTTAATTGTTCTGTTTTGTCTAAGACAAGGTCTCACTATGTAGCTCTGGCTAGCCTAGAACTTTCTTTGTAGACCAGATTGGCCTTGAACTCACAGAGATTCTCCTGCCACTGCCCTGGAGTGCTGGGATTAAAGGTATATGACACCTCACCTGGCTAAAATTCCTAATGGGAGTTCTATTTGCATAAACGGGCAAATCAGTAACAGTAATATAAAATTCAAGACAAAAAAAACCTTTAGTTGGTAAAGGTCTGCAAAGTAAGTTATACTTTGTCTAACATACCTTTTGATAAGGTCTCTGAGGTGATAGGCTGGAATTGCGGCATTCACCACTGCTTTACTGGCAAATATATGATCAATAATAGCAGAACTGTTTGCCTGAAAGAGAGAAAAGTCTTCCTTAGGTTATTCAGCTCAGCTTGCATTTATTGAGCAGTAGCCATGGGACACTATTCCCTAAGTAACATGCAATACCTCTTCTAGGAACTTACAGTCTTATTGAAGAAGACTGCATTATAGTGAATTTCTAGAGGCGCTAAAACAATACCTGGCACTATGAACAGCTCCAAAATGAATGCGTAAAACTTGAGATACAATCTTGCCGGGTGTTGGTGGCACATGACTTTAATCCCAGCACTCGGGAGGCAGAGGCAAGCAGATCTCTGTGAGTTTGAGACCAACCTGGTCTACAAGAGCTAGTTCTAGGACAGCCTCCAAAGCCACAGAGAAACCCTGTCTCGAAAAACAAAAACAAACAAACAAACAAACAAAAAAACCTTGAGATACAATCTTATGAATGAATGTAATAGGTGAGTCACAGTGCCTACTGAAGAGTCTTAGTTGGCATTCGGGTGAATGCCACATTATCCACATTCCATCTGTAGACGCTAGCACTCAGTCCTTGAGTACTGTGACGATTATCTCCATTGTCAATTTAGAATCACTGAAGACCCTGTGGAGGTACACACACCTCCCGGGTCTGCACACTAGCACATGTCTGGAGATTAAGAAGGCCTACACAGCATGTTAGTGGCACCATCTCACAGGCTTGGAAACAAAAAAAGGAAAAAGAGAGACAGTCAGCCAAGCACTAGAATGCCCCCTCTCTGCTTCCTAGCCACCAAGACGCAAACTGCTGCCACAATGCCAAACCCTTCCTGACACAAGGACCAATACTTCTAAAACCGTTACCCAAAATAAATATTTCCCGTAGCTACAAAAATGTAACTAACAATATGCAGCAAGTACTATACTAACTCAAAATGCAGACACCTAACATAACTGGAATCTACTGGTTACTTACAACCCACTATGCTGAAAAACTATGCAACATTTCTTCTTCTTCTTCTTCTTTTTTTTTTTTTTTTTTTTGGTTGTTTTTGAGACAGAGTTTCTCTGTATTGGAGGCTGTCCTGGAACTTGCTTGGTAGACCAGGCTGGCCTTGAACTCAAGAGATCTGCCTGCCTCTGCCTCCTGAGTGCTGGGATTAAAGGCACGTGTCAATACCACCAGGCAGTTAGATGTTTATCATTAAAATATTATTTCAAATACTTGCTGCTTCAAATGAGATTTAACAATAATTTCAAAGTATTACATATCAAACCTCAAGCCTAAAGGACACTGAGAATATCATAATGAAGCATCACAATATATTTGAAGAACTAATTACAATTATTTCCTAACATAGAGACATACAGAAGGTTCATTTCAATGCCTGAGGTTTGGAACTTAAAACCATGCTCCCTCATAAACACCAAAAGCAGTTGACACGATATCACAGTCACATAAGCTAACTAGCCAGTGATGAATGTACAACAGCCTATGGAATATTAATAAATACAAAGTACTATGGAATCATGGAAAACTTCCAACAGGAGAACCAGCTATATTATATAACTGAGCCTTTAGCAGACAATACCCATTCTACCCTCATAGGACTGTTCAGACAATTCAACATGATTGTGCTATAAAGTAATTTTTAACTGTAGAACATTGTTAAAAGTGCCTCCCAAGCTCTGGGATTAAAGGCATGCGCCACCACGTCCAACTAACAAAGGGAATTTCTTTGGCCAGTTTGGGAAAATACACTCAAACATTTCAGAAAGTGCTTACTACACTCAAGAACCTAGATTAACAGCTGTGAGGCTGCAACAGCATCGGTGTATTTGAGGCTGTCGGGATGAGTAGAGGTGTTGAAGGTACTACAGAGAGCAGGCCATCAAAAAATCTTCATAAAGCAAATTCCTAAACTGACACAGTGATGAAGAGCCCCGAAGCTAAACCCTCATGCAGTTTACCTTCCATTCCTGAGATCTGACTGTGTGTTTCAGTTTCATGCCTGAGAACATTTCCAGTAAAATGATTCCGAGGCTCCACAGGTCAACAGCTGAGGTACACTCTGTATCACTCTGCAGGCCAGCCTGGGCCAGACAGTTCTGCAGTTCTGCTTCTGGAGCTCGATAGCCGTCTGTCTGAATATACTTTACATCCTACGAAGACCAAGAAACACTACAGCCTTAAGAAGGGTCTCACTTTGCATCCTTCTCTACCAGCACTCTTCAAAGGCACAGTAGGTCACCCACAAAATGAATGCCATAAACTTTAGTCCTCATCTACCATAATTCCTCAGTTCCTTAACTGGGCAGTTAGAACAGAAAAGTTGGACACATTCCATGCAGTTGATCAATAAGTCTTTTTTTAAAAGATAGTTTCTTACATATTATGCACAGATGATAAATAAAGACCTCCTGCAAAAACCTGACAGATTCAAGGCAAGTAAGGACTTGCCTGAACTGTCACATCTGCCATCAGCCATGAATGCTCCAAACCAAAGAAACAGGAGCGGCAACCTCATCACTCAGCAAGTGCTGACGGACTGACAGGCTTGCCATGTAGGCTAAGTATGTTTATTCATTTCTGAGCTCTCCTGAGCCTTGCTAACTCTTTATACCTGACCCAAATTTATGTTACCGTTTCACAAAGCAGAACTGAAATCCTTTCTCTCTTAGAAATACGCTGGTATTTTGGAAATGCCCCTGTAGTCCCTAAACTACCATTGTTATTAAAAATCTTTGGCTTGAACCATCACATTTTAAACCATAATGGAAAAAAAAGGCATTTCTTACCTGATTGCCTTCTTTGAAGCTAAGCCCAAAGTCAATTAGCTTAAAGCATTCATTCTCAGCACTCCACAGTATGTTTCGTGGTTTGAGGTCTGCGTGGACATAGCCCTCATGGTGAAGAAAAGCAAGGGCCTCCAAAACGTCTCTGGCACAATGCTGTATCATCCACATGGAGCAACCCTGGTGACTGGAATACAAGAGCAATTCCGAAACACTGACATCCAGGAGTTCAAGCAACAGACAGCGGGATGGCACATTTGGAGAGAAGTGTATGGTAAAGACTCCATATAAAGTCACTAGAAAAAGAAAAAAATGACAATACTTTAAAAATCAAATTCACAGTAACTCCCTACGAAAGCAGTTAACTCTTCCATATAAATCTGGGATAGTCTAGACAAAGAGAACTTTATATTTATGTGAGCACACACACACACACACACACACACATACACACACGTGTACGTGAGACTGTTACAGTAAAAAAAAAAGAATTGCTCTCTAGGTAGATATTGTTTCCTTTCCTCCCTTAAGAGTTAACACAGTTGGTGGGTCAATGACCATCTAAGAGCCTACCCCTAGCTATGCTAAAGATGTAGAAGTATTAGTCATTTTATGACATATTTTTTTTCCTCCAGAATTCCTGCGCCTGGCCCAGTCTCTTACAAAACAAACCATGCTTTTTACAATTACACCTTCTCCAAAGCAACCTCCAGGCCTTGTGGTTGTCTGACCACCCTCACCCCTACCAAACATGGCTGGCCTCCAAGATGGCTTACAACAAGCAACATGGTTTCTTCTTTTATTTTATTTTCTCCTTCTATGGGCAGCTGCTAAAATCTACAGATTGTCTTCCCTGGGGTTTTTCTTTTAAACTCCAACACAATTGTCCCCAAGCCTTTCCCCAGTGTCATTTGACTACTGAGGCAGTATGCCTCAAAATCTCTGGCAACATTGGGAAATGAACTCAAGTCTTCTGCAAGAACAGCTGAGCTACTCTACGCCCTGCTCCCAGGTAAGAATAATTTTAAATAGCAAGAAACTTCCACTGTTTTTCCAGTGAGTAAGATCTTTGGACATTGGAATTATCTAAATACTGTATATGGCAGGAGTGGGTGAATATCTACTTAAGGTGTCAAGGAAAAATATTAAAAGTAAAAACTGTAATATTAAGTAACCCTTAAAAATAAATTGAAGGTTGGTTGATTCAAATTAGCATTCTATGCTCTAAACCGTGTAAAAAAAATCAAAACTTTGAAGAAAACATTTTAATGTAATCATGCAGACATTCAACAAATACAGAGGCTTGCAAAAATTCTCCCTGTCAAATGGCAAGGTAATAGTGATATTCCACTTAGCAAGCTTAACAAAAGATAAACAACACTATCAGAAAAATCAATCTGCCCACGCAGTATTATAAAAAGGGTCTTTCCTCGATTTATACATGGATTCTATATACCAAGATGTATGACCAATGCAAGCTTACATTCTGAATATCTGAGTCATGAAAGTCTTACTGAAGCAAATGCAATGCTCCTAAATTTCACACTTTCATAACTTCTAGGTAATACTGAGTCCCCTCTTCCAAATCCACACTATATATGTATCATCTGAGTAGCCAGTATGTCAGCAGATGTCACTGATATCAATGGATGCCACAGCCCTTAAGTATTTTCCACTTTCTATCGGAAGGAAAAGATGCAAAATTTTCCACTCAAGATATGACAACCTTGCAAAGGAATGCCTGTCGCTGAAGAAGGCATTTCTCTATGCTACTAAGTATCGGCTGAAAATCAAAGCAAACAGGACTTTCCTAAGCACCGCAAATGTGATAATCACCTCCACCATACCTCAGAGAGCTGCAAGGTAAAGGCGGACGGAAAAGAGACCTGCATCGGGGCCCAATTCTCTCCTCCCATCTAAAGGACCAAAAGCCGGGAGGAAGAGAGGACCGGGAGGACATGTATGCTGGGACGGGACCTGGGCAAGACATGGCAGACAGCCACAATTACCGATGTTCCTGTGACCCTGCAACTGCTCCAGCGCCGCCCTCTCTTTGCGGAAACCATATTCCGCGGCCGAGGCCGCAGCCCCGGTGGTTCCGGGAGGCAGGAACTGCTTGAGGGCTCCGGGGGGCGAGCCCGGGGTGCCGCAGCAGCGCACCCGATACACCGAGGCCGACGAGCCGCTGCCCAGGCGGCTCTGTACCTGCCACAGCCGCCCGAAGGCCTCCAGGAAGCGCGGTGGCTCGGCACCCCACGCGCAGCCGGACCCCGCCATGGTGCGGGCTGGGGCGAGGACACGCGAGCCGACACGACGCACCAGGCAGGCCCGCGGCGCCCGCCGTCACATCCCCGCCCGGACCCGCCGCTCCGCAGGGAGGGGCCCGCAGAGCCCGCACCGACTACCGGGACCTCAGGTCGCCATGACACCGGAACCTGGAGTGCGCCTAGACCCAGCAGCCGGAAGTGGGGGGAGCCAATCCTAGAAGTAGGCGGGACTAGGAGAGGCGGGGCCTCAGGAGGTGAAAAAAACTAATTTGTTTCGCAAAAAAATGACTGTGAGATATTAAACTCAATTATTGGTCCTGTGAGTGGAGCACAGTAGTAGAGTGCTTACCTAGCATGCGCGAGGAAGGCCCTGGGTCCAGTACCCACCAACACACACGCCAATTATTTACTTTTATTTCTTATTTTTAAAGATTTATTATAGTTGTATTTTTATGTTTGTGTGTTTATGTCACGTGTGTGTGAGAAGTCAGAAGAAGATGTCATATCCTTTGCTGCTGGAGTTACAGGTGGTTGTGAGCTGCCTGGTTTTCGTGATGGGAACTGAACCCTCTTAGCCACTGAACTATTTTTTTTTTTTTGAAACAGGATTTCACTGTGTGACTCTGACTGTCTTAGATCTCGCTTTGTAGATCAGGCTGGCCTAGAACCTACAGAGATCTGCCCGCCTCTGCCTCCCAAGTGTTAGGACTAAAGGCGTGTGTGTAGCACCACACCCAGCTTGCTATCCTATTTTTTAATTGCCTATAATTGCAAGCCCAATGCGACCTACATGCTTGCTCATCTGCCTGGTATCCATCATCACTGCCTTCCTTTCTAATATAACCCTGATTTTGTTTAGGACAATCATGTGCAAAAAAGAAATATGTGCCCATGGGACTGGAGAGATGGCTCAGTGGTTAAGAGCACTGTCAGCAACTCTGATTCCCAGAACTCACATGGTGGTTCACAACCATGTATAACTTCATAACTATTCTAGAGAATTTGATACCCTCTTCTGGGCTGCATGGGAACCAGACATGTATGTGGTACATAGACCAGGCTAGCCTCAAGCTCAGACATCCACCTGCCTCTGCCTCCCAATCTGGGATTAAAGGTGCAGTGTCTGGCTGAGAGTAATAATATTTTTAAAGATTGTCGATAGGGAATAAAATACCTTGTAAGTCCTTATCATGGTATTTACTACAGTGCATGTTCTCCATAAACACTAGATGCTATTATTTTTTTAAAAAAGGAAAAAGAAATACGTCCTTCCTCAGAGCTGATTTTCACCACGCCTTCCGGTCTGGTTAATGAAAACTTCCTGCGTAACTGCCAAAGGTTTGTTGAAAGTTTTGCTTGACTCATGTGGACATTGTGTTTTCTTCTCTGTCACTTCCTTTCTCCTGCTTAAAAAAAAAAAGCATAAAGCTAAAGACAGGTTAGTCATCTTGTGTCCATGCAGCAACTGAAAGAATGAAAGTCAGATACTAAGGTATTAATTGTATATAGACATATTGTAACAAAGAAAGCCAAAATGCAGTGTCCTAAATATGGAAACATTTCTTTCTCTAAAGCAGAGGATCTGCCATTCTCCATGGGGCTTCTATCTTTGGGACCTATGTATTTATTTTGCTTGTCATCATTTCATGGTTTTGAGAATGGGGAAAGAAACCAGAGAAGCACAAACCTGATTCTGATGAGGATAAGCCCTAGAATGTTACTCATTATTTATATTCTTTTTGTTTGTTTGTTTTTTGAGACTTGGTTTCTCTGTAGCTTTGTAGCCTGTCCCAGAACTCAATCTGCACACCAAGTTGACATCAAACTCACAGAAATCTGCCTGCCTCTACCTCCTGAGTGCTGGGATTAAAGGCATGTGCCACCAACGCCCGGCCCTCATTATTTCTATTCTTATTCATTTAGCTGGTGCTTAGCTAGCCATATGTCCTCAGCTAGCCAGCAGATAGTCTGGGAAACAAAAGCATAATTCAGTTACTAATGGAAGAAGAGAAGAATGGATGTTTATGGACAAAAGCAAGTCTACCTTACTCATGCCCCAGCAGAAACACAGAAGGCTTCTTGGTTCTTGACAGCTTTGTAGAAATCTATTCTACTTCCCATAGTCATCCTCCAGACATCTTGCTCTGTCTGTGTGTGTGTGTGTGTGTGTGTGTGTGTGTGTGTGTGTGTGGTGGGGTACTATTTGATTAAAGCCTGTTATTGTTTTAACAATATGATAACTAATTTTTAATGCAGGTAAATATACATACTATAGCACTTACCACATTAATCATTTTTAAATGTACAGGTGAGTAATATTAAGTACATTTACAGTGTGCAAACATTACCAACAGCCATCTACACAATTTGTTTCATCTTGCAGAACTTAAGCTCTCTTCCCATTAAACTCCAATCCCTCTTTTCTCCTGCCACCATTCTATTTTGATTCTCATCCATAGGCCTCCTTTCAGTCTGTTAATTTCGTTCCTACAAATCACCATCCAGCATACCACTCAGACTAACATGGATAACCTCTTGATGACTGAATACAAATACCAGCCCACAACTCACCTTTAATCCCAGCATTTAGGAGGCAGAGGCAGATGGATCTCTGTGAGTCTGAGGCCAGCCTAGTCTACAAAGCAAGTTCCAGGACAGCCAGGGCTGTTAAACAGAGAAACCTTGTCTCAAACAAAAGTCCCTGTTCCAGCTCAATAAATAATAGATAAATAAACAAACAAAAAATCACTAACTGACCAAATGGCATGAGAGAAGAGGGAGGGGATCTTGACCTTGACCTCCACCAAGCTCCAGTTCCAGCAGGAAGTAGCCTGAACTGCAGCTGACACCTGTAAATCCCTGGGGCCCCATCTCTCGCTACTCCCTTTTCTAGAGTCTTTCTTTTATATATGCAAAATGTAGGAATGTCAGATTACAGAAGCCACCTGAGTAGAGGGATCATCCATCCTTATAGTCTATCTAGTACTACACACACACACACACACACACACACACACACACACACACACACACACACCAAGCTGCTAAATTCTTAGCATGTAGCAACCCCAAGATATGCTGGGAAAATAGAACTTCCTAAATTATATTATGGATTTGTATTCTTTACCAATGTGTTAAATTCCGATTCCCCTCCCTCTAAGCTCAGAGACTCTTCCTTCTAAAGTCTATAAATGTAAGATAATGAGTTTTTTTGTACTATGTGTTGCTGTTAGATTTCCTATCCCACCTTCCACAACTGTGAATAGCTGGCATTACCAGAAGATATTCTACCTCAAAGAAAAAAACCAAAAAAACAAATGAAGAAACCCTAACTGGGCCTGGTGGCACAGGCCTGTAATCTAGCTACTTGGGAGGCGGAGGCAGGAGAATCTCAAATTCAAGATAGACCTGGACCATTTGAGTAGGCTCAAGGCCAAGCTGTGTAATTTATCAAGACTGCATTTCATAATATATTTTTTAGAAACTTTAAAAGTTCTTGAGATATATCATAACTCTGATTGTAAAATATGAGGGTACTCTAGATTAAATCTTCAGTACCTTCAACATGATACATACAAAACTATAAGTAGTTTTGAAATAAAAGAATAAATGTACAGTAATTTGTCTTACTTAGCAGTGTCTATTTCAGAATCAGCAGTTTTTCTGATTTTGTTTACTCAGTGAAGTCATTTGACATTGCCTACTTTAAAATTTTGAAATCAGTGTGGAGATTCCTCAGGAAAATGGAACTCAGTCTACCACAAGACCCAGCAATTTCACTCTTAGGCATATACCCAAAAGATGCCCATTCACACAACAAGGATGTCTGTTCCATCAAGTTCATTGCAGCATTATATGTAATAGCTAGATCCTGGAAGCAACCTAGATGCCCCACAACTGAACAGTGGATAGAGAAAATGTGGTACATTTACACAATGGAGTACTACTCAGCAGAAAAAAACAATGGAATCTTGAAATTTGCAGGCAAATGGATGGCACTAGAAGAAACCAATGAGGTAACCCAGTCACAAAAAGACAAACATGGTATGTTCTCATTCACTTATGGATTTTAGACATGGATCAGGGGAGTGTCAACCTGCAATCCCAGTGTCAGTGAGTCTGGGAAACAGGGAGGTTCCCAAGAGATATGCATGATACCCCAGAGAAGTGGAATGAGGCAAGAGCTCCTGAGCAGATTGGGAACATCAGGGGAGGGGAGAGGGAAACAGGAAAAAGAGAGGGGGATAAGAGAACGTGAGAAGAAGGTATGAGTGAGCAGGAAGGTTGAATCAAGGCAAGAATAGAGGAGAGCAGGATGAGAGATACCATAATATATCGAGTCATTATAGGCTTGAGGAGAGAGCTGACACTAGTGAGATCTCCAGAGATCTACAAGGATAACACCAACTGGCAAACTAAGCAATAGTGGAGAGACTACATTAATTGCCCCTCCTTGATGATAGGGTTGATGACTACCTTATATGCCGTCCTAGAACCTTCATTCACTGACTGATGGAAGCAGAGACAGATACCTACAGCTAAACACTGAACTACACTCCTGGAACCTAGTGACAGAGATGGAGGAGTGATGAGCAAAGGGGTCAAGACCATGATGGTAAAACCCACAAAGACAGCTGACTGGATAAGGGGAAGCTCTTGAATCCCAGACTGATGTCTGAGAGGCCAACAGGGGACTGATCCAGACTCCATGAATGTAGTACCAGTGAGAAGGCCACAGAAATCACTGGGGCCTTGGGTAGTAAGTAGATCAGTGTTTACCATGATGTATGAATGATCCTTGGGAGCCCATTCCAAGTAGAGGGATGCTCTCTCAGCCTGGACACATGGGGAAGAGCCTAGGTCCTGCCCTGGGTGAAATGACAGACTTTGGAGATTCCCCCCCAAGGAGGGCCTCACCCTCCCTGGGGAATGATGTGGGAATTGGGTAGGGGGTTGGGGGGGGTGGTAGAGGGATTAGGGAGGAGGGGTGGGAGAGGGAGCTGGGATTGACATGGGGAGCATTTATGTTTCTAATTTAAATAAAAAAATTAAAAAAAATTTTTGTCACTAGGCTTGAGCCAGAGAGATGGCTGAGCGGTTAAGAGATGGCTATTCACGTAGGTTTTGAGTTCAATTCCCAGCAATCATATGGTCTTCCAACTATTCTATAATGGAATCTGATGCCCTCTTTTGCATGCAGACATACATGCAGACAGATCACTAATATGCATAAAACACATAAATAAATAAACATTTAAAAATTGTCGATGGAGCTAGGACTATGGGTCATTGGTTAATAGCACTTACTGCACTAATATGAGGATCTGAGTTCAAATCCAGAGTGAAAAACAGGCATGGGAGGCACGCCTGAAACTTCAGAGCTAGGGACCCTAGGAGACAGGAGGACAGCTAGGACTCGCTAGATGCCAACCTGACACCCTCCTTTGCCTTCTGCACATACACCACACACTGCAGGCAGACTGTATAATTTTGCTGAAAGTTTTAGTAGTAAGAGTTCTAAATTTAAAATTAAATTTTTTAAAAAATCTAAAAGATTTTCTTGTCTGAAAAAAAAAACCTGGCCAGAAGACATCAGTGTTTGTTACAAATAGCTAGTGACTACCTGAACATTTAATGATCTAGAAAGAAACACTGAAGGATGTTCAAGTCTTTCTGATGACACCAGTCCCACAGGTTAAAAGAATATCGATGGCATTAAAATCAAGATGAACTTGAGAGTAATACTTTAACTTCGTTATCACTTGAAGGGAATAAAATCAAATCTACCCTAATAAATCATACAGACTAGCTTGCAAAGGAGTCCAAGATAGGACTCAGAAATATAAGAGACAAAGGTTTTCCTGATTCCCCGGCTTAGTTTCTTGCTATTGCACAACCTCCCCCACTGGCTCTAGTCCTTACTGGCTGAGCCCCGCTCAGGGGTGCCTGACACGCATTCAGTGTCTTCCTTCAAGATGGAATAGAGGAGATGGCACCTCATCACAGATTCCAACAAGGAAGACAGGTTTGAGTTCCTAAGACCTGATCTCCCTAGGCACCTAAGGGTGGACTGTCACCATCCCAAATAATTCAGACTCCAGAAGTATTTAGTCTGTGACAGGAAGATGGTATTTCTTTCACTCTCTATAACAGCGCAGTAGTATTTTATAAAGGGAGAAGTGGGTAGTGAGTCGGAAGTCACTTGTCTAAGATTGTGTGCATCATAAAAAAAGTCACAAACTTAGGGTTAAAAGCTGGGCGGTCCAACTCCAGAGACTATGTTTCTCACCTGTGCTTTTGAATATAAATCATATTCTGTTTTCTACAGACCATACAGTAACTCATCATTTACCAATACATACTGTTACCTGTCAGTTCTGCTGAGGTCCTGCTGGAGGCTTGCAGCAGAGCTTAGATTAATAATTTAGAAACTGGAATGACCACTAAATATGGCAGAGATGCTTTTTTCTTAAAACTATATTTGCTAATGTATGTGTTTTCTCTCTAAGAATCCACTAGCTCCACCATTCCCTAACCTTCCAAATACAACTAGGAGAGGCTAGCAATTTTATCTAAGGCTTTCTGGCTTCTTGGAGCAGTGCTAAAACTACTAGAGACTTTGAACTGTTTATTAATGCTCCTAAGGCGGAAAAGAAAGCAGGGAGCCTGAGAAGTCATTTTCCTCTCCACCAAGTCGACAGAGGGCTGAAAGGTTTAAAAAGAGAAGAAGAAGGTTCCTTATTATGCTTTCTTCATCCTGCTTTGCCACATTTTAAAGGAGTAAAAATACAGCTCTGCTCTTCTTCGTTGCTTATGATATATGGGGTGAGTGGAATACAAATCTGTTTTTCATTGCACTTCAATTTAGTGTCCTTAGCAAAATCAGTCACTATTTTCTGTATTGTGATACAGCTCTGGCACGGCCAGAAAAGGAAAAGACTGCCCTTCTTCCCATGGAATAACACATCAAAAGTAGGATATTAAATATGCTCAGTATTGCAGGCCATGGCAGGGCATGGCTCTAATTTCTTCAGCACTGGGATTTTCCTGATCATTTTTTTTCACCGGTTTTTAACAGTCCCGCCAGAAGGTGGCGACAAGAGCTGGGAGATTAAGAAGTCTACATTGCTCAAACAGTATCTGGGGAAAGTAGCTTTCCTAAGCCTGAGGGTAAGACTGGAAGGAAAGAAGACTATCCAGTTGAAGGGCCTACTATGGTTTCTAGCCCTCTCTTTCCTCTGCCTCTTCCTCTCCTTAACTTACCTTCTCCAAATCCTTCCCATCTTGCATTGGTAGTGTCTTAGTTAGGGTTACTGTTGTTATGATGAAACACCATGACCAATCAACTTGGGGAGTGTGCAAGATAGTTTTATGTCAACTCAAAATAAGGTAAAGTCATCAGGAACTTCAATTGAGAAAATACCTAGCCAGACGCTGGTGGAGCACACCTTTAAACCTAGCACTCAGGAGGCAGAGACAGGCAGATCTCTGCGAGTTCGAGGCCAGCTTGGTCTATAAAGCTACACTGAGAAACCCTGTCTCAAACAAAACAAAACAAAACCTCTATAAGATCAGGCTGTAGGCAAGTTTGTAGAGCATTTTCTTAATTAGTGACTGATGAGGAGGGGCCCAGCCCACTGTGGGTGGTACCATCCCTGGGCTAGTGGTCCTAAGTTCTATCAGAGGGCAGACTGAGCAAGCCATGGGGAGCAAGTCAGTACGAAGCACTCCTCCATGGTTTCTGTATCAGTTCCTGCCTCCAGGTTCCTGCCCTGCTTGAGTTCCAGTCCTGATTTCCCCTGATGATTAACTGTGTAAGCCAAATAAACCCTTTCCTCCATAACTGGCCTTTGGTCATGGTGTTTCACCACAGCAATAACTCTAAAAGGACAGGGAGGAAAGGGGTTTTTTTTTTGGCTTGTACTTACATATCACTTCATCATCAAAAGTAATGAATGCAGGTATTTAAGCAAGTCAGGAACCTTGAAGCAGCAGCTGACAGAAGCAGGAGCTGATGTAGTAGCCATGGAGGAGTACTGCTTGCTGGCTTGCTCCTCAAGGCTTGCTAGGCTTGCTTTTTTTTTTAATAGAAGCCAGAACTATTGGCCCAAGGGTGGCCCCACCCACAATGGGTCAGCCTCTCCCATATCAATCTTTAATTGAGAAAGCACACAGGTTTGCTTACAGCCCAATCTGAAGGAGACATTTTCTCAATTGGGGCTCTCTCCTCTTATGACTTTAGCTGTGTTGTTGCCATAAAACTAGCTAGTGCAAGTAGTTAGTGCCTTTCAAAGAGTGCAATACATATATAAGAATTTCCCTCTTCCTGTAAGAGATCATGTATTTTGGTGTTTTGTTTTTTAAGTCCTTTTAATCCTACATAAAACAATCAGGGTCCAAGATTGAGGATCGGAAAAAAAAACAAAAAATAAATAGTCAAAGATTCCCCTGCTTTAGTGGGGAGTGTGGTCTCAGGCTCTTGCAGTGGACCTGTGTCATCCCTTTAGATGCTACAGGGAAATACAGATGCTGGGGAAAATACAGAAAACAAGACATGGAGCTATTTAAGAAAAAACAAACAAGAATTGATCACTAGGAATTGAATATAAAATAACTTTCCAGCAAGCTGTGGGGATAGCTCAGTCAGTGAAGTGAATGCAGGAGAAACACAAGAACCTGAATTCAACCTCCAGAGCCCCCATGAAAAAGCTAGGCATGGTGGTACACATTTGTAATTTTAGCCCTTGATGCTGAAGACAGATAGATAAAGTAATTAATGAGCCCCAGTTATTGAGGGATTTTCTCTCAATACACAAAGAAGGTAGCACTGTTAGGGACAACATCTGAGGCTGGCCTGAGGTGTCTGTATATACGTGTGCACCACACCCACACACACACAAACACATACAGCCCACTCTGCCTTACAGTAGCAGTAGCTCTGTTCTTGAAGTTTTCTTTAAATTTACGAAAGGATCTGAGACTGGCATTTCCAAGCAACCCAGAGGATTTCTCTAGAAACTAAGATTCCCTGTGGAGATTGCTATGCCACTGATAGCCAACCATTGTGAACATTGTCTGTGGCATGGAGTTTTTACTTGTATAGAAACTCGTCCTCTGTAGCAAACTTTCTGACTAGCTTTGGATTCCCAGACCCCAAGTAGCCACAGAGACTTCTTTGTTGTTTGTTTGTTCCTTGTTGTTCAATACAGAGTTTCTTTATGTAGTCCTGACCATTCTGGAACTCACTATGTAGACCAAACTGGCCTCAAACTCGTAGAGATCCACCTGCCTTTGCCTCCCGAGTACTGGGATTGAGAGTGTGAGCTGCCACCACCCCCAGGCCAAGATTGCTTGTTAATTATGAAAGCTTAGCCTTTAGTGTAGCCTTGTCTAGTTCTTATAACTTAAATTAATCTGCTTTCAGTAATCTGTGTCCTGCCAGTGACTTTTTTTTACCTCTCCTCCATCTGTATGTCTGACTTTGTGTGTGTCTAGCTGGTGTCTCCTCGAGCTTAGATTCATCTGCTCTTCCTCTCTCTCCCTGGAAATCCTGCCTATTGTCTCATGCCTAGCTATTGGTCACTCACTTTTTATTAAACTGATCAGAAGTTGCCTTGACAAAGACACATCTTCACAGTGCACAAAAAGATTATCCCACAACACTCCTATTAATTAGAGGAGAGTGGAAGGAGATGGAACCAAGTTCCAAGTCTTGGGCCTGACTGACCCTTACTTGTTCCCTTGGGGGGGCAGGTGAACAGCCAGGGATATACACAGAAACCCTGTTTCAAAATAAAAACCCTGTCTCAAAAATAAAAAAATTTAGACGTATATATTATTTAAAAATAAAAAGTACTACAGAAATCATACTGATTAGAATAAATTTAAATTTTCATATGTAACCCTGAAACAAAAGTTAACTATTTATTGAACCACATTTTGAAAAGAAATTAAAAATACAAAACCTCAACAATTTCTAGCACAGAAACACCTATGTAAAGTTACTTCACTCACAAGGTAAAAACAGAAGAAAACAAAACAAAAACGTAAGTCTAGTATCTAAGAAAAGTTCCCAAAGCCTCAGACACTTGAGATTCTGAATTTCTATAAGTATCTTCAGTCAAATAAGAAGCTAAAATATAAATCCAATAAGACACTAGGCAGCAGCAACAACACAACCATAGCATAACAGAATATGGCAAAACTTCACTGGAAAACAACATTGATTTCCTAAGAAGTTAAAAGCCAGAAGTTGGGTTAGGCACTCAAATAATGCCATCAGCACATCCAAGTGTTTTGTGTGTGTGTGTGTGTGTGTGTGTGTGTGTGTGTGTGTGTGTGTGAGCTGAACACCATAATATGGGTTACACCTGTTTCTCCTTTTTTCTTTGTAAAGTTCTTCATAGCTGGTGACATTTCTGCTTTTTTGTGAAGAAAACAAAAGTTGTAGCTCCTAATGCAGTGGCCTGTGCAAGGTCAAACTGTTTACATATTATCATAGAATCTGACTTTACCAGTGTCCCCAGGGCTGCTGAAATAAGACGAGTGGTCACTTAGGAACCATTTTACAAAGAACCCAAGCAAGGAATGTGAGCCATGGTTGTAGTCTCTCATATGCAGAATCTTACAATCATGCTTGCCTGGGACAAACCCCTTCTTTGTTGCACTAGAATAGTAAAACATTACCTTTTGAAATTTTTGCAGAGCCAATGAGAACAGCCTAAAGAGTTTGAAGTAAGAGAACATACAGGAAAAAGCCTTAGAAGAAGACAGCCTGACCAGAGAGCAGACAGGAAACCATAGCTGGCCTGGTAACACACTGGAGCTAGAAGAGCTTGCAGTGTGAATGACATGTCATCTGTTTAGCATGACTTCATGAGGACAAGGAAACTGAAACTGATCTGCCCTGGTAACCTGCGGAGTCAAATGAGATATTAAGGGGTAGAAAGGATTGGTTGGTCCATGTGAAGGGAGGGGGGGGGAGCTTCCTGTAACCAAGCAGATGAGAAGGAGCCTTGGCTTCTACTATCTGCACCGGGGATGAGGCAAGTGAAGGAATAAGTGAGATAGGTAGGCCCTTACGGTGACCTTCAACTTTCAGGTTATGGAGTCTTTGCAAAGTGTCTACACATTAGAGTAGAAAACATTTATGTGTGTTCATTGCAGAAAAAAATCATAATCCAAAGGCACAAGAAGAAAGCAGACACCTTGCAATTTTACCATTCAGAAATTATCATTAGTAGTATTTGGATGAATTTTTTTCCTAGAGTATGTGTGTGCACGCACGCACACACACACACAAGCTCTCATGCATGCATATGCATGTGCACATAGAAGGAACAATCTGGATTGCTGGTCTTCAGCTCTAAATACACCATGGACATTCTTATATAATCATTAAAACAGATATTCATAAACCCTGTAATTGCATAGTATTCAATTGATCAGTAGTGTGCAGCTATTTTCTCCAAATAACACATTCATTCCTGAAGGGAAGTTACCGAGGACTAAGGAAGAAATAAAACTCATAAGTCTCATGAAACCAAATCCACAAGGCTCCTCCCCAAAGCTGAGAGACAATAATTCTGTTATTTGAACCTCTAGTTTCTGTTCCTTTGTGGTGGAGGCCCCAGGAAACTAATGCAAGGAGGAAATAAGAGGTTCATCTAGAAAACATTCTAGACCTTCTAGTCATGTCAGTCAAACATAGGAAGCACCTTAAAGAAGAGCTATCCATTTCCCAAGACCTTGAAGGAACCTTCCTAACGTACCTACTAGTGACACGCCTTATATCCATTGCAGACACAAGGAGAGGAATGGAAAATGTTCTGTAGGTCAATGACATGACCTGGGCCCTTTAATAGGAGCTTCTGGATGGTAGGGGAAGGACTGGGGAAGGCCCAGCACTCTTTCCATAGTCATGTGCTTTGGCTTTGTTTGTTTGTTTTTTGATATAATGGGGCAAGAGATACGAAACCAAGAAGTTGGGTGAGATGTGGGATTAATGTTATTTCTGTATAGACAGTGGAAGAAGAGCCCCCAGCTCCTTCAGACTCTTGTCACCTTAGATTAGTATGAGAAATTGGATTTCCTGTGGCCCAAAAGGGAATTTTCTAAAAGAGTATCTCTGCAGGAGGTCAGAGCACTGTCAGCAGTGAAGGCACAGGGACAGAGATTCACATTGCCACTATCCTCAGTAACCTGAGGAGATTCCCCCTATGCTTTAAGGGATCTCGGCTCAGGCCAAACCTGGATTCCTGGCTTCAATGCTGAAAGAAATTTCTCAAACTAGTTGGTAGTGTGAAGCAGAGTTGAAAATGTAATATATGTATATAAAATATTATATATGACATATGTAATATAATATATATGCGTATGCACACATGTGTTTGGTTTTTAGTTTTTAGAGACAGGCTTAAGCATGAAGGTTAGGAGAAAAAAGAGGGGCTCTGAAGAAAGTATGATACACACACCCTAGAGTATGAATGTGGGCTTCTCAAAGAAGAGCCAAAGAAAGTAAGATGTGCCCAACTGTGGGTATCGGCTTCTCCAAGAGCAAGTAAGCAATTCATTGTCCCAGCATTAGCCACGCACACCATCTTGTTGCCTTAGAGGCAGTGGTTCTCAACTTGTGGGTTTTGACCCCTGGGGTTGCTTATCAGTGATGAAACATAATAAGGAGAATAAAAGTCCCCAACTAAGTGAGGGGGGGTTACGTGATCAGAAGCTCAGACCAATGAGCAGCTGCAACAGCATTGCATGGGCAGCTAGTCCCTTAGCCCACAATTGAAGGATGTGCTGTGGAATCCCAGGCCACAGATGTGCTAATTAATCCTCCTAACCAAACATAGTCATTGTCTTCTCAAGGCCCTTCTTCGTCTTGAGATAACTTTGTATAAAAACTTAGTGTGCTAAGTAATCTCTGTAACTATGAAAACCCTACTTATAGCCTCAGGACTCCTCCTCCTCTCAAGGCCTTCAAGTCTCATGATAACCTCTGGTATGTTAAGTAATCTCTGTAACCATGGGAACCTAGAGGACTGGGACTTGCAACCTCGGAACTTCGCCCTCCCCTCCTGTTTTTCTTTAAAAGTGCCTTGCTTTTGCAGCTGGGGCTTCCACTCTCCCGACAGAGTTGAGTCCCAGCTAGCTGGTTTTCCGGAAATAAACGGACCTTCTTGTACTTTCCTTCGGTGTTGTTAAACTCCTTGAAGCCTTGGGGTCCTCTCCAAGTGGGCACAACAATCAGATATTTATATTACATTTTTTTTAACATTATGCTTCTTAGCAGTAGTAAATCTACCGCTATGAAGTAGCAACAAAATAATGTTATTGGGGGTCAGCATGACATGAGGAACTGTATTAAAGGGTTGCAGAGTTAGGAAGGTTGAGAACCACTGCAAGGTACATCTTAAAACCTTCCTGAGAGTGGGGGGAGGGGTGGCGGCGCATGACTTTAATCCCAGCACTTTGGAGGCAGAGGCAGGTGGATCTCTGTGAGTTCAAGTCCCCTATCTATAGAGTGAATTCTAGGACAACCAAGGCTACACAGAGAAACAAAATGAGCAAAAGCGTTGCTGAGAAGCCTTTTTTTTCCTCATCCTTTTTTGATAAGAAATAATGTAAGGTGGTTCCAGAAGCCTTATATGTAATTTTAATATGATAAAGTGAAACCAGGAACCACTAGGTTGCACATGGAGTTTAGTACATTATAGTTTCCCTATTAATGGGGATTCTGGTGCGATTCCTAAGAAATAGTAGGTTTATGGATGGGATGGGAGAAGACCTTGAGCAGTTGTTATTGTGTTGGATGTTTCTTTTCGGCTGAGACAGATCAGCCAGTTTCCCAAGAGAGGGAATCTTTTCCTTCTCATGTCTCCCCAAATATTCTCTGCCCTTCCACATTGCCTCATGATTCTCAGGCTGGAGCCATCAGAAACGCTGGACAGAAACAGGTACTCTGCATATGTTGCAATGGAGAATAGCCAATAACTAAACTCTCTGAAGGTCCCAGCTCCCAGGAAACATTTAAAAGTGGCAGAGCCAGGAGTGGTGCATGCCAGTCATCCCAGCACGTGGGAAGGGGAGGCAGGAAGATTAGACGTTCCAACTCATCTTTGGCAACAGAGCGAGTTTGAAGCAAGCAGAGGCTGCAGGAGATCCTGTCTCAAACCAGCAACTGTAAACAGCATGCCAGAGACGGTAACATCTGACATGCAGCTTAGGAAGTGGAGACATGTGTGGTTTCCTCATGCTGACCAGGTGGCCCCTTTATTTATGTCTCCTAGTATCTGAGTACTAACCAGGCCCGGCCATGTTTAGCTTCTGAGATGAGATTAAATGAGACTGGGCACACACAGGGTGCCATGGCTACGCATCCCTCTTATATATCCTCCTGCTTAACATTGGCATTTGCTTCTGCATCGTCTTTTGCTTGTTTCTTCCCTCTGTCAGGTACTAAGTGTGGTAAGCTAAGCAATTGTCCCCTACACTCTGAGCCCAGGGGATATGTCCAGTTGCTTGACCGAAGAAGAAGATGCCTTGAACTGGGAAAGGAACCATCACATCACAGAGGTGTGGAGGAAGGGTAAAGACACGTGTGACGTGGAGGCAGAAAGGAAGCTACTGGGTCAGGGCACGAAGGGAACAGAAGAATGGGAGAGTGGATGGGAGAAAATCAAAACCAAATTTTCTTTGACAGCTCCATAGGTAAACCTAACACTTTGTGCAGTAATCTTAAAACTACTTTTAAATCTAAAACTAAGATAAGATATGATAAAAAAGACACTTTTCAGGTAGAATTCAGGTTTCTAAGCAGCCTGTTTTAAAATAAGGAGATTATTCCAAACCATCTCAGCTATATCCAGGATGAAAACAGGGATGTTCTTCAAATTGGAGGAAGACAGCTTGGCAGTCATGGACATTCAGTTAAGAGACAGGCAGAGCAAGCATTTGAGTGAGGGTCAAAGGGTCAAAGGAGCCAATCACTATTGCTTGCTCTGAGGATAGAAGAAAGTGATGAGTCAGGCAGTGTTGGAAGCGTCAGAAAATTGATAATGGTTGTAACTGATAGCTAACAATAGAAAACCTGGCCATTAGAGCCTTTTAGCTGCAAATGCATGAAGCTAGAGTCCACTAAGGACCCTAGTGCACAGAAGATGGATTTGTTTTATGCATAAAACCTCAAAAAGGAACAGTTTTCTGAGAACATTACAATGTTTTAAATAATTACATTAATTTTAGTTGTGTGTATACATGGGAGGGCAGTACATACGCATGAACACATGTGCATACCTGTGAATGCATGTGCATGAGGAAGACAGAGAGGTGCTGTATCCCTTAGAGCTGGTGTTGTAGGCATATGTGAGCTATATTGCAAACTATATTACAGAGATATAATACCCAAAATAGCATTGTACTGGCATAAAAGCAGACATACTGATCAGTCACACAGAATTGAGCACCAACACAGAAGCCCACACTCCTACAAACCACCTGTTTTTCTGACAGAGGCCAACAATGCACATTGAAGAAAATATGGCACCTTCAACAAATGTTGCTGATCAACATGTAGACAGCTATATGTAGAAGAAGAAAATTCAATCCATAGGCGATGGTGGTGTACACTTTTAATCCAGCACTCTGGAGGGCAGAGGCAGGCAGATATCTGTGAGTTCAAGATCAGCCTGATATACAGGCTCCAAAGCTACAGAGAAACTCTGTCTCAAAAATTCAAAAAAAAAAAAAAAGACCTGATATTCTGAATCTGATAGAGGAGAAACTTGGAAATATGCTTGATCTTATTGTCATGGTAAGGGACTTATAAACAGGACTCTGAGTTAGAGCTACTAAGAACAACTAATAAAGAGGACCCAGTGAAGTTAAAGAAACTTCTGTATAACAAAGGCCACTATGGAGGGACCAGCCTTCTGCAAGTCAGAGAGACTAGGAATGAGATACAGAGTTGGCAAGGAAAACACACAGGCTTTTATGAGGAATAAAGGTTCCTCTTCTTTTTTATTCTTTCTGCTGCTTGTTCTACTCTATTCTAGGTCTTTTATGTTAATCCACTTCTATGTTCTGCCATGTGGCTCTGTTCCCTTTACTCTGTACTGTGTATCTGACTTCTTCAGGGTCTCCCTGGAGTCTCTGCCTCTCTTCTTCCCAGAGTCCTATTTCTTTGGAAGTCCCACCTCTCCTCTCCTGCCTAGCTATTGGCCATTCAGCTCTTCATTAAACCAATCAGAAGGAACCCTGGCAAAGACACATCTTCACAGTGTACAAAAAGATTATTCCACAGCATTTCCCCCTTTTTGTCTAAATAAAAAAGAAAAATTTTAATTCTAACATAGTAAAACTATATACAGTAAGAGCAATTAACAGATAAAAATTGTTCACAATGTCCAATCCATTTGTATTTCTCATATTCAGAGAAAATACTCTATTATTTATCCTAGCTTGATGAATCCAAAGTTTTATACCTAAACCACTTTTTATCAAACCTGTATTACCAACCTAAAATTATATTTCTAAACCTTAAACATTTTTTAGATAAGCAATTTAAATATTTTTGTCTCTCACCTTATACACTTTATATCTCCTTTGTAGGTTTCTTTTTTTGAATTTGGTAACAAAGAAAGTGCTATAACTATTTAGTTTTCAACTCTCATAAGAGATCCAAGAAAGCCATAATATTACCTGGGTAAACAGGAAGTATGGAGCAAATAACTCCCAATGCTATAGAAATGACAAAGACAACTGGATACCTGGACAGTCACCCAAGTTTCCTCTGAAATGTTGGGGCATCCATCTTCAGGCTACAGGCCTACAATATCTGACAGACTTTTCTGTGAAATAGGATTTTTGAAGGACTTGTCACATCTGCTGCGCGGCCTGTGTCCGAGAACGTGCAGAGGGTGTCGGGTATTGAAAACACAGAGACTCGTTCAATGATATAAAGAAAACTTTAAACAGGCTCCAAAAAGGTTCAAGAAAACTTCCTAAGAAAAGCTCCCACCAGAGAAGCTTCTGCTCTCTCCTCTACCCTGGCTGGTTCTGCTCTGACCCAGAGGTGGATGTGTGTGGGTTTTTGAAGGTGCGGTTAGTCTTTGGACAAGGTCGAGGTCAGGGCGGTTTCCGTGGGAAGGCCTTTCCCAGGAACTTATTGTATCGTTTTTAGTAAACATGTTTTTACTAAACATTGTCTTACAGCTGCCTACTCCCAGGCAGAAGGGGAAGTGGCCAGGAACTTATTGTATCGTTTTTAGTAAACATGTTTTTACTAAACATTGTCTTACAGCTGCCTACTCCCAGGCAGAAGGGAAAGTGGGTCTCTGCTCAAGGTCTGGTGTTCCCACAATTCACCCCTTTTTCTTTTCAAATGAGGCACTCCTGGCTTAGGTCAAGTAGGGTCACCCTCCCTTTCCCGTCTTTGGGGGACCTTGAACCCCTGTTTTAGGTGGGACGGGTCTTCCCCACAGGTTGCCCGTCATCGGAGATTCCCCAACCTTAAATCATCTGTAACCAACCTTCATGGCTATCGGGATTGCCATGGGCTAAGCTAAGCAATACTTGGTTACGGATCTCTTGTCTCTGGAACAAGGCACGTTTGAGCTCGGCATAAAGCCAGAATGCCTACCGCCACTGCCACCATTTCCAGGACCCCCATTGACATAGTGCCTCTCCATTACCATACCCATCACCAGATCTGGGCCATAACATTCTACCAGCCTTCGTCTGTTACAAGGGTAACCCGCATGTGATTTACATTTACAATTTGATAAAGTTTCCAATCGTTTTAAGATCTGCTCAGGAAAGCATTTAGAAAGTGTACTTGCACAGATACATTAGGTACAATCATTAATGTTACACATGTAGCATTATGAAAAATATGAACAATAGTTGTCGCATTAGGACAAGTTGCATTTCTCCAGAAAAATACACTGGCCTAGTCATGATTCCAGAAACAGGAACCATCAAGTCTGATATTTCAAGTGACCATGTCCTGTTCAAATACTGAAAAGAGGCTTTTGCCACTCATAGTCCATACCAATGTCCAAATATTTTAAATGGGTCCTTTTTTCCCCTAAAGGGAAAACTGGCAAAATGAATTCTGTTGTTTCAAGGTGTGTCAAGGGCAGACAGTTAGTCTTTCCAGTTCTCTTTTGGCTTTGGGATGAAAACTCACAGGTCCAGAAGGTTAATGCAGCAGGTCTGTTGAGAAACTGGAAATCTCGAACCGACTGTTTTCTTTCTTTCTTGGGCTCTAGATTCGATGACATCAAGAATCAGGAACACTGATTTAGGAGATCTCACTCAAACTGGCTTAGGTAGGCTCCCATGGTCTCAGGTCCAGTTTTTCTCTGCTCCATGCATCTCACTAAATGGTCTGACAACTGCCAAAGCTTTATTCTTTTCCTGCAAGAAAACACAAACATGCCCTCGACCCCAAATTAGGGTCTTCTCCACTGTCTAGTGTATGGATGTCTCCATTTGACCTGAGCAATGGTTGCTCAAGTTCCATCATGCCAGAATCTGTCTGAAGCTCACTGGCATTCACATTATAAAATTTTTAAATGAGGAGTGTATTATTTGATGAGTCATGTGGGGACTGGGGACATTATTCCCCCTTTTTTATTTTCTAAAAAAAGGTTTTTTTTGAACTGTTGAAGCTGGACCATAACAGTAGAAGGATTTGTCTACCCTCCTTGGTTGACTATCTAGGTAAATTGGGATTACTACTTAGATTATTTGTAGATGTCCATTAAAAAGGATATATCCATTAAATATTTCCCATAAACTTCTGAAAATCACTCAAAGATTGTAAACTATACTGTGTCCAAATAACTTTTTAAAATTATTTGAAGTCTGTGAGCAGTCTTTCCCAATCTAACCTGTAGAGCTCTCACTAGCTGACAAGGCCTCATTTGCATCTTAAATTTTTCTGTTAAAACATTAACAGACTGGCTGGATGTTCCTTTTGGCTATATTTAAAGCAATCTAGGTAGCTTCTTAACTATTTTTGAAGGGATTTAAGTATCCTTTTAATCATATAAGCAGTTCACACTCACGCATTCACAATCACATTTCATACATACCGGTGTGGCCACACCATACATTCAGAACATACATGCATCTTTTAGTCATCCTTTTTCCCTAGGTCATGATTAGTCTGTTGCAATGAAACTCCCTTAATTGAAATCTATGTAAAAGAACAACTCCAGCCAATCCTTGAACTAAAAGGGTTAAAAAGTCCTGTATGTTCTTTATCATTCCTCCATTTGAGCTACAGTCATGGGGTACAGCTGTACCTACTCCTTGTAACTCTGTAGATGCAAGGTGGAGAGGCCAGGCTTTTGGCCAAAAGTTTTTAGAGATGACTCACAAAGTAGAATTTAAATGTAAACAAAATTTTTTATTCCATGTACCTTTGTCCCTTTTTTTTTTCTTTACTTAATACCAGTACCTCTTTACTGTTACCAAAAAAATTTTTTTTGAGTCAGGGTTTCTCTGTATTATTTGAGGCTGTCAGTCCAGCCAGGCCTCGAAGAATAGTACTGGACCGTCCCAAGAGTAGTCCGACCGTGCCTGGGGGCAATGGCCCATGCACCCCAGTAGGGAGGGCCTGGATCCCCATTTCCGGTGTTAGGATTGCCGGGGCAGAGGGAGCGAGGTCCAATCCTGCACTCCCCGAGGTGGCTCTAAGGAGGTCTGAGATATGAAGGGGTTGCTCTGGGGGAGAAAATGAATCCTGCCACTGCCCGGAGCAGGGGTCATTGCCCCGTACACATTGGTTTTGGGGCCCTGGGGCGGGGCCCTCCTCCCGTTTCCCTGATTATTATTAGCAGGAAGGAAATTTCCCTCCCGGTCAGTTTTAGAGTAGCAGTTATTGGCCCAATGATATCCCCTTCGACAACGGGGGCATAAACCAGGTCTCTTGAGACCCATAGTACTATTTTGAGGGCACTCTCTACGGAAGTGTCCCTCCCTACCGCAGCTAAAACATGTTTTTCTCCCTCCCAGAGTAGGTCTTTCTTTCCCCACTTGGGGCCGAATAGCAGCAGCTAACACTTGGCCCTGGATGAAGTCCCCATCAATGTCCCTACAGATCCGGATATAGTCATTTAGACTTTTATTGCGATAGGGGCGAAGGGCTTCCTTACAATATTTATTTGCATTTTCAAATGACATCTGCTTTAGGACTGGCATCGCAGGCCCAATGCCCCCAAATATTCTTTCTGCTACCTGACTGAGACGGTCTACGAAGTCTTGAAAAGGTTCGGAAGGTCCTTGAAGGATTTTGGACAGATGATCCCCTCCTTCCTTGGAAGGCAATGCTTTCCAAGCCCCTTGGGCCGCTGCTGCCACTTGGGCATAGACTGCGATGTCATATTGTATTTGTTGCTGAATGGTGGCATATTGACCACTCCCGGTAAGCATCTCCACATTTCTCTGGGGCTGTCCAGCCTGTGCATTTCTTTGGGCTGTCTGGCTGCATCTTTCCTGAAACTCACCTCTCCAAATCAAATAATCTCCCCCCGACAGAGCTGCTCTGCAAAGCTGCTGCCAATCGCCAGGTGTCAAATTAAGAGACGCAAAAGATTCCATTAAGGAAAGTGTAAAGGGAGCCTGTGCTCCATAATTTAAAGTTGCCTCTTTAAGTTGTTTTATATCCTTAAAATTTAAAGGGTTATGACGCCTAATGACCTGTCCAGAACTGTTCGGATCTGGAACTTCCATTACTGGGGCCACCACCGGGCAGCATTGGACCCCTCCTCTGGGTCTTCCCTCCAGGTCTGAGAAGGACTGGGTTATCTCATAGGAGGAGTCCCTTTTTTCAGAGTATGAGGAAGGGTTTCTCTCCCTGTCCTGTCTTTCCTTAATTAGAATCTTTTTTAGTTTTTTTTTAAGGGCCGAGATCTCAGCAAGTAACCGTTCCTTTTCAGACTGTGACGAGTCTGAGTCTGAGCTACTTCCATTTTCTAGGTCTGATAGAGAAGGATATAACCGATTCTGACCGGAATCCTTCTTTTTGGGTCGCGCCCGGAGATCTCTACCCGTTTTTTGTTGTTACTAAGAGACTCCTCCTCATCCTCACTAACAATGGAGCCTCTAGTTTCAGTCACGGTCTCTTCATCATCACTCTCTGCCCCTGAACTCAAGGAGGCTTGAGTCTCAGTCTCTTGTAACTCTAAAAAGCCTCTTTTGTGTCCTGAACTACCTGGCGGTGACGAACCTTATCTGTCAAAAGTGCTCCCCTCACTAATCTCCATAAGGAGAATGTCGTAGGGGGCAAGGACTCAGATCCCTCTTTTCGTAAAAGTCTATGAAGATCACGGCGAACCTCCTCCCAATCTGGAATATTTAAGCTTCCCCCAGTAATGAACCATGGACTGGCTCGTTCGATCGATTTTAGAAAGCCTTCTAGGGTTTTAGACTTGACTGCAGTCCCATGTTCTTTAAGTAACTTTTTTAGTTGATACTGTAATGATTCTAGCTTCCCGGAACTATTCCCCATAGTTTCTTAACCCCGTCCACTTACCTCGCTTTCACGATCTCGGTGGGACCTCCAATTGTCACGTCTGCTGCGCGGCCTGTGTCCGAGAACGTGCAGAGGGTGTCGGGTATTGAAAACACAGAGACTCGTTCAATGATATAAAGAAAACTTTAAACAGGCTCCAAAAAGGTTCAAGAAAAACTCCTAAGAAAGGCTCCCACCAGAGAAGCTTCTGCTCTCTCCTCTACCCTGGCTGGTTCTGCTCTGACACCAGAGGTGGATGTGTGTGGGTTTTTGAAGGTGCGGTTAGTCTCTGGACAAGGTCAAGGTCAGGGCGGTTTCCGTGGGAAGGCCTTCCCCAGGAACTTATTGTATCGTTTTTAGTAAACATGTTTTTACTAAACATTGTCTTACAGCTGCCTACTCCCAGGCAGAAGGGGAAGTGGCCAGGAACTTATTGTATCGTTTTTAGTAAACATGTTTTTACTAAACATTGTCTTACAGCTGCCTACTCCCAGGCAGAAGGGGTAGTGGGTCTCTGCTCAAGGTCTGGTGTTCCCACAGGACTGTCCCACCTTGTCCCACCTTGGAAAAGTTTTCTAGTTTCCATCTTTTGTGTCCCGCTTGCCCAATTTGGACAACATACTTTTAGCAGTCAAGGCACGAGCAATTTTTATTTTTGCTCAGTGGCTAACCGTCATAAAAAAGAAAACTTCATATTGAGGTTCTTTGATTCCCAACATCATTTTTAAGTATATTGATGCTGTCAGGAGCACATGTATCTCACTGTTATGAAAAAGTCTTATGTTACTAAGATATCTTAAGTGCCATATTTAGTAGGTCTTTGAAATGTTTGAAGACCATCTATCTATCTAAATATATCTGTTTAACCTTGAAAACATACATAACATGGCCACAAATTTGATTATTAGATGACTAACTACTAATCTGGATTTCTAAATTATCCTAAATAGTTTGTAATAATAACTTTCAAGGATTAGAAATTAATATTATATTGCTAAATGAGGTGCATAAGTACAATGCCTTAAACAAGAGTAGAAACATATACAGTATAAGAAAAATAATCTTAAATTTTATAGATATACAAAAATCCATACCAGCGTAATATTTGAGATTGACTATTTTGTAATTTAAAAGTATATTCAATAATCTAACTTTCTACCCCATAATTTATATACCCCCTTTTTTATCTTTTTAGAAAAAAAATACCTGAATTTTACCTGCTTTGTTTAGTTTTCTTCCTTACCTTGACCAATAACAAATTGTAACAAACTCCCATAAACAATGACAAACATCCACCCAATGACCCATCTCACCTCTTGGGAATGTGAACACTGTGTTCTCTAGACTGCTTCCTGTTGTCTGAGGTTTATAGAATCTCTAGGGAACCCTGGAAAAATTGGGATAATGGTCAAGTTCTGGGAACTTGGGAAAGGGTAGAGCTTATCTGATGTCTTGGCTGGAGTTGTCTATGAGGCTGGACCATCTCAGCCAGCAATTTTGAAGTTGTTCCAGATGCAGAATTTTGAGGAAACTGTGACAGAGGCATTCAGAAAGGCTGGATTGCTTGGGGTGGCTGTCTTTATTGGTGTCTGGCTGCTGCACCCTTCCCCCATAGGGGTCTGCTGACCAGCTTGTGACTAGGAGCTTCTAGCAAATACCTCTTCTCCCCTTCTCCCAGTAAAGCCTAAATACAAGTTCCTGTTTTCCCGCCCATCCTTATGGCCTAAATTCAAGTTCCTGTTGTCTGCCCACCCTTTGCCAGTGGGCCCTGGGAACATGCGCTCCTGACCTTGGTAGTTTTCCACCATGCCTGCTTACTGGTATTTAATGCTCCACTCTTGTTACAATAAATGCCATTCTCCTTGCAAGAATGAGCTGCTGTCTTTTGTCTTCATTTAAATCCTCAGTTCTTCGCCTGGATCATTGAGAAATGTTGTAACCCCATAGTGTTCACTACATCTGACCTTTTTTGTTTCCTGAAAACACATGAACTTTTAAAGGTAACATACATATCTGCATTAACACAAGTATGGATTGTGTCGTATACACAAATTAGCTAAAGATAATTTTCTGTTCTATGTTTGAGCAGATAAAATAACAGTTGTAAACTTTATAAGTCCATTTGGACTTCATAAGCAAACCATAATGTAAATCTCCACCAATGTCATATGAAAGGATGGCATACAATAATAAGTCATGAGGATTCTCTAGATAACAAGATTTATCATGTCTCATCCAGTCTCAGAACTGTTACCCTGTAGAGGGTCAGCTTATATGTCACCTGTTTGGGAGTTTTTCTTATTTTTTTTCTTCATGTCTATAGCCAAGATTTTTAGGAAGTCTCCTGATTCTGAAGAAATCATAGCTTTTGGATTCCTGTGGAAATGAAGGCATAACCTATCTCTAACACAACACACTTTTTGACTTCCATTCTAAGGTCAAGACATCCTTAACATATATAGGCTGGTTCAATTTATCAGGTTTTTTTCACAATCCACTGTCTCTCCACAGCCATTGCCTTTTGCTCATTAGCATTTAAAAATTCAAAGTCAACAAAGCAATATACAGGATCCAGACACCTGTGTATTTTCCATCCTTACATGGTTATTCGTTTTTACATTACATTACTCTTTCTTTAAAGATTTTACTTTATTATTTTAAAATTTTATTTTTTCTATGACTGTTTATACCGATTTTCGTTTCTTTCTTTAGCATCTAAGCACATTTTAAACATATTGTACCTGTTTAGAGTTTTGGTTTTGTTGTTTTTTTTTTCAGTCTGGACCTGACTTTTTGCAAGCCTGCAGCTGTGTACTTGCAAAAGACACATCTTAAACCACAAGGCTACCACTGCAGAGTAGCGCTGGTGGCGGGCTCTGCCTGCTTCTGGTTCATGAGAGCACCCCTGTGGGCCCTGGACTGCAGCTGGTCTCTTCTCGCCAGCTCTGGGAAGCTTCTGGGTCCACACTGTGGCAGGTGTTCCTAACAAGTCTCCCACCACCAAGTAACACCACCTGCTGCTCCAAACTCCATTCAAGTGCTCAGTGTCAGGGCCTCTTAAATAAAAAAGCTGTGCCTCTGTGTGCAAATCGTGAATACGAGGAGAACAGAAACACTCATTCATTGCTTGTGTGAGCACAAATTGGTATCACACCTACAGAATTAGTGTGGAGATTCTCAAAAAGCTAAAAATAGATCTACCATATAATCAAGCAATATCACCCTTCTGTATGCGTGAATACGTGTTTCTCTTATTGGTTGATGAATAAAGCTGTTTCAGCCTATTGACAGGCAGGATATATCCAGGCAATAAGTATATGCAGGGCTTCCAGACTAGGAGAATTCTGGGAAGAGGAAAACAGACTTTTGAGCAAAGGCAGCACACCTGGGCATTCTCCTGTAAGCCAAGACCACGTAGAGATACATAGATTAATAGAAATGGGTTAATAATTAAGAGAGAGCTAGCCAATAAGAAGCCTGAGTCACTGGCCAAATGGTTTATAATTAATATAAGCCTCTATGTGTTTATTTGGGACAAACAGCTGCAGGACCAAATGGGGCAGAAACTTCCATCATCACTAGGTCATATTATTCTCAAAGGACTCTATGTACTTCTTCTGTAGAGATACTTGCTCATCAATGTTCATTGCTGCTCTGGGAAACTGAAATACCCTTGATGCCCATAAACTGAAAAACAGATAATGAAAATGTGTTATGTTTGTTCACTTGAATATTATTCAGCTGTTAAAAAATAACAAATTATAGCCAGGCGTTGGTGGTGCACGCCTTTAATCCCAGCACTTGGGAGGCAGAGGCAGGCGGATCTTTTTGAGTTTGAGGCCAGCCTGGTCTACAGAGTGAGTTCCAGGACAGTTTCCAAAACTACAGAGAAACCCTGTATCAAAAAACCAAACCAACCAAACAAACAAATAAATAAAATAACAAATTATGAAATTCCCGGGTAAATGGATAGACTTGGAAAAAAACATTCTTTTTTTCCCTTTGGTTTTTTGAGTCTAACTAACCTTGAACTCTATTTGTAGACCAGGCTGGCCTAGAACTCATAGAGATCCACCTGCCTCCACTTCTGGAGGGCTAGAATTAAAGGCCAAAATAATCATTCTTAATAACATAACCCAGACACAGAAATACCACAGTCATATGTTTTCTCTACTTATTAATGTTAGTTTTGAAGCTTCAAATGTGTGTTCTATTGCGAATACCTATAAAGGTGAGGAAAGTAGTAAGGGTCCATGGGGTAATATTTCAAGAGAAGGGAGATAAGATGCAGTGATGTAAAGGGTTAAAAGGAAATAATGGTACAGGATGGGTTAAGTGAAGAGTTGGATAGGAGGGGGTCTAAAGGAGAGAGTATTGGGAGGAACAACTAACAATAAAGACATTTTGAAAAATGTAGAAACTTCATATATATGCATGTATGTGCGTATGTATATATGTATACATAGATTACACACATAAAAATTAAAATGGAGTTACCTGGGATGGTGCAGCAATAAATACCCTTATTAGACAACACAAGCTAACAACTTAAAATCCTGGTGCCAAGAATGGGTTACCTCTTTTGGAGTTGTTGTCCAGTGAGGTTCTGTCTTAACTAGGGTTTCTATTGCTGTAAAGAAACAGCATGACCATGGCAACTTTTATAAAGGAAAACATTTAATTGGGTGGCTTACAGTTTTAGAGGTTCAGTCCATTGTCATCATGGTGTGACTCAATGGCGTCCAGGCAGACGCAGTGCTGGAGCAAGAGCTGATAGCCATCACATCTTGAACAAACGGCAACAGTAAGTGGTCTGAGACACTAGGTGGTATCTTGAGCATACAAGACCTCAAAACCCACCCACACAGTGACACACTTTTTCCAACAAGGCCATACCTACTCCAACAAAGCCATACCTTCTAATAGTGCCACTCTTTTGAGGGTCATTTTGTTTTCAAACCACCATGGGTATCATAGATCTCAAATATTATAGGGTATTGTTCTTGGCTATTCTTTAGAATGCTATGGTAAGACCCTGCAGTTGACACCATATACTTTAGTCCTAAAACACAGAGAAATTGAGCTGCCTCTCACTTGGATTCTTCTTGGCTAGCTCTCATAGTGCTGTGCCTGCTACTAGAGAAGAAAACTAATCATTATTCTTACCCAGTTGTGAACCCTATGAGCTAAAATAATGATTAACTGGCAAGATATGCCCACTGGTGCAACAGCAGCACAAATGCCATTGAAGTAACCAACCCAATTTATGATTGGATTTAAAGTCCACACCACTAATTGAAATTGTAACAGGCACCCAGACATTATTAGGCCACCAGACATCATGGCCACAAAACTCAGCATATAGACGCTGAGTAGACGCTGTTACTTGCCAAAACAGTGGTTCTCAACCTTTCTAATTCTGTGATTCTTTAATATAGTTCCTCATGTTGTGGTAACCCACAACCATACAATTATTTTGTTGCTATTTCATAACTGTCATTTTGCTACTTTATGAATCATAATATAAATATCTGATATGCAAGATATCTGATATTCCACCCCTATGGGGCTTACAATCCACAGGTTGAGGAGCACTGTACCCAAAATGAAAACAAAGACCTAGTCCATCAAAGTCCACAGATCTTGGAAAGTCTCTAAAGGTACTAAGCTTGCTTTTTGGTTTCTGTCATCTTGCTTCATGTAACATCTCTGACTGTCCTGAAACTTACTTTGTAGACCAGTTGGCCTTGAATTCATAAAGATTCACCTGCCTCCTGAATGCTGGGATTAAGAGTGTGACACGATGCTCAGCTTCGGCTAATTCTTCTTGCTGAGCTGTATTAAGGCAGGATATGGTTTTATGCTTAAAAGTTCACCCATAAGAAAGGCTTAGGGCTACACTGGGATTCTGAACACCGAGTGTAGCCGCTGGCTAACTAATAAAGACTTTCTATTGGTTTAAACCTGTGTCCAAGCAATCTTCTCTGATGGATACCCTCAAACAGAAATTTGTGCTTAATGATGTTATTGAGGTCAAGAACCTGTGGCTATGCTGGGTAGTGGTGGTACACGCCTTTAATCCCAGCACTTGGGAGGAAGAGGCAGGCAGATCTCTGTGAGTTTGAGGGCAGCCTGGTCTACAGAGTGAGTTCCAGGAGAGGTTCCAAAGCTACAGAGAAACCCTGCAAAAAAAAAAAAACTAAAACCAAACAAACAACCCCCCCCCCAAAAGAAACCAAGCAAGCAAGCAAACAAACTGTGGCTAGAGAGTTCCTTGTACCTAGGGAACAACCTGCTACTATGACTTTGTTAAATGGACATGGTATTAAATGAACAGTGAATGACTTATTGCATCCACAGATCAGTGCATTTCTCAACCTTCACTAGAGAAGCTTACTTTAAACAGATGGCGATTAAGGCAGAACACAGACAGAGAGAGCCCAAGAAGAATATGGGTATCCAGTGCAGCAGGGTCAGTAGTATGCTCCTTAGAGAGCACACTGACAGCCAGAAGGGATGAAAATGGGTGGGAGACATGCTGTAACCTGGACCCAGGGAGTCTGACTGTAGTGTTGCTGTTGCTGCTGCACACAGCATTGACTATGAACTGGAAGGCACTCCCGACCTCTGTGAGTCACATTTGAGCCACCCACCCCTAGGCTGAAGTGTCTTGGTCACTTTATCACCCCTCCCTTCTCACTTCCTGGGTTGTGTAATGCTCACTGAACCCACAGAGCAATCTCATCTTGTTTGGACAACACTTGAAGAAGGGACGTTTCCCTTCTGCTCTCTCCAATTCTCTCTCCAGAGCCACGGCTTGGCCTGGAACTGGATCTCAGGTGGCCAGGGCAGTGAAAGCATAACTTAGCCCTCCATGGATCTGCCTTACTACCATGGCCAGCTGACCAAGCAAGAATGTGAAACCCTGCTCCTCAAGGGAGGGGTGGATGGCAACTATCTGATAAGAGACAGCGAGTCTGTGCCAGGAGTCCTGTGCCTCTGCGTCTCGTGAGTAGCCTTGTCTTCATGAGTTGAACCCCGACGGCAACCATCTTCTCAGGGAGTTGTGCCTCCTTCTTCTTTGCGACGCTAAGGAGCCAGACATGGCCAGGAGAGACTAGCAGGGTGTGTCTGCCCAGCTCTTCTGCTGCCTTCCCCTCCCGGTTGTGGACATCACATGAACAGACCCCGAGGCAGCAGAAGTGGGGATGGTAGGGACAGAAAATGAGAGAGTGATGGGGAGAAGGAAGAACTCTAAGAATGCAGTCTCCTAGTCTCTTTATTTGCTGTGGAGAATGCTAGAGGCCCTTTATAATATCTCTGCCTGAAAGGCTCTATGACTGCATTCGCATGAAATATTCAAAGTGCTAGTATGTCATACCTTGTCAAAGACTTTGCAAGCAGCATGTCTTTGTTTCTTTTTATCCTTTTGGTGGCCTTTTGAGGCAAGTAGATGCTATTGTCATTTTATAGACAAACAGAGAAACACCGAATCCTTTATCATCCTTTTCCCAGAAGATATCGAGGAAGACTTTATTGCCAGCCCTCTTGACAGGGGTAGTGATGGATACAATGGTGACTTTGTTTGGGGAGAGACAGTGGGCTTAACTCTGAATGCAGTGTGAGCAAGTAGGAATTCATAGCAAGGAGCATGATGCGGGCAGTGCCTGGAAAACTACTAAGAGGAAACTTCAGAAAGAAGGGAAATGCTAGTTAAAAGGACCCCGGGATTTTAGCTGAGTAAAAGCCACTGTGCTTAGATGTCATGTGGGGGCTGGTGGCAGATGGAAGATGCTGATGAGATACTGAGAGGGTGCTGGGCGGTGGTAGCGCACGCCTTTAATCCCAGCTCTTGGGAGGCAGAGGCAGGCGGATCTCTGTGAGTTCGAGGCCAGCCTGGCCTACAGAGTTACTGAGGGTACTCGACATTGGAGCAGGAGGCTTTGAGAAAGCTGAATTTTGTAAGGAAATGCACAGGTGGGCCTAGGAGGTTTAGGAGCTTGACTGAAGTCCCAGCAAACAAAGAAATGTTGTCACTGTAGGGGGAGAGCTGTTGTGCTTCTTACAGCTTTGGAGAAAGTTAAGAAGGCAAAAGTGATTGCCGTTACTAATTGTTACACAGGAACCTTTGTTTCTTTAGACGGTGCCTGGAGAAATGGGTGTGAGAAAGACAGCATTAAGTCCATCTTTGCTTCTTAACAAAACCTCAGGTTTTTGTTTGTTGTTTGTTTTTGTCTGTGTTCATCTGTGATTCCACATGTCAGAGGCATGGTCTTCATGTAGTTAAGAGACGGAGCAAGGGGAGACCATAGGTATTGGAACTATTGCCCTTGGAAGGGTCCTGGGGGACGCTGGGTTAGTTCTTCCAAGTGGGCAGTTATAAAAACAAGACCGGCCCTTCCCCTGACTCCCGTTCTGGTTGACTGTGATCTCTCCCTCTGATGATGTCATCTGCCGCTATGTGGTACCAGCAAGTGGGCCTTCACCAGAACTGGGGCTGTACTGAGCAGATCAGTGGCAAGTGCTGGGATTTGGAACTTCAAACTGATAAGTAGAAAGTATTAATCCCAACGTGGAGAATAAGACCACTACCACAACTGGAGCCAAATGTAAAGCAAGCTTGATTGTTTAGATTGGGGTACACTCAAGAGCTGGCTAGAAACTGCCTCCGAAGTCGGGTTAAAGAGAGCAGCCCTGAATCCATTTCTTGGGCTCCTTTTAAGGAGTAAAATTGTGAGTAGTTTTACAGAAGACAGACAATGGGGCAATGAGGAAATACAAAAAGAAATTTAAAAAACCCCATCATGTGGTCACCATGATTAAGGAAGGTTCAGAGACAGTTCATGGAAGGTTCACGAAGGGTCATGGAGGTAAGGGTATTTTCAAAAACAAGTCAGAGTCAAGGGTTTGGGGAAGGTCAGGTTCCTGGAAACAGAAACTCAGTTCTTACAGTAAATAGAAACTTATTTTTAACAATACAGCATATAACAATATAGCATAAATGACTCCTGCCTTCAAAATGGAGTCTGGTAGGTTCCTTGAAAGTACTGAAACTAGTGCTACTGCACTCTGGATGGGAGATGGTAAGAACTACTTATGGTTCTTGCCATCCTGTTTGCCAGAGACAAACCCCTTTTTGGCTGCACTATATGGACTTCTGAGTTGCCACAGAGCTAGAACAATATGAAAAGTTAGAGATAAAGGAGGGAGGACAACAGTGGTAACTCATGTTTGCGAACCTAGCAGTTTGGATTGCTAACCTGGCCTATGGAGTGAGGCCCTGCCTCAAAATGTGGATGGAAGGAAGGAAGGAAGGAAGGAAGGAAGGAAGGAAGGAAGGAAGGACCATTTAGCTAGGTATTGTAATATATGCCTGGATTCAATTCCAGCCCTTGGGGTGGGGCGGGTCAGAGATTTGAAGTTCAAGGCCAGATTTGGTTGAGGCTAGTCTGCGATGTATAATATCCTGTTAGAAAAATGAATAAAAGGAGGAAGAAGATGAGGAGGACAGGAAGAAGAACTGTTGAAAAGGGTGGTGAGCCCCAGAGAACCTCTATCTGATGGCAGGTTGACCAGTGAGCTCCACTACACAAGGACAGGAAACCACATGTGATCACCCAAATACAAGCTAGAAAACTTCAATGTGGGAAATGTCTGTGTAGTGTGACTTTGTGAAAGTGGGGAAATTGAAACTGGATTTGCCTTTACAACCTGTGGGGTCCAGATAGGCTAGATACTGGAGGTGAAAAGGATTCATTCATGGGAAGAATCCACCAAAGGAAAGGCGGACTTTCTGTAGCACGGAGAGGCTGCAGGTGCCATCTGCAATGAGGGGATTGGGGCAATGACTTTCTGTCCTCAGAATTGCAACTTCCAGACCTTTGGAAAGAGTTCAGAAAGAAAAGCAATAACCCATACAGTCTAAACTGTACATAAGACATATGCAAATGCTTTTTAGAAAAACCAAAGGGCTGGGTGAAGTTCACTGGTAAAGAATTTGTCTAGCATGCACAAGGCTCTAAGTTCAGTCATAGTACCAAAATATAATTACTATTACTAATATAATTCTCAAAATACAACTTAAATCTGGGATGGTGATTCTTGCCTGTGCTTCCAGTATGTTGGAGGTTGGGGTAGGAAGATTGTCATGAGTTTCAGACCAGCCTGAGCTACACAGTGAGTTTCAGATCAGCCTGGTATATGGTGTGAGAGCCTGTCATAAGGGCAAGAAAAAAGAAATAGAGAGAAGAAAGAAGAAAAAGAACCATCAACATATATAAAAACAAAAGCAGAAAAAAACAAAAACAGAAAATATTTCCTTCTACATTCAGAAGTCGTTAACATTTTAGCACATATCAGCAAACTTTTTGCCATGCACATACTGAAATTGTATATGTATCAAATGACTCTCTATACATGATAGTTTTTAACCCGTTTTTCTCTGTACATGGTGTGTGTGTGTGTGTGTGTGTGTGTGTGTGTGTGTGTGTGTGTGTGTGTAGGCCAGAGATCAATGTCAAGCATCTTCCTCAATTGCTTTCCACCTAATCTTTTGAGGCAGGATCTCACATTGATCCTGGAGTTTACTAATTTGGCCAGACCGCTTTGCCAGTCATCATCAGTGATCCTCCTGGCTCCTCTTCCTCAGTGTTAGGAATGCAGGCACACAATGCCATGCCCAGCTTTCACATGGGTGCCGGGGATTTGAACTCATTTCTTCACACTTGCACAGCAGCACTTTACTCACTGAGTCATCTCCCCAGCCCAAAAATGACTAAGCAGCATTTTTGCTGATTGTAATTATTATACTTTACATATAGCCAAGCATCTAGGTTATTTCAATTTTTTATTTTGCATTTTTATTTGGTTGATTAAAAATAACTTGAAACAATGGACAGTTTTGTGCTTACATCTTTGAAAATTTGCCTTTCATGAAATTTGCCTTCCATGAAAGTCTAGACATTTGGATTGTGTCATACACATCCACAAACTAATGTGGCAGGCACCAGCTTGCACTGACATACGGTCTAATCAAGGGCAGGAAAACGATGGGAGGTCAACAGTCTCTTATGACCTTGGGTTCTCTTGGGTTTCCAGACATGACATGGAAAAATGCCGCCCACAATTGTTTGACATCATGGGGTCCAACAGGGTTCATTTCCTTCCACTGATATTTCAAAGTTTGGTTAAAAGAAAACTAAAAAGCTGACTACAAACATGATTTCACATATACACTGGTCACAGCCTGGAACAAAATACTCATGAGTGAACTGTTCGTGAATCAGCTGAGATCTACACATTGTGCCTCACGCTTTAGCACCAAATGCCCCTTCCCACGGCTAGCCCATGCTGCAGTGAAACAGTTCAAAATAAATGAAGCTGAGGGTCTAGCCTGTCCACATGCTTTTGGTCTCTCTTTGATTTTCTTTGTATAAAGTTTCTTCCTCCTGTGATATATTCTGCTGCTAAGCCCAGCTAGTACATTCTTCCTTTCAGACTCAGTGCCCTTTTACTTCAGGAAGTCTCATCTCGCTGTTTTTTCTCACCCTTATCCACACTTTAAATTCCCATCTTTCCTCCAGATTCTTAAACATCTGGAATAAAATTGTGTTATCATCCTTGTCTGCTTCTCCTATTATCTGTGTCCTTCCTGAGTCTATTTCTATTGGTTAATTTCTTACTGTTGGTTTACTTCTTCTCATTGTTGATTTTCTGTCTTTATTTGTGCCTGGCAAATTTTGATTAGGTGCCAGACACAGTGACTTTTACCTTTCTGGGTATCAAAATTTAGTGTTCCCATTAATATTCTTGAACCTTGTACTAGGAGGCACTAAGTTACTTGGAAATGCTCTCATCTTTTGGGGGTTTACTAGAACCAAGAATAGCTTTGGTTCCAGAGTGACTTCTGTTCTGTTCTCCCACTGGATAGAGGTGGACTATCTTTCTGCATAGCCCATAGATGGATATATAAGTTGTTCTCCCCTGTTCAATGAGAAAGATGACTATTTTTAGACAATAAACTCTGGGTACCTTGGACTTTGCTTGGTTCCAGTTTCTCTCCACATTAGGGGAACTGTTAGATTCCCCTGCACTGACTTACCACCGACCTTGCCACACCACAGGGGGAAAAATGTCTTCCAGCCAAAACCAATGTAGTAAGGCTGCTTTTTCCCCTTCTTGGAGATCAGTGTCCTGATGGTTCCATCGTGTCTGGAAGCAGAAGTTATAATTGATGTACTTTTAGTGCTTACCACAAATACCTATATTTATTGAAAAAATACTGCTTTAAAGTTACAAAAAGTAGGCATCATCTATTGAGCATTATTGAGCAACAGGTTCACCATTTAGCACAACATTTTAGTCCCAAGCTCAATAATATGACTTAGCAGAGACAATGGAGAATTGAAGGCAGGGAGGTATGATGTCTTGATTTATAATAAAAATGAAATATATCCATAATAATTTCTATACCTATATATGTACATAATTGGTCTTCATCCTATTCTTTAGTACAGATTCCTAAAATGTGTGGGGTCTCTGGAGTGATGAATGGCTTTTATGTGTTAATAAAATGACTCCAAGATAGCCTCAGGATGGGGATTGGTTTCCAGAAGGACCTAGGGTAGATAAACTCTATCCCAACTTCCCAGGACAGGAGTACAGAGGGAAATAAAAGTTGAAGTTGCTGGGTGTGATGGTGCACACCTTTAATCTGGGACTTGGGCGTCAGAGACAGGCAGATCTCTATGTGTTTGAAGCCAGTCTAGTATATGTAGTAAGTTACAGGTCATCCAGAGCTCCATAGTAAGACACTGTCTCAAACAAATAACGACTATACTAATGTATAATACTGTTGAAAGTGTACATGAAGTACAAGGGGGAAAAGGAAGAGAACAGAGACAGTGCAGAGAGCCATCAGGGACCTCTCCTGAGCATCTGAAAGCTGACACTTGATGGAATGAGAAGGAAGTCAACCTGGTGTGTGAGGGAAAAGCATTGCAAGGTGTGAAACCCTCACAGGTTTGATTTGGGATCTTGTGGATATGTTCAGAGCACAATAAGAAGGGCAGTATGCAGGCTACAATCCATAAGCCCAGAGAAGCTTGAACCCTCCTCCAGAAACAGATGGAAGTAGATGCGGAAATCCACAACTAACCAATGGGCCAAGCTCCTGTAGTACAAAGAGAGGGAAGAGCAAAAATATGAACAAAGGAGTCAAGACCATGAGCATAGAACGGGGACAGAAAGTGAAGTTGGATTTGTGGATCATGCAGGTCCTTGACTACTGTAAGGGCTTCTAGTTTTATTATAAAGATAATAAGAATCAGGAAGGGTTTTAAACATTGCTATTTGATATCTATCTACTATCTCTCTATCTATCATCTATCCATCCATTCATCCATCTTTCTATCTATGCTTACCTATCTACCTTCTTACACTCTGGGTATGCTCACTGTGTCTCAGAATATCAGACACCTGTGGATGTGTGTCTGGGTGTACGTACTGCTTGTGTCTGTGGCTATCATGAATTTATTTATTTATTTATTTATTTATTCAGAGAGTCTCACACTCTAACTTAGGCTGATGTCAGACTCATGGCAATACTCCTGCCTTGGCCTTCCAAGCATCAGGATTATAGTTGTACCACCACACCAGGCTTATGTTGTTCTATAGCCAGAACTCAGGCCCTCAGACAAGTGTTCTACCCACTGAACTAGATTTCCTTTTTAAAATTTTTTTAATTAGTTACTTTTTACATTCCAGTACCCACAACAGAAATGAAAGTAAGACACATAGCTTTATAAGCAGACACTAAGGACCTACAAACTCCTCTTTTTTCCACACAGGAAACTCCCTCTGACCATCTCTTCCCTGGCCTCAACCTATCCCATTTCATACCATCCCCTGCCCCCACCCGCCACACACACAGAGGAAAAAAATCAGGGATACAGAATCTCTTAGATTGGCATTTTAGGTCAGTTTCTTAAAGGATATTAAGATTTTTTTTTCTGAATGTTGCGTAAGATACATCCCCAGCCCAGCGCCCCCCCCCCATCCAGAAAGAATTGATAATGAATGAAAACATGGTGGCAGTGGAGCATGCCTTTAGTCCCAGCACTCAGGAGTCAGAGGCAGGAGGATCTCTATGAGTTCAAGGCCAATCTGCTCTACAGAGTTAATTCAGAGAGAGAGAGAGAGAGAGAGAGAGAGAGAGAGAGAGAGAGAGAGAGAGAGAGAGAGAGAGAGAGAATACCCTTGCTGTACAAACAGTGAATGTAAAAAGGTTGATGAGAAAAATTATAAGTACTCAGGGTTTAGTTCTTTTCATATGTTTGTCTTGTTCTTGAGTTTGTATAAAGAGTGGACAATCAGGAAATGCCTGGAATCTAGAAGGCTCCCATCAAGATCATTAGAGGCTTATGCAACAAAACCGGTAACTTCCTCCCTCCCTCCCTCCCTCCCTCCCTCCCTCCCTCCCTCCCTCCCTCCCTCCCTCCCTTCCTCCCTTCCTTCCTTCCTTTCGTCCTTCTTTTCTTCCTTCCTTCCTTTCTCTCCTCCTTTTCCTTCTCCTTCTTTTTATACAGGTTCTCTCTACATAGCCCTAGCTGTGCTGGAATTTACAAATAGACCAAGCTAGCCTCAAACTCAGAGACCTGCTTGCCTGGCTTCTGTAACTTGCTTTCAATACAAAAATATTAATCCCTGTAAAATTCAATATGTTCACGAAAGATCTCCTCAAAGTTGCAGAAGACATGACTGGGTTATTATAGATGAGTGCCCAAGGAAGTTGTGGGGGATCCTGCATTCCCAGCCCACAGACAGGTAAAAGGATATTTCAGTAGGTGACAGTCTCCTCAGTGACTGAAAATCTACACAAAGGCAAATCCTCAGAGGACATTGAAGCCACTGATGCACTCCCTCTTCCTCTCAGCACTCCTGCCTTCCTCAACTTCCATCCTTCATCCCTCTGTCCTCCCTAGACCTTACCTTAAAATTGTATTTGACTAACGCTGTTTTCTTCACAATTAACAGGAACATCTTAGGTTTATGCAGTTTTGTTTGTTGTTTGTTTTCTGAGACAGGGGTTCTCTGTGTAGCTCTGACTGTCCTGGATCTCGCTCTGTAGGCCAGGCTGGCCTCGAACTCACAGAGATCCACCTGCCTATGGCTCCCTGAGTACTGGGATTAAAGGTATGTGTTCCCGCTGCCACCACCACTGCCAGCACCACCTGTCAGGTTTATGGAATTTTAGATCGTTTTTAAGGATGTTTTTCTTTTTGTGAGTATGTGTGTGTGTGTGTGGGGGGGAGATATGTACACATTTGTGAAGCACACAGAAGCCCGAGTTGATGTAAGGAATTGTCTTGAATTGTCTTTCACCTTATTCATTGATTCTCTCAGTCAAACCCGGAGCTGACAGACAAAGGAGCCTTAATGAAGGGACCACTGCACTGTTGGGTGCAGACCAAATCCAGACACCAATTTCCAACACAAAGAAATCCCTGATTAAGCAAAAGAGATAGACAAGGAGACTGCATCTGAGTCAGGCAGAAACAGAAACAAGTGGTTCAGCAAAAGAAAAAAAGGGGAAACCTGTGCTAGGGTAAGTTGATAAGTCGTGATTGGATGTGTCGGTCAGTGTAGCCAAATAAGGGATACTGACAGCTGGACTTCGGTGGTCATCTCAGGAATGAGGAAGTGGCCAAATAATGTTTAGACAAGAAAGAAGATGGGAAGGGCAGCCTGCCAGCACTATATTTGGGCTTGTTAGAACCCTTCACTTACCAGCCAGCTTGCTCTGGGGATCCCCCTGTTTATGCCTTTGGAGTCTGGAATTAGCAGAAGTCAGCCGCACCCACCTGGCATTTTGTGGATTTCTGGGGATCCAAACTCCAATCCTCGCCCTTGCATTGCAATTGCTTTAAGGGAGCCATTTCCCTAACTCCTATTTTGTAGCTATTTTGACAATTTATTCACATTAGAAATAATCATGTATGTTATTACTTTATGCTTTTAATTGGTTTATATTCATGAATTTTTAATATTTTATTTCATCTGAAAGACAAACTTATTTTTAGCATCTGAGTTTTTGCCTGCATGTGTACAAGTGCACCAGGAGTGTGCCTGAACCTGAACCTGACCCTGAACAACATGGTTGTGAGTTACTAAGTGTGTGCTGGGAACAGAATGTAGGTTCTCTGTAAGAGTAGTAACTGCTCTTAACTGTTGAGCCATCTCTGCCTTTTAAGTTTTAGTTTTGTTTTGTTTTTGTTTTTGTTTTTCAAGACAGATTTTCTCTGGGTAACAGTCCTAGCTGTCCTGGAATTCACTTTGTAGACCAGGCTAGTCTCGAACTCAGAGTTCCATCTGCTTCTGCCTCCTGAGTGCTGGAATCAAAGGTGTACCCTACTATGCCTGACCCTTTTAAGTATTTTAAATGAATTAAATGTACAGGTTCACCAATCTTTACTCTTGTTTTGTTTTGGTTTTGATTCTTCAAGACAGTGTCTTTATAAATCTTTACTTTTTAATAAATGATAAAATGTTAACATTAGCTGCTTTGTTTCAATGTTGCCATCTCTCTTAAAATACACATTTCCTAATTTTGCTAAATGTCATCAAATTGTTCTCTAAGGCATTATACCCTGTGGTATATGAAGCTTTCTCTCGGGCTTCATCCAAGTGCTGTATATATTAGTGCTGTAATTGACTTCTCCCAGGCTCTGGACATTTTTCAGTTTGTTAACAGTGTATTTTGATAAATAGAAGTTTTAATTAAACAAGAAAACAACAAACATATTACTCTGTTTTGTAGCTTGAAATCTTTACAACTGAAAAAAAAGTCTTTCTTACTTCAAGGTCATTAAGCTGTTCATTTACAGTTATTTCTCCAACGTTTGTTTGTTTGTTTGTTTGTTTTTTACCTATTTTTCCCCAAATGGAGTCTTTAGAATATGGAGCAGAGATCCAAGTGTATGTGTTTCCACATGGAAATGATGCTACCTGTGGTCTCTTTCTTCCACCAACCTGCTGTGGCAGAGCTGTCATCTATAAGCCATCACACGTAAAAAGGCATACACCTGACCTAGTCTGTGCTGCTAATACCTTTCTCTTTGGAACCAGCTCCTCACTATCTTTGTAAGAAGAAGCCTTGGAGCTGTCTAGACAGGACCCTCGCATGCCCCACCCCACTCCAAACTTCCACTTCTCTAAAATCGGCCTGACTATTCTAAGCTTAGGTTCTGTGTGTGCAGAGGAATGACATGATCTGACTCACAGTTTATAAAAGGACCACACAGGCTGTTTGTTGAGTAGAGACTAGTGACATTAGGGAGCGTGAGCAAAGAATGACTGAAGCTGTGCCCTTGAAAAGGGAAAATAAGAGGAACTTGCCTTGGAGAGTCAAATACACAGCTTGTCTACAGTGACAATGACAGGGTATGCGAGTTGCAGGATTTGATGGGTAAAAGCAGTGATGGGTATGACAATGATAGGTGTGGAAGTGATGGGTGGGTGTGGTGGTGATGGGTGTGGTGGTGATGGGTGTGGCTGTATTTGGGAAAGGATACTAGTAAATACATGGTAGAAGACTGGGATTCTCTCCTGATTGTTTCTCACTGGGGATGACTTATTGAGAAGATGGGAGCTATCAGGCGAGAGTAAGACTCTCTTTCTAATCGAAGGAAAGCAGAATATTGTTCCACAGGGAAACAAAAATCAGCACGTTATCTATCCAAGCTGTAAACAGTATTTAGAATGTCATCATAATGTTAACACTTCATATTAATTTACCTAAAAATTGTGTGAGTGCTGAGAAGAGACAGCAGAGACAGGAAGAAGAGACACAAGTACATACACAAAAGATAAACCCTAATTTACAAAACAAAATATACTAGATAACGTTTACAAAGGAGTAGGCATTTAGCAGAAGCCTGTGTACATGATTTTGAAATAAGACAAGCCAAAAAGAAGCAGTCAGGAAGGACTGGCTGAGGAGCAGAGCCTAATTGCTGAGGATGGAAAACTAGACAGAAAGCTGCAAAATTTGGTTATACACTTTATATTTGACTTTTTAAACTGCATGAATATATCACTCTGGCAAAAATAAAATGCAATTGAAAAGTAAAATCCACGAAGTCTTTCACCTTCAAAAAAATTTTTTCCCTCCACTCAACAAATTAAGAGCACTGGTCACCTTAGGTGCCAGACATGTGTGTGGTGCACAAACACGTACATGAGTGAAACACCCACAAGCATTAAAAAAAGATGGTGCGTGTAAGAAGAAAAGAGAAGGAAGAAAATTGCTTTTGAGGAACACAGGAAAATAATTGGTTCCCTGGAACCCTTAAGAGTTTGAGTGAGTTGGGCAAGAGGCAGAGGCAGGTGGGTCTCTGAGTTCTAGGCAAACCTGGTCTACAAATCAAGCTCCAGGGCAGAGAAGCCCTGTCTTGAAAAAACAAACAAACAAGCAAGAAAGCAAACAAACAAAAAAAAAGAGTTTGAGTGAAGCTGGTCATGCTAATACATGACTTTAATCTCTGAGTTTGTGGAGCAGAGATGGGCGAATCTCTGTTGAGTTCTGGGTCAGCCTGGTTTACACAACTATTAGCCTTAAATATTTGACATTGGTATGGATTTTGGTGTATTGAGACAAATTTAAAGTTATTTGTTATACTGCATGTATGTTTCTATTCTTGTATAGGGTATTGTGCTTATGGGGTTTATTTTAAAATTTAATGTATAATTAAGAAATGTAAGCTAGTAGTTAGCCATCTATAATAATCAAACTTGTAGTTCTGTTAGGTATGTTTTCAAGGTCATACATAGATATATTTTAGATAGGTGATCTTCAAAAACATCAAAGACCTACAGACTATGGCATTTAAGACGTTTAACAGCCTAAGGATTTTGTGACAATAAACACATCAGCTCCTGGTAGCATCAATTTACTTCATAAAAAGATGATGGGCATTGGAAAACCTCCATATAAAGTTTGCTTTCATTGTGACAAAGCTAGACAATTGGGCAGGAAACTACTCTTCCCTTGACTGGTGACAGCATGCTGTACATACTGGACAAACAGGACACAAAGGAAAAAGACTGTTGAACTTTGCCAAGATAAGGCATGACAGTCCTTCAAAATCCCTGCTCCATTGAAGAGGCTGCCAGATATTCTAGGCCTGTGGGCCAAAGATGGATGCCTCAATGTTGCAAATGAAACTTAGGTGACTGTCCAGGCAATCAGAAGTCTGTCATTTCTATAGTTCTGGAAGTGGCTTGCACTGCACTTCCTGTTTACACAGGTAATATATCCTTCGGGGGGGGGGGGGTCTTTGATGAAGTTGAAGGCTAGATAGTTATAGTTACAGTTTTTTTTTTTGGTTTTTCGAGACAGGGTTTCTCTGTGGCTTTGGAGGCTGTCCTGGAACTAGCTCTTGTAGACCAGGCTGGCCTCGAACTCACAGAGATCCGCCTGCCTCTGCCTCCCAAGTGCTGGGATTAAAGGCGTGCGCCACCAACGCCCGGCTATAGTTACAGTTTTTTATTAGTTATGATAGAAGGTAAATTAGGAACAAAACTTTGGACTCACCAAGATAGAATAAATAATGGAGTATTTTCTTTGAATTTGTCAAATACAAATGGACTGAATATTGTAAATGTAATCCTTACTTGATAACTAGTATTTATGTATATAGATTTACTACGTCAAAATTAAAACCCTTCCTTTTATTTAGATAGAAGGTGGAAATGTTATGGAATATTATTTTAACTAAGCAAAAATATGTTACATTTGTTCATGCTGTGGAATATTATTTTAATTGTGTAAAGGTGCTGCATTTGTTTAATGACGTAAGGATGGGATGTGTTGCTTTTGTTTCACCTTGCCTGCCTAAGGCACCTGATTGGTTTAATAAAGAACCAAACAGTCAATAGCTAGGTGGAAAAGGGATAGGTGGGGTTTGTGGGCAGAGAAAATAAATTGGGGGAGAAATCTAGGCTCAAGAAAAAGAGAGAAGGAGAAGAGAATGATGGGATAAAAGGGACATGCTCAGGGCTAGAAGCCAGGCAGTTACCAGCCAACCATACATGAGAAGCAGTGAAAAGAAGATATACAGAAGGAAAGAAATTCATAAGAAGTCTTTGAGTCATAATTTGGGATCTGGTTTGTGGCCCAAAAGAAAAAGCCCGGGACAAGATGCAAATAGTGTATCAATTAAAATCTCAAGATATGAAGTATAATTTATACTGACACATGTTATTTTCATACTACATAAACCAAAGAAATAAGAAAGCTGAAATTTGTAAGTCTAACCATTGAATTAGGCTATACTTCCTTATAAATTCACATAAATCATTATATACATATATAAAAGAAACGATGATAATGATTGACAAGTAATCTAGACAGGATAAATGCATTAACTTGTTTTCTACTGCAGTAATAAATACCATGATGAAAAGCAACTTTGGGAGCAAGTAGTTTATTTGGCTTACATGTCCAGATCTCAGTCCATCATTGAGGGATTCCAGGGCAGAAACCCAAGCAGGAGCAGAGTCAGGAATCATGGAAGAATGCTGCCTACTGATTGGCTCCTTAGGATCTCATTCAGCTATCTTTAAAAAAAAAACCCACAACATCTGGTATATTCATGTGTAAAACAGTGAAGCCACATGGGATATAGTAAAACAATGATTATTATTAAAGATATGTTGGTGCCGCCGGGTGTTGGTGGCACACGCCTTTAATCCCAGCACTCGGGAGGCAGAGGCAGGCGTATCTCTGTGAGTTCGAGACCAGCCTGGACTACCAAGCGAGTTCCAGGACAGCCTCCAAAGCCACAGAGAAACCCTGTCTCGAAAAACCAAAAAAAAAAAAAAAGATATGTTGGTGTGTGTGTGTGTGTGTTAATTTGTGTCTAGGAGCTGCTTCAGACTACCAAGACTCAGAATATTTCATACTGACTTGATAACATTGCATGTGTGACTCTAAAATAGCCCACCTCTCCCCGCCCCAGGAAATCACAGTGAAATGACCTTCTCTTACACTGGTAAATACTAAAAGAAGTCGTTTTGTAATGCTATATTAAAGAGTGAGGGAAAATAAGTCTTGTTGTAATAAAAGAATATGGAAATTTAAAGAACTTTTATGAAAAAATATATCAGCATTAAGTCAGAGAAACAAAAGCACTATGGAGTTTGAGACTTCGGGGGGGAAAAAAAACCATAGACTCAATCTGGATTATGATTAGTTAGTTCAATTTTTGAAAATTTCTAGCAGGACAACGATCTCTGAACCAAACTTGAGACTACCATGAGAAGGGGAGTTAAGGGAGGCTTTTAAAGGTGAAACCACAAGAAGACTTTCAGTATCTACACAAGCAGGTTATAGAAGCCAAAACGGCAGTTAATCACACCATAACAAGTAGATGGTCACTGATGATGTACATTTGAGGTGGGGGACACTGAATCAGGGTTCCTGGGAACTTATCTTCCAGAGACTAGCATCAGAGGCAAACAAGTCAAGTACCAAGATGGATGACTAAATAAATGGAATTTCTTTTTTCATCAAAAAAGAAATAATAATGTTTCTCCTTTGTGTTTTTAAACCAACTTCAGCTACCTTTTTTATCCTTAATAGGACCTGCCCAGAGGTGGCACAGCTCATAGTGGGTCTTGCCCTCCTACATTGATAGTTAATCAAGAAAGGGCCCCACAGACTTTCATACAGACCAATCTGATAAAAGCAATTTCTCAGTGGAGGTTTCTTCTTTTTGGAAGACCCTAGTTTCTGTCAAGGTAACAAAAAACTAACCAGGGCAATCAAAGAAGGAGTTGAAGACATGTAGGCGAAAACAGTGAAGAGAGGAGAAATCGATGGATTCGAAAGTCCATGGGTTGAGGAATTATGGAATCACCCAGCCAGTGAGAGATGAGAAATGATCGAAGAACAGGTTGTGTGAGATCCTGATTATGAAATAGTTGCACTTTCTGACACAGGTCAAGTCGTAAGCAAGGACCTCCGGTTATTTCCCCTCATCCTCTTTGCTAGAGTCCACACTCCATTATCTCTAAGAGGCTCTGTGTTTCTAAACCCTTCTTTCTTTTAAATTCAGATGAGAGAGTATGGGAATGGTCAGTTTCTTCTTGGGATGTAAGACTGGATAACACATTGTGTCTAAACTATAAAGACAGCCATCATGGAGTTTGTGTATATGAACACTACGATTCACAGAGTCATCTTTCCGTAGGTTTAAAAAGTTTGTTTACACCTACCGAATCTTCAGAGAGAAACATGGATATTACAAGATACAGGTAAGACTACATAAGGACTGCCACAACAGTGTAGGAATAGGGAAAAGCTGGGGTCGTGGCTTGAATCTTTGATGTGAGCACATGGAGGCCATTAAAAACAGGAATGCCACACCAAGTTCGATAAGCAGAGAGCTTTACCTCACTCTGAGAGAAACAGGCCAGTGCTGAGTTGAGTCCCATGTTTTCATAACCCTGGCTGTTGCTCCAGACTGTGGAGGCAGCCAAGCCTACTGCCATCAAGGTCAACCATGTGGACCTGGACTCCACTGAAAACTGTTGTAAAACTAAACCATATCCCAGGACAGGTGCAGGAAGGGTGGGTGGACAGAAGCTCAAATGTTCCAAAGCCAAGCACATCCACAGCTGCCTGAAAACAGGACAGGGGTCATTAAATAGCTGGAAATTTTAGGAACTCCTTTAGCTTTTCTGGTTCCCCATGAACTCAACAGGGGAATCTCTTTGCTTCTTTTGATTTTAGTTATAAGCTTTAAGAAGAAAGTACAACAAGTGTAATGGAATTTTTAATTACCAACATAAGATCCTAAAATATGCTCTGAGAAACATCTTCAATATGCTCACGTAACTGTGAATATCTGAAAGAGATTAGAACATACAACGATCCCTAAAATACTTAAGCATCTAATTTTTCTTTTGCCATAGAGGACATCCTTGAGGCAATCGGTAAAATTTGAATTAGTTTCAAAATTCAAACAAGATTAGTAACTAGTTATTCATGAAAGTTAATTTTCCCATTTTAGTCATTATAATCTGGCTGTGCAATGTCTGCCTTTTGGACTGCTGAAGCACTTAGAATCGGTTAAAGAGATAGCATGAGATTATAATAAAATTGTATCATGATCCCTGCTCTTTCCTCCCTCCAGACCCTCTTATATACCCTTCCCCTTGTTCTCTTTCAATTCATGGCCTCTTTTTACATTGTATTCACACACACACCCCTAGATACATAAGTATAACCTACTCAGACTGCATACTGCTACTTGCATCCATATTGTTTCACTAACACGGCCACCTAAACATGACTTGAACATGGATGACACCAATAGACATGCTAATGTGGATGGAGAAAAGCTCATGAGGCCGGCCGCAAGCATACATACAGAGATATGGGCAACTAAAGGATGCTGACTGTGGGAAACATGATCTTCCGAAGGGAAAAAATCACACCAATCTGGTTATTGAACACCAAATGGTCAGCCCCGAAAACAAATTCGTTAAAAAGAATTAACATATGTAAACTGGCTGTGGTGACTCATGCTTATAATCCTAGCACTTAGGAGATAGAAGCAGGAGGTTTAGAAGTTCAAGCTTATCCTCAGCTCTGTAGTGCACCTGAGACCAGCTTGAGCTACATGAAACCTTGTTTCAGAACTAGAACAAAATACATGTCTACACATATGTATATATACATATATGCAAGCTCATATTTTAGAGAGACGAAAAAAGCAAACAAAAAATAACTATTATATAAAACCTAAATGGAGAATTTATGGGAATTTTACTTTTACTATTTTTCCAATTTGTCTGTGTCTGTCTGAAATTACCTCAAAATAAAATGCCTCCTATAGAGCAGACCATTTTGAAATCCATTTTTCCTTTTTTCTTGGACACTGGAGAATTCTGGATATTCCCTCAGAACCTGTTTTGTCTCTTTTGTTCATTTTCCTAAACCAAATGGGTAGCCCTCCATACGGCCCACACCTCAGATATAGAGAAGCATTTGGCCAAGGGAAGGCTTTACATTCACGGGCCTGCAGCAGGTGACACTTGCAGCTGAAGTGACCCCATTAAAGGAATGCACACCAAAGCGCCCACGTCTCTACTATGGAGGTTAAGTATGTACTTCAGAAAACCTCATTCCAGCCATATCTGTTGGCGATGCCAGCTAGATAGGATGATCAAGAAAACCACATACAAAGGAGCAGGGGAAGAAAATGCTTTGGGTTTTTAAAGTCCTTCTGTAATATCCTATCAGAAAGGAGGATTTTTTTCCTTTCTTTCTAGTTGCTAACCAGAAAACAAGTCTGTGATTTCACTAAGTTATGTTGACATCTTACTCTCAGTACAAACTGGGACTTGATTTTTTTTTAATCTGCGCCATGTGGAGAATCCCCAGGCACCTAATACATCAATTATTTTGCATTTTCTCTCAGGAGTCCCCAACTCAGCAAAGGCCAGCAGCATGACACAGTTGGACAGGGAACTACAGTGGGGTTACAATAGAACCAGCCCAGACAATTTGCCAAGGATGGGCTCACTCACCACAGTGACTGGGGAAGTTTTAAGTAGAAGTCCCCTTTATCCAGAATCTCTTGGGCCCGAGGTTCCTCTTCAGAATGAGGAACTTCCATGAAATGCAGTTGATGAGAGCCCTGGGCCTGAGCTGCTAGCCTCTTACTCTTCACTTGTCAACTCTCACAAGCAGCCCTCAAAAACCACTGTTGCAAGAAGTGTCACGTTTTACCCACAGCTGCACAGTGACCTTTCTTATGTCTTTGCAGACTGTGGAAGGTGCTCCAAAACAGATCTTTCCGAACCTAGAAGAATTAATCTCCAAGTATGAAAAGCCAGGGCAAGGTCTGGTGATTCACCTTTCAAACCCAATAATGAGAAACAGCTTCTGCCCAAGAGGGAGAAGAATGAGGTTAGAGATGAACATTTATGGTAAGAGCCCTGACAAAGGGTCAGGAGGGACCCGAAGCCCACATCCATCAGTGCTCTGCTCTGCAGAGTTGATGGAAGTTGATGTCTTGCTCTAGGACATTAAAGAGCTTCATCCTGCGAAGTGCAATTTCTGCTGTACTGAGAAACTGCATCTTCTAGCCCCTGAAAGTAGCCAAGACATAGAGCTGTCTGTGCTAGGACAACCAGGAAGGAGAGGAAAGGTCCTGACCAAAAAGCTGACTTGGAATTCATTCTGTGGCCATGTGCAGTCCACCATGGTAATAAATGCACATATGGGCAGGTTTTCACTGAAAACATCATGTCAAATCACCCACCAAGGCTTAACCTATTACATTTTGTTCAATCTTTGCTAAGCATTCGTTTATAAAATGATCAGGGACAAATTATTTCATATATGTCCCCAAAGGTATGAAGCCACTGAGATGCCTGGGGGCGGTCAGCACCTGTGAGGAAAGTCCATTCACAGCACTCTCAGATCATATTTCCAGCTTACCCTCACCTTCATCATCTGCCCATCGTGCTGGATTTTGAATTAAACACAGCCATGCAGAGACGTTTCTGGTCCCACCCAGTCTCTCATGATGAAATGTGTGGTTTCTTTCTGTGTGAGAGGGATTGCAGTTGTCTGTGGGTGGCAATGGTGATGACAGCAGATCTGCTTAACTAGGGAGAAAGATGAGAGGGCACGAGCTCTCGGGGAGCCTGCCAGCATCCCCCATCCATGCTATTCTGCCCGAGCAAAGTCCCTTTATAGGCTGCCATGGAAAGCTTCTCATTTCTCTAAAAAGATGAAGCGTGAGATTTTAATGACTAAAATAAAACCTGCCCCCTCCCATTGCTTCCATCCATTCATCATCATTCAGGGGATTGCGTGGCCAATACAATCTGATCATTTCCTATAGGTTCAGCCACAGATATAGCCGCACTGCTCTTTTCCATCAAAACTTACAGAATTAGGAAGTATAAAAGGGCTCGAGAAACAGACCAGTTGGTAAAGTGCTTGCCTTGCTTGTGTGAGGCCGTGAGTTGGATCCCTAGAAATGATGGCTTTGAAAATGTGTTAATGGTGGCACATGCTTGTAATCTCAATGCTGAAGAGGCAGACACAAGTAGATCCATGGGGCTCCCCAAGCTTCACACCTGGTGAGCTCCAAACCAGAGGGAGAGCCTGTTTCAAAGAATAAAATAGCTGGAACCTGAAGAACAAGATGTAAGGCTAACCTCGGTCCACACATGCGGGCACCCCTGTGTACACACACCTGCACACACACACCTGCATACATGCACACGCACTTATATCCAAAAGTGTTAAGGGGAAGAAAGCATAAAGGTATCAAAGCCAGATGCTTGTGCAAATCAAGATGAGTTTCTGGGGGTGGCTGGGATGGTAATACTGTTGTCTAAGGTGTAATAAAAGGTTGCCAAATCCTGGAAGAGAACGGGCTTGGGAAAAGTCTTTCCCAAGAACTGGACATGGGTCTGATCACACCAACTTTCCAAGCATGGTCGGACCTGGTAGAGTGTGCTCCAGGTACTGAGCTACCAAAGGGGAAATGCCTTCCCATTGCCTGAATTCTCCCTCCCCTTCCTCTTGCCTCCTCAGAACGAGCTCCATGCAGAGCTACTCTGACGAAGGCATGGGATTTCCACTGGTGAAGGCAGACATTGAGTACTAGAAACTAAAGCTCCACTTATCAAAAATCAAAAACAAATAAACAAAAAACCCAAACAAGCCCCATTTGGCCAAGCAAGTCCCTAGTGCCACTGCAGCCTTTGAAGATGTCTCTTTGATGGGGCATCAGCACTGCTTTGTTCCTGGTGTCCTTTTCCTCGAGTTGGGCTGGCTGGTGGGACTTCTGGGTGTGGCATCTCATGGCTGTCCTTTGTTTTTCCCCAGAGAACTCTAACGAGGACTATGTGGCTATCTTGCCTTGAAGACAAGGACATAGGACAAAATAAGCTAAGAAGAGCCAAAATGGCAGAGCTCTCAGCTGCCACCACCTCTGCAAGAGTCGATCTAAAATGCCAAATTCTAGAGGGCCTCTGAGACCCTCCTGACCTGGTAGTTGGATCTTCTCTACTGAAGCCTTGGAGAAGTCCCTCCCCACACACGCGCCTCCTGGCACACTCACAAGAAGCTGCAAAGACACCGTCACCTGTTACTCTCCTATCTTGGAATTGGACAGCTGGAATCCAGGCATTGCCACTGCATCCTGGCTGACAATATCTAACAGGACAAAGGGAAGGGCAGCTCCCAGAGAGGAAACAATATTCTGTAGTGACTTCAGAGTCGCAGACCCGTGTTCTGTGACTTTGGACAAAGCACCCTCTCTGGCGTGGTTGAGTGGTTCATACACACTAACCTGGATCCTCTGTTGAGCCTGCTTGTCCCAGGTGGAGTTGGCGTCTGAGCAGAGGAATCAAGGTCTAAGGAGGCTGAAGAAGCAAACATGTCCTCTTAGTCCTGAGGAGGGCTGTGCTCCACCCATGTCCTCTTAGTCCTGAGGAGGGCTGTGCTCCACCCATGTCCTCTTAGTCCTGAGGAGGGCTGTGCTCCACCCATGTTCTCTTTCCCTTCAGTTTGAGCTAGTCCCATCTCTTCTAAGGTTGACTTCCTGCCAGACTTTCATCCGGCCATGGCTTTTCCTGATTTTCCCCAATTCTGTATATGCGGCAATCACTTTGTCAGTTCTGCCTTCTGATAAATGTGATAAAAGTATTTATTTTTTGTTACTTTATTAGCATACAGAGAAATGGGTTTTATTCTGACCTTTTGATATCTATAAATCATCATACTTTGGGGTTTTTGTTTGTTGCTGGTTTTTTTGAGACAGAATCTCAGTATAGCCTGTTATCCTCAAACTTCATGCCTCAGCCTCCTACGCGCTGGGACTACAGGCACACACGTGATCACCATGGCCAATACGTTCTTCTTTCTTCACCCTACTGTACTGCTCCATCCTTTGCTCCTTGCTGTGGCCCTCCCGTCCCCAAAGAGACCCCTTCCTGCCTCTATTTCATTGCCTTCCTTCCACTTAAGACCTCTTCCTCCTGTCTCAGAGTCCGGTTTCTGAATTTTCATGTCCTCATATACATTTATACATATACATTTAAATCTGAATTTCACATATGAGAAACATGTGGTTTGTCCTTCTGAATCTGATGAATTTCACCTAACATAATGATCTTCGGGTCTGTCAAGTTGTTTTGTGTGAATGCTGTAACTTCATTGTTCTAATTCCATCGTGCATGTGTACCAACGTGTGGCTATTTTAAAGATGTTCTCTCATGGGTGGTTCTCTTCCTGCCTGTGTTCTAAGTGCCATCAGAGCATGCCCTCCCTGAACATAAGAGTTATGGACTGCAAGCATTTTTCTGAAGGGTTGGATGAGCTGACTTTAAGGCCTCTTGAGTTTTTCTGCTAGTTCAAAATGCTGGACATGTATCTCGATGGTAGAATACTTGCTTAGCATGTACAAGGCCTTGGTTCAATCACCAGCATATAGAAAAGAAAAAGGAAGGGAGACAGGGAGACAGAGAGGGAGGGAGGGAGGGAGGAAGGGAGGGAGGGAGGGAGTTATTTAAGGCCTGGTTAGAAGCCAAGTGTGGTGATATACATCTGAAACCCCAACCACTTAGGGGGATTGAGAATTTGAGGTCAGCCTGGGCTGCACAGTGAATGAAAACAAGGACATGGTTGCTCCAAGGGTAATGGTCAAGGAGAAGGTTCTATTGTAGATATGAGGGAGAGAACAGCCAGAGTCACCTGGAAGGGTCCAGGCTGAACTGGGTCAGCAGACTGAATGGGCCATGGAGGAGTGAGGCGCAAATGGGGAAGAGAAGAGAGAGAAACAGAGAGCACATGAGAACTAAGAGAACGAGGAAGAACCAGGAACCGAGAGAGCCTGTAGCCACAAGGTTGAGTTTGCACAGGAAAGAGAAGCTGGGAGAGAGGACGCCCCCGCTTCCGGGCTAGAGAGGTTTAGGGAAGGAGGCAGGATAAGAAGTGCTGGGAGACATCGCAGCTACTGAGTGAGACTTCCCCCGGGGGTTCCTTTGGAACCCGACACACAGCAAGACCCCTTCTCAAAAATGATAAATAAGCAACCCAGTTGTGCAGAGTGGACGCGTTCTGTGCCTTTCATTTTCAAACTGTAGTGGTTCATTTTGAAGAGAAGAACTCCAGACTTCCAGATAACACAACTAATTTTGTCACTAGAGTCCCCAAATGTGCATAACGGTGAATTGGGTCTCAGGAATCCCTTCACTACTATCAAGTAGAGAGGCAGCAAAACTTCAGCCATGTTCAAAGAGCTGAGGAGAGAAATTCTGCAGGTATCTTCAGTAAAAGACACAAGAAGCAAGCCTGCTCCCTAAGATTCAGTTCCTGGTCTTTCATTCCGTGGTACCAACAAGCATGCTTCAATCCCTAGAGTCTGCAGTAATCCTTGGCTAGGAGATATATTCTATGAAAAAAATATATGAATATATATGAATGTATACACACACACACACACACACACACACATGAATGGATAGGGCTTACAGATATGTTAACTCATTTTAGATAGCCAAGATTTGACAGAGCTTTATACATTACTCTGTAGTCCAATTGGAATTTGAACTCTTGGAAATCCTCCAGCCTCAGATCCCAACTGCTAGGATTACAGCCATATGCCACTTCCTAGAAGCAATCTCCTCTTCTTTTCCAATGTGGAGAGTTTGAGTGATGCTTGATCCCACTGACTTTTGGCATACTTTCCAGACAACTAAAGCCATGCTTCACACCTGATGTTGACCTCAAAATGTGAATCCCTGATATTTTTGAGAGATGTTGAACAGGCCATAGGATGAACAAATGAAAACTTTGAGCATGTATCACTGGAAGAGTAATGCCCATTATTAGTATTATTAATATAATTATATTTAAATTAGATAATTATGATTCTAATATAATATTAATAGCCATCACATGTGTTTGAAGTGCTGCTCTGTGAAGGTGTGGCTCTATGTGTACAATGTCTAATCACAGAACTCAGACCAATGGCTGGGGGTTTGAGGAGAGCAATTCTAGCCAAGTGCAAGAAAGAAGACTGGATTTCTAGAGCTGTCCTATAGCTTCACAGTCTGTCCTGCATGATGGTCCAGGTGAAAGGTGATATATTTTCCAACTCATTATTCCAATCTCTAGTGATCACAATGGGAAACTTTCTTTTCTCCTCTCTCTTTCTCTCTCTTCTTTTCTTCCTTCCTTCCTTTCTTCCCTCCTTCCCTCCCTCTCTTCCTTCTTTATTTTCTTTTTTTCCCAAGACAGGGTCTTTCTGTGTAGCAGCTCTGGCTGTCCTGGAACTAACTGAGTAGGCCTGGCTGGTCTCAAACTCACAGAGATCCATCCACTTGTCTCTGCCTCCTGAGTTCTGGAATTAAAGGCATGAACCACCACTGCCAGGCTTTCTCTTTCTTTTTATATTTAGGTATGGAAAGCTGAGTTTATCCATTCTTTAATTCTTAATTTACTATCAGCATTACTCCTTAAAAATATGTTATTTCATTTATTTTTCTTCTTCCAATTCCTAACTTCCATCTTAACATTCACAGGAGCTACTTCTATACTTTCGAGAGAAGGCATTGGATGTGGATGTAAAATATACAGCGTTGACTGTGGACAAGTGTCTCTGGCATTTCTGTACACAGTGTGGTAGTATTCCTTCAATTCTGCTATTCCTTTGTGTCCTGAAATACTCTATGGTTCTATCCCACACCTTTGAGTGTACATCTTGGTACATCTAGACCTTTATCTGACAGATCATATTCTACGGTGTGTGTCTGTCACCTGTTTCTCTAGAAGCAGGCATTAAAGTTGGTGCCAACTTCTTGCTCCCACAAACAACATGGTGATGGTAGAGTATTGCAAGACTGTCCTAGGGAACCGTGAGGAGTTCTCTAGATCAGATGGATGGAACAAAAAGTGTACTCATATTTAATTATTATGTCACAAAGTCTATGATGTTGTTTTCCATATGCTTTGTGCTTTTCTGGTTCTTGTTTAGGAAGAAGTCCTTCCCATTCCAAGGTCAAGAAAGAATGATAGCACTACCAGCTGGGACCAGATGCTCAAGCACATAAGCCCAGGGCTGGAGAGATGGCTCAGTAGTTAAAGTCAATGGCTACTCTTCCAGAGGTCCTGGATTTGATTCCCAGCACTCATACAACAGCTCAGAACTGTGTAACTCCAGTTCCCAGGGACTCAATACCTTCTTCTGGCCCATATGGGTGCCATGCATGCATGTGATATGCAGGCATACATTTAGGCAGACATCCACATAAAAACTATCTTAAAAAATAAGGCAAACTAACAAAACACATAAGCCCGTGGGATTGTTTTGGATCCAAACCATAATACAACAAGTATTTTCCTATTTTTAGAATTAATTTTGTAAGTTCAGGATTAGCTGTTTCTTTAAAATTTTAGTATTTTCTTAGCCAGGCAGTGGTGGTACGTGGCTTTAATCCCAGCACTCAGGAGACAGAGGCAGGTGGATGTCTGTAAATTCAAGAACAACCTTTTCTACAGAGTGAGTTCCAGGACAGCCAGAGTTACTCAGAGAAACCCTGTCTCAAAAACACCCAAACGAACAAACAAAAAACAAAAAAATTGGCATTTTCTTGTAAATTTAAGTCTTTCATGAAAAGAAGCCTTTTTTCCCTCTTGGGTTTCTCTGTATAGATTTTGAGCCTGTACTTAAACTCTGTAGATCAGTCTGGCCTTGAACTTACAGATCTCTCTTTTTATTACTAATTAATGATTCTCTTTTATATTAATCAGTTCTATCTTAGTCCTTTCAAAACCTGATTTTTATTTTGTTGTTCTTTTTGCTTTTGTTACTGTTTTCAGATTGTTATTCTTTATTGACAAGTTTCCCATCTATGGGAGCACCTAAATTGTCTTTGCTATTTACTATTTTCTGATTTATTTATTTATATATTAATTTATTTATCTATCTAATCATTTATATTTATTTTGAGTCAGAGTCTTGCTATGTAGGCCTGATACTCACTATGTATCCCATGCTAGCCTCAGACTGGCAACTTAATTCTTTCTACTTAATGTTCTTCTGTTTTTCTTTCCCCTCCTTTTCTGCTATTTATTGAGTAGATCAAGTTTATTTCTTTTAATATGAAAGTGCTATTAGAGGGTTTTGGTTATCCTTAACTCATTATGACCTGTATTTCTGCTTTTTCTCTACAATACAGTATATATATCGATTGTTACAATTCAGCAAATTGTTGTTTTCCTTGTGACCATCACCAATCCTACCTGGTTCTCTAATAGTATCTAAAATGTAGCCCATTCATTTTGCATCCTTTGTACAGTAAACCTCCAGCCAATTACCCATTCTTTTTTCTTATGCCATCTCAAAGCACACAGTGTCCTCTTGACTTTAATATGCTTGCTAATGTGTTTGCTGCAAAAGGATTCTTGTATCCTGGCAAATTTACAGTGCTCTCATTAAAGCTGATCTTTTAGTGGTGGAACCTTCTTTGGTTTTGAATGCTTTATAATGTCTTTTAGACTTTACACTTTTTTGACATTATGATAGTTGGAACTAAATAGAAAATCGTAGATTAAAAGCTCACAATGTAAAAATGCTAAACCATTATCATTAGCTTCTTTAACTTTGTGCATGGGCATCTTACTGAGAAAAGATGTCAACTGGATTCTCCTTCGCAGCAGATTTTACCCCGGGAATTTAAAGGATGATTTGTCTTTTTGATCTTAATATCCACGTAATGTATCCAATTGTAATGTGTTTTAAAAACATTCTTCCTCTCTGTTTTTTGTTCCAAACTCTACATCATTTGATTCTCAGGATCTCAAAACTTTTGGAGACCCTCAGTGTTGATCAACAGGCCATCACTGCGTAGCTGAGGCTGCCCTGGAAATTGCTAGGTGGCCCAAGCTGGCCTCAAATTCCAGATTGCCTCATGTAGGCATTACAGGAGAGCATGACCATCCCAGGCTCCACACTTTTACTCAAAGATTTTCTTCCCTGTTATTTTATCTCTCTATCTAGAATGTCTAGTTAGGAAGTGTCATCACCTTTATTTTTCCTCCACAAACATCTTACGTGAAGACAAACGAACTTAGCATAAATATAACTCTAGGCAGAGGGCAGCATTTATTAATGCCATTTTTTTGTCATGGAAGGGATGAAGTGCTGCAATCCTATGTCGATCCACAAGGGGTCAGCCAGTCATCAAGAAAATGAGTGCCATAAGGATTTTTGTTTTGTTTTGTTTTGGGTTTGTGTGTGTGTGTGTGTGTGTGTGTGTGTGTGTGTGTGTGTGTGTGTGTGAAGCACTGTTGAGTAACCATGGTAGCTGCAAAACCTGAACGATTTCTTTGGCAGGTATTTACCAAGCAGAACTCAGCACTTAGTTAAATAACTCCAGGGTCGATAACCAGATAAGTGCCTAAGCACCCCTGCCTCTAGATTCCCATCACTCTTCTGCAACTGGAAACACTTGCATTTCAGAGTGGGTCCTTACTAACGCCCTTAAGAATAAATGTTTTGGGGCTGGAGAGATGGCTCAGTGGTTGAGAGCACTGGCTGCTCTTCTAGAGGACCGGGTTCAATTCTCAGCAACCAGTGGTGGCTCACAATTGTCTGGATTCCAGGGCATCCAACACCCTCACAGAGACATACATGCAGGCAGAACAGCAATGCACATACAATACCAATATTTTTTAAAGAAAGAATGAATGGTTTTTTGGAGACCAACACTAGCTTTGTTACTGATGGACATGGACTTTGATCTGAGATACCTAGAAAACAAGGATAAGGGCCCTTACTGCAAAAGGCTTCTGTGGGGATTGCCCGAGACTCTTTCCTAGCACTGTTTTAAAAGTGCAGTCTGCGGTTTCCTCCTCTGGAAAACGAGGGGCCGAGGAAAGGGTCTGTAAATTCCCATTCTGAATAAATATTCAGCGTTCAGGGAAACTGCATTTATCCTTGGAGAAGGACAAACTAAAAAAAGATATTTCTGGGCCGTGGCTAGTTACCGAACTTGTTTATTAGCTGGTGTGACGGAAGCACACAGAACTGTGGGTGGCAGGGAGGGGCTGCTCCCAGTCTGACAACCGTGGCCTTTGGGGCTCATCCTGCTCTTAATCAGTTGTAAGGTCCACCCCTCCCCTACCCCCACCCTGCCCTCTTGATGCTGTTGAGATACCTCCTTTCAAGACATGAGAATTAATGGGATCATATGTGTGGATTTTTTGGAACATAGTAAAAGACTATGTGCCCAAAAAATGGCTTTACTAAGATGGCCTGTAGAGCGTTCCTAAGAAAGGCAAATGAGATGATGTGTGCAAACTGACGAGGACAATACTGGACTACGCAGAAGCGTTGCGAATACCATTAAGTGCCATGAATGCCTAGAGTATGAGAGCTCAGGGGTGCAAGCATCAGCGGGTGCCTAGCATTCCTGCATTAGACCGAGTATCAGCACACTGCTGGGCTCTGTGGCCAGGTGGCACCTGCCCATCCTGGGAGCGGAGTTAATGAAGGCTCTGAATGGACACAAATGAGCTGCTTACTGGCCCATTAGTCTGTCTCCATTTTAAGCATGGTCTCCCATAGTCCCCTGTGCAGTGACTAACCAGGCCCAGAAAGGCTGCCCCAGACAGACACACTGAGAAAGACAGACAGCCTGAAGCAGCAGCGTGGATCTATTCTAAACCTAGGTAAGCTTGTCTATGTGCCCCACACAATCACGTTACAAGTTTCTGGAGTTCAGTTCATCTTTTCCAAGTCGCCGCAACCTGCCAGGTGCTGTGGGGGAACCGAGGAGTTATACATGAATGTGGTATGACCCCTTGCCTCAAAGTGCTTAGAGACTTGCGGACAGACTCAGAAGTCTGCACTGCTCTGCAAACCACATGTGCCACATGATGAAAAATGTGGGGTGCTGTGGGAGAGGAGGGGGGTGAGGTGGGGCGTGTTGTGCTTTGACTGTAAACGTTCCCCATGTTTAAATACTTGGTCCTCAGCTGTTGGCACTATTTGGGAAGGTTAAGTTCAGCCTGGCTTGGAATGCAAGCCTAGAGGAAGGGGAAGGGGAAAGCACTAGTGGAGATGTGAAGGATAAATTACCTGACCAGATCAGAGGAAAGGAAGGTATAAGATTCGATGAGGCAGCTGTGGTGGTGAGCACCTATAACCCTCGGGAGGACTGCAAGTTCAAACCTAGCCTAGACTAGGTAGTGAAGCCCCCTCTCAAAACAAAAACAAACAAACAAACAACAAACCTGAAACAGAAGCAGAGAAGCAATTCTGGGCATTTAGGGTTCCGAGGCAGAGATGGAGTGGTGGCATATGAACCTGGAAGGAACCCGGGCAAAGAAAGATCTTGAGTACAGAGGACCATCTGACAGCCCACTCCTGGCTTCACAGCAAGGCCTCGGGCCTGGTCACAGTGTATACTACCCACAGTCACCAGCTGCCAAGGGAGAGGCCTGGCCAAGGCCCCTGGGCCCACTCTTTGAGTTGAGCTGTAATGCACACAATCACCTCCCACAGATGCAGTTATTGACCGCATCTCTAAAAGATACAGCTCCAGGAAGGCTAATCGGAACAGAGTTTACCCGGAACCAGGAGGTCCCATGGAAGAGTGATGTAAGACTGGGTGCCATTGCAGGTGCAGGGGACTCACTAAAGGTGCCTGAATCTCAAGCCCTTAACAGGGCTGTTGGGATTTCCTTCCCTCTGCCACAGAAGTCCCTTTACTACCCTCCAGTGGCTGGGACAATCCCAAACCTCCTGGGGAGTTGTGAGGTGGCCCACAGTGTGGGCTGAACACTTGGATGTGCCCAAACATCACATTGAGCCAAGCAGAATTACATAAGAAGCGCAAGCTTAGGACAGAGGTGGCAAACAGAGGGACATTTTAAGAAAGGAGGTAGCTAAGCAGATGGCTCTGAAAACAGCTCACTGTTGAAACAGAAAAAGGAGGGGGGTCTATATTTGTTGCTGGGTTTTATTTGTAGGCCTTTTTCTTCTCCTCTAGCAAAGGAAAACACAGGCCATGTTTCCCGCGCCACGTAACCAACATAAATCTCAAGCAACTCCCACGAGAGAGAATGCAGTCTGCTGTATTCAAGTTGGTCCTTAGATATTTCTTCAGGACCGTTTCCCTGTCTGTATTAATAACCAAGTTTCCTGGGGGTAGAGCTGCCCAGGCCCTCTTGGGCTGGGCTATTCATCATGGCAGCAGCTGGAGATAAGCTGGACACAAAGACTTGTGTCTCAAGAGGGTCGGTCCCTAGATACAGAAGGTGGAGGAATTTTCTCATTAGTAGGAAGTCTGTGGTGGCAAGTCTGGGCTTTCATCACATGCCCCTGCTGCAAATGGCAGCAGGCAGGAAGGCTCTCTGCTTTCACCGGTCAGCTGGAAGTTTCCAAAATGAACTTTCTTGGGAGATGGAAAGCAGATGTGCCACTTACCCTTAAGGAGGTAGAGAGTCTCAGGACAACACAGGAGATGTCTGTCCTTGTCCCTACTCCCGGGAGTCATGGTGGGGGTGCTCCACATGATACCCTACACCTGGGAGGGCCTTGTGGGGAGCACTGCTGAGGGAAGCCTAAGGGATCCCCCAGGGCCCAACTCTCAAAGATAATCCTTCCGGCCAGGGAAACTCAGAGGTGTGGGATGGCAGGGACGGTGAAGAGACAATGAAGCCAAGCTCCTCTGCATTCTCAGCATTCACATACCTCAGAGGGATTCCAAAATTGGTGAGCGAACTGACCAAGAAGGAATTCTCTGAGTTTGGGACAGCATCTGGGGCTGTCTAGAAGTGCTAATTCCATTACATTTGAGTATCAGCTGGGTTCTCCACCAACATCGCACCGACCCTGGGAACAAAGTAGAGCTCTCAGTGGACTCCAGTAGATCGTCAGTGTCCCTTAACAATTGCTGTAAACCCAGAGGAAATGGACATTCTTATAGTTGAAACTAAGTGGCCTGCTTTGGGTGGTTCTGCCATGCTCCAAGACATCGTATTGGCGTAACACCTACAGGGAAGGCATAGCATCCTCACCCACTGCTAACGGAGAGGACCCTGCATCACTCACCTCCAGTGTCTGAGTAAACATGCAATCTTTGTCCCTCTAGTTTCTAGACCAGTGGCTCAGCTTAGAAGACAGCATTGAAATAGGGCCATGTGCACACCCACTTCTACACTTCAAAAGTTTCCCTAAAAACTTTTTGGTAACCATTTCTGCATATTTGACTGCAGGCAAAACAAAACAAAAACAACCAAAATACCCAAACCAGAAATAGTTTGTCACAGTGGTGGGAAAGAGGCGCATATAACAGGCACATTTCACACCTGAATTGATGACAGAAGCAGATCCCAAAGCCATCCAATGGGAGAGGTCGCCTAAAGAATGGTCACTGGAGCGCACGCTTGAAGGAAAACGTTGCTATTGTAAGCATTTTCAATGCATTTTTCTCATGCATGGGATACCGCTGGGTTGGTTTTTGTGTTACTTGGGCTTTCTCGGAATAACATAGCTGTGCCCCACAGCGGGACAAGCAAGCTAGCTTAGAAAGCCCAGTTTCTCTCTTCTTTGCCACCTCTGGGAAAACTGAAGGAGATGCAGAAAAGGTCAAAGCCTTCACCTCATGTAGAGATGCTCCTGACACAGAATCAGGGAGCCTCTGCATACTGGACTATAGACTCCAAACCCAGGTTTAGTCATGGCAGAGAAAGATCTAGACAGAAGGGCCCCCATCTTCTCCCTGTGGTAATGTGAATAGCTTGTGTGAACACAATGGAAGCCCCTTTTCCTCCCTTCCTGTTTCCTCTCTACATTCCTCCCTTTGAGGAAGTCAAAGACTTGACTCTCTAGAGTAATGATTCCCAATCTTCCTAATGCTGTGACCCTTTTAATACAGTACTTCATGTTGTGGTGACTCTAACCATAAGATTATTTTCATTTACATTTCATAACTGTAATTTTCTACTGTTATTAACGATAATAAAAGCATCCATTTTTCTGATGGTCTTAGGTGACCCCTTGTGAAATGGTCATTCAGCCCCAAAGAGTCAAGACCCACAGGTTGAGAACTGCTGTTCTAGAACATGACTCCTCTGGACCTGAAATCCAACAGCAGTAATGGGAAAGGGACTCCATACCAACTCTTGTTCATTGACATCAGCAAATGACATCAAGGGCTGTCCCAGCCCACAGCAGCCATGGGAGAGCAATTTCCATAAAGTTAACAGCTTTGAGTATTTTTCTGGTAGCCACTGATGCTAATTCTCTGTGAGGGAGCTGCTCTGGTCCCTGAGGGAAGAGTGTACACAAGAACATGCTGTTCCATCCCTTTGTGATGGAAGCAGGTTGTGTAAGATCTTCAAAGATTCAATGGGCATTTGTGCTGCCTTACAGCTTCCCCCCAGGGAAGGCTGGACATATACACAATATGTTCATGGTCCAGAAAGTCACAGATGGAGACCCTCACAGCAGTCAGCCAATCAGTGGCATAAAAGAAAGTCGCTCCATCCTAACTGGTCCTCATTAGTCTAACAGTCTCAAGTTGGAGGTTTGTTTGCAGTAACCCTCTTCCTCTTCCCTTCCAGCTCCCTCATTCCTCAGTCTTGCAGGTCTGCAAAGCAAAATATCATGGCTCTGCACCTACCCAGGGAGCCTACAGGAGCCCAGGACTCCAGAATTTTCTACCAGTGAAGAGGAAAAAAAGACAAGCCAGCAAAACACATTATCATTTTATTATGCAATTTCCTTCTACAAGAAAAATCTCTAAAAATATAAATATGAGCTCTCTAAAAAATACTCAGAATAGAACTATAATCTTGTTCTTCCAAACAGAGACAAAACTTGTTCTGTAAAAGATGATGGGTTAAAAACACATGTCTTCATATCTCCCAGATACAGAACATTCACAGGTACATTTCTAGAAAGAAGTGTGGGCTGGGACAGGGGAGGAGACACCCTCTTTCCAGGCTTCTGGAAACTTACATTGTGATCTATCAGAGTAAGGCTATGGGCTGAACAGGGGTATACAATGAAGCTGGAAAGGAGTGGGGAGACAAAGGTTCCAAGGCCCCACCTTCTTCAAACATAGAAGTTAGATCCTTCATTTCTCCCCATTAGCCTGCCCCCTCCCACTCCATGTAGATCAAACTACCCAAGGACTAGGTCCCCAGAGGATCTTGGTTCATTGGTAAGGCTGCCATGCTACAATGCAGACTGCTGACATGGTCACTGAGTCTGCTGGGGCACTATATGGAAGAACTGATGTAAGTCAAAGCTCTCAAGAGGATTTGTTCCTGCTGGCCCCTGGGAAGCACTTAACCCCTAGCACCAGGCAATATCTGCAGCATCTAAGACAAGGCTCAGTCTCAGAGGACCTCTTGAGGTAGCAGCATCACTTCCGTAGTAGGGAGATGGCCAAGACCCTAGGAGTTGATGTAGGCATTCATGGCACCCAGTTCAAGATCAAGTCTAAGTTTAAAGTACTCAGAAGTTTCCTTTTCAGGGGTCCTTGGGCAATATGATGGAGTCTTTTGGCTAATCCTGGGCCTGTGGGCCAGGACTCTAGCAGTATCCTGGGTGCTTAAGCAAGTTAAGCTTCATATTGTTGATCTTAGGCAACCATATCACTTAGGCACCTTAGGGAAGGAGCAGCCCCAGAGGGCAGCCACTGGCTGAGTATCCCATGGGGCGGGGTAGACCACGATTCTGGTATGCAGAGCTCAGGTCACACTAAACATATGCTCTAGTGTATGCTGAGACTTTCCACCCCTAGAGCCTGAACTCTTTGTTTTGGGTAATATCACAAATCACTCATGGAAAAATTCGTAGATGCTCAAATGCTAATCCTAAGGACTTCTCTGACTCCAGGGTCAGATGTCACATCCTTAGGATGTTCTTGGAGCAAGGCACATGTGCTACATATGTGCTAACAGTCCTGTGTACTCCACCAGGGCCTTCAGATGCCTAGCTGCATGGAGTGTCTCTGAGAGGAAGAGACAGGACTATGCAGGAAGCATGGGATGAGCTCCTGCCTTCATGACAATGGAAGACGGGGCAAGAGAGGAGGGTTGGAGGGCAGAGATGGCTGAAGCCATACGGCTGCTTAAGCAAGGGTATGAGAGGGAAACCTCATCCCAGAGATCCCGCTGAGGCCTCCCATTCTGGTTCTCAGGAGTTAGCTCAGCTATCTGCTGGTTGGGAGGAGGGCAGCACATTGGTGATGCTGAACAGACAAGTGAGACCTGTGTGCCCCAGTCTCACAGATGGGAAGTCAGGCAAGCAGAAAAGGGAGGACCACGGGAAGTAGAGCAGATGACTGCTACATGGCCTGCCCTGGCTGGAGGCACCATCCCCAGCCTCCTTGTGGGGCTCTGACCTCCTTATTTGACAATAGGGATGTCCTCTTCCGACTACAAAGATTCTTGTGGCCAGGATCACTACAGAGTCTCCTGGTCACAGGAAGACAGCATGATAGGGCTCCTGGAGGGAGAAAGGAAGACAAAGCAAGTTAACCTGGAAGGCAGGAGCTGATCAAGGGTTGATAAGCCTTGCTGGTTCCTTACACTGGTCCCGACAGCAGAGGCAGAGGAAGATCTCTGTTATGTGGATAAAGCACAGAGGCTCAGGTATCTCTGGGCAGGCCTGGGGCTGCGGGGAATTCAGGCAACCTCAGTACAAACACAAAGAAGCCCTCTCACTCAGCGACAACTGCACTGTCTCCACAGTCCTCATCACATTCCAGTCTCTCACATGCTACACCCTGGCTCTCACACATACTGCTCCCAGGCCGCCAGCACTGCCTAGTTCTTGGTGTGGAGTGGCCCGAGAAGCTGCTCTGATTCTCAGTGATGCCCTTCTCAGTCCCTACTTTACTCTTCTCTATGATCTCCGCTCCTGTACAACCATTCCATGTTCCCGAGCTCTCCTCTTGAATATCAGAACACTCTTTGCTGCTTCTGTGGGGGCCTGCCTACCCCTGCCTTCTCTCACACAGCCAGGAACCCCAGCACAACTGCCTATACCATTGTGCTAAGTGCCTATCCAGAGAGGTAGGGGAGCATCTAACTGGATGGGGAAACCTTGGGAACCCTGGTGACAAGGCTGGCTCAGCCTTTGAGGAAGCTCTCAAGGTCCCAAGCCTGGGAAGCACCTCCACTGGCCCTAACCAAGAAACAGAGGAAAGGTGGTGGTTAGAGGTCCACATGGCCTAGAGGCTGTGTTAGAGGGTAGCTTTCCATGCAAGATTCCATCATCAAGCCAAACCTACCCATCACTCTTCCCTAGCTGTATTTCCTTTAAGGCAGGGAGTCCTTGGACCACTATGGAGGAAAGGGATAGAAAAAGGGATGGAGGAGGGGGTGGGTGGATAAAAGAACAGACAGCATATGCATCTGATCAGACAGGCAGAGAGAATTCCTGCCAGATCCATTCTCCTCGGCTGGTGGCCCTATAATTCAGTAGGAAGCTGGGACAAGCCCGATGGTGGATGAGTTCGAACAGCAGCCAGATCTTACAGAGAAGTGGGATCAGAGATGTCACACGCATCCTTCTGCCAGTCTGCAGATTCCTTAACTGGGACCACCTGTGGCCATCTGGGATAAAGAACCTGTGTGCAGTGAAGGACAGAGTGAAGAGTGTGTTCAGCAGGGAAGACAGACACACTACTCAAAGGACAGCAGGTCTGGGTGAAGGCCCTCATTGTCAAGACTGGAGGTCCGTGCCCGTGGAGGTGGGCTGCTGTTCTCCCAGGACTCAGCCAGGCTGATGGGACTCAAGGTGAGTCTGAGGCCATTCCTCTCAATGGGGTCAGGGGAGGAGGCTTTTCTGCACTCAGTCACCTTTAGCTTGGATTCCTCCTGGCTGTTCTTGTGTATGAGGTCAGGTACCAACAAGGACACCTCCCCATTGGGCAGAGCCTCTCCCTTGTCTCCCATTTCAATGGCAGACTCTGGTCGTGAATTATCTGCAGAGACAGGCTGAGCCATGGGTGGAGAGTCCTGGGCCTGCCCAGGTGACAATTCTGTCCCATATTCTAGACTGCTTAGGACAGGTTGTGATGAAATCAGCATGTCCTGGGTGGTCTTCAGGGCCCGAGGAGTTCGCTTCCGGGTTATGGGAGGTGGAGGATCCAGCAGAGGGAACGCTTCTTGGACTGACCTGCAAGACCATGACAATAAACGTTCAGGCTTTAGGACGGTGAGACACCAGTCGATATACATTCTCGATTCTCTACTCCAGCTGCTTCTTCAGCTTGCCACCCCTTCCCCCCCACCCAGTGAGTGCTTCTTCTGAGAGTTCGTTCTGGATTTAGGGTGTAGACCTCAGTGACTTTAGCACAAGCAGCTATGGGGCTGTCCCCTCCTCATTCAGTGCTCAGAGTGGCACAAAGTGCTGCCTCTGTGAGGCTGGAGAAAGATCCCAGTCATCCCAAATACTGGGCCCCGTTAAAAGGCAAATGAGCTCTTGGCACAGTTGGAATGGAGGCCCAGAAAGTAGCTGTTGGATAGGGACAGAAGTAGCTGTGGCAGGTTTCTCCCTTCCTTCAGGCACTTGGTCTACAGCAGCAGCTCTCGGGGATGGCTGGCGTCAGAACCCATGAGAGGAGTTTGAGTGACACCAGGGTCAGAATCCAGTTCCAAATACTGAGAGGCACAGCCACCTCTGTGAACTTGGGACATTTGCAAATGGAGCTATATCTAAACCTGGCATGGTGGTTCACACCTATCTTCCCAGGAAAGCCAAGACAGGAGAATAGCTATGACCTTGAGGGCAGCTTGCTTGGGCTGGAGAGCGGGTTGTAGGCTAGGCTGAGCTACAGTGTGAAACAGAGCTAAGAACGTAACGCCCAGGCAGGAAGCGCATCTCTGGTTATGGAGGCTGAAGTGGGCTCTCATGAGCACAGGTCTATCTCAGCTTTTCTTGACTTACTCATCCCTTCCCTGGTCTGTTCTCTCCTGAACGTGCTGTAGTCAGTGTTCCTACCTCTCCAGGTGGGTCAGCGGGGTGGCGGGGAGGACTCACCTGTTGTCCTCCAGCCAGGATCCACAGGCCACATCTACCCCAGCAGCCAGCTGGGCCCCAGCCGTCTTGTTAATTTCCATCACACCCACACTGCCCAGGCTTGAGGACTCCTTTCTTCTTAGGAGGTCATTGACCTTGGCCCCCATGGCTCTGCCCAGGTTCTTAAGGTGCTGGCTGCTCCCCACCCTCAGTCCTGGTCCCCCTGGCTCCGCAGAGCCAGGGGTGATGGAGCTCGGGGCCACAGATCTGGACAGGTGCGGGAAGGAACGGCTAGCCTGGAGCTTTGGAGTGAGGGCTGTGTTCAAATTCTCAAACATGCTGTGGTCAACTGTGAACAAAGAAAAGAGAGAGAGGGACGTCTAAGTGTGGAGGGGAGTAGGACCCTGCACTTCGTTATCCATCTTTCCTGGTTTTATAATACACTCGAAGCTCATCACGGCACAAAGTTTTGGAAGCTTCTAGAAAAGATGCTTTTAAACTTTCCAGGATATTTCTTTTCCTTTTTTTTTTCTTTTGTTGTTGACAGGACATGTGACCAAAAATTTCAGTTGTTCCCCATCCTGGTTAATCAGTGACAGAGTCGGTCATAAAAAGTCAAGAAGTATTCCTTTAAACCAGTCTCCTTGCCCTCTTTGGCTGTGGGGTCATGAGGCCCTTTGAAGCAGAGAGAAACTGAGGATGAAACAATGAAGTATGACATGTTTACTCTTTCTCAGGGAACAATGGGAGCACCGCCTGCTGCAGGCATGGTGGACAAGGGTTCTGGGCTGGGAGATCCCTACTGAAAGCCACATGTGTGACACATTCTCTCCATAGAATATGAGCCAGCAGCTCCTAAGGTCTTCTGGAGGGGAACTTAGGAGAGTAGGTAAGCTTGTGGACACAGAGGCAGTCAGCCAATCAGACCCAGTGTGTGTCACATGCACAGGGCCTTGCTTCCAGGGACGCACAAATGTCCTAGCAAACCCCTGCTCACTCATCCCCATGAGATCCCACTAGAGGAGCTCATTAGACTAGGGAGAGGCTCAGAGTAGTAACTGTGGGCCTGACACCACAACACTAGCTATTGATCAGTTGGAATCAGAGCACAGGCCTTCTAACCCAGTCTTGGGCTCTTTCCTAATGGAATCGCTATGGAAGATAGTCCTTTGTATGGGTTGAACAGTTGGCTTGAGGGCTAGCTTACTGGGTGGCAAACATTCCCAAGGCTGAGACCTCACTCCATATATCTCTGTGATTGTATTTTCACACCAAACTTGGGCTTGGAACATAGCAGGTACTCCATGAGTGTCTAAAGTGAACTGCCCACATCTATTTCACCAGAGGAAAATTATGAAGGCTAAGATGGTAGCCCTGAAGCCTGTTGTTGAAAAGCTCCAAGCTCTGTGTTAGGCTTCTCACACCGAGTGCTGTACAATTTTATGTCAACTTGATACAGGTTAGAATCACCAGAGAGGAGGGAGCCTCAATAAGGAAAATGTCTCCTTAAGACAGGCTATAAGCAAGCCTGTAGAGCATTTTCTCAAGTAGTGACCCATTGTGGGTAGTATCATCCCTGAGCTGGTGGTCCTAGATTCTATAAGAAAGCAGGCTGAACAAGTTACAAGCAGTAAGTCAGCAAGCAGCACCCTTAATGGCCTCTGCATCCGCCCCTGACTCCAGGTTCCTGCCCTGCATGAGTTCCTGTTCTGACTTCCTTCAGTGATGGTCTATGGATGTGTAAAGCATGAGCTAAATAAACCCTTTCCTCCTCAACTTGCTTTTGGTCATAGTGTTTCATCACAGTGGTAGTAACCCTGATTAGGATATCTTGACACCTAGTCATGCATGTTCTCCCCGAAAATTCATCTACATCATCAAAGGAGCCAGACTTTGAGCCTTAGTTGTCCATGGCCATTGTTCTAGCTTTGTTGTCTATCTGGACAAAGAGAGGTTGCATGTGGTCCCTGGGCTCTCACTGTCAATATGTCTGCTAAGGGTCTATCCAACTCAGTAAGCCTTTGCTAAGATCGCCTGAGGATAAGTCTTCAGAGTCAGTCTCACTTGTCCTGCATTCCTGAGTTCCAGGCCAGAGGGAATGCTTCACTTTCTGTGATTTGAGTTGAGAAATCCCAGTTGGATCAATGGCCTAGATAACGTGTATTCGAAGGATCCCTGGGTGGCAGGGAGAAAGCCCTGGGAAGAAGAGTGGAGTCCCCATGGAGACTTTTCCATGGTCTTCACCTCTGAGTAACCTTGACCAACGGGCACATTTTCTCATGGGATATAGTTGGCAGCTCCTCAGGTCTTTTGGGATGGAAATTACTATGTGGTAGGAAGGACATGTCAAGGGATTTGGGACAAGTCCCAAGCTGCCTGGACTCCAGATGTGCACATATCACATCAGCAGAGCGCTCAGCCTACTCCACAGCTGCTCCTGACTGTTCTCTTACTAGTGTGTCTCACCATATCATTCTTTATGGCAGAATTTGCCTATCATGATCCAAGTCCTTTCATTTTATTTACCTAGGCACTCTGCAAGCTAGCAGCGGTTATTTGGAAACTAATTCCACTATACTTTCCCCACACCATCCAGAAAGGAATTGTATGCAATGCTCCATAGGTGTGTGTTAGGAGCAGCAAGTTCTCCACTATTTCCTGGACCTCGTATTTCGCTGGGGGTTTCTTTACATTGTCAAAGCAAGCACACTCATCTTTAAAAGTGGAAACATTAAAACTGCCTCTCAATGTGATTTGTAAATCATGAGTACCTATTACTTCCAAAGCAGACCTTTAACAAATAATCTAGATGATGCCTCATTTGGAATTTTTGTACTTCTCTACTTTTCATATTATAGTTTGTGGACGATTCTAAATTCCTCAGCAATTCAAAGTGAGCCTGTTATATGCTTTATCATTACCTGAATTTTCCAGGGAAATACACCTGGTTTATCTAACAGAACGGGAAGACCCTTGAAAGGGGCTATGGAATCTTAGAGTACTTTTATTATCCATAAGGCCTTGCATAACAATAAGCATTTAATAAATTAGTTTAATTGAATTTGACTTTTATGTGAACTCTTAAAAAATATCCACATCTCAACAATGGGCTGACAGTATAAAGAGATCACTCGGGCTGTTTCTAGACTTGTGACTACAGTCTCAGAAACCACTCAAGCACTCTCTGTGGCAGTGGTTACAAGGGCCTGTGAGCTCAGACTAGGAAACATTGCCTTGGGCTCTGCTGTCCCCACAGTGAACCCCTTTCCTGCTAATGAGCCCCTCGCACTCAGTCCCCTGTCCGAGGACTAGTCTTGGTGACTGAGAGGACATGATGATGGTGGGAAAGAGGACCGGATGCCAGCAGGGAAGCCTTCCCAAAAGCACCCCATAACATGCACACACTCAAGCAGAGCGGGGAACAGGGGGTCTTACCTGTCCGAGAAAAGGGCTCGAAAGGCAGGTGGGGAACAAATGAGAGAAAGACACATTTATGTAGTGACCAATCACTGTGAGAGAGATAGCTCCTGTTTGAGCCATCAGCAACAACAACATGAAAAAGGCTGTGCCGCCAACTTTTTTAGCAAACCATGGAAAGACCAAGTTCCCACAAACTCTCCAATAGCTAAATCAAAACAGGGTCATGTTTTCAACAAGTCACTACTGCAGCCTTTCCAATTTTCCTCCTGACATTCTGGGTCCCCTTTACAATAATTCTATCTACCTAGTTGGTAATAAAAAACACTTCTAAGTCCCTGGGACCCTGTGCATATAGCTCACATTCATTCATACACTCTCAGTCTAAAGGAACAGTCTGGAAAAGTCAAGTGGCCAAGGCTGCCCACCACACAGACAGCTGATGGAGAAGGGGATTCAAAATCATGTATTCTGACTCCAAGACCATGGTGACCCAAATGACATGGCCAATAACCTTAGAGCCACCAAAATATTAGAGTTCAATTTACATTGTAAACATTCTAGCAGTCTAAACCAACCATGGGGGAGAACAGGAGGGGAATTATGTCCCCTTACTCCTTCAAATGTCCAAGTAGCTGGGAATAAATGCTCAGACATGTTCTACAGGATGGCCATAGTTGGGAGTTTAGAGCAGGACTGGCCCTTGCAGCTAGTGTAAAGACTTCACCATTTACATCCAAAGCATCTATGTATCTAAGTTGACGGGCTTTGATGATTCATAAGGGACACCTAAATCTTCTCTTGCAAGGCTCACAATCACCTTCCATTCATATCTTACATCCTACTAAGTAAGGTACCAGGTTGTTACAGAGGAAAGGAAGGCAGAGAGACGAGGCAGCCCCAGAGTCCACAGTCTTATCAGCGCAATAGAATGGAGGGAGCCACTTGCCTAAAAGAACACCAACTTTTAGAAACCGTATCTGATCAATATAAAAGGATATAGGGTAACTTACCTCCAGATAGTTCAGAAAACAAAACACAGTAAGAACTGGGGATTGTGAATGTTGCTCAGTGGTAGAGTGTTTTACCCAGCATGCAAAAAGCCTTGGGTTTCATCCTTCATCCCCAATCTCTCTCTTTCTCCCTCCCTCCCTCCCCCGCTCTGTCTCTGTCTCTCTCTTTCATACACACACACACACACACACAATATATGAGGAACTGATAACACAAATGGGATAAAATGTTAAAACAGGAAAACTTGGCTACACAGTATATGGATGTTTTTGTACTAATCTTAAGTTTTGCAAATTTTAGAAATTGAAATTATTTCCCAAAAGTGTATGTATGTATGTACGTGTATATATATACATATATATATATATATATTCCTGATCTAAACATACATATATATCCCTGCTCTAAACAATACTACACATAGAACAAAACAACAAAAACATTGAGTGGTAGAGGCCAGGAAAATAAGGGAGAAGAAAAGCAAGATGGTCACTCCCAGAGGACAGGGGATCTCAGAGGTCGGAACACATGGGGATGTCAACACAGAAAAGATGACACTCATGAAGAACAAACAAGACAAACAATACCACTGCCATGGCTCTACAATATTCTTCCTTCTGGCTGGGCAGTCTCGGCCAAGAAAAAAAAATCCAGCCATTACCCCCATCTGCAGTGTAGGTGGCAGAGACTTTCTTCCATTCTGTGGGATACCCGTTCACTCCATCGATAGTTTATTTTGCTATGCAGTGGTTTTTTAGCTTCATGCAATTCCATCCTGATGCTATTTCCTGAGTCACTGGAGTTCTGCTGAGAAAGTTCTATAGCGAGAATCTTGAAGTGCATTCCTTATGTTTTCTCTAGCAGTTTCACATTTCCAGTTGCAAATGGGCCTAACTGTATTCTTTCACAGATGGACACGGAGTTTTGCTAGCACTATTTATCTTTTCCCCACTGCATGCTTTTGATACCTTTGTCAAAAACTAGATGGTTACAGCTTTGCCAATTTATTTCCAGGTCCCCTGTTTTATTAGCCTAAATGTCTGTGGAAATTATAACATTAAACAAGGCGACCCAACTCGAAAAGATTAAAAACCTGGACATCTTTTCTTCATGTGCAGATTCTAGTTTGTGATACATATATAGATGGGTGTAAATGTGGGTAAGGCCAGACAAAAATCTAGAAAAAGAGACCCAGAAGTAATATAAAGAAAAGCTAAGTAAAGTAGGAAAGGACAAAAGGACACATGTAAATGAAAGGTTGTGGGGGTTGGGAGGTTAGAGTTCAGAAGAGAAGGGAGGAAAAAATCTTCTAAATCACACTTTGTTAAAAAATTCCACAGTGATAGCTAATTCTTTGCATAGTGATTAAACATTTTAAATTAAACAGAAAACAAAAAGGTAGTTACGGTTTCAAAAGGCACAGGTCTTGTATACAAAAAAACTGCATCCATCTTTTAAATTCGTAAACTCCCTGGTTAACGGAACCACAGGACCTTGTGATGTCGGTTCCCTTTGGAATGTTTACTGCCCGGACAATCTGGCCAGCCTCCCAGGAACTGGTGTGTGACCTCCAAACCTTGTGGTGGTCAGAACATGGAGAACTTATCACTTCTCAGCGTCTCTAGACCTCGAATCTCTTCCTCTGCCCTGAGTGCTTTTCCTGATATTATATCCTCACTTGCTTCCAGCTTGCCAGGTAAATGCTGAAGTCATTAGGACTGAAAAGATGTGGGATTCTGTTCATTAAACTTCTTGAGTTTTGTTTGAAAAACCATGATCCTGTCAGATCATCCTACAGGATCATGGTTGATCGAGAAAACCAAATGACATAGGGGGAAGAACATAAGTTTTCAAAAGACAGCATTCCTGGTCAAGTCTTGCTGATTCATAACTTCTGCCAAGGGACAGATGGCAGAAGCATTTGTTGTCACCTTTCTTTCCCCTAGAGCCAGCTTCTACATGAAATCTCGAGGTGGCGATTTGTCTACAGAAAGAGCAGGTTCTCCTGTTAACTTGGTCTTAAACTGGAGGAAAAAAACCCAAAACATTAGTTAGCGCCAAGAAGTAGGCTAACTGATGAACACAGGGAGGAACAACGGGAGGCACGTGAGGACTTGGCAACTGAAGTGTGACCCTGGCTCCTGAATATGAGCATCACATGGAAACTGAGAAGGGCAGCTTCTCAGGCCTCCATCCCAGATCCAATGATTCAGAATAAGACCCTCTAGAGGTCCCCATGCACACCAGAACTGAGCTATACTGCTGTGGGAGCTTTCCTAAACATCCATTTGCCTCTACAGAGAATAGTTTAAAAGCTGCCTCCTAAAAGCTTAGCCATTGTCGTGGGGTCAAGACAGATCTACTTTCCTCCAGACCCACCTGGTGGAGATCAAACCCAGAGCCTCATGCATGCTTGGCAAGTGTTTTCCCACTGAACTAATCCCCAACCCTAGTTGGCCGGAAACTCTTCTTAAGTGAACTTATCACCTGAGATTTAGTAGCCATTTCCAGCGTCCAACATGCGGCAAGGGCCCACACATCTGCCTAAGGGGATGACATGTTTCCATGGGAGAATGTGCCTTGCTGCTTCTCATTCTCAAAGGGACCATGCACCTTGCCTATGTGGGCTGTGATCGGAGAGTCCATCCTGGAACCTGTGTTCCAGAGTCCTGACAAAGTAAAGTCATGTGTGATAAGCAGGATCATCAGGTGAGGGGTGGGTTGAGGAAAAAAGTGTCATGAGACATCTTCAGTAATAAGGAGACCAAGGCTTTAATCAAGCTAGACATGACTTTACTGCTATGCCTGGCCAAATCTTATTATCTGGTTTCCAGAGGACATTTTTTTTTTTAAGTCTGAAGAAATTTCCCCATCTATGACTCCCTGGGATATCACCTAAAACAGGCCTGCTTATTTGCGTTCAGCTTGAGTTCACTGTTTTGAATTAGTTTTGAGAAGGTGAGCCTCTAAAGTATGTTTTGGCGGATCCCCAGAAGAGGACTCCCAATCTTGCTCAGCTCACTACGGTTCCTTCTGTAACCCAGACACTGTAAATACAGAGGTAACCATGGAAGCTTCCAGCCCAGCTCAGGCCCTGCCACTCCAGTACCAAAGCAATGGTCTCCAGCATGGGGTGCATAGCCAAGTGTCCTCACCAGGTGAGGCCTCCGTCTGTTCTGGGCAGGGATATGTGAGAAGCTAAAGAGGGGCAGGGGCTGTGCCCCTAAAGGTAAGGGTGTCTGCAAACCCATCGCCACACGCTGCTTCTTCACCCATGCCTCATTTAGTAGGGGCCCACAGGCCCACGATGGCTTCTTGTCTCCTCACTCCTTCCTGCCAAGCTCACGTGGCGAGCCAGTTTCTGTCTGAGAGGTCTATGGAGGGATCAGAATAGGTACTGAGGCTGGGGAAGTTGTCACACCCTCGGTGGCAGGAAGATTCTAAGGTGTCAGATGTCTACCAGTCCTTGCCTAACCTTAGAGGAGCCAGAAGTCAAGGTGTCTTTTACACAGGGCAGGTCTGCCTCCTGCGCAGACATCCCAAGGCTCTTTTCACCAGTAGGAAAAGAATGCAGCAGGAATGACTGTCTTGGGCTGTTCTTCCCGTCCCCTCATCATCCGCGGTTTCCCAGCCACCATCAAGGTGGAGCACAGGTCTCCTGAGGTCATGGCTGACTGTCTGTCTACTTCTCTTGACTGCCACCATCCAGCCACTTCACTCTTCCCTGCCCAAACTCAGACCCTGCCCTTTCCTTTGCAGACTTGGGGGACACCCAGAATGGGGAGCAGCTGAGGCGCAACTGCACCATCTACCGACCCTGGTTTTCCCCTTACAGCTACTTCGTATGCACAGACAAAGAGAGCCACCTGGAGGCCTATGGATTCCCAGAGGTGGACTGGGAAGAGGGCAGAGGGGACAATTGCCTTATTGAGGATGTGGCTGACAGTGTCTGCTCGTCTTCCTCCTCCCAAGAGAATACATACCCCAGGGAGGCCAACAAGAAATCCAAGCACGGTTTGGAGTCTATTACATCCCAGGACATCATAATGGCTTCCAAGTGGCACCCAGCCCAACAGAACGGCTACAAATGTGCAGCCTGCTGCCGCATGTACCCCACTCTGCACTCCCTCAAGAGTCACATCAAGGGGGGCTTCAAGGAGGGTTTCAGTTGCAAGGTGTACTACCGTAAGCTCAAAACCCTCTGGGGCAAGGAACAGAAGGCCCGGCCAGTAGATAGGCTCTCCTTGGGCAGCTGTCAGGCCTTCAAGTATTCTGCTGACACCTCAGGTAAATAGGGATGAAGCCTACTTTTGCCTCTGGAGAGGTGACAATAAATTGAAGTTAGTCATAGTCTTCTTTTGTCAAGTCTGGTCACCCTCCATCATCTGCTCTTCCTGGTACCCAGTGAATTTTTATTACCTTCAATTAGTGATTGCCTAGCAATACTAGACCTACCTCTCTCTCTGTCTCTGTCTCTCTCTCAAGATAAATATCATACTTGAAGTTTGAGAATATCCTCAAAGTGTCCATTAAAGCAAGATCCTCTAGACTAGCAGTGGTGGCTCCTCTGGGAATCAATAAGAGACACAACTCTTAGAACACACGTGGACCTACTTGGCCAGAAACTCTGGGGCAAGAGCCTGGCCAGCTGTGCCATATCCAGCCTCCAAGGTGACTCTGAAACAGTTAAGATGTAAAAACACTGCTCCAGAGTGCTGGTCTATAGGATCAGTTCTTGCCCACGCTAGGAACAATGGGCAGAGGAAGAATTCCTGTATTTTAAAAGGCATCTTAGATATTAGCTGTTTGAGGGAGTTATACCTCTGGAGAGGACAACGTGACTCCCAGCATAAGGAAGATGGATTTTCTCCACCACATGTACCGTGACTATGACCCAGAGTGGGTATATCTTGCTGAAGCAGACAATTATGCTTAACCCGGAGGATATATTTCCATGGCTGTTTTGAATCATGTGGAAATAGGCAGGTAATCAAGTGATAACGCTACATTCTGTCCCCAGACAAGGTACCAGGTGGACAGTCCTGACCCTGACTCCATTTCAGGGCAACCTCTCTGCCAGTCTGATGCAGAAAGATGACGGGGCATTTCCCCTCAGGGACTGACTATCATCAACTGTCTCTTAGTCCACGCTTCCCCCAAGAGTGGTGAGTGTGTGCTGGCCCCTCCTTTGCTTTTTCTCATGATACATAGTGACCCTTTATGGAGCCTGACTTTATGGTTTAGCAGAGCTGCTTCTATCTGTCACTGTGTTGTCAAAATATCATGCATGATTCTTATGTTTCCACAGCATGAGAAATGCTGTGCTCAAATCCCTATCACTTAACATACTACGAGAGCAACCCTGACCCTTCATCAAGCCCTGCTTTTCATTGCTCTTTCTGTGCCCTCCCTTCTAAGCAAGAATCCAGTGTCTGACTGTCAGTCTTAAGAGCTGGGATTTGCAGGTCACAAGCTAGTTCCTCAGAAGCTGGGTGGTCTCTAGGCAACCCTGACATCACCCCTGGATACTATCCCCCAAGGGAGACATGTGACTGGTGAGCCTTTCTAGCATGCACCTTGTGTTCTTAACTGGAAGAGCCACTGAGCTCTGGAAGGCGGCCTCTTAGCATGTGTGGTTGTGCATTATGCGTCATGTCCCTTTGATAGGGCTACCCAGCAGGTACAGCGAGAAGCATACTCAGGAGAGGCCACTCTTGGTTTTACCATTGCCTGGGGAACTGGCTCCTAATCTTCTGCCAACCCCATGCTCCCCATTTCAGGACCTCAGCATCTCATGCCCCAAACAGCCAAGGGGCAGAGAAGGAACCATAACGTGCCCATTACTACCCGGCAGGTGTTTAGTATCTTCTAGGGACAGGAAGGCTCCTTCCTCATTTTGTGTTTAATGTACCAAGTACCACCATAACCCCATAACCTAGGAGAGTGCGCCATGTCGTTTTAGGACATAGAAAAATGTGTCCAGGAACACCTGCTCCTACCAGCACAGGTGTGGGGGAGGAGAAAGCACACTAAAATGCAAACTGTTCTGTGCCCTGGGGCGGTGCTCTGTACTCTCCGTAGAGACTTTATAGAGCGAGCTCATATGCTCTCATGAATGCTGCATGTGGTGTATACCACGCCAGTGTACTGGTGAGAAAACACTCAGTGCACTTCACTGTCAGAGAACAGAAGGCACATAAGCCTGGCTAATGGCCTTCCCGGTCTTGCCTCTGGCCTGGGTCTGACAAAGCACCAGACTTAACAAGTTTCCTTCAAAAAAGCCAAAAGTCCCGGCTTTTGGAAGTCAGAAAGCAAAGGCTGCTTCATGAGGCTGACACCCCCATGTGCCAGGATTGATCTGTGAATCCTTGTCTCTGCAATATTTCTGAGGAGATATGAGGAGGGGCCTCTTCTGTTCTCTGTATGGATTGGCTGGAAAGGGCCCTTTTGGGCAACTGCCAAATAGAAATCCCAGACACTGAGTCGAGGAATCAGCAAAATTGTATAATCTTGATCTTAGTTATGGTAGCAACAATGACATAGTAGTATTCTTAATGCCCCAAACCCACTGCTACTACCCTCATACTTTAATGGTATCTGGAGTCTGAAAAGACCAGGGGTCAGAGGAGTCTGAAAAATTGGGTGTAGGCCGGGGGACTGCAATCTGTTTTAAAGGCCTTGGGCCTTTGTTGAGGCTGACCTATGTATGGTAGGATCCCTGATTTCCACCCTCTATATGCCAAAGCATCCATCCCCTAGCCATGAGAAATGATGAAGTATGCAGACACTGTCAGATATACCCCAGGGAAGCAAAATCTATTTCTAGTTAACTCCAGTGGACAGTCTAACCCTGTAGGGCTGGTCCATATGTCTTGCAACCAAGGATCAGTTTTTCTCCTCTCCTCCAGGAAATATAAATTCTTCCTATACTGTGTCCCAGAGCTGATGATACCTGGTTTAGGAAGTGGGTGGAAGGGAAGGGGACAGAAGAAGCAGGTTAACTAGAAGAAGCAAGTAGAGACAATAGGAAAGCTTTTAGAAATAAGAAAGGTTTATTTAGCAAAAGCCACTAACTAGTGACAACATCCAGGGAGTAAGTGCACTTACATTAGCAGATCATTTCCCAGAGAGCTGATCCAACAGTTAATGACACAACCATTATAGGAAGCAGAGGTCTAGCGGGAGGGAGGGAGAGAGGGAGGGTTTGGGAAAGCAGTCAAGCAGAGTATAAAGGAATACAACTCATAAACAAGGTCGGCTGAGAGGAGCGAGGCTCAGAAAGGTTTTTACAGACAGCATCAATATAAGCAGGAATAGAAAGGAATATATATTTCAGTTCCCATATGCAGTCCATCCTGTGCAGAGAAATCCTGTCCTGCCTCTGCAGCTGCGAAGCCTTGTATGCCCAAGAGCTTTCTGGCACCTGGGGTAGGCTTCAATAAGGAAGCCCTGGTGTCCGTGTGTCCTCCACACAGGGCAGAGTAGAAGGAAGGAGAAAGGCAGAGTTGAGTTAGCAGAGCAAGAAGCAGGGAAGGCGGAGGATGCTGCTGGCAGGTCAGGTCTGCAACGTTCCCTGTCCTGTCCATTGGCCTACATGGAGGGCTGGTGGCCCCATAAGACCGCCAGATCTGTTCTTTAGGTGTCCCAGTGCCATATACCAAACGTGTACAGGTTTGGGTCTGAATTAATTCTCCAGTGAAGGCCGCAATCAGGGAAAGGGGAGGGTCAAAGAAGGCAGAAATCAAGGGCAAAAGTCTTACATGAGTCCCAAGTCATCGCCCATCCATTAACCAGTCTCTCCAATTCTTCATTTCACTTCCATCTCTTACTTTCCAAACCACCGTCTTCCCCACAAACTTCTTCATTCCCCCACCACCCTTTCCACTCACAGTCCACATACCTCCACTTGTCTCTGACTTAATCCTTACCTCCTGTTTGCAGGAAGTAGGCCTTGAGGAAACAGACCACCCACTCTCTCAGATGGGCAAAAGCTATCCAAACGTCCTAGACTCAAGGGACCCTGGGCTGGGACTGAGTGTGTTAGACAGACTCATCCAAGCTTGATTCCTGCCAGCTGCTCCTTCAATTTTGTGGACCTCACACCTCAAGTTCTTCCTTCCTTGTGTATCTGGACCTTCCTCCAATGGTTAATTAGAAAACTAAAACAGAATTCTACCTCTTCAACTAAATGCGGGGTGGGGAAAGGATATAACACTATTGCTTATCGGAACAATCTGGAGGTCTTTCTAGTCACTTCTTACAAGTCCAAAAGCATGACCTACACACACACACACACACACACACACACACACACACACGCACGCACGCACGCACGCACGCACGCACGCACGCACGCACGCACGCATGCACGCACACCACTCCATCCTATTACTGTGGACACCCTGATGCACTAGGGAGTAATGCTGTAAAGCTATGATAATTCCCTTTAACTCCATTTGGGCAACTCCATCATTAGTTACTGTCCCTCTGACAACACTGCAGTTTGGCCTACAGTTTATCCAGAAAGAAAATGAACATCGCTCCCAAGACCACTCCCCTACCACTCCCTCTGCTCTTCCCCCACCCCCCCATCCACCAATCATATGACTTAGAACATATATCAGCTATCTCTTCGGGAGTTGGAGAATATATTAAACAGTTAAGGTCTAATGAGGGGGGGCTTTTCTTATGAGCCTAGCCAGCCTATTACTGAGTGGAGATCCCTAGGCAAGGCCTAGATGGTAAGAGATTAAAGTTGCAATTTTAACACTTGTGCTCAAGGCACGCTCCCACAGAGAGATGGGCTGGGGTGGCATGGCTGTGGTCCCTGATCTAAGTGGCAGTGATTCTGAAGGGCAGACAATCTCAGCCATCGGTTTGCATCCCTTTCTTTGTTTGTTTATTTCTTTTTATTTATTGCAGTAAATACTGACCTCTACAGCCCAGTGGAGGGGACAGGTACAGAGGTAAGGCAAGGGGGCTCTGGGGCTCTGAGACTTGCGTAGAGGCATAGTACTGTCAGAAAGGGGTACTAGGGCAGTTCATAGCCTCATTTATATGAGCTGGGCTGCAGGCAGGAGATGGGTTGGAGCAGGGTTTCCAAACTGAAAAATCAGACCTAAGTGAGCTGCAGCAGCAACGAACTATTCACCCCTTGGGTCCTGAACGGTCTTAACACTACCAGCCTCCTCAAAGCAACATCCAACACCCGACTAGAGAAGATTCCTAGTTCATTTACTATGACTTGTGACTCCTGTCAACTCCATACTCAGGCATAGCCTCACTTTCCCAGACACCCAGGGCATCCAGTCTCTATAATCTCAGCCAGGGCCTGGGGAAGGGATTCTCTTACAGTTCAAGGGAGGGTTAGGCAACTTGTAGCATCCTGATATCCAAAAACAAAGTACCTGAGAAGGTACCAATGGCTTCCCTTTATGGTCTGCACCAGAGACAGGAGAGTATGTGGGTCGCTGAGGCATCACCGGATAGATGGATTAGAACCTGACTATAATAGTGGGAGCAGCAGGCCTTCCAGAACTGTGGTTCTGAAGACAGATCCTGTCCCAAGGTCCTGGAAAGCCCTCCTCCTCCCCTTCAGTCATCAGCAGAGTGCAGGCACTGATTCCTGTCTCTGGGAACCCAATTTCTCCCCCCTCCCCCATTTACCTTCCAAAGCAAAATCCTGACCCTCCTCTGAAGCCCTATACTCTGGGCCCTGGGTGTTATTCTCAGTGGCGCCTTCCCTGGGCATCCCCTGCCAGGGTACAGGCAGACTTGACCCCCTTGGCATCATGCTGCCACCTCCGCCAACTCCTTGCCCTGCACCTACACGGCGATCTCATCATCCAAACTGTCACCCAACTCCTGCCGCTGTAGGACATTGAGCAGGCGTGGCAGCTCCTCCTGGGACCATGAGTCACGCTCCTCGCTTTCGTCCGTGTTGGACTCATATTCTGAGGCGATGCCTGACTCTCGGAATTTGATGAGCTCCAGGCCACCCAGGAGTGGCTCACCATGCGCCATCGGCCGCGTATCCTCAGGTGGGAGGAAACGGAAGCACTCCAGTTTCACCAAGCAGTCACGCCTACCTAAAGGGCTGCCCGCTGGGTGGGCAAAGTCAGCCAAGCCGGCGCCCAGCAGCGGTGAGTGTAGGTCCTCTGGCTTAGGGGTGGTGGGTTCACAGAGCACAGGCAGGGCACCTGAACGGAAGGTGATCTCCAGCAAGCTGTCCTGGGAGCCCACTGCAGGGAGACAACGGACAAGGAGAGGCAATGTTAGGTAAGGTTTCAGATGTGAGCTCAATTCTTATTAACCCGTAGGTTGGAAAGGCCTGGTTCTGACCATTCCCGTCCCTGGAAGGGTCCTTGCTTGAACGGCCCTGTAGCATCCCCGAGAGGTTTCAAAGCTTAACTCAGCACTCCTTTCCTTCCACCCTTGCAGCATCAGGATGCACTTGGCTGCCGGGGAACAGCTTTCAAAGAGTTGGGAAGGCTACTGAATGCCCTGTTAGCGGATTTGTGATGGGGAAAAGGTACCAACCCATCCACATTCCAAATATGGAGTAACAGTCAAACCTTGTAAGAGAGGAATCTGGACAACCAGAGGGGCTTACCCACCGTGGCGCCCAGCTATACCCTTTACACACGCAGCCCTGCCTCTGACGACTGCTGAGAAATCTCCATGGGCTGGACTGGGTGATAGCCAGGAGGGGTAACTTTAGGGAACTAATGGTATAGTTAGAAAAACACTAGACTTGTGATGAAGCCCGAGTGTGAGTAGAGGCTTTACTCACTGTTTGCTAACTGTGTGACTCTGACCTACTCGTTAAACCTCTCTGAGTGTGTTTCCTCAGTTGTGCAACAGTCATGACAGCGTCTATTACTACAGAGAATAAATGATCTTCCAATTAAAAAACTCTATCACAATTATTTGTGTAATAGCTGATCAGTAGGTATTTGTCAACACACGTCAATACAGATTTCATACATGCCCAGAACCCACCCATAGGCAAGCCTATGATGAAGATCTGGAACGAGACTGCCTTTTGCTTCCCAGTTCAGCCTGGAGATGTTTAGCATACAGGTAGCAAAGCATCTTAGACCAGGGGCCACCCAGTCTAGTTACAGCCACTGTGACTCAGCCACCTTATCAATTAAATGGACATGCATTTTTTTGTGCAGCAGAGTAGGGAACTATGCCGGGCAGAGAATCAACTACTAAAGAGTTTGTAGAGCCCACAGAGCTCACAACACCATCCCATATGGGCTTGGTATATAGCCTTCATTAGGACATTCCTCTGAGGAAGAAATGGATTTTCGTGGAATATAAAGCAACCAAGTCCCCTATAAGGAGAGGGTGAGCAAATATGTAGCAATGTCTCCCAGGACCCTTCATGGTCAAGTCGGGGTAGTGGATAGAAGGCAGCCAGGATGTACTCTGGCCCTGTAGTTCTACAATTTATGAGATGTGCAGACTAATAACAATGCTGCCTGTGTTCTGTTGAAACATGAGGACACCATCAAGGGTCCAAAGCAAAGCATCCCTGAGTTCACGGAAACAACGAAGCTTGCACACAGGTACCCGGCCGGATGGGACCCCGGCTTACTGGCATTCTGTCCTGACAGCTTCAGCTCCAGCTCCTGCACTTGCTTGACCAGCAGAGAGATGTGCTGCAGCATGTCTTTGTTCTGCAGCAGGAGCTGGTGCACGCGCGCCTGGGCCTCCAGCCGTGCAGCAGCCTCGGCAGCCAACTGATCCTTCAGCAAGTGAACCTGCAGAGAGGAGGCAGGAAGACAGAGAAGGAGGGACAGAGAAAAGGGAGGGACATTACTACAAATGACAGTTGCCAATGGATGGCCAGGATCAGAAATGCCCCTCTCCATGTTCAATTTGAGATGAAGAAACCCTGCATGGAAAATTGGGCACCTAGAATTGTAATTTTGGAAAAGTGGCCAAGAGAAGATAGGCCACCAGCCCTGTGGGCCTCTCTATAGGCTTCAAGGGCCATGATGTGTCACTCAGGCACCACTCTGGGCCCCATATCACGTACAAAAGGTTGGAGAGACGTTCTTACTACCTGCAATGTCCATGTAGATTAAACTGAACTCCACTCCTGTTTTAAGACCTTTTAAAGTCCCAAAACAGCTCACTTTTCTAACTTCAACTTGCTTGCTTTGAGACAGTGTCTTGACATATAGTCCTAGTTGACCTAGAACTGGCTATATAGACTAGGTTGGCCTTGAACTTGCAGTCACTGCCTCCCCAGTGCTAGGATTACAGGCATGTGGCATCACAGCCTGCTTTACCCATATCTTTTAAAAAACAAACATAGTCAGGTATGGTGGGGTACATGCTGTAATCCTAATACTTGGGAAACAGAAGCAGGAGAATTTTGAGGCCAGTCTAGTCTATATAGTAACTTCCAGGCCAGGCAGGGCTACCTAGAAAGACCCTGCCTCAAAATCAATTAAAAAATAAAATGCAAAAGCTAATATCAACTGACTAGACCATCACACAACATGCCCCTGATCATAGCCCATAATCTTTCCTTATACTTTCCTGAACACCAGCGCAACAAGACACAGGAAGTAGAACTGCACTGCTGTTAGTGAGCTCGTTGTAATAAAACTTGGCTTCTCATACCTGGTTACCAGCTTTTCCATCTTTCTATTCTCTTCTTATTCTCAATGAATGCCCAAAGAATCCCTGATTCCTTCTAGGAAGGGGTTGAATGTTTGTTGAGTGACTAGCAGTAGTGCTCTTCTGACCACATAAAGCTGAGGTTGGTGTTCACAGTGAGCCCTTCATCTATCCATATGCTTCTTGTGGTACGGGGTCAGCCATGGCCTTTACGGCAGTGGCGCTTACATGCCCATTCCTGGTGCAGAACCCTTGAGTGCAGGTGAAACCAGTGGGGGGAGATGGGGCAATTATATCCAGGACTCTAGCTTCAAGGAAATAGAAGGCCAGTGTTTGCACATACATGGTTTCTTGTACTAGGAAGTGAATCGGGAGGATTCTAGAAGGCTTTTGAGAAAGGGAATGGATGAGTCTGGTCACTTGGAACCAAGTCAGCCTATAAGGAAGAAGGCTTTCTTGGACCCAAAACCTGGTGTTGACACAGAACCAGGGTGGGCGGGAGGTGGGGTGGGACAGAGCTAGGAGAAGCCCCCCCTTGTTCTTTCTCAGGGAAATGCACCCCAAGTCTGAAAAGCAGTATTCTCTAGAAATTCCCATTTTGCTGAGGCTGACCAAGGCACCTACAGGCCTCCACATCTGCCTTCTCGGGACACAGAAAATTGTGCTCTGGTACAGTGGCTGCTTCCTTCTCTGCCCAGCTCTCAAGGCCTGGCCCTGCAGTTGATTGACTCCGAACTAAGCAAGGGCAATAATGAGATTTGCCGCCACTTTCTATTAGGGGATCCTCAAGGTTGGGCTCATCCTTCCCCACGGAGAAGAGGCCTAATGAATCTAAAGAACATCCCCAAATAGGAATGCTCAGGGCAGATCAGGATGTTGGCCTTCTTTGCCGTTTCATATTCCCGGGAGGGATCTGAAGAGGGGTGAGAGCAGGAAAACAAGTGTAAGGAACACTATAGCCAAGGGTTCCCATGGAGGGTGGCTATGAAACCTGTGGCTTCCTGGGAAACAGGCATGGAGAGATTTCACCCAGGGGGGGTCCCCTCAATCCTACTGAATCTAAGAAACAGGGAAATGGCTGTGGGAGATTCCCACTTATAACCCCCACATGATGGGCAAGCTCAAAACTTGATCTGCCAGTACTGTTACTTATATGAAGTAAGAGTACCGGGGAAAGGACTCTGCCGCCCACATCATCCACTGATCAGATCATTTTCTGCTTGCTTTGGAAGCAAATAGAAATGTAAGAGAAATATGGAACACCGCTTTCCAGTGGCTAAGCAGAGAGAGTACAGAGTCCTACACACCTCTAATTAACATCTGTTATAGGCTCTCTACACACCTGCTACCCCCACAGGTACCAGCATCCCAACAGAATAGACCATTAGGAAGCAAGCGTGGGACTAGCAGCCAGGGTGCTGGAGTGTTTACTTACTCCTGAGACAACCAACTACAGTAAACCACAGTTTACTCTTCCCTGGGCCTCATCTGCCCCATCTGTCAATGGGGAGGGCTGTCTAGGGGCTGAGATGGTCGATTCTGCATTCAGAAAGACAGTTATAAACACTGGGGGCCACTTAAAAAAAGTCCTCAGATCCCATGGTGACATCTGAGAATTAGGAAGGAGAACAACAAAAAAAAGTTCCTTCTTGTAGAAGTTAGGGGAGTGTTGGAAGCTTCTCTGGCAGGTACCCAAGTTCCAAAGGTGGGGCACTCTCAACACCCGAGAGACGATTCTTGAATTCTTTGCTTCAGGTAAAACCCACTGACATTTAGTGCCATGAGCAAATACCCCAGGGTGTGAGCGCCTCTTGTCCCAGATTACGTAAGAATTTCCACTCTGCAAGTGCAGAGCTGTGTCATTTCAGATGTTTTTGAGCTCCACGAGCACAGAAACAACTTACTGCTGTCACTGCCCAAGCCAGCACTAATGAGCCTCCTGCTTCTGCAGCCACCCAAAGTGGCAATCAGGCATGCGGCTCAGACCTCAGCGCTGCAGAACGAAAACCAGGCCAAGTGAGGACAGCAAGGCTTAGAGTTCTTCAAACTCCGAAACCAAGCTTATATGGACTTGGAATGTTAAAATGAGCTTCACCCTTGGTTTGGGCTCTGGTTCTCAACTAGGACAGGAGTAGAAGGTACCACCCCGCCCTCGACACACACATCATGGACATTTATTTATCTTTAGCACACATTTCTTTCAGAGAATTGGGCATTTTCCACAAAACTGACCACAGTACTTTCTGAAAAGGTAACTGTGAAATGTCTCCTCTTCGGGCCCATGGCACTTTGAGTATGGCTACTTCATTGGACTAAGCTGGTGGCACAAACACAGCAATGTAGCACTAGAGTCACAGTTAGTGTTGGCATCTTCATCCCAACCCCAAAACCACACATATAACACCAACCCTGTCCCCTCCAGGTCTGTACCACTTCCCCGAATTCTGCCACTCACCCTCAGCCCACCCGACCACCTCAGACCATTGTCCCACTCACTCTCCGGCCTACTTGCCTGGACTCCAGCTCCTCCATCAGAAGCGGGGGCAGGGCCAGGCTGAAGTTAGGGAGGGGCAGGCACATGGAAATGGCAGTGGAGACAACCAGAGCAATTTGCCCCCCCCCTTCCCCATACCAGATGAAAGCAGAGGCAGGCAGCGCTGTCTCAGCATGCATATGCCAGGAACCTGGGCAGGGCTGGGGACTGGGAGAAGCCACAGGACCGATGCTACATGGAGGGCCAGGGTGGGGGTGCAGAGCGTTTTCAGCACTGTTTCTCTAACTACAACACACGATATCACAAAGCATAAAAAACAAATCACTTGTTCCTAAATAAGCAGAAGTGACAACAGGCAGAGGAGGTCTTTAAATAGCAACAATGAGCTTCACTATCATTTCCCCAAGAGCTAGGCTAGGGCTTGGCAAACTGAAAACATATCTGGCCCACTTAACTGTTGTCAGTCAGCCACAATCCTGGAGCCAGGCAGGCCCAGCATGCTGCTATGCAGGCACCAACTACATCCCAGGTACGATTCAAGGTGTGGCTGGAGTTCTTCATCCACACCCTTGAACTTCTGGTCCATGTAAAAGCGGAAGCTAATGCAGCCAGGAGAACCTCATGCTGGGCTGGGAGAGCCACAGAGGGACTGGGGTAATTCACTATTTCCTACTGCAGAATGACCTGGAAATACTTAGGAGTTGGTTAACACCATCTTTGTCCCCTATGTGTTTTAAGGCCAAGGAGAGCATGTTCAAGATCAGCACTGAAATAATTGAGGTGAGACTGGAAGAGATCTTGAGGTCTTAGAAAAAGTCACAACAACATCGAAGAGAACTAAGCACGGTTCTAAAGGCAACAGCCAAATCAGATTGGTGTACGGGAACAAATGCAGCGGGGGGCATGAAGAATGTGATAAGACTAACAGCACGCATTATCTGCAAGACATTGGGGCTTTACCCTTAGATTTTAAGCTGAGAAGTATTACAGGAGGGTTTGGGAGCTCAGAGAAAGGGAAATTATGTTCTCACCCAAAACACTAAGATGACAGTTTCAACTACTGAATTCTGGGAACTAATGGTAGTCCAATGAAAGACCTTGCTATGTGCTAGCAGTAGTCCCAGCAGAATAAGGGAAAGCTGACTTCCCCTGGGGAATTAAGCAGTCCTGCAGAAGAACAGGATGACCTGTCATCAACCCACTTGCACGTCTTACATAACTGATTGTACTCACAGATGGAGACAATGACAAAAAGTCCTTTGATCAAATCCTACAGTGTAAGAGAGCTTGAAGAGGCTGGTTTAAGACTGAACCCCCCTGTAGGACCAGGGGGCCAAGGGCCAGCTGAGAGGTACAGTTGTACCCTATGTGTCCTTGGCAGTAAAGATGAAGATAGAAGGAAAGTGGTCAGAGACCAACGAAGGGGAGCAGCAGGGACAGGTGGAGGACTATGCTCAGAAAGCCGTTGAATGACCTTAAGTCTAGTTTGATGGAAGGATCAGAAGTCTACCCCTCTGCTCAAAGTCATTACTGCCCGATGGTGGCCTTTCATCATAGTATTGCTTGAGCTGAGAGCCCAGCAGCTCACTGCCAGCTACATCTAATAGATTCTGAGTAAATGAGAAGCTTGGACTGACCAACGTGGTGAAATGCCTAGAACCTAGAGAGAGGCTCGTGAAATGAATCTAGAGCATGGCATCATTCCCTTTCCTAAGACCCACTGTCTCCTAGGAGAGAGGCAATTAGACCAGGGCAGGGCATGGACGTTTTGCTAACACAGATACTTGCTATGCCAGAAAACCACTGTTAGGTCTGGTCCTGACTGAGGCAGACCTGTGGTAAGTTGCAATCTGACTGCAGGCTGGGTGCTTCCCTCCACTGCCACAACACTGTGTACAGATTCGACACTTGAACTGGTTTTCTCTTTAGTACTAATCTGAGACTTCAAATTCAGGTGCCTTCTGTTAATAAAACATCATGAATATGCATCAGACCTACTCTTGGATAAATAATAATTACTTGGGAATTGATATGCTGAGAGAGAATTGTTTGGAGAATGGATCTGTATTCAACGGGAAACTTGGGGGAAATGTTGAGCCTGGCAATGGGCCGGGGCTGAAATGCTCAGGCTTTGTGTTCCTGTCATCCCCCACATGGAGGAGGAGGAGAGCCTCAGACTGCCATGCTGTCATTAGACAGAGATGGATTCTTTTATTTGACAAAGAATGATTTTTTTCCCCTTCCAAATATAAGAAGCATTACTGACATCCCCTTTTCTCTGTCGCCATTTTGGAAACACCTGCAAATCCTCCCAGCAGCATGGCATATCCTTTGGTTTCAGTCAGAGCTCCCACTCCCAAATCACCTCCAAGGTTCTATCTACTACCTCGGAGCATCGTCCCGCTGACTCCAATGTCTTGAAAATGTGGAGCTTAAGTGACCCATGAGGCTGGTGCCTCAGGGACCTTCAGTGAAGGCTGGATGACAAGATGGCTCTTTCAGGCCAAGCCTTAGCAGACTTTACTAAAGCCTGGATGCAGGATGCTTCCTGAAGTTGTACTGAGGCAAGGATCACTCTGCCAGGGGGAGTCACTTCAACAAGGAGGCACGGGGAGAGGAAGCAGAACACACAGAAAGATCAGTAAGTCCTCCCTGGAGGAGTCTGCTCCCTGTACCGAACATGGAAAATCTCAGCACCCACTCAAGCCTAGCCGATTCAGAAGGGTAGGGCACACAGTAGCCTTCACAGTCCACTCTCCAACTGCCCCATCCCATCCTCCTGACTACCTTCATATACCCACAGAAGGCCCGATCCTGCCTGGCCCTGACTTTACACTTCAGCCTTCATAAGGAACAGATGCATGTGTCTTCACCATTCCCCGACTTGCCCATCATCAAGAGAAGGCTCACCCTACAGAACTCCAAGTGAGTATGAATGACAGCACCCTCCAGTGGCGATCAAACAGTAGGGTTTCCTGCTGAAAGCAGCAAGGGCAACCAGCTCAGTCCTCTCCCACCAAGCAGCAACAGTCCAACCCGACTTCAGGGCGCAAACTCCATCTGGATGCTAAGAGGTAGCCACCTCTCAAATGGCTCAGATCATCTACCCAAATTCCTCCAGGTTTGCTGCTTTTATAGTGAATTCCCAATCAAATACTGTCTGGAATAAGTAGGTCACAAATGGAGAATTGAGTACCTGTTATGGCCAAGAGTGTTTGGGATGCCAGAGCAGCAGTCTGTGGAAGGATGCTAGGTACAAATTTATACTTGGAGCTGTTTTAAGAGTTGTCACACCTGTCCTAACTCCAGGCATCCTTTCCCACCCCGAACACAAGGAAACAAGGTAGGAAAGGGAGGGTGGGACTGTGTACATCTTTTTCCTTGGTAAGTTCAAGTCACTATCCAACAACGTTCAGCCAAGCCAGCCAAGCCTAACTCAGAGCGAGGGATACAGGGGGGAACCAATGTGTTTTTCCATTTTAACCATAGCCCCCATCTGTCCCCTTCCCCCCTCACCTCCTAGAACCCCAACAAGCAATCATCCAACAGCATGAGCGGTTCTTTAGAGCTCACTAGGTTTTAACCCTGCCCTGAGCCCCTTGCTAGGGAAGGTGCATCAAGCCCATGAGAGTGGAGCCTGTGAAGAAGGGAGGAGGCTGAGGAGAACCTGGGCCACAGCCACTTGCGTCTGCTGCTGCTGCTGTTGGAGGAGCTGCTGGAGGAGCTGCATCTGGTGGTGAGTAGACAGCGGGGTCCCTGTGCCCAAGCCGGGGGGCTTCGAGGAAGAGGAAGGCAGCAGCATACGAGGTGAGGCTGTCAGCATGGGCTCCTGAGGATGGGGTGACACCTGAGGAGAGAAGACAGGACATGGCTCATAGGCAGAAGCCACCTCTTACTGTCATATTCACGACGGGTACATGGGCAGAGTGAAACTCATGTACCGGAGATGCTGCATCTTCAGTGACAGCAATAGCTCCAGGGAGGAAAGGCTGGCACATCTGGGCTTGGACCACAGGGCCGGAAAATTCTATCTCCATCCCTTGGGAACATCGTTGTCAAGAGGGTGGGAGACAGTCAGCTGATCAAATACTGTTTTTTTAAACTTCCCATTTCCCATTATATACCTTTCTGATGAATCGGGGTTCTATCTTTAGAATCTATGCTTGTTTACACGGCTACCTATCACGTCACTATGACAACAAGAAGGGGATGGCTTCAGTTCTTCCCTGCACTGTCCTTCACTCCCTCCTCTGGGACCAGGCTTCCACACTCTCCCATCGCTTCTCACAGTGAAGGAAGAACATGTGGGCATCGTAAACACGTGATCCAGAGGGGCCTGTGTTAGTTAGGTGACGGCAGCCGCTGCCTCTTTCTCCTGACGGGATGCTTTCACTCAGATGGCTCCTATAAGTCAGAGTTCAATGCCAGGGAGGTAGGTTTTGTTTCTGGTGGCTCTGCTGACCGTCAGACATGCAGGAAGAAGGCACTCAGGGACGGAGGCCTATCGCCCCTTGTAGAGAAGTAAAGCAGCGGCAGAGGAAACAGGAGGCGCTGCCCACCAAACTACACAGGTGTTTCCTCATGAACTGGCCTAATTCGAGACGGAGGATGGAAACTGCCAGTGAGCTTCCTGGGAAACCAAGGGGCAGGAACTTGGCTTTCGGTTTTTGTTTTTCTTAGTTTAGTTGTCTTCGTGTTTGAATTTAGTCTTGGGGTTCTTGGGGCTTGTTTCTTTCCTGGATCACATTAGAAGTTCCTCTATGCCTTAGTCATCCCACCTGCGGAATGCCAGGCTGGGGGTGATGGGGCCCGCCTTAACGGGGCCTCAGTTCCCACCATGCAGTGAGCCTGTTACCAGACTCAACAGAGCTGTTATCCAGGAGTTTTAAAGGCACACAACCACTAGCCAAGGAGACTGGCTTCTAAGTCATGTGATCACCTATATCACGTGGGTCTGCTGGATGAGCCCTGCACAAATACCACAAGATGCCACTGTGCAGGGAGAAAGGGCTAGAACATCGATGCGATCCCCAGGCGGGCGGCACACTTCAGAAATGCGCTCCACAACACCCTCATGTGGGTGCTGAATCTGCAGAAGTCAGACCCCTCTGAGGGGCAACAGAGTACATTCTAGCGCTGTCACTGGGTAACAGGGCACCCCACACTCTGAAGCTGCAGCCGTGTGAGCCATGAGGCACCTGACGGCCTAAGGCTACAGCTGTGCCACAGCTTGCTCTCAGAGGCACCAGGACCACACCTGAAGATCACCTACCGTAGAGTCTATGTGGGAGCCTCCTTCCTTCCCTACAGCATCCAGGTCTGTCACCCCTCGGCTAAAGTCGAGAACATCATTCCCAGGGAGTGGGACCTCCACAGCATCGATGTCAGTCTCCTCTGCAGTGGCGGTGGAGGCTCTCTCAGCTCCCGCGAGCTGGCGGCCTGCAGGGACAACAGGGCAGGGAACCATGACATAAGGAACACTATATCCACTTTATTTCGTCAGTTCTCCCTTAGTCAAGCAGGCATGCCATGGGCTTCCTCCGACATTTCACACATCCTTTTGTTTAAGTACACAAATACACCTTTTCAACCAGATAGGATACATCTACTCTAATATCATTGTAAAGTTCAGAAACAAACGTCCATTTCCTCAAGCTGGATGCAACAGCTCCACAGCCTGGTAATTTCTACCAGCAAGACAGAGACTCTGGAAGAAAGGGGATTGTCATCTCTAAATTCATCGCAGCTCAGGGCTCAGTTTCCCAGCCTGGTACTTAGTCTCATAATCCCACAGAGAATATTTTCTTACTCTATAATTGGACTAGGTTTCTCAGTATGTTTTGTTTTGGTGTTTTGAGAAGGGGGCTTCACTCAGTAGCCCAGGATAGCCCAAAAGTCACTCTCTAGCTGAGGCCAGCCCTACACCTATGCCTATCTTCCTGTCTCTGCCTTCTGAGTGCTGGGATTTCAGGGCATGGGACACCATGCTCCTTTAGGCTCACCACTATTGTCTTCAAATACAATTTCTTAATAGTTTCCAGAGACCGAGCAGCAGTTGGAAAATAGAGCAGGGTGGTGACAGAAGTACTGATCCCTAATGTTGGGGCTAGCCCAGACAACCAGGTTGCCAGGCATGTATCTGCCTTGCAGAACCAGTGGCTGTAAGTCCCTCCTATGTAGACACACTTGGTCACATAGGGGAGCAAGCCACATATTTAGAAGTCAACAATGTGCTAGGTTTTCCTCCTCGCTGATCCATGAGCTGGGGAGATGGTTCTGCTGAGGGGCATAAAGGCGGTTAATGGGAAGGGTGGGCCCCACAGCAGCCTGCTGGGCCACAGTTCTGATCCTTGGGGAGCTAGCAGACGGGGAGTCCAGGACTACGCAGACCCAGCATATGGATGGAGGGATCAAAAAGGTTCTGCCTGAAGACAGAAATTTGCCACAAGCACAAGTCAGAAAAGAAACCAGGGACCACATCCAGGAGAAACCTCACCACTTGAGAGGGAGGCAGGAGCAAGGTCTTCAGGGGATGCTGAAAAGCAGGTAGCAGAGACGGGATGGAAGGGTGACAACACTAAGAAGCGGGCCAGCCAGCCAGAAACAGATGCAAAGGTGGTTCTCAGGGGGAAGGTGGAAGACGGTGGAAAGTGAAAGGATAAAGTCACACGATTGCAGGGTTTCTAACCCAGAGCTAGAATGCAGGACATAGGCCTCTGGCTACCAACGTACATACTCAAGGGTTTTTTTTTTCTTTTAAGAAAAAATCTTAATCTCAGCACTTGGGATCTCTGAGAGTTCGAGGCCAGCCTGGTTTACAGAGCCAGTTCCAGGACAGCCTCCAAAACAATACAGAGAGCCTTTCTGGCGATGATGACCTCCCTACGAGAACATGCCTCTCTCAAAGGATCTCCTTCATCCCTCTCCAGAAGAGGAGAAGAGGAAACACAAGAAAAAGCGCCTGGTGCAGAGCCCCAGTTCCCACTTTATGGATGTGAAGTGCCCAGGATGCTATAAAATCGCCATGGTCTTTAGCCATGCACAAACACTAGTCCTGTGTGGTGGCTGCTCCACTGTCCTCTGTCAGCCTACGGGCGGAAAAGCAAGGCCGGCAGAAGGATGCTCCTTCAGGAGGAAGCAGTGCTGAAAAGGACCTGACTCAAGATGAGTGGGAACCATCCCAATCAACACATTTTGGATAACAATAAATACATAAATAAATAAATAATAAAAATTCAGAAAACCCTTATCTCAAAAAAACAAAAAAAGATTTATTTATTATGTATAGTCTTCTGTTTGCATGTATGCTGCACACCTAAGAGGGAACCAGACCTCATTACAGATGGGCGTGAGTCACCAAGCGGTTGCTGGGAATTGAACTCTGGAAGAGTAGCCAGTGCTCTTAACCTCTGAGCCATCTCTCCAGCCTCATACTCAAGGTTTTTGCTCAGAGTGGACTTTAGGTATTCTTGCCAAATACACATAGGATTTAGGAATGTATACATGTATATAGTTTTGGCTTTTTGAAACTGGTCTTAAACTTTTTGGCAATCTTTCTGTGTCAGCCTCCTGAATGCTAGGATTACACATGTGTGTCACTGTGCCCAGTTTTTTTACTTACTTACTTTTATTGCATTTATTCATTTGTGTGTATGTGTGTGGCTGAGTGTGTGCCACGGCACACCTGTGTAGGTTAGAAGACAACTTACACGAATGTTTCCTGGAATGTGGGTTCCAGGGATCAAACTCAGTTTGTCTGTCTTGGCGGCAAGCACCTTTACCTGCTGAGCTCTTTGGTTGGCCCCCAGCAGGTTTTATTTGGAATAAGTCCTTCGGAAGGCTTCTCAGTCTGTGAATATGCTGGACCGGCATGGGAGAAGGCATACCTCCAAAGAAACAGGATCTCTCCCGGGAAACAGGCAATGAAGATTTGGGCAGTGGCCCCACCTTGCTCTGAGCCTTGGGGATGGCCCAGGGCAGCTGGTGCCAAAAGAGACAAAAGATATACCTCCCCCATAGTACAGGGAACAGGAGAAGAATGAGAGAAGAAAGACAGGCGCGGAACAGGGAAGGAGGGAGGAGGCCCAGGGAGGGGTGTACGTGAATAACAACACTAAAACGCGCCGCTGAGTCCCCGGAGAGAAAGCTCTGAGATCAGAGGAGGCAGGACAGCTTCCAGCACTTGCCCTTTCCAATTTCCAAGTGCAAATACGTTTCCTCTGGACAATAAAGGGCCTGCCATCCCATCACAGGCAGGCAGGGCTCTCCTGGAAAGATAAACAGTGCCTTCAGTGAAAAGTTCCCGGGCACAGGAGCCAGATCCCCACAGGAAACCATCCGTTTTCCTCTGGACCTTCATAGGAAAACCCTTCTCCGGAGAGCAGATGCGAAAAGAAAAAACAGGTTGTCAGCAGTTTACACACACCAAGAAGGTGAGTGGGAGGTAAGTGACCAGGAGAAGACAGAGAACAGCTTTCCTGAAGAAGAAAGGGTTCCAACCCCGGATCCAAATGGCACCTACTGCTGACTCTCAGGTACACTCATCCTCATGGCCACAGGAAAGCCTGATCAATCACTCAGCTTGTACCTGTTGTGACCTTCAGAGCACCACCCCTCCCATTCTCTCATGCAAATGCTCCATATGCAGATCTCTAGCCACACTGATTACTACACACCACACTCTGGGTTCACACCCGTGCATTCTCTCAGGGTCTCAGGGGAGAACTGGCATCCAACATGCGCTCTGTCGGAGATCACTGAGTGTGCAAGCGTTGGTTAAGGATGAAAGTCCGATTGCCCTGTGTAGCTAGCCTGTTGCTCTAGTGACCTCTCAGCATCATCTCCTCATTTCCACAACAGCCAATAGTCTGTGCTAACGGGCCAGCCACCACAGAACCCAGACATCCACCTACATCATTCTAGAGGCAGCTTTGGAGTTAACTTTTTAAATTGCAATGCATATTTAAACTGTCAAGTGGATGGCTGTCTGTGGGCAGACTCATCTGATCAGACGGAGGTTCAAAGGGAAGAAAGCCTAATCTCCCATGAAGAAGAGGGAATTCCACCAGCAGATGGCCTTCAGACTTGAATTCACCCTTCCCCAGGTCTCCAACTGCAAATTATTGATTTACCAGGCTTCTACTCATGTATAACAATTATTTAAAATGAACCACCCATTAAACACAGACACAGAGACAGGAAGGAGGAAAGAGATTTCTATATAGCTATTCCCAGTTATTTTTTGTTGCTTGGGAGTAAAGACTCCTAAGTGAAATTGGGGTGGCCTTCTTGATGATGCAGCTTCCTTTAAGTCACCCATGGTCCTGTGAGGAACCCCAATAAACTACTGGTCTACAAGCCAGACTTGGGTATAATCATTCTTTGTTGTCAGGACTCTATGTGGACTGAATAAACATTTTTCTTGTCTGTGCAGGAAAAGTCACACAGCACACACACACACACACACACACACACACACAGTAATATAAACACACAAATGATGTGTCATGTATAACCCCTCCCCATCACATTACCCCAAGGCTACTAGCAGGTGCCTCCCTCCTTCTCCGCCAGAGATGTCAGTATGAAAGAGTGTACCAACTCAAGCTTGACTCATTTTGAAAAGATACAGTTAATGTATCTTTGACATCTTTTTTGTTTGTTTGTTTTTACGACACAGGGTTTCTCTGTATTGTTTTTGAGGCTATCGGTCCAGCCTGGCCTCGAACTCACAGAGATCTGCCTGCCTCTGCCTCCCGAGTGCTGGGATTAAAGGCGTGTGCCACCACCGCCCGGTGTATCTTTGACATCTTAAACCTTGAAGAAAGTATGCTTGGCGTATTAGTTTGCTTCCTCTTGCTGTGACAAACATTATGACCAAAAGTGATTTGGGGAGGACAGAGTTGGTTTGGCTTATACATGTCAATCACATCCATCACTGAGGGAAGGTGAGGCAGGAGATCAAACAGAAGCTGAGATGGGATCCAGAGAGGGATGCTACTGACTGGTTTGCTCAGCCTGCTTTCTTATGTAACCAAAGACCACCTGCCCAGGGGCGGCACTGTCACAGTGGGCTGGGCCTTCCCACCTCAATCACTAATCATGAAAAGGCCTCACAGGACAATCTGGCATGGGGAATTCCTCAACGGAAGTTGCCTCTTCCCAGGTGACTCCAATTTACGTCAAGATGACTGAAAACTTAACCAGCACACTGGGTCTGACACTACCTGTGGAAGGCCAATTACATATTGTGCTTCTTTAAAGCATATGGAGAATGTCAAGCAGATGACATGTTGTGTATATTAATGTGAATTAAGAAAATTGTCTCTGGCGGGGCAGTGGTGGTGCACAGTTTTAATCCCAGCACTCGGGAGGCAGAGGCAGGTGGATCTCTGTCAATTCCAGACCAGCCTGGTCGACAAGAGCTAGTTCCAGGACAGCCTCCAAAGCCACAGAGAAACCCTGTTTCCGAAGGGGGAAAAAAAAGGAAAATTGTCTCTAAGAGATAACAGAACATGCCAGGTGTGTTGGTGCATATCTCTAACCCTAGCACTCAGGAGACAGAAGCAAGTGGATCTCTATGAGTTTGAAGCCAGCCTGGTCTACATAGCAAGTTCTAGACCAGACAGGGAGGGCTACATACAGAGACCTGTCTTAATACAGACTTTTAAAGGTGACAGAACAGAGAGGTAGTGGTGCCTAGCACGGCTGGAGGGTGGGCGCTGACTTTTATTTTACAGCCAGAAGAGAGTGAATATGCTGGGCTTTTCCGTAGCCACCGTCTCTATCACTGTCCTCCCCGCAATACACCGTTTAGCCTTCTGAGCTCACTCTCTGTGTTTACCCCATTTTATTAATTCTCCCAGCCCACATGTCATCATTCCTCATCAAAGAGGTGGCCTAAAAGTCACTCCTGTTGGAATCTCTTCTCAATCTCCATGCTCATCTCAGCAGAGAGTAAGAATTTTATGGATGATAGTTGACAGTGACTAATACAGATGCTGTCCTTAGCCGCGCTTATTGATTGCCAGTTTATCCAACAAGTATTTATTGTGCTAGGAGGTCCCTGTGCTCGCAAGGCTCACTGCCCATTATAGATAAGGGTATTCTCTGCCTGGTACAGAATGTTAGTGTCAATGGCATCACCCAGGAGTGGTGAGAACACACGAACACAGAAAAAACCAATGCATTTGATTTTCTGAAGGGGGAAGGGAAGAGAATGGGAGAGTAGGAGCTAGAAAGCAGGCCGAGGAAGAGAAAAAGTGCAGGACGAGGAGGAAGTTTGCATGAAGGGGACATTGGGTCCCCTGGGCAGAGGACACTGCATCAACAATGGCTGGAAGGTACAAGAACTACCTAGCGCCGGAAAGGAAGAAGTTTGGGGCACATGGGGGAGGGGGAAATGAGACTAAAAGAAAAGACTATGAAATGATCTTACTGGGAACTCCATGGATCCCCAGAGTCTGCTCCTCAGCATGGCAGGGAATGATATCAGCTCACCCAGCAGATGGCTGCAGGTGGAAGGACAGAGCTATTCCTTTTTTAAAAATATAATTTGTTTTTATTTTATGTGCATTGGTGTTTTGCCTGCATGTCTGTGTGAGGATTCTAGATCCCCCTGGAGCTGAAGTTACAGACAGTTGTAAGCTGCCATGTGGGTGCTGGGAATTGCACCTGGGTCCTCTGGAAGAGCAGCCAGTGCTCTTAACTACTGAGCCATCTCTCCAGCCACAGCACTATTCTTATTGCAGGAAAATAAGACCTATTTCTTAGTGTTGCCTGTAAGAAAGGGCATGGCAGTTCTCATCAATGGGTCACCCTGGGCCATCCAGGCCTCCATGGTCAGTGGCTGAGGACAGATCCGATTAGCTCCTTGGATATTACAGCAACCTCCTCAGACAGGACTTCCATGACGACAATGGTCTTCAAATTCGCAGCCTCTGGGCACCATCCTGTATATAGTCCCTTCCACTCTAGGACTAAGTGGCTTCACCAGAAACAGCGCCCTCTACTTTCTGGCTAGAATGTCTCTGTTCATGTGTATACCAGCTGCCAGTGTGAGCATGGGCTTGAACTCTTGTGATTTTGGCTGTCACTCTCTTCTAGGAAGGTAGCAGGGCACTGGCAAAGAAGTGTTAATAGAGGCTGGGGATATGTCTCAGTCTGTACAGTGCTTACAAGACCAGTTTGGTCCCCAGAACCCATGTGGAGAAAAGCCAGACCTGGTACATACGCATTTGCAATCCCAGTGTTGGGAAGGAGACAGGGTGATTCCTGGGGGTTGTTGGCCAGCATCATGACCTAGTTGGTGAGTTCTAGACCAGTGAGAGAACTTGTCTAAAAAAAAAATGACTGGCACTGGAGGAATGATACCCAAGATTGTCCTCTCACCTCCATACATAAATACAAAGCACACACATGTGCACCCAAGTACCCCCACAGTCACATACACAAAAGGAGGGCCAACCGTCAAGAAATCCTTCTCCTCCGTCAACAGTCTATAGCATCTTACTGGGCAAACAGCTTCCGTTCTCTGAGCAAAGCAGCAAGCATAGTCTCACAGAGCATCCAGGAGAGACCATGAGCTCTCTGCTCATAGCTACAAAGGCCTGTGAAGTGTTTGCCAAAGACTCCTGTGACTCCAATCCCTAAGTTCACAACATTATCATGCCCACGAGTGTCCAGGTCATACAGGAAAACACACGGCTCTGTGTAGTGATGGTTATTATTAGGCAAGATCACCGTGATGCATGCATTATCCAGAGGGCACCATGAGTTAGCACAAATGAGTGAGCCACAAAAGAGGCTCCCTGTGGTCACTCAAGAACAGAGCACTAGATGAAATGTCAGCTTTTCCTAATTTATGACTAATATGTGTTCAAGGCAGAAAAGCTACGAGTAAGATGGGAAGTAAATCTTCCTGCCGCCTCAGCCATTTGGCTCCTTTTTACAGAATGACCCGTGTTTCCACTTTCTTGTGTATCATGCTACCCATAGTAAACTTGCATGTGCACACACGTACATACATGTATACCTCACATGGATGCACATAATTTTTCCTATGTACTTATATCAAATGTAATTGGTAGCAAGCATATCCACAGTTCTAGAACTTGATTCTTACAAAATGGACAAAATGTCTTAAGATGGATTTATATCAGTTCACAATATCTGATTATTCTTTTTAATCATGGTGTAATAGTTCACTGTTCATATTTAAAAGGGACGTTATAGCCAGGCATGGTGGCACACACCTTAATCACGAGGCAGAGGCAGAGAGGCAGAGAGGCAGAGGCAGGTGGATCTCTGTAAGCTTAAAGTCAGCCTGGTCTATACAGTGAGTTCCAGGACAGCCAGGGCTGCATAGTGAGGACATAGTGAGACTCTGTCTCATAAACCAAAAAAAAAAAAAAAAAAAAAAAAAAAAAAAAAAGAGGAAAGAAAAGACAGGAAGAAAGGAAGAAGAAAAGCTGTGCTTTTTATAATCCTTGGTTTTATAACTGATTTTTCACTTATGTAACTGTACAGAATGTTCATCATTTCACATGTAAGAGTCTATCTTTAGAATACATTCCTAGAGGTACTATAGTATAATTTAGAAGTCAAACGACATGTAAAATTTTGGGTTTCATAGGCATTTCCGCTCTATTCTCTCCAGGGATCTGCAATAAATTAACGCCTGTGCCTGACTCTGGCCGGCTCCTTTGTGCTGTTCAGGTCCTTCACATCAGCACAGCTCTGTCTGGTCACATCTGCACGAATATTTATTTAAATGTAGAGAGCCTGTCCTCTGTTACTCACTTTTCCTAGAAACTTTCTGCCCTCATTTTGAAACTGTTCACTTATGTATGCTCACACAATAGTAGCTAACATGCATATGTCCAGTGTTTTCTGTGTACCAAACATCAGACTTGGCCTTTGTAAATACGTTTGAAGGCTGAATTTATATGCGAGAACCCCAAGGACCTCTGGGGTGTACTTAGAAGTAAGTACTGGGAAGGTACTTAGAGCTTGGTTAGGCTGAATCCAGGTTGGCCTTGGTGCCCTTTGGAGAAGGAAAAGAGAATATGAGGCTCTCTGCTCCATGGGTGACAATCACAGAGGGTAACAGTCTATGAGCCAGTGTGTGTGCCCTCTCCAGGAACCAATTGGCTGGTGCTTTGATCCAGAAATGAGAAAGAAACCCATATGGCTGAAGTGAAAAAAAATATGTCAGCTCATGGGATTATGACTTGACTCTGAGGCACACACTACGAGCTGTTCTTCCCGAAGTAGACCCTTAGATTTAAGGCCGAGTGGAACTTACCAATGCCTAGAGACAGTGACTGTGTAGTTACAATGCAAACCAAGAGTCTGTCCAACCACATGACAACCCTGGCATTTAAGCACAAGATTTATTTTTTGTGATCTTTAAAAAGGACTTTTTACTTATTTTATATAGTGTTCTGACTACATGTATCACTGCAGGCCAGCAGAGGGCACCAGATCTCACTACAGATGGTTGTGAGCCACCATGTGGTTGTTGGAAATTGAACTCAGGCCTTTTGAAAGAGTAGCCAGCACTCTTAACCTCTGGGCCATTTCAGCAACCCTATTTTTGTGAGTTTTAAAAATCTTTTTCATTTGTTTTTGAGACAAAGTATATGTAGACTAGGTTGATCTTGAACTCATGATTCTCTTGCCTCTGCCTCCTCTGTTTTCTAAATCTTTGGTTTGAATGATTAATTGATTCGACTTTCAGGACATCTCATCTGCTAATGTAAATAACTGAACCTTTATATCTTCCTTTGAGTACCATTTTAACTATGCCCAATAAGTTTTTTGAATAGTGTAGTATGTGAGTACCACAGGTTACCAGGATGTCCCCTTTGCTGTTGGACATTTATGCCATGTAAGACACAGAATTCATGTTTACAAAATTTAGAATTTCCATTAAATACTATGGTATGTTCTTCCTTGTTTTTTCTTTTCAAGACAGGGTTTCTCTGTGTAACAATCCTGGCTAAGACCAGGCTGGCCTTGAACTCACTAGATTCACCTGCCTTCAACTCCCGAGTGCTGGGATTAAAGGTGTGCAGCACCACCATCGGGCTCATTCTTCTATGTTTTAAACTACATGTGCAATCTAATATATATATATATATATATACTTTATCTTTGTTAAATTGTCATTTTAATGAACTTTTCTTCTGTAGAAGAAATCACAGTAGATATGGTTTCTGACTAATTGTTATTGAAACATTAACACCATCTCTCACGAAGGAAGCTGACGTAGGAGGTGTCTAAGTTCAAGGTCAGTCTGGGCTACAAAGCAAGAACTTGTCTCAAAGCTAAAACAAACAAAAGGAGAACAGAGGAAAACACCGCAGTTGATGTAATCACGGAATTCTCAGAATTAGTTCTTAAGTAACTTGGTAGTCTGGCTCCCACTGTGCCCTCCCCATCTGCAGCACAGTGCCCACCTGGGTCTCCAGAGCCGTCACTGTTCCTCTCGCTCTCCCCGTCTTCCTGGCCATCTGCATTCTGCTGGGTGTGCTGCAGACTCAGCTTGTGGCAGACCTCAAAGGCCTGTCCCACGGTCCTCACGATTCTCATAGCTTGACTCTGGGGAAGGAAGATGGAAAAGAAAGAGTGAAGGATGCAGACTCCACAAGGATATAGCAAAGGAGGGCGTGGCTGAGGATGTACAAGGGGGCCAGCAGCCTGCACTGCCAGAAGGAAAGGTGGGAAAATCTGAGATGCCTCAGATGTACACGTACTCTAGAAATAGCACCTGTGTCACCACAGCTCTGAAGGGACCGCCAACCGGAAACAGGTGCCACAGGCAAGTGCTCCAATTCTGGACTTTGTCCCATGTGTCCCTTCCAGTATAAAAGTGGTTCTGATACTGTAGAATCTGTCAACCAGCCACTACCAAATGTCCAGTGAGCCCATCAACCTTGGAGGGACTCAGCCATCTTGTTACTTCAAATGGTAAGTTTCCTAGGAGCTCCCGCAGGCCGGCCTCTGTGGGGCTGAGAAGGCAAGGGTAACCGCAGAAGCATCTGAAGACTGGCAGCCACACACTCCCACGGTGGCCAGCAGAAGGTAGAGGCAAGCACTTTCCAGCCTTTCCTAAGGCATTATATACCCAGATCTGTACACCAAGTGCACACAATGGAAGAATCTCTTCAATAAATGGTATTAGGAAAATTAAATATTCATATGCAGAAGAGTGAAATTTGACTCCTGCCTATACCATATATAAAAATTAACTCAAGAGTTGAAACTGTAAAACTACTAGAAGAAAACAGGGCTGAAGCTCCAGGGCGCTGGTCTGAGCAATGACATTTTGGGACATGGTGCAGCTCCTTCCCTGCTATTTAACTTCTTCCTTAGGAGCCCAATGGGAGAGCTCGGAGGCTTCCAGGGTTCTAGTATTTAATGAGGAAAGGTAGGGAGGGCAGAGAAACATTCCCAGATTGTGTTTAGCAACCCAGCAGGCTGCACAGTGGGATCCCTGGGCATGGTTGATCTCAAAGGGGTACCACTGGTTATAAACCTGATGATTAGCTAACTCTCACCACATTCAAGTATTGAAAATGAAAGATACATAAAATATACAGTCACATCCCACTGCGAGGAAAGCCAAACATCGTACCATCATCAACTGTGGGCTAGTTCACTAGACTTTACCTTATGCCCAAGTCAAGCACTAGTCATGTTCTGATGATCTGAGTCAGGTGTGACTACTACCTACTGAGACCATCTAGTCCATTGATAGTATTCAAGACCCCCAAGGTGACGTCAGCAGTCAGGTAGAGTTCATCAGCATGAGGTAGGTGACATTTCACTTCTACTCTAGTACCCAGTGCTTTGACAGGCCTGGGGTCCTGCTGAGGTCATACTTTGATTCATTTGTATGTCTCATGATGTTGAGATTTGTCTGTGTCTCCCATGCTACATCTGTGAACTCCTTCCCACCCCCAAAGCATGAGAACCTGTACTCTGGAAGGCAGGAAACCTAACAAATCAATGACAAGCATGCAAACATGCCCCAACTTTCTACATCTCTCTTTGCTAAATGATAATAATAATGATAAGCCATTTGAGAATCTCATATATTTTGATCATATTCACCCAAACTCCTCCCTTTAACTCTTCCCAGATGCAACCCCCACTGCCTACTCCTCCAAACTTCATGCCCATGCCCACCTCCTCTTTTTTAATAGCTCACCAACTATAATCTGTGCTGTCCATATGCCTTTGTGGGGCCATCCAGTACAGTGTGGGTAACTTCACCAGGAGCTACAGCTTTGAGGAAAGTCAACTGCTCCACCCCTAGAAACCATAAAGTATCCCTAGCTCCTCAGTTGGGGTGGGCTCACAAACCTCTCCCACTCTAGAGTAGCTAGAATATCGACTGCCTTAATCTTGTGCAGATCTTGTGCAGGCAACCACAGCTGCTGTTCCTGAATGCAACTACATCACTTTTGACCATGAGGATGCTCCCTGGTCAGAGATGGCTCAGGAAGCTGCACCCTCAGATAAGAACTCTTGCTGCAGCCTCACTGATGATGCCATGCTCACCTGATAGTTTTCCCTCCCCCTCTCCTTTCTGCAAAGAAGAGCAGGCTCCTACAGCTTCTCAATCTTTCACAGCAAAGCTCATTCGCCAAGTCACTGTACGTGTGGGCTCTCTTCTGTCTGCCACTGTCCCTTACACAGAAGATTTTACTCCCCTCCCCCACTAACTTTTGCAGATTTTCCTTTCCTAGACAGCTTTATATGATGCAGAAAATTCTCAAAAATAAAAATAGGTAAGACTAAGCTTTTGTTTTGTTTTGGAGACAGGTTTTCTCTGTGTAGCCCTGGATGTGTAGTCCTGGAACTCACTCTGTAGACTAGACTGACCTCAAACTCACAGAGATCTACCTGCCTCTGCCTTTAGAGTGCTGGTATCACCACTACCACCCAGCTGAGCAATATATAAAGACCAAGAGTTTAATTCCGTGACTTTCTTATATAAATTAACCCAGAAATCTCACAGAGTAAATATTTTCAAGGAACAGGTCAGTTTTCCCCATCATTCCCAGAGTAAAGACTCAGTTTCCCTCTTTAAAATATAGTCCTTCTCGTTCACCACTCTGGGGGTCAAACTCAGTGAGGTGGCTCCTAACACTCTTCATCAACAGCTAGGTTGAGTCCAGATGCCCTTTGACCTCTAAGACTTTCCTTTTGTCACCACTGAAAAGTGTCTTTAGAGGACTTTATAAGAGGACCTTGGATGTAGAGCAATTACTGGAAGGCAGCCAGCAGGGGCTGATCCTCTCACAGCTACTCTCTGCACTGTTCAATGGGTTCCTTTCTATAGGCTAACCCCACTCCTGATGATTCTAGGCATAACAACTGGTTCTGTTTGCTGCCCTGAAATGCAGGAGTCACACACACTGGGACTTCATAGTAGGCTATGCCTGAACCTAAGAGGGAGCACTCGATTAAAGAGAGGCCTTAAAATGAACTCTCTCAGCAGTTTCCATGAAGACTTTAGGTCTCTTAGATCACATGGAAGCAGCTGCCCAGATCGCATGACATTTGGAAATCAAAGTGAAGGTTTAAAGATTACAGGCATTCCTGCGTACAGCAGAGCCAGCAAGTGAACTATCAGGAAGACAGCCTCTTCCAGTTTTCAGAGATCTGGATTCTCTTTGGGATTTACTAGATTGGGGGGGGGGTAAGGGAAGCATCATTATACCGCATGATTTTTGTACAAACCCAGCTTGGTTTTACATAATCCCCTGAAAGTGCTGGGTGGCACACGGACCAAATCTTCCTGTCCAGAAGCCAATTTGGGCTTAGCAGCCCAAAGCATGTGTGGCCTTGTCGTTATTGAGATTGGCTTGGATACGGCTGCTTTGATGTTTTCAGAACTGGAAAGGAATACCTAACCTCGGAGTGGCTCTCAGCAGCAGATGGAGAGCACGGATGGGGAGCACCGACACTTGCTGGAAGTGCCAATTACAGGCAGTTTTGTGAACATAGGCCTGGAAAGGCAGCTTACCTTAGAACCTGAAGCCTCTGATCCCGCCCATCTCTCTATCCTCTTGATAGAAGCCCTCTCCCAGCCTACGACACCTCCCACTCCAGTACAGAAACCAAGTCAAGATGGATGAATGGCTATTCTCCTCATTACACCTAATGTGGGCTTCAGCATAGCAGCTGTCGATATTTGATAAACTGCTGCAATGAAAGTAGCACCACTCTCTGTGAGCGTGGGCTATCTGCTCAAAGGTAGACAAAGGCTGGTATATTAGCTTTAGGGAGACATAAATCAAATGTTGATTCCTATATTTGATGGGGCCACAGAAAAATCATGTATAATACCATTTCATTGTCTCAGTCTAATAAGCCTGCCGCTAGTTGGCTATATACACATGGGAGTCTTTTCAGTGCTGCGTCCATGTAAATCATGGTTTGATTAGTCAGATCCTAAGGGTGATTTGATAATTGCCGGAATGCTTCTGCATTTCACTGCAAGGTGCACAAGAGACGGAGAGAAGATGGAGCTGCCACTGAAGAGAAAAAGGAGGAAGAGTGAGGGCTCATTCAGTCAGGAAGCCTTGCCGTTGCCCTACCATCCCTCTGGTCTGCTCTGCTCTGTGGATATCTACCTCTTCTTCTGGGCACTCGGGATTTGTCTTCCAAGTACTTCTGAGTTCTAGAGAATTGGCTTCCACAAAGTCAGTTGTGCAATGACTTTTGTAATTCTCACCTGCCACAGCAATAAAGTACAGTGCCTTTATGTCGAACTTACAACCTCAGAATCTCAACAAAAATAGAACTGAATGTCATGTTTCTTTAATGTGTCCTTTAAAGGTATCTCAGAAAAGAGATAGGGAGAAAGCTCAGCTGGGAACGTGTTTGCCACATAAGCATGAGGAATGGAGTTTGATTTTCAGAATATATAAACACACACACACACACACACACACACACGGGAGTTCAGGAGAGGGAGAGAGACAGAGTGTGAGCATGAAACATAATGGCTCAAGTTTATAATTAATCCCAGAATTTGGGAGATGGACACAGGTGTATTCCTTGGGCTTGATGGCTAGCCACCCTAGCCTAATGAGCAAGTTCCAGGCCAATAAAGAGACTCTGTTTCAAAAAACAAGCTGAATGGCACCTGTGGAATGACACCAAGGTTGACCCCTGGCCTCTGCATGGACATAAACACCCACCATTCATGCAAAATAAAATCAAGTGACTACAAGCTAAAGCATGAATATGTTTATATGTGAACATATATATGATATGTAAAGTATTAAGGATTTGAAATAAATGATAGCTGGGTCAGGATTTTGTCCACTATGCTAGTGATGAAATTTGATAGACAAATTTCCTTGGACCATGAATCAATTGCCCAGTATAGAAAGTTTACTTTCAAAGTGGGCCTAACTTTCAACACTGACAGGAGGTAATGGTCATAATCTCAGTGCTGTCAGTAACCAGCTGGAGGACAAGGGACAAGCTAACCCACCTTTCCAAGTGTTACTAGACACTTGTCCCTTTTTGCAATAATTTATTTTTATTTTATGTTCATTGGTATTTTGCCTGCTTGTATATCAGTGTGAGGTATCGGATCCCCTGGAACTAGAGTTGCAGATAGTTGTGAGCTGCCTCGTGGGTACTGGGAATCAAACCTGGGTCCTTTGGAAGAGCAGATAGTGCTCTTAACTTCTGAGCCATCTTTCCAGCCGGACACCTGTCATTCTTTAGTACATGACTGCCATTATCCTTCCAAATCTACTGTAAACTCCAAAGGACAGTTCAGCTTTACAAATGTGGACCCCAGTTTGCTGACAAGAAGCAAGCAACTTCTCCTCACCCAAGCCAACGGAACTGTAATTGCAGGGGAAAAAATGATGTCAAGGAGTTGACTTTGCAGTTGGTAGAACTCCCCGCAGCTCCTGCTAACCGCTAACAATGCCTGAGGAAATGCGCTAATAAGTGCAGCCATGTGCATCAGGCACCGACTGCATCCTCCTGGGGCTGTGAAAAAAAATGCCAGGAGGGTGATATCCACACCCCAGGACAGGTGGAGAGGCTAGGCAAGAAGCTGCTCAAGAGAGGAACAGTCTCAAACGATACTATCAATATATCCCAGAAGGAGGGGAGAACCGGAAACGCCAAGTTACCTGGAAGTCTCCATCAAGGGTGTCCACTACTTCCTAGTGCCAGTGGGAAAGGTGCTGGGACCTCTTCACCCCAACCCTGGCGTGCAGAATTTGCTCCTTAAGATCAGGAACCCCAGTCCACAGCACATACAACAACCTGCATTCCTAACATGCCTTTCCCCTTATTGGATGACTGGAGGACCCAAGCCCTGAGAGGTTCCGGGGTTTTCTCTTCATGCCTCAAGGTTAGTGGTCACAGCCTTCGACTGGGAAGTAGGAAGCCTACCTAGTTCTAATCTCAGTGGCTTCATCTATTCACCGTGTGACCAGGGGAAATTATAACTACCCTGGGCCATTTTTTTTTTTGAGACAGGGTATCTCTGTAGCTTTGGAGCCTGTCCTGAAATTTGTTCAGTAGACCACGCTGACCTTGAACTCACAGAGATCCGCCTGCCTCTGCCTCCTGAGTGCTGGGATTAAAGGTGTGTGTCACTACCGCCTGAATCCTGGGTCCTTTGTTTTGCCGATTATAAATTGTGGACAAACCACTGTTAACCATATAAAGACACTATGGGGGGGGGAATAACTATGTCACAGTGAGTTGGGGCACTCAAAGTTGAGGAGTTCTTTATAGCCAAGTAGTGACTACAATAAAAGCCACTACAAACTGGCCTTGGGAACCAAGGCTAAACCTTAGGTATATAATTTTTTTTGAGACAGGGATTCCCTGTGTAGTCTTTTAACTAGACCAGGCTGGCCTCAAACTCAGAGATCCACCTGCCTCTACCTCTGCCTCCTGAGTGCTGGGATTAAAGGCATGTGTAACTAGCTTCCAGTGAGGGCCCCGCAGCTGCAAGTTAAAATCCCCAAGATGAGAAGCACACTGTTCACTCATGTGAGTGACTAGAGGATGAGCCAGAGGTAACTGTGTTGGAAGCAGGGGTAGGGATTCCTTATAACAGGAAAACTGAGATGCCTGGCCAGTATTCTCAATCAGACAACTCATTTTCTATAGTAAGGGTGACACTGCATTAGAGGTCCGTCATAAGAAACACACAGAGGGACGCGGTGTGATGTGGTACAGTGATAACTAAATCTTAGGCACAGTGAGACACTTACCCAAGGCTTTCCTACGCTGTGATCAATCTGAGAACTTGGAGAGCCTCGGATCTGCTGGCTTCCCATCAACAGGTCTCTAATGTGGCTCTGATGGTCCACAACCATCCTTCCAAGACACATTTCCTTAGGGTCTACAGTCCTTTCTCCCCATCTCTTAAATAATCTTGTGATTTGCCAATTAAAACTCCTTCCCAAGCTATTATCTCCTGAAACCAGAAGGGCTTTGTAAGAAAGTTAAACACTTATTTGGAGGTCGACCAGGATGGTGTGCAAAACCTCCCAGACACACTCCCCACCACTCCCAAATTGGGTTTCCTTTGCTGAACAATTCCTTGCTCTTTCCTGGCTTGGAAACTGGTCCTCCCGTCTAGAGTTCAGCAACAACAGAGCTGACAGTCCAGGCGGTCTGGAAATAATTCTCCTAGCTGCATGGCTGCAGGCCAGCACAGGGCCTGAGAACCAACCTCATAAAGAGCTACAGACTTAGATAAGGGCAAAAGGAATAGAGAAAAGAGAAGAGCCAGAGAATGAGAAGTAGCTCTGAGAGCTAGGAGGTGTGAAAAACAGCGGGGTGCCCGGAAGCAGAGTAAGTGTCCTTGGTCAGCAGGAACTTGACTTAGTACCTAACTCCAAGACCCAGGTTCTTGGTGGAGGTCATTCTCAGACTCTGGTTTGGCAGCAGGACACCCTACTTGCCTGTGCCACCAGACCAGATCCCCAAAACAGCCCAGGATCTCCTTTACCTATGTTTCTTGCTCAAAATCCTTTCATTCTGCATGTTTCCTTGGTTCTAGCTACTTCCCTTCTAGAAGAACCCGGCAAGTCACTTAGTCTGAGTCTCCACTTACTATCTATGAAAATGAGGATAATAGGGCTTATATTTACCTTCCTTATATACACATCATGAAGATAAAATGATATAGACAATTGAGCACTTGGCAAATGACTATGCATTATTTAACTCAAATCTCTAAGTTGTACACAGTCTATGTACAAGACTGTAATCACTGCATAGGTAACCGCTCAACACGAAGTGGGGGGCTCACTCTGGGGTGAGAACACTGCAGACATTCCAACTGATACCCATCAGGGACACTTTGTATTCTTTTCCTCTCTTCTCCTAGTCCCTAAAACCATACATCCCCAGTGACTAGGGCTTATTTCCTCCCCTTCTTCCTACTCAAGTTCCAATACACAGTCTAATATGGACTCACTTATATCTTGTGCCCTTTCAACTGTTATATAGACATTAAGTCTGGCAACCCATCTACCTTCTCATCAAAGAAGTTACTGCTTGTTTCCTGTTCCTACTGCTACCTTCTTTCCAGGTCTAGCACTTCATACCCAATTCTATGACATATAAATGTCATAGCACCACCAGGCTTGGCTTTTGGCTCTAGTTTTTTTTTGTTTTTTAATAAGATTTATTTATTTATATACAGCATTCTGCCTGCTTGTATGCCTGCATGCCAGAAGAGGGCACCACATCACCACATCTCCTTACAGATGGTTGCAAGTCACCATGTGGTTGCTGGAAATTGAACTCAGGACCTCTGGAAGACCAGCCAGTGCTCTAAATCTCTGAGCCACCTCTCCAGCCTCTCTATGGCATATTTTAAAAGGGCCTGAGAGCTGAAGATGTAGCTCAATGATAGACTCATGGTAAAAGGTCTTAAACTCCACTCCTGGTATAATCAATCAATCGATCGATCAAACAAACAAACAAACAAAGGCCTGAAAACAGAGTGTGTTAGGACACAAATCTCCATAGAGAGCATGGCAAGTTAGCAGTGTGTTCCTCTTTCATGGGAAATAAGACACCTATATGATAAAAGTTATGATGGTTTGATTTGGTAATTTTCAGACTATATGATGGTACAAAAGCTATACACACACACATATATGTATATGTATATACACACACAGTAGAAATTATACTTCAAAACTTGATTTTTCCCCTAGATTAATGGTGTACAGTAGGAAATGCTCATCCACTGGACAGTGGCAGTCAGCCATAGCTATTGGAAATGACCAGTCCACAGGTACTGCATTGCTGAGCATTGCTACATTGGATATATTAAACACATCTTCAATTTATAGTATTTTCAACTTAAGATGGGATAATCATGACATAACCTCCATCATGTCAAGAAATGCCTGTAAATTTTGACCTTGTTGGGTTTTATTCGTAGTACCTAAGAATCTACGAACAATGCCTCAAGGTGTAAGAAGGAATGAGCAGGAAGGGGACTGGAAGTCTTAAGGGAAGCCAGACTTAATGGTTTCTCTCTGTAAGAGTAGAACTGTAAGGCTTTAGAAACTACTGTCGTGCTTTCCAAAAACCACACTGTATGGAAAAATAAGGTTCTATAGTCAAATCAGTTTTTGAAATGTTAGATTAAACAAGTTAAAGGGCTTCCTTAATTTCAGGGCCTCTCAAACTTAAATACGATAGTTTTAACATGGAACACTTTGGATGATAAATGTTAAAAAATTCATTTGTTTTTAGAAAATGCTGGTTTTAAGGCATCAGAGAAAGTAGGAAGGGAACAAGATGGGGTAACTGGGATGAATGTAATAGAAATACATTATGTACGTGCATGAAAATGTCATAATAAATTTCATTCTATGTATAATTTATAATTACTATATGCTAATAAAACATTTAAAAAAGAAAATGCTAATTTTGTCTACCATCAATGTATTTTCAAAGAAGCTGAGACTTAGTGGGGTAGCAATTGACTCATTCTGGACTACAGTAGGAGGGCGGCATAAGTTCTAGGTTTTCTACTCCCCAGGCAGGCATTCCAAACCCTAGTTTTGTGTGTCAGGCCCCTGGAGGAATGACACAGAGAGAGGGCACCTCTATAGAAGCGTGAAAATTACATTTACTCAGAGTCAAGGTTGCCATATTAAAAAATTTCCCATGACAACCAATATCATACCCTAAGCTAAGCTAGATTCCCATTTCATGATTTACTAATACAGCTGGGCCACTGATTTACATGCAAGATTGGGGTGAAGGGTCATCTTAGTTAACACTTCTTTCCTGCAAGCTAAGGCCAGCACCATTGCTGGTCCTGTCTATTTGGTCCTCTCTCTAAAGATGTATCAAACAGTAGACCCCCTCTCTATTGCTATGTATAACTAAGTACAAAGTTAAGATGACACTAAACTCAAAGAGGGTTTCATCCTACTGGAGCAATGACAGATGACTAATGCCATGTTGCTAGTTCTGGTATTAAAACATCCACTTGCAAACCTTAAGCAGGGAGACAAGTCATAGCAGATATGTGCTGGGAACATCAGAGAGAAAACTAGCAGAGGACCAATGACAGCTCCCTTACCTTCTTTTTGGATTTAAAGACGTTGCACCTGAAGATATTGCTGGCACCATCTCGAGCAATATAGCTGAAGATCTTCAAGTCTTGGGAATCGTGAGACACGTAGAAGATCCTGCGGGTGGAATGGGAAACAACAACAGGAAAAGACACTAAATATGGTATTCAGTCCAGAGTGTCAACAGCAAACCTCTGATCATGGAGAGGCAGAAGGCAGAATCCACTGATGCCAAGCGATCAAACAAAGTCCGTTTCCTGTGGGATCAAAAAGCCGCTATGCAGGAGGCACTTTCCACAGGCTCTACAAACATGGCTGCTCCTGGGAGGGACTCCCAGCTTTGGAAGAATAGGATGGTAGGGTGTGGAGACCACATTATTATTGACTACATCCTGAGGTAGCAAACCTATTTCAGTAACTAGTCTTTTGGAAGGGTGGGGGCGGTGTTCTCATTTTGTCTGAGCAATAAATCTATATAAATCCAGGGAAATGCACACAAGTTTTCAGACCTGCTCACATTTATTCCCAAAGAAGGAGTCTTGGGAAATTAACAATTAGACCATGTTGGGAAATCTAAGACATTGGCATTATTACAGGTCTCCTGGTGATAGTGACTCCATCCCCTCTTCCCCGGCCTCTACATGAACCAGGCTTCTGCATATTCATCACGAGTCTTGGAAAGCATGGGTAGTCAGGTGCTATCCCAGCAGCAGGGCACCACTGAGTGCTCCTGAGTACACAGGCGTTCCATGCAGATAGCAATACGCGAGAAGGTGTGCTATGATGAAAAATCCACCAGAATAAGGGGCAGAGTATGATGGAGACTGATGTTTTAGAAAAGATGGTCAAACAATGTCACAGTGATTCAGAGACCTAGATGACATGTGCAATGCAATCATGGAGATTTCTGGGCAAACACACTATAAGAAGAGGGAACAGAAAGATTACGAGCCCTACAGAGCACAGAAAGTTCTAGAAGGGCCTGAAACATGACCAGTGTGATTTAAGCAGGATCACAGAATAACCCAAGGTCAGAACACAGATGAAGTCCTGAGCTTGTATTCTAAGTTGAAGACGAGAGGCCACCAGGGGCTCCTGAACTGACAACTAACTTCTTCATGCTTAGAACCCAAAGTTCCCTCTGGCTGCTTGGGGCTCTATGGAGGCAGGGGCAAAGGCGGAGGCAGAAGGAAAAGGGGAAAGAGGGCCTGGAGGCTGAGTCTTAACAGGGGCTGGTCAAAGGTGTTTTTGGAGCATAAAGTGGAACAGGGGAGGTCTGTGGGGGTTAGCTTTGAGTGATTGGAGTACATCAGTTAATGAATTCAACTGGGGGCCAAAAGATTTTCACAATTTTTTTCTCTTTCAATAATAACATTGACAACAGTGGTAATTTCCATAGTAAGTCAGTCTCTCTCTCTCTCTCTCTCTCTCTCTCTCTCTCTCTCTCTCTCTCTCTCTCTCTCTCTCTCTGTCTCTCTGTCTCTCTCTGTCTCCATTTCTCTGTCTCTGTCTGTCTCTGTCTCTGTCTCTCTCTCTCTCTCCTCTCCTCTCCTGAGTCAGGGTCTTGTTATGTAGCCCTAAAACTCCTACATAGTCTAGGCTGGACTCAAACTCAAGGCTATCTTCTTCCCTTAGTCTCCTGAGTGTTAGAATTATAGGTGTACATAGATATATACTACCATGTCTGACAACAGGCCCATTAAAAAAATGGATGTTAAGTATATAAAGAGAAGCATGGAATTTAGTGTCTACAGCTTTGCAAGTTTGTTATTCACTGCACCAGAAGTGATGGAACCATTTAGAAGCTTAAATGTGTTGTCTACAAAGTGGGGCTGTTCATAGAAATATCTTGCGTGGTTATCAAGAAGACAGAATGTTTAGTAATATACCATTTCACTTCTCCTTACAAATTTTGCTCTAAGTAGTTGGGAAACTGGGACTACTTACAGAAATCCTAGAGAAACACTAAAAAGAAAAGTGGGCTGAGACTAAGACCTCTGCAAAGGACCCTGGGAAGGGAGCCACAATTCCTCCTCTAAACTCCTTCCAAGGCATTTCAGTGCGCCTTATGCATATACCCACCACCCTGAAATGACCTTCAAATATGGCTTCCCAGAGAGCTAATCTGATGTTGTTGGGCACAGAGGACCTTCCCTGGCCAAACTCTATTCACATTGAAGGAATAAGCGAGTCCTAATTGAACTCTATGCTCATACAGCAACCCCATCACACATCCTTCTGAAGACTCCAGTTTCTCAAACTCACTGTCTTCTACCTGAATTCACCATCAGCCCCTCCCTGCCATTTTCCTCTGCACAGCCTCGATGAACACAGCATCCACTCAAGGCAGAAATCTAGGGACCAGGCGTGAATCCTTCCTCCACTACTGCCAGGGCCTGCTCCTCAGTCCATTTTCCCAGTGTGTGCTTTTGTACTCATTTTTCAGCTGGATTGCTGCAACATCTTCCCTGTGATGTGTCGCTCTCTATTTTCTACCTCTCTGCCGATCCATTCTTTACAGCGCTAGCAGTGATCTTTTTAAAAACATGTTACGCTCCACTATTTTTAGCCCAAAACCATCTAAAGGCTTCCTACTGTCTGCATGATAAAGCCACCCCCAACCCCTAGCATGGAGTATCTATCCTGTTTCCATCTCATTCCAGAGCCCAGACCTACCCAGGTCTGCAGAGCTAACTGCACACAACCTCTTAAGTTTGCAATCCCTGGGGATGCTCTGCAGATCCTTTAAGGCTTGGATCAGAGAAACCTTCTTTCTCCTCAGCACTCTGAGCTGCTTAAACCCCTGGGGCTCACTTGTGTCATAGCAGGCATCACACTATGACATTTGTACAGAAGCTCTTTGAAGAGATAAGGACTCATTTTGGCATTTCCAGGGCCAGTACAGAGGCTGGCATGTGGGAGACAGGCATTCCCTCCGTCATTAATGAGAACCTGTAATGTAGTCTGCCTAGCTACTCATTTTCCCTGCAGGAAGTGAGGACCAGTTAGTTCAGATGTATCACACATAAAACTCCTTTGATCAAGTTTTTAATTTATTATGTAAAGCCCTTAAGGACTGAGAACTGGATTTAAAACTGATACAGAAGAGATGAATGTGAATCAGCAAGCCAACAAGACACAGAGATATGGCAAGTATGCAGGGGCAGCAGTGAGCTAAGGTTAATGTAACCTTAAGAGACAAAGCTCCTTTTCAGGCCAGATGATCTGGTGACAACCTCTGCATGGAAGCTGTCACTCCTTTTGCACTATAGCTCTCTTGAGCTTGTTGTACCTGAGTTCAGAAGTGTCATGTATTGTCATAAAAGCTAATCTCTATGCAGCCAAAAATAATTATGTGGTGAATGCAGAAAACTTAACTACCAGCAGGACCAAGAAGTAGGAAGCTTTCCCACAGGACCTCGTTCCTCAGCAAATGTCTAGATTCAGAAGTTAAAGGCTCAGCTCTAGACTTCTAGATACAGAAATACACACCAAGAACCTTTATTTTCCATTACTTGGTTTGCTTAAGAACTGTGGATAGGGGTGGTGGTCAAAACTGTGGAGGGAGGAGGAATGTATTTCAGGCATTTACCTCCTCTTTCCTTCTCCGTCTTTCTCCATCTTTATTCTTAAGACTAGGGTGGTTCTGAACCTGCTTCCAAAAGTGTCCTGGTCAATCATCTTACCCTTCACCATAATTATCAAGGGTAGGGCACTGATGTAGATCATTAAAGTAGTAATGGTTCTAAGGTTTTGTAGGGCTTTGTTCCTCTTCAAAGATTTCTTGCTTTCCTTTCACAATATGCATAGAATTATAATTTTCTTATTTAATGAAACATAACAATGAATCTGCACAGATTCCTATGTCCATACACTTTCCACAAAGAGTGAAATGTTCACAGTATCTTGCATAAACTACAGTTGGTATTTATCATCATGTTGGAATTCAGGTGGACAAAAACGATGAAGATCCATAAGATGCCCGCGATAATCCTCCCCTTCTTCCTGGACTAATACTTTACAGGTAAAATTGTGTTTCTATTGAGGGTGGTGGTCACAGAATAAAAATAGAATTTCATATTAAAACAACAACAAAAACCCAACAACCATGAATAACCATCAAGCTTGGAACCCAACATCTCTGTCAGTCAGGATTTGTCAGTGACAGGCAATTCACATCCTGAGAGAGCATCTATTTCCTTTGGGAAGGTCCTAATTACTTGGAAATGTTCCCTTACATTGATTGGAAATCTACACACAGGAATTCAGGGAAGGAAAATGGGTACGAAGGTGGCCCTAGGGTAGAGCAGACCTGGATTTTAGCAGAGGCTCTGCAGTTGGCTGGCTTCCAGGGTTCTGAGCTTAGCCACGTCCCTCCCTGCTCTGGCTCCTGTGAAATGGGGTGGTCATACTGCTGACCCCCATTCACAGTGCTGAAAGAAAGGGTGCAGGGGACTGACTTAGAGTGAGTGGTTGCTAATGGCAGCTTCTCAGACTAGGTCTATATTTTCCACCTTTTTTATATACTCTGACACTTTAACTAAACCTTTCTAGCTGGCAATGACTTCAATATTTGTATCCAACTACCACGTTTATATTTATTTCGTTAATTCCTTTTTAGAGACAAACATTTCCTCTTCCTTCAGTAGCTCAACTAACCCATCCCCAGATCTTTTTTGTTCTGGCAGATTGGTACTGTGGAAAGAATATGAGTTTTGGGACAAGAAAGATCCAGGCTCAGCCAGGCAGTGGTTGCACACGCCATTAATCCCAGCACGCAGGAGGCAGAGGCAGGTAGATCTCTGTGAGTCCGAGGCCAGCCTGGTCTACAGAGCGAGTTTCAGGACAGGCTCCAAAGCTAAACAGAGAAACCCTGCCTTGAAAAACAAAACAAAACAAAACAAAAAACCAAAATGCAAAAAGAGGAAAGAAAGAAAGATAGATAGATAGATAGATAGATAGACATACAGACGGATAGATACAGGCTCAAGTCACAGGTTTGCTACTTCTTAGCTGTTGGGCTTAAGCAAGACACTTAATGATATAACTTTTTGTTCCTGCATCTAAAACATCATAGTAATGACTTCTATTTGGCATTATCCTAAGTGTTAACATATGTATATTGTATGCCTACCACACAATGAGCTGCTTGCTCAGTAAGCAGAAGTATTACTTTCCTTTTTAACCTTTTATAGACATGTAACAATTTCCCTCGAAATCACTTCCATAAAGCAATCCAGCAACACAGACAATATCTTTTGATGAATATTTTCTATGCCTGAGAGCCGAATTTTCATTAGAGTCTCTCTGGTTTTTCTTTAGTTACATTGTCACTGCTGGCTCTAGTTAGTATGTCACTGCTGGCGGTAGTTACACTGTGTCACCGGTGGCAGTAGTTAGTGTCTCACCACTGGCTCTAGTTACAGTGTCTCACTGCTGGCCTAGTCAGTGTCTCACCACTGGCTTTAGTTACAGTGTCTCATTGCTGGCTCTCATTGCAGTAATAGCTTCAAAGCTTTCTTGCACATTGTCTCTGAGGCAGATTTCCTGAGCATATCTCAGTACCTGGCTCCTAAGACTGGCTCCCAACCGGCACTGTTTCCTTTTCCAACCTCTCACAGACCATCTGCTCAACTGTCTTCTACAGTAATATCTACAGGTAATGACAAACCCACTCTTCTACAATTCCTGGACCTAGATGTCCCTTCTTTAAAAGGCAGGATGTCTTCTTATAATCTAATATATGCACTCCACAATTCTATAAAGCCAACCAGATGTTATTTTAGAATCATGCTTTTGAGGATCCAAGGGACTAAGGAGGTCTGGGCACACTACAAGGATATGCCTTACTTCTCTCTCTCTCTCTCTCTCTCTCTCTCTCTCTCTCTCTCTCTCTCTCTCTCTCTCTCTCTCTCTGTCTCTGTCTCTGTCTCTCTCTGTGTGTGTACATACACATACATATAACACGTCTTCTGTTGTTCTAAATCACATATGTTCTAGTGTTTCTAACTTAAAGATCAGTTCTACTTGACAGCAGGGTAGGGAAAAGCAGAAGAGAGATGATGATTGGCTGGTAGGGAGACTTGAGAGTTTGTCCCTGCACACTTAACATTTTCTTCCCTTACCTTCTTTCCCCCATCTTCTGCCTTTCCCATGAGTTCAGCATCCAGGCTCTTAGCTCTCACTGAAGGCTTTTCTCTTGTACTTGTATTTTAAGTCCTCTTCCACCATACGTACTTCCCGATGAACCCTCCATGAAGATCTACAAGCTACACGATTTTCCTTGATAGTTTTATACTCTGGAATGTTTAATCGACTATGCTGTACCTTCATCTTCAAGTTTTCATTTCTCTAGCCATGGTGCCACTTCTTACCATATCATTCTTTCCCCTGAGTTCTAGAAGCATGGCCTCTTTGATGCCTAGATTTATTGTCAGTTTATTTGGGCTACGGGTCCAGCACTATTTTGTGTATATATGTGAGGATGTTTCTGTATGATAACGTTTTTAAATAGTAGCCTTGGCCAAAGAACATTGTCCTCTACAGTGTGTGTGGGCCTCAAGTGAAGGCCTAAGTAGAACTCAGTGGTTGATCAAGAGAAACTTCCTCCTGCCCGAACACTGCTACAACACTGGTCTTTTCTGGTGTCTGGACTTGGACTGAAATATCACCTTTTGGGGTTGCAAAGCCACCAGTTCTCAGGCCTTCAGATTCAGGCTGGAACCAGACATTACCTTTCCTGGGTCTCCAGCCCCCCAAGCACAGATCTTAGGGATTCTCAAGTCTCCAGAGAAGCCTCTGCCCTCGTCCTAGTCAACCCCTGCTAGGTCTCACCCAGCCACCTCAACCCTGCCCTTATTACAGAACCTGAGACCAGTGGTCTGGACATGCAAAGGACCTTAAAGTAAACCCTGTTCCTTCTCTTAGTCTTCATTCTTAATCTTTGAAGTGATAATAGTAAAAGCATCATTTAGAGTGGCCATAATGTCTACATAACACAATGATGAGCAACGGTAGGCAATGTTGTACAAATACATTAAAACTATGGAAATATGCCTAGACATAGCAAATGAAGTACAGAGAAACATACTCATGCCTCCCTCAGTATCTGTAAAGGAAGGATAAGGTAGTTCTCTAGCTTGAACATGGAACTATATTAGTCTGTTTTTCATTAATATAACAAAATAGCCATGGGAACATAATCTATAAGGAAAATGAGTTTATTTATACAGCTCACAGTCTAGAGGCACATGGTCTTGTGAGGGTCCCCTCTGGCTATGTGACCATGGTAGAAAGCATATATATATATACCTCTACATGTCTTCTGGTTTCTCTTCTCCTTATGAAGCATCTTCTTATGCTTAGGTGGTTCTACCTCAATGATCTGATCTAATCTGATATGATCTAATCTCATCTAATCAATAACTTTCTAAAGCTCCATGTCTAAACAACATTGTCACTTAAGTTTCCAGCCAATACCATTAATACAGTATTTTTGAGATCAAACTTCTGCATGAGTTGGGGTGGGGTGAGTCAATGACAAGTCACATTTAGATCACAGTAGACACAGAGACCTTTTTTCTTGTGGTTCTGTAAGATACATGCATTCCTAGCTCAGAAAGGCATCCCATGGGGCAGAGAAGAATAAAAGCCAAGGGGAAAAGACCAGGGATGAAATAATCTATAGTCGGTAGAGACAGAATCAAGTCATCTTCTTAAGGAAAATCCCCAGGGCAATTAAGTATCATGTGAAAAACTGGGTGATGCTTGACTACAGACAGCATGATCCTCCCAGCCTGACTCACTCAGGAACAATGACTCCCCAGACATCTCAAACAAGTTTGGTGACCAATTCCTCAGATGAATGTGCTATCCCCAGAGGACCCTGGGAAGAGTTTAGAACAGGTGTTGGGTCTGAGGAAGGCCAACGTCCTCTCTGCTTTGCCAATAGAACACATAGAATCTGCAGGAAGGAACACAGCCTTTACCCCCACCTGTGCCTGAATACTGGAGTGTCCTCTTCCATTCCCACACAATGTCACAGCATGAGTGCAGTCTCATACACCTGTTCGGGATTGCCTCTCATTCTCTTTCCTACACCACTTACTTATTTTTAGTCTACTCTTTAGATATAGACCCACCTTTGGGGTTGATCATGTTTCTCTCATATTACTGGCTTGATCTGCTTCTGGACTTATAGGACTCGTTACCATTTTGGCCACTTTCCTTAGCTTCTATCGTTTTCATCCCTCATGCTCAGATTTCACTTTCTCAAGGCTGTCATTTGACATGGAGTGTGTGTGTGTGTGTGTGTGTGTTTGTGTGTTTGAGTGTGTGTGTAAGATAAACCCCAGCAATGGTGCCCAAAAGTCCCTCAAGCAACTCCCACATGATATGTAGGTATTGTGACACATTGTATAGTATCTGCTTGTCGCCATGAGTGGGGCATGTGTCACCTGCCACAGTATGCTGTAGAAGGAAGTCTGGGATCCCAGGACTGGGAGAATCTTTGATAGTCGGGCTCATTTCCTTAACTGCAGGCATAGAAATGCAAACACAAGAGCTGGTTTATAAGGTCCCTTATAGGAACTAATGTATAAATGTCACCGTTACTGTTGCAAAATATCTACTGTGTTCCTAGAGAAAGAAATTAACACAGCTTAGTTTTAAAATCTACTGAGAGTTTATCTTTTGAAAGTCTAGTTAAGGCACCCTCGTGGTCTATCTCAACTGCTAATTTATGTTTTCATTCCACAGCCGTTAACAAGTTCTTTCTTATGTCCCACTAGAGCCTCCCCTGCTTTGCCTGAATCAACCACAAAGCGTCACACAGCCCTTCCTAGATGCCAAGTGCGTGATGAGTTAATTTCTTCTTGTTCTGTTCTTGACAGGCAGGCAAAACAAGAAAAAGGAAAAAAAGCCAGCATTCCTTTAAAAAGAACACCATACAAAAATCCTTTTCATATACTTCAAGGTTTCCGCTTCTTTCCAACACTCAGAATGTCTTTAAAATAACTTCACCTGCTGTTGGTTGTCAAGACCCAAACCCACTTATACAACCTGCCAATTCTTGTTCCTGTAAGGCAGAGTTAGAGTCTGGCAAAGCAGGATTCAGAGGTGACCTGATCATGAAAGTTTGAACCTGGGTAAGGGTCAGTCCACTCATGGATTTGTAATTTGATGATGTTGTGGGGAAGATGACAGAAACGGAGAGGCTGAGCCTAGCTGGAAGAGACAGGTTACTGGGAACATGCCCTAGAAGGTTACCCTGTCCCTAGTCCCTTCCCTCTTTCTCTGTCACCCCTTTCTGTGCTTCCTGGCTACCACAAACTGAGGAGTTTTCCACCATGCCCTTCTGCCATGATTTGCCTGCTTCGCCACAGGCTAAAAGCAATGGAGTGAGCCAGTTGACCTTGAACTGAAAGCTTGGTCATGGTGATTTTTCTCAAGTATTTTGTCTCAGAGACAAAAACAATGCAGTCTATATATCAAGCTTGCTTGTATTTGCCCAGGGTAATCCCTGGTTTTTTTTTTTTATACTTCTCAGGGTCCTCTCACTTCCTGAAGACTTTTGTTCAGACATAGAATTTCCAGCCAGAATCAGAAAGCAGAGAGAAAACCAATAGCATTACTCTGATTGGTATATGTTAGGGCTCCTCCCTACAAAAATGCAGCCTCCTCTCCTTTCTTCATGGATAGTTTCCTTTGTTTGCAAGACAGTGAACACAGTCCTTCAATTATCCCATGGGGACAGACATCAGTGATGGATGTCCCCAGTAAAAACCACACAAATGTATGTATGTATGTATGTAAGTATGTATGTATGTATGTATGTATTTTTGTATGTATGTATGCATGCATGCATGCATCTTTCACCCTTGGCTTCCCACATGCACACTGAGATATTCATGTTGTAGAGAAAAAGCAGAACAGTCAGAATAGAGCCACAATGCATGCCACAGCAGCAACTCCATCACTTAATCAAAGCCACTGAAGATTCTGGGACTTGGTCTTTTCAATTGCAAAATAGGAAAAGAAGTTCACGGGATTATTCAGAGAATAAGAATGCGTGGAGATTGGGGGTGTTGGCGTCTCAGTCCAGGCCCTGAAAACATCTGCATCCCTTGAGAACTCTGAGGAGAATTAACAGGGCACTATTTGTAAAGGACACAGCAGGTGATGGGGCATCGCTGAGGACAGAGTAGGTCCCTGGGCACCCTCAGCACTCTAAGGAGACAGCACACAGGGAGACAGCGCAATGAGAACTTTCAGAATCCAGAGAGAGAACCATGCGCCTCACTGCAGGAACTCTGTAACAAATCCACAAAGGCAGTAGTCTGTAGGTGGCGACCACAGTAGGAAGAGCTAGAGAGAAGGACTGATGGGAACAATGGAAAGATGTCAATCACAGAAGCAGAAGGGAGCAGTCCTCATAGTGGAAAGACACAGGGTCGTGAGATACAGTCCATCAGTGGGCAAGCAGCAGAGAGGATGCCAAGGACCAATAGGAGCTGGGAACAGACGGTTGTCAGGACCAACAGTGGTGAGGCCAGCTGCATACTTGGACCTTACAAGCTGAGGGCACTGGTGGGGTTCTAAGCAAGGAAACGTGGTAGCTGAAGTCAGCAGGGTAAATGGATTGGCGCAGGGTAGTAATGAAAGGCATGCCAACAAGAAACTATTGCAACATGGAATGTGTGGGGTCACAGGGAGAGTTTGCACCTGGGGCTTGCCAGGTGGAAAGGGTACACTCATCCCCCTTTCTCAACTGAGACACAGTGAATATTTTAATTCTCAGGTCCCTCACCCAGCATCTATATGCTCTGGGGCTGTCATGACAATCTGAGTTTGTTAAGTCAGGTGCCAACTACAGGGCAGGGAGAATGGTGTGCCCTAGTAATATGCAGAACACAGTCTGCATGGCTAGACCCGGCAGATTAAGACAAAGCAAAAGAGGCCAAAGTCCCAAGGCAAAGACTGCAATCACAGGTATAAGGAGATAGACTTGGGCCATGAGGAGGAACGAAGAGCCTGTCATAGCTGACTCAGTGAATGACAGGAGATAGACTCGGAATAGTGACAAAGACGGTAACTCTGACATGGGACACTTGGTAGAAAGGGACAAAGTGGAAAAGGAGGCTGGGAAGTCAGGGACAGAGTGTGTTTGGTGATGGACATGTCAAATTTAAGAGGCCAAGTTGTCAGGGACTTGATGTCAGGGGTGCTTCACATCATAGGAAGTAGAGAAAGCTAGACCAGAAGTGGGGTTGGGCTCCACCTTCAAAAACCTGCTCTTAGCAACACACCTCCTCTAACTAGGCTCCACCTCCTAAAGGCCTATAACCTTGCAAAACAGAACCACCATCCGGACCAAGCATGCGTGCCTGCAGGGAACTTTTCCTGTTCAAACCATAACAGATTACTGTGAGAATCCTGTTAACAGTCTTTATTTATGTAGAGGGTATGAGAGAATCCAGCCAGCATGACTGAGTAGTGAGAGACAAGGAGAGCAGAGAAGGGATCAGAGAAAGACCATCATAGGAGGGACAGACTCAGGGAGGGTTCAGGACTGAAGGGCCACACAAGAGATCACATGGGGTGCTGATGGAAAGGGACTTAGTGAGACATCTAAAGGGACTCGGCAAGGTCCATCTTGGCGGGGTAACTTGGGGGGGTCCAGTTAGAAGGAGCTGAAAACATCTAGGGAGTTTTAGAAAGATAGGCAGCAAATGCAACTAGTTAAAGAGCTCAGCAGCAACAGGGCAAGACGGGCTGAGGGCTAAGAGGCGTCTGTCTTTTATAAGAGTGTGTTAACAGGAAGGAAGGAAGGAAGGAAGGAAGGAAGGAAGGAAGGAAGGAAGGGAAGGAAGGAGGCAGCCCGGGAGGAGTGAGGGAGGGAGTTTTGACAATAGCTCAGTCAGTAAAGTGCTTGAACCTGAGTTCAATTCCAAAAATGCACATGAAAGATAACAGGTGAACACAGAGACATAGACACAGATACACATAGACAGAGACAGAAAGAGAGAGGGAGGCACAGAGAGAGAAAGCCCTCCCCCACACAGACAGAGAGACAGGCATATACACACAGACACAGAGAGGGAGAAGAGACACACAGAGGGAGACACAGACAGACAGTGAAACACACACAGAGATTCAGAGAGAGAGAGAGACAGAGAGAGAGACACACACATATATACACAGATACAAACAGAGAGGGAGGAGAGAGACAGAGACAGAGACAGACAGACCGGACAGAGAGATAGAGGCACGATAAGAAACAACAGTCTTAGGACCCAGGGGAATTGCACAGCATTTGATGGCTCAAGATTTAGAGGCAGCAGAAGACAGGGACCAAGTGGAAGATTCACCTCAAATTCAAGAGGACAACCTGTCACTAGGGTGGGCGCTGGCCCCCCTTGCCTTGACTCCCTCACCCTCCCTCAGATAGCTAGCTCTCGGGCAGCCTTTTGAAGCAGTCAAGCTTCTTCCTGACAGGAAGCCGGAGCTGTCTGACGTGGATATCCGAGTGGGGATGGTGGGAGCAGGGGGTCAGTGCAGGTTTGAGGACCTTGCCCTGACCAAAGCCAGGAATGACTTAATTGCCCAGGTCTGCATTTCACCTGTCCATTACTTAGTTGGCTCTGCTGAGGGTGGGGACAGCTAGCAGAAATGTGACCTGGGTCTGAAGGAAAGCACGCAGAATCAGAAACATTTTGCTGCTGTCTTCTGAGAGAGGAGATGCACATTGGTTTATCCTGCCACTGAACTCCTGAGAGACCCGACTTGTGTAAACATGGAAGCTGGATACACCAGGAGGCCAGGCGCCAGGCAAGGCTCTCTTGGGACTTGGCTTCTGAGCACTTGGAGTTTCTCTTTTACATTTAGCTTATCAAATTCTTCTTCATCAACTGAGGTGTCTGACAGGCTTAATTGATCCCCTAGGGCTTTGTCTTTCCTTCAGTGAACAAAGGCAATTGGGGAGATTTAGGCTTAGCTCTTTTCCCACCCCAATTCTTACACATGCACACATTGACACACTGGCACACATCAGATTTGGGCATGACAGCAGACTGACCAGAGCACTGTCCTGCTATGTGGATAGGAGCCCCAGGTATAGGAGGAAATGTACCCGTAGCTTCTCCCATCTTCAAAGAGTAATTATGTGCTAAAAGTAGACAATGATCCTATACACACATCATAACTATTGGGAGCTGCCTACTTAACTCTTCCAAAGGAAAATATCTTATTAGGGTCATTAAAAAGAACAAGATGAGCCAGCCCACTTACTGGTTTTTATGATTTCATCCTCTCACCTGCTCTCTGAATGCCATGAATTATCAGTGAAATTGTAACAAATAGAACAGGAGGTGAAATCAGAGGCCAGGATAATACACAATCAGACAAAGTGATAAATGTGCAGCCAGAGGTCTTGGCCAGGCATCCCCCCACCAGCTGCAGGAAGGAGGGTGGACATTTCCAAAGCCAGCCTGGGTGGCTGTGAATCCCACAGAAGTAAGAGGTGCTGGGCTCTCTGAACAACAGTGAACACGATCATTTGACTCTTGTTTCTCCATGTTCCCAACTTCGATGTTCTTTGAAATCGTAATTAGTCAGCTGCTTGTTTTCTGTTAGGACACACATTTTCTTTGTCTAACATTAGTGTTTGTTTTATTCTTCAAACACTTGCACACAGGGAGACATTCAGTGTTCAGTGAATGGTTTTATAGGCTGATTGGTCAGTTCATCTATTTATTCAATCTTAGACCAAGGTTTGAAGAAGGATCATCTGTACTTTGGGAGAATTTTGTAAAGATCCAAGCAGAAATCAATTATATTGAATAAATATGCTTTAAGCACTATTATGTCTAAGACAGAGGTCAAGCAGCCCTAGTGATAATTAAGTTGCAGTCCCATTTCCCTACAATTTGATTTTATTTATCATTGGGGCTGTGGGGAGGGGGTGCAAAGGAGGGAGGGAAGGAGAGAGATGTATGTGTGGTATGTGGGTATGTGCATGTCACATTGCACGTGTGGAGGTCAGGTGACAACTTTTATTAGTTAATTCTCTCCTGCCACTTTTACATGGGTTCTGGGGACTGAACTCAGGTCTTTAAGTTTACACAGCAAGTGTTCATACTCACTGAGCTATCTTGTTGGCCCTTAAATGTAGTCCCTACTAAAATATATTGAACAGATAAATATTACCAAAGAGATTATCCTAAGGACACTTAGGAAGTTGAGGCAGGAGGATTGCTGCTGACTTGGAGGTCAACCGGAGCTACATAGCAAGTACCAGGCCAACTAAGACTACATATCAAGAACCTGTCTCTGGAATGGGGTGGGGGGATTGAGAGGATTGGGGAATGGGAGGGGAGGAGGGGAGGGAGAGGGAACTGAGAGTAACATGTGTAAAAAGTAAAAAAAAAAAAACCTGTCTCAAAAAACCAACAACAACAACAACAACAAACAGCAATGGAAAAGATACCAGATCTCCACTGTGAAGGTAGGGATGGTATCAGGAATTCTCACTGGGTGTGATATTTAAAAGAAACCTTGAAAGACGAATAAGAATCTGACAGTCAGAAATGTTAAGCCAAACACAGAGAATATTTAATCATAGTTTGATCTTGACTGCTACTAACAATTGAAAAAAATCGGTGATTCTTTAGGAGCCTGCATCTCAAAGTCTCTCGATGAAGGACCTAGGCCTCGCAGACAGGCCAATGCTTATCCATCCCATCTCATCATCCATCCCATCTCTGTTCATCTCATCCTGCATCCCATGCAACTTTTCTGTTCCATTCTATCCCACCCATCATCCTTCATCATGTCCTATCTCATTCCATCTTCCCACCCTCCATTCCATCCCCTCATCCTTGAATTCTATGCTTAGCTCTTCAAGTTTAAGGGACTTCCAGAAAGAAAACCCAGGGTCACAATCCAGTGATGCTCCTAACAGTGCTAAGACACAGGAAAGAGCCCGCAGAAAGCTTACTAGCCAGGCAAGAAAACAGGGCACTACAGTAGTGTCTGGACTGGTTTTCAATGCAAGGTGTCTTAAGTGGCCACTGTGGGCTAAGCAGTGACACTGCCTATTGGCACCCTAGAAGGTGTCTATTAATATTAAAGATCTGTCAGTTAGGGACTGTATCACCAAGTCAAGGGCAATCTTCATTTGCTTTTAAAAATTTTTTTCATTTGCTTTCAAGGTTGGTCACACAGTAACCCTTCCCATGAGTTATTCTTTCTTACCTCTGGAAGGCAGTTAGTCTTACCACTATATCACCAAGACATTATCTGCTTTTTATACTGGTGTGAAACCAAGACTTCCTCATATTCCAGAGACTTTCAAGGACATTGAGGATACCATAAAAGCTATCCCTTATGCAAATCCACTCCTTTAAAGCTATTTGAAACTCATAAACATAAGATTGGTTTTTTCTGAATAATGAAACTCCTCTAACAAGATATAAATGGCTCCTGAATTGGTGAAGGAGCCAATCATCATTTAAACATTAAATTGTTAAGAAAACTAGATAGCTTTGATTTTTGTTTTTGCTTACCACCTTGAAAAGCAGGAGAGCTCACGGCAAATCTTCTTGCCTTTAAAAGTAAAATTTGAAAGACGGTACTGAACACTTAATGTTACAAAAGTATATTTTTTTGGAGTTAGTGGATCTGCAGGACAGTAGGTCCACATGTTTCCCTAAAACTGAAAATTCTGATCTGGGTGCAGTAGCTCACACGTGTAATCCTAGCCCATGGAAGGCTGAGGTGAGAGAATGGCTGGAGTGTACAAGAGTAGTCTTCACCCAGCTTTAGTCAGATTTTCAAAGATGCTTCTATCCTAGGGAGCGTCAAGACCACTCAATGGACGCCTAGGCCCATGCCTGCCTGGCAGCAGGGGGGGAGGGGTTTTAGTTTGCTCACACTTTCCCATCTGAGATTCTTCAGTGCCTCACACAAGCTCTAAATCAATTTCCTCTGCATATTTAAGAAGGAGAAAATGAATCATTGACTAATGAAAATCATTTCATAGCAGAGATGGGCCCAGCCGGGCTCCCCAGTTCCCTGCTTCTTCCTCCATAGAGTAACCCTCTCCCTGGAAGACAATGTTTAATTATATGATGGTTTCTAAAGTTGGCCTAATTGGATTTTTCATCATTTGTGTAAAAGATGCCCTCTAAGGCCAGGCCCAGAGAGGATGCTGAATCTGCTTCAGCTGTCTTCCATGCCTGCCTTCTTCCTCTTCATCAGGCTTTGCACCACTCTGCTCTTTAGGCCACCGAAAAGGACAAAGGACAAGGTCACTGTGGATGTCTGAATGAGAATGGGCCCCACAGGTCATATATTTGAATGTTTAGCCCCCAGCTGGTGAAAATTTAGGAAGATTAGGAGGCACGGCCTTGTTGGAGGAAGTGTGTCACTGGGGTTGGGCTTTGAGGTTTCAGAACCCCACACCAGTCCCAGTCACTCTCTCTCTACCGACCTCCTGTAGATCAGGATATATAAACTCTTAGTTACTGCTCCAGCGCCAAGCCTGAGCCATGCCCCCAGCCACGACACACCCTCTGAAACGAAGCAGGCCTCCAATTAAATGCTTCTTTCACAAGTTGCCTTGGTCGTGGCATCTCGCCAATAGAATACTGACTAAGACAGTCATCAAGAGGGTAAGGAAGCTTAGTGGCCCTTCTGAAATGAGTATTTTAGAGATTATATTTATTAATTTGCTTATTCTGATGGTGCTGGGGATCCAGCACAGGATCCTTGTAAAATTTTTAAAGGTTTATTTCATGTGTATTTTGCCTGCACATCTGTCTGTCTGTGTACCACATGTGTGCCTGGTGCCTGCAGAGGTCAGAAGAGGGCACTGATTTCCTGGAACTGGACTTATGGATGGGTCCTGGGAAATGAACTCAAGTCCTCCACAAGAACAGTAAGTACCCTAACCCACTGAATAACATAGGATCTTGCACATGCTATCCAAACACTCTACTTCTGAGCTAGGACCTCAGCCCTGAAATGAATTTTTTTTTAGCACAGCAAAGGAGCAGATCTCGCCTACACCCCCCTTATTCATGCAGTGACACTGATTACCCATTACACACTAAGGATCTTTCCAGGTATAGAGACACAACAGTAGACAAAACAGGCGTGGTCTCTGCCTCCACAGTACTTATGCTAAGAGTGTGACACAAAGTTCTATCTTTTGATCAGGACTGAATTTCCAACCAAGTGGGATGCCACAAGAGACAGAAAGGGCATCTGTAACAGTATTGATGTTCCGAGTGCAGGTGACTGTATCCTTCTTTCTGTCTTTATTTATTCTCTATATCAGGCATCACTGATCTGGCCTGTACCTAGAACAGGCTCACATGTTGGTGTATTTCTGCTGCCCTCACCTGTTTTGGCCAGACACACATATTTTCTATTATATTCAGATTATGAGGCAATCTTTCCTGTGTCCATCTTTTTGACCAGAGGGTCCACCCATGTATAGCACTTCAAGCCAGGAACTTTCAGAGCCAAAGTCATCACGGGAAAATTACAATGTAGAATTATACTCAGCTTTGAAAAAAATCTGAGTCTCCATATTATTTGCAAATATAGAACCCTTAACAATTAGTTAAGGTTATACCTTAACTAATTGATGACACTGGAAGTATTGATAGTTTCCACCTTAGGAAGCTATTATTTTACTTTATATAATATACATTATTTGGTTATAAAAAACCCACTTTGTTTAAGGGGTGGCCAGATAGTTCAGCAGGTGCTTTAGTTTGATTTCTATTTCTGTGACAAAACATCATGACCAAAAGTAACTTGAGAGAAAAGGGATTTATTTCAGCTCACAGGCTGGCTAGGTTCGGGTTCATCACAGAGGGGAGTCAGGGCAAGAGCATGAGGAAGGAACAGACACAGAGGCCATGGAGGAATGCTGCTGAGTGGTTTGTTCCAGTTGATTGCCCGGCTTGCTTTTTTATACAAACCAGAACCACCTGCCCCAAGGTGGTACTGCCTATAGGAGCTTGGCCTTGACACACCAACCATCAGTCAAGAAAATGCCCCACAGACTTGTCTAAAGGTCAATCTGATGAGGACAAGTTCTCAGCTGTGTTTCCCTTTTCCCAGATATGTCCAAGTTTGTGTCACTGTTCAGCAGGTAAAGGCACTTCCTGTGCAAGCCTGGTGACCTGAGTGTGGTCCCAGGGTTTGAACCCACATGAAAGCGGAGAGAGCCAACCTCACAAAGTTGTCTCCTGACTTCCATGTGTGTTCCACCCACATATATACATACTGTTGGCAGTGGTATGAGGGCGCTTTAAGGGCAAGGGAGATCTCATGGAGCAAGAGGTCTCCCACAGGCGATGAGCATGTAGAGCTGACAAGTCAAAGAAGGTGAAAGGGCTGAGCATTAGTGAGGGGGGATTTCTACCAGAGTGAACAAGGGATCACAGGGCAGCCGCGGGAGGTAACTGAAGCCAGACAAAATGAATGCTCCCCCCCCCCCCGCCTCTCAGTTCTTTTCATAATGTTCTCCATGCAGAAAATTGGGTGAGTTATTCTTACTCATGCATATGTATGAGGCACTGTCATGGAAAGGTCTAAAAGCTGGGAGAAATAAAAACATCAACTCTTCATGAAGCATTACTCATGGTTAGAGTGATAGGACAATTATATCTGTCAAATGAGCTGTCCAGAAATCACATAGGAGAGTCAGGGAGAGATCCCTAGGCTGGGCAGTCTTCACACTCCTGATAGCAGTTTTTCCAGTTTAACAGAGGCCCCCTAAGAACCTAGATAAAAAGGGGGCAAGAACCACAGGAGGGAAAGATGCTTGTCTTTCAGACAGTCCAGGAAGCTGCAGATAGCCACACTGTCATTTAAGAGATGTCATAAGCCTGGGCTCCTTACAGAATGCAGTGGGGGAATGGGGTTTGAGTTCGGGGCTTGTGATAGTTTGAGTGCTATAGTTTGGTTGTATCCTCAACAGTTCATTTGTAAAGGCACTGTCCTCAGTGTGATGCTACTGGTTGGTGATGGAATCTTTGGGAAATGGGGTCTTATAGAAGGCCCCTAAGGTCATTGGAGATGTTCCCAAAAGGAGACTATGGAATCCATACCCATGATCTCTCTTTCTGCTCCCTGGCTCAAGATGCGACCACAGACTCCAGTATTTGCTTCAGTTATAAGCGACCTTCATTAGAGGTTCAAATTAACAAAAAAACCTGAGCTTGGAGCCGAAATAAAACCATCTTATTTTATAAATAACCTGAGTGGAATGTTTTGCTATTGTGGCCAAAAGTTGACTAACAGAGACAGGATGCTCTGGAGCCAAATCATCCCTTATTCTAGAGGACAGTGTGGATTCTGGAGAGTTTTAAGGGTACTGAGAATGTTTTTCTTTGCCTTCATTAAACAACTGATGATTAGTGCATCTACCGTCTCTCACAATTACACGGTCCTACCTAGATATGAGATCAGAGTTGTGTGTAATTACATGCCTAAAAATAGCAACACTCCAAAGTTGTATAGACTCTACAGACTGCCAATTGTTGTCCCCTAGGAACTGATCTTCTTCCCTCAGTGAGGACATTACTATCTATTCTTAAAATAGATTTCTGCTTCACCTCATCATTAAGTTACAGTTTATCACATCACGATTCTTTCTTCTACTGCCAAGTGACTGAAAGGTTCTGTCCACACCCCTCACTGAAAGAGCTCCTTCCACCACCCACTCAGCTGCCCTCACATCTTTCTCTTCTTCTGTCTTAACTCTTCAATCCAGAGTCATCCTTGTTTCAGGATGGTTGCTATTTTCACTTATTCCTAAGCCTCTCCACAAAGGCTACCTAGGATTTTTTGTCTGCTTGATTTTCATAATTACAATGTTTTAAGGAGTTCTTTCTAAGCTTCAGTACTTGACAGGCACTTAACTTAGCATATTCTTAACAATAATTCATGTTTTCTGTCTTCTATTCTACTAGAGAGTATGTTTCTTTGCAGGTGTTCTAGTTTCTTTTCTGTCCCTGCAATAAAATACCCTAACCAAGAGCAACTGAGGTGAGAAAGGGTACACTTGGCTTATAACCCCACATTATGACCATGACTTTATAGGAAGTCACACAGTGGCAGGAGGGTTTTTTTTTGATTAAATGATGAATCTCTTTATTTTCATCAAATCAACCAGCTATTCATCTCTCCACTTACTGATGCCCACTACAAAAGAAGATTCCCTGACCAAGGTTGAGAGCAGCCCAGGTCTATGGGTATAAACACAAATATTTAGAAGGCAGTTTGACAGCAAAATAACACTAGTAGGTTCTACCCAAGGCCTATGACCTTCCCCACCATGGGCTTTTGGCTAAGATTACAGACCAGGCATGAAACGCCCTCCTACGGAACAGGCCTATCTGAAATCCAATCAGAAAGCAGCTAGTTTTTCCATAGCAATCATGCCACTACTATACCAGTAGGTATATCTTTCCTGGCAAGTCAATACTGTAGCATGCAGTGTGGTATGACATACTGGGTAACCACTGATGCCTTTCTCCCACAGCCACCCAACCACACTCACTGGCACCATGAAAGCTAGTCAGCTTGTGATTGGTTTTCTCTATGTTCTATAGCCAAAATGTATGGTGTCTTCAGCAATAGGATCTTACCATACAGTTAGGATGGGATAGGTAACCAAGGGCAACTGTGGGAGTGGAGGAAGCCATGGATGAATGAAATCCTGAGTGAATGTGTATTATCGACATAGTCACTGCCACATCAAGGATCTCAAGTGACAGGAGTTTGAAACAGCTGGTCACATCACAACCACCACCAAGAGCAGAGACAAATACACCTGTGCTGCTTATCTGGTATCCATCTATCTTTTTCGACTCTTACACAGATCAGCAAGACCCCATGCCTAGGGAATGAATGGCGCTGCCCACAGTGGGCTGGTATTTCACACATGAATTAACAATAAAAACCATTCCCCACTGACACACCTACAAGGCAACCTGTTCTAGACAAATCATCAGTTAAGACTTTCGTCTCCTGTGAGTCTAGGTTTGTCAAATTGACAGTTAAAACTAGGCAGCATAGCAGGCAATATTTTTCCCCAAGGCATGCTTAAAAATCCATGTCCTTTGAATTCTAGAGGTTTATTACTATGAACTCACAATTTAAGAGTAAACTTTCTCTGCTTGTAATTTGATGTCTTTCCCAAATGTGAGGAAACATACTATGCTGGCTAACTTTATGTAAACTCAACACAAGCTATAGTCATTTTGGAAAAGGGAACTTCACTTGAGAAAATACCCCCCACAAAAGTGACCTGTAGACAAACCTGTGGTGCATTTCCTTGACTGATGGTTGATGTGGAGGCCAGCTTATTGTGGGCAGTGCCTGGTCCTCAGTCTATAAGACAGGCTGAGCCAGCCATGAGAAACAAGCCAATGTCTTCAGTAATCAGTTCTGGTGGGTACCCGAAAACAGTGGAAATTATATTATTGTGGGGACTTCAGTTTTGTTCTTAGGACTTTGACTAATATAACTAACACATTAATTATACATAACAGTGAGTTTTATTAATTATGACATTCAAATACACAGACATGATGTATTCTGACTATGTTCACACATATTTCCACTATTTTTTTGTTCCTTGCCTCCTCCTACTCTACTTTTTCTTAACTAACCCTGTTCTTCTACTTACATGTCATTTATTTGTTTACTTTTGTGAACCAAAGACTTTCTTTAGGATTGGTACAGGCACAAGGGTGAGAGTTTGTTTACAGGAGCACGTACATCTTGCTGATGGCTACAACACATGGAAGAAAAAGTCTCTCTTTCTGATCAACCATTATCTACATACTAATCTTCAGGGATGGTTGGACACTGTGATGGTTAACTTCAAATGTCACTTTTTAAAAAAAGAAACAGGGTTTCTCTGGGGAGTCCTGGCTGTCCCGGACCTCACCCTACAGACCAGGCTGTCCTTGAACTCACAGAGATCTGCCTGCTTCTCTGTGAGCACCACCACTGCCCAGGTTTCAACTGTCAATTTGGTTAGATCCAGAAACATCTGAGAGATGAACCTCTAAGCATGCCAATGGAGGATTATTTTGATTCGGTTTCTTGAGGTGGGCAGACTTGACTACTGTGGATGACACCATTCCCTAACCTGGAACCCTAGATACAGCATAAGAAGTTGAGATGGCCAAAGCACTTAGCACTCTCTGACTTTGACTGTGCATGTGGTGAGATGAGCTGCCCCAAGATCCTGCTGCTGTCATGTCTCTGCCATGAGGGGATGGACCCTTAACTGTGACCCGAAATAAACCCATTCTCCCCCGAGGTGCTTTTGTCAGGGTGTTTTATAATAGCAATCAACTAAGGCAGGCCCCACAGACCTCTTCTTCTATGACAGGGTGTTGACAGGCCCCTAGTCTTTCAGAGATTCTGTGTAGGTAACCAGAGATGCTGTGAGTTCAAGGATGCAACACATCCAAGCCATGTCCAGAAACCAGAGCTCCACCCCACTACCCCTCTTTCTCTGGCTCTAACATTCTTTCTAACACTTCTACGATGTTCCCTGAGCATTGAAGGGAGGACAGAGATGCCCCAATTATGTCTCTGCTTCAACATTGGCTTATTCTCTGTACTTGGATCAGTTGTGGTTCTCTGATGTCACAACTGATAAGGAAGCTTCTCTGACTAAAGCTGACTATTCTATGAGCATAGGTATTAATTAGAAGCCAACTGTACAGGCGCACCAAATTCATTTAGCAAAGTAGCAGCAGCAGCTTCCACACTAATGCCTATCACCTCCCTAGCCATGGGCTTCAACCATGTTTACAGCACCCCATGCAAGTTCCCTCCTGATGTGGGAAGTCCTGTGATTATGTCAATAAAGCACTGTTGGGCCAATAGGAATCTAGATAGGAGGGACTAGGAGTCCAGGAGGACTCTGGGAAGGAGAAACACAGGGGAGTCAAGATGTAACACCATGGGGGTAGGAAGCCCGGAACTATTCTCCGGTAAGAGAAATACTTAGATTAACAATTATGGGGTAATTACTTAAGTCAGAGCTAGCCAGTAAGAAACAAGCAAGGCCAACAGCTTCATAATTAATATAGCCTCCTGTGTGTTTATTTGGGACTCATGTGGCTGTAGAACCAGGCTGGCAGGAAGGCTTCTCACAAAGAAAAAGCTTCCCTTTACAAAATGGTGATCAGGAGTGGGATCATGAATTTCCACGCAGAATGACAAAAGCTTTAAAGGAATTTTAGAAACAAAAGAACGGAGAGAAGCACAGAGTTTTGGTAGCAGCATTTTCTCAGGTGGGCTCTGTTTTGCTAGCGACAAGCCGAGATTCACGCGGCTCACTTACCGGAGTCTTCCTGACTCGGCATAAAAAGAAAAAAAAAAGCAAGGTTCTTTTAAGAGACTGTGCTAACAATTGAAAAGTTATATGTACAGCTGGAAGTGGCAGTGACCTCATCTCTGAGCCGGCAGCTTTTGCTGGATGTCAGACTGAGACAGTAAACTGGAATCACGCTTACGCCCGCCATCTTGGAAAAACTGCAGTTTAAACTGCCGCGGTTTTAACAGATAAGACATGTGGCCAGAAAAACATAAAGATTTACAGTAAAGTCAGACTTGGATGAAGAAAAATCTCTAAAGGTTTACAGTGTGTTTAAAAATACACATAGGATTGAGAGAGAAAAAGAAAAACGAAAATAAAATAGAGAAGCCGGCTGTGTTGGCGCACGCCGGTAGAAATTGCTCCAGAGGCAGAGGCAGGCGGATTTCCAAAGAGAAACCCTGTCTCAGAGAAAAATAAATAAAAGTAAAGAAATAAATAATAATAAATAAATAAATAAGCCAAGTAAAGATGGAAAATACACAGAGATTCTGGATACTGTATGCTATTGTGTTTTTCAGTTTTTTCATTGCTCAGGAAGGAACAGCTACTAAAGTACACTTGATTATAAATGCTGCTGAATTAATTCAACTTATATCTTTTAAAAATGCCTTGACTTCAAAATTTAAGTATAAGGATATGTTACTTGGAAAAGGAGTTTTTAATTATGTTTCTACAGAAAATAAAAAGCTGAGGATTCCTTCCAGGCTTCTGTGGTTTGATGAACCAAGACCCCCGGAAGCAGTGGACCAGGTGTTCCAACAACTGAAACAGCTAAGATGATGGAGCTTCACAGACCCTGAAAATAAGGACTTATACAGGTTTCTGAGTTTTGTCATGATCCCCATGGTATGAACAGCGCCCCCTTCCAGCATGAAGCAGTTTGGAATGAGCGACATCCTAATTCCCATCTTGTCTATAAATCTTTGTTTTCATTTAAATGGGGTTGTTTATAATTGGTTAATGATCACAGCCGATCTCTTGTTAATGGTAAAAAGGGGAATTATGGTATGGGTATGGTTTTTCATTTATTGATACAAATTCAAGGTCAACTTTGTGATGCGTATATTTCTCCTCTTGATTAAGTATTGTGCTTATACTGATCTTTTAAAATGTAATGCATAATTGAATACAGACTATAGATAGTTAATGATAATGGGATTTATAGTTAGGTAAGTTAGGTTTTCTAGATATACAGAAATATATTTGAGATAGTGAGACAGTCTTCAAACCTTTCAAAGACCTTCAGAAAATGGCATTTAAAATGGTTTAGGGTTTTTCTTGACAATGAGAAATGTCTGCTCCTGGCAGCACCAATTACGTCTGAGAGGAAGATGGGCATTGAAGAAACTTGTTATGGAGTTTGCTTTCAACATGGCAAGATTAGCCATTTGGGCAAGAAACTGCTGTTGCCTGTACTGCTTGACTGTTGTTGTATAATCTGGACATGCAGGACCCACAGGAAAGTGACTGCTGAACTCAGTCTTACAGGGTTCCTGCTTCATGGAAGAGTCTACGAGACTTTCTGCAGGACACAGAAAAATGACTGACAGACTGCTGATGCAGATGGACAGTTTAAAATTTCCTGCTTTGCTGAGAAGTGTTCCAGACACATTGTGGCCAATGGGCTGAAGATGGATGCCCTGGCAATACAGAGAAACTTCAGGTGACTGTCCAGGTAGCAAGATGTCTCTGTCAATCCTAGTGTTTATATATTATCCTTCTGTGGTCTTTGATGGAGTTGAAGACAGATAGTTATAATTATAGTTTTCCTTAGTTATGATAAAAGATAAGCTACATATAGGACTTTGGACTCACAAGAATGGGATGGATGATATTTTCTTTAAATCTTGCTAAATGTTGACAAAATATTGTAACTGTGTTCTTACTTGATAACTGTTCTGTTATATATAATTTGACTATGTTAAAGTTAAGACCTTTCTTTTTGTTTAGACAGAAAAGAGGAGATGATGTGGGAAGTCCTGTGATTATGTCAATAAAGCACTGTTGGGCCAATAGGAATCTAGATAGGAGGGACTAGGAGTCCAGGAGGACTCTGGGAAGGAGAAACACAGGGGAGTCAAGATGTAACACCATGGGGGTAGGAAGCCCGGAACTATTCTCCGGTAAGAGAAATACTTAGATTAACAATTATGGGGTAATTACTTAAGTCAGAGCTAGCCAGTAAGAAACAAGCAAGGCCAACAGCTTCATAATTAATATAGCCTCCTGTGTGTTTATTTGGGACTCATGTGGCTGTAGAACCAGGCTGGCAGGAAGGCTTCTCACAAAGAAAAAGCTTCCCTTTACACCCTCCTGTAGAATAGGCATCAGAAAGTGATTGATTACTCCTTGTTCTATTTTTATTTTGTTGCTGTGATAAATGCCACCACCAAAAGCAGCTTAGGGGAGGAAAACTTCTAAGGGGCTTAAACTTCCAGGTCATAGTCCACTACTGAGGGACATCAGGGCAGAACCCATGAGGGAATGCTGCTTGCTAGCTCATACTTGCTAGCTTTCTTATACAACATAATCCAGGACCACCTTCTCAGGGATGCTGCTGCCCACAGTGGGCAGGCTCTCCTGTATCAACTACCAATCAAGACAATTCTCCACAGACATGCTCACAAACCAATCTGATTTGGGCAATCCCTCAACTGAGACTCCCTTCTCAGATGACTCTGGGCTGTGTCAAGTAGACAAAGCTAAGGAGGACACTCCCAAAATAGACTTCCATTATTGGATCAGTGACCTCATCTTGTTTGGTTGTCAGTGTTGTATAGCAGGTCCACAGCCAATTAAGACTGCTGCCGATTTTCCTCCAGCATCCTGCATAACACCTTCTGGTACTATGAGTGCTACACAGCCCCATCCCAACTTTATTTCTCCCTGACCTGTGACCAAGGCATGAAATGCCTTCAGTAATAGGGTCTCATCAACCAGCTCTTCTGGGTAACCAATAATAATAGAAAATGTTTGTATTGTTTTGAGAACCCTAGGGACATCCCTAGTCAACATTCTTAGAGAAGTAGTCTTTGACACTGGGATTTCCATTTAATAACCTATTGCTTATGCAAGCAGCTTTATAGCTTAATAATTATGAGAAAACACTGTTTAAATCAGTATGCTTAATGTCTCCTGATTGGCCTCAGAATGAAATACCACTGTTTACCCCAGTGCCCAGCAGTTTTCCATGCACTCCTTCCTCCCTCTCCAGGCAGCCCTGAGGGAACTGATTTCCACTTACTCTAAAATTGAAGTATGGGTGGAGGTAGCAGATGAACACTGCCCTGACCCCAAATTTACACAGCAGCTGTTTGGATATTAATGCCATTTCTGAGAACTGTCTGGAAACCTGTTGGGGACAAATCTACATGGTTTGGTCATTTAAAAAATTGGAGAATTAATCCATCCTGCTTCCCAAAGACTTTGAGTCATATTAATTTACTTTCTCTAGCCTTAAGAAAAAAAAGGGAGGGCTGTTTGTAGTTCAGCCTTCAGTAGGAAGAAATAGAAATACAGAGGGACTGATGTAGTCAAATATACTAATTCTGTCTGTGCTCAGTAAGAGTAGGAGAGATGAATTTCAGGCAGCCGCACTACAATTCAAAGACAATGGCTTCTACAACGTGAAATAAGTAGGTACACTATTGTACTTATTTTTATCCTGGGAATTATGTCATTAAAAAAAAACAAAGGTAAAATAAGAATCCCCATGAAGGAAATTAAATCCAAAGTTAGTAAATTGTTAAAACAAACCACCACCAACAAAACCCTAACACTTTTCATTTTCCAGGCCCATCTCTGTTTTATTTCATAGCCTATGTGTGACTTGGAAGAAGATATTCTCATTAAAGCGGGATTTAAAAGGAAACTGGGAGGGAGAGTCAGCCTGCTACTGGGATCTTTTGTATAGATTCTTACTGACTGAACTCAGCCAAGCTAAACCTATGTGCGCCAGGATCTTCTTCCCCCAAAGGCCCCTTTTTGGGGGTTGCCCATCAGACAAACAGTGAGAAATTCTCTGGAGATCATCAGTGGTTAGAGGTAGGAAGGATGGGCATCATGGCTCCCTTGAATTACTGTTTGGAATTGGTCCTCACTTTGTATGACCTGTATCCAGCTCTCCTTCACAGGTGTCAGCTCCACTGAACAGCAGTGGGTGCAGGTGTGAAATCTGAAGCTTTATTGCAGACTCACATGAAGAGCCAGCAGCCGGCCTCCCATGGACCTTGCATTTGGCCCCTCTGCAGGGGAAATTCAGCAGACTCTAGCTCATGCTCACGGCTGTTTCTGCATGCTCTGACTCATGATGCACATGAGGCAAGGTGGATGAAAGGTTTTGATCCGACCATTTCTGGACCTTCTATTTGCAACTCCCACCCAACTATGCAAGTCTAAATTCCATCGCAGAGTCCTTACCACACTCTCCCATAGTCCTTCCAGGGCTCTCGCTGAACCGCAATTCTCAAAAGTTCAAAACCCAAACAGGCTCAAATGAATTGCAGTTAACACTGATATGTAGACATAGTATCTTCATTTCCATATTTAGGAAAATAGAACTCAAAGCAATTACTGTAAATATTCCTAAAAGTCTAGAAAGCACCACAAGCTAAGACCTGACATAGTTATATAAATAAATGATAACATGATGCAATTTTTAAGAACCATTAAATTTTACATTGTGGAAGCAAATATAGCATCTAGAACAGCCTATAAAATTCTAACATTTAAAAAACTCTCTCTCCTTTCTCTATGTGTATGTATCTGAGAGTGTGTATATGTGTTCTAAAGCTAAGAAATAATAATTAAAAATTTTATTGATGCTCCCCTCTTCAAAGTATATTTTTCTTTCTAAAAGTGAATAGATGGGAAAAGATAAACTGCATAAATTGAAAGAATCTCTGAAATAGAAGAAAATTGGAGGGTCATTACTATGCAATTTTAACAATCAACATAATTAGATGAATAGAATAGAAATTGACCAGAAAGACACGGCTAACTGATTTTTAACAAAGATGCAAAGCCAATTCAGTGGAGAAAGGATAACCTTCAGCCAATGGGGTAAAGGACAACCGGCTACCCATGGATGGTAATATAAACAGCAGTGGACAGAGGGAAGTCGTTGGAGAATGGGAAGGGGCACACTTTGGTCTATCCCTGGCATGGAACCAAACTGAATCATCCACATGATCATAAAACCTAAAACTATCATACCTCCAGATAAACACAGAACATCTCTGAGTCAGGGAAAGACTTTATGATAAATTTTGACTTCCATCAAAATTTGAAACTTTAATAAGACATAGTAGTGCTCGCCTATACCCCCAGTGCTTGGCAGTCCAAGCAGGAGGATTAGCAGGTTGGAGGCCAACCTGACCTACATAATGAGACTCTAGCAAATATATAAATTAAGTAAAAATATGCCAACATATTTTTGAGACAGGGTTTTTCTGTGTAGCCCTGGCTATCCTGGAACCCACTCTGTAGACCAGGCTGGCCTTGAACTCAGAGATCTACCTATTATAAACATGAGAAGGACTTCTATCCAGAAGTCTCTCAAAATTCAATAGTGAATTGTGGGGGTTAGCAGATGATAGAGTGGGGTGAGGAAGGACTAGAGAAGGGAACAGGTTACTTTGGGGAGTGACAACACTGTCTGTTATCTTGGCTAAGGTGATGGCTTCACAAATGTACATGTATATCAAAATTTGCCAAGTCATTTATTTCGAAGATATTCTCATTTTTTAAAAATATCATTCTATCTCATTAAAAATGTTTAAAAGTAAACAGCTTGTTCAGAGTATATGAAATGAGAAAGTCCTTCCAACCAAGAATGGACAAAATTAAAATTCATGAACAAGCAGGCATGTTTGTGTATGCCTTTAATCTAAGTACTTGGGAGGCAGAGGCAGGTGGACCTCTGAATTCAAGGTCAGCCTGGTTTATATAATGAGTTTCAGGACAGTCCTGCAAAGAAACACTGTCTCAAAAAAAAAAATCAAGAACAGCATCTGCAAAAGGTCACTTTGTTTTATGTATATGGTGCAAAAACAAAAACAAAACAACAACAAACACAAAACCATCTCTCTGGGGGCTGAAAAGATGACTGAGGTTGAAAGTACTTGCTGTTCTTCCAGAGGACAGAGGACCCAAGTTTACACCATCTGTATCAGTGTTACTCTAGCTTCAGGCAATCTGGTGCCCTCTTCTGGCCTCTGCAGGCACCCACACTCATGTGGCATGCACATACAGACACAGAAACACTGCACATTCACATAGTTTTTTCCCCTTTTACAAAATGCACACTGTAACAGTTGTTTGCCTATTTTTGGTCTCTAAGTTCAATGCAATCTATTTCTTAAAGCATTTTCTCAATAATCAAATAGAAAGTAATTGTTCCCTCTTGGGAATTACCATAACTTATGCTAATTTTCATATAGTAATTTAATGCATTTATTTAACCACCTATTGAACATTTACTAAGTTCCTCACATGGGCCAGACATAGTCTTGACACAGTCTATACAAAGGAGAACCAGGAATAGTTCCTTCCCTTAAAGAGCCTTACAGGCTAAGAGCAGAGTGATAAATTAATCAATTAGTTAACAAGCAAACAAACAATTTCAAGAACCCCTATCCACTTTGTCACCAAAAGCATGGCAATAATTTGAGAACTGGCAAAGGTTAAAAAAAAATCTAACTCCAGGCTTCCAAACTCTCCGAAGGATGACGCCTTTCCCAGTAGAGAAAACAGGAAGAAGGGATGAGGTGGTTCTATCCAGGATAGCAGACTGATGCCTACAAGTCAAGGTCATGCCATGGTTCCAGGGTCAGCCCTGGGTTTTGTGTGCTGTTGCTACTGGTTCTCTTCCCTAGAGAAACATTTGGGGGGGGCAGCCTTTGGGCTTCTATGGGAGTCAACCAATCTAATTGTGAAAGCAACTACTGCGTGTGTGTCAGCTCACTTTGCTACAATGACACACCATAAAACCAAATGGCTTTTAACATTAACATTTTCCTTCTCACAGTTCCAGAGGTAGGGTAGTCCAAGGTCAGAGGACAGGCAGGCTCAGTCTGTGATGAAGATCTATTTTCTGGACCAGAGATGGTACCCAAGAGACCTGTCCTTGTGTGGTGATGGGAGGAAGCTAACACTCTCTAGGACTTCTCTCATCAGAGTACTGATCCCAAACATCTACTCTCATGACATAATTACTTCCAAATCCCGCCCCCATCCTCATGCTATCTCCTGGGGGGGGGGTCGGTAAGATATCCCCAGATAAATTTAGGAGGAGTCTAAGAATTCGGGCCACACATTGTACTGGAGGCTTCCTTGGGACATTTTGCTTCTTCACATGATCTAAACCTCTTCTCTATGTCCAAATTTTGAGGAGGAAGAAAAGAGGAAGAGACAACAGCTGGGCAACTGGAAATATGGGGGATGAGATAACTCAGTTATCTCACTTCCCATAATCAATATCTATGCAATTACGGAATTTCAAGTAGCACAAAAATCAGCACAAATTGAAAAGGTCTCCAATTACAATGTGGCCATTTGAATTAAGTAGCAAGGAGAAAGCCTTCAAACCTCCCTCAGGGCAATTCATCGCCAGAAAAACGTTTAATCTTAAAGATATTTACATCTCCAGAAGTACCAGGTCTCAGAAGGGAAAGGCATTAGTACTTTAATTAAATTGGTCTGCACCCACCAGCATGAGATGGCTCCAGGAGACGGCAAGGGTCCCTGGGCTCAGCATCCTCCTGAGTGCTGGGCTGGGCTCTTACCTGTAGATGGGGTCCTGCATCACCAGCATCTTGCTCTCATCCCACGTCCACTCCTTTTTCTGCAATAAAAGAAGCTGTAAATGAATAAGTTAGGCTTGTCCTCGGGACAGAACCAGGGCACACTTTGTGCTACTAATGCATATGCAAACACATGCATTTTACTCCTGGCCTTTTCCCTCTAAGAGGCTCAGAGTTGATTGCTTCAAAAGGACAAGTGGAAAATGTCATGTGTCTGGTCTGATCTGTTTCCTCCAAGCACTTTAGGAAAGTGTCTCTCTAGGCCCAGAGGATGGGAAGGAGCCAAGATGGCCTCATGGGAGCACAGGCAGACTCTAAATGTCCTTAGAGAAAGTAAGGGTGGTATGTGTGGGTGGGACGGGACATGACTATATATCAATCAGTCCAGAAGGGTGGAAAAGAGGAATAAAATAGAGAAGGGGGGCAAAGATAAACCTTCAAAATATGAGAAGGACGCTGTCCTGCCCAAAGGAAATGCAACTCTAGGCTCCTCTGGGCGGGGATGGAGACTGAACCTGTGACAGGTAAGTTGACTAGTGTAATTGAAGTCACTCATAAAAGAATATTCATTCTGGCTGTGATCAGTTTCCTGTGACCACAGAGGAGACTGCAGAAGCAGCTACAGATGAGGATAAGAACAGGGATGAGAAAGCGCCTGAAGAGGTGAGCAGCGCCTGTGTGTGAGGGAAAGCGCCTGAGGCCAGCAACCAACCACCTCCTGTTGGCTGACTCCCCAGTGCAGGGATGGAGAGAACCCTGCACCACCTTCCTGGTCTTTGTGACAGACACATACTGTTGTCAAGGGAAACTGGGGGGAGATTGCATTCATCTGTGAAAAAAAAAGGACTCAAGAGATCAGGGAAACATTGTGTTAATGAATGAGGTCTTTTAGCGAGGTGGAGTTTTAAATAGAAGGCACAAGATGGCTGGCCACTCTCAAAACATGGAGGTTTGGAAGAGCTCCAAGGGATTACAGAAGACCACGTTCAGGCCTAGAGAGTGACATCAGAGGAGGTGAGCAGCTTTACCCACACACACCCACACACACACACCACATACATTTTTCCTTTAAATATTTTGTTTGGGAATTTCATACATGCATGCAATGTGTTTTGATCAAGTCTGCCTCCTGCTCCTTCTCACTTCCTTCCCAGTCTACCACGTTTCCCTCCCAACATCACGTGCTCTTTTATTTATATCCACTGAGTCCATTCAGTGCAGCCTCCATGTGTACAGGTATAGGACCATCCATGGGGGCGTGAAACTGACGTTCCCTTTCCCGGAAGCCATCAGCTGAGGATAGAACCTCCCTGTTGGAATCTGGCTGGCATGACGTTGTACAGGCAGTTCCAGCTGTTGACATACACGCTCTTAAATCCTTGACGACATAACATCAGCCCTACACTGGAGGTAGATTTAGGGTGGTTTACCAGTACTCAATATTAATCCATTTAAACAATTTTACAGATGACAAAATTTCAGCTATAACTAAATTGTTACTATTGTTTAAAGAACCTTTTTCATAATGGTTAGTCACTACTCTCCAATGTCCTGAATGGCCTATTTAGAATAGTATAGAATGGGGAGACAAATTAATTCTCCAAGAACCCCTATATAGTCCCAGGGTTTAAAAACAGCCCTTACTGGACACAGACTTTCTGCGACCACAGCTGACACTTTTGGTACATACAACACCTGTTCCTAAAACCCTGGCTCTGCCTCACCCGTGGTCTCATCACTCTATGTTTTGGTGAGGACATCACCTAACCCATTGGACTCACCACATTCACTGGTTGCCTCATAACCCCTCTGGCATCCATTCGAGCCTATTTACAGCTAATGAACGAAATATTTTCAAGCTCTAAAGTCCAAATACTTGGATGCCTATTTCCAACATACAAATGTTTACTAGAAGCACTCTTTAAATAGCAACATATAATGTGTTTAAGGTGTGATTTGATTTGGGTGTGGTGAAATTTTTTTTATAACATGAACAGTTATTAAGCCACATCTGTAGTTACATTCTATACACCTGCACTTTCAACTCAGTCAGCAATATTTACAAAGCACTGACCATTTGCTTCTGAGCCCTTCTGGTGAGCTCATTTCAATTGTCAAATTTTTATGTTCTAAGATTTCTATGTGGCTCATACTCATTTCTGTTTCTACTCTCTGCTTTTTATGTGTTCAAAGACAGGAGCCAGACTTGGTGATACTTAAAGAAATGGAGGCAGGAGGATCATTGGCCCAGGCAGTTAACAACCAGCCTGGGTAACATACTAAGGTAAGATCTCAGAACCAAAATCAAAGCAAGAGTATGTGTGACTACTGTAAAAGCATTTTATGATGACCTCTTTCAGGTCTTTGTTGGGTAACTTTACCAGGTCTGGCATCCTGGGGGAGACACTTGCCACCTTTTTGTCCTCCTCTCAGTGAGATTTTACTGTCGCCATCCCATTTTCAGAACAGCTATTCTAACTATAGTGTCCACTGAGAATTGTAGCCTTCTGGTCTGGTTCATTTCATTGTTATGATTTTTTTTATTGACAAGGTTTTCATAATAAAGTTTATTTCTTTCTAAAGTGGGATTTTTTTCTTATTTCTTCTCTGGCAAATTACTTTCACTTGAAACCGGGGACCTTTAACCTCTTAGAAGATTTGAAGTCCATTTAAACTTTAATATCCTCCACAACAATGCCCTAACAGGGGAAAGAGAAAGACACCACCGTGTCGGTGTTGGCTTTCCCACCGGCCTCTGCAGACCCAGCTCCCCACCTGGCTGACGTGGGCAAGGATGCCTCATGCCTGCATCCATTGTGGCATGCAGCCTCATTACTGCTGGGCAGTGGTGGGAATCCAGGTCTCCACGGGCCTCCATTGACATCACACAGGGAATAAGGTGAGGAGCGGGGAGGAGACACTCATTACCAGCTGGCCAGGATGGAAGGCTTTCAGCCTTCTCTGAAGGGGTAGGGTACCTGATTCTAACCCATCAGGAGGGGAAGTCAGGATTCTACTTAACCAGGTCAGCCTCAGTAGTGGGCGGTTAGAGAACAGTTCTGTTTGCTAAGCATTTGCCTAGGAAAGTAGTTATGCTCAACAGTGCTCTACCTTGCCAAGGTGACCTCTTCCTTCCCCTTTGCCTGGAGAGCAGGCTTCCATAAGCTCCCATGGCATATCTAGGTTACCAGCTTCTTCAACTTTGAGTCTGGGATAGATGAGGCATATAGAAACCTCGGTCCACAATCATTTAGTTTGTGGTACCCGGGGTCTGAGCCCCGGCAATGGCAGATGGTTTCTGTGACCCACCTCATATTTCTACTCTGAATGGCTATGATGCTGGAACGGAATCGGGTGCTAGATTAGGTTTCTTTCCTGCCCAGCTTTGTTCTTCCAACGTCAAAGTTAACCCGGGAAGACTCATCCTTGCAACTCTAAAGAATGCAACTAACTTCATCATTAAAAAGGAAAGAATAGAGAGGCAAAACAATGCCAAGCAACTATTTCCCTTTTTTGGCATTCCTGGACAGGAAGATGGCAAGGCCAGGCTCCAGGCATCTTGTATGAATTTCACGGGAATCAACTACCACTAGCAGAGCCTACTGGAGTCAGAAATTAATTTTAGGAGCTATCCCTGTACCCACAGAGCATATCCTTAGAAGGACGGAAAACCCTCAACAATACATCCCCCCCCCACTATTGTCCTTTTCTGAAAAATCCCATTTAAATCCTCTCCTCTCCTCTTCATTAAAAACCTTGCAGTAAGCCTTGGTGAGTCCAATAAGTCTGAAGAGAGCAAGAAATGATCAAGGTTTTTTGTTTATTTTGATTTTTTTTGTAGCACAGGGATGGAACACAAAGACTCTGGCAGCACCTTGCCACTGAGCTATGTAGACCCCAGCATAACTGAAGAACTGTTGATTCTTCTTAGTCCAAAATGACCTCTCATCTTCTCTTATTTTGCAAGTGTTTTAAAGATGATACACTTTTTTCATGGAAAAATAGCAAAATAATAATAATAATAGCAATAATAATATAATAACAAGAATAAAAATAGGAAGAAAGACTAATTAATGAGCTTTACAAGATTATAAATTAAGGGGAGTTTCACGTTTAGGCTAGGAGGTATAACCCTGAGCAGTTACTATAGCCAAACTGGTCCAACCGTCTTTAGCAAGCCCACATAGCACCAAGATGTGCCCAAAGCCAGCCTCCCCCTCCTTCCTTTCCCCTCCCCTCCCTTCCTCCTTATATAAATGCTTGAAAATAGGCCTCAAATTCTTGGTAGCTGTGAGGACATTTTTAGTTTTGCTACTCTCCATCCTGGCTCAGCTGTAGTCTGCGAGACAGTCAGGGAATGAAGACATTCCCCGTCTAGATTGGAATGGAAGGGGAGAGGAGGGGCACAGACCTCTAATCCGCCAATAGTCCCCCTCTGGGTGCCCTCTGGGGACGGGGTGTCCTTCTCAGCAAGGGAGGAGCAGCAGGGATACTGCCTTCAGCCTCCTTCTAACCCATACATGTCTCATAGGGTCCCTCGGGGAGTGCAAGCACCAATAGCAGAAAGGGTGGTGGGCAAGGCTGATTAGCAAAACCCCCAGCAAGATAGCACTCACCTTTCACCAGCCCTGCCAATATAGTGGAATGGAGGCAAGTAATGAGCGGGGAGCAGGGAGCTGACGGAGCACAGAAATACCTAGCTTCCAGCCACACCGTTCTGCCAGCCTAGCTGTATGGCTCCTACCTCTGAGTCTTTGTCCCCTGCTTGCCTCCAAGGCACTGCTGAGTCTTTTATGGGTTCTCTGAGATCAAATTTACTAGCCTGACCATCTCACCCCACTTTATTTTATAAATTCATTATTACAGAGTATTTTTTAATGCTTACTTTATTTATTTAATTATTTTGACTCAGGGCCTTACTAATGGAGCCAAGGCTGGCCTGGAACTCACTATGTAGCTCAGGCTGGCTCTTAAACTCATACCTTCTTAGTTGTAGGATCAAAGGCAAGTGCCACTATTACCTGACTTCCACAGCAGTTTTAAAAGTAACTGAACTCCAAGGAAGGCTCTGCTTGATATACTGGAAGGTGTGGACACAAGAACAGAGTCTAGTAAGATTCAGACAGAGTGTCACTGACTTAGCGCCTGGCTGCTGTATCCTGCAGCCCATCGTTACAACCAAGCAGGGATCGTGCATGGTTGGGATGCTCTCAGTCCAGTACTGAGGGGGGAAAGGAGTCCTCCCAGGAAGAGTAGGAAGTTTCTGAGGGATTGCCTGCCAGTCCTAACCCTGCCTGGCAGTCTCAGTGGCTCTAACCAAGCAGCCCCACAGTCTGGCCATCATCAGTTGTGTCCAGGTGACAGATACCCTGTTTTACTTACTAGGTCTTTCTTTGCCTGGCACTTGAGTGTTCTCAGAATAATAGGGCAGGTCAGGAAGAACAAAGAGAGGGAACTCATCATTACCCCTATTTTTTCTCAGATGTTTCCTAGTTGTTATGGGAGGAAAACCCATTGTGTCTTTTTTTCCATTATGAAAAAGTTTTTTAGATTTATTTTGTATGCATGAGTGTTTTGCATACATGTATGTATGTATATGTACCATGTGTATGCCTAGTGACTATGGAAGCCAGAAAAGGGCATCATATTTTGAAATTGAATTACAGATGGTTGTGAGCTACCATGTAAGTGCTGGGAATGGAACCTGAGTCTTCTGCAAGAACAAGTGCTCTCAACTGCTGAGCCATCTCTCCAATCTCCACCCCCACCCCCACGGGTTTTTGTTGTTTTGTTTTGAGACAATATGTCTTGTAACCAGGGCTAGCCTTGAACTTATACAGAACTAAGGATGACCTTAAACTTTAATCCTCCTTCCTTTGACTCCAAAATATTAAAATTATAGGTCTGCAGCAGTACAACTGGTTTGTGTGGTGCTCCATGCATGCTAGGCAAACACTCTACTGACTGAGCTACATCTGCACAATGTTTCCACTTACATATTAAAATCAGCGTGCTTTAAAAATGAACACAGAGGCTCTGGAGTCAAATGACTTCCCACCAAGGTCCTCTCATCCTCTTGTAAATAGTCCACCTTCTCTTCTTCTTCGAAATGCTATTCTCTTTGCTACGGTGATGAAATAAAAATGTTCCTCTCCACTGCCAGGGAGGCCTCTGCTTCCCACAGAGACAATGGGCATGAAGGATCTGCATGTGCTTCCCTGAGACCAGGATAGAGTAAGTGCATCGGAGATGCAGAGCCTTCATTCCTCTATGGACTGAATTCATGCCAAATCTTCCATGAAAAGTCATGGACCTATTTGTCATTCCAAAAGCTTGTGCCGGGAAATATTTTGTGAGGTTTAGTTTGGAGGCAGGACTGGTTAGAAAAATGGGGGGAGAGAAAATAGCGCAAAGAATAATTAGCACAGTGGCCCTCACTCCTTTTGAATGTTAGAAATATATATGGTATCGTTGAAGCCCTCTCCTAAGAAACCAGAAGTAGAGAAGGAATGTACATTGAAATTTATTTGCTACCCTACTGGAGATCATAGGCAAGCACATTCTAGCCTGAAGTTTGGTATTATTCACTCACCAGACAGCAATGGCAGCTTATTTTAGAATAAAAACAAAAGGCCTACCAAGGCTGTATAAACTATGGGCTATATAAACTCTGCTTGACATATTCTCCATGCTTTTAGGTGAATAGTTACTAGCCAGAAAGTAAAGCTGTCTCCCACACACAGGGTAATCAATGACTATAGGATAACACATTTCAGCACTGAAGTGCTAATGAACCCCACAGTGTGTGTGATTTCTAATGGGATTTTTTAAAACTAGTAGAAATAAAGTCCCACATAATCTGATGGTTTGGGCTGTGGATTCACACTCACCCTGTCACTAACAATCTGGTGAACTCGCCCTTGTCCTGTCATCCTGTTGTCATAGATAATCAACTTGGGCTGGTGGTAATAAGCCATTTCTGAAGTCCCCCTAAATTTTTGTAATTTTGAGTGCCCCCTTTTCTGACTCAGTTGGAGCAGAAGGAACTCTTTGTTTCCCTTGGACAGTAAGGCAATCTTCTTGTGAGGTGATGGCCTTGTAATAGAAGTTAAAGATTGGATTTTGTTGGGGATGTAGCTTAGTGGCAGAATGCTTGCCTGGCATGTATAAGGCCCCGAGTTCAATCTTCAGGTATGGAACAATAACAAATAAGGGATGGGGGAGGGGTAGAGCATCAGAGTGGTCTTCACATGGCGGGACATGTAAGGAAATAGGAAGCATGAGTGCATTAAATGCCACTAGAAACGCACAGGAGCTCAGTGTCGCTGTGCGCTATTGTTAGCAGCGGGGCTCGTTATCATCTTAGTGTGTAATTACTGCTATCACTTTGCTCCTTCTCTTTCTACCTTCCAAAGCAGATGAAATAAAGTGTTAGAGAAGACATGTTCTGTTCACATGAGAGGCTCACACACAGGTGGGGAAAGAGACAAATTAATGCGGAAATGGGAGAATAGTTCAGTGGTACAGTAATGCTTAGCCTGGATGAGTCCACCCTCCAGCACCCAAAACACAACAAAGCACCTTTAATGCACCTTTGTTTTTTGAGACAGAGTTTCTCTGTGTACCTCTGGCTGTCCTGGAACTCATTCTGTAGACCAGACTGGCCTTGACCTCACAGAGATCCACCTGCCTCTGCCTCTCTCTGAGTGCTAGGATTATAGGTGTGCACCATCATCACCCGACTAATGCAATTTTCTTTCTTTTTTTTTTTTTTTTGGTTTTTCAAGACAGTTTCACTGTATTGTTTTGGAGGCTGTCCTGGAACTCACTCTGTAGACCAGGTTGGCCTCGAACTCACAGAGATCCATCTGTCTCTGTCTCTCGAGTGCTGGGATTAAAGGCATGTGCACCATTGCCTAGCTTTTCTTTCTTTTTTAAAAAAATGTTATTTATCTTTTTTTTATGTACCAATCCCAGTTCTCCCTCCCTCCCCTCCTCCCGTCCCTGTCCCCTCCACCTTCTCTCCACCCCACCTTCTATCACTTCTCAGAGAGAGTAAGGCCTCCCATGGGGAGGCAGCACAAAGGCCCTCCCCCCTGTGTCTAGGCTGAGCAAGGTATCTCTCCATGGAAATGGGCTCCAAAAGGCCAGCTCATGCACTAGGGATAGATCCTGGTCCCACTGCCAGTAGCATCATAAACTGCCCTATGCAATTTTCTATCGAAAATTTCTAATATGAAAACATAGTGCCATTAGAAACAGGGGATTTGGGGCTGGCAAGATAGTTCAGTGGTAAAGATATTTGCCACCCAGCCTGACACTGACACACACACACACACACACACACACACACACACACACACACACACTTAATTTTGGGCTGAGAAACAGCTAAAGTCAATATGCTGTGGAAGCAAAGGGACTGAATTTGGATTCCTAGACAGACAGACGACAGACAGGCAGATGATGGACAGACAGATAACACACACACATATGCACACAAATGCAATAATTTTTTAAAAAATGAAATAGCTATGTTAAGGCTCTGTTCTGCAATTTTAAAAAGTAGTGCACAAGCCGGGCGGTGGTGGCGCACGCCTTTAATCCCAGCACTCGGGAGGCAGAGGCAGGCGGATCTCTGTGAGTTCGAGGCCGGGCTGGACCGACAGCCTCCAAAACAATACAGAGAAACCCTGTCTCGTAAAAACCAAAAAAAAAAAAAAAAAAAAAAGTAGTGCACAAGAGAAAGACACCATTTGACAGAGCTTGGGTGGAGTTTTTTTTTTAATTGGGAAAAGGGGGGAAGGGAGAGGGGAGACAGAGGCTCCTCTGGGGACAGGAGCCACAGAAGAGAAGAGAGAGAGGAAGAGAGAGGGAGACATAGTGAATGTGCACAGGTGGTGCTCTTAGTGGCTGCGGCTGAGGGTGTATCCCCTTGAACCCCGAGGGCAGGCCAGTACAGATACCCGAATACTAACACTGTGGAGATGGCTCAGTCAGGACAGTCCTACATAAGCATTAAGGACCTGAACTTGGATGCCCAGCACCCATACAAAAGATACTGAAAGCACCTGCCTATAACATTAGTACTGGAGGGCAGAGGCAGGGGATCAGCCTAGCAGAACCTGTGCGATCTAGGATTGGTGAGAAACCATGCCTCAAAAATAAAGTGGGGAATGATGGAAGACACCCAACGTTGACCTCTGACCTCCATGCACACACCTACAAAACGTATGTATACATACAACTCTTTTCCGCCCTCCCTCCATCCCTCCCTCTTCTCTGTCCCACCTGTATGTGAGTCTTTAATGGGAAGCAAAGAACATGTGCTTTCTAACATGTTATTTCATCTGCTTTGGAATAGAGAGAGAAAAAGAAAACAAAGCCAAAAAAAAAAGCCAAACACACACGCACACTCACACGCACACCCCTAATCCCTCTATGTGTACAACCTATAGGCTCCCAGAACATGGTGGATCCATGGTAAGTATTTGTTCATTAGAATATTGAAGTCATTGTAATTTGACACCTTAGGTGACTCCAATAAAGCTAGTGGTTTACAGAATAAATCTGAAAACATGAAGCTGAGATATTTAATAGAAATGTTCCTTGGACAAAGTTCAAGGTTACTCTTAGAATTCTACTCCCCAGCGAATGGTGCCACAGTGTGGTTCTGGATTATAATAAATAAGCATGATTAGATACACAGAAAAGATAACTACTTGGGCCTCCTTGAACATTGAAAATGATGTTCTGATTGGAACACATCAAAGCAAAGCTAATTATCTTAGCAACTGAGCTTCTGAAACTAATTCAACTTAAGATTCATTATCTGCTGGCATCACTTCAGGAAGAGTGCATTCCTAGATGCTTGTTAGCAACCAAAAAATGCTTTTTTATAGGCAATGGGATGGCCGTAACCTATCTGGCTGTTGCCCATACTAGTGGAATATGCATGATGATTTGAGCCACCTGAACAAATCCTACTACTAAACACTGATCCCTTTTTGATTGGTGTGTGTGTGTGTGTGTGTGTGTGTGTGTGTGTGTGTGTGTGTGTGACATGCTTGCACATGTCAGTCCCAGGTGTGTAATTCCTCCAGAGTTATGCAACTTAGTTTTTGAGACAGAGTCTCTCCCTGGCTTGGAACTCAACAAGGAAGCTACACTGGCTGTTGGCAAGTCCCAGAGATGCACCTGTCTCCACCTCCCCATTGCCAGGCTGTACCATGCTCAGCTTTAGATGTGGTGGGGAGTGTGTATGTGGCATGTGTGCATGTATGTCTTGCATGTGTATGTGGGAATAAGTATGCATTTGCATACATGTACATGTAAAAGCCCAAAGTTGACCTCTGCTGTTATCCTCTATTTATTGAGGCAGAGTCTTTCACTGAAACTATCGCTCACTGATTCTAGCTTGTCTAGCTCGCCAGGATCCCTGGTTCCACGTCCTGAGTGTTGGACTACAGATAGCCCACATGCCTGTCTGGATTTTACCCGGCGCTGGGATCTTGAACTTCAGTCCTTACACTTCCACAGCAAGTTCTCTGTCCACTGAGCCATGTCTCAAGCCCCCATGCTCAGCATCTTTACTCTGGTTCTGGGGACTGAGCTCAGTAACCTCCCAAACTCCCTGCTCAGCCTCTTAAACTGACACAGTGACAGAAGGCGAGAAGCAACAGTTAATACTTCACTGCAGATTTCTTCTGGATTTAACGAGGCTCCCACACAAATAACATCCATTCATCCAGCTAGCCCCCACAAATAACATCCATTCATCCAGCTAGCCCCCAGCCACAGTTAATGAGCACAGCCTAAAAGTGTCAGGCCATCCAGGAAAATGTTGAGCTCACAAAGACAGTCCTGCTCTTATAAAGCTCACCCTTATAAACATGTCTCCTGTGGTGGGAAGAGCTCCATCACTGACCAGTTATGGGTAGTGTGAAGACAATGAGGAGGCTAATGGCTGCTCTGGGCGGTGTGTGACCTCAGAGCGTCCCAAAAGACTGAAAAGGTGCCACCAACCCATCAGTTTCTCAGGTCTGCTTTCTCTGCAGACAAGTAGGTTGTCAGGGGCTTGAGTGCATACAGGTGACCTGAATCTGTACACAAGCATTAAAAAGAATGGCTCCATGGCTTGTGCTGAGACCGGAACTGAAAATTTTACAATGGTCCCTGCCAAGCCATCTCTTCACTTCATAGGTGAAAGCTCAAAATGAATTGCTCAGAAGACATGCCAGGAAGGGTGGAGCAGGACTAGAACCCAGGTCTTCTTGCCTCTGCCAAGAGCGCCTTTCAACATGTCACACTGACCCAGTGAGAACCAACATACTCCCCACAGTAGAGAGGACCAGTCAACATCTTAAAGGCTACTTGCTGAGGATTAGGCAGGAATGCCAGGCTGAACATAAGCTGTGCTGCTGCTTTGCCTGTGGTTAGCAAGAGGGCCAGGCCTTGACCACGGTGGCCTTAACTCCTGGCACTTGCTGCCTGTTCCATTTCCTTGTAGAAAACTGAACTACATCATGGCACACCGCACTTCCCAACCCTATGCCAGAGAGAAAGAGTGTGCGTGCCTGAGCTTGGTGGCAGCACTCTCAGCTACCAGGACCGTCACATGGGAAGCAGATGACAAAAAGGCTGATTGCTGCTAATGCACATTCATTTGCCAGAGGCGGGAGAATATGCACACGGTGATTAAAGGCATTATCCACGTCACAGCTCAGGCCCTGAAATGGACACCGCGTGGGTGGAGGAAACAATTTAGGAGGCTCCTCTTTCCCAAACTGGCACAGGAAGAATCAGATCTAGGACTGACCTGCTACACTGCCTCCTTCCTGGGCCAGGAGGGCAAATGCTAGAGATTACCAAGCATGCAGTTTCAGAGTGAGTCACAAGTCCCCAGGACTCCCTCAGGGACATGCTACTCTAGCTTGGCTTTCATGTACTTAGGGAAAGAGGGGGTGGCTTCTCTCCCAGGTAACACCCCAGAATTCTGCTGCCCTTGTCAGTGTGTGATCTAGCCTGTATTCCAAGACATGATGGAGATGGCACCACACAGGGTACCTGATACAAGGGAGAGCCCTAGTGAGATAGAAAATACAACTATCCTTTGAGGACTAGACCTGAAGCTACTCCATAGTGGATCATAGCAGAGGTATACTAAATTATCTAAAGGGGACATAATAGTTCCCAGGGGCCTAATTAGAAGTAATAGGCACAATGGGGTGGTGTGGAGATTTGGGGAGTGTTAGCCATAGATGGCAGAAGTCAGACAGTCATGCAGGGAAGCTTTGGCCAGGACTGTCACATAGACTTGAGGAATTGTATCCCCCAACAAGGCCATTATGAGCATCCAGCGGACTCAACATTCCTAATGTAAACAGGCAGAGCTGAGCCACCTCTGTGTCCACCCAGCAACCCTGTACTAATTTGCCTCCAATTGGTAGGAAATATGTGCTTGTCAGGCTAATCTCTGATCCAGGAGACAATTCTATTTCACAGTGGATTAAGAAATTATTAGCCCAGTTTATACATCTTCTGCCTTGAGTTGGTCAATGTGATTCAGCATCCCAAAACTCCAAGTCTGGATACTTTTTAAGGTCAGAGGAGTAAGTTTATTATGTACTTTTTCTCCCTTTTTGAACACATGTTGTGATCATATTTGTACACATTACCCTGTCTTGCTTCCTTTCCATTCCAGCTGACCCCCTCCTCCTCTCTCACTAGTCTCCCTGATGGTGACCTCCTTCTCCTCCTCCCTAACTAGTCTTCCTCCTACTGTCATATCCTGCTGCGAAGGCGGCCACACCTGCAGTGTGTTCATGATCTCCATGCCCACGGAATCTCCAGAAGACAGATTTTGGAGCATTCTTCCTCATCTTGGTTTCCTACAAATTTCCTGCTCCTCTACAATGCTCCCTGGATTTTGTAGCTCAAAAGACTAATAACTCAGCCCCTGACAAGGGGTGGGGAAAATCTGTGAGGAAATCACCACCAAGGAAATGACCACAGAGACTGATGAAGGGCTGTGTAACAGTGGGTGTGAAAGCATGCTGTCACCTGGAAATTGTTCACATATGATTTTATCAGTGGAGTGTGCTGAGCCACCAATAATCCTCATGCGAAGGCCCGAGGAAAGCAATCTAACACACGACAGAAACCAGTCTCCCTGAACCAGGGTCGTGGGTTCTACTGGTTCCCCCAACTCCGAATATATGTCTTACTCCAGTTAGCATCATCTCACTTCTCATTTCAATCCAAGTGACTTAATAGGCATCCACTTGCTTCATCAACTCTCTTACTCAAGAACGTCCAGTAGATACTCTAGGACTCCCTCACGGCTGTGTACCGTATGTAGACATGTGGGGGCAGGGAGAAGGCACTTCCCAGTGGCAACAGCTGGGAAAGAAAGCCACAAGTCACATAAAAGGGGGCTGCAGGGCACTTGGGTGGGCTGAGTGTTCCAGGTGGCTGTCTCCTCTCAAGTGCGCCCCATCTGGAGCTAGTTACTAACTGCAGGTTGACGATCTCCATCCAAAACATTTAACCCTAGCAAGTTTCACACTTCAGAGGCTTGGTGGAGGGGATGCTCATTGAAGAATATTTGTATGGACTTGACCAGTCTGAAAATTTGAATTCGGATAGCCCAACATCAGAAATTTTTGCAGTATTGACATGATACCCTAACAATTTCAAATTCTGAAGCATTGTGGATTTCAGTTGAGGGATGCTGCATATGTATCACTTAATGTGGAAGTACTTTCCATCAGAAGACTCACATAAACCAGGTGTGAGAATAGGCCTGTCATCTCAGTGCTCAGGAGGCCAAAACAGGAGGAACACAAATTCACGTTCAATCTAGGTGTCATCATGAGACCTTGTCTACATACACACACACACACACACACACACACACACACACACACACACACACACACACACACACACACACACACACACACACCCCTACCTCAAAGGTAAAGGCATTGAAATGGAGAAGAGACTTTTAACATGAGGATGCTGGAAATGACCCACAGGCCATGAGTGACTGAGATTCACCAGGCCACTGGCCTCTGTCTTGCTCTCTGTTACAGCTGTGGCTTAGCAATATTACTGCTAGCCAAAGCAGAGGCCACAGGATAATGTTCTGGAAGGAAATGGTATCCCCTGCCTAGCTTGCCAGTTCCAGGTCCAGAGTCACTTACCTTTTTCTTCTTCTTCAGGATCACTTTCACACCATCTACGGAGACCATGATGCTCACTTTCTTCTTCTTGATGTTCTTGGCTTTAAACTCATACTGTGAAGAGAACAGAGGTGTGGATTCCAATTAGACCAGCCATTCTGCAGTGCCAAAGCCAGCCTCCAGCCTGGCAGCAAGGGCTGCAGAGTTATACAGTCCATAAGAAGCACCTCTGGGATGTATGACCACGGGGACAACTCCAGGGACGGCTCTGGGGGAACCTCCAGGTTAGAACAGGGACCTGAGTAGCCATCAGTTCTCTTTGGCCATTACCTAGGACCTAACAGCCTAAGATGTTAAAACCTAAACATCCTAAGATGGATCTAAGCCATTCCAATGATATGCAAATACAGCTTGCTTTGAAAGTCTCCTCAATACACCAAAACCTTCTCCCAATCATTCATCCTGCCATTTAATGACTCATTGTCAGACAAGCACTCCATGTGTCTAACCAAATGCTACCGATACACCAATCCACCCCCAGCGATAAGGGCTGGAGCCAGCCTTCACACCAAGGCTTTTTACATATGAAAAAAATGTGAATTCTAAGTTATTCTCCATGAGTTCCACCTCCAAAGTCCTTTACATGGGTCAGTCTCCAAGCCCACCCAGAGTTTATCAGTCTAAAGACTGCCAGGCTGGAAGACAGGGGGAGGGGGAGGAGCCAGACCAGTGACACCCACACAGCTTGTGTTGCCTCACACCTCCTTATTTTCAGCTCACATGTGAAGTCCTGGACAGGCTGTTCAGCCACCAGTCTGCACTGCTGCAGAACACCCGCTCAGCCTACACCCCAAATCCTTCCATGACATTTCCCCAACCATCGCCATTTTTTATGCCTGTGCAGATGTTTGTTTCGGGTGGTCTAATTCATCATTTTCCTCAATGAACTTCATTCTGAATACTCCTTCCATTTAGCAAAACCGCTTTCAAGAGGCTTGATGAGCCATGCCTGTAATTCTAGCACTCGAGAGGCTGGTGAGGGAGGCTTGGCAGAGGCTGGTGAGGGAGGGCTGGCAGGAGTTTAAGGGCAGCATGGTTTGCATAGTGAGCTCCAGGCTCACCTGGGGAATAGAATGAGAGATTGTCTCAAAAATAAAAATAAAAATAAACCAAGAACACAAAAGCACGTGCATTTGGTCGCTATTTTAGTATCACCACACTAATACCTGGAAAGCTACCAGGCATGTATGATACAGACTAAAATAATCAGTTGCTTTAGACACAGAAACAAGACCTTCTCCAGCTATGCCACCATCCAGTTCTGGCTCCTCATTCCATCCCAATAAAAGGAAGAAAAAAAAACACACTGAAAACTTTACCATAATCCAGAGCCTGACTTCCCCGGCCACACCCTTTAACAATCAGATCTCAAGAGAGTGCAAACTGGGTATATAACTCAGTTGGAAGAGTGCTTGCCTGCCATGCAGGAGGTGTGGTGGCATACACCTGTAAATCCAGCACTTGGGGGGTGAAGGCGGGGGGAGCAAAAGCCAAGAGCCATCCTGGGCTAGACAGCAAGCTGAAGCTAGACTGGGCTTGATGTGCAAAGACACTTGCCAAGCAAACCTGATGACCTGAGTTCCATCCCTGGATCCCACATAAAGGTAGAAGGAGAGAACCAACTCCATGGAGATGTCCTCTGAACTCCATATACATGTAAACACACAATAATAAGTAAACAATCTAGCAAGTAGTTCCCTGTAGCCCACAATCGGTCCCTTCCACCAAGACTTTGCTAATCGTTCTGTTTTGCTTCCAATGCTGACAACCTCTTGGTTACTCGATTCTTAGAGACTTGTTTGCAGAAATAAACCATGTCTGAAGATCAGAGGGTGGAGCTTGCCACTAGCTAACCATAGAGGCCAGGCTATGGGGGTACATGCCTTTAATCCCAGCACTAGGGAGGTGGAGGCAGGAAATGAGATGGCTGGGAGGAGAGAGGAAGAGAGGTGAGAGGAAATGGGAACTTGCTCCCTGTTCAGCTGGGAAGTTAGCTAGGTAAGTGTGGCTGTGGCTTGCTCCTTCACCTCTCTGATCTTTCAGCTTCTACCCTGATATATCTGACTCAGGACTTATATTATTAAGACCAATTAGAACTCGTGTTGCACAGCCTTACTGTTGGAGGAGGTCATGTATCATTCTTTCTATTATCAGCACATGCTGCGGATCGCAGCTGAATAATGGCTAGGTGTCAACACCATGTATCTCTCGGTCTGATGGCCACACGCCTCCCGCCCCGATCACCCTACCCTGTCAAACTGCTTCTTATCACGAGGGCCTGGACGAAGGGCAAATCCAGGTAACAATTACAAAGGAGACAGCAAAAGTCTGCTTCAGCCAGATCCAAAGCTAATGAAGAACAAAAGAGGAGGTGCTGCGTGTAGAAAGGTGGGTGTGTGAGTCTGGCTTGGGGCAGGAGATCAGCTTCCTAACACAGTGCCGGCTAGCTCCGCAGCTCGAGCACTGCTGGTGGACAGAACTGGACCTGCTTAGCAGGCACTGGGGGATGACTCCACTCAGTCATCCCCAGAATGCAGCACTCTGCTCAGATGCAGTCCAGATGACCTAAAGTGACCTTGGCTGAAGAACCAGCCATGGAAATCTGCAATACAGCTGACTTTGGCCTTATGCCGACCAGGAGAGTTGAGCCAGCCCTAGTTCCTGACCACACCTGCATTTACCTCCGAGAACTTGAATAAACACACACCTTCTTCTGAACAAGTCTTGAAAGTTTGCAGCCGCATGCATGCTAAAGAGGCAAGCCAATAAACTCTGGCAGAAGTTTCGGGCACAAGAGTCTAGAAAGACGCAGTGAAGGGCAAAATGAGCTACACATAGGTCAGTCTCACCTGCTTTCTGTCTTTGGTTTCTTCAAGGATGCTACTTTCACATTTTCTTACATATTTCCTTTTTACCCTTTTATAGCAAAAACTTAAAGCAGAAATATCAGTATCTGCTGCCGCTAGGTACTATGTCATCTCCTCTACCGTCAATTTTATTATATTTGGGTGTGTATGTAAGGGTGTGGGTGCCCATACATATGCATGTGAAGACCAGTAGTAATCCTCAGGCATCACTCCCTAGGAGATAGCTGCCTTGTTTTTAGAGACGAGGCTTCCCAGTTAGCCTGGAACTTGCTGATTAGGCTAGACTGGCTGGCCAGTGAACCCCAGGGATCTGCCTGGCTCCATCTCCCAAGGGCTGGGACTGCAAGCACATGGCACCATGCCTGACTCTTTCACATGGGGTTTGAGGGTCAAACTCTGGTACTTATGCTTTCAAGGTCAAGCATTTCACCGACTGAGCATCTCCCCATCCACAACCTCAATTTTGTATAACTGCCTGCTAAGCCAAACACAGGTGCTTCCTACTTCGAGAAGAATCCTGTATTTGACTACAGTTCTTTTTTATTTGGTCCACTTCTCTGCTGGATTCACTCTCTGGGATCAAATATCACAATTTATCACCTAAGCCTAGAATGAGGTCCCCAGCTACCTCCTTACATATCCAGAAACCTGCTGTGTTTCTGGATCTTACCTGTATTTTTACAGTTTGTGTAAAATGTGCCAGGTATGGCGGTACCCTCCTCTAGTCTCAGCACTCAGGAGGCAGGGCAGGCCGATCTCTGTGAGTTCTAAGACATCCTGGTCTACACAGAGTTCCAGGCCAGCCAAGGTTACATGATGAGACCCGATCTCAAAAACAGACAAAACAACAACAAAAGAAAACAAAAAGGAAAAAGCAAAACAAAACAACCTCAGAAAATCTGGAGGCATTGAGATGACTCAGTGGGTAGGGTGCTTGCCACCAAGCCTGGTGACATGAGTTAAATTCTCAGAACCCACGTGGTGAAAGCAGAGAATAGACTACTTCAAGAAGTACATCCTGATCTTCCCACATGCTCTGTGGCAGGCAGGCAGGCAGGCAGGCAGGCAGGCAGGCAGGCAGGCGGGCATACACGCACACACGCACACATGCACGCACACACACACACACACCCCACAATGGAACTAAGCTTTCCAATTAGAAAGCACGTTCTGCCTCTATCACCATGCACACAGGACTCTTGTAGGCCTGTGAGCACAATGATTTACCCAAAAAGTGAGACCCTATTTTCTCCCAGAACTCAATGACATTGTCAACACAGGTGCTTCTTTGAACAGCTGGCAGAACACTCTGGAGAGCCACAAAATGAAAAGGGACGAGGGAGGCGGGAAGCAGGCCTCTAGGTCCCATCACAGCTGCCTGTGCAGACTCTGAGCTTTGTGACACTCTGCATTATCCCACCTGCCTCCTGATGTCCCCACACTTTCCACCTGCAGCATTAGAATGGAGCCGCACCTCTTCTGGGAGCCAGAGCCATGAAAGCAAAATGCTTAAATATTTGTCATTAAGCCATTCCTTTAAAGGGCAATTACACTTCACTTAGACAACCATGCGTATGCTCATTATGGGGAGAACAAATGGATTTGGAGAGGAGAGGAGGCTAACGGAGTAACCAGGGGAAGAGGGAAGGGAAGGGGCTTCTTCCCCAGACGACGCTGCTCGGAGGTAGAGAGCTGCCGGGCGGGCTTGCTCGGGAGGAAGCATCTGTGTTCCTTGGGACAGGAATCCAGTCTGTTCAGGAGCTGCCAGGGGCTGAAGAACAAACAAAACTGCTGGTGCCACCAATGTGGCTCAGGCCAGCACCAGAGTATACACAACAGGCCTGGCCCTCCACTCACTGTGGCCAGACGCTTCTGACACATTCACTTTGCTGGTCACATTAAACCCCGAGGACCCAACAACTGAGGGAACAAAACATTACAGAGTCCTGGAACACCAACCCCTTGGAACACCGAGGGAAACTATCCAAGGTTCATAAACAGCCTTGGGACCTTGTATTGGAACAAAGGCCTTGGAACTTAATGTGCAGTGTCAGTCGGTGAGGCCCAGGAAGGGGAGGCTGGCCAGGGGATATCACAGGAGGAAGCTCTCAAGATGTGACATGAACAAGAACGCTGGCTAGAAGCCAGAGCTGCTTCCAGACCAGCAGCCTGGGTCCTGAGCATCTACTGATTCCCAGACCTGCCTCCTAAACCCATGTGTCTTGGTTCCCAGTCCAGGTAGCTAAGGAAAGACAGGTAATTCAAGGAGCAGAAGATCCACAGCAGCAGGGCAACTGAACCGCTAAGATTGGCAGCCACTGGAAAAAACAAGCCAACTCTGGAAAGAAAGCGAAGTCACAGAATGACCTGAGAGCCAGGGACAGGGTCAGGACTATTACACGCCACACACATGCAGCAGTCGGGTCAGGACTATGACTCGCAGCACACATGCAGCAGTCGGGTCAGGACTATTACACGCCGCACACATGCTGCAGTCGGGTCAGGACTATTACACGCCACACACATGCAGCAGTCGGGTCAGGACTATTACACGCCGCACACATGCAGCAGTCGGATCAGGACTATTACACGCCACACACATGCAGCAGTCGGGTCAGGACTATTACACGCCGCACACATGCAGCAGTCGGGTCAGGACTATTACACGCCACACACATGCAGCAGTCGGGTCAGGACTATTACACGCCGCACACATGCAGCAGTCGGGTCAGGACTATTACACGCCGCACACATGCAGCAGTCGGGTCAGGACTATTACACGCCGCACACATGCAGCAGTCGGGTCAGGACTATTACACGCCACACACATGCAGCAGTCGGATCAGGACTATTACACGCCGCACACATGCAGCAGTCGGGTCAGGACTATGACTCGCAGCACACATGCAGCAGTCGGATCAGGACTATTACATGCCGCACACATGCAGCAGTCGGGTCAGGACTATTACACGCCACACACATGCAGCAGTCGGGTCAGGACTATTACACGCCACACACATGCAGCAGTCGGGTCAGGACTATTACACGCAGCACACATGCAGCAGTCGGGTCAGGACTATTACACGCCGCACACATGCAGCAGTCGGGTCAGGACTATTACACGCCGCACACATGCAGCAGTCGGGTCAGGACTATTACACGCCACACACATGCAGCAGTCGGATCAGGACTATTACACGCCGCACACATGCAGCAGTCGGGTCAGGACTATGACTCGCAGCACACATGCAGCAGTCGGATCAGGACTATTACATGCCGCACACATGCAGCAGTCGGGTCAGGACTATTACACGCCACACACATGCAGCAGTCGGGTCAGGACTATTACACGCCACACACATGCAGCAGTCGGGTCAGGACTATTACACGCCGCACACATGCAGCAGTCGGGTCAGGACTATTACACGCCGCACACATGCAGCAGTCGGGTCAGGACTATTACACGCTGCACACATGCAGCAGTCGGGTCAGGACTATGACTCGCAGCACACATGCAGCAGTCGGATCAGGACTATTACATGCCGCACACATGCAGCAGTCGGGTCAGGACTATTACACGCCACACACATGCAGCAGTCGGGTCAGGACTATTACACGCCACACACATGCAGCAGTCGGGTCAGGACTATTACACGCAGCACACATGCAGCAGTCGGGTCAGGACTATTACACGCCGCACACATGCAGCAGTCGGGTCAGGACTATTACACGCCGCACACATGCAGCAGTCGGGTCAGGACTATTACACGCCACACACATGCAGCAGTCGGATCAGGACTATTACACGCCGCACACATGCAGCAGTCGGGTCAGGACTATGACTCGCAGCACACATGCAGCAGTCGGATCAGGACTATTACATGCCGCACACATGCAGCAGTCGGGTCAGGACTATTACACGCCACACACATGCAGCAGTCGGGTCAGGACTATTACACGCCACACACATGCAGCAGTCGGGTCAGGACTATTACACGCCGCACACATGCAGCAGTCGGGTCAGGACTATTACACGCCGCACACATGCAGCAGTCGGGTCAGGACTATTACACGCTGCACACATGCAGCAGTCGGGTCAGGACTATGACTCGCAGCACACATGCAGCAGTCGGGTCAGGACTATTACACGCCGCACACATGCAGCAGTCGGGTCAGGACTATTACACGCCGCACACATGCAGCAGTCGGGTCAGGACTATTACACGCCGCACACATGCAGCAGTCGGGTCAGGACTATTACACGCCGCACACATGCAGCAGTCGGGTCAGGACTATTACTCGCAGCACACATGCAGCCGTCAACTTTCACAGCAATGTGTTGCCACCCTGAAGAACCCCTGGATGGCAATACTGATTTTTTTATGGATTATATTTTTTCTCTTAGTCCCTCTGTCATACGGATGACAAATATTTTGGTCCTTCTCCTTCCCACACAAACATGAGCATAATTCAATCACAAACTGTAAGTTCCTCTGCAGAGATGGCTGTAACATCAAGGGCTTCCGTGAAGGCCATTTGCACTTACTGAGAGTTTAATAACATACATAGCGATATAAAAAAAATCTAAGTGCAGCATGTTCATAACACCACCATTCGTGATATGGGAGCAACCCGTGTTCATGAATGGATGAACACACCGAATGTCATCCATACATACAGTGAATACTATCCAGTCTTAAAGCCAAGGCAGTTTGCTAAGTGAAGTAAGCCAGTTACAAATGCACACTCTTAGGAGGTACCCAGGATTGATATATTTCTAGAAACAGATGGTGGCGGGGTTGATTCCAGGGACTGATGTAGGGATGATGGGGAGCTGGTATTTTATGGGTTCAGCTTCAGGGATTTTTGTTAATTTGGACTTTTTTTGAAACAAAGTCTTGTCTCGATATATATTCCAAACCCACCTCAAGTTCAAATTCTTCCTGCTTTAGTTTTCTGAACACTAGAATTACATTAAAAAGATCTGGAACTGGATGGTGGCAATGGCCATGACCATCAGTACTTACACAATTTTAAATTTAAAAATGGTTAGATTAAAATTTGCTCTTGTTACGCTTCCTTTACCATAATTCAAAGACACAAAGGTAGATGTGAGCATGAAACAGCTACTACATCTGTCACCCCATGGGTCACCAAGGTTGGCTCGGCTAATCTGGCCGGTGAGGCAGTGTCCCTTTCCTCCTTCATTACTCCATGTATGTCCCTCCTGTGGCTGTGCTCTCTGATGCAGAGGATGGAGACCTCTCTGGGGAGAGAAGGACTGGTCTTCAGTCAAGGGTACACAAGTAGCTGTGTTCCCACGCTAGAACCTCCAGACAAGCTCTCAAAGACACCAAACTGAAAGTCTCACGTGCACATAAAAGTCTGCTGCCAGTGAGTCCACCTCAACTCCACTCACAGAAGTCTACCAGCATGCAAGGCAAACATGCCATCCACTTCCACACATCCATGTGATCACACTGTTAACTACCACGCCTAGAATGCCCTCCCCGCGCCATCTGCCAGCCAAGTCTACTTATTCCTGAACTACCTGCTCAGGACCTTTATCACATCCCCAGAGTCCCACCAACTCAGTTATTACAGCTGAAGAAAGCCTCTATTCACCACCCAATGTGGTCTGTTTGCTTACTTATTTCCACCAAAGGTCATACCTTCCTTGAGAGCCAGAAACATGACTTGCATATATTTGTATGCAAGAACACAGCACTAAGCCCAAGAGGGTGTTAAACAAAGGTCAAATAAATGAGCAGACACAGTTAACAGTGGTTATTCACAGAACTCAGGAAGAGAGGACATTGTATACAAGGGTAAAATGGGCTCTCCTGAAGCTAACAGACAACACAGATGCCAAAACATGGAATGAGGAATTTATTAAGAGTCAACCTAGCTGAGCTGTAATTTCAACATCTGGAGGTTGTGGTAGGGGGATGGTGAGTTTGAATCAGCCTGGGCTATAGAGGAAGTTCCAGCCCAGCCAGGAATGCACAGTATGACACTGTCTGAAAAAGCAATCAACCAACCAATGAAACAACCAGGACATCATTGTCTTAAACTGCCTGTTCCACAGTGCATCTCCGAATGCCTACTATGTCCGTAGTGCTCTTCTGCCAATGAAAAACTTCAGAGCTGCCATGACTGGCCAAGCAGGATCACAAGTTCAAGGTTACCATGGGGAATACACCAAGTTTAATAACCTTGAATTTCATATGGTATTATTGGCTGTTTTATTTCTCTGTACTCCTTGCGGTGGGGAGGGCACCACCCAGCTCCCAAATACATACACATAGAGGCTTATTCTTTCTTGTAATTGCCTGGCCTCAGCTTTACTTATTTCTAGCCAGTTTTTCTTAAATTATCCTGTCTATCTTTTGCCTCTGGGACTTTATCTTTCTCTATTACTGTACACCTTTCTTTCTGATTCTGTTGCTGGTTGTGCAGCTGGGTGGCTGATGTTCTCCTCTCCTTTCCTTCTTTCCTCATTCCCTGATCTCTTCCTCTCCTTCTATTTGTTCTCTCTGCCTGCCAGCCCCACCCATTCTTTCTGCTTCCCTTCTACTGGCCATTCAGTTCTTTATTAGACCGACCAGGTGTTTTAAACAGGCACAGTAACACATCTTCACAGAGTTAAACAAACACAACATAAGAGAATGCAACACATCTTTGCATCATTAAAACAAATGTTCTCCAGCATAAAGAAATGTAACACGTCTTAAAATAATATTCCACAACAATATGGCTCAGTGAAACCCAATGAGGAGGGCCAGGGCTTGCAGATGGACTTCTGTTGTCTGGCTTCTCTCAGTTCCAGCGTGAGAGACAAAGGCCTAGAGCCACAGTCCTGACACTGTTGTACAGCTTGGTAGCTGTAGGGTTCAGTTATAAGAAATCTCATAACCACCACTGAGACCAAGACCAGAGCAGATGCCAGATCTCATCTGCGAACTCTGTGGGAAGCTGGACAGAAGGATTGATTTTTCCTCTATCAGCTTCAATACTCCAGTCAGATAAAGAAAACTATTCCCTGGGCTTGAACTTTGGGCTCAGTCACTACAAGGCCTCGATTCTACATTTGAAAGACTGAGTGGTTTTGATGCAGCAGAGTTTTTAACGGTCTAATAAAAAGTTATACCTTTTCATTATTATACGAACTGGATATAAAAGATAATTTTATAATCTGTGAAATCCTTAAAATGGTGTTAGCAGAGAGATTACCTTCAAAAGAAAAATTATTGGCCGGGCATGGTAGTGTATGCCTTTAATTACTAGGAAGGCAGAGGCAGGCAGATCTCTGAGTTCAAGACCAGCCTGGTCAACAGAACTAGTTCTAAGACAGCCAGGGCTACACAGAGATCTGTCTCAAAAAAATAAAACAAAAGGTACTTATTGTTCTTGTGGCACATGGAATTGCATTACTGTTCAGCTCTGTAAACCAAGGAGGTCTGGAGTCAAGTCTAAACTGCACATTGAAAATAAACAAACCCCCAATAACAACAAACAGCAGGAATGATGCCAGATCTAATCCCAAAGGCACTCATTCTGGGATCTGGCAAGAGGCCAAGGCTGCTGTTCTTGTTTCCAATGTGAATGGTGGTAAGACAGGAAGACCCAACTGTGTTAAAGGACACACTTTCCTCTGAAAGTATATTTGACAGGGTTATATATTGGATAAATATAAATAGTTAAACTCATGTTAGAGCTTCAGGTGATAAAAGCTGTTGGGTGCAGACTGATTGGTTGAGCACTGTTGCACTGTTCCTCCAAGTCCCACCAGGTGACAGCAGAACCAGGTAACAGCCTCAGACAGGAAGGGATGGTGAACAGACCCGAAACTTTGCTGTTATCTTCTCAGTTCCCAAGTCCAAGACTGTAAAAGAACTTTTGTCATTTCTGAAGGCCCCTGGGCCTGTGCCAACCACAACTTCAGCCCCACCATTTTCATAGAATACATGATCTAGGCTGATAACAAAACTTTCTGATTGCCAGGGACAGTGGTGCATAACTGTGATCCTAGCACTTAGTGGGCTGAGAGAGGAGGGTCACAAGTTCAAGGTCATCTTGGGTGACACAGATGTTTAAGCAGGCTTCAGTGTTGTAGTAAGACCTGGTCTCAAAAACACGAGGATCGAGAAGCTGGGTATGGTGGCACACAGCTATGGTCCCAGCATTTGGGAAGCAGAGGAAGAAGGACTCTGCTCCAAGTTGGAGTCCAGCCCGCACAGACTTAGTCTCAAAAATAAGACAAACAATAACCAAAGGCTGGAGGTCTAGATCTGAGGTAGAACACTATGTTCAAGCCCTTGGGTTCAATGCCCATCAGAGGGGATAAAAAGTAAAGGAAAACCGAACATGAGAAATATAAAATCTGTTGGCTATCTAGGGGGGATTCTAATCTAGCCCACTGATATCATGCAAAAGATTTAAACAGCCATCATCTCTCCAGCCCTACTTTTTAAATTTTCTATTATTGCAACAGTTAAAACACAGATTCTTAAGAAAGGACCATTGTGACTCGCCATCATCTACTTTCTAAACTGAAGGCTGCTAAAACCATAACTACTGTGCTGGAAATGAACCCTGCTGGATGGTAGGTATCAGGTCCTGCACATACACGCACTCAGCCCCACCCCCACCCCCGCCCTCACCCCCAGTCTCACACCTCTGTATGTCTGTCTGACTGACCTCATCAAAAAAGTTTTAGAAGAAACCCATGTCTGAAACATTTGGATTCACAAATTTTGACCAAGGTTTTTATCACACGGATGAAGAAGATGGTATCTAGGGTTGGTGGAAGACTTCCCTCCAGTTCCCTCTACAGAAAATCCAGGCCTGGAACTCTTGACTCTTAGCTTTGTGCTTTTTATGTTGCCTGACATTTGTACTTTTCACTGACCCCATATCATCGCTTCAGGAAATGAAATTATTCATTAACATTTCCATTCATTCAGTGTATGTTTATTGAGTTCTTTGATGTATATGCAACTCTACTGTAAAACAGGAAGTCAGAAGAGGAAGAGAAACTCACTGGAAGATATAGGGCCAGGGTCATTTCTAGGGCCCTAGGTGGGGAGCTGCAACCTCCTCCCCACTAGCTCTTCCCACGGTAACAACACGGCCTGCTCTCATTCTTTTGCTGCTTCCTACCCTCTTCAACACTCAGGAACACATGCCAGTAACTGGGGAAAGTGCAGAACACCAACAAGGTCAGAAAAGCATGGTCAAAAGACCTTCCGAGTAGAGATGGCCTCCAGGCAGAAGTAGACAACTTCATTGCTGTCTGAAAGACAGAGCAGGTGGGGGGGTTGTCCAAACACAGATGTTTTGTGGGTAGGAGGCATTTTCACAGCATGGAGAGACCATGATGATGGAAGAGGGCAAATTAAGCAGGCCCTCAGAGGAAAGGCAGCGGCAGCCTGGAGCATAGGCAATTTTGGGCTGTGTACTCAGGGGAGCTGCAGAGTGGCAGCTGTTCCCTGTAGAGAAGAGACAAGACATGCCCTGGAAGACAGGCACTGCTGTTTTTTTCTTCCCTCCCTGGCTGGGAGGTCATGGGGAGCTGAACAACCATCCCAAATGATTGAGGGTCTGACGGACTGATTTATGAAGCAAGATAGGTACCAGTGCTAAAAATAACCCATTGCTTCCAGGTTGCCTTTCCTTCTAGCAACTCACACAGCCCATTAGAAACAGGGGCAGGCATCCCTCACTCCGTAAGGTTGGCCCCATGATCCACTGCAGATATCCTAAAACCACAAGGCTGAAGTCCCTTATGTCAAACAGTGTAACACACACACATAGTCTTTGCACACCCATTCGTGTACTCTAAACCATCTTTGGGTGACCTGCAATCCATTGTTAGGTGTAAATGCTATGAAACAGTTGCTGTGCTCCTTTTTTAGGGACTAACGAGAAAAAAAATGTGTGCGAGTGTCCAGGATAGATGTTCAGTTTCTTTTCCCATGGTTGTACGGCTCAGGATTAGGGAAATCCCATTAGAGTCCCTTTCTTTAAGTAAAGGCAGAGGCAGAGATGGAGGACAATCTAAAAATGTAACACAGTTAACTCAACTCCAGTCAATTCTACCATTCTCCTCTGACTCTCCTTTGAGTTTCATATGGTGTATCACACCGGAGGAAGGCGAGACATCAAACTTGTCACTCAGAAGTGGGGAAGGCACAACACTTCTCCAAGGGATGACTCAGAGCTTCGCACTCACACAGTAGAAAGAGAAAAAAAAACCTTTCCCAGGAGTTAGTAGAGCCACAATTTAAGGTTTCCTTCCTTAAGGAACAAGTGGTTATGAAACAAATGCTGGACCCTGTGTCTCTAAGGTTTGGCTTCCTTCTCCCTGTGAAGGGCTTTATGGCCTCTGGCGCTTCTCAGCATCCCCCGCACACATTCCACGCTTTGACAAAGTCACACTGAACCCTAGTGTGAACTTCATAACGAGTATTTGCATTGTTTTGTGCAACCTCGACACGCCCTCTTACCTCTCTGGGTATCATTTTCCCATTTGAAAAGTGAGTGCATTGGTTTAGATTGTATCTGAGAAACTTCCAGGAGAATATAAACTTCAGAACCCCTGGGGAAGGGTAGAACGGGCACATTTAAGGAAATGAAGGTAAATGGGTGAAAACAAAGAAATGAAGGACTTTAGTGACATCACATGGACCTCAAAAGCAAGGCACAAAGATAGAAAAGAAGAAAGGGTACAGGTATTGAGGAGATTTGAAATGGGAATTTGTGCTGTTAAGTAGGAGGTAGTCTCAAGTTTAAGGGATTTTTTTTTAAAGAGTGAAAAATCAAGAGGCAGATGTTGAAATGATCTTGGCACCAGCACTGAGAATTCAGAAGGAAAGACACTGGAAATAAGAAATCCTCACGTACCAATAAAACTTTATTTATAAAAATGGTCCATAAGTTAAGTTTGACCCATGAGCCATTCTTTTTGCCCACCTGTGATTCCAGCATTCAGGAACTTGAGGCAGGGGAATCACAAGTTTGAGGTCAGATTGGTCAATATGATAAGACTCTGTTTCAATTAATTTTCAAATGTTTATCATGGAATAAAATGGAAACTATATAGTTCATACATGATACAGTATAACTAAAGAAAATTACAAGTGAATAAGTTAGCATGTAAAAATTTTAATGAAAGGACAGAACTATTTATATAAGTATTAAAAACCATAACTGCACCTCAAAGACATTGTGCTGCTTGGTAGGAGGCAGTCTCAACATGCTGTATGGTTCTGGCTGTGTGGCATTCTCCAAAGGCAAAACCACAGTAAAAGAACAGGCCAGCATGGGGCTGGAGCAATAACTCAGGGGTTAAAAGCACTGACTGCTCTTGCAGAGGAGCAGAGTTTAGCCCCCAGCATCCACATGGTGGCTCACAGCCACCATAACTCTAGTTCCCAGGGATCCAATGCCTTCTTCTGACCTCCATGGGCTTCAAGTACACTCATGCTGCACACGAATGCTTGTAAACAAATTACTCTGACACACAAAAATAAGTATATAGATCTTAAAATTTGAGACTTGAAGGCCTAAAAAAACAAAACTAAACAAGTATCTGCAGTTGCTAAGATCAGGGGAAGGAAAAAGATAGGACTACCAAGTGAGTACCAGAGACATTTTAAGGATGGCGGGATATTCTGCAGTGGGACAGTGGGGGTGATTACACAACTCAAAGATGAAAACTTCCAAAACTATAGCCAGAAATAACCAATTTTACTCTGTTAATTTAAAAAACGGGGCTGGGCCACATTCTTCAGGAAGGTCCTAGACTGCCAATCCTAGCAGAGGCTGGAAAGCACCCTGCCCTCCACAGCAGAAACTAGAGTGACAGTTCTGCACTTGATGCCTCCAAGGTCAAGGTCAGGGTCTGCAGAGTTCCCCTAAGGAGACCATCACAGTAACTGAAGAAGATGGGGGAGGGGGGCCCCTGACACTGGGTCCCCTCCTGCACATATGCAGCCAGTCCAGGTAATGACAAGATCACTGAGGGGGGGACACAGCATATGGAGGGTCATCAAACACTCTGCTACCAAGCTATGATTACTACATTCCCTGTGGGAAGCCACTGAGCCATTATGGAGATACACCATTATCTCAAAGTGTTGCAATCAGATCTGGACATGTCTCTATAGGCCCCAAGGCTCTGTATAAAGAAGTCTCCCATGTCTGTGTATGCAAGTATTTGTCTAGTCTCATCTTCCTGGGCTGGAGTCTCACCCACCTCAGTTCTGTCCATAGCAACACTGGGCAGACTGCCTCATTGGTTTCTGAACATCTCTGCCTCCTCACAGAGTGTACATCAAACAAGGGCTTACAGAGATACAGAGACACAAGGGCACACTAAATAGTAAATGCGTGTCTTGGCAGGCAGTGAAAGGAAGGTCCTCGGGATTGTAGCTGATGAAGCTATCGGGCAATCATACGTTAGAGAGCAAGGGGAGGATCTGGTGTGTTCAGTTCTGTTCCTTCAAGTTCCTGTTTGTGGCTTAGTCTCGAGGAGGTGGGACATTTGGAAGACTAGGTGGGGGAGAGGGATCTCCTAAGGATGGGACTGGTGTCCTCTTAAGAGACTGACTGAGAAGCTGGGGGTAGTGTCACGTGTCTGTGGTCTCTATCACTTGGGAGGCAGAGGCAGGAGGGCTCAAAGTTTGAGGCCAGCAGTTTTGGTGTCAGTGAAGAGGGAAAGGGGAGGAGGAAGACTAGGCTGAGGGAAAGCTATGTGAGGAAACTCTGCAAGGTGACCACCTGCAAGAGGCTCTCACCAACACCAACTATACTAGCTCCCCAAGGACTTCTTGCCCCCGGGCTATGAGAAATAAATGCCTGCTATTTGGGTAACCCTGCTTATCATGTTCTTTCATCGAGTCCAAGTTGATTAAGACAGAATTGGTGGAGGAAATCATAAAAGTTATCAGTATGAGAGGGAAGAAAGATGGCTGCTCATGATAAGTGATGCAGAGCTGAGGTCATGCCCTGGGAACTGGCTCAAACCGGTCTGAATTGGTCTCTCCCACTCAAAGGGCACCTATTCGCCTTCACTCTAGCACAACACCATCACGATAAGCTCACATAATTTAATCGTTGAGCCTAGTGATCTTTTATAAATATTGAGGCACTATCATAACTATTATGCCATTTAATATCATTTACTACTCACCGACTTGGCCCTTAGTTTCTCCCCGTAAGTTATTCCAGCCACACATAATTGCTTCTCAGCGTGAAAAAGTAGCCATTCCCACTTTACTGCACCCCTGGGAGGATCCTAGGGCTCACGCTAGTATCAGAAGAAGGGGTACCTCCTCCCTGTCTTCGTTTTCCTGAAACATTCCATCTTAGGAGCCGACTGAAGATGCTCCAAGGCACCCCACTGCCTAAACAAGGTGATCAAAACTGACGTGAACATCACCACCGGACTCAAAGCAGTTCTGTTTCTCACCAAGCCACAGTGTGTGACTTCCATGCTGTGCCCTGTGAGTGACAGGAGGACCTCAGAGACCCCACTGGGGCTGAGACCCTGGCACAGACACCTAGCTTTGCGTCCTACTCCTCAACCAAAGCTGCAGCCCTGGCATCTGTATGTAGTCATCCCACGCATTATGGGACAAACTTGGAACAAAGGCTTTCACTTTAAAAATGAAAACATAAAAACCACTGATTTGATGCAATGGTTCAAATGCACTATTGTATTCTGTGTGTCCTCAGGGTATTTAGCTTTCCATGTCTATACTTGGACTTGGCAATTACTACCCTCTAATTCCTACTCAGTCCCTAGTCTGTCTAAAATATTCTACAGTTCTGTTTCAAGTAAGACCTCCTCTGACTATCACAGCCTGAAAGATAGTCACAACTAGTACTGGAGGGGGGGCTAGCTTTACAATAATTATATACAATATGTACCGTATTCTTACACAATTGTATATAAGTAATATATAAAATTATATATGTATGCACTTCCCGCTCTTAACACAATTCTCTCTCTTCCTTGCCACCAGAATAGTAGCTCTTTAAAAGTAGGCATATATGTTCTTTGAAGGTAGACGTTATGTAAGGTCAGTCTCCTGTCTTCTTTAGTGCCTATTCATAGGCTTTTCAATCAAGTACAAGGACTTCCTCCGACAGCGTAGATGCTGGGGCTGCTGTGTTAAAAATGTGAAGAAGCGAAGGATGGAGCAAGGAAGCAGAGCCCAACTGTTGCCAGTGCGCCAGGAAAGGCAAACAAGAACCATAAACCCCGGCTTGCTAGCATTACCCATACCTAAAGAATGGAAGACCCCAGGCAGGAGGGTCTCTGGGGAGCCCTTTGGCTAGCTGCCATTTAATGTAAAGAGAGATAGTCTCCCAAAAGCAACCCGGTGTTCCCTTCTGTTTATTTAACGTATCTGGCATAAAATCTCAGCACTGATGGCTCTACGTGTCTGATCAGTGGTGGTTGCTTCGTGGCCCCCAGAATCCATGGCCAATGCGATGTTTTTCCATGTACAGACCACAGACTCAGTCTGTGTAGCCTACTTCTCTTTCCCAAATGACTTTTAGGTAACGAGGCTACTGTGTGGCTCACAGGTAAATGTTTCTCTTTCTACCTTTTCAAAAGAAAATTGAAATAGGAAAAAAGAATCATAGTGACAGCTCTCTGAAAATTACCTCTAATGGACAACTTGTTTTGTAGCAATCAGAACACTCCGAGCCCAAATCAGAGATCTTCTATGACTGAGTTCCATAATAATATGCCATTTAACAATTTATTGGTGTGGAATAACTATGCCAAAAAGAAAACACTTTTCCTCCAGGCTAAAAGAAGCTCAATTTCGACTACTTTTTTCTCCATTTTTAAAAAAATGTATAATTAGTAAGATACTCAGTCGCAACTAATTACATTTAGATCACAGCTTAAAACTAAGCACCTTAAAAAAAACCTCATTGTGTTTGTCCATTTCTTAAAATGTTGATAATCATTTCTCCAAAGGCCCCTCACCACATCTTATCTCTGAACTGCATCTCCAGTCACCACAGAGAATAAAGGCAAATCCAATTTAAATGTAGGGATTTATATCTGATAACGAACAGTGCATTCAAGGACCTGTAAGGGGCACTGGCCTTGAGAAACCGGCTATAAGGTGGCTCACACTTCTCTGATTCAATGAGCTTAACCGACAGGGCGCCCCTAACCCACCCTGTTTCTCTGAATTCACTGAAAACTCGTCTAAGCCAGAAAGGGGGACAGCTAACAAGAAATGCGCTAACACATCAGTGTGGAAAAGAAACGCATCTGCACGTGCCGTGTGTCCTGGGGTATGCTGGGTCCTCTCCATTTGGAAGTAGAAATCTGGAAACAGGAAACATTTTCCCCATGCTCCCCCATGACAGCCCCCACCCCAGCCCCTACACACACACCCTTTCCCTTGTTCTGTTTTGTATTCAATTAGCCAGACACTGGGCTTCTCAGATGGACCCAAATTGGTTCCTGGTTGGAATTTCTATTCTACTCTTTGGCTGATTTCTTTTTTAGAAAAAAATAGTCATTCTACTGACTTCATTTTTAGTTTGGTTCTCACAGTTTCCATCTATTTCTGAGTATTCTCAGATTCATTTTTTAGGGTCCTTTTCTTGTTTTAGGATGCAGTGTCTTCTTAATACTAATTTTGTTGTTAGTGCGTCCCTGGTTTCTTTTGTGATGTCTGCTTTCTTTTCTTTTTTTTCTTTTCTTTGTGTGTGTGTGTGTGTGTGTGTGTAATCTCTCAATGTATACAGATATATAAAGATATTATGTATATATGCAGATAGTTAATATACATATAGATTATACACATATAAGTTACTTCATGGAGTTTGGCTACTGGTCCAATTTACAAAGGACAGTAAAAGTGGAAACGCTATGGAGAGATACTGGTGCTGGGAAGATTTCACTGATACCAAACTTCACTAGGCTTTCAATTGTAGAAACTTCCATAGATAAAGATCCTGAGGTCCTTCCTCTGGGACCATCCAGTTACTCCAGGTGTGGGGCAGGGGATCCTTCCCGAGCGGCTGAGGCATTGCCAGGTCAGTGTGAACACTCTTCCCTCGGGTTCCTCAGCCTGCGGTCTACACCAATGGTACGTACGGTACCCCCAGACCTTGAGCCTCACCGGACCTTCTGGCACCACTCACACTTCCTGCAGTCAGCACCTCTTCCTGCAGACCGTGAACTGAAGAAACCACCTCTGCTCCCGGGAGGCCATCACCGCTGTCAGCCCCTGCACTCTGTCCTTAAACAGTCACGAAAGTCTCTTAACTGACCGATTCCCCTCCCATTACTTTTGTCGCACTTATTTCAGTGGTGTTTCAGAGACAGAGACGATAAATACACACAGCATCCCGCCCACCAGGTTACTTGACATTCCCTAACAACTGGTGAGGCCCTCTGGGGAAATGCTGGCATAATTACCTATATCAGTCTTAGAGACGGTCAGATTCCGACACGGGCGGTCTCTTCTCACCACAGTCATTAGGGGGCAGGGTGGCAGTGATGCAGGGAGACCAGTTGGATGCTACTGCTGAAGTCCAGTGGACCAACACGCCTAGGTGGGCGGAAAGTGGCAGACACTGGTCCAGAGGGAAGAACCAACAGTACCTGTGCTGGACCAGATATGCACAGGAAGAAGATGGTGGAACGAAAAGGGACGTCTTGGAGTATGAGCAACTGCCGTGAGTGGCACCAGGCCCGATCAGCAGAGCGGGAATAGAGCTAGGCTCACAGGAAGACAAAGGGCTTTACTTTGCATCAAGCCTGGCGGTGCTTGTTTCATAAAGCCGGCACTTGAGAGACTGATGAAGGAAGGCCTCAAGTTCAAGGCCAGTCAGAGCTACACAGTGAGACACTATCTCAAAAAATAAGTTTGATTTTGGCACAATTTTGAGATGCCTTTGAGAAATCTAAGGGATGTTACACAGGAAGTAGGTTATATAATTAGAGTTTGGAGTCAGAAAAGAGAGCTAAGCCAGAAATACAATTTCTGGAAGTCTGGAAAGTTGCAAATTATCTGAGATTGGGCAGAGTAATTTTTAAAGGGGAGAAAATGATATGAATAATGTGTAGATACCAACAGGCTAACGTGATCCTCCATGAAAAAACAGGGAAATGGTATTTTGTATATGTGTCCTATGATTTGAATGTGTTTTCTAAAACTTAATGTGTCAGAAACTTAATCCCCAGTAGAGCCATGGAGACAGAGTCTAACAGGATATGTGTAGGTTGCACAAGTATTCAGTGGGTTAACGCCATTCTAAAGGGGCTCCCTTGTTCTTGTGTGCCTCCACTATGGTAAGAAACAGCAGGAAGTCCCTCATCAGATGCCAGAGTCCTGATCTTGGATGTCCCTGACTCCAGAACTGTGAGAAATAAATCTCTCTTCTTTATCAACTACCTAGTCTGTGGCATTCTGTTTCAGCGGCACAACACATCACAAACCAACCCAAAATTTTACTACAGTTCAAACTCATGGGAGGGATGGCCAAAGGAGGTAAAATCAGGATGGCGTGATGGACAGGGAAAGCTACAAAAAAATAAAAGAGGCAATCAAAATCTAATACTGAGAAGCCAGAAAAAGATGGCCGGCAAACACCCTGCGGTTCTGGAGAGAGTGGAGCAGTGCCAACTACTTTATTAAGATTCACTGCAGAAAAGGGATTTGGCCAAAAGTCCATCTAAGGTGAAAAAGGACCAGAAATGAAATATGAATGCATAGAAAAAGCAAACAAGAAGCTTAGTGGTGGTGGATTTATTTAAAGATCTCAATAAATGGCTTAAATGGTTACCCACAATTTTTTTATGTTGTACTTAAGCTTCCTGGTACCTTTGGGTCTTGGGGCACTTCCAATGCTTTGCAGTAACTGATATCCAGCAATTATTTTGGATAGAATAATAACTGTTAAGTGGGGACACAAAAGCATTCTAAACCACTGTACATAATTTGTAATTAAAAGGAGCTATCCATTCCTGGATAATCAGATGGCCTATTTTCCCTCCATAAAAAATGTAAGTTAATCTAAATATGATTCTGTGTTCCTCATTCTCTCATTCTGTAAATTAGGAGAAACTCTCTCATCAGAATGTTATCGGACTATTACCATGATAAAGTTCCTCTCCTCAAAAAAAAAAGCCCATTAAAAGAGATGTTGGTCTGTGACACAATCCACTACCAAATGATTTAAGAGGAGAGCTATGAGGGCTTCCAGCATCTGTGAATGGAGCTGATTTCAGGAACAATCCTTCTCCTGAATAGAATGGAAACAGGTTTAAACAGGTTTAATCCTCCTATGGTTTATATTTCTCATGTTTCTCTTCCCACAAGTGACATTTCAATTTGAAGGACAAAAGGAAGGAAGACCCTAAGAACCAACACAGGTGTCACAGTCCCCAAAAGAGAGAAATTCATACTTCTTGCTTTACTGATATGCCCTTTCCCATTTAGAACTTTATCAGACAAGCAAGTCTCTCTTGACCCCATGGCCACTGAGACTACACTCCTCTCCCCCTCCCTCCCTCCCTCCCTCCCTCCCTCCCTCCCTCCCCCTTCCCCCCCTCTCTCTCAGACACATATCAACATGACTCCACCCACAAGACAGTCAGTCACCTTGCTCACCTTGCTGTAAATTGCTTCTAGTGCTCATAATTTAGTTTCAACCCCCAAACCCTGGGTTGCAATGGTCAGTTTGCTGTCTTTCTCAGCCCAGTCTTACAACTGGAACTATTTCTACCATAAAGCAATATCTGAGGACATAATGTTTACTTTTTCTATTCAGGGCACCTGCCACATAATTGATAACAAGTTTTTGTTGAACAGGTGGTATATTTCTAACAAATTGAATCATATATTCTACTGTAGAAAGTCAGAAGAAGGGCAATGTATTGTAGTCTCACTGCTACTGTAAAATACCACCACAAAGTTACTGGCTCAAAACAATGCAAGTGTATTCTCTTTCAATTCTGAAGGCCAGAGTATAAAATAGTCATTATATGGGGAGATATCCCTTTTTGGGAATCCTGGGGAGAATAACTCATCTTTTCGACTCTTTTAGCTCCTAGGAGATGCCTGTCTTCTCTGGCTCCCAGCTCCTTCCTTCATCACAAAAGCTGGCAGCACAGTTTCTAGATTTACATCTGTCATACCAATGCAATGTGTCTCTCTGACCTCATCACTGTAAAGACTTTTCTGATTAACTTGGACACACCTGGATAATCAACACTAACCCATCACAAGATTCCTAATCCCACCTTCAAAGTCCTTGTTACCATGTACACATGGCAATAAATATCAGGGCATACTTGGTTTAAGGAGAGCATGACATATAACAAAATATTTCAATTAAACGAGTATTAATTTTGAAAGCTAGAACTTATGCCTAAAGGGCGACATTTTATTGCCTGGAAATTGTGGTTATATAGAAAGCCACATTATCTGATGCTAATAAAATATGGTATTTATCCTGTTTATCTGGGATTTATTCTTATATTCTTGATGGAAGCCAAAAACATGCTAACCCTCAAACTAGTCACTTTAGAAATGTAATAAATTCTAATGAAATAATTATTAGTTAAAATTTGGAAGAAATCTCCACTTAAGAAAGTATTTTAAAACTAATATATATATATACAGTTGATATCAGTGTCATTGCTTTGCAACCGCACTTCAGTGGGTTTTTTGGGGGGGGTTATTGAGACGGGGTTTCTCTATGGCTTTAGAGCCTGTCCTGGAACTAGCTCTTGTAGACAAGGTTGGTCTCGAACTCACAGAGATCTGCCTGCCTCTGGCCCCCAAGTGCTGGTATTAAAGGTGTGTGCCACCAATAAAGCAAACTTATCAAGACAGGTAATCATTAGATTTGGTTCAAAATCAACTTTTACCCACTCTCAAAAATATAAATATTATTGGCCTCAATTATAACCCAAAGAATGAGCTACCAGATGTATGCTAAGAACAGGAGGCCCTCTCATCCTAAAAGAGAAGTGTCAAAAGAAGGGGCAACATTGCTACAGTTTCCACGAACAGTTCCACACTCCTTAGAAAGAAGCAATGGATGCCATTCAATATGACTCTGCCTTTGTTCAAATGGTCTCCATTTATATGTGCCATTCATAAAATTTCATTTATATATACATAAATACAAATTCAGGCAAGATTAGATGATATCTACTTGTATGTATTAATGCCTACAGATGTCGTCTTTACAAAGCTCCCATCTGTACTGATGCTAATGTCATATACCAGGTGTTTCTAAATACTATGACAAGCAAACATAAATTTGTTCCCTATTCCTCCCATAGATGTTAGGGACATGACTTCACAGGTTTCAGGTTCCTACCTTGCAGATTTGGGAATCCAGATGATCTCCTGGGATATAGAATGCATTTCTCAATCACACAGACACACAGCTTCACAAATACACATTCCACATGAACTGCCCAGAATCACTCTACAAATCTCCTAATTGTACACATCTCAAGTTTCTGACAGCAGACTGCCATTTGCAACTTCATAGGTAAAGCCAGGCTCTATCACTGGCTTGATATATGGCACTTTTGGTGGTCACTAAAGCCCCATTCATAGCCATGACATCATTGTTTCCATAGAAACAACATCACCACGTTTTCAAAGGAGAAGAAACTAGAAGGAATTCTCAGAGAAGACAAAACCAGAACAATTGAACTGGAATAAGTAAGCTATTGCTAACATGCTCTTTTGAGGGTATCTTAGTTTCTTGGGAGAAAACTGTAGATTTTAAAGCATTACAAAAAACTAGAAATTGTAACTGCTAAATTTCCTTCTGCAAGAAGGTATATTGTACCTCGAATAAGTCAGATTTACATTAAAAATTTACTCTTCTTAAAATAACACTCATAATTCTCCAATGCCCATGAATGCTTGAATACTTTTTAAAAACATTGTGTTTTAATGTCCCATTTGACTTTGTATATATGCTGTGAATCGAATATAATTGGATGTATATTTTAGTGAATTTTTGGCTGTTAAACTAAGAACTAATCTTATATACAGCTGAATTCTATAATAACAGGTAAAAACAGAATCACAATCACAAATACTGAATGACAGACTATGTTTATGAAGTTTCATGCACAGGTTGGCAAGGTTAAAGTATTATGTAAGCTTGGAACAAAACATTTTCTAAAATAATCACAATGACTGACAAATTCATGGAAAAGGGAATCAGACACCAGTCACATCCTAAGATTATGTATTCAAACACAAGAGAGTCTGTCCATGTTGTTAGAAATAGACCACTGAGCTTGGAGAGGGAAACCAGCTCATCCTTTCAAGTGTTTGTAATTAACAGTCTGATTTACAACACCAGAAGCATCTTAGGAATGCCTTTCTAAACGTGGGATAGTCTTTCAACAGCATGGAAATATTGCTCAAACCAGTCACCCAAAAGCAATTTAACTCAGAAAAGACAAGAGTGGAGTTGGGGTATGGCCACAGGGATAATGCCAGTCCAGATGACAAAATCACGACTAGACACCAATCATCCTATCAGAGATCTCCCTTCCATGTTGACATCAGCAATGGTGAGGTTAAACTTCACCACAAAGGTTACAGGGGAAGGATTCAGTATTTTGCAAAACTGTCAAGTGTATGCATAAAACTAACCACCACAGTTCTTAACAGAAACAGAACGACACCACGAACCTTCGTGACACCTTCTGTCAATTCCAAGACTATGCCTACATACTTACATCCAGTATTTAATGATAAATCCTCAAAGATTCTGTGGTGTAACAGTTTCCTCCAAGATTAAAACATTCTTTCCTGCTGGAAGATCCTTAAGCATCAAGGTAAACAACTCACAATAGCTTCAGGAAGTCCCTGAAACTGACCAGATCCACTAGGTCCCTCCCTGCCAGAGGCAGCAATAAAAGCTGAAGAAGGTCTCATAGGAGAAAAGCTTCAAAGAAGACTCCGAGACAAGACCAGCTGCCTGGAAGAAGCAGAAACCAGCCAAGCTGCCTGGAAGAGTTTTAGACCAACTGGGGCACCTGGGAAGGACACACTCCAGCCTGTTGTTCTGCCTGCAGGCTGTGCAGTGTGCTCCAGGTTTCCAACTTTATGAGCTGTCACCCATGCTGGGCTGGGCTTTGGTGATGTAGCTCTCTTTGAGTCTTTTCTGCTTCTATAACCAACCCTGCCCCCATATTCCTATATGTAACCCCAATAAAACTCGTTGTTCACCAAATTGGACTTTGGTGATATCTGTACTTTGGTCTATCATGGTATCCCTCTCTGGGGTGAGTAGATGTGTGTGCTGCAGCTCCCTAGGAAAAGCTTTGTCACACAATAGAACCATTACTTATCTCAGTGTTAGACGGTTTTGTGAGTACTCTTGCCTCCCCTAAAAATATGTATGTAGTGGGGAAACAGTGACAGACAGCATGGAATGAACATGATGCTCAGAACATCATCCAGTTCCACAACAGGGCAGATAAAAATGGTACCGTGATGGATGGGCATGTCAAGGGCTTGACCTTGAGAATACACAAACACCTGCAGATTGAAGCTGGACTAGCGAGATTAAGATATGCAGGACTACAAGATAGCACTGTGTCACCACTGTAAATAGAAAAAGATACAAGAAGAGAACAGAGAGAAGTAGCAGTGGATCCCATAGAAGTCAAAGACGATAAATAAGAAGGGTGGTTGGAGCCATATGTCCCATTCATATTTGTAGTGTGGGACCCATGGGTAAGGAGGCTGCCTATAAAACAAAAATACATAAAATTATGAAGCCATGGTTCCTGTTCTCAAGAAGCTCAGAGACATTCCATTGTTATAAATACTGTGTGATGACATAGGCTGACTATCTGTTTGTCAGAAACAGAAGAAGAATTTGAAGGCTGAAGAAAACTGGGAAGTGACAATATGCATAGAAAGCTCGAGATACCCACACAATACTACAGAAATGCTAATAGCAATATTCCAGAGGAAATCACTGGGCAGTTGCTTGCTCAAAATTTAGCCATGGAACAGTTCATAGGCAATTGGAGAAAACAAAACAGGGTAATAAATCTGACATGCTTGATTAAAAAGCAGGAAATACAGTCTCAGAGATTTGGATTAAAAAGGGAAATGACTATGGCGATGAAGAAAACCTGGGAAGATGAAAATTAAGCTAAGCCCAGCAACCTCAGGCCACACTCATGGTGATCCACGGCACTAGGATGGCCAGCTAGCATCAAGATGCTACCTGTGCTGCAGATGGCTACCACCCTGCAGGAGGTACTGTGTCTTCTGTGCCTGTCCCGTCACCCCCTCTCCCCGAGCTACTTGTAGCAGCACTCAGGAAGATGACATACAGACAGCATCAGAGAAGCCCACGGTCCTCCACTGTACTCCCAACATGCCAAAACCTTGCCCTTAGGCAAGCTCACTCTCCAGTCAGGCGTGGAGGGGCAAATACCTGCAATCTTCTTTGCACTTGAGAGGCTGAAGCAGGAGGATTCGAATTCAAGGGAAGCCTGGGCTACACAGTGAGTTCCAGGATAGTCTGGGCCACACAGAGAGACCCAGTCTCTAATTAATTAATAAATTACTTAATTAATAATCAATTCTCCAAAAAAGCTTATGATTCACTTATAAATTTAAGAGTGACTGGCTATGTATTAGATTAAATTTTTAATGATTTTCAGGACCATATATCTTTCTATACTTTAATTTTCCTTCCATTAGCCCTTTTACCTGTAACAGCTTTATCCTCTGATTTATTCTTAGGAAAAGGCTTTACAAAAACTAATTTCATCCAGAAATTTGTAGGAAGAAGAAAAGGGCTTTAGCACCAGGGAGACAGAGCTAGGAAGACCACAATTTCAAGACTACAATGGGCTGCCTGGAGTGGCTGACTCCAAAATGAAGGGGCATAGGATAGAGATTGCCCCAAATGTGATAGAAGCTTTCACAGTGTTAAGTGATTGAAGGATTTCACACACACACACACACACACACACACACACACACACACACACACATAAAGTAAAAGAAAATGATTCAAGAAAGAGAAAACAAATCTAAGTCCCTGGCACTTCAAGTTTCAAACAGAACATATAAGGGACTCTAAGAATTCATGAAAAATGACTTTGGTATTATTAACCATTCCATTTATTTAAAAATATACTTTTATATTATTTATGGGCATGTTTGAGTGTACATAAATATACCATATGTGTGCAGGATCATGCAGAGGTCAGAAGAGGCATTGGATCAAACTCCTGGATCTGGAATTACAGATACAGGGGTGCTGGGAATCAAACCATCTCTATGGTCCCAGCCCTCCATTCTTAAGGGGCAGAAGACCCTGCTACTCCATTAAACCATACATTTGTGCAAGTATATGCACATTTGTGGGTATATTTACAAGAAGGAGAGTAACAGTGTGTGTCAAAACAGGAAGGAGGCAAGTGAATGGGCAGGAAGAAGAGCTGATGTGTCCATGAAAAGTGAGTCTCAAGGACAGTTGAGTTATAGAGAAACAGTACATTAAGTAAGGTTTACAACCAATGTAGTTTTGGCCAACAAGTGGAAATCTCAAGGACTTGCAAGCAGCTAGCACTTACAAAGACCTTGGGAGGAGAGATCAATCCATTAGAAGATTAAACTCAACCCAGAAGCCAAAAAGTACAGAAAAATAGTAAGCTGCAGTGAAGATTAGTAGGTATACCAGATGGCAGAATAACAGAATTCTCACTCAGATGCACTGCCATGTGCCAGTGTGTCTTCATGGACTAGACTGGGTAGAAGATGCTTTGTCTGTCTCATCACTGCTCCTCCCCTTTACTCAATTCCTTCTTATCTCACTCCTTCCATAGCATCTGAGTCTGCTTGCTCAGGAAAAAATAATCACAGGTATAGCTGTTTGGTTCTCCTACCCCAATCTCCTGCAGCATATCTCATGTGTGCAGCACGTTTACAATGCTACAGAAATCACTCTCCAAAGAATTTACTTGACCTTGTTTGTTCCAGGCCACTGAATACAGTGTTAACCTTGGCTGGGACTCATGCCCCCAGTACCTTATTATACACAGCAACAGAAATTTGGTGGAGAGGAAATTAGAGAATGTGGCTATTGAACATGGAGCAGTTTCTTACCCATTCTGCAGAAAAGAAAATACTGTCCATCAGCAAACAGCCCACATTTGAGCCATGTTCCACACACTTCACCTCAACCCCACAGGCTTCTTGGCATAAAACAGTAGGAAGAAACCATTAGAGAAAAGAAAACTGCCTGGGAAAGAGCCTGGAAAGCTGCCTGTTTGGTCAGACCTACATGGAGCAGGAGAGTGGAGACATTTGCACTCCCTGGCTTCCTGTGAAAGAGACATTGTCATCAAAGAAAGTTCTCAGGGGTTGGGGAGATAGCTCAGTGGGTAAAGTGCTTGGCTACCAAAGCCTGTGTTCAACCCCAAGCACCCATGCAAAACATTGCGTATGGCAGTATGCATCTGTAATCCCACACTGGAGGCAGAGAGACAGGAGGATTCCTGGAGCTGGTTGGTCTGCCAGCCTTGCTGAATCAGGTCCCAGTGAGTGATCATGCCTTAAAAAAAATCAAGGCAGATGGTCCCTGAGGAACAACACTGGAGACTGACTTCTGGCCTCCATATAGCTATACCCACAAGAAAGGAAAGGGAGAGGGAGGAAAAGGAAGGGAAGAGGAAAAGAAGGGAGAAGAAACAGAAAGCTCCCAGAACTGCTATGGTGTGACACACCTGTGATCTCAGTACTATGGAGGCTCAGGCCAGAGAATTACAAGTTCTAGGCCAGCCTGAACTATACAGAAAGACCCTGTCTCAAATGAAGAAACAAAATCAGAGGGCGGTAACTCTACTATATAAACCCTGTGTCCTAGTTTGATTTCTATTGGTATAATAAAATACTCTGACCAAAAAGTAACTTGGGAGAGAAAAGTTTTGTTTTAGCTTACAACTCCAAGTCACCATCCACTATGAGAGAAGGCAAGGCAAGAAACTGAACAGATTGCTAGTCCACACAGCATTACCTCTGACCAAAGAACTCACTCCACACCCAAAGAAGTACATCAGGAACCATGGAAGATAAGGAGAGTACTGCTTGCTGGCTGGTTCAGCTAGCTTTCTCACAGTGCTCAAAACCACCTGCTTAGGTATGATGCAGCCCACAGTGGGCAGGGCCCTCCTACACCAATTAACAACCCAGACAGTCCCCCACAGACATGCCCACAGACCAATCTGACCTAGGCATCTCCTCAATGAAGGCTCTAGGCTGTGTGAAATTGACAGTTAAAGCTAACTAGCAGATTTGGAATCCATCTCAAAATATGATGTTCCTCAAGGTCATCTCTGAGGCCTTGAACTTTAAACAAACACCAATTAGCCATCCTGATCCCACAGCCCCAAAGGAGATGCAAATATGTTAACAGATGAGCATGGAACGCAGTATTGCTCGAGCTCCAACAGCTTTTTAAAGAGCGCTTTGAGGACAGCATTTGACAGCATCACAGAATGTTCACACTGAAAAGAACCAGCAAGAGCCTAGATCAGTCATCTGCTATCTGTGTGAGCTCTGGAAAGTGGGTTACAGCCACTAAAGCTCAGCCTTTTCATCTGCAAAAACCCACATGCACCACAAGTATGGTGGTAAAATGGCATCCTCTTTACAGTTTACAGTGACCTATTCTTATAGCAAAGCTGTCAATGTTCAATAAGCTAGTATAAAGGACAATTGTTTGTGACAGAGACTCCTTTCCTTATATGCACTCACTAGTCTGATCCTCATGTAATATGAAACACTTCCACGTGCTCATGAGGTCTCATATTTCCCATCATGCCCAGTAGGTTGGCAGCACAGTCCACTTGGTAGCTCCTCTGGAGCCCAAGTTTTCCAAGCTGTCTATCGTTCTCTAACAGCCCTGTTTTCCCTTGACACACTCTCACCCCTGCTCCTCTCTAATTGCTGTCTTCCTTTTTTTGTTTGTTTGTTTTTGTTTTACGAGACAGGGTTTCTCTGTGTTGTTTTGGAGGCTGTCGGTCCAGCCTGGCCTCGAACTCACAGAGATCCGCCTGCCTCTGCCTCCCGAGTGCTGGGATTACAGGCGTGTGCCACCACCGCCTGGCTGCCGTCTTCCTTTTTTTTAAATTAATTTATTTTTTAAAATTTAAATTAGAAACAAGGTTGCTTCTTATGTCAATCCCAGGTCCCTCTCTCTTTCCCTCCCCTCCTCCTATGCCCTTCCACCAGCACCCCCCCATACCCCCTCCTTTCCCCAGGGAGGGTGAGGCTCTCCATGGGGGTGTCCATAGTCTGCATTTCATCCAGGGCAAGGCCTAGACCCTCCCCCCAAGAGTGCAGAGTGAGTGTATCTCTCATTGTGGGATGGCCACCCAAGGTCCATTTGTATGCCAGGGATAAATACTGATCTACTACCCAAGGCTCAATAGATTGCCTAGGCCTCCTCACTGACACCTGACACCCACATTCAGGGGGTCTTATCAGTTCCATGCTGGATTCCCATCCATCAGTCTGGGATTCAAGAGCTAACCCTTGTCAGGTCAGCTGTTTCTGGGGGTTAAGCCAGGCCAGTCTTAACCCCTTTGCTCATCAGTCCTCCCTCTCTGTCACTGAATTTCTTGAGTTCAACTCGGTGTTTAGCTGTGGGAGTCTGCCTCTGCTTCCATCAGTCATTGGATGAAGGTTCTGTTTCCCAGACTCTCTGGCCATGGGATTGTAAGCAGGCACTCCCCAGATCTATGTCTAAAATCCATGTATGAGAGAGTACATACCATGTTTGTCTCTTTGTGACTGGGTTACCTCACTCAGGATGGTTTCTTCTAGTGCCATCCATTTGTTGAACTCAGTATCTGTGCTACTGGTGTTATTTATGTTCAGGAAGCAGTCTCCTGTACCAATTTGTTCAAGAGTACCCACTTTCTCTTCTAAGAGGTTCAGTGTGGCTGGATTTACGTTGAGGTCTTTGATCCATTTGGACTTAAGTTTTGGGCATGGCGATTGACATGGATCTATCAGTAGACTTCTATATGCCAGGATCCCGTTATGCCAGCACCATTTGTTGAAGATACTTTCTTTTTTCTACTGTATAACTTTAGCTTCTTTGTCAAAAATCAAGTGTTCATAGGTGTGTGGGTTAATATCAGGGTTTTCAATTCGATTCCATTGGTCTACCTGCCTATTTTTGTGCCAATACCAAGCTGTTTTCAGGACTACAGCTCTATAATAGAGCTTGAAGTCAGGGATGGTGATGCCTCCAGATGTTGCTTTGTTGAATAAGGTTGTTTTGGCTGCCCTGAGTCTTTTGTTTTTCCATACAAAGTTGATTATTTTTCTTTCAAGGTCTGTGAAGAATTGTGCTGGGATTTTAATGGGGATTGCATTGAGTCTGTAGATTGCTTTTGGCAAGATTGCCATTTTTACTACGTCGATCCTATCTATCCAAGAGAGCATGGGAGATCTTTCCATTTTCTGGTGTCTTCTTTAATTTCTTTCTTTAAAGACTCAAAGTTCTTGCAATAAAGGTCTTTCACTTGTTTGGCTAGCATTACCCCAAGGTATTTTATGTTGTTTGTGGCAATTGTAAAGGGTGATGTTTCTCTGATTTCTTTCTCAGCCATTTTATCATTTGGTTCTCTGATTGCCTTCTTGCAGCCCAATTCACACCCATCAACTGTAGTAGTAAAAATTATGATACACAGAATTGGGATTAAGTAAGTTAATTTTATTGGGGATAAATCACTTACATGAGAAACCGACAGCCCAGGGTCAGTGCTCCTCTGAGACCCCACAGGAACCCAGAGAGAGAGCACACCTGCCCTTCCTCTCAGACCAAAATCCCACAAGCTCACCTATGCACCTGTGACCATGCCCAAATGGGCATGATCAGCACCACAGGTACCTAGTAAGATCTCTGACTACAATCAGCCTCCAATGAGAATAGGGTATGGTAATATTCACATCTACCCACTTACATATACAACCAGCATATTATCCCAAGCTATTTGTGAGAAATTCCAGTCCTCTGGCCTGCTGTTATAGAAACAAACTAGCTTCCACTTACTGAGAGCACATTTAATGGGGACTCAATCTACAGACACTTACAAGGACCTACTATGGCCAAATTTTAGAGACAACGATACCGATCTCTCTGTCTCTGTCTCTGTCTCTGTCTCTGTCTCTGTCTCTCTCTCTCTCTCTCTCTCTCTCTCTCTCTCACACACACATACACACACACACACACACCCCAGAGCATTGGTAATGCTCATTGTTCACTGGACAGGTAGGAAGACCAAAATATCTCAGTTGCTCAAATCCAGAGTCCAGCAACTCTGATTTTTTTTCTCTTCACCTATTTTGCAGCCTCCATAGGAGCTGGCATAGTCGCTCCAAGATGGTAACCATTGTTTCTTTGATACAGTATTATGACTGATTATTTTTCAGACTATCTCTGAGCCGTCCATGCTGTGAGAACCAACATGAGGTAACAGGACTTGACTGCAAGAGTCCTGGGGCCACGTCCCACGGTTGCCAGCAGTGTTTGTAATGAGGAAATCTTCCAGTTCTAAGTCTTTGTTCCTTGTACAAAAGGCTTTGTTGACTACTACTCATCCTTTACTTCAAGGAAGGTACCCCAATAGGTAAAATGCCCTATCACACATAGAACACTCTTCTCCTGACAGCAAATGCAGGTCAAACGGTCATACTCGTCTGTAATCATCTGATTATCACTCACTTTCCCTACTCCTACCTTCAGTAGCACAGAAAGCACGCCCATTTCTGCTCTCACAACTGAACCCCAAACTCCAAGGGAGGACTGTGACTTCAAATTAAAATGTGTTGAGCAGTTGAGCAGATGAGCTCATGCATGTGAAAATGATCTGTAGAACATATAGCACAGTGGAAATGCTGGTGGCTCTATTTGGTGTGGATAGTGAGAAGTAATCCTCTTAACTGCAGGAAGCCATTCTGTTTCCATTCAAGTAACAAACTGTCCCATTTGAAGGACTCTATAAGGAAAGGGACTCTGACAAGCTGCCCCACAGTGCCCTATTTCAGGATTCTCTCATGACCACGTCAAAGCTCCCAGTTCATCTGTGTTCTGATAGAATATTTTTTATTCTGATCCACAGATGGTCACCATAGGAGGCTGGGTTGAGTCCCAAGAGCATCCAAAAGAGTGAGATGTCTATTGGCTAAGTCGGCAGGGAATCTGGTGCTGGACCAGGGAAAGTGCATTCCAACCATGAGCCAGTTCAACAAAAGCACTCTGGGTCCCTCCATCCCCCATCTTTGGTTAAATCCGACTCTATGTCTAAAATGCTGTGCACATCAGGAGCCAAAGGAAACCATAGTGGCCAAAGCCGGGGAGAGCTTGCTCCCCCATGCTGTTCCATTCAAGGAAACAAAGCCCTTCCAAGATGCACTGAGCTGGTCTGAAGATGGAAGGCCTTTATGCAGGTTTCCAAGGAGATGAGTCAGATGTTGTTACCATAGAAACTATTGCTGCCATTTATTGTCCATCACCCCCTGACAGTAAGGGAAAGGAGGGCACTGTGTTTTGATGGAGAAGGAAATAAGAGTTGGATTTAAGTCAAGATGAAGAAGTATATTGAGAAAGGTCCCTGAAGACTTCAATGGTGTCAATAACAAAATGTCTAATTTCCAAAGCAAATGGATTAGAGACATGAGTATTGACTGTTTGTTGTTATTTGTGTTGGTGGAGTTGGGGTGAATAAAGTGGCATGTGAGAATGACCTCTGTCCCTCTAGCAAAAGAACTAGGGTGTGAGACTCGTAAACATGGCCATATCACAACCCATGAAAGCATCAGGGTTATAGGAAACTGAGGTCAGCTGTCTGCCTTTCCTAGTTGGAAACTTGTTTCTAGTAAAAAGAGGAATACTTTTTAGAAGTACTTTTGATTTTTGCCACTACCAGAACTTTAGAGATAATATTATGAGGTAGTAGTAAAAATCAAAGGGATTTCCAGAGCTGGGGAGACAGCTCAGTGGGTAAAAGTGCTTGCTGTGTAAGCAAGAAGACCCAAGTTTGAATCCTCAGCTCCAACGGAAGAATGCTACACATCCCAACTTTAAGGGGGCAGAGACAGGTGGATCCCAAGAGCCTGATGGTCAGACAGCCTAGCCCAAACTGCAAGTTTCTGTCTCAGTAAAAGGCCTTGTCTCAAACCATGGAGGTGGACAGCAATAGAGGAACATACCCAACTTTCTGCTCTGGCTTCTGCATGATCATACAGAGGCACTCACACCCACACAATCAACACACATGCTATGCTCCCTCCACACACCCCAAAGCAAACTTTCATTCAGATTTTTCTCATCTTTCATAAAGACAACCTCAACCTTGAAATCCATCTTACAGCACCTGCACTCACAAAACTGCCTGGAGGGACCTGCAGTACCCATGATTTGTTCCAGGAGTGGTTACTCAACCCTGGGTACTCCAGGAGCCAGACAAAGCGAGCATTCAGGTGCCCCTGGAGAGGGCAAGGAAAATAAAACACAGTTTAGTCCCTCCGGTTCCTTATTTGTTTTTCTTTCAAGTAACACTGCTGGGCATTGTTGGGCTCCTCGCAGACCAGGAGAGTCTGTCTCAGGGATGCAGACTGGAAGGATAACGGACGGAAGGCAAGGAGAGCCAGTGCCTTTTCAAACATAGGATTGATGACACTGACTAATTCTATATGCCAGCAAGGCAGGAACTAGGACAATTCAAAACACCAGGATTTGTAGCCCTCACATGCATGTACCTTCTGATAACCACCAGATAGCCAGCAGGAACGCCACCCACACAATTAAAGGGAACTACTGAGGGACAGTAGCAAAAGCAGCTAATATATCCTTGCTCCCAGAGTGTTAATATTCATACTCTGATTCAGCTTATGTAGACTTCCCACAAGAGGACCTTTGGAGATAAACAAAGCCCTCAGTCCCGCAATTTTGCCTAACCTTAAGATGGACATCATTTCTGTACTCCATGAAGGCAAATCTTCCTCTCCAGTAAGGACAAACTAACCATGATCTTTCTGGTCCAGACGTCCCCTGACACAGCCCAGAAAGGGAGAGATAGGATGGGACTGACACATAGGCCAGGCTTCTCACAAGTTTCAAAATCTAAGTTCAACAGATCCAATAAGTGATTTGCCCAGTCACAGAAGCAAGTCGCATAAGAGTCCAGGCCAACTAAAACTGCCATGAACACTCGTGTATGGGCCTTGGCATAAATATATGCTTTAATTTCTCTTAGTAAATCCCTAGGAGGAAAGATCGCATCATATAAGAGATGTACGCTTAACATCAGGGATTGCCAAGCGGCTGTTCCGTTTTGCATTTCTATCAGTGAGTATGAGTGTGTGGTGGTTTGAAAGAAAATGGTCCCCAAAGGGTGTGGCACTATTAGGAGATGTGGCTTTGTTGGAGTAGGTAAGGCCTTATTGGAGGAAGTGTGTCACTCTGGGGGTGGGCTTTGAGGTCTCATATATGCTCAAGCCATTCCCAGTGACTCAGTACACTTCCTGTTGCCTTTGGATCAAGACATAGAATTCTCCAGCACCATGTCTGCCTGCATGCCTCCATACTCCCAGCCACCATGCTCCCTGCCATGATGATAATGGATTAAACCTCTGAAACTGCAAACTGTCATCTCAATTAAAATGTTTTCCTTTAAAAGAGTTGCCATGGTCATGGTGTCTCCTCACAGCAACAGAAACCCTAAGTAAGACAGAGAGCATTCCAGTTTCCTGGTATCTTCACTGACTCTCACTGCAGAATTATTATATTTAGACCATAGTACACTATCCCAACATACAACTGTATACTGATCTCGTCTCTCTTTAATTGTACCAAAAAGACTGAAGTAGGGAGAGTGATAGTTTTCCTAGTAGTTCTAGATTAAAAACCATGCTAAGACATCTAGAAAAAAAATGCTAAAACATTTCCTGACCAAATCCCACCCATTCTCTACTAAGGACTCAGCCACTGGCCTCTCTTAGTGGCATCCAGTCACCACCTTCACTATGGCCTTCATCATCCTGTACTGTCCTGTGCAGTCATTCTTTTGCTGGACTGCAAAGGGTTTTGAAGACAAGACTATATCATATCTGATTTCCTGTGTCTCTATACACTAGGAACTAATGGGTGGATTAAAAAAGGACTCTGATCTACAGACATCACAAAACACCTAGTTATATCACAGGTGGGAGACACAAGTCACACCCACCCTCTCCTGCACACTGTGTCTTTAGAAAGAATTCTAGCCACATGATCATCTGGCTTGATGCCTTCAGGAGGGACCAATAACGACCAATGGCACCTTTACTTCCCTAATGCTTATTGTAATACTGGCATAAATAAAATGATCCCGTGGTTGGAACTATGTTTTTTTTTTAAGGAAAAAACACAAATCTTGATCCAGTATTGTCCATCACTAGTAAATAGCCTAACAGGGAGACTCAGAGAAAGGACTGCTGATTCTGTTGCCAAAGAAAACATTTATTTTAATGGCATCCTGACACACCTCCAGATCAAGCTGATATTTTGACCCAAACAGATGTTCGCAGTCTGACCCATTTCTCTACCAAAATCTGACTCATTGGTGAGATGTCAAGGTAATGTCACAAAGGCAGCTACTGGTGGGCACCTGGGCTGCTTCCTACCTTGCTCTTTATTGTTAAAGCTGCTATGAACCTCCATGTATGAATCTCTGCAAGGACATACACTTTCATTTATCTCAGGTAGTGACTGGATCTTATGGCGAGTGAGTGTTTAACATTTAAGAGACAGTTAAATGGTTTGTCCAAGTAGTCAATCTACTGTGTATTTCTACCAGCAGGGTATGAAAGCCCCTCCCCCATATTCTCATCCACACCTGATAGTCAAGTTTTTAATCATTAGGCATCTCATTGCTACGTGTAGTACCCCATTGATTTTCATTTTCCTCATGACTCATGACACTGAGCACTGTGGCAAGTGTTGATCGGTCATCTCTGTAACTTCTCTGGTGAGGTATCTTTTCAAAACATTTATCTGCCTTAAAAATTATTTTCTTTATGCATGCGTGTACATGCAGGTGTGTACATGTTTTGTGAGGGGTTCATGTTTATGTGGGAAAACAGACACATGTGTGTTTAACTACATGGAGGCCAGAGATCAACCTTGAGTGTTGACCTTCAGGTACTGTTCGATTTGTTTCTTTGAGACACCATCCTTCCCTGGGATCTGGTATTCACCAAGTAGGCTAAGCTGGCTGGTCAGTGAGCCCCAGGGATCCGCCTGTCTTCATCGCCCCAGCACTGGGATCACAAGCATGAGCAACTACATCCAGTTTTTCACCCGGGTGCTGGAGTTCAAGTTCAAGTCTTCCTGCTAGTACAACAGGCTCTTTGTTGACTGATGCATCTCCCCAATCCTTTGTCCACTTTGAAAATCATGTTCTTATCTTATCATATGTATTTTAGAGTCTAGTCCACAAGACTAATATCTAAGCAATCACCTACCTCATATGAAAACTTAAGCATCCTACTGGTCTCCTCTCCTCTCTCATCCCAACTTTATCTTCTGCTCCATAAAAGCAGAACCACAATCTTGGCATTAAAACAAGTAAAGCAACAGGCAGATATGGTCTTCCCATGTCCCCTGTCACCCTGCAATCAACAGTGCCCAGTTCTTCCTCCGCAGATCACAGGCAGCTAACAACTTTTCTGTGAATTCTCCTCCAATAGCAAAGACACACTATCCCATGACCTTATTCAAAACTACACAAAGCTCTCAGAGTAGTCATGGGGGTTTCCTTCAGTTGCATGCCTAGGAGCTTCCCACAATGTTCAACAGAACAGCTCTGAGAAGTCAGCAAAGTAGATGGCTCCAAGCACCCATCTGGCAGTCTTAGAATCCCACCAATCAGGTCTTTCTCCACCCTCCATTCTACATACACAAACATGAATTCAGAAGCAAAGGTGACTGTCATGGCTGAGCAGGGGCAAACCCTTCCAGGCCTCACAGAGCTGGTTTCCGACTTGAAAGTGAAAGCATACCAAGGATGTGGTGTTTGAAAAGCCAGGCAGAGTTCTCAGAGGAAGAAGCTGTCCTCATGGAAAGACCCTGCAACAGTCCTCAGTCAAGGGCAGGCTTCACTATAGACCAGTCAATGGGAGCCTTGAATCCTAATCACATTTCTGCTGCTCATACCCCCTTTGAGAGGAAGGAGGTCCTTCAATAACACTTATAACAGCTGTTACATCGGTTTAATGAGGTGGGGAATGGTTCCTGTGGGTCCATGTAAAAAGGAACAGCCAGCTAACATCTTAGACACTTCGTGAATAAGGTTCTTTCATTTCAAAAATAACTGAAAATTAGAAATATTCATTAAAAAATCGTCACCAGGAATGCCTGCCTCTTGGGGAGGGATTCTCCCAGTTGCCCCGGGAAGGCTGTTCCTACAGAAGGCCTCATGGCTTCTGAGTTTATGCAGTGAGGGGGAGAAGGGCAGCCCTGCTGAGGATGAAGGGATTTTGCTCCTCAGAGCAGACTGGTCTGGAAGGAGATTAACACTGTTTCCCTGCCTCTTCCCACCATGCGGCTGAGCCTTCTCTCTTCCCTGCTTCTCTCCTGTGGAGGAGGAAAAGCAAGGCTCCCTCTGCATGTTTCCAGGACGTCAAAGGCAAAGTCAACCGGCTCTAGCAGTGGCTGCTGTAGTCTCTGGGCGGAAGCGTTCTTCCGGTGCGAGCCCATTCCCACTGCCCTCTCACTCCCACCGGCTTCTCAGACCAACTGGCTCGTCTCCTCCAACAATGGACCGTTCAACCTTCTTACCCACCACCTGGCCCTTTGCTTGCTACGGTCCCCTGCGTGGGACCCTCTCGAAGCAAAAGTACTGCAGACTTTTGAAAAAGTTTAACCCACTAGGATGTCAGGTAAAATCAAGAGCAAGATTCATTACGGGCTTCCAGACTGAGCACAGTGGGCTCCATGAGAGACGCAGAAACTTCCTGTTTAATCTGCTTTGCCCGATCCATGTGTGGGTGGGTAGGTGTGCAGGGGTGCCCGTCAGGGTCAGAGTGTCTAGCCTAGAACAGCACGAGAAATCAATTCCTCTCCTTTAGAGAATTCTCCTTTCACTTTTCCCTTTCTGCTTTTTCCTGTCTCCTCCTTCCCAAAAACCAATCAAAAGGGAAGTGGGGATGTATTGCAGCCCTCAGAGCTCCAGTGAAGACTCAAGCAATTCTCTCAGAACGTGAGCCATTTCTCTACTGAGTCCCATAAGATGTTGCTCCCTCCAAATTGTAGGGCTGAGATTGTGTGTGTGTGTGCGCGTGTGTGCGTGTGTGCGTGTGTGTGCATGCGTGCGTGCGTGCGTGCGTGCGTGTGTGTGTGTGTGTGTGTGTGTGTGTGTGTGTGTGTTACTGAGGATAGCCACTAAGGACTCATGCTCATGCTAGGCTAAGCAAGTGCTCTACCACTGAGCTCTATCCACGGCCATTCTTTTCACTTCTTTTGAGAATCCAGCTTCCTAATTCCTATGTAACTCATCGCATTTAGAGTCGAAGCTCCATTTCGTTTTGCTCACACTTGTGGGCTGGAAACATGGAGAGGCTTGGCTGGGCAGTTCACACTTGGGGTCATCACACAGTCACAGTGTGCTGCTGGCTAGAGCTGCACCATTTGAAGGCTCCACTCAGCTGGGTGCCCAGGATAGCTCACTCACAAGCTAGCGGGTGATGCTGGCTGTCAACAGAAAGCCCAGCTGGAGCTGCCACCAGCATGCTGGCACATGGCCTCCCCAGCATGTCTGGATCTGGTCAATCAATTTCTTAGCAGCTAGTAGCCTGCAGAGTGAGCAGTGGCAGCCTGGCCACGAGAGCTAGCCTCAGAAACCTGCTGACTATAAGTCAGCCCAGATTTAAGGAGAGCAGTCAGAAATTTCACCTTCAATGAGATGGGTATTAAAACACTTACACATTTAAAAATCTTCTCATTGGCCTGCTTTCAATTATTTAAAAGTGCTCACTAACTTGAGGTTAGGAAATCTGTTCATTATTATCTCACTGAAGTCTAGCAGTGTTTCATACATACTAGACACACGGCAAATAGATTTTGTTGCTGTTTTCTGAGATAGGATCTCATGTAGTCTAGGCTGGTCTTAGATTCACCATGTAGTCAAGGGTACCTTTGAACTCCTGATACCCCTTCCTCTCTCTACCTCCTAAATGCTCCCAGGCACTGCTCATGGGGCTAAAAGATAGGAATTCCAGGCCTCTCAACCAGGTAAGCAGTGTGTCTTAACATATACGCACATATCTACTGACCACACATTGATTCAGGAAGGAGACCTGACCAACACCAAGGCAGTGTGGCCCTGCATGTGTGGGAAGTGGGAAGTAGATGTAGCTTATTAAGGAGGACAATAAGGCCATCAGAAGACTCGCCTGCACTGCTAAGGCGAGTTCAGTCTGTGTGTCTGGGGTGAGGCAGCAAGTCAAGGTGGCAGCAAGATGCAGCCCTGGCTGGAACGGCGTCAGAGTATGGGTTTCTGTCCTAAATGATGTACCCCTGGCTCTACATCAATGTCCTGAGTGTTAACCAGCAATATGGAGGCCTTCCTAATTCCTGGACTTAGAGAAGAAACCAGACAGAAGGAAATGAGTATAATGTGACAGCAAATCACTCCAGATGTTGCCCCTCCTCTGGGTCTGCATTTTCTACTAGGATCCTCTCCTGCTGTCCTCACTCTTCACAATGGCCTCCACTATACCATTTCTCTCAGCTAGGGGTGTGTGACACCAGCTACACTCCCAGGTCACCTGGAGTCAATGAAGACACTGTGAATTGTCCTTCTGATTCAACACAGCCCTTGGCACACTGCGGACTGGGTGAAGACTTGCTTCCCTGAGTATAACCCGCTTTGGTGTGTGTGCACACACATGTTCATCCTCACCATCTTCAGAGTCAGACCATTGGAAAAACTAATTCCTTTGGTGGACAGTGTCTAAAGGGTGGAGCTATTAGATGTAAATTTTTTCATTATGTTCAAAACAGGGCTTCAAACCACTGGCTGGTAAAGTCCATTGAATTCCAATTATTTGGTATGTTAAAACCTAATTCAACCCAGTAACTGGGAAAAAAGGGAGACTTGTACTAAGATAGTGTGATCTGTCAATCAGATGGTTACCTCATAAACACTTTTCCCAGATGAGCTTCCACAGATCATCCTAGAGGCACCAGCCCACACCAAGGGGTCATTCACGCTTGATTTGGCCTTAGTGATTCTTCTTAGAGTGAAATGCTTTTTTATCAACACAAGCATGGCACATTAGTCAAAACAGATATTAAAGCAAGGAACCACTGAAAATAATATGTTTTTTCTAGTAATACTATTACTAGAAAGCATGAAAACATACATCTATCCTTTGAAATGCTGATTTAGGTCTGACATCTTCCTTGTAGGTAGAGGTCCACAGAATAACTTCCCACAATATTCCCTGAACAAACAGCATGTTGGCTCTTCCTGAGTCTTGCATCCTTCCAAGTGAATTAAGAGCTAAAAGGCATTTGCTAATAAGTAATCTGAGTGCAGAGCCACTGCATGGTTCTTAGTTTCCCTCCAGCGTTTATGGTTATTTTCTTCATTCCTAATTCATGAACTAACTGGAAACTTCTTTTGCAGCAACTCACTTTTAACAATTGTGTTCCCAACACTCAACTTGGTTTTGTAGGCGCAGCAAATCCAGGAGAGTACAGATGAAGCTTCTAGAAGAGTGTCTAGTGCATGGAGAGTGATCAGTGAAGGTTAGCGCCTGTGCTTACTCACGTGCTGTTCATACATAATAATTATTCAATTACAATAGCGAAAGTAATGGATAGAAACAGGTTTAGGGACTCACGACTGGCTCTTGGTATGCACTAAGCCTGAAAGGGAAGCAGGAAATTTCTGGTAGAACATTATGAACAGTAGCACCAGCATCCAGCAGCATTAAGTATTATGTGGGTTCACACAAGGAATGGAGACAACAAAGTCAGATGGAGGTCACTTTAGAAGAATGTCCTCTCTGCCTCCCTAAGTCCCCAGTCCACCCTCACCTCCATCGCCCCCAACCCCCCACCCCCGCCACTGTGGACTCTATTCCCACCGAGGCTGATGAATATGCTAGCATAGCTTATAGCCTGTCCAAAGGCACTCAGGAAAAGGGGAGGTCGGTCAGGAGTGAAATCTATCCTACATTCTTCTTCTTATCACACTCCTGCACGGGGCTACCACCACAAAAGAGGAGCCAACCTTTCCTAGCTCCCACAGACAGCCTTCCCTCTTTTCTCTCTGTGCTCACTCAAGCCCACACTCTAAAGCAGTGGTTCTCAACCTGTGGGTCTTGACCTTTGAGGGGGTGTAGAATGACCCTTTCACAGGGGTCACCTAAGACTGTCAGAAAAACACAGATATTTATGTTATGATTCATAACAGTGACAAAATTACATTTATAAAGTAACAATGAAAATAATGTTATGGTTGGGGGATCATCACAACATGAGGAACTATATTAAAGGGTTGTGGCATTGGGAAGGCTGAGAACCGCTGCTCTAAACAGAATACAACTAAGCAGAGATATTAGACTGAGCACTGCATTGTGCTGTAGGTAACACCTTTGTTAAAAACAACAGTCAAGAAAAGCATCTTCACTGAAAACCATCGCTTGCATAGGGAGATGTGATCTTCTTTCAGGTCTGGTCCACTATGCCCATGGTTCTCCCATCAAGGCACCTACCCCAAAGCTCATCTATGTGTCTGGCTACACACCACACCTGTGCACCACTACCCTCTCATCTGATCCCTCACAGTCAGACCAGGACACTGCAAAGGACTCACATCTCTCTTGTGTCCTCTACAAAGGACTCCTATTTCTAATGAAGACCACAAGTAACAGCAACAGAAGAGTCTTCATTTGTTGAGTGCACTTAACATTTTCAAAATATTCAGGCAGCAATCTTCCTGCAAAGTCTCCCTTTTGGTGAAGTATTGAAATGGATGATCTGTGTCCACTCGAAATTCCTTTTAGGAATACAAGGCTGGTGTATGTATACTTTAAATCTTCAGACCTCATTTTCAGTCTCATCAACTGATTGACAATCTTCTGTGTTAACTTCAGACACTGCTAATAAAGTTTGTCCCAAATCACAGGAGTGTTAAAAATCTAGAAGAAACAGTGCTGTGGTCTGAGTTTGCTCGGAATCTTCAAGGCACGGGTGTTAGAGGCTCAGAACCCACGGTGGCATGAGGAGCATGTGACGGAACCTTTAAAGGGGGAGGCCGAATGGAAGGTCACTGAGTCACTGGAGCCCCTGTAAGGGCTATAGAGCGACCCCTTTGGTAGTTCTTGCAAAATGGCTGTCAGAAAGCCTGGAGCAGTCTCCATTTAGTTGCTCTGGCTTCCTGATTGGCAGTGTGGTTGCTTGCTACTTACTGCACAGGCTCTTGGCATTGCCATATACCATGATATGGTGCAGCAGAGACTTCACCAGAGCTGAACTAATGCAAGTACCATTGAGCCTCCAGAACTATGAGTTAAACAAATCTTGCTTTATAAAGTTAGCCTGTCTCAGGTATTTCATTACAGTAATGGCAAAACTAACTAATACTAATATTACCAGCACCCTTAGCAAACCAGTGTCTGAGCTAAAAAAAAAAAAAAAAAAATGGACCCAACAGTCCTTAGTGCATCAACCTTAATGCACAATGGGAAAACAGTGACAGAAAGTGACTGGATGAAGACCGAAGACTGCGTAACTAGGTGACCGGCAGAGGACTGGAGATCAAACCTAAGTCTTCTAACCTCTAACCCAAGCAGCTGCAGTACCTTTCCAAACTCCAATTTTACAGCCAAACGGTTTAACCAGAGTGATGCTATTGGAAGGCAAAGTTACAAGACATCACATGCCCCCAGCGCAATCTCCAGCCTTAAACTCTATTGAGAATTTACCCAATTAAAATACCAACATCAATCTAACCTAAAAGATGTTGGCGTTCAGCCCGAAGCCCTTGGAAACGCCCGGCTCAGGAGTTCCCGTCACAAGGAAAACTTGAGAGTCCTCTAAGGTAAAGGTGAGCTGGCCTCAGCAGCGAGTGGGGAGTGAAGAGGTTTAAACCACCACCCTCGACAGACTCCAAGAGCTGGAATTGCCCAGGACTGATGGACAAGTTACCACCAACCTGAAAACATCTTGACTCCTGGGAAAGTAGAAATTCACCAGGATGAAGTTCTTCTGACCAGGAAAGAAGAGAACAAGTCAGTAAGACAGCATGACCTGGGTGCTGTTGGCATGAGTCTTTTCTGCGGAAGTCAACGGGTTGTCAGTTACAGTTTCATTTGACATAGATTGCACTTCTAGACAATGGAAACAACAAGCAGAACACAAGAACAACACCTTCCCCCAAGCTCTGGGAGCTTTTTGTTTTCTTTCTGGAAAGCAAAGAAGCAAATATGGCAGTCTGTAATTCCAGCACTTGAAAAACTGAGTCAAGAAGATTGTAATTCAAGGCCAGCTTGAGCCAGAGAGGGGGGGGGCGGAAAAATAGCTCAACAGCCAGGTGAACTGAGTTCCATCCCTGTGACCCATGTAAAGATGGAAGGTGTCCTCTGACCTCCATTTGCTCCATGGCATGTATGAACCCCCCCTACAACACCACACACACACACACACACACACACACACACACAATAAATAAATATATAAATTTCTAAAAACAAAGGGGAAATCTATAATAAGCAAGATTAGAAGACAGAGTGAAAAGATGAGAGACAATCAAAGGGTAACTAGCCCTGTCCCTCCACCAGAGATTAATGAGGGACATAAAGGTATTTTCCATTGTACTGGGCACACAGGGATGGAAAGTCATCCACTATAACTCTCTGGCTATCCCTGGCATGTTCTCAAGCTGGAGTTTTTGACTTTAAAAACATGAGTGGTGAGGCTGGAGTGATGGCTCAAAGGTTAAGACCACTAGCTGGTCTTCCAGAGGTCCTGAGTTCAATTCCCAGCAACCACATGATGGCTCACAACCATCTATAATGAGATCTGGCGCCCTCTTCTGGCCTTCGGGGACACATGATGCAGCCTTCCGGGACACATGCAGACAGAACACTGTATACACAATAAAGAAATAATAAATCTTTAAAAAAAAAAAGATGACCTAGTTAGAAACTTTTCTCCAGAAGTTAAAAACGTGAGTGGAAAGTTGTGAGGGATAAGCCAGTTAACATCCCTTGGTATTAAATGAGGGATTAAATGATAAGATTTCCATCACGCACCTAATATCAACACAAGCACTTATAAGGGGTCAATATTATAAGCTTTTAAACTGGTAACCAAGGAAAATGTCCGCACGGTGCCTGCAACATAGCAGGTATTCAGAACGATTGGCTGCCAGTAGAAACTGGGGGTTACACACAGGGGGTATGGAACTGACTTGGTCTAATTCTGAGTTTCAAGGCACAGAGGAATCCAGCAGGGGGAAATCAGCAACAGAAGCAAAGACTTTCTTTGACAGAGACTGATTAAAAAACACCTGTGGAGTGGATGGACGAGCATCTAAATAATCAACCCATATTTAGCATTCAAAACCTGACTACACAGGAACAGAAATGACATGAAAATTGGCTCTGCTCCTCACCAACTCTCACAGAGCATCTGTGGCCTTAGTTTCTCAGGGGATGGAGAAGACCCCCTAAGTCCCTTCCTGCTCTCGGGTTCTGTATTTCTCTGATTCACTTAGCAGACAGGAGAGTTATAACAACGTATCTGACCATACACATAGATTTCTAAGTGTCTGCAGGGAGTGAGCACATGAATGTGCTCACATCGTGAGTAGGTGAGGCAGACAAGGGTTCCCTGCATACCAGCCACCTGTGGACCAAAAGACAGAATGCCAAGAATTACTCACCAGTACCTTTGTGTATGTGGATAACCCCTTGCCTCTAACCACACTGGCAGGCACATGAGCCTGATTTTAATTAAGCAAAGCAATGACCGCATCTGTCTGCCATCAACGCTTTGATCTCCCTATGGGGCATGTTTCTGCACTGCTGCCCACACTCCAAAGGGCCTGAAACGAAAACCAGAGAGCCTTTGACAGTTCAGCCTTGACAAAACTCCGAGTGGCCCTTCTACAGGTATGTGCGACAGTGGGGGACTAGGAAGGTACAGAAGCCACGGAGACTATGGTAGAAAAGGACAGTGAGGGCTTGTGCTGCAAATCTCTGAGCCCAGAGCCCAGGGAGAAACTGAGGAGCCCTTAAGCGCTGTCTCAGCAAGTTACGGTAATTGCCACATGGATGACGAAATCTTTACAGAGAGGTTGCTGTGGGGAAATGACTGAGTTCAAATTCAGGATCACAGAGTCAACCCTTCTATAAGGGGACAGTCTCAAAGCGGGTCACCAGGAACTAAACAAAATGATGATAATAATAATAATAATAATAATAAGTCCTTCCTCCCTACATCATCTCTCTTCTTCCACATAGAAGGAACACTGAGGTTCAATAAAAAGTGCCACCTGCATCTAAATGAACAGCTGACAATGCTATAAAAGACACCCTGGGACCCATGCGGACTGCACACAAACAAGGCAAAGATGGGCTGAAACCAGAATGGAGTTATGCCTCATTTGCTACTGGCAAAAGGCAGCTTGTGGGACCCCAGAAGTAACATGGCTACAAATCCAACATGCACTGTGGTTAAGCACAGAAGCTGGGCCTGAGGCTGTAGACAGGTGGTGTAGACAGGTCCTTCTGTGGAGCTCTGAAACATGCCACGATGTCTCTGCACAGGACCTGTGTGGGAGCAGCACCCATCCTTCCCACTATGGGAGGGAACCTTTGGACTGGACTAGAGACATATTGGAGAACAGGGCAGTGTTCATAGGGAAGACAGACTTGGGAAGGACAGGGTCATAAAATGATACAAAATTCAGAGAGAGGAACAGACAGGCCTCATTGGGAAAGGATCTAGAAAATGGAGGTCCTGGGCCATTTAGAGGAGATGCCAGAATGACCTTGTAACTTTACAGGACAACAGTTCTATTAAAAAGACCTCTTAGAACACGACTTTCTCAGGGCTTTTCTCAGATCCCAAAAAATGTTGTATTTGGCGTGATATGGATCCAAATGCCTGCAATCTGAGGACTTGATTGTCTGAGGCAAGAGGATTACAAGTTAGAGGCCAGCCTGGGCTACACAGTGAGACTCTGTCAAAAACAAACTGACTTCTCCAACTGTCTCAACACCGACACTAACGTCTGCTTCCTACCATGAAAGTACATCATAGCTTCCTCCTCAGGCTCCTCTAACTCCACCTTGTTCCCAAGGGCAACTCAGGCTGGGACTCTGCACCCTGCATCTCCCAGTTCTAGATGCTGTTCCCTCAGCTTATAGCCTTTCCCCATCTTCATCAACTGGAAAATACTCATTTTCCAAGGTCTGCTTCCCATGACTCCTAACATATGAGCAAAGTGGGTTTCCCAGGTACTGTGTAGCTCTGTCACACTCTTCCTTAGGTTCTGGCCCTCTATACATAGAGCTTCCAGTAGACTTCACATGCACAGAGGGTAGAAACCACCTGGTGGGCAGCTCCATAACTTTCCATCAGCAGACAGGAAGCCTCCCTCAATGGAGGTGATTAATACATGATAGACAGCTTACTTCTTAAGGGCACAGACTCTAGAGACAGATGGAACATTGAAATCACGGGTCACCCTCCTATGGGCTGTGTGATCTTTAACATGTTAGTTCACCACATACGTAACAGGGAAAAGCCACTGCATACGATGGGCTATCTTGACGTTCATAGGATTTAACTCATGACAAACACTTAGAACAACGTCGACGACAGAATGCTTTTTACAGAACATGCCCAGGTTCAGTACTAGTTTTGTGTTCTTTCAGCCTTCCTGGGACAAACAAGCAAGAAGATGAGGTACAAAATCAAAGCACAAGAGAAAAATGCCACCAAATGAGCAAGCTCTCTTGCAGCTGTGCAAAGATCTTCCCACCAATGCACACCCAGCCAAAGATCACAGCATTCCCATCTTCAGCTTCCCCGAGGAAAACACAGAGGCATCTTTACTTTTTATGAAAGAGAGGATAAAATGCTCTATTTAAAAAAAGAGGTGAAATAAATCAGTTCTAATAACAGCCTTTTAATCCCCTAATCCCCAAGGAAGAAAGGAAGTGAACAATGCCAAGCATTCCGAGCCCAGCCATCGCCAAGCAACTTTCAGCAGGAGCTGAACAGGCCACCATCTTTTACCCACAAACCCAGAGTTGAGGCTTCCTCCTGCTTCAAGGGTCCTGCTCATGAGGTGAAGCTCAGGACAGCAAACCTTCCCTCACAAGTTTTTCTCTCAAAATAGTGGAGGTCCAAGGGCCTGGACCCACAAAGCAGCTTGTCTGACTGGAGCCACAAATGACAGCTCTGAGCCAGGAGCAGGGAGTTATGTGAATTTAACTGTGGTCTCATTAGAGAAATTCCAAAATAGGTAAGCCCAGCGAAGGGCAGCCCTGTTGATGTGCTTATGCATTCCTGTTCTGTCTTTTCACAGCACCGAAATGTCTGTTTGGGGTTTTATGTTGTTAAAATACTGACATTCTACTATCTGCAATTCTATATTCTGCGATTTAACCTAAGCCTTTGTGCGTGTGTGCGTTGTCCATATGTGTGAGCATTCCTATAGAGGACAGAACACAGCTTCCAGTGTCCTTCCTTAGGCACCATCCATTTTTGTTTGTTTTTGTTGTGAGATGGAACCTCTCACTGATCTGATCTTGGCTAGGGTTGCTCATCCGCAAGCTCAGGGACCCACCCACCTCTGCCTCCCCAGTGCTAGGAACAAGGGTACTTCACCACACCCAGGTTTTCTTTTTTTCCTTCCTTCCTTTCCCTCCTCCCCACCCCAGTCTCAATGTAGATTCTAGGGCTCAAACTCAAGTCCTCACCAGTGGACCTATTTCTACAACCCAACATAAACCTTTAATCAAAATTCTTGCAACTTTTTAGAACATCACTTTAAAACATACATCCTATTCTATCATATAGTCTTTCCAGTTCATTTCCTCTCATCTCACAGCCATGCTTGCTATGCTTTCTAATTTTGGGGCTAGCCCCTGTAAACTGCCTTAGACATATATATTACAGGGTAGTTGAAAAGTAACAAGTATAAAGAAAGCTAGATGCTCTGTGAGTACAAAATGCACATCAGATTCTCAGGACTTAGTTACCAATGCAAATAATTAATATTGTCTTATTTTTAAATATATTGGGTTGAATATATTCTTGAGATTAAATCAACAAAGTAAAAACAAGATACATCAGAATTTAAAACTTCTGTGCAAAGAGCACAGCAGAGTGCAGGTCTCATACACATACTCTCTAACATATTTTAAAAATTTTCAATGTTTTTAATCAACAGGGAAATGAAAATCAAAACTATAATAGCATGTTTCCTGACATCTATTAGGATGGCTGCTATCAAAATTAAATAAAATTAGCAAATATCACTGAGCTTGTGAAGAAACTGGGAGCCTTGTGCACTGTTGATGGGTGGGAAGAATGATGTTTCTGCTATAGAAAACAGCATGCAGCCTCTCAAGATTAGTGCCAGAATTATTATCTGATTCAGCAACTCCACTCCAGAGTATATGACCAGAAGAGAGGGAAAGAAGGTCTTAAAGACATGCATACTCAACGTAGCACTGTTCACAGCAGGCAAACATGGAAGCAACTGACAAACATATACACATTTACCAGGATGACACTTAGCCTTTAAAAGCAGAAACTGTGGGCACATGCCACACCGGATGAACTAGGGACAACATGCTAAGAAACAAAAAGACATCACTGTTCGACTCTCTTGTGTGAAGCTCTTAGAAAATTCAAATTCAGAGAAACAATAGATGGTCCTTGCTAGGGACTGGTGGACACCAATTAACAGTTACAGCTTTAAATCTATGCGAACATTCTAGAGATGGTTGCATATGAGCTACTGAACTAGACACTTAAAACTGGTTAAGACAGAATTACATGTGCGCTTGCACGGCATTTCTGAGTATGAGCTGCTCTGGACATCACTGCATTGATGGGTGGCAGCGCCTCAGGTCTTGTCGGCAAGGGTGCTGGAAAGACAGAGGGGAGAACAGCCTCTCTTCTTGGTCCTGGCACTTCTATTGTACCTTCCTTCCATGGCACAGGAGGCAACTTCCTCACTGGTGATACAGGGGAGATCCACTCCATCGAAACTCGTCGGCACCGTAAAGGACAGCTTCCTGCTTCCCAGTCCTGTCCTATGGTTCCTCAGTGACTTCTGGTTTCCAAGGAGCCCCGCATCTCAGTTTTGGACAACCTTCCTCTTCCATTCATTCTTCCTCAGATACGCTTCTTCAGAGCTGGAGATAGAGACTGTTAATTTTCTGTGACAGGCAGCTTTCCAGCACTGTGACAAAAGACTTGACCTTGTCAGCATATGAAGAAAAAAGGTGTCTCTGGCTCATGGCTTTACAAGTGTAAGTGCACAGTCTCTTGGTTCTGTCACTCTGTGCTTCTGGTGGCATAATAAATCATAGTGGTACCACACAGTGGAGGAGATCTGTTGGTGGCATGGTGGCTAGATATACAGATATAGAAGAAGGGGCCAGGTCACAACATCCTCTTCAAGGGCATGCCACTGTGAACTTCATTCTTCAGGACTCAACTTCTAAAAGTTCTACCATAACCCCAACGTGCCACGGACTGGTAACCTATGAGTCCTTTGAGAATACTTGAAGACTCTAACCCTTCTTGGGGGTTTATTATCATTTACTGGTTAATAATTATTTTATTAAAATTTCCTTCAAAGCATACATGTGAACATGTGTAACCCAATATTCAGGAGACTGAGGCAGGAGTATTACAAGATCTAGGTTAGCCTGGGCTACATAATGAGTACCGAGCTTCCTGAGATATATAACAAGACCCCATTAAGATAAAAGAACACTATAGTTATAGTCTGAACTCCACCAGATACAGCTAGTAAGGAGGGGAAACATGCTTGTAATTTGACCTTTCTTTCTCTCAATGACCCTCACTTTCAACTCCCTAATTTTAATGTCCCCATAGTAACTGTGTTTTCTACAGCATATCTACCACCCTGGGATTAGTATACATTCAGCAGTTCTTTATGAAGTCAAGTTAATGATTCAAATGAGAACTATGGTTCCTGTCATTCCTTCCATGGGCATTTGCTTTCACTCTTAGGATAGGAGGGTGATGCTCTCTCTGTGTGAGGGATAGAGGTAGATGAGGAAAGGGAGGAAACTTGACCTACAGAAATGGGAAAAAAAACCAGAAACCCAGGGAAACACACAGCAACAACCTAGCAAACAAACAATACTGTAAATCATAGTCAAAAGAAAATAAAATACAAAATAATAAACAATCAATCAAAAGTAAAACAAATTACAACACAAGACACACTGTAGATGCATTTCTACAGTGTGTCTTATTTCACACAGGTGTGAAAATTCCCCATAAAATACAAACAATTCAACACATGAAAAACACCATTCACTGTGATCACAGGTTTCATTCTCTGGTGCAAGGATAGTTCAATATAAAAAAAAAACCTCATATATGTAATACCGAACTCAAAAACTAGACTCCGGGACAGGAATCACACAGCCATCTCAGCAGCCTTCCCAGTAAAAGACCTGAGGAAACTTGGAGTGGAGGGCCGCATCTCAACACAACAAAGGCAAACATGACAAACTATACCCAGCATTATACTAAGCAGAGGGAAGTCTGGAGGCATTTTTCCAAAGTCAGGAATGAGAGAGGGTTGTCCACGCTCTCCTTTCTTATTCAATATTGTGTCTGAAGTCTTAGCTAGAGCAACAAGGCAAGAGAAAAGTCATGAAAATAGAAAACAGAGGTCAAATTATTGCTCTCCTCACATAGTATAATCCTAACTTAAAAGATTTTTGAAGACTTCACCAGAAAGCTCACAAACCTGACATATATTTTCAGTAAAGTAGCAGAGCCCAAACTAAGCATAAACAAATCAACAGTTTAACTGTATACCAACAATAGCTTTCTTACAAAGAAATCAAGGGAAAAAAAGATCACTTCAAATTTTAAAAGGAGATAGAAGGCCCTCTATAATGGTATCTTGAAATCACTGAAAACCTAGGAAAGGCCTCCAATGCTGAGACAGAAAATCTAGCAATATGAAATGGAGATATTACTGAAAGTCATTTATAGATTCAATGTGATTCCCATCAAAATTTCAATGCCTTTCTTCACAGAAACAGAAAAGTAATCCTGAAACTCACATGGAAACATAAGGACTTCAAATAATCAAAGCAATCAGAAGCAGAAAGAACAATGCTGAAGGCATCACAATTTCTGCTCTTCAATTATATTTCAGAAGACAAAGTAACAAAATAAATAGTACTGGCCCCACAAACAGGCACACGAAGGTCCCAGAAGCCAGCCCACACTGCAGCCATCATCTGATGCTGACATAGGTGCCAAAAACATACATCGGAGAAAAGCCTTTTCAACCAACGGTGGTGAGAAAATTAGAGACCAACACGCAGAAGAGGGAAACTTCAGCCACATCTCCTGCTCTGTAAAAACATCAATTAAAAATGGATCAAAGACCTGAAACTCTGAAACAGCTAAGGAAAACATAAGGGAGATCTTTCAAGCCCACAGGCAAAGGCAAGGGTGTTCTAAAGAGGAGATAGTAGGAATGGACAGATGAAATTTCATGAGACTAACAAGCTTCTGCACAGTGAAGGACCACTACACAGAATGGGAGAGAATCACAGGCAACCAGAAACCAGACAGTAGGTTGATGTCTGGAAAGCAGAACTCCAAGGATAAATCCAAAAGAGGAAATAACCCAACCAGCAAGTTGGCAAGTGAACCAAATAGATAGTTCTCAAAAGAAGATAACAAATGTATAGTGGAAATGGTGTGGTGATGTACCCTTTTAGTACTTGGGGAACAGAGGCAGGGGGTTTTCTGTGAGTTCTAGGCCAGCCTGGTCTGCATAGTAAGATCCGGTCTCAAAGTTTAAAAACAAAAAAGTCAACACAATTAAAACTACACAGAATCTCCCATCTCACCCCAGTCAGAACAATGATGGTGAGGATCTAGGGGGAGTGGTCACGGAAGTGTAAATAGTGCAGCCATTGTGGGAATCAGAATGGAAACTCCTCAAAAACCTAAAACCAGAACTACCGTAGGATCCTGCTGTGGCCCTCCTGGGTGTGTAGCTGAGGGATGGACTCTAAGTGAGTGCATGGCAGAGACGTTCTATCCACAACCAGATGGAAACATCCATGACACCATCCACACTGCCAACAGATAGAGCTGGCCTGATGTGCACCAACTATATACAGATATAGCACAAGTTTTGTTTGGCCACAAAGATGAATGAAATGATGCCACTTCCTAGAAGATGAGGGGAACTGGAGATCATTATATGAAGTGACTCAGTGTTTTCTCCCAAATGCAGAATCTAGAAGTTAATATTTGATTTTTAGGGGAAAGAAGCTGGCCTAGTTACAAGGCTAAAGAAAAGTATGCATTTCCCCCTCCTATATAAGACATGAAAGCAGATAGGGCGCTATTTTCAGGGAGGGCGGGACCAGCAGAGGGTAGTAGATCAACTAGGAAGAGTAATGGGGAAGGTAAGTACAATACTATACATTTATGAACGTAACGCTTTCTAAAGTAAATTAGATTACAGCAGGAAATACACTACTACTCTTGGTTCCCTAATTAATTACAGGAAAATTTATGAAGAAAACACTTAAATTGCAATGTTTAAAATAAATGTTGCATTTAAAATAAATGCTCCGTTTAAGATTTAAATGGAGGCCGGGTGTTGGTGGTGCACGCCTTTAATCCCAGCCCTTGGAAGGCAGAGGCAGGCGAATCTCTGTGAGTTCGAGGCCAGCCTGGTCTACAGAGCGAGTTCCAGGACAGCCTCCAAAACAATACAGAGAAACCCTGTCTTGAAAAGAACCAAAAAAAAAAAAAAAAAAAAGGAAAAGAAAAAAGATTTAAATGGAATCTCCAGGATCCCCTCCCTCCACTCCAGGCACCTTACTGATGACTGAATAACCAAGGCTTCCCTGGAATCTCACTCAGCAATCCCAGATGCAGTATATGAACACAACCCATAGACGTGCACACAGCCTGAGCCTGGTTCCCTGCTCCCACGCTTGACTCTGCTTCCTTCCTGAATCACAGGCCAGCCGCATGTGGCAATCTTGAACAAACAAGTAGCACTGTTTCATCAGCCAGAATCCCAGCCAGCCCAGACCCCCACTCCCATCTTTAGTGAAGAAAGGATTAAAATGTCGCCTTTCCTGGGAAACTTTTTTGCATTAGATTTTCCATGCTATTTCTTTGGGGAGACTCCCTTGCCTGAAGCATGGTCCTGCCCTTAACTTCTTGATCAAAATTATGTTTAAAGTCCACGTGGAAGAGTCGCAATTGGTGGGCTCACCCGAAGGCTGCCTCATTTGTTTCCTTTCCCTCGGTTTTCAGCTGTTTGCTTTGTCCTCCCAAACACCCGCTAGTGCTTGATATCTAGCAAGCACTGCATATGACAACCGCAGCATCACTGTGGGGTCCTGAGTGAAGCCATCTCCCTCGGGGAAGACTTGTGTTTGCTTTAGGCAGGCATGTGGGATCGGGAAACAACTTCCATCTTCTGCTTGACCAGAAGCCTACTTAACCAGGCTGAGGGCACCTTTATTACCAAAAAGATATAAATTAGGTAACAGGCATCAGCATGGAGATTAAAAGTTTTCTCTGTAATATGAAATGTATCTACTCCATAATGTTAAGTGATAATTCTGAATGTTGAAGCTACGGGTAATGCATCATAGCATATATGCATGCTATATGTATTTATTTACATATATATGTATTTATATATGTGTGTTTTTCCTAAATATCTTAAACATATATTAATTATTATCATCCAGGATGCTTTTCTTCTTGAGCCTGCAACCAAAAAGACAACAGCCATGATTTTAGGCAGCATGAGGGTCTAGATAGTCAGACCCTCTTGTCAGACAAATTGCTCTTTGGGAGTTTAAAAAAAAAAGCAGAGACAGGTAAGGTACACCGGAGGAGAAGCTGTACACAGTCTGTCATCAAAGACGATTAAAGAGGGGAGAAGTTAAGAGCTCCCCAGGGCAACACTAGCTTAGAAAGACAGAGAGAGCTAATGGGGTTTTTTATCACTTGTTCCCTAACGAGCTGCTGAGCTTGGAAAGAAATGCAGCCCAGAGTCAGGAAAGTGACTGAACCAGACCAAAGGGAAAGTAAGTACAAGTCAAACAGACTCAGTGCTCATTCCGAACCAAGCACGTTTCAGATTAGCAAGCTTTTGGATTTGGAGTTTGCGTAGATGTCACCAGTTAAACACCCCAAATCTACACATCTTAAATCTAAAGTACTCTGAAATCTGAAAGCTTTCTTGGTATTGTGTTTCAGATTTGGGAACATTTCAGAGCACTGTGGATTAGGGATGAAGAATCTACAGTTTGAAAAACTGGTATTTAGAAGTTAGTTATAGCTTTGCTGGGTCTTCCTGGTATGTGTCATCTCAATCAGGCCACTGTCAGTCTCCTGTTGCCTGCTTTACTGCATACACGTCCCTGCACTTTGACCAATGTCACACTTCCTGAAGGAATGCTTGGCTTAGTAATTAGATCCTCAGGGCCTATCACTAGAACAGGTGCCAGAAAACAGTTCTTAATTGAATGTCTAATATAAGCAAAAATACTTTATCTGGCTTTAATTCCTCCATTTCTTCTAGGCCATTCCTTATTTCTAAACAGAAAATACATTTAATCAATCAGTTTAAATCATTTTACAAAAACACAGTCAGAGCTATTAACAGTTGGTGGCTGGAGCAGAAGGGTCTCCTGGGCCTGTCCTATCTTAGAAAATACTGTTAGCAACAACCCCAGGATGGCAAAGAAGAAGGAAGACACGGGAGGCTTTGAAAGCCTCTTCGAGACCTGGTTCCTGAACGCCCACCCTTTTAAATCAATAAAACCTCAGAGGTTTGCAAACTCTCATCTGTAACTTGGATTCCCCAGATCTAGGACAGAGGAAACAGAACGGGATAACACTGGCTGCTTACAAAACACCTGGTGCACTTTGATGGCCTCTGGAAAAAGGAACACTACCTTCTTTAACGTGTGGTGGACAGAAACCACTCCCAGGGCAGCAGCTACACAAACTATCTTAAGGAAGAGGCACCGTGGGCACTGTTATGTCTAGTTCACAGACAGGAAACTGAGGTTGTGGAGAGTAAATGCAGCCCTTAGGAGTACAGAGGGCTGGTGTTCCTGCTGTAGAGGAAGTCAGGGCAGGGAGCAGGAGCCCTGAGGAGATGGAGAGAGGTAGAGAGGGGACGTACTCTCCCATGAGTGCCTGTGGTTTATATTGATGACAGTACTCTGGGCCTTTGGGGAACCAAGACTCATGGAAAAGAAATAAGGGGGTTATCTCCCAGGGAGGCCCCTGGAGAAAGAGGGCTGGTAACGTTTACAGACATTTATACCATATATGTATATATATACCATACATATATACATGTATGCATGTATGGTGCCAGATCTTCCTTATTTAATGTTCCTCAGAGTTGGGTATGGTAGGTCATGCCTACAATCCCAATCCTCAGATGCTGAGGCAGGGAGAGTACAAGTTTGAGAGCAGCCTGGGCTCTCCAGGGCCCTGCTTGTATCACTAGAATCACTCTGTGATAAAGGAGACATGCTGGACTTCAGAAACATCAGCCTTAGCAAGAATGGCAGCAGAAAGGCCAATCTGTCACCCTGGCAACAAGGCAGCCAACTTCCTAATGTCTTCCTAATGTTCTTCTTGCTCCCTACCAAAGTCGCTCTAGATTAAATCAGGCCTCATAACCCATAGACTATAGTGGGTCCACAGCATTTCCTATTTCCTGTTCAGAAATTTCATTTTATTTTCTTTGGTCAAAACCAAGGTTTCTATCAAAAGGGTAACCCATCTCCACATTGCAGTTGCCAGCTTCCAACACGGCGCTTATTTTCCTATGTGCCGTTTCCCCCAACTTCTGTCGTGTAAGCTTTAAGACAGATTCTCATCAAGCTCAATGACCCTGGAAACTGAACAATCCCCTAAGTTTTCACTGACAGCTCTTGATCTCCTCTACCAAAAACGTTCTTGTTCTCAAAAAAGTAATGAAGTCATGAATGCTTATCACCAAAATAAGGAAGAAGGAGTGGCTACCAGAAGCAGCAAGAAACTCCTAAAATCGATTTTTCTTGGTGTGGTGGCACTTGCAGAAGCAAGGTTTGGGCTGTTCAGGAGACTGAGATAAGGGGGTGCATAAGACATGAGAGGAAGGAGAGAGAAAGGGGGAGAGAGAGATGTAAGGGGAGACAAATAGAAGGAGGAAGGGAGGAAGAGAGGGAGGGAGAAGGGAAGGATGGAGGAAGGTATCTTTCTCGTCTTCAAGATTCCTATCTCTAAATACCCCACGTGTCACCAGCTGTCTTGTGAACGGAAGAAGTTCTATTTTTTTTCCTCCAAACACTCTTGTGCTCTTGAACAAAGTGTGAGGATGACAAAGTTAATTGCAAGTTAATGACTCTACAGTCTTTAAACCTGCGAATGAAAACTGCCATCTACCACAAATTAAACTCATTATTTACATACACTTCCTAAAAGTGAACTAGCTGGCCCCTAGCAAGTGAGTCTGGCAGAAAACACATTACTCCTGGGGCGCACAGGCATAAGTGAAGGGAGCTCTCTGAATTCAAAACAGATCTCGCACATTCTGCGCCGTCATGTAGTACTGAAATATTGATGATTTGGCATCCTAAGCAATCTCAGCTGTCATCTTCCAACCATCTACACCATGAGCAGCGTGATAGGTGTGCAGGACCACACAACACTCCGTTTGGCATTCTACTAATTTTCTATATTTCATCTACAAAATTGATGCTGTTAAATTAATAATAACAATAATAATAAAATTAATAATAAACACTATAAACAGATGACAGAAAACAACCAGCAATGATAAATGAAATTGGGAATCTCTCCTCCCAAGCCGCCAAATCACTGTTTAACCAGGCTCAGGGTTTAACTTTCAACTTCTTGAAGTTTTCTCTGTCCCTTATCCCTGACACCCCATTCCCCAGACCTTCCAAACGTTTAGCTTTGCCAGGCCCCCATGTCCTCCTGGATGCTTTACCTTAATTACTACAGACTCACACCCCATTCCTGCCCTCACTGCTCAGTGTAAAGTCTACACCATGGCTACATGGAAAGGTTAGGTTTTCACTGTTTTTCTATCCTCAACTGAGTTCCTCTGGTTTCTTTCCAATACAATGCCCCCTAAAAATGTTGGGGAAAGGGAGGTATGACATGGGGTTGGGAGACAGATCTTCAAACTCCATCGCAAAGCCAAAAGCTTAATAACTCTTAGTAGACTCTCTCTATTCCAAAGGTGTTTGTTGGGCTGTTTGTTGAAAGTCACACATATGTAGGAAAATACAACCGTACAATATATACCCTTAAGAATCTTTCTTTTTTCTTTTTCTTTCTCTTGCTTGTTTTTAAGGCATGATCTTAGCTATCCCAAGCTTGCTTTCAACTCACTGTGAAACCAAGTCTTAACCCTGATCCTCTTACCTCTACTTCTGAGGTGTTAGGGGTATAGTTTGCACCACCATGCTGGCTTTTTGGTCAATTTTGTTTAAGATTCTACCTATCATGTACTTAATATTCTAACTAAATTATTAAAATGTCTTTGACATGTATATTGTCCACCAGGGATATTATGTACTGCCATGTAATGTCTAAGAAAAGCATTAGCAACACTTCAACAGTCAAATGTTACAGGAGAAGCTCAAAATTCCATGCAACTTTTAAAGAGGAATTTAATAACACCTAATAAAATTGGCCTAACCAGGCTGGGGAGCCAGCTCAGTGAGTAATGCCCTGGTTGTTCAAGAACGGGAACCTGAACTGGATCCCTACAGTCCACATTTTAAAAAAAAAGCCTGACATAGTGACATGTACCTGTAATTCCAGGCTAGGAAGGTAGAGACAGGAGATGGATCCTTAGGGGCCACAAGCAAGCCAGTCTAGCCTAATAGGCAAGCTCCACGCCAATGAGAAGCCCAAAAAATAATGTGATCACTCCTAAGGAACGCCACCTGAGGTTGCCCCCCCACACACACACCTTGGCATAGTCTCTAATTGCACTATTGCACAAATCTCAGGATAAGGCTGTAAGAATATAGAGTACAATGACAGACAAGAACATTTCAGTTGATATTTTTACAATGGCAAAGAGTTTTAATACAAATATTCAGTGCAAGAATGCTTAGATATGTTATCATTTTATTTATACATCAGAACACTATGAGACCACAAGAAAAGGATGGAGTGTCTGTATGTATCAACACAGGAGGGTATCTATGATTTATAACTAAATAAAGAAAAACAAAGCTATAAATATGTATCTAGTATGATCCTATTATGCTTTAAAAATCAGTAGCTGACATTCATTAAATATTCATGTTCCAAACACCATGTTAAAAATATCAACATGAGTTTGAAACTTAATAATTGCTAATGATGTTAAGTTATATAATGTTCTCCATTTGAAAATTTAAGAAAGTAAGGCTTGGAGAAGATTAGCAATTTGTCACCAGGTCAAGGAAACAATGGGCTGTGAAGCCATGTTTTGAAGGGGACACACACACACACACACACACACACACACACACACACACACACACCACAGAGACACACCACGCACACACATACACACACATCATGCACACACACTACACATACAGAGCAAGAGTGACACACACACACACCACACAAACAGACAGAGACCACACACACACACACAGAGAAAGAGAGAGAGAGAGAGAGAGAGAGAGAGATCACAAACAAGCAAGTTTTCATTATAAATCCCTGAATAGGTTAATACCATGCAATTAACTTAACCACCACCTCCAAAATGTAAGAATAGTGTTTAAAGGGGTTTTTTTCAGAATAGAGCCCTGATCATTAGTTGAAGCTATTCTGGATAACAAGACCTATTATCTGATACACATATTCAAATAAAGGATCACACCAGCATGTCCTCCCAGTAGCCCAAACATTCTAAAAGCCTATGTTAAAGAAAACCAATACATGTGAATGTAACATGGCATTCTTGGGAAGGGGCCCCAGGGAAGGAGTAATTTTGCTTGAAGAAAGCCAAGTGTAGACATTTACAGCTAAATGAAAAATCACAGCCAGGGCAACACCATAAGACCCGAAAAGGGCCCATGTGATGGACCACAGAGAACCATGGGCTGCACACCCACTCTGGATAGACTTCCTGGTCACCCCATCCCATATTACAGTGCTGATCACAGAGGCAGGCCCTTCGTCTGTGCATGGCACCCAGCAACTGATTCTAGCCCATAGAATGGAAGGAAGAGACTCTGCCGAAGGAAGCACCCCACCGCATCCCTCACTCACATCCACAGGATGAAAACAAGCTCTTTTCTTCATGTGTCAATATTGACTCTTCCCCAGAGGCACAAGCAGATTAAAGCTGCTTCCTGAAAGTGAAGTTACAAGCAACATTTTTCCAAGCCATCAATCTTTCCCTCCAGCAACAGAACTATTGGTCCAAGTCAGGAGGATCACAGACTGAAGCTGAACTCATGATGAGTCCTAGGGGGGCTGCATCCTGGCTGGCTGCCTGGGGGTGTGCAGGGCTGCTCTCTCAGCACTCACTGCTTCCTACAGGGTGACACACTCCTCTGCAAATTAATACTGCCCAGAAGTTGTGTGAATGAATAATGAATGCACCCCATCAATTCCCTGATGGGTACCCCTTTAAAGGAAAAGGGGGCCTGGGAGGTGGCTGATGCCTGAGACGGTAAGGGTGACTGCTGACAAGGCCGACCACCTGAGGTCATCCCCAGGAACTACCTATAAGAAGAGACACCTCCTGCAGGCTGCGTGCCCTTACCTCCATCCATAGACAGGCCATAGCACATGTCATATGTCCTCGTTCTCTCTCTCTCTCTCCCTCTCTCTCTCCCTCTCTCTCTCCCTCTCTCTCTCTCTCTCTCTCTTTCTCTCTGTGTCTTTCTTTTAAACACAGATAGATAGATAGATAGATAGATAGATAGATAGATAGATAGATAGATAGATAGACAGACAGACAGATAGATAGAATGGAGAGCAAGAATAAAGGATAAATAAAAACAAGTACCCTGGATCCATTGCTCCTAGGTAAAGCAACAAATAAAGGATGACTAGTTTTTATTTTTTAAATAAAAACAACTTCTAGGATGAAAGAGATAAAAGACCAAGAGTCAATCCACGGCCTAAAAAGTCATCAGAGATCTAAGTCTGAGTCCCTATATTCTTTGAGGCAAATTTCTAGTAACTGCCAGTTTTGCCAAGTACCTATAGACCAGCCAAGAGTACCAGCCACTGTGCAGCACTTTGATGTTCTTCATGACATGGAAAACAAGGAAGCAGCGAGGCAGGTGAGGTATTCTCATTTCCACTTTACAAGAAGGCTGAAAGTTAAGGAGCTTACTCAGGGAGGGGTGGTTTATAAGTAACAGACTTAGGATTCAACTGTCACCTATACCCCCACTGTCACCTGATGATTTCTCACTGCTGCCAGCTGCATCTGAGGCTTTCCCCTGGGCACGGTGGTGAATGTCCTGAGACAGCTCAAAACCTGTAGCAGAAAGGCTGTTCTAATCCCAGACATCAACAAATACTCTGGCAAATATCAAGTCAGGCAAGGGTGGAAAGAGACATTCCAAAATAGCTAGAGAAGCAAGATGGAAGATGTATCACCCGGAGCCACGCCTGTCTTCTGGGACAGGACATGTCTGGCAACAGACCCAGATGCCAGGGGATGGGGCTGGAGGAAACAGTTCTCTGTAGATAGTCCTGACAACCTCTGCCACTCCCTTCAAGGCTGTATTCCTGGAAGAGCAACAAGCCAGTCAGCAAGAGAGACTGACCTTAGACCACTTCTACAGCTGACATGGAGTAAACCTGTGATCATCTCTCAGAGATCAAGAAGCCTGTGATCAGTCCTGAAGATACTGCCACAGGATCTGCAAAAAATAACTACAGGGCCTGTCCCTGGAGGGTGGCAGGAGTCAGAGTGACAGTGGAATAGCAGCTGTACTTATCACCATCCAAAATCCCTGCTGAGGTTGCCTGAAGACATAACCAAAGGGGTTTGGTCAAACCACTGCCATCACAGTGGCATACTCATGAGCTTGAGACCTGTAGTGTAATGGAGAAACTGAGGCTTAGTGAGTTCAAGTGACTTTGCATCACCCCAGAGCAAGATCTTAAGTTATCAATCATTTCCTTTGCTGTGGTGCTTTTTTAATCTGTGAAGTCCTAATATTGTCTCAAATATAATCTTTGCTAGAAGCTCAACTTTTGCAGCATAGGGTGGGGGGTGTTGAGATGTTGGGGGGCAGGGTTTTTCTGTGTAGCGTTCGGCTGTCCTGGAATTCACTCTGTAGCACATATAGCTCAACTTTTAAATCTGTCCAAAGATGAACTGTTCTGAAGGCGTTGGGACTTCACAGTGTGGAGCAGACCACAATTAAACCCCGCTCAGCCACTCACCAGGCTGGGATCATGCTTCTGTCGCCATGCTTCTCCACCCTGATAGACTAGACATCTCTTCTTAAGATGTGAGCCAAAATAGCCCTTTTCTCCCTTGAGTTGATTTTGTCAATTATTATGACATGGCGATGAGAAAAGCAGAAACACACTCTCTAGCAAAGATAATACCGCTCTTCTCATGACTGGCTATAAG